>NC_063170.1:63030707-65430707 GCF_023159225.1 Perognathus longimembris pacificus
ATTTCTTATCCTTTCCTTTGTTATGACGTAACAGGCTGTGTCTTCTTTCTTTGAAAAACAGATTATTTGAAGTTATGAAAAAAATGAATTTTTAGTAGTGATTTTGAGTCTGTCTGGGACAAAAATACATGATTGATTCTGGTAACTATAGCTACAAATAGTCATAATATGGCAAGTTGCTGGAATGATAGTGGTCGATCAGCAGTAATGATTATTTGCCTATCATTGTTGAATGGCTAGAACCACATCACGATGATATTCTAAAAAAAGAACCTACCCATCTACCTGCTATTTTAGAGAGTGACCTACTTACCTCTCTAAAAAGTGACCTCAGATATACTTAACAGAAATCAAATAAGAGGGGAAATACAAAAGAGACCATTTTCCTCTATGCAAAAGAAGGAAGGAAATAGAAATATTTGAATCTATAGGACTTTTAAAGGATAAAAGAAAGAAGTGGGCATCTGGGGGAAGCAATAAAGAAGCCATGCAGTTTCTTGATTTATCACATCATTTTCCAGCTTTTTTCCTCTTTATCTTGAATTATGTTTGCCATCCTAGACCTGAGACAGGCTTTTATCATGGTGTTTGATCTGTATTCCTTCCCCAGAATGTCATTTGGTTTCCATCTGTAAATATTTCTATATTAAGGGCACCATATATTAAATTCCCATGGGTGGCATCTGTATAGCCCACTATAAACCACATGCATGCAGCGGCCCTTGATTAAGCTGTCACTATTTATTTTTCCTGTTCCCAGAGTCTGTCAATGCATGTCCATCTATAACAGTGACCACAATGTCTAGAAACCTGGGGAAAATCCAGCAGGGGAAATGCAATGCTTTTTATCCCTGGATAGAAGGATGTTTACTCAGAACTGTCTTGCGGATGTGTGCCGTTTGGCCAAGCAGAATTGTTTCTGAAAAGAGTATATCACATCATATTTTAATTTTGAAAACCACTTCTTCCTTCAGATACCTGCAAAAGGCAAATGGATGGCCAGAGAGCCCCAGGTCTGGAGAGTACTGTGACTATCTTTTCTCATGGCATGTACTTTGGCTCGCTTATTAGAATGACAGTGGCATTTTGGGTGAATGGGACTGAGCTCACATCTGCTGCTACGCAGGTCTCAGCCCCAAATCACAGGGATTGCAGGATGAAGAGCCACCAGCCTGAGGGGGACTAGCAGACAGCAGAATGTCTCTTAGCATTCTGTGAACTGAAAAGCTAAGATAACAGATCCACCTTAAATTGACCTGGCAAATTGAACATCTAGATTCAAATGCATGAGTGGAAAAGTAGGAAAAGGACTTTGCAGAAGAAATTGAGAGAGATGAAGGAGGTAGCCTGGGGCCCACAATGCTTCACCTTCTCCTGTTAAAAGGAAAGAAAAATGTAGAGAAGGAGAGAATACTGTTAGCTGAGGGAAGAGCCTTTCATGTGCCCCTAAGGATAGCAATGATTAGCTTTGTCTAACCTTTCACCATGAGAGTTTGGCTTGAGGATTGTCTAGAAGATATGTTATTCAGGGCACAAGTTGATGATGTATTGCTTTCTGAGAGAGAAAACACAGATCAAGACCTGGCTTTGTCATTCAATGTCTGTAAATCTCAAGCAGGCTGTTTACTTCCCTGAAACTCTATCTCTAAATTGGAGCTCAAACACAAGCTCAGCCTAACAACAGAAAGAACTTTGGGGAGGCTCAGATGAGGCAATGCCTGGTAAAAAGCTTTTACAGTGTGCTTCAATGTAGGCTTGTGGTAAAGACTATGGGATTGAACCAGTGATCTTTATGTTTTTGTCAGTCCAGGGGCTTGAACTCAGGGCCTGCACCCTGGCCCTGAGCTTCTTTGTGCTCAAGACCACCATTCTACCATTTGAGCCACAGCACCATTTCTGGCATTTTCTGAGTAGTTATTGGAGATAAGAGTCTCATAGACTTTCCTGTCCAGACTGGCTTCTAACCATGATCCTCAGATCTCACGCTCCAGAGTAGCTAGGATTACAGACATGAGCCACCAGCACCCAGCGAACCAATGTTCTTTAAATCACTTTTGAATCACTTTCTAAGAGTATGATCCAGGGCACATTGCTTTGTCTCTGTACATCTCATGCTTCTAAACTTAGGTGTTAGTCAAATATACCTTAGAGATGCATGTGAAACTGAAATAAAATAGAACTTAAAGTGTTTAGCAGAATACTTGGCCAAAAAAAATCAATATAGAATCATCATTTTGGTTTTTACCTAATGGGAAGCACTATTTCATTTAGGGTAGTATTATTTCACTTCTGATCTGGGTAAAAAAACAAAACAAAACAAAATTCTGTTGCAAAAGTGCTTCCTGCAGCTGCCATTACTGAGTCTTGAGACAGAGTTGCCTTTTACATACACATTTCTAAGCTCCTCCTCCTTCAGTGCCTCTGCTGGTCCTCTTCTTCTTCTTCCTCTTCTTTCTCTTCTGCTTTCTTTATTTCTCCCTTTTCCTTTTGCCAAGGGTGGAGGGGAGGGTAGTACTGGTGTTTGAACTTGCACTTGATAAGCAAGCAGGCAATCAGTCCCTTTTTGCTTTTGTTATCTTTTTGTTGTGTTTTGTGAGTCTCACTTTTTCCTCAGGCTAGCTTGGAATGACATTACCCTGTGTATCCTGACTTTGTATCTAAGATGACAGTTATGCACTAAAGCATTGAAATGGGGTCTCACAGACTATTTTTATGGACTCTCTACAAACCACAATTTTTTCCATTCTCAGACTGCCAAGGAGGTAGGTTTAGAGCCATAAGCCATTATCTAAGACTTTGTCTTAATTTATGAACTCCCAGATTCCTGTTCTCATTTTCGTTTGACTAGTCTAGCATAAATATGTTTTTGATGTAAAAAAAGCACATAAATTTCAGTGTAATTTAATTAAATTAGTCTAAATTAAATAGTTTTTCACAAATGGAAACATTAATTTTTAAAAGAACTTACATAAATAGAATAACATTATATGACACTAAATATTGGCATATTCAATTGAAATAAAGCATATACTCACAAACCCTAAAATCTACCATGTATTTTCTGTTAAAATGATGGTATATCCTATGTAGAGCATGGATAAAAAGTGGTGGATGTTTTTTTTATTGAAAATACGCTGAATGAGGTGTTTCTAAAAGATGAATTATGAAGAAAAGACGATGCTTTTCCCCATATTTTCCCATCAGCAACCTTTTCAAATCTTTGTCTGAATTCTCTGACCTTTCCCTAGACAGTCAGAGCCGTCATTGAGACCTGTTTTCTGATTCTCCCTGCCTTTTATGAACAGCAGCCTACCTTGGTAACTGTTCAGTCTTTCTGCTCTGTGGGCTGCTACCCAGGGGGACTGCCTGGTTGGCCCATTAACTCTGCTCAGTGCATGCTTTATCATTACTAAATAGCCTCAATTCCCAATTACTGGGTAATGGCATCATTAGTTTTGCCGTCCTTACTTAGTCATCATGATGAGAAACAGGAAATATTGGAGGAAATCTGGGAGAGATCTGGGCACCTCAGCATCCTTTCTTTATGAACATATTCACATGCACCTGCACAGCTCAATTCATTAATACGCAGAGAAACTCTCTTTTCAGTGCTCATAGGCACTAATAAAAATCAATTGCAATGTTAGGCCAAGTCACAGGGACTAATGGTGTTTCCTCTTTCCATTTGTCGGGAATCAAACCAGAAGTCACATCCAGGAAAGTTCACTTTATCAAATGTTGCATTTTGTTCTGTCGTCTGGGAGTTATAAATTCTAAGACACCCTTCAAATAAGAAAGAAAAATGTCATGTAATCATCTTTATTTTGTTTCTAAAAATTCCACATTCATATTCATATTGAAAAAGTATTTTCTCAGGTTAGATTAAACAAACAAAAACTTTTTTTGGACATCTGGTCCTCATTACATCAACATTACAATTTGATTTAGGAGGATTAACTAAAAGATTTATTACTGTATGCTTTGTAAGGGACTTCTCAAATAAAAATGTATTTGGTGTTTATGGTCGTTAAGTACATAAAGAAAAACTTTTTTCTATTTATACCAATAGTATATTTCAACTTTCTGGAAAGTATTTACTTTTATGATTACTGCCCATCAATGACATAATTCAATAAAAAAAATATCTCTAGCCAGGCACTGATGGATAACCTCTGTAAACCTAGCTACTCAGTAGGCTGAGATCTGAGAATCTCAGTTCAAAGACAACCCCGGCAGAAAAGTCTGTTAGACTTTGATCTCCAGTTAGACACACATACACACACACATGTATGTGTATATACATATATATGTATATACACATGCATATATACATGTATAGGTATGTGTACAGAAGTTTACATAAGTATACATACCTGTACATGCATACACAAATGTATACATACCTATAATAACCTATTATTTCAGAAAGTTTCTAAGTTTGTAAAGCACTTTGAGATTAATATCAATATTATCCTCTGATCTGCTCTGTGCAAGATATCAACAAAACAAATATTGTCTCTATTTGCAGAAGAGTAAATGAAGTTACATGACATTTCAGACTGCACCTTGGAATTTCAATATTTTAGTAATATTTTATCAGTGCTTTATCATCTCTATCTTTAATATTTATCCATACAATATTTATCCATATCCATCTTTAATATTTACAGTGTTTCTTTTGGATTATTTTCCCCCAATTTTTTCTAAGTTTATCATGTTCATTTAATGAGTGTTTTCACTCAAATCACACATCAGGATGTTTCTTTGTGCTACACACCTTGACATTCTATGTTCTCTTCCCTACTTCATGTTTTGTTATTTGAACAAATTGTCTGTAACTTCTTACATGTAGCTCACTTTTGTAATTCATTTATTTGATGTGAATTAGCTTCTTTTTCCTGTCCCTTAATATAGAGAGCCAACTTAGGTGTGTGAGATTCTTTTCTTCCTATTTGTTTATGTGTCTGTCAGGAAAAATTCTCAGAATCAACGAATGACCTCACAGACGAATAACACCTTCTGTTTGTGTAGATTCTGAGCTCATATTTTGCTGCTACCCATTTTATTTTTACAACTCTATGTTTGATGCAGAGATGGTGATTTGAGATTCCATTTTTTTTTCTGTACATCTGCAAACTCTAAGTTTTTATGCATTTGATCTATCCACATGGTGCTATCATTTCTATTGTCAGTCTTCTTGCTAGATTTTTGATTCAAAGAAACAAAAATCTACTTTGATACCATCACTGTCCCTTATCCCTTACTGAAAGTTCAGTAGGAACTTTAAGAAAGGAAAAAAAAGATAGCAATCTCATTTAGCTTCTTGTTTTATAGAGTTTAATAAAGACATTTTTTACTGCATGGTCAGTTCTATGCCCTGGTATGTTCAGAAACAATCGGTTTTATCTCTAAGATGTAGAAACTTTTCTATATTTATGAATTGTAATGGAATAATTCACCTCATTGGAGAATTGTGATGAATTATTCCTGATTTTTCTGGTGTGCATGGATAGCATTAAACTTAGAAGGTAGTATCTTAGGAATTGACTATTATATCACAAAACAGTTAGCTCAGAAGGTATACTTAAAGGGAAATATACAAATTATGACTGAATGCTCTTTGAAAATTTATGAATTATGAGTCTATACCTAAGGATATCTGAGCAGTAGAACATGATTATTTTTCTTTATCATATTTCTTTCTATGCTCCATTTAGCCATGTTCATTTAGATAAACATTTCAGAACCAGAATAACAGTACTATCAGTGTGACTGTTGTTTTTTGTGATTAAGTTTGGATAAATCTAATTTGATATTCTAACTCTGATATTTACCTACTGTGTATTCTATCAAACTCATAAATCTCATCCAATGCACACAACAGGTTTGTATAGCTAAATGAAGGACATGTATGGAAAGAATTAGTACCTAATGTATATTTATTGAGCTCTCTATAGTAAGTTATGTTAGTAGGATTTTGCAGTGTTGTTTTAGTAGGGCATATTTCCAGGCTTACGGTATAATATACGTAGACAGAAGTCTGGAAATCATTGGATAATGCAGATATACTGGAAGGCAAATGCTATTAAGAATAGACAACATTATTGCATTTAGCTAAGCTTTTCTTCTCCCACCTAAATTCTCAAGAATGGCATAAACTCTTAACTGAAGAATTATCCTTCCTCCAACACTGTTTTCTTTTATCCTCACCTAATATCCTAAGTGTGCACATATTTTGCAGTCTCCAATGTTCATATTTCCTTTTAGGGATATCTGATAATTAGGAAACAAGTTCATTGGTTCATGCTGTGTCTTCCTCTAATTAAATATATTTTTGTAACATATCATAGAATTAATATAAAATAAATTTGGATTTACTTCCATTTTTATGTGATTTTTGAAATCAGCTATTTTATTTTTCCTTTACTTTATGCCCACCCTTTCTATGACAATTCATAATTTAAGACACTTTCTTATAAACTTAGTCTTTTATTCCCTGTCTATCGAATTTGAAGATGTTTTATAGAAGAGGACACAACATTTGAATAGTTCAAAATGGACCACCCCATCATGCCTCACTTCCAATCATAGTGGGCCATTTGCCAGTAAAATGACAATCGCCTTCCTTACTTATTTAACTTATTCCTTACTTAAACTATTCTTTGGGCTCAAATTATTTATGTGATGTTCAAAACTTTGTTGTAATATATTTTATTTATTTTTTAACTATTTTATTTGACCAACAAATCTTTTCTGGAATATGATTCTAGCACATAAAGTATGTCCTATTGTAAAACATTACCAGCAATACAAATTATAAGCAACATTACACTGCAGAATACAAAGATTGCACACGATCAATACTCCTTTGTGTAATCATTCAAAAATTTGCAAATCCACTCGAAAGACTAGGATTTCATAATAGGAAAGTGCCTTTCTCTCTCATTAATACCTAGTCATAGCCCCATCCACCTTTATTCAAGAATGCTTTACCTTTGCAGATATTCTGTTTTGTAGCCCAAATTCTAGGGAGTGGAGAGGTGTAAAAATGTGGGAAGCGGACTAGAATTTTTATGAATTTAAGGTCATGTTTCATAAAGAAGGAAAAACTGGGGACTCAATGAGGTATAGACTGAAAATAATATTGAATTACTTGAACAGCACACCTGTTTGAATTTTAAAATTACCTTTAAGTAGTTGTACAAAGGCGTTGCCAGTTAACCAAGCATTCTATGAATGTGATATATCCTGATCAGTGTCATCCCTTTCAACATTTTCATCCATCCCTCCTAAACCAACACTTCCCTCATTCTTCTTACCTCTGTAGGACACACATTTGAATTATTGAGTATATTCCCCCCTTCTTCTCGTCTTGATTCCTCTTCTCCCTTCACCCCACTTTCCCTTTTCAAGTATCTGCTTTCTGGTGTTTTATTTTGCTGAACTTTGACTTTGCCTTAGTGACAAATTATACTATTGGAATTCCCATTTAAATCTACCACATTATTTAATTGATTTATGTAATTTAAATATTATCCATGCATTTACTTATAAGTTTATAAGCTAAACCTAGTTTTTTTTATTTTAATTTTGGAAACGATTTCCACAAACATTTCAAATTCCTGTTTTTCCAAAAATGTATAAACTTTAAATATTTTTTGTAGGATATAGTTTGCATAATGTGATGCTGTTAATAAGCACGTATATACTTTTCTTCAAATGTTTTTTGAGATAAAGAAAGCCTATCTCTGCCATTTTGTTTATGTTTTCTTTTTTGCCATGGTTAACACATCTAAAAACTTATTTATACCTAGAAATGAAGGCATCATGTTATTTGAGAAATTGTGGAACACTTTTGTATCTCTCAATCTTTAAACAAAAATGCTTCTAAGAATTTATGTGAAATCAGTTCACTAACTTTCATCATTTTTATTTTGAGAGGCAGAAAATATCAGTATATTTGCAAATGTAGATTAGAATTATGTGTACTACAAATCAAGAGTTGAGAATAATTTAATATGAAATGAGTTCATAAATGATAAATGAATGAACATTTTAATGGCTTCTTTAACACTACATTCAGTAGCTGTAAGAAGGCTAGAGAAACCCCAAGTAATTCTCTGTCCTTTCATCAATTGTGGGCCCAGATATCAATACACTTAGAAAGATTTTACCTGTGTAGTCTCACCCATGACAGATTCCCAATACACATGGTTCAGAAACTTTCAACACAGGCAGAGTGAACAGCCAGATTGAATGACAAGGAGCAGAGTGAACTGAAGACTGGAAAAACATAATGTCCTTAGGACTTGGTCTCATAAACTATTTCTTAAATACCTATATTTACATGTACACAAATACCATTGCTTTTTATTGCTTAGAGATGGTGCATGATAATAACATTGGAAGTGCTTCAATAGTTTTTAATATATAGATATTTTTTATTATCAAACTGAATTACAGAGAGGTTACAGTTTCATACATTAGGCATTGGATACATTTCTTGTACTGTTTGTTATGTCCTCCCTCATTCCCCCCTCCTACTCCCCCTTTCTCTTCCCTCCCCCACCCATGAGTTGTTCAGTTCATTTATACCTAACAGTTTTGCAAGTATTGCTTTTGTAGTTGTTTGTCTTTTTTTACCCTGTGTCTCTCGATTTTGGTATTCACTTCCAATTTCCTAGTTCTAATACCAGTATACTAGGTTTCCAATATACTCAGATAAGATACAGAGATAGTGTAGGTACAACCACAGGAAGATGATACAAGAAGATCATCAATAATAGAGGATACAGTTACATATGGTACATTGAAAGTAGTTTCAACTGTGATATAGCAATTGTTTCCATAACATGGAGTTCATTTCACTTAGCATCATCTTATGTGTTCATAAGGGTATAGCTATTGGGCTCCTGTGATCCTCTGCTGTGACTTACCTAAACCTGTGCTAATCATTCCCTATAAGGGAGACCATAGAGTCCATGTTTCTTTGGGTCTGGCTCACTTCACTTAGTATAACTTTTTCCAAGTCCTTCCATTTCCTTACAAAAGGGGCAATGTCATTCTTTCTGATAGAGGCATAAAATTCCATTGTGTATATGTACCACATTTTCCTTATCCATTCTTCTACTGAGGGGATCTGTGTTGGTTCCAGATTCTAGCTATGACAAATTGTGCTGGGATGAACATTGTTGTGCTGGTGGCTTTAGTGTGATTATGTTTGTGGTCTTTTGGATAGATACCCAAAACCGGGGCTGCTGGGTCATAGGGGAGCTCTGTGTTTAGCCTTCTGTGGATTCTCCATAGTGCTTTCCACAGTGGCTGAACCAGTTTACATTCCCACCAACAATGAAGTAGGGTTCCCTTTTGGCCACATCCCCTCCAACAGTTGTTATTGTTAGTTTTCAATTCCAAATGGATCAAAGACCTCGAAATAAAAACAGACACCCTGAAAACACTAAAGGAAGTAGTAGAAGAAACACTTGGGCTCCTTGGTACAGGACGGAACTTCCTTAACAAAGACCCAGAAAGGCTACAAATCAAAGAAAGGTTGGACAAATGGGACTACATCAAACTGCAGAGCTTCTGAAGGGCAAAGGACATAGCTCGCAAGATAAACAGAAAGCCCACAGATTGGGAGAAGATCTTTACTGGCCATTCAACGGACAAAGGCCTCATATCTAAAATATATGTAGAACTAAAAAAAATTACCTTCCTCCAAAACAAAACCGCAAAGAACCAAAAGCCCCCTCAACAAGTGGGCTAAAGACTCAAAAAGAGACTTCTCTGATGAGGAAATGAGAATGGCCAAGAGACATATGAAAAAGTGCTTTACATCACAGGCCATAAAAGAAATGCAAATCAAAACAACATTGAGATTCCATCTCACCCCAGTCAGAATGTCCTATATCAAGTGCTTCAATTTTATATGCAAAAATTCATGTGCCGCAATTTATCATAGTTAGAATATGGAACCAACCCAGATGCCCTTCAGTAGACGAATGGATCAGGTAAATGTGGTACATATACACAATGGAATTTTATGCCTCTATCAGAAAGAATGACATTGCCCCTTTTGTAAGGAAATGGAAGGACTTGGAAAAAGTTATACTAAGTGAAGTGAGCCAGACCCAAAGAAACATGGAGTCTATGGTCTCCCTTATATGGAGTAATTGGCGCAGGTTTAGGCTAGTCACAGCAGAAGATCACAAGAGCCCAATAGCTATACCCTTATGAACACAAGATGATGCTAAGTGAAATGAACTCCATGTTTTGGAACCGACTGTTATATCACTGTTGTAATTACTTTCAACATGTGATGTGAAACCTTAGCTTCTATTATTGATGACCCTCTTGTATCCCCTTCCTGTGGTTGTACCTGCACTATCTCTGTATCTTATCTGTGTACATTGGAAATGGTGTATACTGGTATTAGAACCAGGAAACTGAAAGGGAATACCAAAATTGAGAGACACAGAAGGAAAAAGACAAAAGGCTACAAAAGCAATACTTGCAAAACTGTTTGGTGTAAATCAACTGAACAACTCATGGGGGGAAAGGGAAAGGGGGAGGGGGGAGTGGGGAATAAGGGAGGAGGTAACAAACAGTACAAGAAATGTATCCAATGCCTAAGGTATGAAACTGTAACTTCTCTGTACATCAGTTTGATAATAAAAATTTGAAAAAAAGAATATAAAAAATTAATATGCCGCATAATAGCTTTGATGACGCTTTTTGTTGTTATTGTTATGAGCAACTTAGATCACTGAAAGATTTCATATTTGCTATTTTGTCTTACTTTCTGTTACTAAAGCCCCAGGGCAAGTTATTTTATGCCTTTGTGGGTTTTTTTTTTTTGTCTCTCAAAAGAAAAGTGATTGTCCTCCTCTTCCTCCTCCTCCTCCTCCTCCTCCTCCTCCTCCTCCTCCTCCTCCTCTTTCTCTTCCTCCTCATCTTCCTCTTCTTCCTCCTCCTCATCTTCTTCCTTTTCATCTTCCTCTTCATCTTCCTTCTCCTCCTCCTTCCTCTTACCCTTCCTCTTCTCCTTCTCCTTCTCCTTCTTCACTTTCTCCTTCTCAGATGGAACTTAGCCAAATGAATTTGGATGTCATACAAACTGGCAAAAGCAACACATTTTATAGTACCAGTGTTCCTTTTTCAAAGCAACATCCTATGCTTAAAATTGAGAATTGATATCAATCTGGAGATGACAGAAAATGAATTAGTAGAATTTTCTGACATTAATTATCTGATTGTATTGATTGCATCGTAATTTTGTTATGGATATTTTGGATGAATATCAGAATCACTACCAGAGAGATAGGGTCCAGAGCAGGAAATGACAAAGTAGAGAATCTACTTTAATTGTGAGGAAATCAGCAGGTGCCAAAGAAAGAGAACCAAATTATTTCTAGCATAAGCAAGATGTAGTAGAAATAAACGAGCCATAAGAAAATAAGAGGTACTTAGAGAAAATTGTTCAAAGACCTTAAAACCATCATAACCTGCCTAACATAATACAGGGAAAGGGGTTTTTAAAATAAATCTCTCCTATTAATTTTATAGCAAGCCATTGTAAATCTTCAGCTAAGTTCCTTGGGATGAAAGTCACGTTTAGGTAGTATTTCAATTCATCTTCCAGAGCAGTGTAAAGGCAAATTTTAGTGAGAAGAAATTAAAGAAATAAAATGAGTGACCCGTGTTTACTTTTCACATGCATTTTGACTGATTGGATTTGTTTTTAAGAAGAGGTAATGCTAGCATTGAAAAATGATACACACTCTTTAAATCCTCATATAATTGTACCTTTATGTCTTTCTACTCTCGCTGAACTAATGGTGCCCAAACTCAGTTCTACATACCCATCCCTTTCCTTTCTCACTTACTGCATTGCTCATACTTTCATGTAGCTCCATGCCCATAAGAACAGATTCACCCAGGAAATGCTTCCAAACAACTAGCATTTGCTGGCAAAATCCCAAGCTTCAATGTAACAGAGGAAAAAAAAAAAAAGAATCCTTGTCTTCCAGGATTTTATGAGGTTAATAAGTATTTCCAGATTATTGGACTACAGAGTATGCCAAAAATCATACCTGTCTATCTTGTGGCAATTGAGCTATGGGAAAACAAAAAGCAGAACAAGGCGAATGGAGCATAGAGCCTAGGGGAAGTGTCCTTTAAAGTTGAGTTCTCTGAGCACTGTGGCAAAGTGGATGAACAGAAGAAGAAAACCAAAGCATAACTGGAGATAAGTAAATAAGACAAGGGACCACAATTTCTAAAGGTTTGGAAGGTTACAGGGCCAGCAGTAGGAAAGGGGTGAGAACTGAGAAGGAACAGAAGTAATAGAGAGAACAGGACATGTAATTCTTAGACTATGATTAGAGGTTGGGATTTTGTTTTTTTTTCTGAGTGAAGTCACCCACAGGGTTTTGTGACAGTCTCCTGCGTGAATTTCTCCTTCTCAGATGGAATAACATGGAAGCCAAGAGAGTTGGAGTGGAAGCTTAGTAACCAGTTAAAAAGCTACTGCAGGTATGGAAGTGAGAGGGATTTGTGGCTTAAATCAAGGTGGTAACAATAATTAGAAGTGATTGCAACTGGCTAATAGTTTAGAGGTGGAGGAATGAAGGTCAGAGAGAAATTAAGGATTCAAAGATATTTCAGAATATTTGCCCTCATGTATTGGAACTCAATATATACCTTTTTGCAGTCTGGAATTATGTATTCTATCAATATTCATGGAGACATTGGTTTCAGGAATTCCTGTAGTTACTCAATTTTGTAGATAGTTTAGTACCTCATATAAAATGACAGTATTTTCATTCTGCCAATGCCCATGCTCTTGCATACTTTAAATCATCTCTAGATTATCTATTGTACCTGATTCAAGACACTATATATATTAGTATATTGTCAAGGGAAAAACAACACAAGAATATCTGCACATATCCATACACATACAATAATTTTTAGAATACTTTAAATCAGTGTTAAGTTGAGCTTATGCCTACAGAGAATACAAAGAAGGAGTGGAGATGTTTCTATGTAACCATTAAATATATTTAGGCATTAATGAGAGAGTATATAACTCCATGGCTCTGAATAGTTCTAAGACTTTCCTACTTTCTCTTGACTTATCTTGCTTTAATAGAACTAGCTTCCTTGCAAATACTTGAGTGAAGTGAGCAGTTTTCTACTTTAGAGCCTTTCTATTTGTTTAGCTTTAAGAGACTTTTACTTAAGATGATTATTAGACATCAACATGCATATCTAGTTAGGGGAATTTGCATATATTGGAGGACTGTTTACCTGAGATACCTGGACTTCCAGTACATATTTAGGAGGAAACAGAAAACAGAAATAAGACTACCTGTTAGGAAATGATTATTGAAAAGGATAATAAAAAGAACAGTAACCAGGAAACCAACACAAGAAATGGACTGATAAACATGCCTAGTTTTTCTAAGAAGTGCCATATGTAAAAACTGAGAATGTATGGAAAGATGTTCACTATTTCCTTTACCTCATACAAATACCCATCTAATAAATCTACCACATTCTGAGACACAGACAAAATGACACCAGAATTTTTTCTATGTCTATAATCTTTGTTTCCATTTTTTTTGTGTTAGAAAAGTCATCAGTAATCAGAAACCAGTGACTTCTGTACTATTTTCTTTAAAAAAAAATGTAATCCTCCTTCATCTTAGAAAATTACTAAAGGAAGAAAGGCCAGCCTACAGGGGGAAAATTTATAACTTGACACATTTCGTTAGGTCTCATTTATTTTACAGCCAGGAAAATATCATGTCACTAATTAATCTGTAAAATTAAAGAGATTAATGTTTAAAAATAGGTTATTGTATTTTTCCCAAAATTACATGGTTGTAAATAAAGACATTTTCAAAGTAATATTTAACATGCAAGACTAAATCTATGATCTTGAATACTTTAGAAAATTGAAAAGACTTTGCCTTATCTTATGTTCTTAATTGATATGTCTATATACTGATCTACTGGAATATTATTGGCCCTTCTTGCAAATATTCTAGTGTCTCTCTACTTTAATAATCATAATTATGGCAGTCTTTCCTCTCCTATAGTGTTCTATTTTCATCCTGAGTCTGCCTAAACCTGTGTGTTCTTTGCTTTCAATTAGTTTCCAAATCAAGACCCACCAGGAAACAAGATTTAGCTTATAAATTATAAGTAAATACATTGGGTGCTATGTGAGTCTACAAATGTATTAATTGAAATATGGTAGATTCCTGGTAGAACTCAAATAGTATAATTTCTTAGAAATGCAAAACAAAGTTCAGCAAAATGAAACACCAGGAAGATGGTACTAGAAAGGGGTAGGGTGGTATCAAGGAGAAAGAGGTGGACAAATAAAGTACAGAAGGGGGAGAATGCAGTCAAGAATCCAATGTATATTATACAAAATTACGTGGGAAGTGAGGGAAGAGGTAGGGAGGGGAAAGATGGGTGAGAATGTGGAAAGGGTTACATTGACCAAGATATATTATATTCATAAACTGTTTTGTTAAATGTCAGCTCCTTTGTACATCTACTTAAGGATAATTTTTAATGGGAAAAGAAAGATTTACCAAGAAGAGTCTTGTAGTTTCATTCCCTGCTTTGTGAAATACTATCTTGAATAACATTTATAGTCCATTAAGGGGTGTCTAATAAATGATGTTCAGTGATTTTTTAATTCTTCTCAAGACTCTTTCCTATTGAGGGAATATTCTTTGAGGTTTGTCTCAAAAGTAATGATCATTCTTGTTATTCCCTGAAATGAATATGGATTGTTGATGATACACTGATACACAGTATTTTAATCACTATGTTGTGATCACTTCTTCCATTTCCTGCAGCTGATCTAGTAGAACCTATCCAGAGGAATGAGTGGAGACATTTTTATATCTGCACCATGATTACTATCGTAATTTCCAGTAGGAAACAGATGAAGCTATTTATTGGTCTCTAGAACTTAAACATTTAAAAGGAACCTATTGCTATATTTATCATCCTTTACAGGAAATGCAAGGCTCCCAAAGACAGACAGTGAACAGATAGGTTCATAAAAGACACTCCAAATTTAATAAGCTACACTATTATTTGCTGATTTCTATTTACTATTCATGAAAATGGTATTTGGGCAGCATCTCCTTTTCTATTTTGAATAGAACAAATGAAGAAAAGGACTATGAGCTTCATTTTCAAGAAATTAAATTGCTGAATTAATTTTTCAGCATCCTTTAGTGTTTTGTTCATGGGGATCCCTACTGTTTTAGGTAATGACCATGTGTATCACCGAGTTAAAGTATAGTTAGTGATAGTGATGTATATGTCAATATTGTTGTACAAGGATGAAGCAATTGCTATATATAACTACACATTTTATATATGCATTTACATGAAATAAATATGAAGCATATGCATTTTGAAGGACAGCTTAGCTTATATTCATAACTATACTTATATGTGTATATGTGAATGTTTGTGTATGAACTTATTTTTTTCTTCCCAAATAAGTGTAAAACTCTTGGCCAATGCATATTAGTATGTTACTCAAAATTATGGATTGGTTTTAGTCTTTTTCAGTTTTCATCCTGTGGTTTTTTCAGTACGTTTGGAACTAGGAAATTTTAACAAGTAAATCAGAATATAGAATGACAGTAAACAGCAGGGGCCAAAGCAGATTCTTTTTCTAAATACTTTAGCATATGGCAATTTATTCTTTTTATTACTTGTTTTACACATATATACTCTGATAGCTTTATCACCAACATCTACAAAGCTCTTTGAGCTACATTCCTTGTTTTACTCATATCATATTTTCTTTATATGTGCATAAAATCTTAACAGTGACTACTGATAAAGCATTTTCTTTAAATTGATTTTGTTAGTATATTTTTTTCCTCAGTTCAATCTCTGAAATGTTTACATTTTGTTGATGTGCTTTATAAAATAACATTACAAAAATAGCAGTTGTCACTTCATAGTCCCCTAAAATTGATGGATTCAATTCCTAACATTGAAAATGATTGCCATATTGTAAAGTTTTACAGTTTTATAATCTGATCTGTCAGTTATGTTCATTATGGATTCTGCATTACAAATTACCCTATTATCTAGCCTTTTAGGGCTGAAATAATATCTGAAGTCTAAATCTTTATTATAATTTGATGTAAAAAAACCTGAAAATGAATGATATTCATATTCATCAAAACAGCCAAAATGATACTAACTCATACATATATAAAATAATTTTGTATATATATCCTAATGTCATTGAAAGAAATTTTGGTGAAAAGAAGGGTAAATCAACCATCACCTTTAAAGTTTAGAAATAAAGTTCAATATGCTAGATGTGGTGAGGTTGTGAGTTCCACTTACTGTAAGGAGCAACACATGGCACAGTCCTTAATACATGTTCTGAAGACTTAGCCCCTTTCTCTGGAACAAAAGAGGCAGTTTTATAATGACCATAATTAACATCACATTTTATGAGTTCATTTTGTTTTGTTTATGTGGCACTTTTATTGACTGGGATGCATAGGGAAAGAGGTCTGCCAATGGATGTTAAAAAGAAGATAAATCCTATTGCCAAAGATAAACATTTTTGAGAGGTAATTATTTTGCTTGTTTTCTGGGACTTGTGATATTGTTTACACTCAGGGATATTATTTTAATGTACAAAAGAAGGGATTTGTTAGTATCTAAGTTCTTCCTCATGAAATAACACATTAGAGCACCGAGCTCAAGAAAGCAGATTTCCACAGAAATCCAATGTGTCAAATCTCATAGACTCATGAATTTTGAGACTTGAGCACATGAAACTTGCCAAGATCATTTATTCAAAGACTGGGAATGCCTTTAAAGGTTTGCTAAACCACTAAACTCACAAGGATTATCCCAGCAGTTGATCCAGTTTATTCTAATCCCAGTATTCCTTTTTTTAAAAAAAATTTTAACTAAAAAAGTGTCAATCATGTCTCTCATTGGAAATAGTTTATAATGAGGTCCAAACATGAAAACAAACCTCAAAGTGACCAGATCTGGTGAAATGGCCACTGTGGTATGAAGAAGATAGATTTTCCAATTCTCTCCAGTTATTGTCATTGATTGCACTCCAACTAGATGACTTGATGTAAGAGAGAGTTAGAAACATCCACGCTGAAAACCACCTTCCTCCTTAACATAAGTGGTTCACAGGAAAACATCCCTATAAAGTAACAATGACACAAAGCTTTTAAGCACTGAGAAATAGCACTCAATAATAATAAGCATTTCTTGTTATCATCAACACAGTTGGGGGGGGGCGGGTAGCATATACAATCACATAGTTTAGATAATCTGATTTCTTTCCTGGCTAGCTTTCAAAGCCCTGGCATTTTTTTTTGTTGTTGTTCTTTAAGAAAAGCTTTATTCCTCTGACTAAAATATTAAAAAAATAAATAAATAAAGGCTATAAGAAACAATGATAAATCAATGATAAACAAGATCACTGTAAAGTTGAAGTACTTCTTGTAGAATAATAGAAAGTTATCTTACAGATAGAAGTCATTATTGGAGAAACTGATTCTGTGCTAATGTAAGTCACTTCCTAAAAAACAGTTTCACAGGCAGGAGTCACTCAGCTATTTCTACATGGCAGCAACAGCTTTTCCTTATTTGATGAAGCCAGAGGGTGACGTTAACATTAAAAGAGGCAAAAAAGAATAATGAATCAATACAAAGGAGGATACAATGCTGGGCGCCAGCAGCTCACACCTATAGTCCTAGTTTCTAGGATGCTGAGATCTGAGGATCACAGTTGAAAACCAGCTAGGTCAGGAAAGTCCATGAGACTCTTACCTCCAATAAAATAGTCAGAAAAAGGGCTGGGGATATAGCCTAGTGGCATGAGTGCCTGCCTCGGATACACGAGGCCCTAGGTTCGATTCCCCAGGTTCGATTCCCCAGCACCACATATACAGAAAAACAGCCAGAAGCGGCGCTGTGGCTCAAGTGGCAGAGTGCTAGCCTTGAGCGGGAAGAAGCCAGGGACAGTGCTCAGGCCCTGAGTCCAAGGCCCAGGACTGGCCAAAAAAATAAATAAATAAAAAATAAATAAATAAATAAATAAATAAATAAAATAGTCAGAAAAAGCCAGAAGTTTCACTATAGTTCAAATGGTAGAGGGAGAGCCTTGAGCACAAAGAGGCTCAAGGAGAGTGCCCAGACCCTGAGTTCAAGCACCATGAACTGGCAAAAAAAGAGGACACAATCTTTATGTGTGAGCGATACTAGATACTTTTCTCTTACCCTATTGATCATCAGAGTTAGCCAATCTGCATATCCCTTTCTACTGTGAAGCATCTATTCAATGAGATGAGCTAGTACATCTTCTTCATCTATGTTTATGCTGTGACAGAATCCTGAGACGGAGTAATTAATAATGAATAGAGATTTGTTTAGTTTACCAATCTAGAGACTAAATATTCTCTAAATATTCTAAATAGTCACTTAGAAAGACACTTCACACTCGATCATCCTGTGGCAACACAGCAGAGGCCAATAGAAAAAAAATAATTAAACAGCAAGAGAGAAAGAATCTCCTAAAGTCATTTTTGTAACAACCCAGCCTCAGGATAACTAACCCACCTCTCATTTCCGCAGTGATCTGTTCATACAGGCAGAACTTTAATGGCCTAGTCTCTTCCTCATAAAGCCCATCTTTCACCTCACTCTCCTTGAAGAAGTAGGGAGGAGAGAGAGAACAAGAAGGGCCTGAACTCTAACCCACACTCTACTTGTGATCTTTGACATATTTCTGGCCTAACAGTAAAAAATAAAATAAAACCATTCAAGAGAGTAAGCACTTTAGAAAGACTTAACTCTCATTATACCATGTCTCCTAACTCAAGTGCCTGATGAATTATCTTTGCAGCACATAAACTTTGTAGACACATTGCTGCTAAGACTGTGAAATCCTTTCCAAGAAGAATTCCCCAATTCTCACTTTTTTCCAATCTCTGCTCCTTCAGAATTCCTTCTGGCTGAGAGGAGCTGTGAATTATCTTTCCTCTTCCGGGGATATCAAGTTCTCCCAGAGTGAACATAGGTGAAGAAAGCAAAGGAAGAAGAGCATACACAAGAGTTTGCCTTCCAAGTTGTTCATTTTTCTCTGCTCTCACTTTCTTCAGAGAGTTGATCGCATGGAGGAAATCCCATTTCTCATTTACTTCTTATTGTAATTTGAAGTTATGCTGCACTGAAGGGGAGAGGGGAGGAGGAAATCTTTTAATATTCCCACAGAAAGCGTTTACGTTTCTGAAGAAATGTTGTACTTGGCTGAGCTTATTTAGTTTCTGTTTAATTTGTACAGGGATAAGACAAGTTTCAAGAGGGTCTGTGCAACAATTATATGAACATCTAGAAAACAAAGCAAGATTCTAAGCTCCCTCAGCGGGGAACACAGATATTAGATTGAATTTGTACAGTGATCCCCCTTCTTGATTTCGATTGCCACATGATTTTTCCAACTAAGGAATAGGAAAAAATAAAGCATTAATATAGCAATAGTAGTCATTTGATTCTGAAGAAAAATTACAAGAGTATAAAAGTGTTCCCCCTCCCCAGTCCTCTGGAAAAAAAAAAGTGCCTAAGGACTTTAAGTGTGATGGAGGAAGAGTTGATGGTGCTGAGGTCCCTTAAACCATCAGATAGGGTGTTAAAAATAATCTCTTTCAAAGAGATTCAAAACCTGCTCCAGTGAGCACCACAATATTGTTTTTAAAGCATCAAACTAAGGAGAAAACATTCTTGCATCCTAACTTGGTGGGATTGTTCTAGCCATCTTGGAAGGGATGCTGGTGGGAAGTGGGGACAAACTGACTTTTGTTACCCCACTCCTGGGGCTTGAACTCAGGGCTTGGGTACCTTCCCTGAGCCTATTTTGCTCAAGGCTGGCACTCTACCACTTGGGACACAGCACCATATTCACCTTTTCTGTTTATGTGGTATTGGGGAATTGAACTCAGGACTTCATGCATGCTAGGCAAGCATTCTACCACTAAGCTACATTCCCAACCTGGGTAGTCTTAACTTTTAATTTTATGTAGATAGGGTGGAAGATATTAATTTTTTCTTTGCTTTATATAAGGAAATACAAATAAGAAATAATTATTGGCAGCAATCATTTAAAAATATGTATATAGATTTCTATGAACATATTCATATACCAGTGTTGCTAACAAACCCCAATGATAGATGTCATTATCTCTATTTGCCAAACTGTAGAAAGTAGCTCAATCATATACTGGTTTCTGGGAAAAGAAAGTTGATGAACAATTGAAAACAGGTCTTCTAATTCTTTGTCATTTTCTTTTTCTTCCAAGTGTACTTTCACCTTCTTTGGTATTTTTTTTTTCCACCCAGGTGAATGTGTACTATAGGACCAGCTGACATGACTTTCCGTTTTAGGAGGCACAATATGTGTAGAAATGTTTTCTCCAAGTTTTTTTGATAATTCTGGGACCTGTAACTGCTCATGATCACTGCCAACTCCGAGTTGCTGCTGGTTCAAATATTTCAGTCTCATTTTCTGTTACCGGCCAGCTGTGATTGGTTCTGTCATTGTTCCGACCCCAGAGATAACTGCCCTGGGCATAGGAAGCTATCTGAAGATCATAGGCAGTTAAAGACATATAATTGGATAATTGACATTATTAATCCCTTTAATCACTCTTTTAATGTTAGTTCTTGGCTGGTGATGCTCTTATTTTTATTAGGGCTCCAACTCTTCTGGATTCTTCTTGAGACCAAACCTTTGATTTGCACATTCTACATGTCTCAATTCCTCTTCTTTTACTATAACATCACCTATGTCTTTATTTTACTGTTTCTTTTAAGTTTGTGGCCTTAAAGATTTACCTTATCAATTGTTCCTTAAGCAAAACCATTTTTTCCTTGGATCAAAAGTAAAATATTTTCCTTCAGTTTATACTTACCAAAGCTTCTTTGTCTGAACCATTCAAAATTCAAGTAGTTCCTGCAGACTCCTCCACTTCTAGTAAATAAATTTATTTAGGAACTGTGAATGTGCCAGATGAGTTGGTGATTGAAAATATTCCATTAATTTTCTTTCCTTTGTCCTCATGTCTTCACCTCGACCCGAGGTCTCATCTCCAGAGGTTTATTCTATTACATTCACTGAGGGATTTATTATTTTTCTTTTATTTCTATATGAGCTTCAAATAACATCATGATATGACCATTCTCAGCTAAAATTTCTGCATTGTCTGGAAAGCCTGATGGCTCACTGTCCCTATTTATTTTTGGTTCATTTTCCAAGATTTCTAGAATTCTCTGGAACCCAGCACCTTTATTTATCTTGTTTTTCATTATTAGATATCTAAATAATGACTTGGGGCCTTACAGTAGGAAATTAATAATAGCAAAAGTGCACACTCACACCAAAAACAACTAAACCGATGGCCTAAATGCCTTTCTATTTAAAATATGATTTGTGATTCAGTGAGAGCTTAAAAATATTATTTTGATTATTTTGTTTGTAATATTTAAATGTATGCAATGCAGTATTTTCAATTCCAGGATTGAGCCCATTAATTTCTATGATAATTGTTCATATGGTTTATTCAGAAATTAATTTAAAATTATGAGATAATGAAATTAATTAAATTATGAGACAATGAAATAACTGAATTACCTACAAGTTGTACATGTTCTCCAACATACTGAGTAGCCATAAACTGAAACATATACAGTCATATTATAAGAAAACTTTGATATATTCTCTTTTTATAGACCTGAAAATATAAAAATATGGCAGTTATAATTCCCAATCTGTATTACAAACTCTTGGTGATACCATATCTCAAAATAATTATCACTGATTCCAGAATAAATAAATATTTAACACCTGGGGTTTTTTGTGGGATTTTTTTTTTTTAGCCTGTCCGGGGGCTTGAACTCAGGGCCTGGGCACTGTCCCTGAGCTTTTGCTCAAAACTAGTGCTCTACCCCTTCAGCCACAGCACCAGTTCTGGCTTTTTCTGTGTATGTGGTGCTGAAGAATTCACTCCAGGAATTCTTGCATGCTAGGCAAGCACTCTACCACTAAGCCACATTCCCAAACCACAACTGGGATATATGAACCTCCAGAGAAATGGACTTGCATTTCCTCGATTGGAGAGGGAGTAGAAATTTTATTATTCTGTTGAACTCATTAGGTAGGAGTTTTACCAGAAGGGATAATCTTTCTCTCCTTTTCTCTCTCTCTGTATGTGTGGCACATATTAGCTTAATTTGTATTTCAATAAAAATATTAGTTCACAAATATTTTCTTTTCTTTGGACATACATGTCATGTTGCTATTTTCTTTATTAATGAAACCAATAAAACAACCCCAGGTGACAAAGGAAACCTGTGATTGCAACTGAGATTCCTAGCAATTTCAAATTTCATCAACTTATAAGAATGGTTGAAAATGATAAAATGAGCTCCCATTTGGGCACTTTGCATGGTTTTCTTAACTGTGTGTGACAAAGGAGCAAACTGTGTGTCTACCTGCTGGACTGTGGAAAGCCCACATATTAATCAATAAAGAAGCACTGTATAATAATCTGAATTCTGCAGAACAGTTTCTGTAAAAGATAAAGTAGTAAAACGCTCTCACTTTCTATATGGAAAGAGAATCAGGATGTATGGGAACTAACAAAATGGGAGTTCAAACAGAATTCAATTATTTAAATCTGAGGCAATAGATACTGAAATGAGACTAGAAAATACATAGTATGTTACATATAGTAGCATGTGTATAACCAATACTGGAAAATATATACCAAATAATGACAAAAATGGCCTACAGGATCAAAGATTAAATGCTATTTTTTCACATTTTCTATTATACTGTTCCCTAAAGTATTATTTAGTGATATACAGGGAAATTTATTTAAATTCAAAGACAAAGGAGTTTTGTAAGAATATTGAAAAGTAAGCATTATGTAAGAACACATTGTCTACCCTTCTCACCTACCTATTTATTGCCAATTTGTTTCCTAGATAGTAGAGAGAAATGTTTCCTTTCTGGTATAGTATTATATTGTATGTTTAGCCAGTATTCTTTCTTTCTATCAGAAATGTTGTGGGTCTGTACCTTTAAGAGTAAACAGCACACAAAAGATTTTTAAATCTTAATAATCTCATTCAACTTGCAAGCTGATTTTTAAGTAGTATTTATTTCTCCTGAAAGTATAGATTTTGGACTATTAAAGTAGATGAAAGCTTTTCAAATATCACAGGACTTAAATTTAGCTTACAAATCAACTTTAATATTGCTGTTTGGGTTATAAAATGTTGATGGATGTATCTTTGTGAAGAGTTAGAAGCCATCTGATCAAAATCAGATTTAGTTACTCAAACGAAATCCTGCCTTTGCTTCTTCTTTCTTACTTCTTTCTGCCTGTAGAGTCACATGTTCATCCAGTTTAATGTTGTTAATAATTTATAGAAGTGACAGTGGTGTGATTTGCCTCAGAAACATGGGTTAAATGGCAAATTAGAATCATTACAAGCAATCATTATGAAACAAGAATGAGCACTGGCATTTTTAGGATTGTCTCTTCTACACCGAAGATCTTTTATCTGAAGTGTGACACTGATTTGTAAGAGAATTTGAGGTCTGTGATCAAACATTTTGCTCTTCTACACAATGAGAAAAATTACTCTCTGCAAGTAAATACAAAATAGTCTTTCCCTGTGAGATTTTCCTGGAAATTTTGTGAAGGCAGAGAAATACCTGATGTCTATAGAAAATCCAAGGTTGATATTTTTCTTCTAATAACCCACGCAGCCACGATTGGTAAATACTGTGTCAAATAGTTGTCTGGAAAATATTGTGAAGAGAAGCAGTGGGTTTTTTTATTGTTTGTTTTGTTATTTATGAAAAAGTCCTTGAGTTATCCTTTTTATGTATGTATAGCTATTTATGGAAAAGTTCTTGAGTTATCATATATATGCATACATATATATGTATGCATGTGCACATTCACACACACACACACACACACACACACACACACACACACTCACCAGTACTGAGGCTTGCATTCAGGGTCTGCATGTTGTCCCTGAACTTTTATGCTCAAAGTTAATTAGTACTCTATCACTTGAGCCACAGCTTCGTGTTTGGCTTTTTGGTGATTAATTGGAGATAAGAATCTCCAGACTTGTGTGCTCATGCTGGCTTTGAACCTTGATTCTCAGATCTTAGCCTTCTGAGTCGCTAGGATTATGCTGTGAGCGGGCTGAGTTATCTGCTTGATGAGGTCACAAGGGTGTCCTAAGGTCTGTGTTTCAAACTTGCTCCTTTAGGTCTAGATTTTCTGCATTGTCTCTCTAGAAGTAGCAATCACTCTTCAGACTAGATTGCATTCTCGCAAACAGATGCATAACAGATATACCTCTACCTTATTTATTTATAAGTCTTGAGAACTTTTTTCTTCTTCCCTGAATTTTTTTTTAAAAGGAAGAAAAAAAAAACCACTTTGTGGTTTGTATTGAAGACAGATTTGAGACTGTAACACAGTGACACCATTTTCACCTGGTATTAAGCAATATGCTAGATTTTGACTACCAATGTACTACTGTTAGTTGAATGATGCCCGCCCCCCCATCCCATCCTCCATAATGTCAGATGATTTGGAGGATTGTTGTTGTTGTTTTGTTTTTTAACTCTGGGCCTGGGCGCTTCCCCTGAGCTCTTCAGCTCATGGCTAGTGCTCTATCACTTGATCCATAGCACCACTTCCTATTTTCTGGTGGTTAATAGGAGATAAGAGTCTCATGTAGTTTCCTGCACGGGCTGGCTTTGAACTGTGATCTTCAGATCACAGCCTCCTGAGTAGCTAGGCTTACAGTCTTGAGCCACAGGTGCTTGGCTTGGTAATGCTTTCTTGTGGGTGAGATTAGTAAAGAAGACAGCAACGCAGGATGACCTTGATGTTATGTGATGATGATGATGGAGAATGAATTACAGAACTGCCAGGTTAGGTTAGACAAGTTTTTCCAGCAAAACACAAAGCAGGGAAGAGGCAAGGACGGATGGCTTTACAGGTTTCCTGGAGATCACAGCTTTGTAAACACCTTGCCTTCAGTTTTCTGATCTCCAGACATTTGAGGCCACAAGTGCCTATTGCTTTAAATCCCTTAGTTTATGGTTATTTGGTTCAGAGAACTTTGCAGGTTACTACAGATTTATAGCATCAGTAGGTTATTCGGGTATTTGGTTATCGTTGTTAAATATTTTTCTCTGGTGACTAGAGACTAGATAACTAGATAGTCAAAACCAGCCTTATTCACCCCTCTCATTTTTCTTTGTCTATGGTTGGCACTGTAAAGAAGTCACACATAGCCTGGTGCTGGTAGGTCATGTCTGCAATCCTAGTGAATCCAGAGGCTAAAATCTGAGGATCTCAGTGAAAAGCTGGCCTAGGCAGTTTATTGCAGAAACTTATCTGCAATTAGCTACCAAAAAGCTGGAGGTAGAATTGAGGAGTGGTGGTTGAATACTATCCTTGAATAAAAACGCTAAGTAACAGGGCCGAGGCCCTGAGCACAAGCCCCAGCACACACACACACACACACACACACACACACACACACACACATCACATAGCATTGGAGAATTGGGTGAGCATAAATGAGTTCATTTTGAATAGATAGTACTCTGTGGGCTGTGACGTGGGCACATTCATTAAAAGATGCTGAGACCTTTATTTATAGCTCATTTCTCTTCAGGGTTCACAGCTTGCAATGATTTGAACCAACAAAGTCTCTATTATCAGTGTGTATGCATAAGCATACAGTTTGTATAAGAGATATATGTTCTAGAGTTAAAATTTCCCTTGCCTTTCTTGCGCATAACTGATGTACTCGTTCTGAAGAAGAGTTTACAGTGTTCTGAGCCAAGATCACAATATGAAAATAAATTATGGAATATGTCCCTTGTGTCCCTTGGCATCTTACTCATAAATAATTTCTCTCTAGTGATGCTCTTCTCTATTCAGTGGGCGATTCAGAATATCCTTCCTGGATACCACTCATATAGAATGTTAGAGTTAAGGATCATGGTTTTTACAGCTGTCATGGTAGCACGGTCTAGGCCTCAGGTAAGCATCTGAAAAAAAACAAAAACAAAAAAACAAGAATCTCTTGTTTTCCCCTTCTCTATTTACTGTCTCTCCCCATATGAATAGACATGACTTTTATACGTATTTCTCATCAGCAATCCAGGAATCCAAAGTGGTAACATCAATTGATTGATCAAGAATAAAAATCTGAAACAATATAGAAAATAAGTGACCTATGAAAGGAGTTTCGGGGCTGGGAATGTGGCCTGGTGGTCGAGTGCTTGGCTCTTATACATGAAGCCCTGGGTTCGATTCCTCAGCACCATATATGCATAAAAAGCCAGAAGTGGTGCTGTGGCTCAAGTGGTAGAGTGCTACCCTTGAACAAAAAGAAGCCAGGGCCCTGAGTTCAAGCTCCAGGACTGGCAAAAAAGAAAAAGAAAGAAAGAAAGAAAAAAAGAAAGGAAGGAAGGAAGGAAGGAAGGAAGGAAGGAAGGAAATAAAGAAAGAGAGAAAGAAAGAAAGAAAGAAAGAAAGAAAGAAAGAAAGAAAGAAAGAAAAAGGGAGTTTAAAATTAAGTAATTTCTTTAAAGGACAATAAACTAATTTGAATTACTATGTTAAACCTTGTGGCTATTCTATGAAGTTTTAATGATGACAATTCAATTTACATGAATATAAAATTTTTAAAAATCTACCTAAAGATAACACAAAGCAAAAACAGCAAAACAATACACATATAGACCAATCTCATATAAAAATATCCTAATTAAAATATCAGCAAGTAAATTCCAGCAAAGCCCAACATAATGTGGTCACTAAGGATGCCTTGTCAAAGAAAATACTAGGCTTATTTGGAATTAAAAAATCCATAAAATTCATTACTCTAAATGATTAAAGGATGGGAAAATGAGATTATGTGTATGAAAAGTTTTATAAAATGTATTGCCAAATACTGGTTTAAGAATTAATAAGTAAAATTCTTACATGTTAGAAATAGAAATAAACATTCTTGTATTTGTTAGCAAACTGTAAAGTAAGCCGTATTTAAAGAGCCACAAAATAAAACAATTTGCACAAAGTTTGGAAACAAGTTATAAGTAATAAATGATGTAAATATTGAAAAGGAAAAAAATGGGCTTACTTTCAGGAAACTAAAAATTAAATTTTCTGACTTTATCCTATGCTAGAAATGATAGACAGAATGATAGATGATAAGATCTGCTTTCTAATTGTTGCAAACTATAATATGATATAAAGATCATCATCATAAACATAAGCAGAAAACTTATATTAAGACAACTATAAAATTTTATGAAAGGGCATAAAAATGATATAAGTAAATAGTGAATGAAGCCATATTCTGAATGGGATTCTTTAATATTGTCAGGATAATAATGATTCCTTCAATAAACCTATAAATACACTGCAGCATAATAAAAAAGTCTTATTTTTGTTACTAATGAAACTTGGAAGGTTCCTTATAATTTTAATTTTGAAGAGGAGATAGTCCAAGAGTACTTTGCATAAGATAAATGAGGAAGAAATATTTATCTCCTATATTTCAAAACTTCGGAGTAGAATAATTTTAAAAATGTACTAATGATATGGCAGCAAAGGAGGGTTGCAGATAAGAAATGGCATCATGGACATTTCAGTGCCGAAAAGACTTGTCTTCTACATTTGTGGGAATGAAGGTAGTGAAGAGATAGCAGAAACATTGTTTTATCAACTACAGGTCATTTTAATCATTCTATAGTGGAAACACTAAAAAAATAAGTATAGTAACAGTAAAGATAACACCCATAGAGGGGAGGGAAAATAGGTACTACAGAGTCAATCTTTGATTCTGCACATTTCTCAGGTTCTCTGCCCATCTATTTATACATTCATGGATTTAGCAAACTCTAGGCAAAATATATTGAAAAGGAAAAGTGTATTGTAAACATATGTAAATTTTTTTTGGTAAGAAAAAGAAAGAAAAATAAAAAACCAGAGGGCCACCACTCACTAGTATTTGCATTCTGTCGGTTGTAATTTGTATGCTAGAGGCTAAAGGATACTTCAAGATGTGTGTAAGTTCATTGTAGATGCCCAAAGATTTGGGTGCTTATGGTGATCCCAGTTCAGTCACCTACAGTTGAAAAAATTAATTTATGCATAATTACACATGTGACTATACATATGTGTATAAATATTCATGTGTGATTACATATATATGTTACACATGTGTGCACAGTATGTGTTTACAATATCTTTGTAGTACATATTCATTCTGCTGTGTATATATACACATGCATACACAAGAGCTCCATAAAAAATCCTTGAGTATATGAATAAATACCCTGAAACGACAGCTCAGGTAATCACAAAACAGTCTGGTCATGATGACATATGACTGTAATTCCAGCAACTCAGGAATCTGAGATATGATCGTCATGGTGTGAGGCAATTCTGAGCCAAAGGTAAGGAGCTTTCCTGGAAAAGCAAAGTAACACCATGAAAGGACTGAGGTTATACCTCAACTGGGTATGCGTTTTCCTAGCAAGCTGAAGTACTGCCTTCAGTCCTCAGTATAATTACATCATCATCACATTCTTCTCTTCTCCTTCTCCTTCTCCTTCTTCATCATCATCATCATCATCTATTTTCCATCTTCAAAGAATTAAAAACACAAGTTAACTTCACTAAATACGTAGAAAATGAAAAATATGAGAAAGATACACTATTCAGTATTTGAGATACTAAATGAGCATAAAGCATAGCGTCTTGTTTTGCTATGTAATCAAATACATTTTTTATTCAAAAGATAACCTTTAAATATGTCTGCACGGATGTATCTAGGCAGCTCTGGTTTCAACACAGAAATAGAACATACAAAATAAAACTGTAGTTTAATAAGAGGGAAGTTTCTCAAAAGCATACCAGAAAAGTAAGCTCATCAACAATATTAGGTAGGACTTTCCTTCTTTTTTTATGAAAGACCATGATTTTATTGTTTATGAGTCATAATTCATTATCCCTAAACTGTGGAAAGTCACTGGAAGGATTCCATACAAGCTTGATTAGATGTGGCTTATAATTTTATTTATTTTATTTTTTAATTTTTTAAAATTGATTTATTGATTGTCAAAGTGATGTACACAAGGATTACAGTTTCATACGTGTGTATATTTCTTGTCAAACTTGTTACCTCCTCCCTCATTTTTCTCCCACCTGTCCTCCCTCCCCAATTCTCTCCCTTGCTCCGGAGTTGTACAGTTGGATTACGGCATATCATTTTGTAAGCATTGCTGTTGCATTGGTTCACCTTTTACCTTTGCCTCTCCATTTTGATGTTCCTTTTCCCTTTCTTCCTTTGGATAAATGTATATACAGGGTGCTGTTATGTTCAACATACCATGTGAAATTATGCCATTTTCTTTTGTCTTACTTCCCCATAGTTTTACTCCTGCTGTCACGGTAACTGATTTTGGTACCCTGGGTATTGTATATGCATTTATCCTTCTTTTTTTATGCAATTCTTGGGGCTTCGACTCACGGCCTGGGCATTGTTTCTCGGCTTTTTTGCTCAAGGCGAGTACTTTACTATTTGGGCCACAGCTCCATATCTGGCTCTCTGGGTGTTAACTGGAGATAAGAGTCTCAAAAAATTTTCTGCATATGCTGGTTTCAAACTGTGATCCTCAGATCTCAGTGTTCAGAGTAGCTAAGATTACAGGCGTGAGCCATTAATGTCCAGTTAAACTCCATTTTTAATAAAAATGTACAGCACACATATATTTATATTTATGTAAATATGCTGGTTTGTAATGAAATCCCCTTGTCTCTATATTGTCTCAGTTTAACCTGAAAGGTTTTCAACATCACATTTGCCTTTGATATTTCATTCTTGCTGGGTTTAGTTATCTAAGGGCTGGCTGCAAAGATCAGAACAAAGGTTTGTGTGAGAGCAGGATTCATTCAACTTTGTCACCAGTTTCCCTCAATGCTGGAAATAAGAGTTGGCCCAAGAGACCACAATGTACATTCTCATTAAAGAGAAGAACTTCAACAACATTGATTCATTAATTGATTACGCAGTTGGTAGGTATTTAGGATTAGTGACAATGTAATGAGACTACAGTTATTCTCAGTTTTCATCAAAGTATCTATTAGTCCACATGTATCCTTTTTACCACATTTACAAAGCAGAGCATATACATATTTTATGTGTTCATTGGGCATTGGGACATGTATTAGCCTTTAGAAATTAATAATGCTTCTATATATTATTCCTAAGCATATTTCATGGAGTGGACTAGAACAGGAACAGATTTTTAAATTATCAGAAAAAAAAAACAGAGAGATGATTCTTTTTCTTAATAAAATTTGTAGAAGATTTATAGGGTGACAAAATTAAGTCATTGGTTCTTGCAAAATAAATGCAGAATCTATCAATAACAATGATATTACAACTTTAAATAGATTAGAACAAAAGGGCTGAAGGGCTTGTAAAACTGATTCAAAGAATTAAAAGATTTTATTTGATTTCAAGATAAGATTTTGCCTTTTCTCTATTATTGGTACAACCTATGAACATTGCTGGCCACAAATCACACCCATACATTTGTTTTAATATTTTCTATTCCTTTGTGTTTGTCTGTGACTGTTCAGAATAAGGTAACATAGCTCTTTCACATTTATATTTCCTTTCCTAAAAAGACATAGCTACTAGGTTTCAAAAGTATTTTTAGAGTATTGCTTTTACAATAGCATTACATTCTATGTTCTATGATATTGAATTCATTGCATTTACCTTGCCTATAAGGTTTTATGCATCAGATTATCTTTAGAACTAAGTATTCAGATTGGCACATTTATACAGAATGAACCATTTCTTAAACTTTCTTTCGAGATCTCTTAGGATTCTTTTTCACTTCTGTAATTGTAACTCAGTAGAGTCCCTTTGTTGCAGTAATGCTTAAATTTATCCAAGAACCCTGAATTGTACTCATCTCTCCTCAGACAAGAAGAACTAATGGCATGGACATTGCTTGTGATCACTTTCGTGTTTATTTTTATAAATCAATTTCATATAATATACTTAGCTCAATACTTTCTTAAAGGAGAGTGTGAGATTATGTTATTCAATGGGCTTCTTTCTAACATGTATATGTGTGTTCCCATTTTAATCTAACAATCATTACAAAAAGCTTTCTCTTTTATATTAGTGTATGTTGTATCAAAGGAGTTTTCAATGATATAGTTTTACACAGGCATAGAATATACTTTGATCAAATTCAACCCTTCTATTATCCTCCTTCTTATCCTTCCTTCCCCTTTTAAACCAATTTTAATGAATTCTGTTTTCATACATATGTATGAAATATTTCAATCATCACAACATTGTTAATCCTCACAACAATTATTGAGGAAGTAGGAGGTATTCAGAAGAATTGTGGTTAAAATCCCCAAACCTTAGAATTCCTTGTGTTGACATGATGGATGGTAGCTACCCTTTGTTGTGTACTTACTATGATTCAGGCATTATAATAAATGCATTGCATACATTATCTCATGTTTATGGCAGTGCTTCATGGTAAGCATTATTGAGTATTAGTATCATTATGCAGATGGTATAAAGGAGGTACCTGGAGCTGAACTGACTCCCTGTGAATTACAGTCAGGAGCTGGAAAAGTTCTCCTAATGCACACTCAAAAGCTCAAGCAAGCTTTTAATATCTAAGCTAGGGAAATTAAGTGTGTTGCTCCATTAGAGGATTGTAATATTGCTCCTCAGAAATGTGCTCTTGTGGGACATCAGGTCAAGCAATGTGTTAGCTGTTTTTCCTATCCGTGCAGGTGGAAAGTTTGCTGGGGGGGAGGGGCGGTGGGACATGTACAGTTAAGGATGAAATTGTAGGTCCTAGCAGTAAGGTGACCTTGAGGGTCTTACCAGGTCACTGGGTAACTGGGTAGCTGGGCATTTTACCTTCCATACCTTAGAGAGCCCAATGACTCCCAACACGTGAGCATTCCTCTGCAATCACACACAGCTTCTTTTCCTGCCTCACCACTGACAGCAAAGCTTACAATGTCTTCAAATTCTTAAAGAGCCAGGGCTGCATTTCTAATTGACTTACCTTATTTTCAGTGAGGTTTGCAAAAGCTCGAGCAATGTACAAAATTCAGCGGACGCTGAGGGACTAGTGGTAGCTTGAGAATGGTTTCCCACACAAAGGGGAAAACAGATCTTCTTCTAGACAAAGAAAGAGATGCAATGAATTTAAGGTGAATTTCAATAAAGTGATGTGTGTGTGGGTGTATGTGTGTGTGTGTGAGAGAGACAGAGAGACAGAGAGACAGAGAGAGACAAAGAGAGACAGAAATAACAGAGATTTGTGTGATTATTACTCTGTGTATCTTAAATGTCCTCTAGGGTTGTGTGTTTATGTCTTCATTTCCACCTTGACAATGTTGGGAGGTGTGATAGAATGTAAACCAGGTTGGACTATTTGGGAGCTTTTAAGTCATTGATGGCTATTCTCTCATATAGCACCATGGGCCTCTGATCTTTTTATTTACCTGTCTTTTCAACACCTTAGCCATGAGGGGCCTAGCTTTTCCTCCAGCACACCACCTGCATTGATATGCTACCTAACCACAGAACGGAACATCACAGGGCCAGCTGGCATAGGAATGAAGCCTCTAGTCATATACAGGAATAAACTTGTAAGAAATTGAGCATCGCAGGCATCTATTACAAAAATCAAAAGCTGACTTAACACACATGAATTCATCATCATCTGACTTTTAAATCAAAATATTAGTTATTGGTGAAGAGAAGAAGATGCATTTTAAGCCACATCTGAAAATCTGGAGAAATACTAGTAATACATGAAGAATCACATATAAATCAAATCCTAGAATCAGAATAATCTCATTAATCTATACTTTGAAGTACTTTTCCAAATATTAGTGTACTGACATACTGACATTTCTTAGTGGACTGAAATCTAAGAAGTACAATAAATGCCCAATAAAGAGGATGTAAGTCTCAAGGATGGAAAAAAATGCTTGGAGATGAATGTAATATTTATTGGTTTTGATGTTTTAAATCCATTTGTCACTTTGTATTTGAAATTTAATAAACTCGATTCAAAGCAGTCTCCCTTGAACATGACAGGAATTTTAACACAAGAGAATGTATCACTTTGAAAAATTAGAAAACCACCAGAAATTTATAATGTGATTTTAAATCTGGAGAATTTATTTTATGGTTAAAACAAAATAGAGAGTAGTAGTAATTTCAGCCTGGATCTGAAATTTTAACTGAAGAGGCTATTTATCTCAGTCCCAGATCTTTTCTTGATTTTTATTTTGCCCATTGAACTAGCAGGTGCACTAAACTAAGAGAAATCACAAGTGGTTTGGACATTTGTATAATGTGTGTGTGTGTGTGTGCGCACATATGTGTATGTGTACGTGTGTGTGAGGATAGATTGAATAATTCTATGTAGTATAAATTTCTGTATATATAAATATGTATGTACAATTTTGAACACATTACCATATACATTTTGAAATAATCTAAATATTTTTATTGTGGCTCTTAACCACCATATGGAAAGACTTACATGCATATTTATTAGTGATATCATCAAAAAGGAAGAGCTATAAAATAAACACAATACATGGTGTAGTAGGTATCCCTGATAAATGTTGAAAAATATGGCATTTGAAATGATATTGCTGGATAAATCACTAGCTTCTTGAAAAATCAATGCCAAACGGTAAGAAAACAACAGCAGCTTTGGCAGGCAGATGGGGAATGAACCGTTTGGTCTCATCCATCTCCAATTCCTATGATTATATGATTAAATATTAGTGTCCAGAGACAAGCAAGAGAAATGCCAGCTCTTGAAATACCAAGTGTAGGCCAGAAAAGACTGTGAATAAATACTTCATTGAGACAAATCCAGAAGACTAATAAGGTGGCCAAAAAATTGGGGTGAGAGAGGGCCATTTCCCAGGTAGCTAATTAAAATTTTCTCAGGAATTGGAATTGAATGAATAGGAAGAAAGGTTATTTGGGAAAAAATAATTTTGAAATACATTGCAATAGCCGAAAAGGTAATTTTTTTGTGAGCAAATGTTATTTTCTGTCACTTCTCTTTTATGTATTGCTGTGTTGAGCCAAGGTAGACAGAAGAATAAAAGATAAACAAAAGGCCTCTTTCTAAGTGAGTTTGTAAAGTGGATTACAAATCATCAGTAGTTCTATTCCAACCATTGGTGAAGAATTGTTGCAGTAATTCTCAAGTGGAGGCACTGACGGAAGAATAAGCATCAACTGTGAGGTGTATCCAACAGCAACTGTGAGGTGATACAGTGTCCTCCTTTTGAGAACATGCAGAGCTGCACTGTGCCTTCAAATTGCAAGCACTCCTTCTGTGCACACCCTATGTCAGGCTCCTTGCATGGAACTTTATATTACTGTCAATTCTCACATTAATAGTGGGAGATAGGCAACCTTACGAAAGCAGTTTTAAGCTTCATAAGCCAATTAGATCGAATACAAAAAAATGAAGTACAACTCTTTCCTAACAGCACAGACAATATTAACTTCAAATATATTGAAGACCTAAATTGTAATAGTTAAAATGATAAAACATTTAGAATTAAAAAAATAGGCAGGCACTTTGTCAACTCATATCAGGCATTCTTATCTATTAAGAAAATATCTACAAGTGACCACAGGGAAAGTTATACTAGAATTCAATACTAACCGACAAAACTCATTCCTACTGCGTCACCTATTGTATGACTCCATTCATGAGAAATGTCCATATAAAACAATGCAATAAATACAATAAAAATTACTATGTGTAGTATTTTCTAGTGATGGTGCCAAAAGGGGGGATGTGGTAGGGTGTGACCCATTATGAAGATGGGGATTTTATAAGGCAATAAAATATTTTAAAACTGATTATTTGGGTGGTTACACAAGTTTGAATTTATTAAAATGAATAACTGAATTTAAAGAGTAAACAGGTACATTATATGATATATCAACTATATATCTATGACATTTTTATTCAAGAAATTAATTGGTAGTAAGAAATATGTGAATAAGAACTGTTTTGAGTAAATAACTGGTTTCATTGTGTCCAATAGTTTACTTCACTACGCATAGAGAAAACTTCTGTTTTCAATTCTAGTATTTATTTGGCTGTAAAACATAGATGTAGTCTACTGCATACCATCAATTAAGACAGAAAATTTTGTACCAATTATCTTTATATTACCCAGAAGTAGCTCTTACCACAAATACCCAGATAATTAATGCACATTTTGTTGATATACATAGAATAATTTCATTTCTTCATTTGATCTCTGTCTGTCTTAGTCCAATTCATAGCATTTTGAAACTGAATATTTAAGTGATATCATAAAATTATGATTTTAAATGTTTTGTACATTAAAATCGCATGTATTGTACAAGTGCATGCAATTATATACAGCGTCATCCATGAAGACTCAGTTTCTAAAATGTGGAATGGTGTTGTTTGAATGCCTTTTAAGGTACTTATTAAAGTGATAAAAGTCTGTGTATCACATAAGAGTTAAGTTTCATGAGAATTTTGGTCCTATTGGACTGAGTTACATTCCATACCTTCACAGCTTTTGTGCTCATTTGAAATGTAGCACCAGAAGTTATAAATTAATGTCAATTTGATATAAATGTAGCAAACAAGTTGTGAAACAAAAAAGAGCAAGAAAACCAGGATCAGAGAACCACGGGTACCTACTAAAATCATCTGTCATTGATGGGTAACGTTAATTTGCTTTAGATGCAACACAACTTTCTTTGCTTGTTAACATTTATAGTTTCAAGCAGATATAATTCTACAAAACAAATATTTTTATATCAGAGTGGTATCTTGTGCCAGGAACAGGTAGTTGGTTCAAAAATAGCCACTTTTATTTTTTGGTCAGGTGTGGGGCTTGAACTCAAGGGCTGGGAGCTGTCCATGAGGCTCTTTGTATTCAAGGCTCACACTACCACTTAAGCTGCAGTGCCACTTCCAGTTTCTAAGTGGGTAATTGGAGATAAGAGTCTCATGGGAACTTTTCTGCTGTGACTGACTTCAACTCACTACCCACAGATCTCAGCTCCTGAGTAGATAGGATTATAAGTGTGAGCCACTGTTGCCTGGCTTTCCACTTTTAATTAAATTGAGCTATACATCCTGAATTTGTCTTTGTAATATATATTTGTTACAGAGTTATTTAGAAGGAAACAATCAGACCGGAGAAGTAAGCTTTTGTGTGTATGTGCTACAAACGTGAAAATTCTGTATTTCTACATGCAGCTAAATGTCTGCTGTTGTGAAGGCTTGTTTTACGGTTTTATAAACTTTTAGCCAGCAGTTATTATACACCAGTTGATTTTGATAACCTGATCTGTCTTCGATGTAAATGTTTTTCCTTAGTTTACACTCAGTCTCTTTCATAAAACTACAGATGGAACCATAAATTTAATTAACTACTGTCATTGAAATTAGCTATAAGCTGAAAAATAAAACAGTTTTTATCTTGGCCCTCGAAAATTTGACAAATTTTGAACCAGCAATTAATAGACATATATTTAGGCATGCATGCACACAAAATTTTAACATAGAATGTACAGATGCAGATAACATCCATGAGCCCAACTGCCTAACTGTAGCCAATAAGGCTTTGATATTTACCTGATCTTTGAGTTCGGTCATGTTCACCTGGGATATTGCAAAACAGTCAGTGATGGAAATAAAATCACTGAAGATTAAGGAACCGAGGCAGCCATTTTGCCATAAATGACAGTGGGCCCTGTATCCAAATGGATGATGGAAAATGAAATCTGATTCACATACAGACAAAAAGGAGAGGGAGAGTGAAGAAATATAAATGGCATAAAAGGAAAGATGGTCAATGATGAGAATTGAGAAACTGAAACATGGAGACTTGGTAGATTTTATCCAATGGAGTTATCTGAACTTGTTGCCCTTGATAAGGTTCTCATTTAATATAAATTTAGGCAAGATTCTAGCCTTTTAACTAACTCAAAACAATGTGTCCAGACTCATCAGCGAATTAGAGAAGTAGAACCTAGTGTAATTAAATAAAAAATTCTATGAAACTCTGCTGTCCAAAAAAATTATCAGCATTTTAACTTTCTTTTGTTTCTGCTTTTTTTTTTTTTTTTTAGAATAAGAAGCTGCCGCAGAAACTTTTTTATCTCAGTGGAGAAACATCTCTCTTTAGAATTCAGGCAATAACAATTCTATGGGGTAATGATTATTCCAGATGCATTGTACCATGTAAATTAATCTATTGCTTTGGTAGCACTGCTCCAAAAAACAGCTGATGCCGAGTGCACTGAATGAACAAATTAATTAGCCAGTCTGCAAAATCAAATAAATCTCACAGTGGTGACCTCCATGTAGTAGGATAGAGAAAGGCATTACGTTTCCCTTGTAACACTGGCTGAAGTAACACCACACTTCTGCGGGACTAAGTGTTCTCATTATTTGTACAGAAAAGTATAGTATTGTCCCAGAGCTACAAAAATGTCCTCTCTAGGGCACGTGGATTCAAGGAGTCTGGACAATAGCCAACTATTGATATCAAAACAACAGATAGTCTTTTCTAATAAAAACCCAAGCAAGAACAGTGTAGAGAAGATACACACAGTCATTTCTTCTACACAAATTAGTTCCCGATACTAAGTTAAGCCACAGAACACGAGGCGTGTAATTTTATTGCTTACTTATGCCCACAGAGAATTCCATTTCAATAAATGTTAACAGAAAGGGAATTGTAAAGAACTTTAGTTCTCTGCATCTAGGATAAAATCGGTGCCAACTCTGGAAGGATCAAATATTGCTATCATGGCTGTTGTAGAGCCTTCAGTCAGGAGACACACTTCAGGTCACTTAATTTTGATTGGTCTAAACTAGTCAGGTGCTCCTGCCTTATTTCAGGAGAGTCCACCTATTCTCTATGATACTCTGTGTCTCCAGTCAGCAAACATGTTTTAAATGAAGATGTGTATGAAGATGAAAGATTAGAAGGTGATTCAGTAGTAAGTTAATGATGGAAACACAAAGTTAGTCAGGCCTTTGTTTCCTCTCATGCAAACCAATCTAACCGCTGGGAGTGGACTAACCCTGAAAGACACCATAACCTTTGGCAATGACTCTTCAGTAGCCAAAGAAAGTATCACTTACAGAGAGATATCAGTGTGAGCCACCAGAGCTAATATTCTTGAATGCCTGGCCAATGAGTACTTTAGTTCTGAGGAAGAACCTCATGAAGGCACAGCGCCATCCCCATTGGGATCTTGTCCCTGTGTTGATTGAAAGGATTCATTTCTTATGATGAGTTCACCCTCCTTAAAAACAACCTTCCATTGTTCCCTATGGTTTCCTTCCCAAGTGGAAGGTGAGGGGTGCATTACAACTTCCATTTCTACAGTGGACTTTAGGGGCTTGTCTGATGTTCTTCATTTCAAGTCCACTTCCAAGCCTAAAGAAGTGTCCCATTCTGCTTGCTCCTCTGTGGCTATTGAAGTGACACAGAGCCTTCATTCTCAGGGGTCTGAGACTGTGGTCCACATGGTTGCTTCTATGCTTACTTGATCATTAAAACTGACCAACACAAAGCAAAATGTATGCGCTGACTAGATTATGAAAGTTATTCTTCTCTGCCCCTTACCTCCTCTTTATTATCAAGGTCAAGCAGTCCATTCCAATGGGGTGATGCTTTTCTCTCCCCTTTAGCATGGAGTCCCAAACAATGGCAAACAAGATCTATTCTTCAATAGGCATCTAACTCTAATCTGGATAGAAGAAACAGGCCCTTCTGAGCCAGAGACTGAAGCTGTAGAGAGGATAGTACTTGTAGCTCCCCAATAGGATCTGAGCAACAGGGGCAAAAGGGACAGGCATTCTTAGGAAAATGTGGCTACTGCCAGAGATCCTTTGCTTTGAGGTAGATTCCTCAGTCTAAGAAAATGTTTTACAATATTTCATGTTAGTAGATCAAAAAACTTTTATAGTCCTCAGAGAGCGCTTCTCCTTCCTTACCTCCAAAGGCAAACTCACATACTCAGATGTTCCTAATACCAATCAGAAGGAATTGTCCTCTTCTGGCTGAATTTCCACCTATAATTTGTAAGTCTAAGAATCCTGTCCCACCAGGTGCACCTAACTGTTTGTTCTTTGTTGCTAGGGGATGGGATATTTCTCCTTCAATATATGTGAAAGAGCTTTGTAGATAAGGGAGCTCATGATATTCGCTCACACAGAGCCTCCAGTTCTATGGCAGCATGACACTTCACAAAGGAGATCTGAGGCAGAGACTGCCACGATCAGCTGGCCAGGCCTTCGCTCTACTGGGATATTTGATACTCTTAGATGCCAGGTGTTCCAAGTGGTGTGTTAGAGGAGTCCTTATACTTCGTGCTCCTACTATTCATGGGCCTTATTCTTGGAGTGCATTTCTTCCATTTTTGAGTATTTCTCCTTTCTAGTTCTTAAATGAATAAGTTTCCCAGCGATCAATTGCCAGCCCGTGCATATTTTCACTTTAGGCGTTCTGTCCCAGAAGTTAAAATATGAGCGCAACGCTAAGTTCCTGAGTAATATTTCACTCTTTTCTGATTTCTAGACCCTTTCAGGTGGGACCAAAATAGAGTAACTGTCCACTTTGTGCTGAGGCCATTCATTCAAAAACTTAGTTTATCCCTACTCTTTCAGCTTCTCTCAGGACTCCCTCTCCAGAGGATATGGGAATGTGTGCTAAAGGAGAGGCATATAGGGTACTCAATCCTGTTTGTGTTCTACCTCTAAAGTTGGATTGCTTTGTGATCCATAATCTGGGGACAGACAAGCAACCCATATGAAACTTCCTCCAACTAGTGAGTTTATGTACACACTATGTTGAGGACTGGAGGAAAAGTCACTGAACAAGCCCGTAAGTGGAACCTGAGAATGGTCTCAACTGATTGCAATGTACCTTAACATGGGACCCAACATGGCACATTCTGTCACTGAATCTCCATGTCAATTTAATGTTTGAGTCCAACAAAATACCTGCATGGTGCTGTTTCTACAGTAAAAGGGTATAGGTTTGTTTAGACAAGGACTAGAGAGACTCTTTCATGTGCATACTTTCTGCCCTGTTAAGGGCTTCCTCTCCTAGAACCGTGAGTTCCCCTTCTTTTAATGGTTATATCTAACTTGACTACAAAGTCAGGATCGAAAACATTAATTAAGATGATTAACCTGAACCTTTGATTTTACATTTTTAATTTCTTCGGCTTGGGCAGAGCATATGACACTTATGGAACTCTATATTCGATGAACCATCTCTGTAGCTCTTTGCAGGTCAGGCCTCCTGGCAATCATGCTGACCCTGTTTGACCTCGTCTCTCATTAAGATAATTGCATTCATAATACTTCTTTCTACTTGGCAACTGCTAGTGTGGCTTTAGGTCATGTCTCCTACAGTTAGCCATGTCTAGAGAGGACATCCATCAAAGATTTTCATTGATGCTGGTACCCTATTAATAATACATCTTTGTACCACTTTTCTAAACAGAATGTCTAACTGACTTATAATCATCTGGATTTAGACTTTTGTTCAGCAGGCTTTTGAGAGTCATCTATGATGTTGCTTATACCAGTATTTTCATCTTTGATTTGTTGTCATTGAAGTTGTGTCATTCTTGAGGTTTGAACTCAAGGCCTGGGTGCTGTCCCTCAGCTTTTCTACTAACGGCTGACACTCTACCAGTTGAGCTACAGCTCCTTTTCTGACTTTTTGGTGATTAATTGGAGATAAGAGTCTCACAAACTTTCCTACCCAGATTGGCTTCAAAACGTGACTTGTCAGATCTAAGTTTACTCAATACCCAGGATTACAGGCATGCGCCACTGGCACTGGACTTATATTTGAATTTTTATTGCTGGGAAAGTTAGCATTTCTGTCTTTTTAAAACAATTTTCATTTCTTCATGTTGGGGACTTTTAGCTCCAGCTCTTCCAGGTATAAAAAAAAAAAATTACAAAAGACTCCTAAACTGTAAATACTTTCTGTTCTATAGAACACCAGAATTTAAGTGTACTTCCTAACTATATATTTTTTACATGCTACACACATTCTGTCCATTATGTCTAGGTCTCTAGTGGCCATACTTCAGTGATTTTTTTTCTTGGACTTCCAAATGACTGAAAAGCTATGTTTATCTATTTGGTCTTCACTTTTTTTCAAATACTATAATGTTCAGTTCTATCTACTTTGCTACAAATAATGGGGCTGGAAATGACAAACTCTTCTTGAAAATGATTTTGCTGTTACATTTCTGTGAACATTCCAAATGCAGCATATTCTCATCAGTATCAGGTCCTGTATGTCGTGAATTTTCATGAGTTCCTCTTGTGAATGTGTGGTGATATCTCATTGTGGTAGTTGTAGAACAATTTCCTGAGGGATTAATCATATTGAGCATTGAACTGTTTGCTTATTGAATCTAAGTGCTTTTTTAAAAAATAAAATTACTCTATTTTGATGATTTTTCCCACTTGTACAAGTGTCTTTTCATTTTATTGGCCTATAAAAATTGTTTATTGTACATGTGAGATAATTGAAACACCTACAAGTATCCACAAATACACAGATACTCTTCAACTTACATTTGGTGGGGCTGTGTCTTGATAAATCTGTTGATAAAACTGGTTGAAACAGGTATGAGGGTTCAAAAAACATTTCATATACCTAACCTACCAAAAATCTGAGTAAAATAACTTATCTACTGCACAGTATTGGTTATTTCACCTGGAATTGGACTATTTCTCTGGTAGAGAGTTATGACTGCCATCATTGCCTATATTTCCACAGTTCCATATCACCCACTGTGTGCCTAGGAAAAGCTCAAAAACAAAGCTTGAATGTACATTACTTTGGACCATTATAAAGGCAAGGAATCACACATGAAAATCTGGTCTCTCTGAACATAGTTTACCTTATATTTTCTTTATGGTGTCTTTTAAAAATCAGAAGTTGTTCATTTTGAGGATGGGAACAATATGAGTTCATTCTGCTTTGATATGTGTCTTAGGAAAATTCGTCCTTGTCAAAGTAAAATGAATAGTGCTTAAGATTTATTTTAGTGGTAATAGATTTAGCTTTTAGATTCACGACAGTTGATATTGTTTTTGTTCATCGTCTGAAGTATTGTAGGTCATTTATTTCCATGCTGTACCTGATTACTCTGACTCATTTGTGAAAAACACTTTTTTTCTCTACTGAGTCATTATAATTACACTTGAGGACATCATATATATATATATACACACACACACATACATACACACATATACACATATATATGTATGTGCACATATATAAACACACACATATATACATATGTGTACACATATATATACATATATAATATAATTAGAGAAAAATTCATTTTATATTCTCAGTCTGCCTATTTCTCTATCTATCTATCTATTTGTTTGTCTATAATCCTGACCACACCTCCAGCCTCCCAATCCTCCCAATTCCTGGCACTCTTCACTTTTATGGTGCCTGTTGAGATATTTATGCCATTTTTTTTCCTTTATTTCATTAATATAGAAAATTTCAGTGACAGATTTTTCAAAGGTTAAATTCAAGTGAAGATGGTAAGGAAACTCTTTGCATCATATAACATAAGTTTTATGTATTCCTGTACTTTACTTCCTAACATTAAGGATTTTGATGTTTATTCTTAAGATTTTATATTTATATATATATGTGTGTGTGTCATATATATGTATATATGTATATATATGACTTTTTGACACAAAAAATCCTAGAAATATTACTGCTAAATATTTTAAGCTAACAAATTAAAATTTAGGGTACACCTATATTTTATTCCTATAGCTTAGATGAAGTATATCCAAGCAAGATTAGAGGGTTGCAAGACCTCATGATCCCAGGATTTGCCAAACCTGAAATTGCTTCTTTGTTATAAAATGACAAAATTCACATATAACCCACTCCTATCCTCCCATGTTCTTCTAATCACCTCTAGACGCCTCCTAGTAACCTGATCCATTTAAAATGCATATGAATAGCTAGTCTCTAGGAGATATAAAATAATAAGAGATAATGTACAAATAAAATACCTATAGAAGTTTTTCCCTAAGTATTTTTTTAATTTACAGTTCAACCCATGGGTGCAAATCTCATAAATATGGAGAGCTAACTTTATGTATACATATAAAGTCTCAGTATTCTACGCTCAAGATGAGCCTTCTATGCAAGAATACAATAAAGGCTATCGTTCCCACAAGGATACAGGGACTTAAATTTCTTTCTTCTACCACCCTTGTGACTCCAGTGATGTGTGGACAAACATCTGTATGGCTCCCTCCCAAGTAGAACTCTGTGATTTTTAGCCATCACTGACTTTGCTTTCTGGCCAATTGTAGCTCTAAGAAGAGAAACTTACTAATGTTCTTGCAACCGGTACAGGACACCATAACCATAGACACAGCCATGCTGAGCAATAGGCGGTCTCTTCTTTTAAAGTGCATGAGGTGAAAGTCCAGTCTGCCCAGGCACCATTTAAATATAGTCTTCCTGGTGTGCGAACTTTCTTACCCTGCTAAAGACCTTTGTTATGCAGGTGTGACATGCATTATTACATGAAGCTATCATGAATGTAAACAGATCAGACACTACAGGACTGACAATGCATAAAAAAAAAACCCCAATGACATGCTTTTATTTCCCTTTAGTACAAACAGAAAAATAACAAGCCAACTTGTTTCTCCTCTGCTGTGATTTCCTCTGGGCTAATTAAAGTGCACTCTGCTTATGCCTAAACCATTCAACTCCAGGCAATCCAAAGATTTAAAGGGACACACACCCAATCAATGCTCAGCTTTTACTAATGGGATTGTGTTCGGAAATGGACACAATAAAGTTCTTCATTAATTTGCATGCTGGAAAGTTCTTGTGGCAAAAAAATGCACTAACAGATTTACTGCCATAGATTTATAGACTGGACTTCATTGCTAGGCATAAAGAATTGATAAGCTAAGTGATCAATGATTCTCCACAACATATGGTGTAATCAATATGAGTTTGGAGAAGAGAGAGAAAGACATTAATAATGTACATTTTATGTGTGGGTCTGTTCTTAAAGATTAAGGGCCTTATAAATCAAAGGAGCTAGGTTAGACCTAGCATACAAATAAAGAATTACTTTAGTCAATATAACATTTTCTTTATTTTTTTTCAAAATTGTATCATCTTATGTGGCTTTAAATATATTTTTAAAAATATTTATAAGGACTTTATTTCAGGTGTGGTTTAAGGAAGATATTAATGGCTGTTTTTCTCCTCTAGTTATTTTGCTTGTCCTTGTATAAGCAATTCCATGCAGATGCAAAGAAAACTCTTATGGGTGTCTAAATTAGCCAAACTATTTTCAGGGATTAAACAATATAGATATACACACAGTTAGCATACATTGTTTTTCTTTTGGCAATCTCTGTTTTCATTATGTGGGGATATGCTTTATGAGAAAGTCCTGCCAATATAAATTATAATGTACCAAAATTTTCCAGAATTTATGATCTTTTCTTGAAAATTCTCCTCCAAAGCTGAGATATGAAAAATAGAAGAGTCTGATACTGCCCCTAAAATGCTTTGATTTTAAGTGTTAACTATATGTTAGATTATTTCCTAAAAAGAAACAAATACACACTGTGATTTTTGTAGTGCTTATAGTTCTGCTTTTCAACTTTATACCAAGAATCAATTATGGACATTCATGAAATTTGTTTTAAGATTATTTTCTCAGTAGCAATAAAAGCTCACTTTTCTCTGAGAAAATGACTTATGTCTCTTGTAGAGACAGTCTGATTATCTCCACACGTATATTCATACTTTTACAATAATAATTTCTGTAGGTTATTCAAAAGTAGAGTTAAGCATATAACTAGATTTATAGTTTTTTTTAACTTTGCTCTAATAATTTATCAGTTAGTTTTAGTTAATTACGCCTAATGTATAAATATTTTCTGTGTTACCTCATAATTATTGCTAGGAGGGTGTTAGGTATAATTAATAATAATAGCAATCCTTTTAAATAAATATTTTCAATAAATTTAAATTTATTTAAAATACATAACCTAGGAGATTTTAGAGGCATTTTATACTAATTTTGTAAAAATTTACATAGATATACATAACTATACCTTCATTGAGTGAATGCTAAAATCGTTCATTCAGACATCTTCAGTGAGTTCTCAAATAATGTAGTTAATTGTGTATCTATTAGTTGAGAGGTTCTGCTTTAAAATATCATTCAGCTATTGAAAATGTATTTGATCCTTTAATTCATTTTCTAAAATATTTACTAAGATGGGAAGAACATAAGATCTCAAATCCATACAGAAAAGATGGCTATTACATAAGATTATGAACAAATTGCCCCTCTTTGGAGTTTTTGGAATTTTATGGAAAATTACAACCATTGTCCCCTCTGAATTCTTCACATGGATTGTATTCTGCTATCTGTCCACACTCATTCCCTAACATCCAGTGAGAAGCAACACACGCATATCTAATAAAAAGTACCTGGATATTACATGCTCATTAGAAGCACTGGTTTTTAGAACAAGCCAAAAGATCTTCTCTGAATGTGGTTAGATTGTTAATGCCTAAAGTATAAATCCCCAAGAAGGACAAATGGCCATGGCTCATGTTTCCGATACTCACTTTCTCCACAAGCAAAGGCCTACTTGGATATGCAGAGAGAGAAGAGCCTGAGGCAGGGGATTTTGGTACTCCAGCCCAGAGCCATCGAGACAGAGGCAGAGGGTACTGAGAAAGGGTCCATCAGAACAGAACAAGAACGGAGCTGCAGAATGACCAGTAGTCTCTGAGAAAGGAATCCAGACAGAAATTGAGAGGGAAAACTCCACCTCTAATCTCTGACTAAAATGTGTTATTTAAGGACTTAGATTTGAAAATGAGATGAACCCACTACACAAATATTAACTTTTACTATATGTGCACTTAATATTAGGTATACATAATAGTCTATCCCTACTCATAAAGGATATACTCTAAACTTTCCTCCTCACTAAACCTAGAAGTAGTGCATTGTATAAACTATAATTTTCCCTCAACGCATGTTTATTATAAGTTTAGGTATAAATTAGATCCAGTGTGAGATTAGCAAGAACATTTAACAATATAGATGAATTACACCATAATATAGTTGCATAATCATAGTTTCTCTCCATCTCTCAATATGTCATATTGCAAAGTACTGGACCTGCTTATAATGATGATAAAATTCCTAGTGATAAAAATTAGGTTTTGCTGTGTTGTTCTCTGCTGCATAAGGGTTACTTGGACACAAGCACTTCAATGACAGCAGGGCAGATATATACATAGATATGGAAGGTACCAAGAAGATCACGAAGGAACTGATGAATGAGTGATGTCCAGTGCATAGATACACTGGACAGAGGTATGTCTCACATTCTGGCCAGAACAAGAGGCAGAGTTGAAGATCCTGTCATACTGCTCAATAGGGCACAATTTAAAACTTAACACTTCTTTTGTTCCTAGACATTTCCCTTTAATAGGCTTAGCTCACAGCTGTCCACTGGTAACTAAATTTGCAAAGAGCAAACTGTGGGTGGTGGTTGAGACTACTATAACATAATATTTCTTTGCCTCAATTCACAGTTTTGACTAGCAGTAATAACAATACTCACAATTACCAGAATTTAAATGAATTATTCAGGTAAACTGTTTACTATGCAGCTTGGCATGGTAAATGTTTGATAAATGGTCCTTAATATTTTATTTGAAAATTTTTATAAAGCTCCCTTGCTATCTTTTTTAAGTTGCAGGAAATATTGATCTGGAATATAAGTGGAATGCAATTAGTTAAGAAGAATCTGAGATTATTTAGTGCATAAAGGGAAAGATACAACCTAAGTAATAATAGCAGGAAAACACCAGTTGCATTCTTTCATAATAGAAATGGAAATTTAAAATTTTACTTTTAAGAGGCTAGCACTTTTTTTGTTTTGTTTTGATTTGTTTTTGTTGCCAGTCCTGGGACGTGGACTCAGGGCCTGAGCACTGTCCCTGGCTTCTTTTTGCTCAAGGCTAGCACTCTGCCACTTGAGCCACAGCGCCATTTCTGGCTTTTTCTATATCTGTGGTGCTGAGGAATTGAACCCAGGGCTTCTTGTATACGAGATGAGCACTTTACCACTAGGCCATATTCCCAGCCCTCAAAATTATACTTTTAAATAATACTATTCATGAATATTTTTAAATGCTTAACATGATATTGTAAGAAAAAAGAGAGCAATGGATCTTAAACAGAAGGTTCCCAATAATTGATAGAATAGAATTTCCAGATAAATGTAGAAGCAAATTATATTACAGAATTTAAAGGAACAATTGTACTACAACACTAACTCTCTCTAAATGAACATATGTGCGTCATATACTCCATTAAAAAAACTATTAGCAACATTATAAACAAATTATCCTGAAAATGCGTGGTTAAATTTAGAATATAGAAACAGCTCTTTACAATAAAAATACTGAGAAATGCAGTTAATTTGATTTCACTATGCGACATCATGTAAGAGAAAGTATGAACTTTCATAATAAATTTCATTTAACCTGATAGATCCAAAATATTGTCATCTTAACAGATCACTATTTCAAGATGAATATTTCATATTACTTTCAAGTTACATTTTAAAACATTGTTTATGCTTCTTTCACTTCTCGATTAGTATTAATGGCATTGCAAGTGCTTAAAGCCACATGAGAGAGATAGCTACGATAATACATAGCACACAAGTAAATTACTCAAAACAGAAGGAGCAAGGAGAGCCAGAGGCATTAATAACCCCATCTGCCATATAGCCTAATAGCTATAGATACTCAAATATACTCTGTGAACTACCCCTTTATTCTTGATAGTTTTACCATAGATTGTGGTAGAACGTCTTATTTTATACTTTGTCTTCACATCAAGTAACAGTAATTCAGTATGTGAGCATATGCCATAAGTCTCAATATTTCCTTAAAACTGCTAGTTTGAACTAAAGTTTTGCATCAAGACCAAGGAGGGTCACAACACCAAAGGATCCTTCACTGTATTCCTTATCATATTTCCATAAAAATCTTATGGTAATCCTGATTTATCCTATCTTGTTCATGGGAGATTTACTAAGTTCATGGACTTTCCTTAATTATTTTTGCATTAGCATCCTATCATCAAGGATGTGAATCATCTTTCTGTTGGTGTAACCAAAATAGGAGAGAAAAGCAACTTTAAAAAGGAAGAAGGTTTGCTTTGTTTTGTTATTACAAAAGGTTCAACTTGTAGTTCCATTTCGTTGGGCCTACAATAAGGTGAATAGCATGTGGCAAAAAATAAATAAATAAATAAATAAATAAATAAATAAATAAATAAATAAATAAATAAATAAAATCTACACAACATGGTGGTGACCTGAAATCCAGGAGACATAAGGAAGGGGCCTGAGACCAGATACACATTTTAAGGGAATACTTCTGATTACCATTTCCTCCAACTATAAACTATATCCTACCTTGTAGAGTGTCCACCCCTTGCTGGGAACAAAGTCTTCTAAACAGAAGCTGTTGGTGGTGTGTTTAAGTTCCAAATCATAACATCAAACAAATCATGTATTATATAGTATTAATGTATATTTTGTATAAATGAATGAACATACAACTCTGTGAATTTCTAATGTCTGTTGTGTGTTGTGTTTTGTCTGTTTTGTTTTTAAAATCATTTCAAAAGAGTAACAAATTATCTCTGCTCTGCTTCCTATATGCAAACATGATTTGTGTTACCCAGCCATATCTTAATCAGGGGCTAAATCAACATTCTTAAACCTATGATGGTTTTAAGGAAAAGCAATGGAGAATTGTTAAGAACCAGTGTCATAAAAATGGATTGTTAAGGAGAGATATCAATAAAGAGGATTACAGTGTGAGCTTAATATGTAAAACTCATCTCTGACTATGAAGAAAGCATTCTCCTGATTTGAACACTCACAGAAAACAGGTTAAAATATCTACCAGATCATGAAATCTGAGAGTGTTAACATTCTTTTGTGTAAATGAATATGATAAATATCATTAAGGATATTTTAGTTTTAGACAATTCAAATCCCCATCTGTGTCATAGAATAGTCACATCGGAAACTATGGACACTTGAAATCATTTGGAATAAAATTATGGGTTAAAAAATTGATTTCGCTCATCTTTGACACCAGGGAGAAAAGTGCTATTTAAAAGGATTTCTATCAAAAATCCAACCTATGGAGATTAGATAAATTTAGTTGCCTGTAAAGTGAAGCTATTCATGAAAATTGAAATTCAAAGTATTTTACCCCTTAGGAATTTTGATGCTATCAAGTTCTGTTGCAATAAACACAGAGATTTATTCCAAGTATTTAAATATATTCATTAAAGTGCCCAGTTGGAAAAAAAGAATACTGGGACTCTCCTGTGGTTTCTGTTTTCTCTAAATGTTAATACTTATCACAGTTTCTATCCTGCCTACCATAAATATTAAGGTTTTCAATCATTCTTAGGAATATCACACTAAGTGTTCTTATTGTTTTAAGTAGAATATAGTGCAATCCATATTTTTGAAAATTTTATCAGCATTTTAGAAACAATATAATACTAATTATGAAAGCAGTGGCATTAATAGCAACTACTGTCTATTGATTCTTTCAATACATGAGGCATTAAACTAAGCATTTCACATACATTTATGCTACTGGATTCTCAACAGCAGCCATTGTCTTGCTATCACCCGTTGGTAGATGTTAGGCTCTCTCTATTGCTGCTCTGACAAGCCTTGACAAAATGATAGTTAAGTTGGAGGTGAATCTTACTGGGACAAATCAAGATATTATTAAGGATTTGTTTCTTTATATAGAGAAGTTGTTTCTTTTCCTTTTTAGATTTCATGGTTATCCACAATCCTTTGTTCATGGCCCTTCTTCCATCTTCAAAACTCTTAACATGAAGGCAGATCCTTCTCACGCTCTTGTCTATGTGGTTCTCATCTTCCTCAAACTTTTTAGTGGGTTCTGTGATTGCACTGTGTTTTCCAACTTAATACAAAAAATCTTTCCAAATCATGGAGAGCTGATTAGCAGCAACCTTACTTCCATCCGCAATCTTAATTCCTTAGTCTGTTTTCTGCATGTGGAACTGAATTCCACAGACCAGATAATTTACAAGGAATAAATATTTCATCATCCAGTTCATGATGGTGGGAGTTGCATAGTGCAAGGGGCCACAAAGGGAGAGGGTCATTTTAGATATTAGGGACTCTCTGTAGACTCCCAAATATGGCAGAATAATGCAACACAGGCCAACAAGGACAGATCTAACTTTTTGACAGTTTCTATAACCTATGAATCCATAAATAAAATAATCCAATCTTGAGGTCAGAACCTTCAGGATCCCATCTCCTCTTAAATAGCTTCTCCTAGTCTTATTTCCCAATATCTCACAATGGGAATTCAGTTTCTGTATGAGTTTGGTTGGGTAGGTAGGGGCAGTCAAACCTGCAATATCATGTAAACCTGCAGTACTAGTGTATTCAGCGATTGTGGAATTTAAGAAGCTATTGTTCTGACTATAAAAGCTCATGAAAGAAAAGAATTCCTGAGGAATTTAGACCACATTAGCTCGAAGAACAACAAATGGACAAACTAGCATGGGGCATAAGTCCGTACAAACTCTTATTTTAAAAATGATTGACTACAGGGGCTGGGGATATAGCCTAGTGGCAAGAGTGCCTGCCTCGTATACACGAGGCCCTAGGTTCGATTCCCCAGCACCACATATACAGAAAACGGCCAGAAGCGGCGCTGTGGCTCAAGTGGCAGAGTGCTAGCCTTGAGCGGGAAGAAGCCAGGGACAGTGCTCAGGCCCTGAGTTCAAGGCCCAGGACTGGCCAAAAAAAAAAAAAAAAAAATGATTGACTACAATTTCACAGGTAAGTAAGGGAACTAACATAGTCATTGTCTGAAATACAACAGAATTATTTTTCAAATGAAAAGACAAAAATCAATTTTTACATACTTGCAACATTTTTGGAAAGGTTATGAGAACATATTGCACTTTAATTTTCACCATTAGTACAGTAAAGTTCTATTCCTTAAGAAAGGCTTCTATTCCTTATTTGCAAATCCTTTGTTTTTGTTGGTGTGGTGTTGGTGGTGGTGGTGGTCATGGGGCTTGAATTTAGGGCTTAAGCACTGTCCCTGAACTCTTTTGCTCAAAGCTACTGCTCTACCACTTTGATCCACAGTGACACTGCAGTTTTCTGGTGGTTAATCGGAGATAAGAGTTTCAAGGACTTTCCTGCTTGGGCTGCTTGCAAAAACTCCTCAAATCTCAGCCTCCTGAATAGCCATAGCCAGGATTACAGGCAGGAGTCCTGGCACTTGGCTCCCCCATTTGCAAATCTTGAATCCTGAGAATGAAAATGGTTATTCTATTCAGAGAGTACTGGTGTGAGCAATTGATTAAAACTAATTGTCATTGGCAATGTACTTAGAAACTCATGGGAAATATACTTTAAAAAGAACTGAATTTTCAAAGCTAATATATTTCTCTTTATGAGGGAAATGCTGGGCAATCAATACCTTTGTACAGCCGTTTCATACCATGGCCTAAAACACTACAACAATGGTGTTTGAATTATATGGTGTTTTCTTTTTAAATAAATGAGACTGTTCTATCCTGTGGTCCTGCCACTTGCTGTTCTGGGTATGGGACATAACCTTTATAAGCTTGTGTTTTTCCATGGGTAAAGCAATAATCATTATTGTGTCATTTCCTGTACTGGTGGCTCATGCCTATAATCCTTAGATCACAGTTCAAAGCCACCCTGGGAAGAAAAATCCTTGAGACTCTTATTTCCAATAAAGTACTCAAGAAAACCAGAAGTGGCACTATGGCTCAAGGCTCAAGTGATAGATTGCTAGCCTAGAGGGAAGGAGACACAGGAACAGTGCCCAGGCCCTGAGTTTAAGCCCCAGTAACAGCAAAAAAAATAAAAGAAGAAGAAGGAAGGGTAGGGGAGGGAAGAAGAATTTTTTAAAAAGAATATAATCACTTATTTAGACATCTTTAATCGCAATAATTGCAAATATTGTTTTTATTTCCGGTGTCAGAACATATGTATTTGTGTTTTGTGTGTGTGTGTGTGTGTGTGTGTGTGTGTGTGTGTGTGACATAAAACCTCAAGCTTGTCGATTTTGTTATCCACAATGTGTCTGTAGGTATTTAATCCCTCTGGTCATTTAAATTCTGTGAGACAAGATTAAAAATTTCCTCTATAATTATATTTTTATCAAGGGAAAAGCGTGAAATAAGTTCTTTTGTTATTGGATGATGGCTTAATTAAAACTTGAACAAACAATTACATATTAAGATAATGACATATTATATTAAAGAACAATATAAAATAATCATATCCAAGAATAATAAAATTAAATTATAATAGCAGAGTTGACATTGATCTTTGATATTGCTAATGTCAAAAAATACAGTAAGAGATAGAGTTGCAAAGCCTTAAATATTGTATAATGTCACCTGTGCATAAACAAATGCTTGTATATGTGTGTATACACATAACCAAATTTGGAAGTATATGCCCCAATAAGTTAATTGATACTTAAATGATAGAAATGGTTGCCACTCTTTTCTTTATACTCTTCTGAGTTGGTCTGAATTTTATAAGCATCTGTACATATAATCAAAATAAAACAAAAGAATGACTTCCATTTTCATTTCATTAAGTAAAGTGCACAACATGAATCATGCTCCAAAGGAGACGATTGTTGAAATAGACTCATGTGCATGTAATATTCCTTAATTTAAACAGAACTGAATGTAGAGTAAATCAGAAAAATAACAGAAATAAAATCTAGAAAGTGAGGCAACAGATATTGTGTCGGTATGTAAGAATTAACCAGTGTTTCCCAGGCCTTCCCTACCACCCAACAGGACACCTGAATTTGCTGGCAGCCTTTTCCCACTTACAAAGCCAGCCTTTCACAGACACTCAGTAAGAGTTCTCTAGTTTTGTTCAGTTACCGACCTTCAGTTAATTTGGAAACCAGGACCTGTAGGCTTAGCCCTGCAAGATAGCCCACTTCACATGTGCAGTGTTGGTGGTTCTTCACTAAACTGGGAGTTACTAAATTCTTCTTGCCATGATTTGATTTGCTCATGGAGTTCAGGGAAACATGCATCCTGGTTTATTGCAAAGGATGCTACAAAAGATAAGAATACTTAGAAATAAAGGAGTCATTGGGTATGGCATGGTGAAAGGGTTTCAGAAAAGACCTATCTTTTCCCATTACATTTCTATCCATCAGCTCAGTTATCTAGAAACTAACAGAAGCCAATTATTTTGAGTTCTATAGAAGGAAAGTCCCACTGGATGATTAAAGCACTGGCTGTTGGTGATGTTCTTGCAAGTTTAAAGTCTAATTCTGCCTTAGTCTTTCTTATTACCACCCCAGATCATGAAGGTCTCTAGGGGCCTTTCCAGCAGCTAGTCATCCAATTAACACCCAGAAGATTAATGATTGTATGAGCCTCTTACTAGTAGCCAAGGGAAGAGACACAATGAGTATTTGTTCCTATGACAGAGTTTCACAATCTCTGTATGGAAGAACACTGTGAAGTGCCATAGGAAATTCTGCTGTCTCTGGCAATGCCCTCTGTTTATTTAATTAAATAATCCAGTATACACATTCTCAAGCTATAGCTTTGCTTATATGTTCTCTAAAGTAATAAAATATACTTAGAGTTATATTTACCAAGTTGACCCTTAGAAATTAGTTTTTTTTTCTTTTGCTCTTTCCTAAAATACATTAGAGACTATAGATATTTAGAGGTAAATTTTTTAGCTTATGTGGGTATTACATGATCCAATAAATTACTACACTCTTTTCGCAGAGGGATTTTAATTCTGTAAGTTGTTTACTTTGGGATAAAGATTTACAAAGTCATAGAAGTGTATATAAGCCTTACTATAGCAGTTTTGATGACAAATAATATAACAAACTGTATTATTTATATGATTTTTATTTTCATACGATGAAGAATTTAATTTGAAATCTGTTCATAGGCTTTATTTCACTACAGAGGCTATATTACCTACCAGAATGGGGATAAGATATATGTTTTTAATTTAATTTTCTGAGCTTTTGATGCTGAATGCCTTGTAATTTTTTACATGACATATATCAGATCAAAATTTACTATTCCCATTACAGTTGGTAAGAGCCCAAGCCATATGGTTTCTATATTCTGGTCTGACTGCCACATGATATGCTTTTAAACTCTTTTTCTTTTTAACTCTTGAAAAAAAAAACACACACCGACATTCTATACTCTAGCGTCTCAAATCTTGTATGATGAAAGGCCACATGCTTGTGTTTTTTCTTCTTTTGTAAGTTTTTAATGAGTCTTAGAAGAAAAGGTCTCCAACAAAAACTGTGTCTGATTTTGGAACATCCATATTCATGTTTCCTGAAAAAGAGGGGATAATTTCAATGCACTGGTTGATTTACAAATGACTTGTACTGACTAATGTTTAAAACATCTTAATAACAGAAAGGGTTTTATCATGAAAACTGTGCCCAAGTCCTAAGTCCAATATCTATCATGAGGGGATTAAAGTCTTAGGTATTACACGGTTCTCTATATTAAGGAAGTTGTCTAGGCTCAATTTCTAGCAGTTTCTGAATGTGATTTAACTAGATATTCAGTGATTAAATATCTGGTTGCTATCCATTTCTGGAAGGATTATCTCCATTTAAATGAATTCTTTTTCTCAATATTTATTTCAAATAATTCCCTAGGCTGTCTTGGCTTCTGTAGAAATAACTCAGAAAAGCATTTCATGTGGAAAAATCAAGAAATTTAAACTTCAAATTTCACTGTTATTAAGCTTTCCGTCTTAAGCATTCTAATGATAGGGTGTCAGTGTGGGATGGTAGAAACAATGTGAAGAACACTTAATGAGTATATTAATATGCAAGATCCTGGAGGAAGTGCTGGTGTGCAAAACCTGGGACTCGAACACATCTACATCTCCTTAATTTAATGCTGGCAGCCATTCCCACTCTGCCTTTTCATAAAATAACCTTTTCAAGGATGAGTTCAAAACATTTCAATACATTGAGCATATACTATTGAGAAGTGGATCTCCTCATGTTTATTCATTATGTCACTAGTATGCAGAGAGTCCAGTTAAGGTTGATACTAAGTATTGTACAAAGGATGGATGCTCTGGGGTACCGTTTCTTTTATACAGCCTGGGGAAACCATCAGTTCTAATGTGGATGATGTAGATTTCATTGTTGTTATTCATTTTTAGGGATGTGTTCAGAAATGTTATATATGTATATAATTTAATATTGCTAAAATATTGGAAGTGTTCTGTGCTTAGTGTGTCTCTGAGTAATAGAAGTAGAGCAATCCAGGTAGCCCTGTCCATGTGTGCTCAATTAAAATGCAGAAAGGCAAGGAAAGAGATGTGAGAAAATTCTCCAAATATTCAAAGTCCACTCCAGAACAACAACCGGCCTTTCCTGAGCAGATTCTAGAAGCTTAGATTCTTTGGTGCCTAGGACTATAAATGAAGCAGTAAATTGGAGAAATATCCCACTAGTTCCCCCAGAAACATTCTTTTATAAATAAGGGCAAGTCACACAAATGAATATAATTCATCATTTTTGGCATCCATGTGCTAATCTGGGATTTGTAGGTTGAGACACCTATTCAGTTGTATTAACTGTGGTTCTCTCCACTCCCCATCAGAGATTTCAATGAAACAATGTCCCACAGAAAATGTGATGTAAAAAGAAGTACTTTTATTTATTTTTCCTATCTTTTTGGCTTAGAAATGTATGATCCTGAAGCTTGTAAGGCAGAAACATGTAGGTATTAGGTGTACTGTGTGTGTGTGCGTGTGTGTGTGTGTGTGTACATAGTGTATTGTGTGGGGAGAGAAAGGAAGAGGGACAGAGAGAAAGAGAGAGAAAAAATAGAGACACAGAGATAAGAGATATCATTTTCCATTGCTATGACAAAATACCTGAAGTAAACAATTTTATGAGGAAGATAACAATCAGTCATGGTGTTCTTGTTCTTTAGGCACTAGGAACAAAATTATACTGCAATTCTGACAGAGTAATATTTCTTACAATGTCCCAGATGCCATAACACCTTTATTCCTGGCTCGTTAGGCCCAAAGCAAAGAAGTTAGTTTTAATTCAGGTTAATGGAAAATGTGAGATAATAAATATGTCTAGTTTCAAGACTCTACTCTGTGCTCATTTTATTTTTGCAAAAATACTAGAAAAGCAATCCATCAGATAATTGAATAGGAAAGAGAATCATAGGATGATAATATGAAGAATTAAAGTACTAATTGTTCATATTTATTGTTTTATTGACTTGTTTATTGACTTGCTTATATTTTTAACAGTGAATACTAGTCTGAGGATATAGGTTAGATGTTGAGTTTTTTGTTTTTGTTTTTGTTTTGTTTTGTTTTGTAGTTCTATCTGGTGTAGGTGTTATTGAAATTTATTCATTGTATTCTGTTTTCCCTGTTAATTCTTTGGGCATTGATGGACAACAGCAGGCCTAGATTAGATTACCACCATAGAATTCTTGAGTTCCCACTTCTTTCTTGGGAACACAGGACCACCCTGTTGTACCCAGTTCAATGAGATGGAAAACTACATTTCCTGCTTATAATGAGCAGATTGCTACCTCTCTGTAATTTCCATCTCTGAATCCTTGTAAGCAGGAGGATGGCTGACAAAAAAATATAGCCCTTGTGATGACTGTGTTTAATGCTGTCTATACATAGCAGAGATAATGAATTTGTGAATTTATGTAGAGAAATTCCCCACATTGAACACAAATTAAATGGTAGAAACAAAATTCAAAGCTCATTTTATTTGTCTATTTCTATACTCATTCTTAGAGAAGAATTTTAACTTTCCAGGTTGAGTAGTTTTTGGGGAATGAAATAAAGTGGTCCATTTAATCATTGATCAGAACTACCCCATAGAAGGATCTATGCTGATAATGGTTTTATTAGTTTTGTATTATGATGTTCAACCAGATTTAAAACATTTATTATCCTGATGTATATTTCAGCAAAGGTTAAGTCATGCTTTTGATATCCATTGGTCAGAGATATTTCCCCATCACAAAAGGTCTGCAGATCCAGCATGGAGAGAGTTCTGGGAGCCATCTAATAAATCGATTCTCTTCAAGTGATAAAAATAGTAATGCAGTCGGTTATATTCACGAGGTGATTCTCTAATTATTCTCTAAGTGGCTTCTGTGGGAGGGGTGCATACTTCAGAATTTTTTTGATATTTGTGGGAAATAATTTTTGCCAACTTCCTTATTTACCACCATAACGATCATGGACTTGTTTATATTTTTTAACAGTGCATACTAGTCTGAGTATATTGGTTATATTTTGGATTTTTTTGTTTTTGTTTTTGCTTTTTTCTTTGTAGTTCTATCTGGTCTAGGTGTTATTAAAATTTATTCATTGTATTCTGTTTTCCCTGTTAATTCTTTGGTTTATCGATGTTTTACCATTTTAAGCCATCTTTAAGGATTATTATTTACCTGGGTGTAGGATATTTGGCCCCCCCCAAAAAAAACCACCTAAAATCAGCTCCATGATTTGTACTGAAGCATACAAAAATGTCTAATTATTTGCTTGAAATTTGTTCATAAGACATATGCACGTGGTATGCTAATCTATTTAGCTACACAGGAGCCAAACCAAGAGAAGATTTCAGTTTTGTTGAACTTACAGGGTTCCTTTCCCTTTAAAAATAAAACCTAGTCCTATTTATAGATTTCTGTGATGTGAAGTCTGTAATAAAAAAGGAGAATCATGAATTCAATATCTGATGTACTGTTGGAATGAAACATATATATTTAAACTTACATTCCTTTCATATATTTCCCTTTTCTATTCTTCTGTCTCATCAAGGAATAAAATATATATATATATATATATTTTTTTTTTTATTCTGCATGCCACCTCTAGTCAGTTGATTAGCTGTGGCTTGCTGAATGCAAATCTGAGAATCATTCTGAGTTCAAGGCTTTGTTTTGAAATGAAGAACTTTTGTAGGTACTGAGGAAAGTACAGAAAAACCTGCTGTGTTACAAGAGCTCATCTCTCTCATCTGACTTTTTGAGACAACAGGGTTAGGCATAAATGCCACAAAAACCCCTGGTTCATTTCATGGTTTCTGCGTGTCCTAGGCAGTGGAGGGGAGCTCTCTACCATAATTTTACTATGTTTTCAGTTGCTGTAAGGGAGTACTATGGAGTGAATGATGGAATGAAGAATACAGATTTATTCAGCTTAGAGTTCCAAATCAACATTAGGTGAAAACCCTCTTGCTTCTTTTAACTTTTTTTTTCTTTGCTGGTTCTGTGGCTTGAACAGTGGCATGGACACTGTCTTTGAGCCTCTGTTTCCTCAAGGCTATTTATTCCTCTACCACTTGAGCCATAGCACCATTTCTAGAGTTTTTTTTATTTTTTTTTTTTTTAGTAGTATATTGGAGTAAAAAGTCTCACATACTTTTCTGCTCAGCTTGGCTTCGAACCACAACCCTCACATCTCAGCCTCCTGAGTAGGTTGGTTTATAGGCATGAGTCAGGGGTGGCCCTTTGGAAACTACACAGCGTATCACATGATAAGACACAGTAATCAAGCCAGAGAGTTGGTTTGCGTAAGAAAGATCCTCCTGAAGCACCCATATTTCTATTAATCCAGTCATTTATGAATGATTTAATTTACAGGAGCACAATCCTCATATCCCAATTACTTTTCAATCTATCCACTTGGTCCAGTCCCTTTAATCCCATGATGTTGTCCTTAAATTTTACGACTGTGAATATTTAAACCAGGGTACCAACCACATTTTATTTTCAACTTTACAACCAATACCCTAGGTATGTTAAATATATTAGCCTGATTGGTCATCTCCTCAGTCACGGTTACTTCCTTTTATGAGTAAGGAAGCTTTGATCAGAAGTGACATAACTTGTTTAATACAATGGGCCTTCAATGTAATGGAGCTAATATCCAAATCCCACAGTAAGTATTTTATATTCTGCGTCACCTCAACGAAGTGTTCAGATTTTCAATAAAATATTCAAAATCTTATTATATGAAAAGACTTTTCAAAAAGGTGGATTAATTTTAAATGCACTTGGGAGAAAAGTTCTATTTAAGTATATGTTGCTATCTATTTCAAAACAATAGCAATTATTTTGTATAATATTTCATCCTGATATAGCCACAGGGGTAATTTTCATACTGATCCTTTGCCTGTGAATGTCAGCCATATGCTATTTTTAGGCTTGAATTAACTCCATACTGTGCCATTATATTTTTACTCCTCACTCCAGAACCTTTTTTGTGTCTCTCCAGAGCTATTGCTGCATTCTTTCTTACATTATATGATTTTATGATCAAATCATCCTCATTAAGTGCCTCTTCTTCAGGAGATCTTCTTAAACTCAGTGGGAGAAACCAGTACTTTTACTGTTTTGTGGAACCATGGAGGCTTTGATTGATTTAATTTGTAATCAAAATTCTTTAGAATCCTTTTCCATAAAAAGTAGTAATTGCACACAGTAATGTTCTATTTGTGTATTCATGTAAAAACCATGAAAATGTAGTGACCCTTTTGCTACCACAAACCCCAAAACACACCTCTCTCAGTCCTGAATACTGCTAGTGTTTTATTGCAAATTCAGTTTCTTTGCTTCCATATATAGAGAGACCACATGGCACTTGTATTTCTTTGTTTTACAGTATCAATTAGAGTTATCATTTTTATTATAAAGGTGATATACAAAAGGGTTACAGTTATGTAAGTCAAGTATTGGCTACATTTCTTTTGAACAATGTCACCTCTTCTCACATTTTCTCCCAGCTTTTTTTTTCTCACAACACGCCCCCCCCCATCGAATTGTATAGCTCATTTCCAACATAATATCTAGTGAGTATCACTGCTGAAGTAGTTCACCCTTTGTCACACTGTTTTTGTGTTTCCTCTATCCCTCCTAAATCAGATAAACTTACATTCAAGATAAAAGTTACAGAAATAAAGAACGTGACAAAAAGGGAAAAAAAGTAGGAAAAGGGAAAAAAAGAACCACAAGAAATAAAGTAAAATACCTCTTTTTTCTACTTCTTGGAGTTAATATTGATAAGCATCATTTTATATTCTCATTTGGACATAGCACTTTAGCCCTATGGTCCTCTCCTAAGAATATCCTCCTTTGGTCTGACTGTGTGAATGTTTACAGTCCTGTTTAACTTATCATGTGCCACTGTGATAGTTTGTCTTTTACTATCCATTGGGTTAACCAAATAAATGAAATTGTATCAAACCAAAGAATTTCTGCATGGCAAAGGTCATATGTAACAAAATAAATAGAAAGTCATGTATCAGACAAAATATCTAAAATATATTTAGAGCTCCAAAAATTAAAACTCCCCCCAAAAATCTTTAAAGAAACAACAACTTCTTAATAAAAGGGCAAAAGTCTTAAAGAGAGACTACTCAGAAGAGGAAGTAAGAATAAACAACAGACACATGAAGAGATGTTCAAAATCTCTGGTTACAAAATGATTGCAAATCAAAACAACATTGAAATTTCACCTCACTCTAGTTAAAATGGCAATCATAAAAAAATTGTCGAATTCTCTGCATACCTCAGAAAGAATAATATTTCCCTTTGTGTAAGGAAATGGAAAGACTTGGAAAAAAAAGTATATTAAGTAGCGTTATCTGGACCCAAAGAAGTTAGATGGTTTCCCTTATTTGTAATAATTAGAATGAGCTAATAAATCTATCAGAACTTGTATTTCTATGTCTGTCTGGTTCATTTCTCTTAATATGACAACTTCCAATTCCATAGTTTTAGCTGCAAGTGACAAGATATTATTCTTCTTAGCTACATACTTCTCTTTTGTGTTTATATACTACATTTTATTCATCCATTTATCCGTTGGGGTCATATAGACAGAGGGCATGCAGGTTATCTCGGTAGTACTTCTTTTAGCTATATACTTAAAATTTATAGCATCACATATGACAGATGTATTTTTAAATTTTTTGAGAAGCCCCATCATGGCTGTATTAACTTACACTCCCATTAGAAGTATGTAAGACAAAGCCCTGTTTCTCCATATCCTTGCCACAGTGTGCAGTTTTGGATTCTTTTCTTATTTAATATATTTCTGTTGTTACATAACTAGATGGTAATTTGTTTATCTTGTTCTACAGTGTTCTTGACATTCTGTTCGTTGTTTCATTGGCTTTTCCAAACTTCAAATCCACCTGTAAGATTTTGCTTCACTTTCCTGTGCTTTTGGTGTCTTATCCAAATACACATTGCCTATATAGATGTCTCAATGTGTTTCCCCTATGTTTCCTTCCAGTAGTTTCAAAGTTTTCATGTAGGTTTTTGGGTAAGAGATCATTATCCAGTTTTTTTTTACCTTTTATATATTCTATATCTAGTTTACCTAGTTCCATTTACAGAATATTTTCCTCCAATATCTATCCTTCACATCTTAATCAAAAATAGTTTGCTTCATATAGGGTTTATTTCAGTGATTTTAATTCTCTCCCATTGAGCAATCTGATTATATTCCAATATCATGACAAATACATAATATGTCTCTGTTGTACATTTTAAAATCAGATGTTGAGATGGCCCTAGCATTGTTCTTTTTGCTTACGAATGCTTCAACAGTTTGTTTCTTTGTGAGTGTATGCGAGTGGCTACTCATTTCTATATGAATATAAGGCTTTTTTTTTCCAACTCTGTCAATGGGAATGTGTGCTGGCATCTCTTCCCAAGGACAGAGAGCTGTGTAGATGTTCTTGAATACTGTTGGAAAGATGAACTCTGTCTTGTGGTGGAATTTAGAGAGATGTCTTTGAAAGTAGTTAGGCAGCTTCCACTGCTGTATTTTACATATATATATAATAAAATATACAATAATATATTCAATACCATTTATATAATTGTAATAACAGTATGAATAGTAGTTTACTGAGCAAGTTCTTTATTATAAGGACTTTTCAGTGATTGTCTAAAGCAGTAGTGTCAGAAACATAAGATAGATACTACTTTCTTATGTTTGGCTCTCAGGTAAGGATGCTTATTCAAGAAAGCGCAAATACCTTACTTCAAATTAAAGTGCAGTGCTGAATCTCAACCAAAGTCAGTGTGATTCAACACTCCTCATTCTAGGCAATTATTTTCTTTCTCTTTACACCATACACTATTCTTCTGGCACTAAACTACTGATCAGGAAGTGTTGATAATTCCAGAATTAGAAAACATGGCATAAGCATTTGTAAGAAAATGTTTTATAAATGGGAAGGAGTTGTAACATTGGGAATATATCAAGTCTGCTAGCCATGAAAATGATGACAAATTTCTAAAGAGGATGGTGTTAAGATGTAGATAGCATAGACACAGGCTGTGCACAGTGCTACATGATTGTTTACCAAGGGGTGGGAGGCTGGTGCAAGAGGATTTTAAGTCCAAGCCCAGCCTGGGCCATAGAGTTAGCAACAGGTGTCTACATTGCACCTCCTCCAAACAAATCAACAAAACAAAGTTAAAGTGGTTAAAAACACCTAGTACAGGGCTGGGAATATGGCCTAGTGGTAGAGTATTGCCTCATATATATGAAGCCCTGGGTTCAATTCTTCAGTACCACATATACACAAAATGTGAGAAGTGGTGCTGTGGCTCAAGTGGTAGAGAGCTAGCCTTGAGCAAAAAGAAGCTAAGGACAGTCAGAGTGCTCAGGCTCTGAGTTCATGCCCCAGGACTGGCAAAAAAATAAAAAAAAAACCTGAAAACCTAACATATATAAACAACATACAAATTAGGATGATATCCATAAAGTATAAGTAAATCAACAGGTGTTCAGTTTTGTTTCTCTTTTATTCCCTTCCTGTGGTTGTCCCCCCACTACTACTATATTTCATTTGAATACCCTGGATACTATTTATACAAGTATTAGAACTGGGAAAGGGAAAGGAAATACCAAAATTGAGAGACAAAGGACAGAAAGACTAACCATTCCATAAGCAATACCTACAAAACTATTTGGTGTAAATCAACTACTCAACTCAGGGGGGGAGTGTAAATGGGGTGGAGGAGAAATGAGGGAGGAGATAAGAAGTTGAACAAGAAATGTACTCACTGCATTACATATGAATCTGTAACCTCTCTGTACCACACTTTGACAATAAAGAAAAAAATTTAATTAAATAAATAAAAATAAACAATGTACAAATTAGGATGATATCCATAAAGTATAAGTAAATCGACAGGTGAAATTTATTCTTGATGATGGATATTTTTTTGATGTTACTTAAAAAAAAACTGGTAAATGCCAAATAACCTGAAAAAGTAGGAACTTAGACAAAAGAAACTATGAAAAATAAACTTGATAACAAAAGTCCTCATTACAGATTTGATGTCTAAATTTAGAATTATGTATGACATGAAATGGATGTGATCAACATAAAAGGAAAAGAATATATGTAAATATATATTCTGTGTTCCAATTCTGAGTAGATATATTCCAACCTTGGCTACATGGTAAGGACACACTTTGACGAATTTCATGCAAGAATGGCCATAATTTAAGGATGCACAATAGTCCCCATTCTTCCTATGAAGTAGTCAATACAAATTTTCTTTCCAACTAAGATAAAGTTAGAAAAAAAAGAAGCTGGACAGTAATTTGGAGAATTTAAAAAAATACATTTCAGTTGTAGTGGAAGGAAAGATACCTTAGAATAGCACTGGGCTCAATTCAAAATACAGCATGGATAATTGAGGATTGAGAGTCAAGATTGGAGAGAGGGATCAGTGAATGGAAAATTACTAAAAAGCAGCAATGCTCTTAGAGGAAGCTGAGCTAAATAGACCTAGCAAAGTTCATACTCTATGTAGCTCATGGTAAGCACTTATTACATAGCAGGGGGTGAAGATGCTTTCTAACTTGCCTTAGCAGGATTCTAGATAAAGTTGGGTAATGCAAAAACGTATGAGAAAACACCAAGTTTGAACTAAAAGTTAGGGAGAAGATGCTGAGAAACCTTGAAAAGAGTTGATCAAGGAGAAGCGTTATGATACACAATGTCACGATATAACCATATAACCATATGCATATTCAATGTGACACACAAGCACCGAACAGCAAACCCAGGAAGTGCTTTCTCTGCTTCTCCAGCCTCTTGACAATGAAAGAGACAGTGAAATCTCACATGGTTACCATATGTAGTTTTTCCTTCCTCTGCCCTTGAAAACCTCAGGTGGCAAAGTTCCTGCTTTACAGAGGAAAGAAATGTCACAAAGCAGATACCAGGGGTCTTTGGCACCCATTCCCATATTATTAGTTTTATATCCTCTTGCCAATCATGCGTACATTTTCAAGGCTGTTCATAAGAACACACCACTCCTTGGCTTTGATATCTTGCCTCCAGAAAGCTCCTATGCCATTTAAATTGTTTTCTTTTCATTATCTTTTTAAGTAGCTGTATAAACAAGTTGGCATTTAACAAAGCAGTTCATGAATAACATATATCTTGAACAATGTCACCCCTATCAATATTCTTACCTATTCCTTCCTACACGCCCCTTTGCTCTCTCTTCGTAATTTTGTAGGATATACATTGGTTTCACGATGGCATTTGTATTAAGTAAATTTGTGTGTTTTTCTCTTGTTATTTTTTGTGTTGTCCTTCATGAAATATGTATTATGGGTCAGGAAAATATATTACTTCCTTTTTGTACTTTATGGTTTCTGGTCCTCACCATGGAACCAAAACCCTAAAACAAAGTAGTAAGAGGCACATGTCAAACTCATAGCAGTTATTTTTTAAGACATCTTAAATTGTTTGCCAAAATATTTCTTTTTTATATTTGTGAATTTAAAAAACAAAAAATACATGTTCAGGATATAACAACTTCTTTCCAAATTGTATATTTTTTTTAAATCTAATACCCTATTAACACATACCAACCAACATTGAAGTTTTACACCACACAACTCTGACTCATTAGGGGAGTAGAAACTGAAGTCTAGAACTTAATTTGCAATACATTCTTGACCTAGTTTAAACTATTTTTAAATGAAGTGAAATCATTTTGAAACATATTTCCCTTCATTCTCCAGTGAATTTATCTATGTAATATGTTTTAACTTCATTTTAAATGGGAATTTTTATACTGTTGAGAATTACTGGAAAACTAGAATTTGAATTACTAGCAAACTAGTAGTTGGCTAAAGCATATGGCCATACATTCATGACAAACATATGTTCAAAATATCTGAGACACAACTTCTCATGGATATAGCTGTTAATTGCTTAGGATAAAGTTGAAAACAAAATTAAATACAGTAATCAGGAACAAAACTAAATGTAAATACAATATTATGATTCTCTTCAGAAATGCAATGAATAAATATTAATTTACCAAAAGAAAGTCTACAAGAGTCATTTTTATTCATTTAAAGTGGAATTCAAAAGAAGTAAAAAAAAAAAACACTGACGAATTAAAAACAATGACACCGGGGAAAAAAAAGAAAAAGTCATTTATAAAAAATATAATAGTGGGCTGGGGATATGGCCTAGTGGCAAGAGTGATTGCCTTGTATACATGACACCCTAGGTTCAATTCCCCAGCATATACAGAAAATGGCCAGAAGTGGCGCTGTGGCTTAAGTGGCAGAGTGCTAGCCTTGAGCAAAAAAGAAGCCAGGGACAGTGCTTAGGCCCTGAGTCCAAGCCCCAGGACTGGCAGAAAAAAAAAAAAAAAAAAAGATAATAGTGGTTACCACTTGGCTGGTGCTTTACTCCTGGGAATTTCAAACTCTTCATTAAGTGCGAGCTCAAAAGACTTCACACATGTTGATTCATTTAATCCTATTCTTCTGGGAGCCTTAGAGGCTATTGATGAAAAAAAAAAAAGAATTGGAATCAAAATCACCACTACAGGAGACAAAAATATAATGATGACTTCTATGTCAGATCATATTTTGAATAACCAGGATTTAATTTTGGAACATAACTATCCAAGGATCAGCCTAGATATGATAGCCATCCTAATAAATCAGAGTAGAAAAATTAATTGGAGAGAAAGTAAAGAAAAATTCAAAACTGAAAGGATGGTAATCTCATGGATGTGTTGGGGCCATCTCTTCTGATTATGTTATCAATTAGACTTGAAAATTGTGGATCTGAGGTAATTTGGAATTATCTCTTGAATTCTTACTTTCTCTGAACCTGCACACTGAGGCAGAGTTCTGAGCAGGAATGCTGCTTCACTGATAATATTAACTCCTCCCATTGCAGAAGCTGGGAGAAAAGAGGATTTACATTAGACTCCAAAGAATTAGATTTAGACAACTGTCCCAGGGTGGTTTTAAGAAAGGTAAAAATAAGCAAACACACAAACACAAAAACATTTGTAGAGTTTTATTATTTCCAATAAGTATTCATAAGCTTAAATACTCTGTGGATTTAAAAAATTAAAGGGAGGACTGGGACTGTGTAAAATATCTATTAGCCAACCATACTTGGAGTGCTTGCTAGTAGTTGCTTGGCTAGTTAATTGGCATCTGAGCAAATTGCAAAGTTGAACATACAAACAATGTATGCTAACCAAGATAATTTAAGAAAAAATGTAAGATCATCCACTGAGCAGTGTCATCTCTGGGGCCCTTCATGCAAGGAATTTTATACGTCTAATGCGCGTTCCTAATTCCTTACAAAGAATAACAAGGGCATCTGATATTATTTCTGCAAATATTCTCATTTAAATCTTCCCTGAACCTGCACAGTCTTTCTTGACATTTCTTCAGTTGCGGAAGTGTGGGGCCTTCATAGAATTCACAAGGAATACCGACTCAATATCATCTTTGATACTAGTAATAGTCACAATGTATTTTTATAGTATCAGTTGTCAGAATGTTATCAATTTGGACTTAGAAACAAATGTGCTTAGAGCTGGAGGAATGGCTCAAGTGATAGAGCATGCATGAGCAAAGAGCAGGAAGGCTGAGTTCATATTCTAATACAAGAAATACATGCATACATACATACATACATATATACATACATACATACATACATACATACACGTTAGGCTTGTTTCACTGTCTTCCTTCCCAGGATACTCTATTATTGGAAAGCATTGGCAGATTATTTAAAATACCAGTAGAATATGCTAAAGAAAATCAATATAGTCACTACTGACCAACTACTGGGAAGCTGTTTTCTCAATCCTCCTCTGTAGTATATTCTTTGTGTTCTCAAAATAATATTGGATTAGGGTCTGGGTATTGATGCTCATGTCAGTAATCCTAGCTACTCAGAAAGCTAAGGTTTGAAGAACTGAAGTTAAAACACACCACACACATGCACACAAACACCCCCTCCCTCCCCCGCACATATACACACTTGTCTTGCTGAAAATTAAAAGTGAAGTTTAAGGTTTATGTTCTTAAAATATATTCCATGTTGTTGCAATAATGGTAACTTAAAAATTGGGAAAGGGAGAAACTCACAAGGGTGTTTCTCTATAAACCTGAAGAGAAAAAACATTATACATATAGGCTTAAAATTTCTGTTTCTTACATATATTCATTTATTCACACTATTTGCTCCTGTGTTCACATACATACCGAGCCGGCTTGTTAAATTATTTTGGAGGCTCAAAACCTTTACACCTTACTGATAGGCTTGTAAACTAGTGCAACAACAATGGGATCGTTGTGGTGGTTTCTTATAAAACTAGAAATATATCACTTGTTTATATGGATTACTCTTACTAGGTTTCCTTTCCTATCCTCTTTCCCCATCAATTCAACTACTACAGGATCATGGAAATTACCTCACAAACTCAACCACAAGCATAACCACTGAATTTCCTCTCAAAACCCAACTTACCTTTTCTTTCTCTCCAAATTCCCGTTATTCCTCCCTCAGTCTGTTAAAACGGAAGATCTTGGTGTGACACATGCTTGGGCTTTGCCCAGGATTTTCCTTTGTCGGGAAGGCTAACCTTTTTTTCATTTCCAACGTGTGCCTCAAATCCCATCTCTTCTCTGACATGCCTGCTGTATTTTGACTGTCACAGGGAGGATTGCTCTCTTCCACTCTACTTCTATCCCATTTACACATTTCACACACCTCAGAGCTTGTATTTCTCTCTGAAGAATGTGTCAGACATTGAAATTGTTTATTTATACACACAAAGATGATTCTATCTCCATGTTTAATCCTTCTGTATGTAACCAATCCTTTTTATTTATGGTTTTCTTATTTTCAAATTTGCTTACGTGCTGAAGTTGTTCTTGCTATCTTCTTTCAATGCCATTATCAGAATGCAGAGAGGTAAAAATGTCTCCTGTCCTGCACACAGTCAGCTGAAATAATGTAAGGTTGAATTCTGTTTCCTGATTTCAGCTCCTCAACTATCAACCCATGTCTTTCATAGCATATTTAATACCTCCATCCTCCTCCTTATTTTTTAAACTTTGTTGGTAATTCCAATGTTTAAAATGACTTCCATACAAAGTATTGATGTGCAGATATCTCTCTTCTGATTGTCCCAGAATTGAGACTTTTAAGTCTCTTCTTTTAATTCAGTTTATCTATATTTGGCCTCCAGACTCGTAAAGTTTGTGGCTAACTGGTAAAGTTAATTTTACCTCTGTAGTAAGAAGGTTTCCTTCCATTAGGAATATATTCAAGAATTCCCCATGCATTTGGGAAGATATGGAGTCTATCCCCATATTCACTGCAATACTACTAACAATCACTGAGCAATAGAAACTACTTTAATGTCCACGAGTTGAGCAAAGCCTGGGCAATCACATACATGTCATGGATTCACAAGTGATTCACAGAACATTTTGGGGAAAATAAATGGCCACTTAACAAGCCACTATTTTCTGGGAGATTTCTTGTTTTCATGACTGTTGGGAGGTGAAGAAAAAACTTGCATTTTTATTTTCCTTGGTCAGCATCTGGTGACTCTCCATCAAGTTGGAGAACATAGACTTTCATTCTAGTTCTTGTGTCCTTCAGCTTCTTTCATTAATATTTTAGCTTTTCACGGTCGAGATTTTTCATCTCATTTCCTAAATGCCCTACTAAATATTATTATTTTGTTGTCATTGTGGATGAAATTACTTTCCTGGTGTCCACCATCTAATTCTGCCTTTTATAAGGCTAAGTGCATTTATTAATTTTTTCCTGACAACGTTCAGCTATTGAATGGACGCCATTCATCTATCTAGTCTCACTTGCTTGGAAGAATTCAAATCCAATATCTGGAAGAAAGAAAGCATGTACTTTATAAGTTGAAGCATGACCTTCTTCTCGATATTTGTCCCTAATGGGTACGTCTGGTCAAAGGGGGACAGAGAGAGGGCAATGTAGGCGTTACGAATGGGACTGCATATTAGAATTACCTGCAGATTGGAAAGAGATTTTTTTCAATGCTGCTGCTAAAGGTCTCCTCTTTGTTGGGCTCTGGGGTCAAGTCGAAGGGTTTTAACATCTCCACATGAATTTTTGTATATCAAATTTGACAACTCCTGCTGCAGAGTCCAGGGTGTTCGATTTTAAGCCTAATTAGATGAGGCATTTGTGGGCTTCATGTCACACGGTTTAACTTCACCAGCTACTTTCTCACTTGAAACCTGAGGATACTTGTCCATGGAATGAAGCAATATTACAACCCGTCCAGAACTGGGCTATGAGAGTGATGTGGATATGTCAGGACTGGGTAAATATTGAAAGTTGTTATTTAATCACCTTAAAAATCTGAGATGAACACAAGGCATTGGACTCTGCCAACATGAGAGAATTAGTGTGTCTTAGAGTCAAGATTTGACCCTGCATTAATGACTACTATTTGTAAACACTTTGCAATGTTGTTGTTGTTTTTTAAAGTCCATCCTATTGGTAACTTGGTAAATATCAAATTTCCTTTTTGTAAAACAATGAATTTAGTACAAAAAACCAGTACATTAAAACACAATGCATTTATCACCTTGTTGAGTACAGGGATCATAGAACTGCAAAGGATTTAATTAAAAGTTGATGATTTAATAGGCATCTTCCATCCACTGTTTACTCTGGAGGGTGAGATTCAATTTAAAGTGGCTTCCAGATTTCATTTTGGAACAGCATCCATGTCATCATCTGGCAGCAAATGTCCCAGAGGAAGCCGCCATGTCCCTGAATAGGAAACACTGAATCAGACAGCCAAGAGCAGCTAAAACCTTAAACGATAAAGATTTTACAAACTCTCTGGGTCCGATGAAAGTTGAGCCATTTAGTTGTAGATATTTAACTGCCTCTTTTAATCCAATTTCTTCTGCTAGATTTTCCTGAGACATACATTGTTGTTTTGTTGTTGCTGCTATTGTCGTTGTTAGACAAGATTTCTCTTCCTATTTTTTTAAATAACATTATATTCTCTCAAGCAATAAAACATATAAAACATCAGTCATAAATATTACAAAGCAAAACATATATATAGTTGTTGTTGCTGGTGGTGGTGGTGATGGGGCTTAAACTCAGGGCCTGAGTGCTGTCCCTGAGCTCTTCAGCTCAAGGCTAGTACTCTATCAGTTGAGCCACAGCACCACTTCCTAAGACACATTTCAATAATTCTTTTTTTTTTATTAACAAAGAGTTAAGAGTGAAAAAAAGAAGACAAGATTATTATTTAGTGCTAAAGAGCTCCAAATACTAAGAGGCGAAGCTGTCGAGTTGATGTCACAAATGTTCTCACCTTTGAAAATGATATTCTTTCCTGTAAGCATCACCTGTGTGAGGAGGCAAAAGCCCTCTGCTCTTAGTGTCCTTGTCTTCCTGACACTGGAACCCATCCTTGACATTCTTATTTGGCTTCTTGCTCCAGCATAAACTCCATATTCGTCACTGGTCAATAGCTGACTGTGAAACTCTATTTTGATTCACAAAATAAACAATCATTATAAACTTAGAAGCTGAACGTGCATCTAGCTGTTTTTGCAAAACAAGTGCATGTTCGTGAGTCAGTCAGTTCTGTAAAATACAAATGTGTTCATTGAAATATGGTAGATTCAGGGGTGAACTCAAGTAATGTAAATCCTTAGAAAGGTAAAGTCAAAATTCAGCAAAATAAAATACCAAGAATCAGGTACTCAGAAGAGTTTGGGAAGGGTGAAAGGGAAAGGAGTGGACAAATGGAAACGAGAAGAAGGGGAGAATGAAGTAAAAAGTCTAATGTATAACCTATAAAATTGAAAAAAGATGAGGAAAAAGATGAGTAAGGGAAGGATGGGTGAAAATGTTGAAAGAGATGATATTAATCAAGACATATAGTGATCATAGACCCCTTTGTTAGATAGCAACTGCTTTATACAACTACTTAAAGATAATTTAAAAAATAAAAATATTCACAAAGAGCATATAAAACTCCAGAAAGATCAGTTGAATCAAATAAACTTGAGTTCCAAACTTGCTTTTACCACTTACAAGCTGTGAAATTTTGGGCAAAGAATATCCGTGTTTAGCTCTTCTGTTAAATGCATTGCAAATTCTGCAATTTAGCGTTTATTATACAATTCTTGAGCTGAACTGTATGCTGCATAAATAGTAGTCATTTTCTTATTTCTAGAAAATGGGCATCCACTTTTCATTTTGGTTTAAATGAAAAATTAAATCAACATAATGTGTTAGTTGAATCATAGCACATACTTTGTAAATAGTAGCTTAGGTTATTAATTTCTATTTTTCTACTTAAAGCTCCTTTCTTTATCCTTTATTAGAATGATACTTGGGATTAAACTCTGAGCTTTGAACTTATTGGGAAAAAGTCCACCAAATTGCACCATATTTCAGTTCTAAATTTATTTTTAATTACTTCATATTGTCATTCATTCCAGGTCTTTTGAAATCATTAATGAATATATTTAGCTGACCTGTGCACTGGAGTCTAACTAGCCCAATTATATCCAGTTTCAAAGAGCAGATTGATTACAACCATGTTAACATTCAGTTATTCCAAAAATATTAGTTGGTATTCTGTACTATTATATGAAAGGTTGACAGAAGATAGTTGAGCACTTTGCTCTCACAGAATTGACTTCTATCAAGTGTAACAAAGAACAAACAAAGGAAATAAGTAATGGGTAAAATAAAGCTGAATGACAATATTGAGAATGTTCCCATCTAGATATATGTGGTCCAGGGAAACTTCCGGGGTAATATTATTAATTTCCCTGTGTTATGAAATAAAGTAGTACATACTAGGTAGATTAAATATCCTAATGTATAGGGAGATCTTGTCCACAGTTTAAGATGCTACAAGTGTAAGATGATGTGTGGTCCAATTAGTTGATGTCTTCTGAAGTTTCATGAGGAAGCCTGCTCAATATTCTCCCCAAGTCTCTAGAAGGCTCAGACATTCCTTGGCATGTGGATGGCATTCACACCATATCTTCATCATCTCTCCTCTCTGTTAACCTCTGAGCCATGTGATCTCTATGTACAAAGAGATGTATCAGATTAGAATAGAGTCTCCCTCAGCAATCTCAATGTAACTTCATCATCTACAAAGACCTTGTGTCCAACTATGGCCTCATTCAAAGATACTATGGATGAAATCCCTGGCATCCCTGGAGAGGTCCCAATCCAGCCCATTTTAGAGGGAAAAAATTGATATTATTTTGGAACTAGGTAAGGGAAGGGGGATACCAAAATGGAGAGAAAAACCAATGAAAGAGCAATACTTACAAAATTATATGCTATAAATCAACTGTACAACTCAAGGTGGGGAGGGAAATGGCGTAGGGGGAAAGTGGGGGAAAATAAGGGAGGAGGTAACAAGTTGGATAAGAAATGTACTCACTGCCTTATATATGAAACTGTAACCCCTTTGTACATCACTGACAATTAAAAAAAAGATTGCTATTATCTGCTGAAAAACAAATATCTTGACTATGATTGCAGTACATGTCAGTTAGATGGGAAGCCATAATGAAAGGAACATTTTCACCACAAATGCATGCATGGCAATATTCACGTTACTAATAATTGCCTCACATTGGAAATATGTGTGTATATACATATGGACACACATACAGAAGGATGCCTAGGCTGTGATACAAACTGATACTGTCAAAGTTCACAAACTGCACACCGTGAACAAAAGCTTGCCTTTTTTTTCTTTTGGAAATAAAGTTTTATTGGAACATGGTCATTCACTATATTCATTTACTTAGGTATGTATTCTGTATGACAGCTTTTACTCTATAACCGAGTGGAGTACAGGTGACAGAAATCATTTAGTCCATGGACTTCGGCCTCTTTTCAAAAAGGCTGTTGATCCCTGGTATATTGGAGTAAAAAGTGGCCAAGAAGATATACTCACCATTTTTTCACTATCAGCATGGAAGACTATATAATATGTGGCCCTGTTATTTAAAAAATGAATCAACCCAGAGAAATTTATGTGGTTAGAAATCACATAATGTTTATGTTCTTGGGCCGAAATGACTGTAGAGGAAGTCAAGAATATGGGCAGCTGTTAAATAGCATTGGGATATTCTGGGTTCTTTTGTTTTGCTTTTGTTTTGTTTTATTTAATGCATGGTCTGGTTACATGAAATAGTTGAGCTTCTGCATGTAAAAATTGATTTTCCTACCTGTGCATATATCATAAATGGTTTTGGAAATTAATCCATCATAAATGTAAATAAAAAAATCAAAAAGTTGGTATGTGCCTATTACCAAAAGGTCAGGTTATTTTAAGAGGTAAAGAAAACTTTCAGTATATTAACATTAACTTTTAATTTGATTGCTTTACTCCTCACTAAATAAGATCACCTTCTACAATGATGGACGTGTTGTATTTTGTAGTAATTCAGGAAGAACTACACATATGTATCTACTGAACACTTGAAATGTCACTTGCTTAAATGAGCAATTGGATTTTAATTTTTATTAAATTTTGACTAATTATTTTAATTAGCTTAATTTTCATACATTTAAATTTCATTAAGCATTTATTTTTTGGCACTTGTGGACAGTGATTGAACTTCACAAATTTCTCTGTAATACCACACAACTCTCTATCTCTGCACATCCTAATTCTTCACCCCATCTAGTTGGTTAGCATTTAGAAAAGGAAAAATAAATCTCCATTTCTATCTTGGTCTAATATTTTTAGGGAGTCTAAAATTGCTTTTCTTATTTGCACAAGTTTTATTTTGGTAGGTTATAAACTGAATGGCTAGAAGACAACATCGGTTTAACAGCTTCGAGGGTTTATTAGTTGACACACTTGACTTTAACATTGTCTTGCCTATTACATTTTTATAAAGCTTTTTAATAGAATGTTGTTTTTATATGGTATACCTGAAAATACATAGGAAGTACAAAAAAATTACTTTCTAAATCAGCTGTGCCCTCAATTGCAGCAGTGTTAATTTCAGATATCTTCTCTCTGATGCAGAGGAAATAACAGCTATTGTACTTTGAAGATAAAGTTATGGGGCTCAGAAAGACAAAATCATTTGAAAATTTGAAGCTTTAAGTGGGTAATATAAGTCAAACTGTCCCATCAACAATAGTTATAGATATCTTAATGACATTTTTAGGTGTTTTATATTTTCAAACCACAAACAATAACCATAAAATAGTTCTCTCAAATATCATTTATGACATAAACAGAAACATTTATATATAAAACAAGGAAAATGAGCTATTCAAATTTGAAAAGCTATAATATTCTTAATAAAAGGAGGGTTTGCCACTGAAAATACCGGCTTAGAGATATACCACATGTGTGGGAGTCTTTGCACAACTATATAAAGCTCAGACTACAATTATCTACTAAATTATCCTTAGCTTGGAATTTAAACAAACAAAACCTAGTTTATTATTTTTTTAAATATCCTGTCTCATGAGATTAAATAAAAGAAAAAGTAATAAGCCAACAATCACCGTCAATATATATAAACATATCTGTTCTTTAGAGACTTTAAGTGTATACTATACTCGTATATAAATATCAGTTGGTAATTCACTTTCTGCAACTCTAAAACATGTAAATGTCCTTCCATGAAGGCGAATTGAAGCACTCCTATATATGCATTTTATTGTTCTTAAGCTTGGAACACTCCCATGTTTCTACTGTGTTTCTTATTATAGATGAGAACTGTGTATTGTGACCAATTCAGTAGCTAGGTCTCCTGACTCACTCCCCAGGCTAATGGGGGCATGGGAGGTATAGGATTTTGTTTATTGGGGATGATGCATTGCATATTTGTGGCAATAACTATGGAAAGCAATAACAATATATTTAAATGTGTTAGGGAGAGGAAATGAATGACCTGTCTATGACGTTTCTGATAATGCTTGTAGACTACTGATGAAGAAATGCTTCCCAGACAAAATGAAGATTTTCTAGAATTATCTTTTAATTCTCAGGTTGCGTCTTCAAGGGCAATACAAACAAAGCATCTGGATTCCATTGTAATTTTTTAGAAACTCCCATTCATGATTAAATACAGGTTATCAGTATCCTTCAATTTCTTTTTTGCTGATGTGATCAAGCTACTATTATGAGCTCCTTAAGAGTTCAACTGAATATTTCTTAAATATACAAGAAATGCTGGTAAACCACATGGGAGATATATTGATATATATATATATATATACACATATACATATATGTGTATATATATATATATATATATCAAGAATGTTCCAGAGACTTCGAAGAGTATAGATAAATTTTCATGCCCCTTAGAACATTATTTTAGTGTAGTTCTTGTTATGTTCCCAGAGAGAGAACTGTGTAATTCATGGGGATAGGTACTTTTTTCTCTTTTACTGAAGTGCCTAACTCAAAGGGCAGATCCCTTCTGCCTGCACCTGTATTATATGATCCAATCATTTCTATTGTTTTGACGATCTATTTTACAACAGCATTTGAGCATAGGTTGAGACCCATTGACTAAGCAAGCCAAGAAATCAAAAGTTTAGGAAGACTCATTGGAGAAGACAATTTAAGGACAGGGAACAAAATTAGTCCAAAAGATAATGAAGCCAAATTTTTGGCAATAGAAATATGTGAGTAACTAATTGTATTCAATCCATCTTAGTGAAAACAGATATTTTCTTTTTCAAGCTTTTGTCTCTAGTGTCTTCACATGCAGACAATACTCTATAGTACCTTCTCTTGGTACCACTAAACTCTTCCATTTATTTCTTATACCCACATTTTCATTGCAACTATGGGAAGTGTCTGTTGAGATTTTACTTTTTCATTTCTTATTGGCATTAGGTATTTTTGAGTACATAATCTATTTTATGCTTTAATTTTGATCAAATTATCCTAGAAATAGCAGATTTATCTTTCATACTCAATTATGAGCTCTATTAAGAGTGCAATAGTAAAAGTGATTTTCTCTATATTTAAGCATGTTTTACTTCCAGTTTTGGTTTGTATTTAAAATAATTTTTATTATCTTTAAGCAGTTGTACAAAGGAGTTGCCATTCAACAAAGTCATTTATAAATACAATGTTTTTTGATCAATATCACCTCTTTCAACATTCTCACCCATCCCTCCCAACCCAACCCTTCTTTCACTTTTCTTAAATTTTGTTGCATATACATTGATTTTTTATTGCATTCTTCCCTCTTTTCTTCATTTGTTTACCCACTGAACCAATGAGCCCACCCCAAACATTTCAAGTGCTCATTTTCTGATGTTTATTTTGTTGAATTATGGTTTCCAAATGGTAAGAAATTACAGTTGTGTTCTCCTTCATATCTACTGTGTTTCAGTTAATACATTTATGAACACTTGCACACTGCCTATGGCATTTTCTGATAAATTTGTAATCCAATTCTAGCTTCCACCTATGGAAGAGAACGTGTAAACTCTGTCTCTCTGGGCCTGATTTACTTCATGTAACATAATTTTTTCTGGGTTCTTTCATTTGTTTGCAAATGATGCAGTACCATTCTTTCTAATGAGTGAGTAAAATTTCATTATATATGTGTGTTACATGTAATATATATCATAATTATGGTATAATGCACTTATATGTATATATACGCAAATGTACATATATACACATGTATATACATATATGTATATAACATACACACACATACACATTTGCTTGATTTGATCTCCTCATCCATTGAGCAGCATCTGGGTTGATTCTATACCTTGGCTATGTTGAATAGTGCTGCAATGAACATGGCTGTGCTGGTGGCTTTGCTTTGTAATCTTTTAGAAACATGATGCCCCAAAATGGAATTGTCTGGTCATGCATGTTATTTTCATGAATATCTATCTCCTTGTTTTTCACTTATCTCCTTTTCTACTTCCTCAGAAAGGCAGGTATAGCCTCTTGACACTTACTTGTAGCTTTTTGTAGCAATTGGAACAGTGGGACGATCAGAGCATCAATCAATAAAAGCTCACATATAACATATCCATGGAGAGAAACAGAAATAGTACAATCAACACCAAAATCCCTTCAGGCTTCATTTGTGAGAAGACATTTGAGATAGTTTAGCCAGTAGAGATATCCATTGCAATCTTGAAGTATTTGCTCCATTCACGGAAGCCTTAGTACTGAATGGAGTTGTAAATTATTTACATAAACATCATATAACAACGTATTGACTTCAAGATCGTAAAGTACCCTATTAATGTTTTAAGCATTTCCCTTTATTTTAACACAAGTAAATTATTTAGGCAATGTTAAAGTGTTTTATGCTTTGACTAATGCATAGGGAAATGCTTTATCATATCTTATTTTAATTGGCTGTTTACTTTATCCTGTGCAAATCATATATTTATTATTTCAGACATAATTAACTATGCATATACTCCCTGATGAATCTCTATGACATTCTTACTTTCTATGTAGGCATTAAAACATATCACTCTGCAGATAATTGTTAATTGGAAGAAGTCATTTTTCCACAGTGGAAAAACTGCACTTCTACCTAGAAACAATGTCAAATTTGACGGTAACCCCTTCGTCCATGCTTGTTGCTTAGTGCTTTCTGAACAAATTATCACATCATAAATATCTACAGCCTTAAGTTTTCAGCCAATGATATATGCTAGTACAAAACAGACAAAAATGGCAAGTTCATAGTCTACGTTCATAGTGGATACAACCCAAGAATGCCATTCTCTCTCATATGTACCTGGATTTCTCAAGGGGAAAATGACCTTAACAGGAATGACCCACATAATAATTTTAATTCGTTCTTTTTTTCTGAATAATTATTTATTTATTGTCAAAATGATGTACAGAGTTGTTACAGTTTCATATGTAAGGCAGTGGGTAAATATCTTGTACAATTTGTAACCTCCTCCCTCTTTTACCCCTTCCCCCTTTCCCTTTTCTCTCTCTCCCCATGAGTTGTTCAGTTGGTTTACAACAAATGGTTTTGTGAGTATTGCTTTTGGAATAGTGTGTCTTTTTATCCTTTGTCTCTTGATTTTTATATTCCCTTTCCCTTCCCCAGTTCTAATACAAGTACATACAGTATCCAGGGAACTCAGATACAGTGACAGTGCGGAGACAAGCACAGGAAGAGGATACAAGAGGAACAACAACAACATAAATTACAGTTTCATATGGCATGTTGAAAATAATTACAACAGTGATATAACATTCATTTCCATAACATGGAGTTCATTTCACTTAGCATCATCTTATGTGTTCATAAAGGCATAGCTATTGGGCTCTTGTGATCCTCTGCTGTGACTTGCCTAAACCTGTGCTAATTATTCCCTATGAGGGAGACCATAGAGTCCATGTCTCTTTGGGTCTGGCTCACTTCACTTAGTATAATTTTTTCCAGGTCTTTCCATTTCCTTATGAATGGAGTAATGTCATTCTTTCTGATGGAATCATAGAATTCCATTGTGTATATGTACCACATTTTCCTGATCCACTCATCTACTGAGGGGCACCTGGGTTGGTTCCATATTTTAGCAATGACAAATTGTGCTGTGATAAACACTGTTGTGCTGGTGGCTTTAGTGTTGTCTGGCTTGTAATTCATTCTTATCTTTAGGACTATTTCATGCTGAATTAGACTTTAACTCATTCAGGACTTTGGAGTATTATTCAGAGTTATATTAATAAGGTATAAAACAGAAGCTCTTTCAGAACTTCCTGATATTTATCTAATACCTTGGGTTTGTATAGCATAAGGGGTTTTATTTAGTGTGTGTATTCCTCATGATGTCATGGAGAAGTGGACAGAATATGAGTAGCTCTATTTTCTGCAAAATTCTGATCAAAATCATGTCTCCGAAGGTATTTCTAAGTGCTCCCTTTGGAACAGTATACGTACAATAAAAAGAAATATTTCAATGTCGAGGTTCTCTAAAGAAAGAGAATTTGGAGCCTGGGGCTCTAGGGTAAAGTGGTAGTATAGCATGAACATGTCCCTGGTTCAAGAAAGAAAAAGAAAAATGTGTTCTGAAATCTCCTGCAGGGAAATAATGCAAGTTAGAGGTTTCTGTGTCAAAGATCTCCAGGCTAGTTTCTTAAAATGAAAGGTCAATTGAAGTAAGTTCGTGTTGTGTATGAAGACTTTTTTCCTCTCTTAACAACAAAAAAATGTTTCCTCACAACCATAAATGTGTAAAAAATCTCATGTAGATGTTATGCATCAAAGCCCCAATCAGGGAAATGTAGAAGGACCATGTATAATACAAGAGCAGATGCTGGTATTTATGATAAACTAGGAAATACAAGTCTCATTTTGAAGTTTCCAAGTTAAATTTCTTTAAAACACTGCATGGTAGTACTCATTGGTAATTACTGAAATGAGCCAAAAAATGCACTCATTTATTTGGAAGTTGCTATCTAAATAGCAGCTTAGTTTTTAAATACAGATATTCTACCTTTTACATTGGGGTTTTATCCCTTAAAACTCATTACAAATTGAAAGAATCATCATTGAAAAATTCACTGAGTGTACCTTATGAATATCAAACCTTATCAGTGCAATACAGTGAGAGCATCAGTTATTTCCCTTAGTGATATCCTAGCTGATTGTGGACCACAGCTTGTTGCTTCTGGCCAACATTGCAAGAAGGAACTTTTAGCATTTTACTAGTCTAGAAGGGCTTCAATATTGCTCATTGTTCTCTGCCTTGGCACAATTGTAGCATCATAAAATCTCAAGAGGCAAGCCATCATATGTCAGGGATGCAATGGATCTCTTAATTTAAAATAGTTTGATCCTATGTATCACTTATTTTTTCTTTAATAGTTGATCATTTTTATAAGTTAATAATTTTTCTACATCATAAAGTAAATAAGTATCAGATTGCTAATTATTGGAGCTTTGACATTGAATTCCATGGATGGCAAAAGCACACACAAAAAGATAGGAGCAGAGAGTGTGGGGAAAACTCACAGAGACTGAGAGGAAGGCAGTCTTTCTTTTTATGATCTCTTTTTTACATATATTCTCAGATCTTATCACATTTTATGGACCCTGAAATTCTAATGTGAGGACATCTGCTTAACAGCCAATGAATCAAACAAGTGATTCCCAGAGGGCTCACAGAACTCAGAAGTTTGCCTTGCAATTTGTGTTAAATGATTTTAAGCAGATTCACTATCTAAATGTTAGCCTCTGAAAAGAAGTCCCAAGGATGGCATGTACCTCTAGGGGGTGGTTTACTAATATGGAAGTCTGACCATGTGTTGTCTCTACCCTCAAAAACAGTATTGCTTCCTTCCCACAGTAATAGCCCCATGTTTGGAGACAACTTTCTAAGATCATCACAAGAAAGTGGGACCATTTCACAATAAATGTAGTGAGTAGTCCAAATTTAAACCTTACCCTTTCTCAAAAATTTTCAGTGGCTTTCTTTAGGTTGGTGGTGTATAGCACTCTGTAAAGGGTTATCAATTACTTTTACTCTTACGTGCTATGTGGTCTCTTCCAAAATTACTCTGTCAACTAGCATAAAGACAACCATTGGTAATACATAATTAGTGATTGAGGTCATGTTTCAATAAAACTTTATTGAAAGAATGAGAACAGAGAGCTGGCTGGATTTAACCACAAAACTTTGGACTCATTCCTCAGTTTCATGTATACTTTTTTTTATATATTGACAAAGACAATTATAATTAAATAACATCTATAAAACCTATCATCACCAAAATGAGCCAGGTTCTTTCCATTTGTCCTTTTCAGATTTTATTTCTACTGTTGTGAATACTATGTCTCCCTAATATACATTGACACACTCAGACATCATAGAATTAGAAAAAGAAAACAGAAAAAGTGGATAGAAAATAGCCATGAGATATATACTGATATATCATTTGATGAGAAAAAGAGACTCCCAGGTTCTGTGATTTTAATCATGTCACACCATCATTTTATAAACAAAGCACTCAGAATATTTTAAATTCTAAAGATGTCCTAACATTGTTAATTCTTTTGAAGATTTTTTCAAGCAATCTGCATACCCTCCCTGTTTCATTTGCTCTTTTTGTTGCCAGTTATTTCAACAAAATCCCTTACATTTTAGGACGTTTTGCACATACATGTGCCTTGGGATATGTGCTCTGGATATTTTTATCAACATGTTCCCATTCTATTTTAATTGATTAATCCCTATAAATAGGGACTGTAGAACCCTTCCTATAGTAAATAAGACTTAGGTTGAACACTGAAATCAGTGTCCCTATGCATATGCAATCTCTGTAATTCATGCATTCACGTAAAATGCTAGTCTATACCTACTAATAAAAATTTAAAAAATACTTGTTTTTCAGTGCTGTTATACAGGGCTTGCTAATTAAGCATGTGAAGTTCTTTGAACAGTCTTGGGGTACATAGCAATCATGCATTAACCATCGTTATTTCAGAGGTAATTAAATACCCAAAAATTGACTTTATGTAAAGAAGGTTATCCCACATAATCTGAGTTATCAGGCCTGGATCTAGAGCTGAATCTTCCATTAAAAAATAAAAAGAATTTGCTCCAATGGATAATATCTTTAGCTTTTTCTTATCTGAGAATTCCATGATTGTCTACATCATGCACTATCCTATGTATTTATGACTTTTCCATACAGCATTTACCTTTGAGTAAAGAAAACCCCTTCTGTAAGACTCTTACTGCTTATTACTGAGTGGCTGAAATCTGACTGGTGTGTGGTTCAATAAGCATTTAGATACATAATTCTCCAACTAGACACTAGATATTCAGCAGTGATACTCACTAGACATGATGTTGGGAATGAACTATACAACTTGCAGGAAGGAGGGGGGAGAGGATCAGGAAGAGAACAACTGGGAGAAAACAAAGCAGGGGTGACACTGTTCAAAAAGAAATATACTCACTACCTAACTTATGTAATTATACATCATATCTACAATAATTTTTAAAGTACCATGTCTATATTGAGAAAGCATAACAGTTGTCTGACTATATATTCTTTGAGAACCATAATTATGTAAATTTTTAAAAATAAAATCATATGACTGATTCTGATCAGAATTTTCAAAAAAAAATCGAAGACATGATGGAACAGGAGAACTAGAAAGAGACATGGCAATTGTGTGAAACTAAAGTTCTGGACATAATTGCTTTGTTAAAGGGCAAAAAATATAACCTAAAAATTTAGAAAAGTGAGGGAGGGTTGGGTTGTGTGGAGAGGGTGAGAATGCTGAAGAGGGTGATATTTATCAGGAAGCACTCTTCTCAGAAACGACTCAGTTGAATGGCAACTCAGTTGTGCCTCTTTATATTTACATCAAATGAAACATACATGGAAATGAACTCTGCCATATGGAAACAAGAATGCTTTTTGAATTTTTATTTTTGGTGACCCTGTATTGTTTTATTTGTGGATGGTGTATTCACATGTGTATCTTCAGGAGGAGGGTACAGCACTCTAGTGGGAAAGGTGGGAAAATATAGCAGTGGAGCTCACTGAACACTAATGAATGTGAACTATACAACTCGTGGAGATGGGAGAGAGGGGCTGGGAGAGAATGAGGGAAGGGAAGACTCTGAATGAAAGGAAATGACCTCATTACCTGACTAAGGTAATTGGAATTCTTCTGTACATCACCTTTAAAGTAACAACAAAGTAAAAAGGGGGGATGTTAATCTTACAAATGAGAAAAAAAGAAGATAAGATAATGTGAAAAGGTATATATTTGATCACATTAAAATTATGGATTCATTTCATATATAGGGCACTGTGGACAAAATTAACAGTCAAAGAGAATAGATATTTCAATATGTAAGACCAGGGTGAGTGGGGGATATATAATCATATTTTCAAATTGCCAGTAGCAATAAGAAGAAATTCAGACTTTATAGGTTAAAAAAAAACCCTCAGAGTAATTCAGTAAGCAAAATATATATATATATATACACACACATATATATTATATATGTATGTAATAAATGCATCTATATGTACATTTTCTATAATAAAAAGAAAATTAATATCAAAAACACTGAAAAATATTATTTTATTTCTTGCGATGGATACTCCAAAGTTAGAGAGAAGAAGTGACAGAAGAGAGAATGGGGACAATTGGGAATCTGATGGTGGAATGTAGCCTGACACAGGCTTTCTAGACAACAGTCCATAAGAAATTAATGAAATTAAGTATGCATTAATCTAGTATAACTCCTGATGTTATTCCCTAGCCTCCCAATTTGTCTGCTTGAAGAAGCTCGAATACATAAACCCACGTGATGGCATGAACAGAATGTACTGAACATCATTGTGTTTTACCCTCACAGATGAAAGCAACCTGCATGCCACAAAGGCAATTGATAAAATCCAATGGGTTCTTTCAGTGTGATACAATGCAGATGAAATGGTGAATGAGTTATATACAGGGAAGTGAACAAATCTGAACTGTAATGCTTTGAGGGAGAAAGAAATCTAACTTGATGTTCTTTATGCAGACAAAATCAGCACATAATCTCCATCAAAAATATTTACATTATGTATTTTTCATGATAACTACAGGCCTGTGGTCATATATCATACACATTTTAGTGGCTACTTCTGTGTGGATGGGATGGATAGCTAGATAGATGCATGGATGGAGAGAATTAATAATGGAGGAAAATATTAAGAAATTTAAATGGGCAGAGAGCTAGTGAATGATGATTGTTTCTCATGAACTTTTTAGTATCACAAATGGAAACTAGGTTTGAGAAATTTCTTTAAAAAGCGCAGTAATAGGGCTGGGGATATAGCCTAGTGGCAAGAGTGCCTACCTCGGATACACGAGGCCCTAGGTTCGATTCCCCAGCACCACATATACAGAAAACGGCCAGAAGCGGCGCTGTGGCTCAAGTGGCAGAGTGCTAGCCTTGAGCGGGAAGAAGCCAGGGACAGTGCTTAGGCCCTGAGTCCAAGGCCCAGGACTGGCCAAAAAAAAAAAAAAAAAAAAAGCTCAGTAATAATCACCAGTTGTAATTTCCAGCCTATCATTACATCTTTCTCAATGACCCCCCCCATTAAAAAGAATGTTTGTTCTTTTTATTGGTGAAGATTTCTGTGCATGCTGATAAGAATACCCTCTTGTACCCTCCACACTCATCTGTGTTTGCTCTCTCATCATTAAATGGTGTCAGGTTTTCAGTAATTAAAGCTTTGCTTAATGGAGCTGTCAAATAGAAGGTAGATGGAAATTCTTTTGAAATGATGAAATGAGAGTTGTAAGTCTTTATGTTTTTAAAATTGCCTCTTTTCCTTCATTTCATTATATAACAATACCTCCACATCTTCTTATTCTTCCTAAATAATTTAAAGCCCTAAGAAATATAGAGAGTTAGAATGTCAAAAGGCAAAATTCAACAGCAATTTTATGTAATCTCACATGATTCTAGTATCTGAGTTTCCTTCACCACCAGAACTTATTAAGATAATTACATTGTGCAAAAAGCCACACACATTACAGTGAGCTTTACATAGTAGAAAATGTAGTTCTTTAATTTATTGACCAAAGTAGAAAGATATCATGTAACATCCCTTTCTGAATGACCTCTAAAAGTCTTCTTTTTTCTAATCCTATTTGATTTGTGTTATCTAAACTGCTGCCTTTTTCCTCTGGCCTTCTCCCTTAGCTCTGTGACCATCAAAAGGAGATTTACTTTGAATATCTTTACCAAGTTGATTGGTTAATAGGACAATATAATCTAGGTCAGAAACTGTCACGGAGGTTAATGTATTGATTTCACCATTATCAACTGGAATAAAGAAATAACATTGTGTAGGTTTTCTTTTTTTTTTTTTCAGTTTAGAAGCATATTAAAGTGAAAGGACTGACAATGGTGGAAAGAGCTTCCTTGTACATGGGAATATATCTAACTATACATCGCATTCAATAATGACCTGAGGCAAACTTTGAGTATGATTTAGCATGATGAGGCTCAGGCGGAATTGTCTTCAGGCATAACTGAAGATGAGATGATTTTCTGGCAGGCTTCCAATTGTTAGGATGCGAACTCCTGAAAATCTGCTTTGAGAATTTTGTTGTTGGCTCTCCCCATTATCCAGATGCAGGTCCAAGTGCTGGGCTGTTTCTCAGGGCATCTGCAAGGCAGGGAAAATGGCCAAAGATTATTCTTGAGGCTTAACACTTGATATTATTTACCCTAAGTTCAGTGCCTTATCATTCGTTCCTTTCTAATGGTTTCTCTTTTAGAACGGTAATGTCTGCCCCACGTGGGTGCCATAAATTTGTATGGAACTAAGGAGGGGGCGAGGAGAATCCTGAGGATGAATTCCCTTGACTCCTACCGTAATTTACAGGATTGTTGAGTTGAGACGATGGCCTTAGAGTTTTGAGTTGATTCAAGAACAAGTTGAGATGTTGAGGGCTATTGGAATATGGTGAATATATATTCTGTGTGAGACAAACATAAATGTGAGGGTTGCAGATGATGTGAAATGTTGTAACTTGAATACTATCTCCTACCAAATTTGTTTGCTGAACTCCCTAATCCCATGTGGGAAGGTGTGTGGAGGTGGGACATTTGGGATATAATTAGCCTAGGAGAATATAGAAATATAGAAGCACTTTTATGGAAGAGAGGCCTGTGTTATTCTTCTGTATGAACAAGGGAATACACACACACACACACACACACACACACACACACACACACAATGCATTTAATCTGCAGCCAGATTGATTTTGGACTACTAGAACTGTGATAAGTTATTTTGTTAATTATGGACTGGACCCTAATGTAGTGTGTTACCTCAATGTGAACAGGTTAAGACGTAAAATTTCTAAGCCCCATTTTTGTTCCTATAAGACTTGAGGCTTAGTACTTTATTTATTTTTTTTTCAAATTTTTATTATCAAACTGATGTACAGAGAGGTTACAGTTTCATACGTTAGGCATTGGATACATTTCTTGTACTGTTTGTTACCTTGTCCCTCATGCCCCCCTCCCTCCCCCCTTTTCCTCCCCCCCCCCCAGGTGTTCAGTTCACTTACACCAAACAGTTTTGCAAGTATTGCTTTTGTAGTTATTTCTCCTTTTTTACCCTGTGTCTCTCAAATTTGGTATTCCCTTTGAATTTCCTGCTTCCAATACCAGTAAACACGGTTTCCAATATACTCAGATAAGATTACAGAGATAGTGTAGCCTAGCGGCAAGAGGCTTAGTACTTTATAAACAAAGTAAGTCTATCTGTCTCATGCTTCTGGTGACTGGAATATCCAAGGGTCCTGAACCAGGTCCAAAGATACTGGACCTTGCATGCTGGCTAGAATCCCCATAACTACATCATAGAATGATAGACAAATGAAAAACAAACAAACAAAAAAAACTTGCCCACGACAGTCAACAGACAGAGCCAAACTTGCGTTATCACAACACAGTCTCTTCAGAACTGAACTAATGCCGTGATAGTCCATTCATTCCTGTGACACAGAATGAATTCACTCATAATAGAGGAGCTCTGGGCTCGTAACTAGCTCGCATTAAGCTCTACTTCTTAGTCATTACACTATCTGAACATCAATATATTGGGGACTTAGCTTATAGCCAAAATGAGACTTTGGGAGAACAAATCATAAGCAAATCACTGTGCTACCTAATTTCAAAATTTGATAAATACAATTAGTGATACTTGAGAACTTTATGTTTAGAGGTTAAAATATCTTTTACCAGGGTATAAAGTGTTTGTATCTGTCTTTCATTACAATTTTTATAGAAAATAGAGAAACAACAAAACAACATCCTGAGATGTATGTTTTACTTAGTACATATTTTATGAAAAATAGGATTTTCCTAAATTCCACATAGTTAACAACAATTTAAATTGTAGAAAGGGAAAGAATAACCCAGCTTCAGTTTACCATTCTTGTCATAGGAGACGACTGCTTAGAGTGAAAGACACATCGTGCGATGAAAATGTCCAGTTGTTTTCAATGGGGTATGGACCAGATGACCAACGTTCAAAACAAATATGATGCAAAATTTCTAAAACAGAAATGCATAGACATAACTCAGGGCAAAGCAAGGAGTGGCAGGGTTTTGAAGCTACTTTCCCATTCGCTTTTTCCAATGCCTCAGCCCTTCTCCTAACATATAAAACCTTAAGGCATTCGCAGAACAGATTTTACGAACCAGTTTGCACTTCTTAGGTCTAGTTTAGGTGCCCCAAAACATGTCTCCTTCTATTTTCCACAACACTATTCACATTTGATTGACATAAATCTTAAGTGAACTGGGTGCCAGTGGCTCAGACATAGCCTATCTACTTAGGATTTGAATTGGGCCTTAGAGGATCACAGTTCAAAGCCAGGCCAGGCAGTGAAGTCTTTGAGATTCTATGTTTAATCAACAAACATAAAGGCAAGGCTTGGAACTTAGCTCAAGTAATAGCATGCCAGTCTTGAGCAATGAAGCTAACCAAGAGAGAGATTCTGAGTTCAAATACCCAGTACCAGCAAATTAATTAATTAATTAAATTAAAATAAAAAATTATATAGAATAAAGAATTATAGATTGTATGGAATATTAAACATGTATTCGACTATATTTTTGTCTGCATACAACCCCTAATTACTCTTCTGAATACTACTATGGCTTTAAATGACATCAGTTTTTCAGTAAGGTTTATTTTCTGTTTGTTTATATTTGTGTTGTTTTCCTTTCCTCATGACAGCTTTCTGCCACACAAATCAGATTGACAGCAGCTTCTTGCACATCACCAAGGTCATTTCAATGTCACGTTCAGACCTGTTGCCTGTGGAGCAGAGTAGCCTCCCAGTCCCATAGGAGTAAGTGAGTTATCTCTCATCCCCTAAAGGATATTATCTGTAGGTTTGCTTGAGTATATAGTCCCAGAAGTCTTCATAACTCTATGGAGCATAAATCTGAATTTCATGACTGCAAATTCTAACTTGGGAAAAATATTTTCCTTTTTAGAGGCTGGTATTGAAATCTATGGTGTTAGGAGAGAAGATGATTAGTAGACTCCTACGACTGCTAAAAATAAATTATCACAAACTTTAGGGACTTAAAACAAGAGGAATTTATTGTGTCATGATTCAGAAGGCCAGAAAGTCCTAAATCAAGGGTTTCGAACCACCATGCCACATCTGGTGCCTCCAGGGGAAAATCTGTTTCTCTCTCTCTCTCCCTTTCTCTCTCTCTCTCTCTCTCTCTCTCTCTCTCTCTCTCTCTCCTCCCTCCCTCCCTCCCTCCCTCCCTCCCTCCCTCCCTCCCTCCCTCTCTCCCTCCCTCCCTCCCCTAGCATCCTATCTCACTCCAGTCTCTGCTGGTATGGCCACTTTGCTCTTCCTCTTCTCTCTGTCTTCTCTTCTGTTTCCCTCCCTATTTGCCTTCCAAAGAAACTATACACCCAATAGAGTATGACCTCCTATTATCTCCTCGTCTGCAGGCATGTTTTTACCCAAGTGAAGTAGCATTCTATGTACCTGAAATTACAGCATGTTTTGGGCTGTTTTGGGATCCACCACTAAATCTACTCTAGTCTATTGTTCCTTTCCTTCCAAATATTTGCATTCATCATGTTTATTTGAAATATTCACCCTTTTCCACCTTTATCAAAAATGTGGACCCATAGTATTATCAAGTCCAGGTTGATAGTGTTGACTGATCTTATCCATCCCCAAGCCCCAGATGCCAGCATGTAAGTAAATAAGCCAATGGTTAGGGAAAATGTCTCTCCATTATCTTTGGATCGAAGAAGCTAGTAGACAATAAGTAGTTCTCTCCCCAAATATTATTTTTCAAAAGGCTTGCATTAACCATTCTTTCTTAAGGAGTTCAGTTGGAATGCATAAAGTCATTACCAGTCCCAACAACTTTGAAATCCAGCAGGGGGAATTTCTACTGAGACTCAAGGCCAAGAATGTTTCTCTGAGATGTCATATTCTATGCTCTAGACTCATGGCTTTGGCCACCTCCCTCTCTTTTGAAGTGACTGTCCTCTAATAACTATTCTCTCCTTGAAGGGAATCACAGTTGGTCAGCATGTAGTTCTGGACTGCAGATTTACAAGGTGATCCTCCATCTTATTTCTTATTGGTCAAGTTATATTCTTGGGAACTGTCTTGAGAACATACGTTAGAAAGCAAATTTCATAATTTTAAATATTTTCATGTGACTAAATGAAGAACACTCTAAGACCTCCAAACTGGGTTCCTTCTCAATATTCTCTTTTGCTTCACATTTTACATGTTAGATTTTAAACAGCAAAGAGGAACCAAGGCACACCTTCAAAATTTGCTTGGAAATCTCTTTGCCTAAATGTCTGTGTTTATTATGAACAGCTCTACTATCCAGACAAACTTGAATTCAGTGATGGTTTCTGTGACTATATTAAGAATGACCTCAGTCTTTACCAGACACACTTTCAATGTGTATCTTTCTACCAACACCTGGTTAGTGATACTGCATCTATTGACTATGAAAATATAAAATTTCCCAATAATAGTAACTTCCCCTAAGGACACGCATAGCTCAGTGGCCATTTAAGTAAGTATACGATTAAGCATAAAAGGACATGTTTTTTTGTCCACAGTTCGAGGTATCATAACTTTAGGTAATTTTGATGGTGTTATCCCTTACTTCCATTCTCAATCTTCCTCAGAATTTTTTTTGGGGGGAGGGCATAGGGACAAGGTGCTGGTGTTGTGCCTGGGCTTGGGTGCTGTACCTGAACTTTTTTTTCTTTTTCCTTTTTTTTAAATTTGTATTATCAAACTGATGTACAGAGAGGTTACAGTTTCATATGTTAGGCATTGGATACATTTCTTGTACTGTTTGTTACCTCCTCCCTCATACCCCCCTCCCCCCATCCTCTTTCTCTCCGCCCCCCACCATGAGTTGTTCAGTTCATTTACACCAAACAGTTTTGCAAGTATTGCTTTTGTAGTTGTTTGTCTTTTTTTATCCTGTGTCTCTCGATTTTGGTATTCCCTTTCAATTTCCTAGTTCTAGTGCTCTACTACTTGAGCCCCAGCTCCATTTCTAGCTTTTTGGTATAGTTGGATATAATAGTCTCACAGACTTTGCTATCTGGGCTGGCATCAAACCTCAATCCTTAGTCTCCCTAACAGCTAGGATTACAAACATGAGCTACTAGTGCCCAGTGGCAGTAGATGTTAATTTCCTTCATTCCTAGTAGAGTGTTTGGGGATTGAACAATAATTCTCTTCTCGATCATCTTATGATGCAACTAAATTACTAACACCAAGTCCCCTTTCATCAGTAAAATCTTAAGTTGGTATTTTTGAATAACCAGAATAATATATTGTTTACTAAATACCCAGAAAAGAAAAAGAATAAAATCTTCAATGAGGTCTCTAATGTTTCCCTCTTTTTCAATCCTAACCCATTTCTACCTATTGCCTTGTGTGAGTTGGGAAAGTGCCAGCTCATTCTCTCCTATGGGTATTTAAATGATTGTTATGTACCTTTGAAATTGTTCTTTGTTTTGCCATATTGAATTGTACTTACTTAATCTTTCATGCAATTAGGAAAATGTGATTTTTCTACCACCTCCCTTTCTTTCTCCAAAACACACACATGGATCAGGATTCCTGATGAATGAAGTGTCAACACCAGTCTCAGGGTTCAGTGGACAGAATTGTGGTACAATATTTTTGGTACTATTTGCTTGTTATCTGGACCATACAGTTCCAGGGCACAAAGACTTTTCTGTTTGAATTGCCATTATATATCCCAGTATTTAGTTCTTTGTATATTATTACTTTATGATATATTCATGAGGTCTAGCTTTAATAAAAAACTTTTCATATTATTTCTATGTCACTTTATAAATGACTTTAGCAAAAAAGCAAAGATTAATCTCAAAAGAAGATTAGCATATGATTCGGGCAAGACTAAGTTTCAATATTTGATCAGTTAAACTTGATACCATCCCCAAACTTGTGTTCATTTATCACTTACTTGATTCCATCTAGGACTATGTTGCTTGATATTGAAACATTTTATACACACATACACACACACAGATACACACATATATATATATATTTGTATGTTTATTTTCTTGTAAGGTTTGGGACTTGAACTCTGGGTCTAGGTGCTCTCACTGAGCTCTTTTTCTAATGAATAGCACTCTACCACTTTAAGCCACATGTTTACCTCTAGTTTTCTGGTAGTTAATTGGAGATAAGGTCTCATAGACTTTTCTTCCTGGGTTGGCTTCAAATCATGATCCTCAGATCTTAGTCTCCCCAGTAGCTACGATTACAAGTGTGAGCCACTGGTGCCCAACTATAAAATATATTTTTACAAGGATGTGTGTATGTGTGTGTTACTGTATTTGAACATCACACTTTGAGCTTTCTAGAAACACTCTACCCTCTGAGGCATTCCCACAAACCATATGTAGAATTCTCTGAAATGGTTCTCAAAGCATCCCATTGCACTAAAAATCAAAAACACTGAAAAGATGTCAAGTTCTATAGGACATCTCAAAAGATAGCCACTCTCCCAAAGGCTATACTTTGGAAAAGGTCATTATAGAGAACTCATAAACTTTCATAACTTGGAGCTCAATAACATCGTTACCTGAATGTGTTTATTTTGTCCTATGTTTTATTAACAAATCATTCATCAGTACTTTGATCCTCAAAGTATGAGGTAGCACTCTTAAGTTATTAATTCAGTATAGTTTTATAAACTCTGAGTAAATATAGAATCCTGTTAAGTACAAAAGTAAATGCATAAGTCAATATAATGATGGTTTGGAAAAGTAAAACCAGTCAATAAAGTCAGCTTAAATGAAATGAACATCACTTTTTCTATTGCGCAAAGCTTCATGGGAATCTTTTTATAAATTTACCAAGGTTCTCCCATTAATTGCATGTTTGGAGGGGACAAGTATATTTACTATTGCATAGCTAACATGTGCAAAGCCCTGTTGAGTCTGAATACAAAGAATTATTTTTCCATCCTGCAATTAATACAATAAAACACAAAACATGCATTCATTTTCTCTGATTGACAACTCCAATTTTGGATATATATTCTAGCTAATGGGAATGAAAATTGCAATGCATAAATCAATTACGGATTTTCAATTTTCCATTTGGTAAAGTGAGAACAGTTTATATTGTATATAATTTCATTGTGTATGTGTCAAAGTTTCTTAACTGACAACACAGCTATTAGCAAACATGGTTTGAAGTGGAACTTCTCTCCATGCATGTAGGCCTCTTCTGTTGCTTATTAAGAACCTATTGTTATTTGGGAAAGAAATGAATCTTTATTATTATTCAATTGTCCTCACACATGAGTTTGACATGAGAAAATTTAAAATTGAATAGGATCTCCAACTTACAATATAGAGAGGCCCTTTTCGTATAGTACTAAATAAATAAATCAGAACTCTACCCCTTCTATGATATCTCCTGACCCACAAGCAATTATTTAAAAAGTAAAAGTTGGAGACTTTGGTGACTTATTAATCAACAAGATTTGCCTAAATATTTCAACCTTGTCAAAATTCACGGACACTGACATATTTTACATGACACTTTGTAGTGAATTGATGGTTCTCAATCTTCAGTGCATCTATTTGCTTGGGCCAGCTGATAATAATCAGGCAAACTCAAAGAAAAATAATGCACAAATGTTACCAGCCCCATTACAACCAATGAAATAACAACAAAAATTACTTTCAGTCTTCTTTACTTATCAAAAGAATCTCAGAACATGACACGGACTAAAATCATCCATTGTTAAGAGAGCAAAAACTCAGTATATTCACCCCTGTAATGATTCCATGGAATTCCTCTTTTCACTCTGAAATGTTATTGTGTGAACTTCTGAAAAAGGAGCCTTTGTTATTCATATTGAAAGGAGCCCTGTTTTAGACAATACCTAGATCTTCTGAGTGATAATATTATGGAAACATGTTTCTCTTATTGTTAAGATTCTTAAATTTTAATGCTGTGGGTATATATTGGTTTAATAAAATAGAAAGAGAACAAATGTTCTAAATATCAGCTAGGGAATTGAAATGTGTTTTGAAAAAAATGAAAGGAGGGAAATAAAAAGATGAAAGAAAGTAATTTGCAGCATATTTGCGAAGATTTATTTTGCGATCTCTTAGATAGTGTCGGCTTACAACTTGGCTATATGAATTCATGCTACTTGACTTCCTGGAGAATCAAGTTCCTTATTTAAAATGAGGAGGTCAGATATGATGATCATCACAATTTTCAAAGATCCAACAATTATCTCTATTTATTGATCAGACTTTGCTGGAAAGCTGACTCATGGTCTCTGTGTCATTAAAGTGATTTATTTGGAACTTTGTGGACATAAATTCCATATCAATATTCTCCTAAGCATAATAATCAATACTGTGAATTGATATTTATGTAACATTTTAGAAATAGGACGGTCAAGTATGATTTTCATTAATGATAGTTGGTTCATGGTTACAGTGATAAACATTGAAAGGAATATTATTTCAATTCTAGTCCACATATTGCTCCTCTTTTCCTAAAGAAAACAAGCATTATCTGCATGTTCTTTGTCCTTGCAAATATTGCTTTTTGAATATGAAGTTAATTAGAAAAAAGTTTTCTTCATTTAAGGCAAAAGATTGAGTTACAGTACCGTGCTTCAAAAGGAAATAAAATATATTTGGAATCAATGGCTTATATTTACTTTTCTGGTGTATAACATCAAAATCCCTTCTAAAAATGTTTGAAATTCCATTCTCTTATGCCTGCCATTTGCTGAGGTACTGGGAAAATTTATTTTTCTCTGTTTTCAACAATACATATATAGCCATTTTGCAAGTAACCTGATTTGCTGGATTGCTGTAATTGATTGCTAAAGTGAACAACTGGATAAATAATTAGTAAAACATTCGATACCTAATAGAAAAATCATATATAGTTTTGAAAATTAGTCATTATAATTAAACATTAAGATAGATTTAGTATCCACAGTGGGGCAACAATCAGAAAAAAAAATTGTTCAGATCATACTTACTTAAAAATGTTACTGGCCATGTATCATTTTGATATATTAGAGAAATTCTATGTATGTCAAGCAGAACAAACAATAATATTTCATCCCATATCTATCTACTCTGGCAACAGAGTAAAGCCTGAATTCTAATAGACATATGAAATACTGTTATGAATTAGCTGTTACAGAAATTACCTAATGAAGGATCTCACATTTAATTTCATATTGAGGAAGAAATTTATGCTGATGAAAACACCTAATAATCTAGCCACATAGTTTTATAACTCTTTGGTCAATTGATTTTCTTTACTTTTCCCAAGTCTTGAAAGAAGATGCAATTCTAATGGGAAAGGAGTTATTCAAATTCTTCAAAGTCAGTTAGAGAAGTAGGTCAGTGACAGAATGCTTGCCTCCCAGGAATAAGGAACTGCCTTCAATCCCAAGATCCACAAAATAGGAATAAATTTATAAATCTGCAAAATATTTTCATGTATCCCATTAATCATTTTCAAACTGCTTCTCTTGTTTATAAATTTACATCCATATACAAATGAAAAACAACTTCATTTTGTACAGTTAGTATTATTTCTGACATTCAAGTAGTGTCTGCTTACCATGAAAATTCATTTCATATGGAACCAGCTATTGATTCAGTTTCATTTATTCACTTACTCACCAATCATTTGTCAAATGATCTAGCAAATATCTGTAAGCCTCTGTTCACTGACAGATCTTAGTCTAAGCAATAAGAAGACAGAAAGTATTTAACGAGGCAAAAATCTTCATTACCATGGAATTGATGGTATACTGAATGAAGACAAAAAGATAAATGAGAAAAATCATAATTTAGGAAATGTTCATGGGTGTGAATAAGGTAGGACAAATCAAAATAATAGGGTGTGATGTGACATTTTTCATAAACAAATAAAAGAATTTTTGCGATGAAACAATATTTGAAAAGGTACAAGTGAATTGTGGGAAGAATTATTATAATGAGGTGAACATTTTTATTAAATAATGGTAATCATCTATTTAAAATAATGTCTGAGTAATTAATAATTAGCAAAACAAAAATTTTAATCAATGGAATAAATTAATTGGTTACAAAATTCTATAGATTAGAAAGTGTGATCAGGTGTTTACTTGTATTTCTCTTCCTTGAATCTTTCATTTTCCCCTAATAGTTTATAAACATTGAAAACATAGTTTTAGAACAGTAGCATGAATATAATTATAATTACAGAACCAAGTTTTGTTAAATAAATGAATGAACATAAATGAGAAGGTCTTTCTGGAATTATATAAGAATAATACCAATTCTTTGGCAACTATGATATCTTGTTCTTTTTCCTTAAAAGAATGTATAGAAAGTACAAACTTCCATCATAAGAAAGCTTATTTAGGTCTTCAACAGCTTCATTAACTGGAATAACCCCCACACACGCATATACACAAGTTTTAACTACTATATTCTCTCAGAATGGAAAAATGATTTTCATTTCTATCTATGGAAATATAGTTCCATTGACCTGGTCTAGAGAAATCTCCTCCAACATATCCCGGTGCCGCTTACTAGACATTCATTGTTAGACTTAGCATTCCCAGGCTAATTGTGGCTACTTGAGAAAAAGATATTTGATCGGGTTAAATCACAGCTCTGATTTGATTCTGCTTCATATTCTATTATAATAAATCCTCAGTAGGTCAATCTCCATGGGCCTTATCATGTGTTAAATAGCTTTTGTTGCCAGTGACATCAGAGTTAAAAGGTTGGTAGGTCAACCCAGACTATGGCCGCATACTGCAAAAAGACATAATTCACCTTGATTTTGCTCACCGTATTGGTCCTAACCCAGAGGGGTCTAATATAATTTCATTCATTTAGAAAAATGTGGATCTCTTCCTACCTAGCAAAAACTTGGTAGATGTTTTGCAATAATGAGCCCTGACTTTCTTTTATTCTTATTTTTAATCATCCGTCGGTAGCTGTATGAAGGGATTTTAGCTCAGCACATTCAGTTTAAGAGTACAAGGAACCTTGGTCAAAGTCACCCAGTCCAATGTTCTCTCCCATCTCTCCCCACCCCACCTATCCTCTCCAGTTCCCTTTTCACGTAGGGACATTGAGTACTAACTTCACCACACTTTCTCTCTCCATTTATCTATCCTTCTCCCCTTAGACCTTCCTGCTCCCAAAGCTGACTTTGCCTTAGAAAGCAACCGAGTTATTTTGCTTTACTTTTACTGATTGTTTGTGGAAGTCACGCACATGGTGAAATGATGTCTACCACTGAAGGCATGTGTCATAAAGTAGGATTTAAGATGCCAAAGTCTTTATTTTGAATAAGTTGCATTTCAATCTGTAGCTAATGAATTTCTCATATTTGAGGTTTGGTGATTTCATAGTGAAGTTACCATTGAGCATGTTTTGAGTACTACACTTTCTGTGTGGCTCTCCTGCTGCTTTTCCAGTATTGATCCCATATTCTGTTGTCAGTTACCTAGAAAGATGGTAATTTCCCATCCCTGAAAATATTTGCCAATATTTGATGAAACATAAATATCAGGCTATGAATCAAATCCAGTGCGATTAACTAACATTCAAACAGAGTAGCATTCTACAAATATATGACAATTTTTACAGGAAGATGCAAAGATTGCTAGGATTATCTAGGTTATGTGACCACCCCTTGATCTCTCTGAAATCATTTTTACATTTAAATCTAATATATGCTTTCTATTAGCTTTCTTTATTGGTTTAGGACTATCTATATAAGGACTACCACAATTGATCTGCTGATAAAGTGAGGGGGCTCTAAGAAATTTATCCTGCCAGCATGCATTCATTATCATAATGTTTTTCATTCATGACAGACACATTTAATAGGAGTTACATCCATTGATTTCACTGGCAAATAATCATTCATATTATTGATTTTGTGGCTTACATGTTTTCACTATTATACTTGGGAAAATGAACAACATTGATAGTTTTCTCTCAACCCAAGAACATGAATGTTTTTCTCTGTCAAATACTAGCTAACCCATCTTAAAATAATTACCTGTGTTAGCAGTCCTTTAGGTAGAAACTCTCAGAAAGTAATTTGAAAGAAAAATGAATAATGGGATTTTTTGCATAAATACAAATTGCTCTGTGGGCTGCCATCTCATTGAAATGTGGCAATTTACAGCTTTGTTTTTTAAGAAAGATCACAGAAAGTAATGAGCAAGAAATTGTTTCCAAAAATGGTCAGTAAGCATTGTTCCCACTTTGATTTTTTTCCATGGTAATGAGTAACATAACTTTTAATTATAGATTTTTCAGCCAGTCATATTGACAAGCATATTCTCTCTGTGTTCAGTTCTGCAGAACAGAATGTAAGCTCTTCTCTATGCTAAACAAGAAAGCAAAAGAAATAAGATCAAAATAGAGAGAAAGAACCAAATTGTATAATATGTGTGATGAATTTATTATATACAACCCTTTGATTTAAAGACTTACAGAGCAGGAAGCAAAATTATAAAGGAAAGCAAGCAAACAAAGCAAAACAGGTAGCCTATGTTGTATATGTTTTAGAATGCAGTAACACAAAGTGCATAAGGGCCCAAGACTGTTCACTTCAGTCACTTCTGGCCTCCTTGGATTTCTAATTCTCATTGCCAAGTAATTTAAGTGTTGCAGAAATTTCCTGCCTTAAACAAGGTGATAATGTCACACAGACATCTGCTTAGCCCTGGAAAATGACCAGAATGACAGTGTTACGATTCCTCTATAGAGCAAAGTCTCTTAATTTGTTCTCTCTCTATCTCTTTCTCCTTCTCTCTCCCTACCCCCCCACCTCTCTCTTTGATGTAAAGCAAAAATAATGTCCCTTTATACATGATGAGATAAAACAGGCTGGAGATAAGAAAAGCAGGTCCTTGCCATGTTGAAATCCATCAACAGGAAGATGGGCACACTTTACCATCAACTGGTATTGATATTGAGTGGCAAGAAGAAGGAAAATGGAAAGTATGTTTGGAATGAGAACATAAAATGATTTGACTCTATGTTATGACAAATCATTTGTAGATAAGTTGTCAAGAAAAACTAGAATTTAACCAAGTTTTCTCCTGAATTTATTTCTCTTTTAAGGATTCTCCAAGCTAGGAGTAAGAGTCTTGAATGTTTTCACTACCGTGAAATGATAATTATTATTATCATCATTTTTGTTGGTCATGGTGCTTGAACTCAGGGCCTGGGTATGGTCCCTGAGCTTTTGTGCTCAAGGATAGTGCTCTTACCACTTTGAGCCATGGCTCCATTTATGGTGTTATGATGGTTCATTGGTGGTAAGAGTCTTAAAGACTTCCGGCGGGGGGGGGGGGGTGCTTTGCTGTTTCTAAGCCTGACTTACCTCACTTGGCATAATTATTTTCCATGTCCATTCACTTAAAATGATAAATGTTTGAGATGAGTATGTGTAAACCTGATTTAAACACTGCACAATTCTTGTTACAATTTTTGAATGAAGATGGAAAGAAGAGAGAATGGTTTCTAGCAGAAAGTAGTAACTGCATTGCTATGGTTGTATTAGGATCCAAAATTGAAGGTGAAAAAAATGCAAGTTGAACTACCTGGGAATATAAGAAGTTAGGAGGGTGAGCTTTAGGACTGATAAATAAGTCCCAGTACCTCAGGAAAGTCAGAACCATCAGGTTTTAATGCCCAGATGAACCAGACATTGGGTACCGAAAAATCTGTTTCTCTCCCACTTCTATGACATAAGTGATAGACACAAGGATTTAAATATGGATAGACATTTAGACTATCCAGGGATATAAAATACTCAAATGAAAAATATTGATTTGTACTGTGTATCTTTCACCCATCAAAATATAATACTGATCTTTTTCTACATGACCCAGTGTTGTTGCTTTCCCCCCAAATACCAACCCTTTCTTTTCTGCCAGCAAGGAACAAGGGAATAGGTTTTGCTGAATTCTTTTCTTAGTAGTATCTCACCTTTCCATGTTTTCTTTCTGCTTTTAATTTAACAAACGTGAAAAACACATGTGAAGCTGTCTGCCACACTGCCTGTATGTAGCGCTGTTTTCACTTCTTTAAACTACAAGTTCACTCATCATCAAAATGCACCTAGCTTCACATTGTATATCTAATTCATCACAAAGCACCATTGTAAATGGGTTAGATGCTTCTATCCTAGGTAAAACCTTGATCTACGATAAATGTAATTAAAACAAAATCAATGTGATATATCCTTTGTGGAAAAATGGGTTGACAATGCAGAAAGGTAAAGTATAAGGACCTTTTGTAGATCCATTACTTATTCAGATAGCATACGAGACAGACCCACATATAGTATCATATTTACTATTTGTATTGCTACATAAGAAGCAGATCTATGGGTGGGGATTTTTTTTTAACCTGTCACTGGAAATTTTGTTCTCCATCTCAAGAGTGGTACATTTATCTCCATTTAAAAGGTTAAGGGCAAACCTGAATCTGGGACCTTAAGGGATATGCTGAAGGTTTATTTGCTTGGTTGGTTGGTTTTACATCCATGGAAGATTGCATATCAACAGTAATAGCTTCCTTCACTTGAAATAACAAAAAGAAATAGCAGCTGAATCCATCTATCAAAGATTGAATCACTTAGATTTCTTAACTGTTCTTTCTATTAGACCAAAGATTTATGTAACCAACCTATATCATTTATGAATTTTGTGTCAAAAATATTTTCCTCCAAAATGAATTCTGAACCTCTGAACCTTTTGGGTTTAGACAAAAAACAATTATTTGCCATTTATCTAGTACATGTTTTGTTACTTTTAGTATTTGCTTCTTGGCATTACAGTAAGCAATCACCACAAATCTTAGTGATTTAAATCAAGAAATATGTATCACTCCATAATTTTACTGGGCAATATCAGTAGCAGTTCTCAGTGAACTAAAGTAATGTCTTTGTCTGATCTGTGTTCTCTCTGTGAAGTTCTATAGGAAAGTTGATTCTTGCTTTTCCTGGCCCAAAGAAACCACCCAGATTCCTTGATTTAAGATGTGCTTTTACCTTCGGAGCCAACAATGTCCATTTGAGTGTCCTTCAGATTGCATAAAGATTTTCATAAAGATAGTTATGTATCACTTAAAGAAGCTGTGATAATATAGACCCATATATATTAACATGAATCATGGCTCTCCCTTCAGATTAGCTGATGAACAAAATTTCATCTATGATGTGTATTCCTCGACATGTACCCCCAGTCTATTCACAGATGACAGGCATTGGGCTACAGACATCATTCAGAAAACATTGTTCTATTTTGTGTTTTCTGTGTGTTAAGACCAATATTTTCCCCACATCCCCCCTCTTTCCTGCTTTTTATTCCTAATGGAATAGGAATCACCATGTGCTTCTCGCCTTCTCATTGTTCATATAAAATAATACAACCTTGAGAACTATTTCTTGAGTACTGTAATGGGTTGTATATCAACTTACTTACTCATCTGCATATCTTTTCTCATTTGACTATCATAATAACATGATGATTTGGGCTTTCATAATATCTCCATTTTACAAATGATAGCTGTAGGAGATTCACATAGTTTACATCACTTACCCAAGATTGCACAGAAAGGAAAAATTGAAGTTGCAGCTCCAACCCAGGTCTGTCTGAGTATACAAGCTGTTCATTTAACCACAGGCTACACCAATAGCCATTTTGACAATTTTCTCTAAATTATAGTTCACAGTGTTGACTGTCATGTCTCAAGTGTTTACAATATGTGAAACTATTTTGTCTTGGAAACAGGTCAACAGCCACTGAACGTCAAATCACAGAACCACAGAATTAGAAAAGAGATCTTTTCTCCATGTAAGGAGAAATAATGTTAGAATCACATGTAGAGTCAATATTAAAGACAGCAAGGAGGAAGATGGGGTGTGGAGGGATAATGGGTTAAAGAGAAAAGAATGGATAGAAATTTGATCTGAGATGCCTCACTCCTGTATGGAGTCGGAGAATAGGCTATAGTCATCAACCTTAAAGAACATCATCACATTAAAGATTATGATTTAAAAAGAGTGCTGTGGTTATTTATAGTTATTGCCTTGATACAAAGTGAAATACGTGGCAGATTTGAAACAAACAAATATCATCAGAGAGCCAAGGATGCATGTCATGGGATAACAATAAAATTTCACTGGGAAATTTATTCTAAATAATTGGTTCTCAATTTGTAGCTAATTTGTATCCCAGTGTACATTTAGAAATGCCAGGAAACAGAGCCATAGCAAAAGCACTAACCTTGAACAAAAAAATGCTTAGAGAAAGCAGCACCAAAACTCCGAGTTCAAGCCCTAGGACTGGAATAAAAAAATTAAGGAAGAAGGAAGGAAGGAAGGAAGGAAGGAAGGAAGGAAGGAAGGCAGGAAGGAAGGAAGGAAGGAAGGAAGGAAGGAAGGAAGGAAGGAAGGAAGGAAGGAAGGAAGGAAGGAAGGAAGGAAGGAAGGAAGGAAGGGAGAAAAAGAGAGAGAGATTGAAGGACAGAGGGACAGAGGGTGGGAGGGAAAAGGAAATAAATGAAATGAACAAATATATTAAGCAATAGTGACAGAGCGGATTGTTGGTGTTGCGTTCAAGTGTGAAGCTAGACTTTGTAGTTAGAAACTGAGATAATTATAACAGTGTTTTAGTTAGAAGATATACTTATTGGGGATATTGATATCATAGTGCCAAACTAGTGCAGTGTGCAAGATAGACTGATTCCTTTGCCACAAGTGCCTCACAAGGAAAAGTAGTTAGCGAGGGCGGAACCACTTAAACAGCTATCCAAAATAATGATGAGGGTAGGGTAAGAGGCACACTGAGACCCAGGCACAAAAACTCCCCCCCAAGAAGTAAATGAATAACCCACGAATATCTACAGGACCACAAAAAATGAGAAAAATTGTTTGAAAGTGATGACACGATATTTGTAGGTGAAACGTTAAAGAAGGAAAGAAAATCTGGAAGGAGGAATAAGGAATGGAAAGTACAGAAATCAAACTGGAAAATGAAGAGCAGGAATGATTAATGAAAAGCTACTTCTTCCTACTGCAGAGGAAGAAAGACACCAGGCAGGCATCATCAGGCACAGTTAGTAGAGGGAGTAGGAACCAAGCATCATGAAAGACGGTGGCAACACAGGGGATCTCACTAATGATTGATGGAAATGTTTCTGGAGTTAGGAAAGTGAATGTATTATCAGAAAGCAGAATGCGCAAAGGAGGAGACTGAAGGAGTCAAAGGACAGCTTACTTTGTTAGGCTTTACAACCGATATCAACAGAGAGAATAGGCACATAGTTATAATTACTTCTAACCAGAAAGAGGAAGAAGGAAAGCAGATAAAGTCTGAAAAAGGTTCACAATTTTCCAAATTTCTTATAGCTCTGATCTTCCCCTTTGACCCTGCTACTGAAGGAGGAAGAGATGTCATTTTATTATGCCTCTCAATTCATAGGCTCTTAGCACAATTCTGTTTGGAATTGTTTATTCTCTGGATTTGGAACAAATTACTGGAATAACCTGTGATTTTCAAATGAAGGAAATTTGTAAATTTTCTTAAGGCTGGCATTTTAAGAAGAGAGCAATTCAGTTACAAAGGAAGCCATGTCTCCTGTAGGAAAAAATTGAACCCTAATAGAAGAGCCTCATTAGTGTTTTATTGGGCTTGCTCATATGAGAGAGAGAGAGAGAGAGAGAGAGAGAGAGAGAGAGAGAGAGAGAGAGAGAGTGTGTGTGTGTGTGTGTGTGTGTGTGTGTGTGTGTAAAATGAGCTGAAACCAGAGAGGGCAAATGTGAGCACTAAGCATACAGTAAGGTTATACTGAAATAGAACAAATGGCAAATGGTCAACAGAGCAAGTGTTCAGGAAAGCAAAACTTGGAAAAGTATCAAATGAAAGGTAAAACTAAAACTCTTGAACTTCTCCTGTTCAAGAGATAATTATATTTGGATTCGGTTTTGTTTTTTTAACTAGGAAAGGTGGGAAGAGAAAAAGCCAGTATAATAATGAACGAATCTATTATTTTATAAATCAAAAGAAGTTCTATTTGTAATTGTTAACAAGGGTGGGAAAAAACCTCTTGTTTCCATTTCCTGGAGTTTATTTTGATAAATATTATTTTGTTTGAACAGATGCACATAGGCATTTTGCCTTCATGTTCTTCTAAGTGTATCCTCTTTTAGTCTCACTGTGTATGAATAATCAGAGTCCTGTATAATTTACCATGTCACAGTGTATTTAAGATCTAACTTGCAGTACTTTTTTGTATGATGTTGCTTTGATTCTTGATAATTTGTCATCCCTCAGGGTTGGCTAATTTCTACATATAGTGAATAATTTACCAGAGATGTGCTGTTGGGGTGCGTGTGTGTGTTGTGTGTGTGTGTGTGTGTGTGTGTCTGTCTGTCTGTCTGTCTGTCTGTAGACCTGGGGCTTGAATTCAGGGCCTAGGCTCTGTCCCTTCACTTTTTTTTCTCTACCTGAAGCCACAACTCCACTTCTAGGTTTGAAGTGGTTATTTGGAGATGAAGTCTCACAGACTTTTCTGCCTGGGCTGGCTTTGACCCATTATGTGAGTTGTGTGGATTACAGACATAAGCAAATGGCACCAGCAGAAATATGTCTTTAAAATATATGTCATAGCCCAACTACCTTCTTTACTGGACTCTGGCATTGTGATCCATTATCTCCTTCTCTAATCTTGCCAGAGCCAAGACTGTGGATTACCTGCCCCATCTCTTCCTGCCCCAACTCCTGTCATATCTTGTACCTTTCTCCCTTTAAAATGGTGCAGGGGAGATGGAATGAAAGAGAAGCAAAATCGAATGAAAACACATTGTGTGATATTATAATGGTAGGTATATGTCATTCTTTCCCGTGGTTTTACCCCTGATGTCTCTGTAACTGAATTTAGTACCCTGGATATTGTATATACGTGTATTGGAACTAGGGAAGGGAAAGGGAATATCAAAATCCAGAGACAAAGATAAGAAGAAAACCAATGCAGCAGCAATACTTACAAAACTATATGGTGTAAACCCTCTATAAAACTCATGGGAGGGGGAGGGGGGGGAAAATGAGGGAGGAGGTAACAAGTTGAATAAGAAATGTACTCACTACCTTACATATGAAAATGTAAACCCTCTGTACATCACTTTAACAAATATATTATTATTATTTTTTTTTTTTGGCCAGTTCTGGCGCTTGGACTCAGGGCCTGAGCACTGTCCCTGGCTTCTTTTTGCTCAAGGTTAGCACTCTGCCACTTGAGCCACAGCGCCACTTCTGGCCATTTTCTGTATATGTGGTGCTGGGGAATCGAACCCAGGGCCTTATGTATATGAGGCAGGCACTCTTGCCATTAGGCCATATCCCTAGCCCCAGTTTGGAATGTGAACTTTGCTTTGACAGAAATCCTAATTGCTCTCTGTGATTACTTACTGCTAGCTCTGCTTCTGTAAATCTGCCTGCTTCCACCTGCATGCGTTTTTTTTGTTGTTGTTGTTTTTTTTCCCGTTAAAAACCTTGCTGTAGGTAGGAAAGCTCACTGCATCTACTACCCGACAAGTGGAGTGTGGTCCCGCGGTAATAAAGACTCTTTGCCCCGTTAAAAAAAAAATATATATATATATAAATATATATAAATATATATATATATATATCAACACTTGAAGAGTTTCCATGAGTGAAATGCTATTGTAGACAATGAACTGAAATGCTATTGTAGACAATGAACTGGGTGATCAGGATGTAACTCTTTAAACTCTTTCATTGTAACAATTGGACCATTGGATTGATAGTGGAAGAGAATATGTGTTTGGGGAAAAAGGCTATAGGGGACTGATTTAAAATTTTGTTTTTATTTTTCTCTGTGAATTTAAAATTTGTCTAAAGTTATATATTAAATAACAGTGATGGAAGGGGTGACATTGATGAGGATATATTGTACTTATAGTGGCTCATACCAGTAATTATAGCTACTCAAAAGGCTGATATATGAGGATTACAATTCCCCCCCACACACAAAAAAAATCCTTTGAGACTTTTTTTCCAGTTAACCAGGAGAACACTGAGAAGTAGGAGTGGGTCAAAGTGGTAGAGTGCTAATCTTGAGCAAAAACTCGGGACCTCTGCCCACTGCCCTGAGTTTCAGACACAGGACCAGGAAAGAAAGGGATGGGAAGGAAGGAAGGAAGGGAGGGAGGGAGGGAGGGAGGGAGGGAGGGAGGGAGGGAAAGGGAGAAAAGGAAAAGGAGAAAGAAAAAGAGAAAAGCACAATAAACACAATAAATTGAGATAATATAATGAACAGATAATAAAATAAATAGAATGATTACAATATTATTTTTGTCTTTGAGAAAATTAAATCTTTTAATGGTAATTTTGACTTATAAAAGTCCCATGCTTTACATTTATAGGGGTGATTTAATATATTTTATCATGTTTCACAGACTCTATTAACAGAAAAAATAAACGGTGACTTAAAGGTAAGCTCACTGATGAAGCTCAGTGGCCTGTCCAAAGTTCAAAAGTTGTTTAAAAAAATAGTAAAATAACCATACATCACTACCATAAGTTCTTCATTTCAAGATAGTAGATAAAAGATAAATTCTAATGGAACTTATTAATTATAAATGAATTTAAAGGACTGTAATTATTTCTAAATCATTTGGAAAGTGAAAATGATTTATTCAAAATTAATTCATTTTTAAAAGAAATATTTCATTTAGACCATTATTTACTAGGGAGACTCTCTCCAAACCAAGTATAATCTGTAATGGAAAGTAATTACTTTCATGTCCATGGTAAGAAAAGAGAATAATGTTATAAAAATTGGGTCTGGATATTTTTATTTGGCATTTAATTTTGAAGTCACAAATGGAGATAAAATTCTGACAAAGTACATTTAATTGTGTGCCCTGGACTTACAGATTCTTGGTCTGATTTTTTTTTTACATCACAGTCTGGTATTCATCATAGGATTCATTTTCTACTGTATTAAATATGAGAAGGTTGACAGTAATTTATCTTGAAATTTTTTTTTTTCAATTTCAGACTTCTTGGCTTGTGTACTCACATGGTACACAACCTGAGAGAAAGCATATCTGCTTCCTGATAAGAGAAATAAAGTGAATAAGCACACGGAAATGGTATGGTGATTCAATTTACTAAAAGCTAAAAGCTGGGTCATATTAGCCTTTCTATGAAAAACACACTAATGACTCCATCTTGAAGCGACTGTGGTTGTACAGTTTGACAAGAGAACGGGGACTATTAAATTGAGGATTTTCATCCTCCTGATTCTATTTCCATTGTTCATGTATGGATAAAAAAAGGGTGTGAGCCACTACTAGCTTCTCATTAATACTTATCAGCTTATAAGAGGAGAGAGAAGTTTCCTTTGACATTGCAATGACCTTGAAGATCCTTAATGAATATTGGAGCAATCCAATTAGCATACCATATATGCCTTAGCTTAAAAGGATTTAAATGTGGTCTAAATGAATTGAACCATTGGACCTAAGAGATAGCTGATGATTTGTCCTCTGAATTATTATAACTTTGATCAGCTGTGTTAGGGAATAAGCATTTACTTCAGAGCTCAAAGACTGCTTGGGTCTCCCTTGGTTGTACTTATGAACAGCTGAAAGAGCAGTGTGCTCTAAATGTTGAGCATGATGCCCAGTAAATATGAGGTCAAATACTTTGAAATGGTAGGGATAACTTCAGCATCATATCTATTTTACGTGTAGGCACTAATACGAATCCTAACAAGTTTTGCATTTCTGTTCCCTGTGATCAACAGAGTTTCAGTCAGGGGAAAATTAAAGAGACTTGGAGAAATTGCCCCCAAAATAATAAACTACAAGGCAATGCTCATCTAACTAACAAAATTCAGACTAAAATGTGACTAAATCACATTATATCTATAAGTGTGAATGATATATTAATTGTACACCACTAGATATTTAGCAAAACAAATGGCAGTGTTCATGATGTAAGGCAAAAATTGAATACAACTGTCCAAGCCACACTTGCCAAAGAAGTGAATAATGTAAAAAGAAGTGGGTCTAAAACTTTCTCATTCTTGACCAGTGATCTATTTCTCAATCTCTTTCTCAATGTTGACCAATTAGTTAAGGATGGGTCTGACAGTGTCCCATGCAGAACTGATAACAGCATCCTACACCCCAAAGATGACACTCGTTCTACCAACAATGAGTGAGAAAGAAAAGTCTCCAGGCATCATCAAGCATCCTGAAAAGCACAAAATCACCCCTTTGTAAAAAACACAGGGATAAAGTCAAAATGTGTCTGGATGACTGGTTATTCACCCTAAGAGGACGTGTCTAACATTTTACAAGTATCCAGTAAAATGTAGCTACATCGACACCCATAGTTTCATGAAGCCTAAAGACAAAGAAAGAAATTACAGGAATATATATGGCTTATAGTTTTGTCTATGTGGCGTATCCTGAGACCTTAGCTTATAAATAAGAGTATTGGCTTTATTTATTTTGAAATCGCTTTTGTTTTGACACCATCCATAAAAAAGAAGAAGAAAAGCACTGGCATTTCAGACCAGTAATTCTCACTTGCATCCCTACCAGATTGGTACAATATATAATGCAGATTGGTTCATTGCCCACTTAAGGAGGCATAACCTACATGCGGGAACGAGGGAGAGGGCAAGCCACATTGTTTTTGTTCCAGAGTAAATAGTATAAATCTTTGATTCTCAGAGTTTGACTATAGGATGTTAATGTATAGGCAAGAAGGGAAGGAATGGCTATCAGTTTTTGTGTTGTGAACCTTTGGCAATGTGTTATAGTGACTCCTGTTCCTTTAGCAAAGGCTTTTTCCTCCACTCCAGAAATGAGTGTTCGAGTTCATGGAGTTTCATAGATTTGCATGCACTTACATGAGGGAGTTTCTCCCCTAATAATGGCTCTAAAGGAGAGTGCACAAACTAGAAGAGCAGAGTACTTGCATGACCCTAAGCTCCTCTGTATATTGGTAAGCTCCATACCGATCTCACAGGGCCATCAGAGTGAACTCAGAACCCACAAGCCTGTCACTGCCCAACTGAATGACACATTTAAAGACCAATTTAAATAATTAAAATTTCAAGAAATAATACTAAACTTTCTGCTTTTTACTCAGAAAACAAGCTAAAGTGACTTTTAAAGTAGAAACTATTGGCTGGGCCCTGGTGGTTTTCAACTGTATTCCCAGCTACACAGGAGGCTGAGATTTAGGATCAGAGTTTAAAACCAACCTGGGCAGGAAAGTCTTTAAAACTTTTATCTCCAATTAACCACCCACAGACTGGAATTTGTACTGTAGCTCAAGTGGGTAGAGTGATCAAAAGAGTGCAGCGACAGCACACAGGCCCCAAGTTCAAATGACAACAAAAAAGAAAACATTGGATCAGTGATTTCCAAAGACAAAACACATTAAGAAGAATATTATTAAAAAGGGGAATAAAACTAGGTAGTAACAATATGAATACAGGTATTTAAGGTAACACTCTCCTAAACCCCAGCTGAATTATGGTGAAACTAAACCTGTAAGGTTTTATTTGCCTGATTGTCCTTTAAACAAGATATAATGAAAAAGGAGAAGGGCTGGAGGCATGGCATAGTTGATAGAGCACTAGCCAATGGGCAGAGCATCTGATACCAAGTTCAAGTTCAGGTCTCAGACCAAAATAATAATAATAATAATAATAATAACAATAATAATTGACCCTTTGATAGGGGTTTGTGGCTCATACCTATTATCCTAGCTACTTAGGAGGCTGACATAGCTGAGATTTGAGGAGTGTGGTTGAAAACTAGGCCAGGCAGTAAAGTCGAGACTCATCTCCATTTGACTACATAAAAACTGGAAGCACAGCTATGGCTCAAGGTGGTAGAACACTAGTCTTAAGCAAAAAAGCTAAGGAATAGTGCCCAGGCTCTGAGTTCAAACTCCATAACTGACCATAAAAAAAGAAAAGTTAGAGGATTTTTAATAAAAAATGTAAATATGATCAAGAAGTTTAATAGTACTAATATAAAACTAGATTATAAAGATGGGTTGTTTCCATCTGAAAGGAAAAGTATATTCATCATTTGAAAAAATATGATATTCATGGACACTTCTACCAATGCCCAGATAACTATTTTAGCTTTGATAAAGTAATAAGAGAGAAGACTATCAGATAATTCATTGTAATAAAACTATCACCCAACTTGGAAAATTCTCTAATGTAACATATATATTAATATTTATTAATCAGTTAAATTTTATAATTATATTGTCTATCAACATACTCTATTTCATATTGGAAAGAAAAATTATGTGCTCCCACTGAGCATCTTAAAATATTTTAAAAAAATTTAGGCATGATTCTTAAATTAATTCCAAAATTTGGAGCTTTCCTGTACATTACAAACAGAACAAGCCTCAAGGAAATTTCTCAGCATTCCATTTGAAGTAGTTATATGATGCTATCAGCATATTTTGATCATGCACAGTTGTCTATTGCCATTTCCAAGAAACTCCATAAATCCGAGTAAACAATAGAAAGCCATACCTCAAAAACACCATAAATAAATTAAGAGCCCCAAACAATCCAAATAGCACATTTGAAAGAGATAGAAAACAGCGGAAAGAAAAACAAGAAACAAAAAACAAATCCTAAAATGCTAGTAATACCAATTTAACACAAATATGATGTAGACTGCATGAATGTGGTCAGCCACTTTTGGAACTCTTGGTCATTTATCTTAGTTTAGTGTTAGTTTGACTCTAGGATTTAAATGACTTTGGGTCACTGACAAGGCATTGTTTACCTTAGTAGACACTTCCTCTATTTAGCACCATGGAGGAGAGTTTCTTGAGGGAAGTTTTCCAAGAGATTTTCTATCTAAAAAGGAACAATTGTTAGTTTTCAGGGCTCAGGATACATGTAAGTTGTTTCCTTGACTTCTAGTATGTTACCATTTTCTACCATTCTACCAACCATGTTGCTTCTTTACTATTTCAACTAACTTTGGGTCAAAAATACTTGATATTATTGTCCATGAGATATGTACAGATTAATTGTTTTTTTTTCATTCTTTCTTTTTATATTTTGTGGTCCTGAGGTTTGACCTCAGAGCCTGAGCATTGTCCCTGAGCTTTTTTTGCTCAAGGCTAGTACTCTACCACTTGAGCCACAACACGATTTTCAGCTTTTCCTGTTTATGTAGTACTAAGTAATCAAACCCAGGGCTTCATGTACGCCCATGCTAGGCAAGCACTCTACCACTAAGCCACATTCCTATTCCCTATTTTTACTTATTATTCTCTAAACACTGCAACATAGGAGCTATTTTCTCAGAATTTATAATGTACTAGATATTATGAATAATTGAGTTGAAGCATGTGGGAAGATCGAGAGGTTAGAAGCAGTTAGTATCACGTTTTATATAAGGAACCTGAGCATCTATGGATTTTTGGTTCCCATCGAAAAGTCTGGACTGCTAAAAGCAGTTTCCTCAGGATAATGAGATGACTGTGTGATGACATACTAAGTATGCCATAGATACACAGTTGGGTACAGGTATTTAAATTGAGCAATATATATCCATACGCACATATGCATATATATATATATGTTTTAACCATGTTTTAACCTGGAATCACTGAAGTATGCTATATATATATATATATATATATATGTATAAAAGAAAATGTAATACAGCAGTAGATAGTAAAATGATGAGGCTTTGGCTTTATTTATGACACCCATTGCACTGGTATTCAATACACACACACACACACTTGTGGTTCTACAAAGGAATTGTCATTCAACAGAGGAGTTTATGAATATAACGTCTCTTGAATAATGTCAGCTATTTTAACATGCTTATTCTTACCCATCCCTCTGACCCCACTCCTGGTCTCACTTTTCCAAATTTTTAGGTAATGTAATGAATTTTTGTGCCATTTAGCAAAGCAATCAATGTGTATAATGCATCTTGATCTGAATCATCCCTTCCATATCTTCCATTTCCCCCTTTCTCTTCACCCCTCCCTTATTGTTCTCAATGCATTCTTACCTTCATGCTATTCATTTCGCTCATTCATTCTTCTACCCCTCTCCGCACCTACCTGCAAACACTCATTTCCTGGTACTTATTGTGTTGGGCTTTGACTTATCTTTCTAAAGAATGATGCTATTTGTGCTCTACATAGAGTCTGTTATACTTCAGGTAATTCATTTATGAGTACCGGGATAAAGTTGGTAGTTCCAGTATCTGGGGTTGAGGACCTATAGTTGCTCTTCCACTGCAAAGTGCAGTGTACTATCCAGTCATCCTGAATGAGTATTTAGCACTAGCAACTATGTGTGTGTGCATGTGTGCGCGTGTGTGTGTACATGAATGCATTTTTGTGCTGGTCTTAGGTCTTGAACTCAGAGCTTGGGCACTGTCCCTAGACTTTTATGTTTCCCAAAGCAAGCACTCTATCCCTTGAAGCCACACCTCCACTTCCGTTTTTTAGTATTTAAAGAGTCTTGCTGCCTTTCCTACCCCATGGCTTCCAACATTGATCCTCACATCTCAGCTTCCTGAATAGCAAGGATTACAGTCCTGAGCCATTATGTCTGGCTAGCACTAGTTTTCAAATTCTAAAGGTGAAGTCTTTTTATCCTAGAACAACATTTATAGATATTTGTTACCAAATTGTTTATACAAACAAAATACTTGGATGAACTTAAATGCTTATGAAAAGGGCAGGGGCTAAATATTGATACATCTTTATTAGAGGATAATATGTAATAGTTTTTTGCAAGTATTAGGAATATATTTTCCCTAGTAGGGGAAGATAATGGGCTAAAGCAAATTTCTATACAATATGTGGAGAGTGATACCATTTATATTTTTAAGCACATCGAATATATCTTTAGACATTTATGTAAATAAGTTAATTCGTAGGCAAAATGTAGAGATCAAATATAAAATGTAAATTATTGGAAAAGTCATGACATATCTTAAACTCAGAATTAGTAGCTCTAAGAATAGGAAAATGAAGAAAATTCAGCATCTGTAATGTTTTAATTTACTCGGAGTGAATGAATTAGTATACAATCTGTACAATTAAAACATATGATCCAATGCCACATACATACAACATAAACATTTTCAGATGCAGGACAAAGCTTCAAGACCTAAAACAGTCTTTATTATTTACAATATGAGTTGCCTACCCAGGCCTAAGGTTGAGTGCGTATACATCCCCTTTGCTTTTAGGGAACAGTCATGTGGAACAGAGGCTGTAGGCAGCTAGGTCATTTTCAGCATGGCCTTTGCATTCCTGCAGGGTTGTTATGGGCACAGTTCATAAAGCCAACCCAGAGAAATAATATTAGTGAGCAGTACGTTTTTGTAGGGAGGTTCTACTCACAAGAAGGCAAGGTATAGGTCAGAGGTTAGCAGAGCAGGTCAAATTAGCTGATGAATTGAATGAAAATGGCACATGGCTCAAAGTCTTGGAATCCCCTTGCTTAAAACAGAGATTTAGCACATAGGAGCCTATTCATGACAAATTACAAATGTGCCATACAGGGTAACAAGTTACATGGCGACACTGCAGCAAAATTGCACAATTTAATTATAAGTTGAGTACAGTCATTAGTTTTGTTTTTATAGTTTAATTTACCTGAAAGAGGTTAGTATTTTCACACTACATTGGAGGATCTGGCATTTATATTTTTCATACACATTTGTTTGTATTTTCATTTTGTTGCATTTTCATACATCCTGCTCAGCACTGTTGAGCCCATTTCAAATCTCAGAACTTTTCCGGTGTGTGTGTTTCTGTTACATTTATTGATTCATTAATTTTTTCGAAGAACAATACATTAATAACATGGGGCAACTTCCATTGTGATAATTCCATAGGGCATGTATGGAATTATCACATATCTTTCTTTCCATAGAAAAATAACTTCAGTAATATTTTTAAAATATTGGCTAATTGCCAGTCCTGGCACTTGAATTCAGGGATCGGGAGCCACAGTGCCACTTCCAGCCTATTCTGTGTGATTTATTAGAGATAAGAGTCTCACAGACTTTCCTGCCTGGGCTGGCTACGAACCATGATCCTCATATCTTAGCCTCCTAAGTAGCCAGGATTAGAGGCAAGAGTCACCAGCCCCCAGAGTTACTGATTATTCTTTTGACTCTCCAATTACACACTTCTAGATGAATTTTCCAAGTTTCTTTATTTTTTTCTTCATTGTCAAAGTGTGATACAAAGGAGTTACAGATTCATATGAAAGGCAGTGAGTACATTTCTTGTTCTACTTGTTACCTTCTCCCTCATTCCCCCTCACCCCCGCCTCCACCTTCCCCTCTCTCCTCAAAAGTTGTGCAGTTGGTTTACACCAAATGGTTTTGTAAGTGTTGCTTTTTGAATGGTTTGCCTTTTTGTTCTTTGTCTCTCGATTTTGGTATTCCTTCTCCCTTCCCCAGTTCTAATACCTATATAAACAGTATCCAAAATGATTGGAAATAACTTTTGATTCAGCACTTTGGCTTGTGTGAAATTTACTGATATCATAATTATTACCAGTAAGTTAAGGTACTTAGTGAAGAATATTTTCTGCAATGTTATTTGTACTCATAAATACTGCAACTCCTTTGATTGTCCTTCAAAGTGATTGACCAAATTCTAGTTCATTTTTACATGAAATATTCAGCCATTACAAAGAATGAGGAAAAGATGAATTCCAGTTAGAAAAAAAAACAACATTTTTAAAATTTGTTCTGGTTCTGGTGTTTGAACTCAGGGACGAAGTTCTTTCTCTGAGCATTTGTGTTCAAGGGCGGTGTTCTACCTCTTGCGACACAGCTCCACTTCTAGCTTTTTGGTGACTAATTGGAGTTAAGAGTCTTCATATACTTTTCTCCCCAAGCTGCCTTTGTACCCACAATCTCCATAGTAGCTAGGATTACAGGCATGAGCCTCCAGTGCCCAGGTAAAACCATGCTTTTTAAGTGAAAATATGACGTAACTGAATAGTCCATAAGAGGTTAATGAATAAGGAATGATACATAGTAAAGAATAATGACCATTGTGACCACCATGTATAAATTTGACAGAATATTTGCTTTGTTGTTCAATTACTTTCAGGCATATAAAGTATGAACTTGTTTATAAAACTAACTATAAAATTGAATTTATAAAATTGCATATGTGGCTGGGAATATGGCCTAGTGGTAAAAGTGCTTGGCATCATATACATGAAGCCCTGGGTTCGATTCCCCAGCACCACATATATAGAAAATGGCCAGAAGTGGCGCTGTGGCTCAAGTGGTAGAGTGCTAGCCTTGATCAAAAAGAAGCCAGGGACAGTGCTCCCACCCTGAGTCCAAGGCCCAGGACAAAATGCATATGTTTAAATAAACAAAAAGGCTACACATGTGAGTTTTAAGAGTTATTCAAATAAGGATATTGGATGATATGTATGTTATTTATATTTCCAGTAAATAAAATTCAAGAAAGGGATATAATACATTTATCTGTCCATCATTTGCTTAACTTTTTTCACATAGCAACTACCTCTAGTCATCTTTTTTTTGTGTGTGTGGTTGTTGTTTAGTTTTCTTTTTATTGCAAAGGTGAAGTACAGAGGGCTTACAATTACATCAGTAAGGAAATGAGCACAATTCTTGTCAAACATTGTTACGCAGTCTCAATTTCTCCTGCTATTTCTCTTCCCCCACAAGTTGTAAAGTTAATTTTGAACATAACGTCTTGTAGTCACGCACTTTTCCTTATCAAAGCTTTCTCCAATGACAGATATTAATCAAGAATTGTTAGCAGTTTCTATGTGTGATTCTTATTCTTTATTCCCATATTTAATGCAATCTTTTCCTGCCTATTAAGAGGTATCTTGCAGCTGGTCACCAGCGGCTCACGCCTGTAATCCTAGTTAGACAGGTGGCTGAGATGTAAGGATCACGATTTGAAGCCAGCCCTGGCAGAAAAATCTGCGAGACTCTTACCTCCAATTAACCACCAGAACACCTGAAGGGGCCCTGTGGAAAACCAAAAGTGGTACTATCCTTGAGTGAAAAAGCTCAGGGACATTGCTCAGGCTCTGAATTCAACTCAAGCCCCATGCCTAATTCTACACCCTCCCCACAAAAAAAGAGAACTAATGTATGTTGTATTGATTACCTTAAGAGGAAGAAGGGTCTTTGGTTACTGGAGTGGAGGCAAGGTCTCCAGGACACCTCTATGTATAGCATTATTCTGTTTAGAAATTGGCCAGATATTAAGAAAGTTATTTTATCCAAATTCACAAGTATTTAACCATGTAATAACCTATTAATATATTACTTTAGGGTTGAATAATGTAGAGATTTAATACTGTTTTCCTCTTGTTTACTTTTAGAAATCCAGATTTACAAACAAATTGTACTTATAGTGATGTTTATTTATATTATTCTACATTCATATAACATTAATTATCTAGTAGTCTGTTTGGACATGATTACTATTTATTTAAAAAAAACTAAAGCAAAAAAAACAAAAAAAAATGCTTCATTAGGAATTCCAGGTGACTATTTTCAGAGTCATCTAACAATTGAACCAGTATGGGAAAGGGAGTTCAAAACTGAGGTGTTTTTTTTTTTTAATGACTGAAAAATAATTTATTTTTGAAGTGCAAACATTTAGCTTAGTGGAGAAAACATTGTACATGCCTTCCTGCTGTTTTTTCTTTCAATATTCACACTGAGGTTTTTTTTCTTAAGTTAAACTTGGACACACTCTAAAATATACTCTAGTGTTATCTTCAGTATTGCTCTATCCAGAGGAACAAAGAATTCTTCTTATCAGCTCTTTCCTGCTGGACTTCCTGAAGCTTTGGCTTTCCAGCTATTAACCCAAGAGACCTGTGTTCACAATTACTTTGTGTTGTTTAAGACCCTACAGGTTTGGTCATGTACAGACATCCTTATAAAGATTATTACTGTTTCTTGTACTGAACAATGCCTTCCAATATTCCCATGGCTGGTGGCTAAAAGATGACTAGAAGATCAACCAGCCAGACCAATGGGGAGTTCAACTACTCCCTCGTCTTGGCTTAAGGGGCCAGAAAACCACCCTGTGAATATGAACTTTGTACATTATAGTGTATTCTTTTGTAAGGACCAGGGGAAAAGGCCTATAGTTTAACTCAATCATGAAGCATCAAATCCCTCTAAAAATTGTATTCCTAGTTCTGGAGAAATGAAGACTCTGTAACTGTGACAAAATCAATTCAGTCAGTAACATGCATACCCACTCTTGGTGAATTATTTAAGGAAATTCCTATGCTCAGCCCTTTTGCAAAACCATGAAATATCCATAATAGTAAGAAACCATGCTTGGTATGGAGAGGAAAAAAAATTGTTTGATTTTAGCTCAAAGTCTCACGATTTTTTTTCCTTCCTTTTGGAGTTTTTTTTACGGTAAGAATGATAAATTCTATAAATAACATTAAGACATTTCTATAGTTGTTTCTAACTATCTTTACTTAAAATTTATTCACTATTTTGTAATCATGTTAGGTAGAAAAACTTAATGCATAAATAACTATATGTACTCCACATTTTCTCTCTATTTACATGCAAGCATGTCTTCGGTAATTTTGGAGACTCATTTGGTCACAGAATACTTGCTACTGTTTACATCTTCTTAAAAATATGATTGAGATGGGCTGGGAATATGGCTTTGTGGTAGAGTGCTTGCCTTGAGTGCATGAAGCCCTGGGTTCGATTTCTCAGCACCACAGAAAAATGCTGAAAGTGGTGCTACAGCTCAAGGGGTAGAGTGCTAGACTTGAGTCCAAGACCCAGGACTGGCAAAAAAAGATCTGATTGAAAAATTTATATACAATTAAAGTAATATAAAAATATAATATGATGTATAGTATAATGAAATATAAAATTAATATATATCCCACTATAGTCTTTGCAGTGACTATATTCAATTCCAACCCTTAGAAATATGTACCTTAAGACTCTTACTTTCATTCTTCTCTCCCTCTTTCTCTCCCTCACTTTATTCCTCCCTATTTGTCTTCTTTCCCTTTCTTTTCTTCCTTGCTCCCTGATTTCTTTCCTCCCTTCTCTTCTTCTGTCCCTTACTCTCTCCTTGTTTCTCTCAACACTCGTCTTTCCCTCCCTCTTCACTCTATCTGCCAATCCTTTGTCTCTCTCTCCATCTGTTCCTCTCTACTTTCTTCTCCCTTTATTTCTTTCCTCCTTTATTTCTTTCCCTCTTTCCACATTCTCTCCATCCTTCTCCGTTCTGTCCCTCTGTATCTCCTCTTTCCTCGTTTCTTCTTTCTTTCCTTCTTCTCTCTTTCCTTTGTTATTCCTTCCTTCATTTTTTTCCAGTTCTTCAATTCTTTTTTTAGTGTTATTGTAAAGTTGATGTACAGAGGAATTACAATTACATAAGTAAGTAATAAGTACATTTTGTTTTTGGAAAATGTCACACTTTCCCTTGCTTTCTCCCAGTTGTTTTTCTTTCATGTCTTTCCTTTCTTCAATTCTGCCTTCCTTTATTCTATAATTCCTTTATCAGACTGCTTGGGTTGATTGCTATTTGGTGGAGATAGGAAAGTACTTGTTTGAAATGAAATTGATTCAGAGGGTCTGAATTTATCTTGTGTTTTACTTTATTTCAATTTAATCTGTGCATTTCTGGGTAATTTATTGCCATGGTAACAGAGCATTCATCTAAAATCATATCAGTATGAGTGGGAAAAGATGGAGTATTTAAGTGAACATAAACTTCACAAATAGGAAACATCCTAATGAGAACTTGGTATGTAACTAAACATCTACGTGTAGGGATAAAAAAGCTAATGCATTCAAATTATTAAAATGTCGATAGTATGTCCCCAAATTCATATGAACAACAAAACATAAGTGTTTATGTTGCATTTTTTTCTTCCAGTTTTACAAATAACATACCTAATTTGGAAATTCAGGCATGAAGACTCATGCTTTAATTCCTCAGGAGGCCCATGTGCAAAGGATCAAGGTTCAAGACTAATCCTCTCAAAGCAAAACTCAATAAGCAAACTGAATATAACTGCAGTTCCAATGTAAGTAAAAGAATTGTTATTATCAGTTTGTCCAGGCTAACCCCTACCTGAAAAATTACCTAAAATTAAAAAAGGATTTGAAGTGTAGGTCAAGTAGTTGAGCACTTGACTAGCAAGGGTTAAAAGAAAACAAAAGAGCTCTCTTTTGTTTGTTTATTGACTATGAGAACACAGAAAACTTAAGAAGTAAAAAAAAAGTCAATCTTTCTCATATACAATAAAAATTCTTACCATCAGTTAGAAAATATCTTTGACAACAGATCCCTTAATTTATATTTACTTGTTATATGTGAAGCGCACTCTAAAGGAAGGACTGGGAAGGGGATGGAATGAACACATGTCCAAGATAAAGGAGAGACTGAAAATGAATAAAACTCATCTCAATCTATTTTACCAAAGAAAACTCATAAGAAGAATCAGAACCATTGACTTCAGCTAGCCAATGTCTATGAACTAAGAATTTGTGTAGAAGTGTAATACAAATATTGAGGTGTTGGTCAATAAGGGTTCCATGTAACTCTTTAATGAATTTCATCAGGGCCATTTATATACTAGAACTCCAGCATCTTCCAGTGCTAACTTCTGACCTCATGTTGCCTCTGAAGTTCTAGATTAACTGAGAAGGAAAGTGAAGAGTTAAGTTACAACTGCTTATTTTTTTCCAGAAAACAACATATTCTTTATAGTTCTAAGAGTCTTCCCGTTTAATTTTGCTGAATTATATTAAATTTACTCCTTTATGTATTTTTATGATTCAACCATTAGGATTATTAAACATTCTTTCTTCTCTACTCCATAATTAAAGATACAAAAGCTCATTAACTTCAAGAGTTTTGTTGAACTTGATTTTTAATTAGCACTCATTAATTAATCATTTTTTGTTGTCATTGTTATTTTCTAGTATTTCTGAGGGAAATGGACCAGGGAGAAAAAAGGTTTCTAATTGTGTGCATTTAGCACGTTTACTGTAACAAAGTAAACGAGACCGGGTGGCTTTAATAACGCTTATTTAACTGTCTTGCCTTTATCCAAAACCATGGTTTCATTGGAGTTTTCCTACTGAGGACTTGGAGAAAGGATATTTCCCAGGACCCTCTTTGTAACTTTTAGGTGTCCATATTTTCTCCTTGTTTCTTCTCTTCTTCAAGTCCAAACGCCCCTTTTATCTATGCTCTTCAGTCACATGAAGTAGAGGCCCGTGCCCACCCCACCCCCCCCCAAAAAAAATCTCCTGTAACTTTATTGCTTTTGCAAAGAACCATCTCCAAATGAGGCCACATTATGAGTTTTCTTGAGGCAAAGTTGAACACAGTGACTTGGAAAGGGCCACAACCCAACCTGTCTATAAGCGGGATGGTTTGTATGGCAGCCCTCTCCTTAGGCTAAGAACTGATTGAGCTACGGCTGAGCGATCTTCTTCACCTCCTCTCAAAACATGCACAGAGATGGAGAGAGTGTGATAAAAGCCAGGGAGAGCAAGAGCTCAGGAACTCAGGGCCCATAAATATCATCTAGGGGTCTATCTACCTGTGAACGCCAGCCAGCCATTTTCAGTGTGTACTGAGCTCCTGTGGGTTTCCATGAGATGCCTTGATACAGATGAAAACGATACTTTCTCAGCCTTGTGGGATTGCTTCTTTAATGATCCAAGGAATACCTAGTGAAAAGGAGTCAATAATTAATTGTAAACGCCTCATTTGAACACTTACTGATCAAGAAAATCATGCTAAATATCCTGAAGTGCCTATTATGAGCTCTCAATAGTGCCCCAAAGGGAATGCTGTGGTTATTGGAGGTTGCAATAAGGAATAACATCAGAAAATCTGTTTTCAGGAAATCATCTCCACCTAAAAATCAGTGAGCATCTTTATTCCATATAGTCAAACCAGAGAGGTGGTAGAGGGTTCAATTCATACAGCTTAATGTGTAATTAGGAGAACCTTTCAATGTATTTATTAATTAAGCATTGCTATCTAGAGTAACCAGAATGAAAGATTTTTAAGAAGAATATATCAAGGCCAGACTCCAGTGACTCCCACCTGTAACCTGAGCTTCTCAAGAAGGTGAGATCTGAGGATTGTGGTTCAAAGCTAGCCAATATGGAAAAGTCCCTGAGACTCTTAACTCCAATTAACCACCAAAACTAAAGTGGAAGTGGTGCCATGACTCAAGTAGTAAGTATTATCCATGAGCAAAGAAAGCTCAAAGACAATGCCCAGGCCCTTAGTTCAAATCCCAGAACCTTTAGTAAATTAATTGCTATGGTAAAATGAACTTGTTGAAGATGTACAAGTAATGGCATTTCCTTCTACTCATTATGGTCCACAGCTACCACCTCTGAGTAGTTCCAAATTACCTTCATTTTCCCAAGCAGAACTTATTACCCTTAGATTTTGTCTCCTGAGTATTTTCTTCCACCCTACACTGGAGACGATCAATTGCTTTCTCTGTTGGTTTATTCTGTACATGTCGTATAAATGGAATTACACAACCGATAGGCTTTGGTGACTAATTTCTTTCACATGGCCTAATGCTTCTGAAATTAGTCCATAAATTAAGGGATTGGGCTTTTTTTTTTTATAACTTTTCCCTTCAAATACAACATTCCTTTTCTGATATATGTGATAAAAGAAGAGTTTTGGAATCTAGACTTTTTTAAAAAATATAGAATATTTTCATTTACATAATGAGACTCGTTGAAGATCGCACTGATGGTCTCAATATAGAATTCATTCCTGTTCCTTCTACATTTGAGACACATTATCTGAAAATAATTTTGTATATTTTTAGTGCACCTGTGTTTTGAATGTAAAACAAGGTTAGTCAGAAATTTTCCACTTGAAGTATTATTGTGGGACTCAAAAGGTTTCGGGTTTTGGAGCATGTTGGACTTAGCCTTTTCAAGTTTCTTAAGTACCATGAGAAGTGTCACGATTTACCTATTTTCAGTTCTTTGTAGTAGAATCAAGTGGAGCCCCTGAAAACTTAGCATTTTTCTTACTGAAGAGCTTCCAAACTACTACTACTTCCTTCAGCAACTAAACTATTTTACATTTATACCAACCATGTACAAAGATTCCAATGGGCCGACACCCCTGCCAGTACATATGACCTCCATCCAATTGGCTCTCTGAGCAAAGGCTCCTGGGTCTTTTAAAGCCTATTGCTCATGAAGAACCACAGATTTTGAAGGAATCTCTAAGGTATAGAATTCTCAAATTTAAAGCATGTAATCCTATCTGTAAATATCACATGCCATCTTTTGGGCTGGTCACCAAGTTTCTAATTCTCCAGCATTCACAACTTGTTTCCTTTGAGCATATCTCAGATTTTTAAATAGGATGGGAAAGTATCTTCCTAGATTGTATTCTATTAGACAGCAAATGTTGATGGCATTGTCATTTATGTTATTGTGTCATGGTGCTCTACTGTAGAGAAGGCTTCAGGGAAATGTGGGGCTTCTAGTCTGTAGGCAACCATAGAAGTCTTTTGTTGTCTACAGGAGTTGAGAGCAAGGACCTGAAAAGGTAAGTAAACTGATTGTTTTCCAGGACATAGGGACTTTGGTAGAGAGGAACAATTCCTAGCAAGAGCAATTAGGCAAGAAGTAAATATAAAGGGGATCCAAATAGGAAAAGATGAAATTAAACTTTCTCTCTTCGCAGATGACATGATCCTATACCTAAAGAACCCCATAGACTCTGCCCCCAAGGTACCAGAGCTGATCCAAAACTTTGGCAAAGTTGCAGGATATAAAGTAAACCCTCAAAAATCAATGACCTTTCTATATGATAATGACCCGAACACCGAGGCTGAAATCAGGAAAGAAAGTCCTTTTGCAATAGCCTAAAAAGCATAAAATACCTACAAGTAACCTTAACCAAAGAAGTAAAAGACCTCTATGATGAGAACTTTAAAAACATGAAAAATGAAATTAAGGCAGAACTAAGGAAATGTAAAAACCTGCCATGCTCCTGGATTGGGAGGATTAATATAATCAAAATGGCAATATTGCCAAAGGCTATCTACAAATTCAATGCAATGCCCATTAATATCCCAACACCATATTTTAATGAAAAAGAGGAAGCAATCCAGAAATTCATATGGAACAATAAAAGACCATTAATAGCAAAAACAATCCTAAGCAGAAAGAACAGTGCTGGAGGAATTACAATACCAAACTTCAAGCTATATTATAAAGCTATAGTTATAAAAACAGCTTGGTATTGGCACTGAACATTGGCATTGGAACAGGCCTGAAGACCAGTGGAACAGAATTGAAGACCCAGAAATAAACCCAAAAAACCATGCCTACTTAATCTTTGATAAAGGAGCTAAAAAAAATAGTCTAGAAGAAAGTTAGCCTCTTTAACAAATGATGCTGGCAAAACTGGTTCAACACATGAAACAAACTAAAACTAGATCCTTATATATCACCCTGCACCAAAATCAATTCCAAATGGATCAAAGACCTCAAAATTAAAACAGATACCCTGAAAACACTAAAGGAAGGAGTAGGAGAAACACTTGGGCTCCTTGGCACAGGACCGAACTTGCTTAACCAAGACCCAGAAATGCTACAAATCAAAGAAAGGATGGACAAATGGGACTGCATCAAACTGAAGAGCTTCTGCAAGGCAAAGGACATAGCTCGCATGATAAACAGAAAGCCCACAGATTGGGAAAAGGTCTTTACTGGCCATATAGCAGACAAAGGCCTCATATCTAAAATACATGCAGAACTAAAAAAATTAAATTCCTCCAAAACCAAACTGCAAAGAACCAATAGCCCCCTCATCAAGTGGGCTAAAGACTTATAAAGAGACTTCTCTGATGAGGAAATGTGAATGGCCAAGAGACATGAAAAAGTGCTCTACATCACTGGCCATAAAAAAATGCAAATCAAAACAACATTGAGATTCCATCTCACCCCAGTAAGCATGTACTATATCAAGAAAACTAACAATAACAAATGTTGGAGGGGATGTGGCCAAAAGGGAACCTTACTTCATTGTTGGTGGGAATGTAAACTGGTTCAGCCACTCTGGCAAGCAGTATGGAGATTTCTCAGAAGGCTAAACACAGAGCTACCCTATGACCCAATAGCCCCACTTTTGGGCATCTACCCAAAAGACCACAAACAAGAACACACTAAAACCTCCAACACAACAATGTTCATTGCTGCACAATTTGTCATAGCTAGACTATGGAACCAACCCAGATGCCCCTCAGTAGACGAATGGATCAGGAAAATGTGGTACATATACACAATGGAATTTTATGCTTCTATCAGAAAGAATGACATTGCCCCATTTGTAAGGAAATGGAAGGACTTGGAAAAATTTATACTAAGTGAAGTGAGCCAGACCCAAAGAAACATGAACTCTATGGTCTCCCTCATAGGGAATAATTAGCACAGGTTTAGGCAAGTCACAGTAGAGGATAACAGGAGCCCAATAGCTATACCCTTATGAACATATAAGATGATGCTAAGTGAAATGAACTCCATGTTATGGAAACGACTGTTATATCACTGTTGTAACTGCTTTCAATGTGCTATGTGAAACTATAGCTTCTTTTATTGATGATTTTCTTGTATCCCCTTCCTGTGGTTGTACCTGCACTATCTCTGTATCTTATCTGAGTATATTGGAAACCGTGTATACTGGTATTAGAACTAGAATTAGAACCTGAAAGGGAATACCAAAATCGAGAGACACGGGGTAAAAAAGACAAATGACTACAAAAGCAATGCTTGCAAAACTGATGTAAATGAAATGAACAGCTCATGAGGGGGAAAGGGAAAAGGAGCGGGGGAGGGGGGAGGGAGGAATGAGGGAGGAAGTAACAAACAGTACAAGAAATGTATCCATTGCCTAACATATGAAACTGTAACCTCTCTGTACATCTGTTTGACAATAAAAAAATTTTTTAAAAAAGATTTCTGAAAACAGCTGGCGTGACCTAGGAAAATAGAAATCTAGGCTTTGTTTATGAAGGCAGCTTTGGTAACATGTCAGCCACTGTTTTGTAGTTTCATGCTATATCTGACCATATTTATTTCTGAAGGGCATGAATATCCTTACTGTAAATATTTATAGAACATAGAATTTATCATGTATAAAATGTTCTGATACTAGTGCTATGGGCTGAATTACTGTTCACACATTCTTATGGCAAAAGTTATCACCTGTAGGACTTTTGAACGTCCATGTATAGCGATGAGGTGTTAATAGAGGTAAGGATGTTGAAGTGAGGGGGGGGGGAGCAACAAGATTATTCTTAATATAAAGTAAATTAGTACACAGACATTCAGGGAAAGACATAGAGAAGACAGCCCTGTGCATGCTGAAGAGAAACCAGCCCTGTTGCCCACTTGATCCACTTACTTAGCCCCCATAATTATAATAAAATTATATGATGTTTTTTGATCCACACATTCTATATTCTTTTGTACTATCAGCTCTAACAAACTAAAGCACAAAGCAATTAACAATCTTCCACTCATTCCATTGTAGACATGGGAAGGTTAAAGTTGTAAAAAAGTTAAATAACTTAATGAGTGTCACATAAATGTAGTTATAAGAACAAAAGCCCTTCGAGAAATGTCGTATTCCATCTGGGACATTTTTTAAAGTATATTGTGTTCATAGTAATTGTCATAATAATTGTTAACCCTATTAATAATTGTGGGACAAGAGAGGTATATGGCAGATCGTACATCTGACAGAGAGCATAAGCAATCCATTCTAGCGTTAGTAGTTTGGCTGGGATCTTTCTAGTTGTGATTATTCCTACTTATAAAATTGTAAACAGGAGCTAAATTATACATTGCCTCCTTTCTGAGCACCCATAGAAAAGATTTTCCACTTTAGTACACAAAATAAGAGTACTTCTAAGCATTTGGTTTGGGGAGTTTACCTTTAGAAGGTGGTGGAATGAATGATTGATGTTGTTTCCCTTTTCTGATAATCTGGAGAGCTTGTTCTGATGTTGAGCGCTGCTGAGTCAGGTGTAAAAATCAAGGTAATAAAAATCATTCTTAGTCTCATTTTTTGTTCTTGATTTTGTCTTCCTTTTTCTATTTCCATCATTGCATTGCCTTTTTGGATCTTGTGTTTTAGGTGCTCTCATAAGCTACTTGAAGTTATCTGAAGCAAAATGAGTTATGGGAATCAGGAAATCATTCAAAAGAATGGCCTTGCTTATCACACTTGTCAAACCTAACTTCTTTACTCATCTACAAGAGTAACAGCTGTATCCTTATTCTCTCTTATTAGATCATCCCTTTTTGTACCCTGGCTGTTTATACTGTAGATCTGTTAGATCCAGTGCAGACAATGAAGTTTCTAACATTGATTTTTTTAAAAATGTGACCAGTCAGCCTCATTAGAAGGAGGCCATATATGACTTTCATGTCTGCACATGTTTCATTGTCAAAGTAGATGAAAAATAATTTTTCTTTTCCCAATAAAAACTGTACACTTGCAGGATTTTTTTAAAAGAAAAGAATGTGTTCTAAACTGTAGCAGCCCTATAGGTTGCCTATAATTATAATGTGCCACTTTTCTGAAATTACCTTAGATCAAAAAGAGTAATTCTAGGTTTATTACTTTGTACTGTGTGTCCCATTACTAAATATAGAATTTCATACAGGTCTATTCCAAGTATACAACTGTGGAAACACAGGTAAAGGAGAGCAATTCATTGACATGATTTCAGGGGGGGAAAAAATTCTTGCTGTGTTATTATTTCTGAGTACATTTTCCCCCAGACACCTAATTGTAACACACCTGCCTCATTTCTCAAAAATACATAGAAATGGGGAATCCTGGTGTGTTGGGTTGTGGATTGGGACTTAATGAGCCAACTATACCTCTATTGTGAGTCTGTTTTGGACAGTTACCCTCTACTTTTTACTCAGAGATAAAAGAAAGAAAAGATGCCTCGCTACCTCCCTGCTTGCATTCAACATACATCAGAAGTGAGACTTGTTCATATTCATTTCATGGAGCAAATATGTGATGTGGAATACCTAGATGTACAATGCACACTGAAAAGTATAGGGGACATTAGAGATCGAATTGTCTCCCCCCAAAATTTGTATGTTAAAGCCTTACACAGAATGACTGTAGTAAGAGGTAGACAGTTGCTGGGCCCTAAGTGGCTCACATGTGTAATCCTAGCTACTCAAGAGGCTGAGATCTGAGGATCACAGTTCAAAGCCAGCCTGGGCAAGAAAGTCCCTGAGACTTTTCTTTCTTTCTTTCTTTCTTTCTTTCTTTCTTTCTTTCTTTCTTTCTTTCTTTCTTTCTTTCTTTCTTTTTTTGTCAGTTGTGGATCTGGGCCTGGGCATTGAGCTATGGGCCTGGGCACTATCCCTGAGCTCTTCTGCTCAACAGTAGTGTTCTAAACACTTGAGCCATAGCACCACTTTTGGTCTTCGGGTGGTTAATTGGAGATGAGTCTTACAGACTTTTCTACCTGGATTGGCTTTGAAATGTGATCCTCAAATCTTATCCTCCTGAGTAGCTAGGATTACAGGTGAGAGCCACCGGCACCCAGGTCTCTGAGACTTTAATCTCCAATTAACCACCAGAAAACCGGAAGTAGTGCTGTAGCTCAAAGCTATAGAGTACTAAATTGAGCAAAAGATTCTCAGGGACATCACCCAGGCCCTGAGTTCAAGCCCCACCACCGACAAAAATAGAAGTGTATTATTAAATAGCATTATAAAGGAATAGTACTGAGACCAGTTTACTTAAACAAAGGAATATCAGGATGTCAGAATGACAGAAAAGGTCTTGTGAGAACACAGTAAAGAAGTGACCATCTGAAAGCCAACAAGAAGGGATTTAGAAGAAAAAAAAAATGAAGCTCTGTCCTACCTTTTCCTTGATGATTCAACTTTCAGTAGGGTGAGAAATCCATTTCTATGGTCTGGCCAACTTCATATAGTCTGTGGAATTTTGCTACGTCAGCTTACACAGCCTAATGCAGAAAGAGAAGTGAAGTGATTCTGTATACATTTACAATGCTCACAAACATTTCTTCCCAGGCTGAGCTCAAACCATGATCCTCCTGAATCCAGCCTCCTAAGTAGCTAGGATTACAGATGTGAGCCACTAGCATGCCGCTAATATAATTAATGTATTTGGTCATATGTGCTTTTCAAATTTCCTTTCTACCCAGATACAACATAGGTGCACTGTAACTGGTAAAGTATCTTGACTCTTATGCTGCACAAAGTAAAATAACAAGAAAAAAAAAAACGTTCTTTTTTGGGGGGGTTGTTTGTTTGTTTTGTTTTTTACAATATCAAGACAGGAAAGAAACAGTTGAAAATAATCAATGCAATAGAGTAAAAGGAAGCACAATGAAGTCATACGTTTATGCATGAGTGGTGACTGGGTTACAGCTTTCTAGAGATGCTTGTATTAAAAAACTCAAAACCAGTATTTTTTAAAAAATTATACTTTAAGTGTTGTTTTAGGTGATCAGATACCAAATGGTTGAAGTATTCCCCTCATTAACATGATGTAGTAGTTTTTCATTGTATCAAAAGAGGTAACTAGGTCCAAACAACAATAGAAGCATTCCTTCCTGAGTGGCCATATGTATTCAGCCCAGGGTTTATTCTCTGTGGTGCTGTCAAAACCCTGAAAGGGACAACCTGGCTGTAGGAAGATCAACATTAGAGGTCCTAGCCATGTGCTGATGACTATATTGCATGGAGAATTCGTTCTTAACTAGGCAAATTATTATTTGCTAGTTCAGGTAAAAAGGATATCTATATTTGAGAGCCACTGCTAGTTGCCGAAGTAAATTTCATAAACAAAATAGAAATATTTCCCCAATTTCATCCAAATGCCAAAATATAAATGAGTATATTACCCACAATTCAATGACTGGTCCAGTGATTTTCTTAAATCAATTCAATGGAGTCTTCTTGTCGGAGGTACATCATTCTTGTTGAATGAGTTTTTCCTGAACTTGTCTGACCACCTCCCTTTTCCATCTATGCTTCTGCACAATTTCCACCTTCTTCATTAATCACCTCAACTACTGTGAATGCCACTTAGTGGTTTCCCCGATCTTCACTCAATCGGTCTCTTTCTGTCTCTCTTTCTATTTCTTTCTCTATTTCAGGGATACAATATACTGCCAGTCTAAAACACAGATTTGTTCACAGCCTATGAAAATATTTGCATGATCACCATTGGTCTTAGTTCAACCACTGAAATCCTTTGCTACAGCACTTGGCTGTCTCCCCCCTTTTGCTCATACTTTTTCTTTTCCTCTCTTTCATAGCTTCAGCTCAGGGTGTTGTTCTGCTATAATTAACTGTCTTCCTTCAGTTCTGGATCTCTTACCACTCAATGCTTCCCCTTTTTTGTTTGTTTTGTTGTGTGGAAACAGATCTTTCCATGTATACTCTAGCCTATCCTGGAACAGGAACTAAAGGCCCCCCGTCTCTGCCTCCCGATCAAATGCTGACATTACAGGTGTACATAGCTGTACCTGTCATTTCCAGCTCTTCTAACCCAATTTACCTATGTTTGCTACTTGATCCCCCTGCACTCTTACTCCATAACTCTGTTCAATGATCAATCCTCAGAAGCCTTCTGCACTCTAACTAGGTGGATTTCTTTACTCAAGTGCTGTAAAAGAACCTTGTATTTCTCTCACACAGTAAATTTTGTCTTTATGTGAATGAGAATATTGTGCCTGTCCATCTAACCACTACATATTTGCATATAATACATAGCAAGCAATGTCTAATCTGTCCTACACCCTATTCTGGGGTCTTGAAGGTAATTTCTTAGTCTTAAAATTGTTAACAAATTCCATTGTAGATGTATGGATCAGGAAAATGTGATACATATACACAATGGAATTTGTTAACAATTTTAAGACTAAGAGTAAATTATAGCGAAATTACCTTCAAGACCCCAGAATAGGGTGTAGGACAGATTAGACATTGCTTGCTATGTATTATATGCAAATATGTAGTGGTTAGACGGACAGGCACAATATTCTCATTCATATAAAGACAAAATTTACTGTGTGAGAGAAATACAAGGTTCTTTACATTGCCCCATTCGTAAGAAAATGGAAAGACTTGGAAAAACTTACACTAATTGAAGTGAGCCAAACCCAAAGAAACATGAACTCTATGGTCTCCCTCATAGGGAATAATTAGCACAGGTTTAGGCAAGTCACAGCAGAGGATCACAAGAGCCCAATAGCTATGCCCTTATGAACACATAAGATGATGCTAAGTGAAATGAACTCCATGTTATGGAAATGACTGTTATATCACTGTTGTAATTACTTTCAACATGCCATGTGAAACCATAGCTGCTATTGTTGATGATCCTCTTGTATCCCCTTCCTGTGGTTGTACCCGCACTATCACTGTGTCTTATCTGAGTACATTGGAAACTGTGTATACTGGTATTAGAACTAGGAAAGTGAAAGGGAATACCAAAATCAAGAGACACAGGATAAAATGACAAACGACTACAAAAGCAATACTTGTGAAACTGTTTGGTGTAAACCAACTGAACAACTCATGGGGGGAGAGGGAAAGGGGGAGAGGGGAGGGGGGAATGAGGGAGGAGGTAACAAACAGTACAAGAAATGTATCCAATGCCTAACGTATGAAACTGTAACCTCTCTGTACATCAGTTTGACAATAAAAAAATAGTAACAAATAAAAAATGAATTTTTAAAAATTAACATTTTTATTGTACATACAAGTCTGTAATTATTTTAAAACTTTATCTTTGTTCACTCTTTTTTTTTTTTTTTTTTTGGCCAGTCCTGGGGCTTGGACTCAGGGCCTGAGCACTGTCCCTGGCTTCTTTTTGCTCAAGGCTAGCCCTCTGCCACTTGAACCACAGCCCACAGCGCCTCTTCTGGCCATTTTCTGTATATGTGGTGCTGGGGAATCGAACCCAGGGCCTCATGTATATGAGGCAGGCACTCTTGCCACTAGGCCATATCCCCAACCCTGTTCACTCTTATTATAAATAATTCTGTACAATAGACAGATTTTCTTAATAAAATTTTCCACCTCTTATTGAACACAGCGAGGTGTATATCCTATTATTTGCCAATGTTATGATATATTGTGATGCTTAGATGTGTCTTATGGATTTAAATATTTGTCAATTTCCCTCACTAGATTTACTTGTCTTTCTTATTGAGTCCTCTCTTAAGTAGAGTTTAAATATGCAAGTAGCTCTCTTAATTAACAGATTATTTTGTCAGAAAACAATCAAAGCTTGAATTTTGTCAATAATCTCTCATGCCTTAATTACACATGAAGTTCCACGAAATATAATTACTCTGTTAAAAGATGTGTCTGAGTAACACAGCTAAACTTTTAGTGTTAGCAAATGTTAGCTACAAGAGAGATTTTTATCAAAGAAATAATAGCCACTTCACTATCTTCACACATATAGGAACACTGGAAAGAAGCTAGCAAATCAAAATAATGTCCCTAGTAATAATTTTTAAATAATACATTTAAAATATTGAAATAAAGGGTCATTCACTGTGTGGGTATCTCTTCATTCTTTTCCCAGGAATCCACCAATTGAAACCAGCCATTTGCCCCCTCTATTTTTCATTTATTTATTCACTTGTTGCTGGTTTCAGAACTTGAACTCACAGCCTGGATGCTGTCCCTGAGCTTTGCCCTCAAGTCTAACTAGTGCTCTATCACATTGAACCACAGCATCACTTCAGGGTTTCTAGGGGTTAATTGGAGATAAGTGTCTCAAGGACTTTCCCTCCTACTCTGGCTTTGAACTGCGATCCTCACATCTCAGCTTCCTGAGTAGTGGGGACTCAGCCGCTCAGCATTTTTTAAATTCCATTACTAACTAGTTGAACAAAGAGGTTACAATACCATAAGTCTGGTTATGAGTACAATGCATCTGGATCAGAATGAATTTGAAATGGTTTATAGGTTGGTGCATGTGTGTATACATATATATATATAGTATAGAGAAAAGTATATGGCATACATTATATGTCATATACTTATATAAATATATATTATATATAATTATTACATATATACCTACAATTCACTTATTCTAGAAAGCAGTAGAGTTAGTTATTTGGGTAAAGAGTGAACAGCATTGAGAATACTTTAAGAAGATGATAGATTTGTAGGTACTAAGGTAACATACCACTTTCATGGGAGCCACACTTATTTTTCATAAGCCAAAATGCATAGTCAGGCATAGCTGTTCTGTTTCTATTGTTTCTGCCTAGACCAGCTATGACCACCTGTCTGGACTTTATTTTTTTCCTCTGTGATATTAATAGTATCTATAGTCACAATAACTTCTATATCATATCAAATTGGGAATTGATTATTCAGAACACTATTTTCTTACCTCTGTAGTTATAAAGCTCATAACTTGATATTTTATTTATAAACTAGCAAACAGAATATGCTACAGTAGTATATCATGCCATAATTTCACAAGATATTTACAGGAAAAAATATATTTATAGCTTCACAATTGCTCAATGTTCTGATTTGTTTCTCTAAATCCAGGTCAGACTGTCACTGTTTTTCGTTAGCAAAATATTCATTTCTTCATGTCCAGAGGGAAAAGTCCATTTTCTCTTAACTGTAGAGCTCATGGTACTGAATTTAACAATTCCAGATAAGTCAGAGGGTTCATTATGGCAGGCCTACCTTGAACTAGATTGGGTTAACTTAATTGTAGCTCTCCTTCCTCATGTTAGCTGTGACACTGAAATAATTTAATACCGTCTGGGGCACTTTACCCATTCTGTGAACTGGAGATAAATCCCAGATGAACTACAGAAAGGAAGCAATATATGATTAGGCAGGAGGTCTACACTTATTAGCAGCAAGTGTTTAGCTTGCCACTGGGTAGTAGAACCCAAGGCTCATAAATGTTCCCTTCCTCATTTACTCCCAGGCTGCTTTTCTGATATACCAGGAATGTTCCCCAAAAGCCTGTGATTATTAATTCTGAAAGTCTTTCATGTTTTTCACATTACAAGCATTTGTTTCTCCAAGTAAGAGGCATTAATATAATCATCTTACGATTAAACCAGATGATGCCAGGCTTCAGTGGCTCACTCCTGTAATCCTAGCTACTCAGGAGGCTGAGGCCTGAGGATCATGGTTCAGAGCCAGCCTGGGCAGCAAAGTCTGTGAAATTCTCCAATAAGCTAGTCTAAAAAAGCCAGAAGTGGTGCTTTGGCTCAAGTGGTAGAGTGCTCAGGCCACGAGTTCAAGCCTCAGGATGACCAAAAGGAATAAGCAAAAACATAAATAACCCAGATGGATTATTTTTGACCTATGTTTGATGTTAGTGATGGGATTTTTAACCTTGGAGCCATAGCCATATTTGTTGTGAAGAAACAATGGAATCTGAGAACACAGAGACTAAGGTTCAGCTTTTCTGTGGTTGGATTCATTCCTCATCCTTTGGGTAAAATAAAAGATTAATCACTGAATGAGCATTGCTTCATCCCTTACCCACCTGAATTTGCCAGTTGAAATTGCTTATCATCTCTTTTGTAATTCTTAATTTTTTTTTATCAATTACTTCTACAAAGAGGTTACAATTCCATAAGTCAATTTATGAGTAGAATGCCTCTTGGTCAATTCATGGTTCTTCCTCCTTTTCCCCCATTCTATCCCTACCCTCAAGTTACAATGTTCAATTTTTCCATATTGTACATTGAAGAGAATGACTGCATTAGTTCCTGCTTTCTCCTATTTGTGTGTCCCCTGTGTTCTTCAACCCCAACATGTTTCACTTTGTTCAGAGGAGCTACATCACTAAGACTCCCCCATCTATACATTCCCTCCTTTACTGATTGTGTGTGTATGTGTTTGTGTGTATACACATATATATACATATATATGTGTATGTGCCTAAATCCTGTATATATTATTATGTATGTTTGTATTTTTACAGCTAGATTCCAAATATGATTTTTTTTAAAGTATGTTAAGTGAATTAAATCAGGCTCACGGAAACAAACTGCATATTTTCTCTCATATCTGGCAGCCATTTGCCCTTTTTAAATGTTGTATATACACCAACATTAAGGAAGGCATAGTTTCTCTTCGTTCCCTCTCCCCTATGCAATTGCTTTTGGAAATGGTTGTCCCAAAGGTCAAGTTAACTTCTAAATTAGTTTGGCAAACATTGTATTTATAGACCACTTAAAAGTAGCACCAATATCTCGACCTGAAGAACAGAATTGGGTCACTAGCTACATTAGTGCACTCTAGGCAATTTTTTCTTTTCACATGCTGGAAAGAGGGGGGAGAGAAGTGAGCAAGATACACTAGAAATGCAAAATCTTCCATGATTAGTTTGTGTTCAGAAAGGAAAATGTGTACCTCTGAAGTGATTAGTATGTGAAACATTAGCTTTAAAAGTGCTGTAAATCATAGCAAATTTTGCAGATACTCCTTAACTCTGCTATCTGAAAATGGTGCTGGGAGTTATGGATTTTACAATAGCCAAGCACTGGAGTGGAAACAGCTCTCCAAACTCACTTACTGTGCAGGTCCAGAATTGGCACAGGTTTTGTCAAAACCCTGAAAACTCTCCCTATTTAAGAAATAACAAGAATTCATCAGTCTGTCTTTGATTCATTGCCAATTTCAATCTGCTCAATTTTCAGATGCTAATGAGCTTAATAAAATAAAAACCTATAAAATTAATAGGACAGCTTGTCATGGGTTCTAGGTTTTGGAGATGCACAGTATTTTCAGGTGTTTCATTTCTTTTCTGCCTAATAAATTTTATGGGCTCATTGTCTATGATCACTAGAAAGGCTAAGCCTGCAGGGTAAAGCACAGTCCTTCTTTGTACTCAGAAAGGAAGAAATGATCACTTTAAAACTGATTGGATTTTAATCTACTAAAAAACAATTATAAAGAAATAAGGAGGATATAAAACTGGGACAGCTACACAATGGCTGAAAATGAGGAAGGAAGGACCAAACAAACCAAAACAGAAGTAAGCCCATCTATTGGTCCTTTTCACTTGTGGTAAAACATAGCTGGAAAATATAAAAGAACAGATAGATGACATAGATTGATTGATCAACTGATCAGTAGACAGAGAGACAAACAAACAGATGGAGAGATAGATACCAGTAAATAATACAGCAAAAGAAAAACTAGCCTTTTAAAAAATAAGTCCCTGAATGATATTTGGAAAAATTTCCCTTATTTTAATACTCGTAGGGGTATGTTCAATGACCAATGCATAGTTAAAAGCTCAATTAACACAAGTATCAATGAATTAGTGATTGAGTGTTTATAACCTAAGCTTAATACATAACTCATTTTAGTACATTTTGTGTTTCTCAATCAGAAGTTCTTTAAAATGTATACACTTGCATTTTCCCCTCAATTTTCCTATAACACAGAAACCAAAACTCTGTTGACATTTGTAGTGCCAACTTTGCAACTTTAACTCATTATATGAAAAAAGAGAGGCAGGGAGGGCTGGTAGAGTGGAAGAAAGATTGAGGGAGAGTCCTAGAGTTGACTGATGGAAGGGAAGGAGCAACCTAGAATCTGCAGCAAGTGTGGATGTTGAAACTGTTCCCCAGATTTCAACTTCATTTCTTGTACTGCAATGTACAATAAGTAGTGAGATGTTAAAACAGCCTTCTTCTGATTGCTTCTCCCAGACTCTACAATTGCTTGTTTACCTTCAGATGTCCTGTCAAACCTTGTTCAGAATTATTCCAATCAAAATAAGAAAGAAACTCGACTAAACAAATTAGCTCATCATAATAGGAGAATTTTCTCCCTTGAAAAATTGTTTCAACCCTCTGCTCTAGCTCTTCTTATAAGATGCAGTCCTAATCATGAGATTAAATTTCTGAAGTCACTTCATCTCCATAGTTCACAGTCTCTTCTTGTCATGCAGGGATGCCTGGTTGAAAGTATTGACTGTAAAGCCAAGTTTGAAATCTACTTCCTAAAGATCTTGTCAGTGATGGAAAACTGACAGCACCTACAGCCATGCATGGCACATCGTAAAAAGGCAACAAAGGTGAGGGTTTATTAATGTTGTATTTCACACCCTCCGTGTGCAATGTATCCTATAATCAAATCTATTTATGTGTCATCACTATTTTATCTTAAAGAGCACTTTGACATATGCTGTTGACTTCAGGAATGGTGTTGGGAAAGAAATGTATCAGAGTCAACACTGTGGCCTCAGTCTTTTTTTTTTTTTTTTTTTTTTTTTTTTTTTTTGCTAGTCCTGGGGCTTGGTCTCAGTGCCTGAGCACTGTCCCTGGTTTCTTTTTGCTCAAGGCTAGCACTCTATCACTTGAGTCACAGTGCCACTTCTGGATTTTTCTGCTTATGTGTTGCTGAGGAATTGAACCAAGGGCTTTGTGCATGCTAGGGGAGCACTCTACCACTAAGCCACATCCCCAGCTCTTGTGGCTTCAGTCTTTCTGGTTTAAATACACATTCAAATTGTTTGCTTGAACTTGGATAGGACACTGATTCTCGGAAGCTCAGTCTTCTTTAAAAGAAACTTGAGAGTATAATAATTATTCTCATATGATCCGTGAAGAAATTACTTTTCTTGTTATCTGTATGTACTGTGAAAGATACTACACTTTAGCTCATTCAGGCCATTATGGGAACAACAGAAATTGGTTGTTTACAGCTCTCCAGCCTGCAGGCTCCACATGCAAGAGGCCTGAGGTTCACACCTATAATCCTTGTTGTTTAGGAGGCTAGATCTGAGGATTGTGATTACAAACGAGTTGAGGCAGGAAGATGTGTGAGATGCTTAAATCTCCAATTAAGTACCAAAGGTCCAGACGTGGAGCTATGGCTCAAGTGGCAGAGCACCAGCTTTGAGAGAAAAAGTACTGGATAGCATCCAAGCCCTCAGTTCAAGCCCTAGTACTGACAGGCACAGGCACATACAGAGAGAAACACACACATACACACAAAGATCTAGGCTAAAACACATTTATTGCTTGCAGCCAGCCTTCTTGTAGAGTCACATGCAGAACGAGTCCAGTGAGATTGTCTTAATGAGAGCATTAATGCTCTTCATAGTGTTTTCACAATCAAGTCCCCTTCTAAAAATTCCACCCCTTGCTACTCTTTTGTTGGGGCTTCCATTTCAACACAAGAATTTTGACCGGAAACCAACTTTCACATCATCAAACAGGCATAAATGATGACCATTACTCTTGCCTTCAATGTTAGAATCTCTGTTGTTTCTTCCCTCCTGCTTGTGTATGTGAAGCCCTCAGTAACCAGAGGAATATTAACTGGGATTACAAAAACAAAGCTGAATGTTTTCCTATTGTTATTGCCCTCAGTAACCAAATGAATATTAACTGGAATTACAAAAACAAAGCCTAATGGTTTCCTATTGTTATTGCCATTTGCTCCCAAATATCCATATTTAAAAGGAGTTTTTTTTCCTTCTTGTTTGCAACACTGACCTTTTACATAGATAAAGGTACACACAGAGGTAATTATCAGAGAAGTTTCCTAATGCAGGCCTGAACTCAAAGATGGTTTCTTCTTTTCTCTTGTGCCATTCTTGCTACTTTGCTGTTGTTATAATTGCAGTAGGTCATCTACCACAGATATATTTTTAACTGTGAGTGAATATAAGATTTACACGTTTTTTTCCATCTCCTTTGCACCCACAAAGCATCTAATCTAACAAAACCTGTCCCATGGACTTAGACTTGTAATAAACTATGTTTTGCAACGAACACTGCATAACCATTCATTTTAGGCTATGATGTAAACATACGGCTGAGACCTGCAGGGGAAATTGATGTTTTTCTTAGTGCCATGCTCTTGTTATTTTCTTTGGTGAGTCCAGAGGTTGTACTTTAACACATGAGGCTAAGCAAAACGAGTAAGTAAACATAAAATGCAAAGTACAGTCCTTAAGTGTTACAACTAAAGTTTCTTATGCCAGAAAGCAATTACCTTTCCCCGAAGTCAAAGCATTTTGCCAAGAATTTATATTTTCAGCAGCAAAGAGATGAGTTATGATGAAATATGAATTTCATCTGTCATCCATCACATAGAAACTGTGACTTTCACACACAACATTTCTCACATTCACTCACACTTGCACGTGTGCACACACACAGAGTCACAAATACATACATGAAACTCTCAACTTTATTCTTTGGGAAATAACTGAAAATAATTAACTCTATATATCACTCTTGATCGCTGCTTTTTGTTCCATGTGAAATCAATATATAAGCACCTGGGACCTAGTCCACTTTATCTGAAGACGGAATTTGTACAATGAACTGATGCTTATGTTTTGGGGATTTAATTAATAATACTTTTTCCCCCATTACAAGATAAAGTTCTCCAAGTAATTGTTTGCTGACAATAAGAGTATACAATACTTTACTCTATTCAAATTTGAGATATTAGGCCAGAAAAAATTTCTGGTCCCAAGTAATAAAATAAAAAAAAAATTGAGAAATGCAATTGGAATTAAAAGAACATTTGCCCAAATAGCTTGATTTCAGCTCCTTTTTATTTTTGTAAATCTTATCTTCCAAAGGCCAATAGGGCACCTGAACAAAAAATACACTTCCTCTTTACACTTCCCCTTTCCCCTGAGCAGTATTGTGTAGTAGTTACAAACTGTTTTGCTTTTTTGTCTCACAAACTAAATCCCAATCTGATATGTTTTTCAGAATTTCTCAAGACCTTTTCCATTTGTGGTTTATGACCTATTAAATAAATATTCAGCTTTCCAATCAAGGCTTTCTGTGAGGGAACTTTCACGTTTTTCTCAGGGCTCCTAATTCACATACTCTCTTGATATAAAACTGCCTTCTCATAATGCATACAGGAACTGTATATGTATCTCTAAATTTGGTAATATATTATTTCACAAGCTGTAGTACCATATTTTCTATGGCCCTGATTCCTTGCATCATTAAGAGGCGGTTCTAGCTGGCCCCGCCCATTTTCCAAGCCCTGGAGCTGCTTGGCTATTAGCCCCCCTGCCTTCTGGGTCCAGAACCAGAAAGTCGGCTCTAACCAGTCCCCCCTCCCAGCCTCAGGACCACATGTAGCCAAGATGGCTGCTGGTGGTGAACCCAGAGGCAGTCCTGTGGGCAGTGATGTAGATGTAGGCTGCCCTTAGGGAGGTTTCTCGGCCCTCCACCCTTGATGGACATCCCAGGCAGCCAATCATGGCCCCTAGCTAGGTGTGCTAAACCCCTCCCGTTCCTGCCCCCATCTGGCCTTTATAAATGTGGTTTCCCCCTTAATAAAATGGAGAATGCGTGACATCCCCCCAGATCGTCTGAGTGTCCTTTATGTAAGGGGGCTGGGTACGGGCGGTTAGCGACTCTTTACCTCCTCTTGGCTTGCCCCATGGGGTACTCGCCCCGCCTCTCCCGCTGGCCAGGAGAGCACTGGGGCCGAAGGACCCTGGCAAGATTTCCCCTGAATTGTGCAGTGGAAATAGTGACTTCCCAGTCACCTGTCATCTTTCTCTTTCAGCCTATAATATATGTAGAATCTGTAGTAAGACTTCTTCAGTTGGACTAGAAGTAAGCATTTATACTGATATAAAAGAATTTCTTAGCTTTGGAAGAATGCATGAAAAAAAGGAAGTAAAATTTGACAATGTCATACCAAAGATCAGACCCTGGTTTTAACAGCATGCCGAATATTTATTGGTTAGCCTTATGTTTTTGCTGCAATTGCTTTTGGATGACAAAGACCAGGAATTATTGTCAGAGGTCCTAATATTCCTGAGAACAATACATTTGTACTTACAATTGTACTAGTAGTGCTGATCTAACCAGGATACATAACAGTATTTGTAGAATTTTTAAGAAATATTCTCTCAATACCACAGCCTAATATCGAGGTGGTACAATTAAGAAAAGACTCTGCTCAAGATCCAGTACAGATCTTGTTCCTATTATCGTACACATGTCAATAGATTTGATGTTTTACATGATGAAGCAATTATACATTGATAAAGATTTGTAAACACCTAGAATATGAAGACGTTAATTGAATGTATCCCACCAGACTACTTTCATCAACGTGAACAGTTGGTGTATAGTTCTGGGATTCTTTTCCTGCATATAAGATTTTAAATAATGAATGATTTACATACATAATTATTGCCCTGATTTTTTTTTTATAGTAGTAGATTTTAAACTCAAGGCCAGACATTGGCTCACCTATCATTCTACTACTTGAACCATGTGACTAGCCAACTTTTTGTTGGTTAATTGGAGTTAGAATCTCTTAGACTTTTCTACACAGTCTATCTTTGAAGCACAAAACTTCAGAATTCAGTCTTCTGAAGAGTGAAGATTGTAAGTGTGACACACTAGCACCTGGCTGGACCCCAATTTTTCTATGACTGCATTAGGAGCATATTCATCTAGTTAACTATTTATTTCTCATCACTTATATGCATAAACATATGTACACTTCTTTCCATGCCTTTAAAGAATATAGCATTTTTGTGTGGCATATGAAAATCCAAAATGTAATGACTGTTTATATCTTAATGGACATTTGTTTTTATTCTCTCTCAATATTATTTTCAAAATTCAGTTACTCAAATTGTTTCAGTCTCTCTTTCAACATTTCTACTAGAAGCTGAATTGCTTACAAATTATGAAAAGTATGTGCATCTTTTGCTAGCATTCCTTATTTTTTTCATGATTTCCTTGTTTAACATACATAATATTCATTGTTCTATAAAGGAGAAGAATATTGCTTTTATTTTTTTTCAAATGGTTAGAGATTCCTTACACATTATTAGTCTAATCTACTATTTCTCCTTCTGGCTCAAAATTTTGCATAAACTCACAAAAAAACTATTAATTCCCACTTGTCAGTTTTCTATTGTGTAAATTGTATTGCCTGTAGCAGAATAGAAACTGAAATGCTTAGTTATCTTATGATGCATTCTAATAGGAAAAGCCTTGTCATTCCCAAAATTCTTTTGTATATCTTGTTTATTTTTCCAGATAAACTTTATTGATATTTTGATCTATGATTGACTCTAATGCTCATAAATGGGTCTTTTTCTCATGATTGCTTAACAGGCAAAGCGATGATATATATTAAAATTTTGTCCATCTTTAGTAAAATTTTTAGTTAGAGGTATTAGAAGGCCCAACCATCTTTAATCAGCAGATTTCCTAAGTCTTGTAAACCAATTACTCATTGTCAGTGATAAACTCTTAACTACTTAGGCTCTTAAAAAAAATTGGGTATACTGGTATTAGAACTAGGAAATTGGAAGTGAATACCAAAATTGAGAGACAGAAAATGACAAACAACTACAAAAGCAATACTTGCAAAACTGTTTGGTATAAATGAACTGAACAACTCATGGGGGGAAGGGAAAGGAAGAGGGAGAAGCGGGGAATGAGGGACGAGGTAACAGTACAAGAAATGTAGCCAATGCCTAATGTATGAAACTGTAACCTCTCTGTAAGTCAGTTTGATAATAATACATATATATATATATATATATAATTCCTCCACGAGAAGGTAATTCATGATTAGAAAATGTCCTAGTGAGGAGATAGATGATGACCATTGTCTCAGAGTGGCCCTCATGCCATTACACAGTGTGAATGACCTTGGCATTAACTCCAGTATGCTTGCAAGGTGTCCTATGCTGTCCACTCATGGTGAACATAGCTCAAGTGGGGATTCATGATAGGCAGGCAGCTTGTACTGCTAGCCGAGTAAGTTGCCCTTTTAACTGTAGGCTGCTTTGCCTGTGGAGCCCCCTTCTGAAAGACTTGTTCATCAGATATTTTATACTTGCTATTCCTTGGACTCCTTTTTTCTTGTTTGGCTTTATTTGTAGGAGATATACTTCCTTACTACTCAAATATAATCATAGACCAGTGGTATCACATTAGAAGATTCTTAGGAACCCAAACTTTCAGCTCCCTGTATAGATCTACCCAAAACTCGATCTCCACCGAATTCATTGGCTTGGTGAAGTTTGATACATCCTGCAGCTTATAATTAATTGATATGATAGCATGACTTTTAAAAATAGTAATTATAAAGCTGTGGTGTAGACTCATGGGAGCAACTGACTTTGCGACAATACTAGGAATCTCAAGCATATTAACAAGGGTCAAGTATGCTGTTATAGGCGTGTAATTCCAGCACTCTTAAGTATGAGGCAGGAGGACCGTACTTAAAAACAAAGCAAAACAAAATCAAAGATTAGCTCTTCTCTCCCTTCTCTTTGCCAATTTCTCTTCCTTCTTCTCCTTCTCCTTCTCCTCCTCCTCTTCCCCTCTTCCTTCCCCTTGGCCTTTTCCTCCTCCTCTTCTTACTTTTGCTATTACTAGGATTTGAACTCAGCTTTACTATTTCAGTGATGGAACTACTAATGTTGATATTAGTTATTTCTTTGAGGGTATAATGTCTTCTATCATGGCCTAAATTGGACTCAGGCTACAATCCTCCTACTTCTCTACTCATGCAGCTGAGATTACATATAGACACTGGCAGGCCCAGTCCATCTGCTTATTAGGAAAAAAAAAAAAAAAAAAAAAAAAAAGAAAGAAAGAAAGAAAAGAAAAGACTGCAAATGGCTATCTGTACGCAGAAAACGGATCATATACTCTATTCACCTCTTCAAATGTGAGTATTAAAAATCCTATCAATGTCCAGAAAATAATGAAAATCAGGTCACAATATTGTCCTGTTTGTAAACACCATTTCTTTCTATTTATCTTAAAAAAGAGTAGAAGGATGATCTTTCATGTTGCATTTTTGTTCACATAAAGAACTGAATTCAACATATTTTACTGTTGCCCACTTCATAAGCTGTGTGTGACTAATCCAATGAGTGTGACAACACTGGCTGCAATTGTAATAAATTCTTCAGTTCTTCAAATAGGAATAAAAATATGGCTATAGAGAACCAAACATCTAAGGGAGAAAATGGCATGATTCTTAATAAAAGGTCTTGCTATAGTCTCCTTGGTGATATTTCATAGTTAAGAGGCTTTGAATTTCCAAAGAATTCTTTGTGTCTTTAATTCAGATGACAATCTTTTGGAGACTCTAACCATTATTGACTAGATGTTCATGGTGTGTCAGTCTTCCCAAATGAAGGAACTGTAGGTGAAACAGGATGAACATCTTTACCTAAGTTTAGCAGCAGAATGTTTATTGACCAGCTATACTGTGAATCACTCTTTATTTTTACTCATTATGTTTTTTCCACAGCATATGAACTAAAATAGTTACATAAAATTAGATGTTAAAAAGAGGGATGACTAGTGGTAATCTGAATAGAAAGCTACCCTTATGCTTGTAATCTAAAAGATTTGATTTCAAGATATTCAGAGAATGTGATTCACTACATACATTCTTCCCAATATGTGCAGCTCTATTTTATGGAGCACATATTTGTCAGAAGCTTTGCAGTACACTTAGTTCTGTGATTGGCTGAACATAGTCATCTGTGCATATGCACATCACTGTCTGTTTTTCCTTCAGTGTTTTCTGCTCCTTCTTCATCAAGTAGACAGTTTCATGCGAAATGAAGATGCCACAAGCCTAGAATGTTGGGTACCACCTGGAAGAGAGTAACATGTGGAGTAAATTGAGTTCCCAAAAGGTTAGCTCACTGAAATTTTTATTTGTTTTGCCCCAACGCAACTGAGGTTTTCCTAACACATTGTAGTACTAACCTTTTCTCTACTATGTTGTATTCTAAAGTACAAGCCATAGTGGCAGATTTCTACAAGCTAATAGGCTAGGATTTCCAGAATAGTCTACCTTGATACAACATATTTTTTACTTTCTATTATATAAGCTTTTTATTCATGATCTTTTTTTTTTTTTTGGCTTTCAGAAATTGGGTTACTACGTAGAAAAATAATATATTTGAGGAAGAAAACCTGTCAGTGGTCTTTGAGATATAAATGCTACAGATTAGTTTAGAAGCATTTCAATGTATTTGCATTAACATACATCCATAAGTTTTTTTTGTTCTAAATAGGACTATTGAGTTCAAAATTTTACCAGCAATATTCTAGTCTAATTTGTTCAGCCTATTTATGTTCTGCTGAAAGGAAACAAAATGGGTCAGTGTCTAGCAACTTAGGGTTGAACTTTCTCTCTCTCTCTCTCTCTCTTTCTCTCTCTCTCTCTGTTTTCTTTTACAGCTTTTGATATTAGCAATTGGTTATTCTCTGCTCCCGTCACTGTATGGCAGGCTCATTCTTAGATGATAAATTGAATAGGTGTGTTTGTATCTCATACACAAACCCCCTAAATAGAAGGGTTGGCAATCCACATTTTGAATAGAAGGTGGCTTGAAAAGAACACACTTTTGTTTTTAGGGTGTCTGGTGCTTTAGAATACTCAGAGGATATTCTGTGGAATTGATGTTAGCATTTACTCTGCGAGCTCTTTGGGTTTCTATTGTTGTTAATTATAGCTTCAAAGAAGTGGGAGTCAAATAGACCTTGTAAGCCATTTCCCATGGCATATTCTCTCTCTTTCTCTCTCCCTCTCTCATGAAATGGATACTTCTTTCATTTTATTGTATGAGTATACAGGGATAAATACTGGAAATGGCATTCTTTGAAAAAAAAAAAAAGAATATGAAGCCTACTATTGATCTGAAACAGATAAAATTATCCATAGAAACTTGCTCCCTCCAAACACTGAAAGGCTGGCTGTTCCCAAGAAAGATCAGTTAGAAGAGACTTTTATCCCTCTAGGATAAGTTGCCTTCATCACTTAAAGTGAGAATTGTTGAGGATTTGGAAAGGTGACCCCTACAGTGTCTTTGTGTCCCTCTGTTCCAACTTCTCACATGCTGACACCACACAGAAAGGAAAGAAAAAGAGAAGTCCTGATCAAGCACTGGGTAAGGGGAATATTTTCACAGGGGTTAGATGAGAAAGATGGGATAGTTTGAAAACACATTCCTTTAATGTTTAGAAAATTATCTTGCTCTGAGGTTGGCCTTGACTGTGTTTCCTCCGTTTACAATCCAGTCTTTTACTTGATCTCAGTCTGTATTTACCAAGATCCTTGCCTTTATCACTGTGGGAGGCAGAATAATAGGTCTCCAAAAGACATCCATGTCCTAAAGCCAGAGCTAGTGAATATATTATGTCTCCTTGCTGGGAGGACTTAAGCAGATGTGATTAGTTTAAGCAGCTTGACATGAGGAGGTAATCCTGGGTCATCCATTTGGGCCCAGGATAATCACATTAGTCCTTAAAATCATGGAACCTACGTGGTCAAAGGAATATGTGGCTATGGAAAAGTAGACAAATGCCACATTACAAGTTTTGAAGTTGGATAGAGGAAGCCACTGAGAGGCTCAGTATACAGAAGACCTCTGTTGTGTAGAAATGGATTATTTTTACAAGTTCCAGAAAGTAAGTAGCGCTGAGCTGTTTCATTTTTATTTCAGTGAGACCTGTAGCAGTCTGAGAATGTACAGAATGATATGATAACTGTGTAAGATTTTTAAACTAACAGAAAGCTAATATGCAGATGGAACCAGTGGCAGTTATTCGGCTACCTGGAAATCATGGTCCTTCATGGTTTCTGTCTGGGTTAACTTCCCTTTGGAGAAGATGAAGTTCTGATTTCTCAGATTCCAAAGTCTATGATTTGTTTTTGTTGTGTCTAGTTTCTTGACCAATTTCACAATGTCATGTGTGACATACTATGCAAATTTAAGCATGTATAGGTCCAAATAAATTGTGCATCAGTTTTTAGATTTTATGTATTTTATCAGATGAAGAAGTCATGTCATGTTTGATATAAGAACAGAAAATTTTGACCAAGGATGTCAATCATGTCTATGTTTAAGAGCCAAACACTCTTCCTTTCCCAACTTTAGTTTCCTTACAGCACCTGTAGCTGTTTGATAGCTTAGAGTAAGATGTAATGTATTAATAAGTTACTAGAATTCACTGTAATTGATACAAGGTAATGGTGGGAATGGTGTTATTATTATTATTATTTTTATTTTTATTTATTTATTTTTTTTGGCCAGTTCTGGGCCTTGGACTCAGGGCCTGAGCACTGTCTCTGGCTTCTTTTTGCTCAAGGCTAGCACTCTGCCATTTGAGCCACAGCGCCACTTCTGGCCATTTTCTGTATATGTGGTGCTGGGAAATTGAATCTAGGGCCACATGTATATGAGACAAGCATTCTTGCCGCTAGGCCATATCCCCAGCCCCTAGTGATTTTTTTTTTTTTTACTTGAACCATAGGTAATCCTTTCCAACACATGAGGAGATGAAGAGAATATCTTTTATCATATCTGTGTGGCTTCACTCTCTTCAGACGTTCTTGTCTATGTTTCCTATCTGTCCAAGAGTTCATGAATCTCCTGCGAAACTGTTATATTTTCACAAGCCTTTCATATTCATCCTCATTTTTTTTAATCACTCTCAGGTTTTGTTTCTAAAAAGATTCCAAGCTTCACTCGGGAATAATTTGAAATTTTCTTTGTCGTCAACTATGGTGCATCTACACTCATGTAGCAACACCAGAATCCTGCACTAACACAGAACTTCTGGTGTTTTTCTTTTACATTCTGTAGGCGTCTTCAGTATTACCAGTAAGAAAAAGGAAAAAAGAAAGGAAGGAAGGAAGGAAGGAAGGAAGGAAGGAAGGAAGGAAGGAAGGAAGGAAGGAAGGAAGGAAGGAAGGAAGGAAAGGAGGGAGGCAGGGAGGGAGGCAGGGAGGGAGGGAGGGAGGGAGAAACCCATGGCCTTTCAACATTTCAGAATGAGTACACCCATATGAGAAACCTTGGGGAAAATGAATGATTTCTCTCATGTATCAACTCACTTTGATTAGAATGGGTAATTTTTAGGGCAGAAGAACCTACTACCATTTCTTCAAAGAGTCTGGGATGCCCTAAACCTGGCTCTTGTTTTCAAATCTTCTTAACATGCCGTCTGGACACACTCAGTCAGGGTACATTTCATGTGTTCTGAGTTGGTGATCACAAATTAACCACATCTATGTAGCTCACAGATAACAATGTGAGAGCAAAGTCAGAGAGCTGTGCACCACTATCTTTCCCTTGTGAGGACGTGGAGCATTCCCTGGTGGGAGCTCACCCTCCTTTTCAGGACAGAGCTGCTTAGGCCCTTCTTAGGAAGAGAGAAAGGACTTATGCCTCCTTTTGTTCCCTGCAATGGAGTGCTCCACATAACCTGAAGGCTCCTGGTAGCCCCTCACCCCCTCCTAAAGACTCCAACCTTTCTCTATGCCTCCACATGAAGGGACTGGGGCTTAACACAAGGGATCTTTGCGATACATTTAAGATCCATGTCATAGCAGTCAACTTCAAACCAACTCTCTCTCTCTGTCTCTGTCTCTCTCTCTCTCTAATAAATAGATGCTGGGAACTTTCATTTTGAATCTAGATACATAGCTCTGTTTCAAAACAAGGGCAGAAACTTGCAAGAATGTATTAGCAGTACAAATTATTTTGATCAATGCAACCAACCACTACTTTTGCAAAAATAAAAATATTTGACACAGTGTCCTGAATATCTGAATATCTTGAGTTTTATGCTTGAAAAGGTCATTTAGTAACAAGATGATCATGAAATGGTTAAATATCACTTCTTAAGCTGCATTAACTGCATCTGTGATTTGAGAACATAATACCTGCTTTGCACAACCTTCAGGGTGGAAAGGATACAGTAATATAATAACCTTGAAAGTATTTTATGAAACATAAAGCACTCCTATAATTAGAGGGTTCGCTGCTCTATAAAAATGGGTATCTCATTTCTAGGACTGAAAAAGATATTTTAGTTCATCTCAACCTTAATTCTATATTTAGAGGGGAGATCTAAAGGCAATATGGGTCAAACAAGGCTGGAGAGTGAGCCAGTATCAAGTAACATAAACACATTCACACTTGTAAATACAAGAGACACAATCCTTTTCATACACTAGCAACCAAAATTACGCATCTCAATTCATTTGATCAGTTCAGCATTACCGCCAATAGTAAAATAAAAGAAAAATGACAAGCATGCTATAGCTAAATGCCTTTGTTGAGCACACAAACACACTCACATGATCCTGGGTTGGTGTGGGGGGGATTAGCAAGTCAAATCTAGCAGCATTTTAAAGAATACTTACAGTCAAGTGGTATTGATGCTATAAATGTGCAATTAGTTCAAGATAAGTCAATCAAATGTCATTCATTATACCAACCACATGAAAATCATGAAATTACCTATACAAGAAACAGTAGAGTTAGACAAACCTAACACGAGTTCATGATTAGAGCTAAAAAACTAGAAGTAAAAAGTGCCATGGTTAATTTTACGTATCAGTTTGAGTAGGCCCCTGAGGTCCAGATAGTTAGTCAAATCATGCTGCACATATTTCTCTAGAGGTGTTTGTTAGATTCAGTTAACCAACAGCTAGGCTTTAAATAAAGCTCACCGTGCTCTATAAAGTAAGTGGGCCTCGTCATATCACTTCAAGGCCTTAGGGGATCAAACATTGAATTCTCAGCAAGCAATGATACTGGCAGTTGAAGCTATGGGTTTGCACTACAGTTACTTTAGAACTTTTTCTCCCTCTCCATAGACAATACATTTACAACTCTCCACAACTGTATTAAACAACTCCTTAAAATCAGTACCCTTCTTCTTTCCTGCTTACTAGTGTAGTTCATTTATTTTTGATATAATCTTTATTATTTTTCCAATCATTTATTTTTATTTTTGTTTTTTGTTCGTTACATTTTCTATGATATTTCCAGTATACTTTTTTTTTCGTTCACCATTATTCATCATCCTTCAGTTTTTCTACTTTATTTCAGTTTGACATTTTCTCAGCTCTTATTTTTCTGCATTCCCCTTCTCAGTTGATTCTCTTTTTGACTCTCGTGTTTGTGATTGTCTTTCTTCCTTTTCTGCATGCAGTATTCTTTTACATGTATTCTGCAATGTAAGCTTGGTGCAAATGAAGTATTTCAGCTTATTGTTATCCTGTAAGGACAGCTCATTCTTATCTTGTGTAGTCAAGGGTCTGACATTCTTTATTTTTGTTCTGCATACATCAATCTATGTCTGGTGTTGTCTTAGATTTCTCTTTAGTGAAATAATTTCTAGAAGTATTGGCTTCCTCTAGAATTCTGTAGTCTTGATGAACTGTCTGGTCCCTGAATTGGACATTAACAGCCCACATGCTGTGTTTGTTGTTGGTTGTTTAAAGCTGTAGACCGAAAGTCATGATCCAGGAAAGAAACCATGAATAACTTGTACTTTATTAAAAACACTTTGCCTTCCAGAGATATTGTTGGGAAAATAAAAGACAAGACAGAAACTATGAGAAAATATATTAAAGTTAAAATATCCAAAATAGTTTTAAAATTTTCTTAAAACTCAACATACAATATTTTTTTTCTGGGAATGGTACTAGGGATGGAAGCCAAAGTCTGGTATAGGATAAGCACATGTTCTACTATTGAGCTTTAGCCCTTGTTTTTATTTTAACTGAGAAAGGATATAAATAGGTATATCTCCAAAATGGTAATGTATTACATATACACCTATTAAAATTATCATTTTTTTTTCATTTTCATTGGTATTATAAAGTGGATGTACAGAATGATTGCCGTTTCATAAGTCAGAAAACAGGTACATTTCTTTTTTAACAATGTCACCAATCCTTGCTCTTTCCCAGTATTTCCCCCTCCCCATCCCCATCTACAAATTGTAGGGTTCATTTTCAGCATAGTGTCTAGTAGGACCACTGCCGCATTTGTTCATTCTTTGTTCCTCCATTTCTGTGCCCTACCTTATCCCCCCAAAGACAGATAAATGAACAAACAAGAGAGAAAGAAAAGAAAACAAAAACCAACAGAGTAAAACCGTCTTATTTCCATTTGCTGGGGTTCATTTCAATCAATACCATTTCCACAATCAGAGGCACATAGTCATCGTGCCTTTGTGTTCCTCCCCTAAGAATATCCGCCTTTAGTCTAACTCTATGTGAAGATTGTATAATTTATCACCCCTCAGTGTATTTTTTTAAACCATCCAGTGTATTTACTTGTAGTGAACTCTCAATTATGTGTTATTATAGGTTTGAGGACTGTAACAAAGATAGTTGTCTGGTGTGAAAGACTGAAAGGTCATGAGGGCAAGCTTTACATAGGAATATCTTGTACTTTTTGGCAAATTTTTCCTTGAATCTAAAAGTGTTCTAAAATATAATGTAAGTTAAATGAAATTCAATGCTTTGTATCACCTGTCGTTAGGAAAATGCAAATTAACACAATGAAATATCGTGACTCACTTTTAGAACAGCTAAAATAAAAATTATTTTTTAAAAAAACTGACATTACCAATTGTTGGCCATAATACAGAGCCACAGGAATTCTCAATCATTGTTATCAGGGCATGACATGGTACAACTAATTTTGGAGAATGTTTGACAGTTTCTTACAAAGCTAAAAATCACTTTACCATGAACTCCAATAATAGCCTTCTTATATATTCATGCAACTGATAGGAAACATATACATATACAAAATCCTTTTAGTAAGATAATAAGAAAAATGGGAAGACTTTAGAGTTCATAGACTCAAGTAGAAAATATTCAGAGTTTCAATAGCAGCATCAGACTTAGGAGAGTAAGACTGAGCTACAGCCAAACACAGGCTCAATAACACCCACATGAGAACTGACCATGATAGGAAAATTAAACCAGAGGAAATATCAAAGGGTACATTGTTTGAGCCAATCCACCAGCATACCACAGGTACTCAAGTCTCACCGACCACGTGATGCTTTCCTGCTAGCTCCTGAATTCAATACCCTTAAGTCTTCTCTCACATCCTGTTTTCTACCATAGTCCTTTTGCTGCATCAGTCAATTTTTCCTCATGAAAAACTGTGTGTGAGTGTGTATGTCTGTGTGTTCATGTGTATGTGTGTGTATACCATGGATTTAATTTAGGGTCTTATGCACTTGCTTGGTTTGACTGCTTATGGCTAGCACTACACCCCTTCAGACATTCTGATAGTTCATTAGTGATAGAGTCTCCCAAATTTTTCTACCCTGATGGCTTTGAACAGTGAATCTCTGAGATAATCCTCTTACGTAGCTAAGATTACAGAGACATGAGCCACCAGGGTTTCTCTTTGGATAATATTTATATCCCTTTCCTGTATAGTGTTTGAGGTCCTCTTGATATAAGTTACTAAATCTTATGAGGGACCAGATGAAATGAAATAAAGACATTTATATAACATTAATATGATAGAATATTACATGGCTTGAAAATGGAACTCTAAAAATATGAACCTTGTAGCTGGGTGTAGAGGTAAACATCTGTAATCCTAGCATTAATAGAATGAGAATGGAGAATCATGAAATTGAGGCCTATCTGGGCTACCTAGTGAGACTCTGTATCAAAACTCACAGGCCTAAAATCCCAACCATGTAGGACAGGAGCTTAAGTTCAACTTCAGAGTATGGTAAGAATTCAAAAAAATACACTGAAAGCAAAAGAAAGTTAATATCCCTACCACTGTAAAACTATTCTCAAGTTGACCTCAAAGCAGACTTCTCTCTGCCATTTGTTGTGGTACCAGTCTCATGATTTCCAATTACTTGAATATCAATGTCTTGCTTTATGAAATGGAATAATCCTGAACCTCTCTTGAGTATTAGATATATATATATATATATATATATATATATATAATTTCCCTATTGGACTATTTGCACATAGCAGATGTTAACAAATATTAGCTCTTTTTCCTCCATGCAACCACAAAGTAATGCACTATATTTCAAAAGATATGACTCTTACATTTTTTTAGGTGAAAGATGGTGGCTATTTCAAAAAAAATATTTTTCAGCAACAGTATATATAATTAGTATTATATAGCATAGTGTATCATGCAGTGTAATTTCAAAATAGATTTCAGAAACTGTTAAAATATCACAAGTTTAACACAGATAATTCTCAGTATCAAATACAACTTGTCCTCTTTTTATGACATTTTGTGTAGTGTAACACAAATTTAATTGTAACTAAATTTACATTATCATGTTAGGTACTCAAAATTAACCCTATGATCAATTAATCCTCTTATTTAGGGACTGTAGCAGAGGATTTAGGTATCTATTTAGACTTGACAGAAACTGAGAAACCTGAGAAGAAATTACAAGGATATCTAGTATGTACAGAGACAGCTTCAACATAAAATATGCAAAGATGCAATTTTAAGGCTTACCTGGAGAATTTCAGTGTATAAAACCTCAGATTATTGCTTCAGCAAAGTGAGTCATAACATGAAACACTTAAATAATAGTATTATTTAATTATCTGGAAATAATTTTGAACTGCTTAAGGTAAAACTGCCTACAAGTTTATGCCAATTCAGAAGTAATTTAATTTCTTTAAATAATATAACCACTGAATTTGCATGAAGAAAATCCACGCTTGAAAAAAATGGGACTGCATGTTGAAAAATATGGATTTTTCTTTCCGTGTGAGTTTCTTTTCTGAGATCTGCTTTATCCATTATATCTGTGAAGAAGGTATATATCATATATATGACTGTGATACATAAAAGGGGGAAATTACTGATAAAAGGATAAAACATCGAATCTCAGATTAATCTTCTATTTTAGTCTGCTGTCTATGTCAGCTCAATTTCTTTATAATGAAAACTTTTGAGTCAATTTTGCTCTCATTTCTGTTTTGTAAATTAAAAATAATGACCTGAGAAAGACAATAATTTAACCATTCTTCTTTTTTTTTTTTTCTGAAATAGCGAACCGCCATGCACAGAGCAGTCTACATTGCTAAATAGCCATGATATCCACTCGCTCTACACTGGAAAGGGAAACAACAGATAACTTCATTTAGTTTTCTTTGACACTATGTAATGACAGATTGTATCTCTCAGATTTGTAACACTTACATGTCTGGGACCAATTCTAGAAGGTTTTGTTTTGTTTTTCCAAAGACTTCTACATATCAATCGTTACTCTATAAAGAGTTCAGAGAAACTGATCACGATGCTCCAGGAAAGTTATGCCACACATTTATTCCTCAGTAATTCATTTTCTTTTCTCCATTCATGTCTTCCTGGCCATACACAAGTTCAGCTTGGAAAAACAGAAAGTCATAATATTTTTACCTTTCCTTTTACCATTGTGTACCACAGCCAAGCTTTCTCAGAGCTTTAACACGATGGCCCATTTTTCTTCCATACATTTAAAACCGTTTGTTGAATTGAAGATTAAGTGTTATGGCCAATGATTTTGATTTCATATTTGCAAATTATCAACTTGACCACTGTTTAAAAAGCCATCGTATGGCTACTCTCAACCCCTTTTACCCTGAGATGCGAAGAATAAATGCATTTGTTTATAGCACCACATTTTAATATGGAATTAAGGGTATTGGAAGCTGTCAGTTTTATCATTTTAAGCATATATTAAATGTGTAGCAAATCATATGAACTTTAAAGAGCACATCTCAACACAACAGATTTACACCTGGTCAGCAGTTAGCCTTCATAATCCATTCTTAAGCTGATTTACAAAAGAACAGAAAGATACTGATGGAGTGCTGGTATTTTCAGGCAGTCATTTCTGCAAACAACTGGCTTGAGTCATTTCATTTTTATTAGGCTGATCAATTCAGTTACACGGATTGAACTGCTTCTGTTGTGCAATCAAGAAATGGTGTCATTGGCTTGTTCAGGTTCACAAGTGTATGGTATCAACAGAAATTGAGTTTCATGGTCCTTCCATGAGCTAGACCATTAGGGATACAAACAAGAGAAGTGGTTCAAAAAATAAAAGCACAGTCAAGCACAAAATATATTTTGATTTCCTTTTTCAGTGCAAGGTCCAGATATGGTTTTTAGCTTGCCACTAAACCTATTTCAGAGTGTTTCCTCCTAAAACCATCTTTTCCCCTGTGGGTTCATACTAAACTGTGTTTTGACATCTCAGTCATTTCCATAACAACAGATTACAGAAACAAGACAAGCAGTCAAGCACATAGAATTTGTGTGAATTTGAAACTATTCTGGATCACCATGAAAAAAGACCTGAACTTTGCTTTGTTTTGTGGGGAGATTAACAACCACACCTTCATTCTACTGATTATCCCAGGAAAGGGAAAACTACTACACCTTCTAAAAGTAATCTCATGCTTTGAGAGAAATGTTATATTGTTTCTTTAAATTTAATTTTATGGGGGCTGGGGATATAGCCTAGTGGCAAGAGTGCCTGCCTCGGATACACGAGGCCCTAGGTTCGATTCCCCAGCACCACATATGCAGAAAACGGCCAGAAGCGGCGCTGTGGCTCAAGTGGCAGAGTGCTAGCCTTGAGCGGGAAGAAGCCAGGGACAGTGCTCAGGCCCTGAGTCCAAGGCCCAGGACTGGCCAAAAAAAAAAAAAAAAAAATTTAATTTTATGGTCAAGGTGATATACAGAGGGGTAACAGTTACATAATAAGGTAATGAGTACATTTCTTGTTGAACATTGTTACCCAGTCCCTCATTTTTCTCCCACTTTCCAAAATCTCCAATACTCCCCACCCTAAGTTGTAAAGCTATATTTTAAATTCAATTCCCACCTATCTCTTCTTCCTACCACTCCAAACCGTATGGTTCCTGCTAATTTTGTCAGCTGGGAGGTAAGGTTAAATTATCAGTGTCGGTGTGCCAATAACACCCAGACAAAAGGTGCTATAAATTTCTCCTAACAGTCACCATCTCATAAAATTTAAAAAAAAATATTGAAAACAAGTGAATCGATTATGCAAAGGTTCTAGTAAAAATTGAATAGAACAAAAGCATGCAGGGAAATATCTATCTGGCAGAAGATTTTACAGAACCATTAATGACACCTGCTTAAGTGAAGAACACACACCTGCAGGATTTACCCAGAATGTAAGAATTGTGAGTGCTGGACAATGATAGTCCTAACATTTACAGAATATAGTATGTGCACTTTGTAAGCCTTCCTATCTTTCTTCCTGCCTGATAAAATGGAAGGAATGATACCAAGTACCAAATGTGAAGGTTGTGCTTATGTACTGGGAAATCACCAAGCTGAAAACCTCTGTTTTGTAGCAGTTGCCATATTTCCTGGTTTGTTCATCTCACTGTGGCCAACACCAGGCTCCAAGGCATCAAGATTGGAATGCAGGCCTTAGTAGAAAATGGGTAGAATCAGCTCGCAAGAGTCAGTCTGAACCAATTCTTAGATTGCTGGAACTAAGAAAAGACAAGAAGAGAAAAGATAAGAAAGGTGAAAACACCTGATGGCATAACAGACATTCCAGAAATAGCTATCTTAATGATTAGCCAAATTCACAATTGTAAGTAGACTCTGTGCCCTGATCCAATAAATAGAAGGGAGAGTCTTGCCTATCACTATGAGTTTCATAGCAAATTCATAGAAAATGACTGGTCTCGAGTGACCTTCTGTTACCCTATGACCAAAGTTCTATTTCTTCCATTGACAGTTGCCTGGTATTAAATTAGGTGAATACTAGATTCTCCTATACAGTGTTTTCAAAGTGGTGGTCCTGGATTGTCATACTCATCTGAGTGGACCTCTTAGCAACAGTGCAGCGAAAGCCATCTGAACATTGAAAGTGTGATGCACTAAGCTCACTATTTCAGTGCACTCTGGTAGTTACCAACATATATTCAACTTTATACATAAGTTCTCATAAACAGGAGGTTGATTACAGGAAGAAATGAATAACCAAATATATTTACACAGCATGAGCTGATTTTTAATTTTTTTTATGGTAAGCTGGATGTATCTTTCATTATGCCAGCAAAGATGAAGAAAATTTTCCATGCCCCTAGAGTGATATATGTAGGAAATGCTGCTGATAGAACCATGAATTAAAAAAAAAATCAAAGTTTATATTGGCCTCAAATACATGCAACTTTGAATGAAAAAATGGAAGGTTATAAATCAAATATATCCAGATTGTGAGGTAAAGCATCTGCAACCTCTCTTATTTCAGATAAAATTTTGTCTAATTTATTAACTTGATTATATTTTGGTAACTGTAGTCTTTCATGTCATAACTGGTAAAGTCTATGTAGATTATAGGTACTCAGCTCAAGTATATATTAAGGATATATTTTAGTCAATTCCAATGATTTTCTATTTAGAGCAGAGGACTCATAAATATGGCCTTCTTGTACTCTGAAGTGCTTACTGTGCCTTATATTCAAGCTGAGGAAACTGAAAGTCCATAAATTCCATAAAGTCTATTAAATCAGCTAAAAAAGGGACAATATTAGGAAATTTGTTGAAAAACCATTTTGTGGGGAAGAAACAGGCTGATTTCACTTGGAGAAAAATATATGAGTGTAATAGCTTAGCTGTTGTTCCTTTTCTGTAAAAGCTCAGATAATATTCTAAGGAAAAAGCATATTTTTCTATCTTTAAGTCTCTTCTTGATTGGTATGCCTGATCAAACTTTTCACAGTAGGTGCTCATTAAGAAATATACACACTTGGGGCTGGGAATATGGCCTAGTGGCAAGAGTGCTTGCCTCCTACACATGAAGCTCTCGGTGATTCCCAAGCACCACATATATGGAAAACGGCCAGAAGGGGCGCTGTGGCTCCGGTGGCAGAGTGCTATCCTTTAGCGGGAAGAAGCCAGGGACCATATGGTGCTCAGGCCCTGAGTCCAAGGCCCAGGACTGGCCAAAAAAAAAAAAAAAAGAAAAGAAATATACACCAAATTTTGTCTTCAGTGCACAAAAAAATACCAAGCCTTTATGAAGAAAATATACATAAGTCATAATCCCAGATCTCAAAAAGTGTTCAATATTGGGACAGAGAGCCTATTCAAAGCAAGGCAAAAGGAAGATGGTAGAAGAAAACTACAAGGTGGCAGACAAATGTTTTTAAGTCAAACATCAGTGAATGGAATCATCAGACTTGCTGTGGAATCTGGCAAGAGTGGATGATTGGTAGACCACGTAAGAAAGATTTTATTTTAGTTACTTATTTGGAAATTTCTGTTTTTTCCATTTTTTAAATTAGTGCAGGTTAATTGCACCAGGGAGTGTCATTGTGTTATTTCCATGCATGCACATAGTGAACTTTGACCAAATTCACTCCCCTCTGCTACTGCTTTCCAAACTTTTAGAACTATTTTCACGTGCTTCATTGTTCTATTTTCACACACACCAATGAAGCATTTGAACCGTAGTTATCTTTCCCCTTCCATTATCCTGACTTCAATTGAATGACATCCCCAAACAGTCCCTATTTTACAGTAAAGCCATTTTTGTTTGTTTGTTTATTTAGTTATTGCTAGTCTTAGGGCTTGAATTCTGGGCTTGACCTCTGTCTGATCCAAGGCAAGCACTATACTGCTTGGGCCACAGCGCCACTTCTGGCTTCTTTGAGTATTTTTTTTTTCAACATAAGAGTCTCAAGGACTTTCCTAAAGCTCAGGCTGGCCTTGAACCATTATCCTGGGATCTTAGCCAGATGAGTAGCTAGGATTACAGGCATGAGCTGCCACCAGCACCTAGCTATGCAATCCATTTTTAGGAGGAGTTTTAATGGATGGAATACAGTGGATGAATATTTGGAGAATTTAAAGTGCATAATAAAACGTGTAAATGTGGGAATTTCTGGAGAAAATGAGAATACTAAATGAGAGTGAACTCTACATGAAATCATACTCTCAAGACTAGTTGAATATGTTAGATTCCATGTGAATAAATAGAACAGGAGATTGCTCACACCTGGCAAGAATGATAAGATGCCCATAGTGTAATTCCTTAGAAAGGAAAAAAATCAAAGTTCAGCAAAAGAAAACACGTATACAAAAGGGGAGGGATGGGGTGAAGAAGAAAGGGGTAGATGAATGAAGAGGCTCCTCCTCTGAAAATACAGTCAAGAATCCAATGTATAGCCTGTAAAATTAGGAAGAGTGAGGGAAGGGAATGTAGTGGAGAGGGATGGGTAAGAATGTTGAAACGGGTGACATTGATCAAGATATATTGCACTCAAAATCTGCTTTGTAAATGGAAATTGTTTTGTACAACTGCTTAAAAATAATAAAAATGAATCTTTAAAAAAAGGAATAATAAGATGGCAAAAGAAGCTTTTCTGATATTTGGTGCTATCTTTGAGCTTTTGGAATTCTTTCATGATCCCAGCTCTCTCACAACTAGGTCAAGGGATTTGAATGCCATAAGAAATGTAAGCAAGTTCATTGTTCACTTGAGTGAGACTCTGGTGTAGTGTCTGTGGGAAGTAATGAGAACTTCCTTTCCCAATTATCATTATTCTCCCCATGTGGAAAAGCATTCTTCCTCCTTGCCTGGAGCTTGTACTTCTGATGGAGTTTCCAGCCGTGTCAAACAGCAAGGCATAATTCCATTACTCCTGGAACTATTCTTACATATTTATCCCTGCTGCTACTTGTAATCTGGGAAAGGTAGTCTGCATACAGAAGAGGCTATGTGATATGAATATAGGTTTTTCTTTTTTGATGCCAATACAATCAAAACAAGATTTTAAAAAAATGTTATAATCAAACCTAGATTTGACCTGGTTATCATGTTATTCGGGTCATGTTGCTTATAAGTACATAAAACTGGTAATTATCTTGTGCTTCTATGAATTCCTGGATTGGCAGGATAAACTAATGAGATAAGATGTGTAAAAAATTTCAAAAATATAAAATGCCTTACAAGCATTAGGCTTGACAGAGCGCAAGAGCTCTCCTAGGTGTAAAGATTCAGTGGCAAAAACTTTGCAGTGGCAAAAATTTTGCTTGCTGACATAACAGTGAAAATTTAACTGAGGTGAAATGTAAGTTATTTATCAACTTGTATACAACATAGAATTTTGGAGTTTTTATACATTAGTAAAAGTTTATTACTTTCTCAGGTTCATACAAATAATTACGTAAAAAACTAGGGGAACAGATGCTTTCTAGACCATGAAAATATTACTGATTGATAGTACAAAGCCCTAATATTTTCCTTGCTTCCTTAAGACCAAGTAGCTATTGTTTCAAGTACCAAAACATGACATTAATGAGCTTATACAGAAAAAAAAGGGTTATTATAGCAGGTCTAGCTAGTCTTTGGAATTTCCAACTATACTTTATATATTGGTAACTGAATTTCAATTCATTATTTGTACTGTGTTTATAGTACTTCCACAGTCTTATCATTAAGGTTAAAAAGGATACTTACTTTAAAACTGAACAAACCAGATGGGAGGATGAAAATATTTCTATGATACTATGAAATCTGTGTCATTTAATCTATGCCATTAAATTATATAATTAGACTGAAAAAATTGTGATGCACACCATACCATAATGATTATATAATATTATACCAATGTAGAATGCTTATAAATATATATGCTGAAAGAACATGTAAGTAGATGAAAATATATTTATCTATAACAAAAATAAATATAAATGCATAATAATATAAACTCTTTGAGTCAAATTATTCCTATGCAAAAAGTACCAATAATTTTTACAACACAACATAGAATTCAAATACCAATATATAAATATTCCCTTGAAAGAAGTAATTACAAATATAGAATTTATAAACATCAGTACCAACATTATTGCATGGCAGAGATCTAATATTGGATTTTAATACATAAAATCTTCATACAAAAAGTGGGAAGAAGGTCATATGTTTTCATAGTTGACTTATTTTTCCACTGTCTTGTTTTTTCAGTGATCCAAGTGCCCTTTATAGATTCATGCAAGGCGTAGTGTCTCCAAGTCCACGGCTTGCATTTCCATTCTTTGAATGCTATGTTTGAAGAAGCATTCTAAGTTGATAAAGTGCAGTTTACCAATTTCGTTTTGTGTCTAAACAGTTCAAATTTACCCAGATATATGTATTAGGCTTCTGCTATTTTTCTTGCACGTAAGTCAATTCAAATGACTGGAAAAAAAACCAACTATGAATTTATATGCCAAGAGAAACAAGTATAGAATTACCATTTAAAATTTTGTTTACTACAAAACCCTGCACACAGCAAGTACAAAACAACAGTTTGTTATTTCAATGCATATTTATTATCTTTAAGTACTTGTACAAGAGTTGCCATGTGTCTTCATCAGTATTACCGATTTCATCATTCCTCCCCCCTCATGCGTCCCAAAGCCAATTTCTTTCAATTTTCTTAATTTTGTGGTATACATTGAATTTCATGACGATATTTTCCCCTCATTCTTTCTCTCTTTTTAACATTTATTTTATTGTCAAATAAAGTATAGAGGGGTTACAGTTTCACCCGTTAATACAGTGAGAACATTTCTTATCCAACTTGTTACCTCCTCCATCAACCCCCCCACCCCCCTCCCCATTTCCCTCTCCCTCCTATGAGTTGTACAGTTGTTTACACCATAAACTTTTCTAAGTATTTCTGTTGCATTTGTTTGTTGTTTTGTCCTTGGTCTCTCGATTTTGGTGTTCCCTTCCCTTTCTTAATTCCAATACACGTATATACAATATCCAGGGTGTTAAAATCAGTTACAGTGTGGAAAAAGAAGAACAAAACAAAAACAAAGCAAACAAACAAACAAAAGAAAGCAAGGAAGGTCACAGTTTCATGTGGCATGTTGAAAGTAACAACAGTGATATAGCACTTGTTTCATAACTTGAAATTCATTTTGCCATGTGTACATTTCTTATACTATTTGTTACCTATCCATGGCCTAACATATGAAACTGTAACCCTTCTGTACATCACTTTGACAATAAATAATTCATTATTATTTTTAAAAAAAGAAATTCATTTTACTTATGATCATCTTATGTGTTCATACTTGCATAGCTCTTGAGCTATTTCAGTCTTTTGCTAGGACTATCCTAGATGTGAACTAATTATTCCCTATGAGGGGAACCATAGAGTCCATGTTTCTTTGGGTCTGGCTCACTTCACTTATTATTTTTTCCAAGTCCTTCCATTTCCTTATGAATGGGGCAGTGTCATTCTTTCTGACAGAAGCATAGAATTCCATGGTACTACATTTTCTTGATCCACTCATCTACCGAGGGGCATCTACTTTGTTGGTGGGAGTGTAAGCCTATTCAACCACTATGGAGAGTGGTATGGAGGTTCCTCACAAGGCTAAACATAGAGCTCCCCTACAACCCAGGTGCTCCACTTTGGGGCATCTACCCCAAAGATTACAAGCAAGACAACACTACAGCCATCAGCACAACTATGTTTAACACAGCACAATTTGTCACTGCTAAAATAGGGAACCAACCCAGATGCCTCTCATTCTCTCTTTATTTGTATATGCTCCTCAAATTGACCCAGCCCTTTCTTGAGTACCTATTTACTGGTATGTGTATTTTGTTGGACATGAGTTAGCCTTCTAAGAAATTATACCATTTTAGTTCCCCCTGAATCTACTATATTTCAGTTAATACATTTGTGTACACTGTATAGATTTTAATAATATATTTATAAATTCTGTCTTTTATATATTAAGAGAAAATGTGAATCTTTTGTCTTTCCTGGCCTGACCTGACCTAACTTGAATTTTTTTTCCAGATCTTTTCAATTCTTTTCTAATGAAGTAAAATCATTCTTTCTACTACATGAGGAAAATTCCATTTTGTATATATGTCACATTTTCTTGATCCATTCATCAACTGAAGGGTATCTCACCTCATTCTCTACCTTGGCTATGGCGAATAGTGCTCAACATGATCATGATATGAACATGGTTTGCTGGTGACTTCGCTGTATCCTCATTTGTAACCTTGTGGGTAAATGCCCAAGAGAGGAATTGCTGGATCATAGGGTAGTTCCATGTTTGTTTGCTTGCTTGCTTACTTGGTTTTGTTGTTTGTTTGTTTGTTTTGGAGGAACCTCTATAGAGTGATTAGGCATGTTTTCACTGCCACCAATAGTGGACAAGGGTTCCTTTTAACTCACATCTGTGCCAGCATCCGTTATTGTTTGTATTCTCGATGATAGCCATTCTAATTGGGTTGAGATGGAATCTCACTCTTGTTTTCATTTCCACTTCCTTTATGGCTATAATTGTTAAGCAGTTTTACATGTGTCTGTGAGCCATTTTATCTCCTATTCTGAGAAGTCTCTACTTAACTCATTTACCTACTTATTAATTGGGTTGCTGATTCTTTGAAGGTTTAACCAAATAACAATCATTAACAAAAATGTGTTAGGCACTTGAATTGGAAAGTATACCCTAATGTTTGGTTAAAGTACCCAAACTCCATTTATTAGAAAATGTGATATTATCTACATGCCATATAAAATTGACCTTTAGATTAAATGAGAACTTAACACACAGTTATTATGGCTATTAGTAAATAATTCTGTAGTCAATGCTGAAACTTAAGTAATTTGCCAGCCAATATAAGTTTGAATAAAATCAAAAAAAGTAGAGAGCTTAATCCAACAGATAGATTTATTATAGAGCCAAAGTAATCAAACAATTTTAATAGAGCATTAATAGATAAAACACTTGAGACAGACTATTTAATTAATTACCCTGAAATTATGGCAGCATTTTTTTGCCAGTCCTGGGGCTTGAATGAGGGCCTGGGCAATGTCTCTGAGCTTATTTTGCTCAAAGCTAGCACCCTATCACTTGAGCCACAACACCACGTCTGGATTTTTCTGTTTATGTGGTGCTAAGGAATTGAACGCAGGACTTTATGAATGCTAGGCAAGCTCTCTACTCTAGGCCACATTCCCAGCCTATGAGAGCACTTTTATATGTGGGAAATCTGTGCCCTTTATAGGAACTTTTTGTTCTCTATGTGTCAAGATTCCATAGTTTACTAACTTGGAATTTCAATTCACCTTCAACTCCCAGAATACAGCAATTGTCTTTTGGAGTTAACAAACTCAGTGTTTGGGACACCTTTAATTTCTAATTCCATACAGACTCTCTATGGCCCAAGACATTTTATTAGTTTAAAAGTAGAATCATTGGGAAAAGCTTCTAATTTGGGCAATTTTTATAGGAGTACTTTATCTCTTTGAAAGTTGTGGTTGGAAAGTTTTCTCATTGAAAAAAGGAAATTTTTTACCACTCACATTCTAAAAAATAAGAAATTGAAGGCATTCCTTTACTTGTTCATAATCCATCAAACAATGGACCTCTAAATGAAACTGGGAAACATGGTGAAATATTCCAAATGCTTTGCTTCCTCCTTATTTTTTTAATGCTTATATAGATATAGATTGGTAAATTGATACATGATAGAGAGATTAACAGACAAAAACATCAATAATATAGAAAAAAATTGAGGATGGTCTACTTTGGTTAAATCAGGAAGGCTAAGGCACAAATTTAATGGAAATAAACCAAATGATGAGTTATTGTCACAAGCTGCCAGACTAGGGTAAATTCATGTGTTGAATGGAAGTATCAAAGCAAGAACAGAAATATTTGACCATTCAGTCAATAAGTATAAAGATACAATATATAACTATTTGGGGAATATATACTTCAGATAGATATCTATAGCTTTAGAGGGTGTCTGAAGTGATATAAATATGAGTGCTACCATAGAATTGAGCATCCTGAATTATTATAAGACCACATTCATGTAACATACACACAAACTAGTAGTAAGTCTGCCACAATATATTGCTCTGTCAAGAAGATTTCAACTGTTTGTATGAAAATGACATAAAATCCTTCACCAATTGATTTTTTAAGTTGTATTTCAATGAATACTTGTCATGACAGTATTAAAAATAACAATGACTCTTGTACATTATTTACTGCATGAACTCGGATGGATTTATTTTGTGGTTAACATACTTACTTATGTGTTCAAGAATTTAAATGGGGACAAATATGAGCTGTTACTAAGGGAAATTACTTTGTGCAAATAACTCAAATTTCTCTAGCTCAATATAAACATCTATCCACCAACCATATCTGGTGAAATCTCTTTAAGTGGCAAGCGATTGTTGGTTCTGGAGATCTCACAACTGATACACACACATATGCAAAGTTTGTGTCACTAAGGAGATTTTCAGTATATGGTAATTAACAGGTAACAAAATGTGAATGGAAATTGTAAGTAATTAACAAAAGAGGTGAAGAAATACATGATATGTTGAGAATCAAAAACAAAGAAACAAAATGATCAGAAGACTCTACAAAGAAGTGAAGATGAAATTTGAAGGTTAAAATTAGACCCAGAGAAAGACAGACTAACATGTTTAAGTCTTGATTAACTTGATGTGTGAAGGAGGTATGTCATCGAAAAAGAACTGTAATGTTTTGAGAACAAATAGGCATCTGATCTTTCGGGGATATGCCCTCTTGCTCCCCTGGGTCAGTATTCCTCAAAGATAAGTCACAGCATAGCAGTGAGCCCCAAAGCACTAATAATCAAGGTATCATGAATGCAATGCAGCAAAAAGTAAAAGAAATATAGAAACTTGTATAAAAATAGGGTGTATTGATTTTTATATTCATTGAACTTAAAGACAGAGAATTAGAATTTGTCTGGGTGCATGTGTTTGTTTTCCTTTTATATAATTTTTTTTTCTATCAGTGAACATTTGTTTTTTTTGTAGCTCCATCACTACACCTGAATGCATTGTTCTACTATGGATCCAATAACACAAATCATTTGGAAAACACTTTCTAGGGTCATTCCTCTCCTCTGTAGGTGATGTTGGTACTTGCAGTAGGCTTGTCAGATGGATTGCAAGTTGGTAATGGTGAGTGGGAATGCCAACTCTTACCTGTGAGGTACTATAGGATTTATAAGATAATTTATAACTTATAAAATGCAAACCTATCTTTTACTCTCACACAAGGTTGGCCGAGTATATGTTTGATCTAAATCTACTCAGTGGGTAAATGATGGGCTCTGCCATCTTGGTTTGTTGTAGAGTCACTTCAAGGACATGATTGGGGGGACCTGTGCAATTTGTTCACCATCCCATACTTATTTTTCATTTCCATCCATCCAAACACTTCACAAGCTAATAACAAGCTAAAAAAAATTGTGACTTGAGATACATTCTTTCTATTCCAAGTTATTCCTTGACAGACTACTAAAGATCACAAATTTGCTGTGGGACTTTGTCCTAGAAAAAGAAAGAGGCAGAAAACTAAATAATGAGCACCCAGATAATTTAGAAATGACAGTTCAAATTTGTCTTCTGCCCCCTCTGGAACAAAAAAAAAATCTTCTGTCTTTGATTTATAGACGAAAGCCATGTCCTTGATCAGCAACGAAGAGATCTAATTGTTAGCTATTTTATTACACTGTACCAATTACATTTTATATCTCTTAGGAGGTGAAACTGGGTAAGTTTCATTCTTCATCCATCCAGAAGCCCTGATATAAATCCTTCACACATTGCTTGATTAACAACCACAAAATACATTTTGTTTGGGGAAATCCCTACAGTGCTCTAAGTTCATCCCACAGTTAATACTGCATCTCTCAGGCATCTTGTTAACTAGAATGAAAGAAAATAAGCCAATTTACTAACACAAAAATTTGACAGGCCATGGGTACAAAGAAACAAGTAAAATATGACACTTCTGAGACTTCAGTCTGATTCTCTAATGTTTAGGTTGGATAATTACTAGTAAGCCTGGGGTAAAATCCCAATCATTCTTAAAAGTAGAAATGCCTACTTTTCAAAGAGCTCCACAGCAACTAGATTATGGTGTAGTTGTTAGGAGGACATTCTGTAGTGTCTGAATTTATCTCTGGATAAACATGAAAACTGTAAAAATGACAGTTTCCTTATGACCTAATTTTTCTGTTCAATAAATAAAAACAATAGCCATTTCAATGTTAGGCTATAAATGAGGCCATATAATGTTCTTATTATATATCTGCAATGTTCTTTTATATCTAACAGGCCAGTAAGGCTATGTGGTAACATTGGTAGATTTTAAATTAGATTTCAAATTAAACTTTTGAATCCTTTGGCAGTTTAGACTGTTTGGATTTGGATCTGTTTATTAAAGAGTTTGGAACTTTTGGAGGCATGTCCATGATACTTACACATCCACATTTCTTGTGTTTCTGTGCTGCAACCGCGTAACTGCCGGGATGGATTTTAAATGAAGATTTCCTTAGGAAACAACCTTCCCTTGAGGGGCAAATCCCCAATACTACTCAGGGAGCGAAAGCCAGCCACTGTAACAGCCCCCAAACAAAGCAGGTGTCAGGTGTCAGGCTCAGGCTTACAGTAACAGCTACTTATGAAGCAGAGATCAAGAAGATTATCATTCAAGGCCAGCCCAGCTAACATGTTAGTCAGACTTTCTCTCACACCAGCCAGGAATGATGTTTCACACCCAGAACCCAAGTTGAGGCCAGATCAGTAGGGAAAAACAAACAAAAAAGGCATGAGGCTGAATGTACTGGAGAAAATAATTAAAGCCAAAAAAGGACTGGGCACATGGGTACAGTGGTGGAAAAAATGCCTGGTAAGTATAAATTCCTGAGTTGAAACTTGAAATAAAAGGAAGAAAAGAAAAAAGAGAAGAAGACAGGAGTGAGACAGTGTGTGTTTAACAACCATACCTTTGTAATGATAGAAAGAAGAGCTAAGAAGACAATAGAATCTACTAAGACATTAAAGAGTAATAAGGGAATATCAGAATCGAGAGATAAAGGATAAAAAGACAAATGACTCCAAAAGCAGTACTCAGAAAACCATTTGGTGTAAACCAACTGAACAATGGGGAGAGAGGGAAAGGGGGAGAGGCGGGGGGGGCGGAAATGAGGGAGGAGGTAACAAATTGTACAAGAAATGTACCCACAAGGGAGAGGAAGATGGCGCCGTCACAATAGGGAGGCACCCTAACTCGCTCCAACCTAATAATGAGCTGGGAACTCCAACACCCAACACCCCATCAAGAGTCCAGCAAACCCAACAACCAGAAGCAGCAGAGAAACACAGGAAATGAAAAAGAACAAAAAAAGAAAAAGAAGAAGAAGAAGAGCCTATAACCTGCACAAAGCCAGAAAATCGCCGGGGTACCCCACCCCACCTTCCCCCTCCGACCCTGGCCTGAACAAGGCCAGGCTAGGAAAAAGAACCCGGTGCTGACAAATGGGGCCACAGACCATCAGCGACCATAGAAGCAACAGCCGAAAAATCACGCCAGGAGTGCAGAGTCCAGACAGCAGGAGCTCCACGGACCCCAGAATGAGCGCAAACTGACCAAGACAGAAGGTGTTGCATACCAGAGGTGCGGGACAGAACAGCCAGGAACAGACAACAACAGCAGGGGAACCAGGTGGCGCAGATGGGGAGAGCAGGATGGGGAGAGCCGGGACACCACAAACAATCAATCACCACACCCCAGCACCACAGCCCCAAAAAGCCCACAGTGGCGCGGGACACACACACACACAATCCAGGACCAGTAAGTTCCCCATTGCTCCCCTCCCATTGGGAGACCAGCTCTAGCAGAGACCCAAACCCTACAAATAAGCTAGAGCTCCCTCCCTCCCCCTCCCTACCCAGAGGGAACAAAGGAGCCCCATATCTGGTGGCTCTAGGACCCTACAGCCTCTGGGAGGACATGGGAGCTAGTAGAGGTGGAGCAGCGCCCAAAAAAGTGACCAGGAAACACCTTAGACAGGTGTCCCCAAAAGCCCCAGCTAGGGAGCCCAAACCTGTTCGCACCAGCCCCCCCAACAGGGATCTGGGGACTGGTAGGCATTGGAACACCACCAGAGGTGCCCTGGTCTGCATGGACTTTTTGAACAACAGTCACAGGCTCGCTGGTGTGCAATACCAGCCCAGCAGGGACACCTGGGCCCGAACACATGCCCCCCTCACAGCAGACACGCAGAGAGTCTGTGGGCACCAGACCGTGCCCAGAAACTTGAACCTGCTGGGGTGCACACACAACGCTCCCCACAGCAGACTCACAAGAGGGTACAAGCACCCTCTAACAATTCAGGGCAGCACGCCCCCAAAGGAAACACTAGAGCACACGCACACTTGCCCCCCGGAGGGCCAGCGTGGGTCAGCGTGCTAGCCCTCCAGCAGGAGGATCTCCTGCCCAAACCCCCTCGGAGCTCACAAGTGGGTAAACTACAACACCCGCTCTGATAGGTGCACTCCGCACAGGTGAGCACGACCCCCCCCCCCCCAGCAGCAGCACCCACTCTGATAGGCACACTCCGCACAGGTGGGCAGGCCACCCCTCAACAACAATACCTGCTCCGACAGGAGCAATCCACACAGGTGGGCAAGCCATCTCTCAGCGGCAATTCTCAATCTGAGAGGTGAGCTCCTCTGACCATGGTACCAAGTGGGAAAAGAATCAAAAAAGAGAAAAGTCTCCACGCCATGCTGAATCACTGACCCACAAACACCCATCAGGGGCATGCTAGGGTCAGCACAACACAGCAGCAGGACACAGTCCTGCAAAGAAAGACACAGAAACTACCCACCCCCAAGTGCAGTGAGGGTGACCACCCCAGCAACAACCAAGATGGTCACGTTCACCCATTGGGTAGTAAGTTTCAAAAGCTAAACTCAAACCCAGAGCCAGGACACAAACAAGTCTCCATTGACGGACCAGCGGGAACCAGCACAAAGCCAAGCCAAGGGCGCCACCTACAGATCTCCAGATGCGCAAATCACAAAGAAATATTACAACTTTCATGAAAGGTCAGGCCAACTCACTAGATCCAAAAAGTAATACGGCTAAAGAGGAGATGGAGAATAAAAAAACAACTGAGGCTATGATAGCAGAAATGATGGAAAGCCATCGTTTCAGAAAACAATTCCAGGAGTTTAGAATGGAAGTCTTGAAGGACCTTCAGGAAGTCAAGAAAGAAATGGAAGCAAAAATGGATACAGTGCAATCCACCGGTAAAGAAGACCTTGACATCCTGAGAAACGAAATGCATGAAAAAAAATACACTTAAAGTACAATTCTTTAAAGGAAGAAATTTCCACGATGAAAGCAAATCTGGCAACCATAAATACCTCCATAAATTCCACACTAGAAGCCACAACACAAAGAATTGATCATATAGAATCCCAAATCTCTCTTTTGGACAAAAATGCAACCCATAAGGACCAGAAAATTACCACACTCCAAGAAACGGTTAAACTCCAGGGCAGACTAATCCAGGAGCTAGTGGACAAAGACAAGAGATATAATCTGAGCATAATTGGAATAGAAGAAGGAGCCGAATACGAGAGCAGAGGGCTACAACATATTTTCAATAGCGTTATTGCAGAAAACTTCCCCAATCTCACAAGGGACCTCACCCAGGTAACCGAAGCCTATAGGACTCCTGGCAGACCAGACCCTAGAAAATCCTTGCCCAGGCACATAATAATCAAGACTTCAGATCTCAGGAATAAAGAGAAAATTTTGAATGCAAAGAAAGAGCTATACAACAATGGGAAAAGGATCCGAATCACAGCAGACCTCTCCACACAAACCTACCATGCATGAAGAGCATGGAAGAACACAAGTCCTACAGGCCAACAATTGCCAACCCAGAATTAGATATCCAGAAAAATTAGAATTCATATTCGAGGGAAAAACCAGATCTTTCCATAGCAAAGAGGATCTAAAGGAGTATGTGAATAAAAAACCAGCCTTACAGCGAATTCTAAGAGGGGAACCCCACCCAACAGAAATCGTACAGGACACACAGACAGAAACAGAAAGAAACTACCGTAGCCAGAGCCCAACAGAGAGAGCAGATCATTAAAGACAAGAAAAAAACAAAAGAAGAGGAAAAGCATCATAACAGTAAAATGGAAGGGGAAAAATCACTTATCCTTGATCTCTTTGAATATAAACGGTATAAACTCCCCGATAAAGAGGAGCAGACTGACAGAGTGGATCCACAAACAAAAAGTTGCCATCTGTTGTCTTCAAGAGACCCATCTTACAGCAAGGGATAAAAACAGGCTCCAAATGAAAGGATGGAGCAAGATCATCCAACCAAACGCACCTACCAAAATGGCAGGAGTAGCCATCCTGATCTCAGACATGCTGGACTTCTCATTAAAATCAACTCAAAAAGACAAAGAAGGACGCTACATTTTTTTTTTGAAGATTTCATATTTATTTTATTTCTTTTTTTTTCTCAAATTTTTATTATCAAACTGACGTACAGAGAGGTTACAGTATCATACGTTGGGCATTGGATACATTTCTTGTACTGTTTGTTGCCTTGTCCCTCATGCCCCCCTCCCTCCCCCCATTTCCCTCCCCCCCCAGTTGTTCAGTTCACTTACACCAAACAGTTTTGCAAGTATTGCTTTTGTAGTTATTTCTCCTTTTTTACCCTGTGTCTCTCGATTTGGTATTCCCTTTGAATTTCCTACTTCCAATACCAGTAAACACGGTTTCCAATATACTCAGATAAGATTACAGAGATAGTGTAGGTACAAACATAGGAAGGTGATACAAAACATCATCAATAATAGAAACTACACATACACATAGGACGTTGAAAGTAGTTATAACTGTGATATAGCACTTGTTTCCATATCATGGAGTTCATTTCACATAGCATCATCTTATGTGTTTCTAAGGGTATAGCTATTGGGCCTTGTGATGCTCTGCTATGGCTTGCCTAAACCTGTACTAATTATTCCCAATAAGGGAGGCCATAGAGTCCATGTTTCTTTGGGTCTGGCTCACTTCACTTAGTATAACTTTTTCCAAGTCCTTCCATTTCCTTACAAATGGAACAGTGTCATTCTTTCTGATAGAGGCATAAAATTCCATTGTGTAAATGTACCACATTTTACTGATCCATTCATCTATGGAGGGGCATCTGGGTTGGTTCCAGCTTCTCACTATGACAAATTGTGCCGCGATGAACATTGTTGTGCTGGTGGCATTACTGTGATTTTGTTTGTGGTCTTTTGGATAGATACCCAACAGTGGGGCTGCTGGGTCATAGGGGAGTTCTATATTGAGCCTTCTGAGGAATCTCCATACTGCTTGCCAGAGTGGCTGAACCAGTTTACATTCCCACCAACAATGAAGTAGGGTTCCCTTTTGGCCACATCCCCTCCAACAATTGTTATTATTAGTTTTCTTGATATATGACATTCTTGCTGGGGTGAGATGGAATCTCAATGTTGTTTTGATTTGCATTTCCTTTATGGCCAGTGATGTAGAGCATTTTTTCATATGTCTATTGACCATTCTCATTTCCTCATCAGAGAAGTTTCTTTGTAAGTCTTTAGCCCACTTGATGAGGGGGCTATTGGTTCTTTGCAGTTTTGTTTTGGAAGAAGGTAATTTTTTTAGTTCTGCATATATTTTAGAGATGAGGCCTTTGTCTGTTGAATGTCCGGTAAAGATTTTCTCCCAGTCTGTGGGCTTTCTGTTTATCTTGAGAGCTATGTCCTTTGCCGTGCAGAAGCTCTGGAGTTTGATGCAATCCCATTTGTCCAACCTTTCTTTGATTTGTAGCCTTTCAGGGTCTTTGTTAAGGAAGTTCTGTCCTGTGCCAAGGAGCCCAAGTGTTTCTCCTACTCCTTCTTTAGTGTCTTCACGGTGCCTGTTTTGATTTCAAGGTCTTTAATCCATTTGGAATTGATTTTGGTGCAGAGTGATATATAAGGATCTAGTTTTAGTTTGTTGCATGTGTTGAGCCAGTTTTGCCAGCACCACTTGTTAAAGAGGCTATCTTTCTTCCAAGCTCCTTTATCAAAGATTAAGTAGGCATAGTTCTGTGGGTTTAATTCTGGGTCTTCAATTCTGTTCCATTGGTCTTCAGGCCTGTTCCAGTGCCAATACCAAGCTGTTTTTATTACTATAGCTTTATAATACAGCTTGAAGTTGGGTATTGTAATTCCTCCAGCACTGTTCTTTCTGTTTAGGAGTGTTTTTGCTATTCTAGGTCTTTTATTGTTCCATATGAATTTCTGGATTGCTTCCTCTATTTCATTAAAGAATGGTGTTGGGATATTAATGGGTATTGCATTGAATTTGTAGATAGCCTTTGGCAATATTGCCATTTTGATTATATTAATCCTCCCAATCCAGGAGCATGGGAGGTTTTTCCATATTCTTAGTTCTGACTTAATTTCATTTTTCAAGCTTTTAAAGTTCTCTTCAAAGAGGTCTTTCACTTCTTTGGTTAAGGTTATTCCTAGGTATTTTATGTTTTTGGGGGCTATTGCAAAAGGAGTTGCTTTCCTGATTTCAGCATCGGTCTTCGGGTTGTTAGCATAGAGAAAGGCCGTTGATTTTTGGAGGTTTATTTTATATCCTGCAACTTTGCCAAAGTTTTGTATCAGCTCTAGTAGCTTGGGGGTAGAGTCTATGGGATTCTTTAGGTATAGGATCATGTCATCTGCGAAGAGAGAAAGTGACGCTACATTTTAATACAAGGGAAAATCCAGAATCAAGACATCATGGTGATAAATTTATACTCACCGAACAAAAGAGGCCCTACATATGTCAAGCAAATTCTCATAGGACTACAGAACAAGATAGACCCAAACACAATCATAGTGGGAGACTTTAATTCCCCACTCTCTCCAAGAGACAGATCCAACACCCAGAGGATTAACAAGGGAGCTGAGGACCTAAGTACTATCAGATCCCAAATGGATCTGATAGATCTGTACAAAGTCTTTCACCCTACAGAGGCCCAATACACCTTCTTCTCAGCAGCCCATGGAACATACTCCAAAATAGACCGTGTCATAGCCCATGCAAAGAACCTCAGCAAATACAAAAGTATTGACGTCATCCCATGTATTATATCTGACCACGGTAGAATAAAGGTAACTCTCAATAAAGGATACCACAGAGGCTATACATATACTTGGAGGCTAACCCCCCCCACTGTTATATCTAACAGTTGGGCCATAGACCAAATTAAGGTTGAAATTTACAAATTCATAAGCCACAACAACAATGAAAATACATCACAAAGAAACCTATGGGATACAGCTAAGTTAGTACTGAGGGGCAAGATCATTGCCCTCAGCACTCACATTAAAAGAATGGAAGCAGAGCAGGTGAATAACCTCACAATGAAACTAAAACAAATGGAGAAACAAGAAATGATCGAATCTAAAATGACTAGAAGGAGAGAGATCACAAAGATTAAAGAAGAGATAAATCGGATTGAAAATAGAAAGACCATTCAACAAATAAATAAGACTAAAAGCTGGTTCTTTGAGAAAATAAATAAAATTGACAGACCTCTCACAAGACTTACAAAAAAAGAAGAGAAGAGACTCATATCTGTAAAATCAGGGACTCCACTGGAAAAATTACAACAAATACACATGATATTCAAACAATCATAAGGAACTATTTCCAGAACCTCTACTCACTAAAAAACAATAATTTTACAGAAATGGGTCAATTCTTAGAGAAGTATAAACTGCCCAAACTGAATCAAGAAGAAACAAATCAACTATATAAACCAATAACTTACAGTGAGATACAGGGGGTAATCAAGAGCCTCCCAACAAAGAAAAGTCCAGGCCCAGATGGATTCACCAATGAATTCCTCCTTTAGTGAGGAGCTAATACCAATACTCCTCAAACTCTTCCGTGAAATAGAAACAGAGGGAGAAATCCCAAACTCATTCTATGAAGCTAATATTATACTCATCCCCAAACCAAGCAAAGACCCAACAAAAAAAGAGAACTACAGACCAATATCACTAATGAACACAGACACAAAGATCCTCAATAAAATATTAGCTAACAGGATCCAGAAACTGATCAAGAAAATTATACATAATGACCAAGTAGGCTTCATCCCACAGACACAAGGATGATTCAACATCCGTAAATCAATCAATGTAAATCACCACATCAACAGAACTAAAATCAAGAATCACATTGTTATCTCAGTCAATGCCCAAAATGCCTTTGACAAAATACAACATCCATACTTATTAAAAGCTCTGTAGAGAACAGGAATAGATGGAACATTCTTCAAAACAATAAAAGCCATATACAACAGACCAACTGCTAATATAGTATTTTAATAGAGAGAAAATAAAATCATTCCCCCTAAACTCAGGAACAAGACAAAGATGCCCACTCTCCCCACTTCTTTTCAACACAGTGCTGGAATCCTTAGCCATAGCAATAAGGCAAGAGGAGGACATCAAAGGGATCCACGTCGGCAAGGAAGAAATCAAGCTATCCCTATTCGCAGATGTCATGATCTTATATCTGAAGGACCCAAAAAACTCAGTCCCCAAACTCCTACACCTAATAAACCATTTTGGGAAATTAGCAGGATACAAAATCAATCCACAAAAGTCAGCAGCTTTTCTGTACACCAGCAATGTACAAGCAGAAAAGGAAATTATGGAAATACCATTTACAGTAGCTAAAAAAATAAGAAATTACCTAGGGATCAACCATACTAAAGATGTGAAGGACCTATCTAATGAGAACTATAAAAACCTAAAAAGGGAAATCAAAGAAGACACAAGGAGATGGAAAGACCTCCCATGCTCATGGGTAGGCAGAAGCAATATAGTGAAAATGGCAATACTGCCCAAATTGTTATACCAATTCAATGCAATCCCCATCAAGATCCCAGCTACATTCTTCACTGAAATAGAGAAAGCATCCCATAAATTTATATGGAACAGCAGAAGACCTAGAATAGCCAAAGCAATTCTAGGCAAAAAAAGCAGTGCAGGAGGTATCACAATACCAGACTTCAAGCTCTACTATAGGGCCATCATAACAAAAACAGCCTGGTATTGGTATAAAAACAGACTGGAAGACCAATGGATTAGAAGTGAAGATCCAGAAATAAAACTGCACTCTTACAGCCAGCTGATATTCGACAAAGGAGCTAAAGACATACAATGGAATAAACATAGCCTCTTCAACTACTGGTGCTGGGAAAAATGGGCAGCCATATGCAGAAAACTCAAAGTAGACCCTAGCCTATCACCATGCACCAAGATCAACTCAAAATGGATCAAGGACCTCAACATCAGACCTGAATCCTTGAAACTACTGAAGGACAGAGTAGGAAAGACACTAGAATTTATAGGCACAGGAAGGAACTTCCTGAATAGAGTCCCAGGGGCATAACAGATAGGGGAGAGACTCGACAAATGGGACTACTACAAAATAGAAAGTTTCTGCACAGCTAAGGACATAGCCACCAAACTAGAAAGACAGTCAACCATATGGGAAAGGATCTTTACCATCACAGCAACAGACAAAGGCCTAATATCTGTCATCTACAGAGAACTCAAAAAACTAAGCCCCTCCAAGCCCAGTAAGCCAATTAGGAAATGGGCAAAGGAGCTAAATAGAGACTTCACAAGAGAAGAGATAAAAATGGCAAAGAAACATATGAGGAAATGTTCAACATCCCTGGCAGTAAAGGAAATGCAAATAAAAACATCCCTGAGATACCACCTCACTCCAGTTAGAATGGCCTATACTCTGAACTCAGGCAACAACAAATGCTGGAGGGGGGGCAGGGAAAGAAGAACCCTTCTCCATTGTTGGTGGAGTGCAAATTAGTACAACCACTTTGGAGAACAGTACAGAGGTTCCTCAAAAAGCTCAACATATACCTATCCTATGACCCAGCCATACCACTCCTAGGCATCTATCCTAAACAGCAAACCCCAAGATATCAAAAAGACATTTGTACTTCCATGTTTATGGTGGCACCATCCACAATAGCCAAAATATGGAAACAACCCAGATGCCCCTCCACAGACGAATGAATCCAAAAAATATGGTACCTATACACAATGGAATACTACATAGTGATTAGAAATGGTGAAATAGTGGTATTTGCAGGGAAATGGTCAGAACTTGAACAAATAATGTTGAGCGGGACAAGCCTAGAACACATAGGCTGCACCTATCTCTGGTTTAGCTCCTCCCCCATCGCCAATGCACACACAGCTGTGTCTAAAGAGGAAATTGGAGAAGGGTACAGTAGTTCATCAGTATAGTCTCGGCTATTTGTTAAGCAGAGATAAAAGGATCACAGTTCAAGACCATCCTGAGCAAAAAACGAAATGGTAGTATTCGGGCTCAAAAAGTAAATTGATTGTGATGATTCACATCTGGCATCCCAGATACATGGAAGGTAACAATAAGAGGACTGTGGTTTGAGATCTGCCCGAGCAAAATTATGTGACCCTATGTGAAAAATAAACAGAAAAAGAACCTAGGAGAATGCCTCAAGTTGTAAAAGAAATTGTCTGGCAAGCCTGAGGCCCTGAGTTCAAACCTTATTAGCACCAAATAATAAAATGGGAAGGTGATATACAATGGGTGAGTGAGTTAAAAGCTGGAAGTTCCAAAATCCTTTAGTTTGGACTCAACCCTGGTTGAAATGTTCTTCAAGGAAATGATTGAACCAGAGATACATTTCGACTGGGACTACCACCAGTATAATTTCTCATACACACATGCCAAAGTACTGTCACTTGATACAGAAAGGACTTATGGCTGAACATTGCCAGCAATTACTTGTAAGTGGCAGGATTATAAATTTCCATCCTTTTGCTTCCCAACATTTCCTCTTATTTTATATAATGAATATATCCTTCTTTTATTATTGAATTCTACATGTTAAGATTCTTATGGAATTATCTAACATTTCAGAATATTTTTAAATTTTAACTTATTAAGATATAAGTTAGCATTATAAAGAATTCTACTTTTGAATTTCTGTTTAGAGCTGAGTGCTATTGTCTCCTGATAGTAGTGAATGCAGGTATGATATTACACCTGCCTAGTATACTTACGATTTTATTGCTGATATACATTCTTCACGCTAATCTGCAGGAAGCATTATTACTCCTGTATTTTGTAAATAATGCTTTTATTTGTGGTAATGCTTAGCTTAAATATGAGAAATGCTTTTTTGTTGTTTTTTTTTTTTTTCTCAAATCCTGCCTTTGGAGCTTGGTAAAGATCTCAGTGAAATTTTATTTTAGCATTCATTGCATGTAAATATGGGAAAGTACAAGAAAGGCAAGTAAATATGTTCCATTTACCAAATACTTGCAGCTAGTTTGTTTGCCTTGTAAACACCTTTGCTAGGTAAATCATGGTCTATCCACTATGAACAAAATATGAATGACTGTCCATCATTTTTAATGCTCATTTTTAAATGGAAGCGGAAAAGCCTAGAACAAGACACAGTGGCATATGCTTGTTAACAGCAGGAAATTTGAAGAGTTTTAAATGCTAAATTCAGCTCTTGTGTGGACTTGCAAAAATCATGTATCACCTATATGTCTCAGTTTGTTTACCTGTAAAATGAGCATAGTAAAATTATTAACCTTAGTTGGATTTTATGGGAAATACATAAGTTATGTGTCTTATAATTAGTAAATGGTATGTAAGAATTTTATTTCCTTAAATGATTTAATTTTTTTGTCAAAAATTTCTACAAAGAAACATCTTGTTATCTAGAAGACATTGATGAATGTATACAGTGATGACATTCCAGAGCAGAAAGACCAGCATTGTACCAGTAAGAACCCAGCAGCAGAGACAGGAGCTCAAATAATTGGTAAGTTTCCAAGCCGCATTAAATCTCATTTGTATAGCTTTCAATGTACATAGATGCCAATCACATATTTATTCATCTCATGGATCTGTATTATTGAGCAGCACTTCCTTTATACCAAACCTTGCTACATCCATATGGCACCAGTAGCAAAATCAAATTGGCTACTTATTCCAAAAATGTCTATGGGGGGAGTGTAGAGGGGGTTGTAGATGCAATAATGTGATATGTGCTGTGATAAAAGTATGTGTTGGTGGGAATATAATGTAGTAGTAGGAGTGTGATGGAGATAGTCAATGGTTCTGTCTTTAAATTGTAGAAAGGCTTTATTCAAGGTAGAACTCTTGATTATGAAATCTGAACAGAGACTACAAAAGACATTTCTGGGCTACAAACAAGACATGGAGAGAAAGAAAGTGAAGGACACTGAAAGACCGAATAATGAAAAGCCTTGTATTTCAGGAAGTCCAGTTTTTGGTGTTTTTTTTTTTTTTTTTTTTTTTTTTTTTTTTTTTTTTTTTTTTGGCCAGTCCTGGGGCTTGGACTCAGGGCCTGAGCACTGTCTCTGGCTTCTTTTTGCTCAAGGCTAGCCCTCTGCCACTTGAGCCACAGTGCCACTTCTGGCCATTTTCTGTATATGTGGTGCTGGGGAATCGAACCCAGGGCCTCAAGTATATGAGGCAGGCACTCTTGCCACTAGGCCATATCCCCAGCCCCTTGTTGTTGTTTTTTACCTAACCTCATCAGATGAGAAGAAACAATGAAGTCCTAGAAGAATGACCTGTAGTTTAGGTTAAAAAGCTTGATGGTATCTAAGATTCATGAAGGCAAACCAGATGAGATGGACAGCAGAAGAAACAACTTTGTAATCTTATTTTATGCCAAAGATTTAGAAAAATTTCTTCAGAGCATCAAGGAGGAGGACAGGAAAATAAGTAGAAATTGCTGAAATACATGAGAAGAAGGAGTTTATCATGACCTTATACTTCTGTGACAGTAGCAACCCAAAACAAGGGGTGGGGTTTCTGACTTAGGAGTGGGGGTCCATGATCAATGAACCCAGTACAATCACACATGACAGTAAAAATATGATAGTAAGTTTGGACCATCATTATTTACACAAAAGTTCAGAAAATAAAGTTGATAGTTTTCCCAAAAAATTAAATATCACCCAAGGGTAAATTTCAAAGTGATTCAAAGCAAAGGCAAAGAACAACAACAAAAAGACAAGTAGAAAAAAAGCAAAACACTGAAGGTGTTCCGTCAAAAATATCAAAACCAAATGAGATTAAGATTCCTGTGAATATAGATATGGTAGATATGTCTTAATGATATAAAACAGTATAACATCTGTGTGTATAACAAATTACTAAAAACATACCAATTGGTCTGCTTAGAAGCAGCTTTATTATTGAAGGAAGACAAAGCCACTACTGAATAGATAAACAAAAAAACCCCTTAATATTCTGTTTGTTATTTTAAAGAAATATAGTCTCTCCAGGCAGATCAGAGTTCTCACCCTATATTAGGATTTAAGAAAGAACAAAGTGTGGAGATGGGTGGATTTCCATCTGTGTAAGTGAGCTGACATCATGTTCATAAGCATAGCTATTTGGGTCAAGCTGCTTTTGATTAGTTGACACTTAAAAGCCTAAGTATTGGACTGAATCTCTTTCTAATTGGCTGACATTTAGTAGAAGAATCTGTCACAGGCAGATTACCCATGATTGGTTTGTAAATGCCATTGATCAGTAGAACAGCTTTAAAAGTGATTCTAATCCTCTTGGTGCTATGATTACCAATGAATACATTGTTTCCTAAGTGTGGGAGAACATCACTGAATATCTACAAATTGAAGAGAAAATTTACATTGAAAATCTTATTTAAAAAATACCAAGAAACCTGGCAAAATATAAAATGAATGAAAATGGCAGATCAAAAACATTTTTTTATTATTTTCACTGTCAATGGTATAAGCAATCTTATTAAAAAAATTATTCGGATCAGTAGGAGAGCTCCAGTTCTGGAAACAGTAGAGATGATAATGTTGAGTTAATTCTATAACCATTAGTATGAAGAAAATTCAGTGAAAAAATATTGAAATAAATTTCCTAAAGGTCCTGACAACAGGCAACAAGAGGCAGAGACTATGGGCAACACAATTCTTCAAAGCAAAAGCATCACCTGTAAACAGCTTTACTTTTGAAGGGATTGTCTGGTCTCAAACAACAGAATGAGATTGGGGTTCACACAGAAAGTCACTTTACAGGGATAAAGAAACAAAAGTCAGAGTTTGGGGTTCTTATTACTATTGAATGTTGGAATAAACACTGAAAAATAGGAAGTTAAATAGGAAAAGCCCTAATCCTTTGCAGGTGATTCTGTCACATCATGGACAATATTTAAAAATCTGTATACTAATAGGAGTCAAGAAGCCTGGAAAGGTAAGACATAAAGAGGAGGCAGAGATTTCTTCATCTTCCTGATGCTAGAAAGGTTCGGTTCTGTTATTGCAGTTTAGCTGACATGATGGATGTTTCTGGAACGTGTTAGCACACTTGTATCTTACAAGTCAGCATAGATTGAAGAACTGCACACTCTAAGACTAAGCCTGAAACCAAGGATCTATAGGAGAGGATTTTCCTACCTATTACTCATGCAACTGCCTTCCAGGGAGGCAAAACCTGTATTTATTTAGGGGCAAATCAAATCCAGAAACTTCATTGCATGTCACCTATAATTCCCAACATTCAATTCAAACTCCTATATATTAAATCACAAAATGACCAGTAGTCCCACATAATGGAAGATGGTGGAATCAGATGACATGAATCTCAAAGGTAAACCATAGCAGCTATTATAAATGCATTTCTATTTTTACAAGAATTTTTTTACCAATAGAAAACCAATACTAGAAAAATGACAGTGTCCAAAAGCCAAGTGACTATTCTCAAATTTAAAATAAATACAGTATTAAAAATTACTAAATAGGGCCAGGACCATGGCTGGTGGTAGAGTGCTTGCCTCATATACATGAAGCACTAGGTTTGATTCCTCAGCACCACATATATAGAAAAAGCCAGAAGTGTCACTGTGGCTCAAGTGGTAGAGTGCTAGCCTTGAGCAAAATGAAGCCCAGGACAGAGCTCAGGCCCTGAGTTCAAGCCCCAGGACTGGCAGAAAAAAACAACCAACCAACCAACCAAAAAAAGTACTGAATAGAATGACAAAACATTGCTCACATAAAAAGGAAAGATTATTTACCTTTAAAAAAAGTCATAAGAAATAATACACAGGAAATAAAGATAAAGGGAATAGACTCCAGAGCAAATACATTTCCAATATTTAAAGACCCCATCAATATTGTAAATTGTAAGCAGTAGTATTGGGAAATTGAATGTGTATCACTAAACTTTTTTACATTTGGTCACATTGACTTCTACTGTTCTGTCGAGAAGCTTGAATAGATCTTTCATTCAGCCATAATTTTTTCAATGTTATGCAGCATTTGTGCCAATTATTGTTTATTAAGACCTCAACACTGAGCACATTCCAATATGCAACATCTAAAGCCACAAACATGGCTATCAGAACCATTCTTCTCAAATATGCTTTTAAATATTGGGAAGCAGGTAGCTACTGTTTTTTTTTTCTTGTGTTTTTTTTTTAAAGATTCAAAGTTTTTTGCTTGATTCAAGGCTAATACTCAAGGCTTTGATTGCTCGCTTTATAGTAAGATCTTCCTTGAAGTGGTAGAGTTAGTTTTCAATAGACATCTAACAAACTTCCAATTAGAAATACCACAAACAATTTTGAAAGTACCCACTTTGCTCCATGAAAAACAAAAAGCAAGTCACGTGAAATTAAAGTGGTTTTGGGGGGGAGAGGGAGAGATCAGTATAGTTATGGCACTTAAGAATATAATGAACAACATTGAAAACATAACATTTTTTAGTTTTGTAATATTATTAGTCTTTTGTCAAGGTTATCTGTAGGAAACAGACATGCTTGTTATTTTTTTTTCTTCTTCCTTCTTCCCCCCATTCCTCCATCAGATTCTAACAGTAATGGCTTCCTGTGTTGTTTGTCACTGCTCTGATATGCCAAAATTGCATCAGATTTATGCATCCCTACCACTGCTTGTGTTTGACAAAAGGTCAAAATGCCTAGCTAGCAGAGATAGGAAAATAGTTATGAACTTTTTCCCTCTTGAATGTTTTCAGGTACTCTTAATGGAATCAAGGCCTCTTAGCTAACAGCTGGTATATAACACCTGATTCCTTAAATGATATAGTTGGATGTTTTATAATTTTTGGGTATCTGCCTTAAGTTAGAGCTCAACAGTTCTACTGGGAGCAATGTAGCTGTGAGCAATGTAGCAATGTAGAACTGAGGTGGTATGTCCAAAAAAATGTCCAAGAATACTTGCAGTTGCCTATTATTTATAACAACTTAGAATTTGAAACAACCTAAATGCCCATTTGTGGAAGAATAGCTTTAGAAAGATAGAAAATCTAGTCAACACAATGCTTCTTGAAAATCAATGAAGTAAATTGCTGATATAAACAACTAAATGGATGAATCTCAAAAACATTATTTTGAGGAAAACAAGCTCAACAACATACACATGGTGTACAATATTTATATAAAGATTTATTACAGAAAGAAAGATTTTAATATAGGAAGAGTAGTTGTTCAGGGAAAAGGATTGATTGGAAAAAAACAAGCCAGAGAAGTTTATTTTGCAAGATAAATGCCTTTGTCTTTAAAAACAACCCAAACCTGTGATCTTCATTAGCCAGGAGTTTGATATCTGAGGATCCTGGTTCAAAGCTAGCCTGGGCAAGAAAGTCCATGAGACTCTTACTTCCAATTAACCACCGGAAAACTGGAAGTGGAGTTATGGCTCAAAGTGGTAGAGCACTAGCCTTGAGCAAAAAGAGTTCAGTTATAGTGCTTCCCTGAGTTCATAACCCCAGGACCAATAAAAAGAAAAGAGTAATACATATGCATGCGTACATTTTTATTGTCATTTATAAAACTGTGAAAAATGAATGATATTTTGTGACAGACATGGCCACTCGCTTCTGCTGAATATTTATTTACAATTTTCACAAAAATTGTTAGAGAGATAGAGTTAAAATTATGTCTACTAAATTTTAGTTCTATTTAATCTACCTGAACTATCAAGTATATGGTTCTATGAGCTATTGAACAGAGTATGGGTATTTATGGATTTAAAGCTTAACTTCTTATAGTAATTATTGTAACCCTTTAAGAGAATACATGAAAGTCTACAAAATTTTCATACAAAAGTAGCATATCATTCCCAGAACTAGTTTTTTCCTCATTGTCTGATTTCTGTTGTCTCTGTCTTTGAATTTTCAGTTGATTTCTCAGTGGGTATACTATTAGAAATTAAGATGTATGTATATACTGTGTCATCCTGTATAATATTCAAATATTGGCCTTTTTAAAATTCCCTTTGGTCATGAGCATTGAACTCAGGTCTAAGTGCAGCCCAAGGCTAGTGCTCTACCAAGCTGAGCCACAGCTCCACTTCCAGTTTTCTGGTGGTTTATTGGACATAAGAATCTCACGGACTTTCCTTCCCAGACTGACTCCAAACCACAGTCCTCAGATCTCAGCCTCCTGAGTAGATAGGATTACAGGTATAAAAAATGTGAGGCACTGGCACCAGGCTAACAATGGTCATGAGTTGTGGTGAATACATTCAGAATTCTTCTATGGTTTAGAAGTATGCACTTTTGTTACGTCTCTTCCTATCATTCAATGCAACACCATAACTTATTTCTCTTTCTCTCTGCAATTTAGCAACCTCCTCCCTCAAGCCCCTGGACTGCCAAAAAAAAATAAAATAAAGAAATCTTTAGGTATAGTCTAAAATATATATATGTATATATGTGTATGTATATATGTATGTATGTATATACATTCATTCATAAATAAGACACATACTGTTTACAATGTACGTAGATAGGACAAAATTGACTGGAATGTATAGAGGGAAGATGAGAAAAATGCTCAGGAAAAACTTTAAAAATAAAGGAGGTATTCCAATAGTATCAAATATAGTTTAAAGTAAAATAAAGGTTGGACAAAGGTGGACTGCATGTTTTGTTGTTGGTAGTTTTTTGGTCAAGGGGTTTGAACTCAGGGTCTGGGCACTGTCCATAAGCTCTTTTGCTCAAGGCTAGCAGTCTACCACTTGAGGTACAGGGCTACCTTCAGCATTCTGGTGGTTAATTGGAGACGAGTGTCATTGCTGATGGTTAATTGGAGAGGACTGTCTCAGACTTTCCTGCTGGGGCTGGAGCTGACATAGAACCTTGATCCTCCCTTCTCAGCCTCTTGAGTAGTACTTAGGATTAACCAGGCATGAGCCACCAGCTCCTACCAGAGTTCTTTTTTTTTTTTTTTGTAGGACATAAAACCCACAACAAATAGAAAACTGTGATTATATTGGACACAGGTAACATGGTAATTTCTGAATATTAATAATGCAGAGTACAAGCCTAAATGAAAATACAATCATAAAACATGTTCTGATAATCTTTCAGTCTTTCACAGATAAGATACCCAAGAATAGTATGCATATACTATGCAAATATGCATATTTACATATATGTATATATACATGTATGCTATTTTGTGTATTATCTCTCTCTATATATATGTATCTTATATCTTATATAGGTAAGAAGCTTTGGTGTATAAAGTAGAGATAGTAGTTAAACTTTAAACATGTACAGCAGAATAAATATTTAAAATCCAAACTTAGAAAGACAAATAGCTAGCAACACACTTTTAATTGAAAAAATTAACATAGTTTTTGATAGAGCAAGAACACACAAATGTGTCTGAGTAGTATATTAATAGGGTTTATTTTATGTGTAACTGTAATTCAAACCCTAAATCCTACATAAGCACTGCTCCTTCTTTTCAAGAGCCAAAGGAACATTTTAAATGATTGCTCATATATCAAGCCATAAAGAAAACACCAATAAATCTCAAAAAGGAGAAATAAATCCAGCCACATACACTGCAATTTACTACTGTACAACTAAAAACTAATAACAAAACTTATATCTTAACTTGATTTATTTTAAGATACACTCCTTTGAGGCAATTTCCAAAATAAAGAACGTGCTCCTTTTTCTCTAAATTGTAGTGTTGCAAAAATAAAAATATAAATTTTGGAGAACAAAAGGAAACAAAAGGTCTCAATGCAAGAAAGGAAAATAGCATTCACTCTTGGAATAAAAATCATAGGGCTTACTTCCCCTAAGTGGAATGCTCCTTTTTACCCCAATTTTTCTGTTATCGATAAAAATATGATTTTGCATAAAAAACTAAAGAGGGAACATGGTTAATATGATGAAATTACCTAAAAGTACTGAATCTTCTCCCAACCTCTGACTAATGCTCATTAATTTTTTGAAATTGTAAGTCAATTAATCTAAAACCTAAAGATTTTTTGGTCTACAAGATACTTTAGGTCTAGAATAAAGGATAAAATTAAATTTATTAATGATCTGCTGATACTATCATAGTTTTAGAGTAATAAAGAAAAACCTTACTTCTCATTATTGTCTGTTCACCTCATTGTAAAGTAAATGTGTAATTATATTGGGCTGTATGCAAGTATATATAAATGTAGTAAATGAAGTAAAACTTCATTAAAGAACTCAAGTGTCATTCCTTAGAGTGGCAAAGTCAAAGTTCAACAAAATATACACCAGAAACAGGTGGGGTAGGGTCAAGCAGAAATGAGTAGATGAATGAAGAGGAAGAGGGGGAGAATATAGTCAAGAATTCCATGTATATCCTACAGAATTAGGAAGAATGAGGAGAGAGGTAGTAGGAATAGGTTAGAATATTGAAAGGGGTAGTATTGATCAAAATATATTATATTCAAAAACTGCTTTGTTAAATGCCAACTTTTTTGTACTACTACTTTAAAATTGTGTGTGTGTGTGTGTGTGTGTGTGAGAGAGAGAGAGAGAGAGAGCACTTTACCAAAGGCAAGCAGACCTCTTGTCTTTCTACTGTACAATGGTGTGAAGTAGCCAGACAACTTCTACAAGGAATTGATAAATCACCTTTGATGAAAAAAAAATAAGTTCAGATGGCTGCATAAGCAGAGGGAATCTGTAAAGAAAGTGGGGATAGTGAGTGAATTAATCTCACAATACAGTGGCTGGCACACAAGTCCATCAGGGCATAAGGCTGGGGAGGAGGATGAAGGTCTCTCCTCTCTATTGCAGCCACAGCACTGAAATGGTCAGAAGATCAGAACTTCCACACAGAACAGGAGTTTTATGGAAAACTGGCCTCTTTTGGCTGTAAGGAATATCTCTTTAACTCCTATGAAAAACTATCAAGAAGAATTTTCAGAGAAAACAAGACAAAATATAAAGTGGCAGGAGAAAGTTTTTGGGGAATGGATCTAACCTTTGAATTGCAAGCTGAACAAATGAACTTAATAGTGTGGAAAATAAAATCAGTGATTTGGAGATCATTGCGAATACACCACCAGATGCAAGCCATTTCAGTAAAGAAACCTAAAACAAATATTCATTAAAAGTAAGAAAGATACAAAGTGTAAATGATAGATAATGGTACTGAAAAATTCTTATTTATTGAAAAAGGTGTACTTGTCTAAAAATATGACTTAAAAAAGCAGCTCAGGAAGGAGCATTAATAAATTATATCATAAAAGAAAACCTACAGGAATCAAGGAAAGGCTGTAAATCACAGTTCAAGACAAATCAATACATGTCAAAATTAAAAAAAAAAAAACCTGCTCAATAAACAGGAGTAAAACTTTTGAATTTTTCTACACCCAGTACTAGGGCTTGAACTCAGGACACACTTACAGTTCTTGCTTTCTTTTCACAAGGCTTTCCACTTGAGCTACAGCTCCACTTCTAGCTTGTGGTTGATTAATCAGAGATTAGAGTCTTGCCAACTTTCCTCCCTGGGCTGGTTTCCAACAGTGGATCCTCAGAGCTCAGCCACCTGAGTAGCTAGGATTAAAGGTGTGACCTTCTGGCACCCCATTTTTTAAAATTAATTTATTTGTTATTTTTTATTTTTTTAAATGGCAAGAATGTCAAAGTTAAAATGTTATGCGACCATCAGTCATTACAGCAATTTAATACACTTCTGAGATGCTATTCCCAATCCTTCCTTTTCCTCTCCCTCTTCTCCCATCCTCTTTCCCTCCCTCCTATATAACAAGGCCACTCATTCGTTAACATAACCAAAGACAACCTACCATGAAATTATACAAATTTGACATTGCTTTAGTAAAATCCTTCTTCAGTTTTTGTAGTTGCCCTTTATAAAACTTCTGCTCTCATTTATGATCTAGTCCAAGTTTCGGCATGGCATTTTTATGGATCCTTATTTAGTCTTTCCTTTGAAAGAATTTCATGTTCTTTTTCTGTCTTCCTTAAAGCTGATGTTTGAAGAGTACAGTTTCACTGTCTTGTCCCTTGCTTCTGAATTTGAGTTTTCCTGGTAATTCTTTATGATCATACGCACACTTTGAGCAGAAGTACTACATAGGTGATGCATCCCTTTATCTGTGAGTGAACACTGCCAGTCTTCTCTGTGAGTACGAATTGCATTCACTCTAATGTCTTGCTTGGATTCATGGTAAAAATCTGCCAGAATTCCCAATGATTACCATTTTTCCTTAAAGACTCAGAAATCCTCTAGACTAAGACATTTGAAGCCATACAAATATTCTCTTCTTAATTCAGATTAGAATTTATTCCCATTCGTTAATAAGTATGGATAAATCTTGCATGGAATACTTAATGCCATGGTATCTGACTAATGGAGATTTATAAGTTTATCCTTTCTTCTACATTTGTTTGTGCTCATTGTGCTACAAAGAACAATTTGGCCAGGTGCTAGTGGCTCACGCCTATAACGCTAGCTACTCAGGAGAATGAGACTTGAGGATTACAGTTCAAAGCAAGTCCAAGTGGGAAAGTCACTGTGACTTTTATCTGCAACAAACCACTGGAAAACCAGAGAGGAATCATGGCTCAAATTTGTTCTGTGTAAATTTTCAGAAGTAGATTGACATCTTAACAGTATTTTTCTTTCAGGACTTTCCCTGTTCCTTCCATTCTTTTGTGCATAGGTTAAATTTTTGATTCTCTTGTTTCTAGATGAGCTTTACAAGTTGAACAAGAAATGTACTCACTGCCTTATGTATGAAACTATACCCCTCTCTATATCACTTTGACAATAAATTAATAAATAAATTAATTAAAAATAAATTAGATTTTCAATTATCCCTGCTCTCAGGCTCCAAGCATAACATACCTTTCTTGTCTTGATGGAGTTGAACAAGTGGGCCTGAAATACTGGAGCGATATGTACTTTTATTCCAAGAAATTATATTGTATAATTAGGGGAAAATAGGGTCTAATTCTGTCAAAAGCTTGTAGGCAAAATAGCCATCCATTATAAACAAGCAGACATCCATGAAACAAAACACAGAAGCATTTTTTAATAGCAGGAAATCTGGGGTATCATGCAGTTTTGATATTAATTCCTAAATTATCATCTACAACTGTGAATAGAAAGAAGGAAAATAGAAAAGAAAGACAGAAAAATAGAACAGATTCATTGAATACAGAGCCAAGAAAAATGTGTTGAACATACAAGAATTTGGGATAACAAATATCTTACATTAAAAAAAATAGCCAAAAGAATTAATTTCTCATTAAATGATACTGGAACTTATTAGTATGAAAAAGGAAACATTGTATCTGCATTGTACCATATACAAAGATAAATTCTACAGAGATTAAAGGCCTACATGTCAGAAAACAAGCTTTAAAACTTTCAAAAGAGAATATAAAAAATTACAACAGGTCCCCCCAAAAAAGAAACCATGGAAAAGGTAAGAAATTTGACTGTAATAAAATTAAAGGTGCTATAAACACAGTAATAAATATAAGCTGTATATCTGAAGAGATGCTGCTTATATAAATAACCAAGAAATAATTTACATCAGGAATAAATAGTACACAAAGCAATAAAAATTCAGTGCTTCATTACAATAATAAGCAAAGGCTATTTTACGAAAGACTAAGACAGATCATCCATAAACCTGTACAAAAGGGACATATCCTCAATAATTTTCATGGACTCCAAAATAAAATTATAATCAAATACCATTCTCCTTCTGTACAGGCAGAACTTAAAATATCTGACCAAGTCAGTTGTTCATGGGGTTGTGGGAACACAGAACAGGGGAACTTTTAATGCAATTTCTGTGGCTAATTTTGACATTAATTTGATAGTGAGAGATGATAAGCTATACCCGTCTATATCTTCATGATTATCATCGATCAATGCATACACCAGAGATCAAATAAGAATGCCCATTTTACCACTAGTGACAATAACAGGATAATTTGTACAAATGAAAATTCTGTTTCAAAAAAGGTTAGTAAAGAAAATGCAGTCACAAAATAGGAAAACTGTGTGAAACAATGAAGTAAAACATCTCAAAAATGAATAAATCTAACAAAAAGATGATTCATAAAATGAAAAGTTTTAATAATGTGGTTAAGAATATTTTCCTTGACACATTTGAAAAATACACAACCAATGCCATACATTGTTTAAGGAAATATGTGTGTGCCCATTATGTATATCATGTACCCTTTATATAATACACACCACATATAATTTTATGTACATAAAAATGTCTAGCACATAGGGGCTAGGAATATGGCCTAGTGGCAAGAGTGCTTGCCTCTTATATATGAAGCCCTGGGTTCAATTCCTAGCACCACATATATAGAAAACGGCCAGAAATGGCACTGTGGCTGAAGTGGCACAGTGCTAGCCTTGAGCAAAAAAGAAGCCAGGGACAGTGCTCAGGCCCTGAGTCCAAGCCCCAGGACTGGCAAAAAAAAAAAAAAAAAAAAAGAAAGAAAAAGAAAAGTCTACCACAGATGCTACACACCACCTATTAAGTTCTAAGAGTTTTGCCACCCTCATTTCTCATTACACGGTTTATTCTGAGAAGAAAATATGAGAAATAATGTTGGGAAGGGAGGCTCTAAATCTTAAATGTTAGTAAATATGTTAAGCTTTATTTCTTTTCAATCACAACACAATCTGAAGCAAAGGCAGAAAATATTAACCCACCTAAAATTACTCACAATGGTTAATTGTACTTATGTTTTTATTTGAGCAAAATTTAATACATAATCCTATGTATCAGGCTCTGTGTTAGTCTCTTCACATTAATCATTAATTTTATTTCCCCCTTTGTTTGGAATAGAGTATTTTAAGTAAAAAAGAAAGAAAGAGAGAAAGAAAGAAAGAAAGAAAGAAAGAAAGAAAGAAAGAAAGAAAGAAAGAAAGAAAATTCCAATAGGTTACATCATGCATGACTACAAAAAGTAAGCAGGCATTTAAAGAGGAAAGGCAATAACATTATGATTTTATTTTCTAGACCCATATACATCTGAAGGGTTAAAATGAGCTTTGAGGTTTGGTTTACAGTTTAAAATATAATTAGTGTCCTTGACATTATGATTACTACTAACTGAACATCAAAATAGAGCCAGGGAATATATTTTGTAAGAAAAGTCAAAAAAGAAATCTGTCATGGTCACAGCCGAATTATCTGAAAGAAAATATGAGGATATTAAAATATTCCTCCAAAGCAGATTGATAATAGCATGAAAATCCAGCTCTGTGTGAAATATGAAGCCATACATGTTTTCCTAAAAGGCTTGGTGAGTGCTTTGCATTGTATGTTCATTGAAAGAAGGATTCAGAACCTTTTTTTTTTTCTTTTTTTTCCCCCCAATACTGGGGCTTGAGCACAGGGTCTGAGCACTGTCCCTGGCTTCTTTTTGCTCCAGACTAGCACTCTACCACTTGAGCCACAGTGCCACTTCCGGCCTTTTCTGTTTATGTGGTACTGAAAAATCGAACCCAGAGCTTCATGCTTGCTAGGCATGCACTTTACTGCTAAGCCACATTCCTACCCCAGAGCACTTTTGTGAATTTTTTTTTTAACAAGAATTGGAGTTTAGAAACTTCTAGTCATCCAGTAGAGTGGAAATAAGCTAATGAAGCAATCTTTTATATTTTTGCCAAGCAATTCACAATGAGTCTACCGGGACTGTGTCTCGGAACTCCAGCCACAGTGGAAAGCTAGATTGTCTTGCCCTCCAGAATGACATACTTACTCACCAGGGAAAAGAATTGAAAAGACTTTTTCCTCCTGGCCCTGTGGTAATGATGCTTGGACTCCTGCAGAGACGATGTGAAGTGAGAATGTCGAGGAGGAAGTCGGTTAGCATCAATTAAGCAATAAAGCAGTCAAACTTACTGATCATGTGCATGAACATGTCTAACACATTCCATCTTAATGAGGCGATCTAGGTTAATGCATTAATTACTATATTTGCGGGTCTTGTGCTGCAATGACAACAACATCTCCCCTAAAAAGCCTTCCTCTAGACAGTAGAGGTGGTTCTCTGATAAAAGAAAAAGGAATCCTATTCTTCTTCGACTCTCAAGAGATGCTCAACAGTATTTAAATGATTGATCTCAGGTCATATTTTAAATTTTACTCACTGAGTTGGACTTTTCTCGTCATCTCAGCATCTGTGGCTCTGTGAGTGAGAAGAGAACTCCTATTCAGATATTTATCTCTCACACCTAAAACCATGTGCTTCAAAGCAAGGGATACCTTCTAATGCTCTCTCTTCCTGCACCACCCTTTTCAACATCAAATGCAGGCCTGATTGGTCAGAAAATGTGCCAATTATTTGTCTGTAGGCATTTAGTTCCACCATCATTCTTTGAGACACTTCAACAGGAGAATGGATGCATACATATGATAATTCTCAGAGTGTCATATCATTTTGGTTGTTCCAATATAGGCACTGGTTTGGTAATCAGAAAGAGGTACTGAAGGTTCATTGTGATTATCTATACATGCAAAGCGTACGCTGATCAAGCCCAGCCATTCTTCCTAACTGGAGTGAGATAATACTTCATTGTGGTTGTGCTTTGTTTCCCTTGATGAGTAATGAAAAAGATCTCTTTTTCACATATATATTTGCCATTTGGGAAAGTGCTCATTAAGGAGAATCATTAATACTTTGATATTTAATTTATTATTTTTTGTGAGTTCTTAATTTATCATAGATATTATCCCTCTGTCAGATGTCAGAGTGGTTGGCATTTTCTTCCTTTTTGTCAGTTGCCTCTCATTTTCTGTCCATGTTTCTTTTGCTGCACAGAAAACTTTGAATTAGATTTAAATTGTATCTTTTACTTTTGCTTCTTGAGATTTGCGGATCCCTTTCCCCTGATAATACATTGCTAAAATTGCTTTTCTTGTATTCACTCTTAATAATTTTATAGTTTAGGGGTATTATATTTAGGTCTTTGCTTCATTTTCAGTTGATTATTTCACAGAGCAAGAGATCAAGGTACATTCCCAGTTTCTCGTGTGTTTATCCTATGTTTGCAGCACCAATTGTTAGAGAGTGTCCTTTCTCCAATTACGCATTTCAGGCTTTGTCAAGAGTCAGTCAACTGGGCTGGGAGTATGGCCTAGTGGCAAGAGTGCTTGCCTCCTACACATGAAGCTCTCAGTTCGATTCCCCAGCACCACATATATGGAAAATGGCCAGAGGGGGCGCTGTGGCTCAAGTGGCAGAGTGCTGGCCTTGAGCAAGAAGAGGCCAGGGGCAGTGCTCAGGCCCTGAGTCCAAGGCCCAGGACTGGCAAAAAAAAAAAAAAAAAAAAAAAGAGTCAGTCAGCTGTAGATATATAGGTCTATTCTAGAATCCCTATTCTCATCATCGGTCTATGTGCTTTGGTCCCATGGTCATATAGGGTTATTACTATGACTCTCTAGTATTATTTTGTTACCTCCAGTATTGCTCATTTTCAAGACTGCATTGGACATTCTTGACCTTCTGTAGTTCCGTATGTATTTTAAGATACTTTTGTTTTAGTTCTGGTGAAACACATCATTGGTATTATGATGATAATTGTGTTGAGTCTACAGAATGTGTTCAGTAAGAAGAAAATATTAACAATATGGATCTTTTTCACACTGGGACTGTCAGAGATGCTGTTTGTTTGTTTGTTTGTTTCCCCTTCCATTTTCTTTTATCGGTGTTGTATACTTTCACTGTTATCGCTAATCACTTTCTTTATGAAGTTTATTCCAACATGCTTTTTAGCAGAGCTATTGTGAACATGATTATTTTCATGATTTTTTTCTTAGTGGGTTCATTCAAAAGATACTGGTTTTGCTTGCTGATTTGGTATCTCGCTACTTGAGTTCGTGTATCAATTTAAATAGACTTTGGGAATGTCTTGAGGGTTTTCCAAATGTGGAGTAATATTGTTTGTACTGAAGAATAATTTTATTTGTTCCTTACCTGCAGTTATATTTTTAATTCTTTATTCTGCTTGATTTCTCTGGCTAAAGTTCGCCAAACTATATGGAGAATAACTGTCTATTTTCTGATTTTAAGGATATACTTTCCTGAATGAATATGACCAGTTCCACACTCAGTATGACTATGGGTTTGTCATTTATAAAAATTTTCATGTTGAGGAATGCTCCTTCTATATCTAATTTGATCCAAACTTTTATTATGAAGGGATATGAAATTTATCCAATAATTTGGGTCAGAGAAGGTGTATTAGTTTGGGGTGGGTTTTGACTACAGAAGAAAAGGCACATTCCCCAGGAGCAGTTAACAGGTAAACATGAGACAATAAGATAAGGACATACTGGCACACATCCTATCTTCCAATTGAAATACTGTAAAAGCCAAACTCATAATTCCACGTTTTTACCCAAACACAAGATGAAGCAAACACACCATCTGGCTGATTTCCAACGGCATCAAGCTTTTCCCACACAAACACTGTCCTCTCCTGTTTCCTTCACTTAGTTGTAGCTCATTGGGGGATTCAGAGCACTCACATTTGTGTAAATCCAACTTTAATGAAAATATATACATATACACAATTATTTTAAATATGGTGTCCTAAGTACTCTCATGTAGTTCTGTTTGAATCAGCAGGGTAGCATGGATGAATAGATGGGTTGTCTTTTGGAGCTATTTTTAAAATATTATCACATTGTTAGAAGGATGCATCCTAAAATGCAGACAAAATTAACCACTGATCTCTGTATTCTCATTTAGGAAAACTGTATTCTCATTAGGAAAACATGGAAGTCATTTTTCCACCGAGTTATAGTTTTTATAAAGAGGCAATTTTATACCAAAGCATTAATTTCCTCTCTGGATATGGGGATAATAATAGTATAGGCCTTCTGGAATTCTTGTGAACCTGCAATAAAACAATCGTTCAAAAGTATTTTGAACAATATCCATCACATGGAGAGTAATTATTCAATAGGTCTCCCATGGCATTGTTTGTCTACATTATAACCGTCTTCTCAAGGGCAGAGACTATATTGCGACTCATTTCATATTCACTATCCTTACATGGGAGCCTACCAAGAATAGACTGGAGAAAAAAATGAATGAATCAATGAGCAAATCAGCGAATGAATGATTTAATGAACACAGAGTAAGCCTTTTGAAACTGGTCTAGCTGTGCTCTTCTAGGCCTGAACTATTGACATTTCATTCTAGTGCAGGAGTCCTTTTCCCATTAATCAACTATTACAGTAGAAAATGGCTCTGGCCTCGGGGATTGCTTGTGGGGAGAATGTTAAGAAACCTTTCAGTAGCTGTAGTTGCTGTAGTTTTCCTGTTGCCCATTGATGGATCAAGAGCTAATTCCCCAACTATTTTCAAGCCAACCTAGTAAGTATATAATATTTACTCAAGCGACACTAAGCCATTTGGCATGATTTCAAGCAGGAAAAAAATGTTTTTAAAGGGTACTGAGGGAAGACTGGTATATAAATAAGGTTCGCTCATAATGGTGTTGGTGACACTTCTGTTCATCTTCTGAGCGGCATGCTAAGAAAAAAAATTCTTTAAAACTAGCTTTGTGTAATGCTTTGCTTATTTTTTTTCTATCCTCATTTCAGATCTGAATGACAGTATAATCAGACAGAATGAAAATATAACCCCAGGAGAGAAGGGGAACATATGAATAGGCCCTGTTGATAAAGCAAATGGATTCTAGTTCATCCAAGAGAAAATAAATAGAATGTGCAGGTTTAGGAGAGATAGGGGGAGAATGACAGTAAGGGTGGCACTGATCAAGAGGCATTGTGCCCATCGATTGACGTGCTGAAATGAAACCCCATTGTACAACTATTTAAAGTAATAATAATAATAATAATAATAATAATAATAGCAGCAATAAAAACCCAGGCACTGATGGCTCATGATTATAAGGCAACTTATGAGGCTTAGATCTGAGGATTGTTGTTCAAATACAGATCAGGAAAAAATGTCTATTATACTCTACTCTCCATCTAAGCATCTAAAAGCCAAGAGTGGAGCTGTGGCCCAAGTAGTAGAGTGCTAGCCTTGAGCAAAAAACACAGGGACAGCACCTAATCCCTGTGTTCAAGCCCAAGGATTCCCCTCCTACCTCCCCCACTCCCCTCCCCTCCCACATTTAATCAGTAGTCTACAAGACAATGACTACTTTCTTCTTACAACAGTGGGAGGTTTATAGGGAGAAGTGGTAGCTTAAGTTTATTTTCTGAATCCATTTCCCTATAGTCTTAAAGGAGAAATAGAGGAAAACTGAATCAATCAATAAATCAATCTTTGAATAAGAACTTACTGTGTTCTCTTCCTAACAGATGTCAAGGATAATGCTAAGTGTTAAAACCCATTACCCTGAGTGGTAAAAGTAGTATTTTATACCTTTCTGTAGCTATAACACAATACCTCAGACTGACTCACTTATAAAAAAGATAGGGCAGCATTGTCCAAAATACAATATAATAAAAGTGTATTTTTGGAAAAGGGGAATAGTATTTTGGCTCATGGTTCTAGAGGCTCTGAGGGTCTAAGAGCATGATGCTAGGATTTGATGAGCTTCTGAACGGACCTTGTACTGCTTCTGCTCATGGCACCAGCCCTGTCACAAAGCTATACATGAAACAGAAAAGCAGGCTTGTCTTTGTTTTGTGACAACCTGGTTTTGTGGTGACAAACCCAGTCCTGCAAGAGCAACCACTCACTCAGTAGGGAGTGAGTTCCAATGATTTGCTCTCATCAACCTTATCATGTGTTCAATGCATGACCAAATTTCAGTGTGCTTTTATTGAGACCAGATCCTACATGTGAATTTTAGGAAGTAATTCACACTATAGCAGGGTTCTGAAACCACCTCCCTTACTGGGAGAAGAGAGGAACAGTTGTAAAATATAGAATTAATTTAAAAGGGGGCACCTAGGATATTTGTTTTAAAAATGGGCATGATGGTCTGCTGCTTACTGAGATCTGAGGGTCATGGTTCAATGCCAGCCTGGACAGGAAAGTCCATGAGACACTTATCTCCAATTAAGCACTAAAAAGCCAGAAGTGGAGCTGCGGCTCATGTGATAGAGTACTAGTATTGAGAAAAAAATTAAAGAGCTTTCAAGCACAATGCCCAAGCTCTGAGTTCAAGTTCCAGTACCAACACACACACACACACACACACACACACACACACACACACACACACTATCTTTTCTATAATTCTTTATGCACAGTTGTTAGGTGGTTTGGGGTGTTTTTTGTTTTTGTTTGTTTGTTTGTTTGTTTGTTTTTACTTGTGAAATAACCAAAGAGGTAGATATTTTCCCAACAGCCATTATTTTGAATCACAGAGTAAGAGTGGGGATTCTGGAAATAGAGGACATATTTTGGACTCAGGAACAGGCTATCCACAAGTGATAGTGAGGATGTAGCTGCATATTTATTCCAATTTCATAGTAAGAAATCATGATTAATGATGACAATTCAGTATTCATGTTACCTAACTGCATAAGGCTCCCAAACCAGAACCAGCCACATACAAAATATATTACTCGAGAGCTCCTTAAACATAAGTCTTACTCTTAAACTATCAAATGTCATTGGCTTCCATGCTACTTATAGATATTTTAGATTTATGTCTTAAAAAATGACTTTCAGGCCAGAAATAATAGTGCATGCCTAGGGTGCCAGCTACTCAGAAAGTGGGGCTAGGAGGACTACATTTTATAGCAAGGGTCGTGTTAGAGCCAATCTGAAAAACAAACGAAAAGCAAAGGCCTAGGTGTGTGGCTCATGGGGAGTACACTTTTCCTATTAAGTGTTAGATCCTGATTTCTTGAGCTCACTCCCTAGCCCTACAAGAAAATTGTAAAAACCTTTGCAAAACATACGCTCGGTAATATGATCAAACCAAAATGAAATGACCGTTTCATCATTGATTTTAAATACCTCATATTCAGAGGAGGAGGAGAACATGATCAGAAAATTCAGTACATAACCTACAATTATTATTTTTTTAATTATAGCAAGGGCAAGGGTGGAGAAGGATGATGTTATTTCATTGGTCTTGGTTTTTGGTCCTAAACTGATACCCAATCTCCGGGGTACATACTAAGGATTAGTAAATGCCAATTGACATTTATTCATAGGATAAAGGATATAAGCCCAAGTACAGTATCCTGTTTTCCTTGTACTTAGAAAATACTTCCCTCCAACACCAGATTACCTTTAAATTTTCCTGTTCTCCTCCATGTAGCCTCTCATTGGGCTCTTTCACTCTGTTTGGCCAGCTGAAGGGATAAAGGAGCCCTATTCATGCATATACATCAACCTGTAATATATGAACCCTTTCTCTGAGAATTCTAACCTCTCCCTCTCTGCTAATCCTCTGAATAAACCCTATTGCTTTTGCTGCTCCAAGTGAGGAAATAATGAGATATATGAAGGAAGCTACCATTCACATCTGACCTTCTCATTTCCAGCTTCTAAGTCCATTTGCTTAACAGAATTCAAACTCAAGGCTGCTGGTGTTAAGGATTGAAGTCATAATTCATGTCGATAGTTGTTGATAGATTTAAAGATAGAAATAAAAAGGCATGGAAATAATTGAGCAAAGAGAGCAGTTCTCATTCAGCTTTAGAATCCCCTTTTCTACAAAGCCCTACACAATGATCAGTTCAGTAAATAATGCATAAACAACTGCCAGATTTCAGTTGCGAAGGATATTATTTGAGGTCAAGTGCAATGGTCCACCCCTGTAATCCTAGCTACTCAGGAGGTGGAGCTAGAGAGAGCAGAGACCAAAATGAGCCCTTCATAAGCCTGAGACCCTGTCTGAAAACAAATCAAGAACTAAAGGACCAGGGATGTGGCTCAAGGAGCAGAGTGTTTACTTAGTGAACAAAAGGCCCTGAGTACAATTTTAGTACTAGTAGGGAAAAAATACACAATGGCATTATTCCTTTCTGATAATATGGCATGCACTCTGCTTCTAGTGTATTTTAATTAACTGCACTTCTACATTTTGCAAAATAAAAAGAAAGAAAATATGTTGAAAGATGGAGCAAAAATGTTTCTACAAGTGAACATCAGCACTGGTATCTCGAAGAAAATAACAGAACTATGACTGTAGTTCTGAATTGGAGTTTGTCACAGGGCTGTATAAAGGGGAAAAATGCATTTCAACCTGAGAAGAAAGACTGTGATTCCATATCTGATCAAATTTGTAAACATCCTTCTCACCAGCCAAGACCCTTAGTGAGAAGATGCTGGCACATGAGGAATCTTTTAAATCAACAGGGAGCAACATCCAATTTCTCCTCCTTCATCTAGATGCAAGCCCCTGTCCCGCTGAAGTGGATGGATTGTAAAACCCCACAGTATACTTCCACATTCCCATTGAGGATCTGAGAAAGGCACTTCTATCCCAATTAATATTTAGATTTCTGAATAATGAGCACTTCAAAGCCTAGCTTTATTTATTGTGAACTGAACTCCCTTTAAGGGAGAAGGTTTAACATACTATATTACAGAAAAGGAAGAGGGTACAGATTCTTGGAAACATGGAGTAAAATATCAAGTGCCACAGTTGCTTAGAGATAGCTGACATGAAATGAATTGGGATCCAGCCCCAGAAAATGAATACTAATGGGCTTGAACAAGAAGGATCTAGAAAATAACCCAAGTATTTAGTGGTTAAAGGTTAATTGAACAGGACATGACCTACGAACCTCTTTAGATGCTAATGGATATTTGCTTCCTCCCAAATGTATCATTTATCTTTTGTTCCTGATTTCTACAAACCCTTGGTTTGGACATAGAGTATAGTTATGCTGAATATATGTCTTAACCCTTGAATTGACAGCTTCTCTAATACATTTATTATGAAGAATTTTTTTAAAAAAGGAAGAGAGTAAGTGGAGTGTGATTCAAGGTGGCAGAGCTCTAGCCTTGAGAAAAAGAGCTCATGGACAGTGCCTATCATACCCTGACTTCAAACCCCATGACCAAAAATTAAATTAAATTAAATTAAAATTTAAAAAGGAAAAGAATAAATAGAATCCGACTCTGATTGAATCTATCTAGTCATTGCACAGGTGGCCTGGATAATGAATTTGACTCATTTAAACTATATTGGGATGAATCATTTTCCCCTAGTTAGGAAAGAGTTGTAAAAATCATGCATCGTTGTCAGTAAACAACCATTCTGAAGCAATTCTATAGCGTATGGAGCAAAGACTGTAGCAGGTCCCTTTAAGGTATCCCCTGCTTTCTGTACTACCGATTGAATATTTTCTGTCTCTCTTTGATGAAGGAAGCAATCCACTCTGAAAGCTCACTTGGACCCCATGGAGTAGGACAGAATTATTGCAGGACTAATGACGCCATGAGATAAGATTAACCACAGTAGATAGAAGCCAGGGATAAATACTTAGCCTTCTGCCCGCTAGTGGGACAGTTCTGTGATGCATTCCACACAGACTGTGGCCACAGTAATAGATGTGAAGGTAACCTCAACGTACTTCATCAAATTCCCCACTGTCCCTGACCCTTTTCCTCACTCCCCTGCTACAACTTGTGCGATTTCTTCCCAGATGCACTGCAAGCATCCAGACCCTTTTTCTCAAGATCTTCTCTAGTAAGTACTCCATGTTGGACAATGGTTCTCATCAGAAAAGATGACTCACGATGGGTAAAATAGTGCCTCTCTGTTTCATTCACTCTTAAACAAAGACCATAATTTCTCTAGACAAAATCTGACCCAGAGTAGCATGTGTAGGTCAGTTTAAAATCAAGTTACTTTATTATTTAGTCCCAAACAAGGTAAAACTTACATACAAACTCCTACTCAAGAATGGTAGGTATACAGTTTTTCTAACACATACTTAAAATTATTTTTATTATGGTTTTAATAGTTGTACGAAGGAGTTGCCATTCAACAAAGCAATTTAAACATTTTAATCAGTGTCACTCCTTTCAACATCCTCCCCCATTCCTTCCAGCTCACCTCTTCCTTTTCTTTTCTTTCATTTATATTATTATGTATTGCTATTTTAAAGGTAATATACAGAATGGTTATAGTTACATAAGTGAGAGAATGAGTACATTCTTTTGAACAATGTCACCTCTTCCCTTGTGTTCTCCTAGGCTTTTCTTCTAACCCCACGAGTTGTACAGTTCATTTTCAACATAATGTCTGTTATCACTTCTGCATTTGTTCACCGATTGGCACACCCTTTCTGTGCCCCCTTAACCTCCCATAGACAGATAAATGAACAAATGTGAAGGTAAGAAAAATGAAAACAGCAACAGAAAGGAAAAAAAACTCATGTTTCTCATTCTTAGATTTCAACTTGATGAACCTCTTTTTTTTCTGGGGGTGGGGGCGGGGGAGGCGGTCATGTAGCTTTATCTCTGGGCCTGGGCGCTGTCCCTGAGTTCTTCAGCTCAAGGTTAGAGCTCTGCCACTTGAGATGCCATTTCCCCTTTTCTGGTGGTTAATTGGAAATAAGAGTTTCATAGATTTTCCTGCCTGGGCTGGTTTTGAACCAAGAATCTCAGCCTCAGGGATAGCTAGGAGATAAACATCATTTTGTATGGCAATAAGCACATAGCTACTGAGACTTTGTGATCCTCTCCTAAGAATATCCTCCGTTGGTCTCACTATGGCATTCAGTTTCCTTAATTTGTAGGATATATATTTGCTTTTGTATTGCATTCTCTGCTCTTCTCTTCATTTGTTTATTACTCTCCTCTTGACTCCAATCCTTTCAAATACCTGATCCCTAGAGCATATTTTCTTGAACTTTGACTTTGCCTTTCTAAAGAATTACACCGGGGCTGGGAATATGGCCTAGTGGCAAGAGTGCTTGCTTCATACACATGAAGACCCGGGTTCAATTTACCAGCACCACATATACAGAAAACAGCCAGACGTGTCACTGTGGCTCAACTGGCAGAGTGCTGGCCTTGAGCAAAAAGAAGCCAGGGACAGTGCTCAGGCCCTGAGTCCAAGTGCCAGGACTGGAAAGAAAAAAAAAGGAAAAGTATTGCACCACCAGAGTTCTCCCTTTAGTCTACTGTATTTCAGTTAACACATTTGTGTACACTTGCACACCACCTAATATATTTGCTTATATGTTTATAAACAAATTCTAGCTTCTACATATGAGAGAAAACTTGCAACCTTTGTCCTTCTGGGCCTGATTTACTTCACTTACTATTCCTTTACTATTACTTTTACTATTACTTCACTTTACTTTTTCCAGGTCGTTTCATCTCTTTGCAACTACTACAATACCATTCTTTCTAACAGATAAGTACAGTTCCATTGTCGATCGTACTGAATGATGTTATGGACAACGCTTTGCCAAGTACTGCCCTATAGTGTAAATAAACATGTTTCTTAGGCTTTTCTGTCACTGGCCCATGATACCACAATTGAGCATTGTTTAGAGAAAAAAAAATGTGTCAAATTTTTCACTAGGCACTTCCCTTGGGGTGGTAGTATATTCCACATTTCTTGTTGAATGATTTTGTCCAGATTGAAAGTGTCTTGTTTTGAGTTATGAGCTTCTGTCTGTAAGGAAGTTACCTGGCAGGGTTTGTTCATATCAGACTTCAGTACAATGACACCAAAAAAGAGAAATACATACAGTAGTAATAGCATTAATCCTCTTTCATTTTATGTCCTCAGACATTCATTAAGGACATATATGTCACATAAAAATAAGCGATGCAGAAATTTTGGTGTCATAGTAAACAGATAATATTTCTTTTCTCTGCTATGTAACAAAGCCTTTTTGTTTGGTCCAGAGGAAATGTTTTATGTTTTTTTTAAAGAAAGTATTGTCTTCAAAGAAGACTCCAAAATCAAAGCCCATAAAGCCAATTCGTAAAATTGAATTGAGATTTTATTTTAAAGAGAAACTCCAAATTTCCTTTACGTAGCTCAATTTGTTTCTCATGAATTTAGTGTTAGGCTCATTCAGTTGTGTTACTTAAAAGCAACAAGTCTCAATTATCTAATTTATAAAAGGCTGTAGACACATTTCTAAGGATGAGGACTGACTAGCTCTGTGGGTGCGTGCGTGCGTGTGTGTGTGTGTGTGTGTGTGTGTGTGTGTGCGTGTGGCTGGCTAACACAGAAAAATCAGGAGAAGAATGAGATTTCACAGAGTTATCACACACCATTCCTTGCAAGTCACTATTTGTGAAGATCTAGAGATACACTCACAGACAGGATATGAAATCACATAGATGATGAACATCTCTGGCTGATTAAATGGAATGGAAATACATTTTCTCTTTCCTATTGGAAGAAGCTTAACACTAAAAAAATCTAATCTTTTCTGAGATAAAGTTCATTAACACAATGATTATTCATTTGGCTTTTATAATGATATTGCTGCTTAATCACTAGAACATTGCCTCCTGTGCTCGGTGAGAACCAGCAGGAAACGTTTGAAGAGCTAGTCTTGCTGCTAATGTGACGGAGAGGGAATGGTAGGCTCTGTGCTCTTCATTTCCAAAGTACAGCACGTTCTTGCTCAGAAGTCTGAAAGCTCGCGTCCAACAGCATGAGCTCTGAACCCTACATTAAACTCAGAATAAAGTTATATAACCCTGAAGGCTAAATCTTTGCCTCCGGTCTGCTGTTTCTCTCTGGATTGCACGTAACGTTTCTCAGGGGGCACATTCCCTTTACAAACCAAGATTGCAAGTGGTTTGATCTTGGTGCTTGCAAATCTGTGGTACCAATTTTCAACAGCTCATTTGACTGTTTAGCTCCATAAATAAACATATGCACAGGATAGGAGCAAACTATAGATCTTTAAAAATGAGTGCTTGATGCACTCGGTCCCCAAGTGTACCCTAAATGTACAGAGTGGTTCCCTTTGCAGTAGAGTCAGAATGAAAGCAAGATCATAGAATTTCATAGGGAAAGAAAACTGCTGCGTTTAGTTTTCATTCACTAAAGATTTGTTTGAACAGAGGAACAGACAAACTCCCTACATGATACTAAATTATCAATGGTGTGCACAAAATGCATGCATAGTTATCACCTAACATGTATTTCACAGTGTGACAGCCAGGGTTGTACATGTCAGGCAGTAGTAGCTACTTTTGGATGATTTGAGCAAATGATGAGTATAATGGAAGGATTGGAAGTGATTTAACCATTTATCTAATAACCATATTTTTTTGTTTCATGCTTATTTTTAACTTTATTTTATTGTAAAGGTAATGATGTACTGAGGGGGTCACAGTTACATGGGTAAGGTAATGATTATATTTCTTTACAATCAGTGTTACCCCTCTCTCAATTTCTCCAGCCTCCCCATTCCCTCACCCCCCACTAAGTTATAAGTTTCATATAACCTTGTTTTGGAAGCTGAGCCCAAACCAAGAATTTTGACCTTGATTAGGTTTTAAAAATATGGTTTCCTATAGGACCCCTTTTCAAAGCAGATACTTGACCATTTTTCAATCTATTTACTTTATTGTTATTATAGAAGTGATGCAGAAAGGGATTATGATGACATGGGTCAGGTAATGAGCACATACAGTGTCTTCTCTTTCCTCACTCTCTCCCAGTCCCTTCCTCCCATCTCCACCCATGAGTGGTATAGCTCACTTTCATCAAGGTCCAGTGAGCTCCGGTACTGCACTTTTTCACCCCTTTTCCTGCTTACCTTTCCGCACTATACGAAATGTGTACCTATGTCCATCCTGGCCATGAAATGTGACGGCCACTAAGGCTATGCCATCCATCAAAGGAGGAGTTTTACTACTTGTATTGTCTATTTTGAGAGAACAGTTTTCCCATCCTAGAAAAACTGTATCTGCCTAGCCAAATTACTTAACATTCCCCCAAATGTGTCGTGAAAAAGATCACATGACCTTTTCCATTTCCACAATTCCCAAGATGTTGAATTTTTTCAGGGAAGACCATTTAGATCCTTGTGAGCCAAAAAATAACATATAGACATGAATGATCCTCTGATAGGCTCAACAAAATGGCACATTCATAACAAGGAGATGTTCACGATGTACTTTTCCATTGTGATGATGCAGGCATTATAAATTCCATTGGATTTTATTTCAAGTTTGTGGGCATGACTTTTTGAATCACAACTTGCTGGCCAAGATTCTGGCCACATACTCTGGCCAGATGCTTTACAATATTCGTTCACCAACCACATTGTTGTTCTGGGCTGTTCTAAATGATGCACTGCCTTTTGGAGAAAGCATCAGAGTTGAAGGAAGAAAAGAAATAAAAAGGAAACAAGTAGGTAGGATTGGGATAGTTAAAGGTTATTTCCTAGGCAATAGGGGTGTGTCTGCACATTTACGTTTTACAGAGATGCTATTGCAAAGGAAGGAAAAGACAGTGGAATGTACCAATCTCCATATGGTTATATCCTAGGCACTTCTCAATCACTGACCCTAAATGGTACGGGACTCCATGAAGAAACCTGGCACCAGAGATTTACACTTTCATTACTGTGTTCCACTTCATTATTTTGCAGAATCTTGGAAAACATATTTGATTCCCACAGAAACCAAACGTGAAGTGCATAATGATAAGAGCCTATGCTTTAAATGGGCTGAAAATAACACTGGGGTGGGGGGCGGTACCTGGAAGAAAATGCAAAGCTGTGTATTAACATTTGGTAAATGGTAACCTGAATGATCCATAATACACATTAGCCTTGCATCTTGGAGAGGGAAAAGGAACATTCAGGAGCTATTGGGACACAGACAATCCAAAGCTTGAGCTAATGAAAAATTCGTTCCTATCTCATTATTGGATACATTATGCTATTTTCATTTGCTATTATGGGAGTTCTTCTGTTTATGTTATAAATAGATTAAACCCCCTAAATATGACCTACTAGGGTGATGTTCAATTATTTTCAGTGAGTAATCATTAAAAACACTTTTACAAGTAACAGAAACTTTCTTTCCAGCTGCAGCTTATATGCAAGTTGAAATAAAGCATCTCATAACTAAGAAAATCTTTTGATTAGGGACATAGGTAAAGTAAACAGCTAACAGTGTTGGAAAAACATATGTATTAAAAGACAGGAAAGTAGTTAGATGATAAAAAAAAATACTACACCGAACATGAATTTTGATGAAAGTTTTAGCTGAGAAAAGGGATCCCGTTTGCTTAGGGACCTCGCTAATTTTGTGTTTCTGCAACCAAATAACAGAAGGATTCAATTTTATTAAAAAAACATCATTCCTTTAAAAAGATTTTGAAAAAACATATTTTGGCTCATTGTTTCAAAGTTCTATCCCATGGTCAATTTCCCCATTGCTTCTGGGTCTATGACCATGCCTTCACTGTAGGGTATGTGGGAGGAAGAAGCTGCTAACATAATTACCACAGGAAGAGGAGAAGGAGATATAATATTTTTAGGCACATCCCAATGACCTAACTTCCTCTCATTAAGTTCTTCTTCCTAAAGATGCCAAGGCCTTCCAGCAGCACCATGGGGTAAACACCAGGCCTTCAACATGTAGCTCTTTGGGGGATGTTCAGTATCTAAACTATAGCAGGCAAATGACCCAGGAACTGGACTGAGGAAGGCTGTGCAGAGGGCACTTCTGGATCCAGCCTTACACCAGACTATGCTGTGAAAGAGCCTGGAGCAAAAGGCCAAGGCACTGGATGCCTAGTTAACTGTAGCTGAAGCGATGGTTCCTAGTGGAATCATTTCCCACTCAGAAAATAACAAGCACTAGCTCCATCACATGAACTTAATATAACTTCAGGATTTGCATCCACTGCCCATTTGACATGAATGTCCTTTGCAAATGCTATGCTGGGAGTATGTGCTTGTGCTTGTTCTTTGAGAGCACTGAACGTTAACAGGATTTAGACATGCACTTTGGAATTAGAAACACAGCTCCTTCTTCTGCTTGGGGTTCTCCTGGAAGATGTGGCAACCTTAGGTTAAGTCATTTGATTTTTTTTTGTTCTTCTTGCTTAATTAATGATCAGTAAGAACCAATGTTATCTAAGATCCCTTTAAGATGTATGAATCAACACTTAGAGCTGAAACCCTCTGTCATCTAATCTTGAGATGAATCCTTCATTCCAGGGTGTGTGATGTTTTAGACTTGAATGAGCATGAGGGACCCAGGGGAAACACTGTCTTTAAGAAGCAGTCAGAAGTATTAAACATAAGATTCTAAGGAAAATCGCATCATTGACATCCCAAAGTGTTATATGAACCTAGTAATTAACATGGAAAGCAGATATCTACGTAAGATGACATCTGGAGATCTTGTTTTCTTGATTAAAAGGAGATCTTTTTGTGCTCTGAACTCAGGTATTACAGCTGATAGAAAGAAAACTTGTAATATAGTGAAGTACAATGCAGGTAAGATCATGCAGAGGAGTCAAAGGTATCTTTGGAATTACCAATGGAGGATTTTGAACGTTCTCAATACAAATAAGTATTCAATGCTGAGGTGACTGTTATGACTGTTTCTCTGATCTGATCATGTAACATATATATGGTATATACATCATATCACATCATATCATATATACCATATTATATCATATATGCATACATATCATACCGTACTTCTCCTAAGTATATGTAATTTTGATGTACCGATTAAAATATATTTTAATTTCTATTAAATCGATTTTAGGCTAATATATTTCCATAGCTATTACAAACCATTGGAAACCCAAATGTTTCAAATGTTATGTGTGTGGTATAGTATAATATAATGAAATCCATCAGTGTTGTAGAGAGTCTGTAGCGGATAGGACAAGCATTTGTATTTAGTGAATTCAAAACTCTCTTGGTAGGTGTGTCACTGTCATGGGCCTTGTCCATGCTGTGGTTCATGGTAGAGGAGGAATCCGATGTAGGAAATCTCCTGTAGGAGCAAGGCAGAGTTTTTAATAAAAATGCAAAAGTTAATTCTCAGCTAGAAAACAAAGGTCTGGTCAATAATTTAAATACAATATTTGTGTATACTCTCTCAGATGAAGTAGGAAAACTTCTTCATACAATTAAACAATGATACATTCATTCTCTCCCACCTTCCCTTCTTCCTTCCCTCTCTCTTTTTTTCCGGACACAGATGTAGGACAAGTAGCATCACAGTAAATAATTATGAGTTACCTTATGCTATCCTTCCATTGGAAGGATAGTATATCCTAAATCAGGATACCATTTGATCTGAGAAGGTTGTCAAACTCCAAAACCATAACATTGAAAACATTATGTATGAATGAGAGGCTCCTGAGCTGGCATCAAATAAATAGACAGTTCTGGGGAAAGATTCCATGTAGAAAAGAATAGAAATTCAAGAGAAGAATGCTGAGGACTTTTTTTGTGTGTGTGACCAACCCTGCCCACTATGGACTGGAGCTACGGGAGGCTGACACATAGATGCTTTCCTTTCTCTGATTTATTATTAAATCTTTCCTTTCTCTGTATTATTATTAAATCATGGCATCAGATCAGTCCCTTCGTGACTCCTCACCAAATCATCAGCTTCACTAAAAACTTCTCAAAAGTCACGAGATGGCTCTCCTTGTCTTAGTTTTCTCCTAACTCCTTTATTCATCAGACAGATTATGAATTTGTTTCCTGATATTTTTATTCATTTCAGTTTCTCTACCTGTGAATACATGTACATCTTGTAAGTCTGTGACGTTTTCCTTTTGGTTGACAATTCTTTTTTTTTTTTTTTGGCCAGTCCTGAGGCTTGGACTCAGGGCCTGAGCACTGTCCCTGGCTTCTTTTTTTGCTCAAGGCTAGTACTCTGCCACTTGAGCCACAGCGCCACTTCTGGCCATTTTCTGTATATGTGGTGCTGGGGAATCGAACCCAGGGCCTCATGTATATGAGGCAGGCACTCTTGCCACTAGGCCATATCCCTAGCCCCTGGTTGACAATTCTTGATGGCTGAAATAGTACGGAAATCCAGTATTTGTTTTGTAAATATTTGTTGAAGGACTAAACATATGTATGTATGTATGTATGTATGTACATATTTATGTATACATGAATGTAGGAGCTGGTACTTCTTGATGAAGATGAAATGCATAAACATTTTCAAAGCATCATTCTGATGTTTGATCCCGGCTCTATTTTATTTTTTCATATTGTTTTATAATAATCGCCTTTTATTTCTGCAGTGAAAACATTTGAATAATTTTTCCTTAGCAAAGAATACACTTTGCTGCCTTATCACAAAACAGAATGATTAGAAAGTGGTCATGTAGGTTTGCATCTGTTCAGTTTTTAATCATTTTCAAGGAAAATAATTTTAAATACCTCAGCAGGGTAGCCTGTCAGAACATCCACAACACACCTCTTGTTATAAGGAAATCTTCTCTCGATGCCCTGTCTTCCTTTTCATACTGACTCTTTCTTTGATCATAAAGATAGTCCTCATTTCTGTCCCAAAAGTTGTTGAAAAATATAAAATATTCTATTAGGAAACCACATTAAACACAATAAATAAGCGTGTGTTGGATGGGAAATGAATAGTCTATATCCATGAGTATTCTCAGTAAAATAGTCTAAGTCTTGTGAATTAATGAGGGAGAAATTGCTGGATTTTCTCAGAAGTCAGCTTCTGAGAATTTATCATAGAATTTACTTAGCCACACAGATGTGTGTACAATTAAAAAAAATAGAAAGAAGATGGCTCTATCTTTCCCTCCACCTTCAAGGAAGATAATGATGATTATTCATGATGCTATTTTATTTCAAGTAGAACATAGATATTAGCTAATTATACAATTATCATGTTTTCACCATTTATTTTTATAAAGTGGTAACAGCTTAGAGTTTGATTATACATATATTCAACTCAAAACAAGGTATTTTTCCAAGAAATTGTATCTTTTTTTTCTTGCTAAATGGGAGGATTTTACTTTAAATAGTATGTTCTTCATAATCCTAAAAATCTCTGATAGAATAGATTACTGAATAAAAGTATATAGCTTCAAGTGATTTTTGTGTGTTTGGTACTGGGTTTTGAATTTAAAACTATAAAATTGCTAAGTGGCCACAATGCCCAACTAGTATTAACTACTATTTTTTTCCTTTTTTTGGGGGGGGGTGGGTAGTAATCACTTTCTGCCCAGATGTACATAAAAGCAATCCATCTACTTAGACTTCCTCTAGTTGTTGAGATTCTGGATGTTGACCACTGAATTACCAACCTCTCCAGAGCAAGAGTCTTACAGACTTCTCTTCCCATGCTGCCCTGGAATCAACATTCTCCCAATCCAGCTTTCACACCGTTTGAGATGACAGGTACACAGCACGGATCCCACCTGAGACGCAGCCTCTTGAACTTTTCTGCCTAGGTTGACCTCAAAACACAGTCCTCACATTCTCAGCTTCCTGTGTAGCAAAGATTACCTACATGGGCCGCTGGTACCTGGCTTCTTCTGCGTTTGATTTTAACACATCATGGAAAGAAATTACCAAACTTTAGCAAACTAATTTACCAAACTAATTGCTACACAATACATAGACCATCGGTAGATCGACTGACCAATTGATCGACAGATAGACACATAATATTCCTATATATCATATACGTTGCTATTGGGCTACCTATTTATAATTATTTTTCTTTTTCAAAATAAAACAGACTGATTACAGATTAGAAGAATATACAGTAACATTTTTATCAGTACCTAAACCAAACACCACCAACTACTGCAAACATGGTTTTGGGGATATTTAATGAATAAGTGCTAAATAGGAGATATGAGGAAATTATGATGATATGTAAATGGTTTATATAGCTAAATACTAAACTAAATTGTTTCACACTGTGCCATGCCTAACTCAAGTAAATAACTGAAACTCCACAGCAGTCAAAGGCAAATTATTTAGGTTTCTTTCTTATTTTGTAGTAAAAAGTCAAAACTGCATGAGTCCACCTTTTAAATTAGCAATTGTTTTTCCTCATCAAACATTCAAGATACAATAGCCAAATTATTCAACAATCTTGTAAATTATTTACATATGAAGATGTTATTAGAACACTCTATTCCTGCAGAGTAGTTGCTTATCACTTTTCTCACTCTTTCTTTGTTTTCCCTGTTTTATTTTGCAAACCAGAATTGCTTGGATGACAAATAGTTTCTACTGTATGTTTAAAATTATGGTTTTTAAATCATATTCAGAAATATTTGGCATAAATATTTCCTTGGTCAGAAGCACTTAAAACTCAGTCCTCTTTTAAAATACAGTATTTTAAGTATTTGTCATTAAGACTTATCTCTGTGAATGAAGATTTCTCTCAAGTAACAGTGTAAAAGTCGTTAAGTTCTTCTTTCACTTGGAATATTCAATTGAATACAAAATTCTTCTTTGTAGGGAAGTCAGAAGCATTTCTGAATCTCCATTCCACATTAACCTGATGTATTCCTATGAACCATTTGTTCTTTCTCTAAACCTGAGTTTGTATACTGGAAATGATGATAGGCCTTTAGCGCCACCTCACAACCTCTGTGAAGGTTCAAGGGCACCAATCTAGAATCATTGCACATAACTGAAGTAAATGAATAAAATAAATAAATAAACATTGTACCTGTAATCTTCTCAACATCCATGTTTACTATTGTTATTGGCCTTCACCAAATTATTCAATTTTTTCCTTGATTCTCAGCTCCTCCTTTTTACGTGAGTTTCTATGTGGTATTAGGATCAATAATGGTAAGAAAGTATGAATCTATATATTTTCCGATAAGTACAAGCTTTCCAATATAGATATTATTCAATGAATATATGTGTGCATTTGATATATATATATATACATACATAATTCACATATTGTGCATGTAAAAATCCTCAAAAAGTATGAAAATAATGCAAATATTTACATGACTAGCAAATTATTTATAAGGTAATTATTAGTTCATAAATCTTTAACCTTTTTGTGCTTATGAAGTTTGATATTCTTAGAAATTGTTTTGTAAAATAGATAAGCTGTATTCCATAATTTGACATTTATTGGGGCTACTTGTTTGCATATTACAAGTGATTCCACTTCAATATAAGATCTCTGGGGCGTCTGGGTGTCTTGTCAACCACAACAGAACTTAATAAGCAACTTATGAACACTGGTATTTTGATAGGCTTTCCTTTCTTTAGTCCTTTAGTCCTTTCCTCTGTGGGCATGCATTACTCTAATCAGAAGCACTGAGAAAACAAGTAGATATTGCACAGATATATCTCCACAAGTCTATTTCGACTTCTGCAAATGCAATGTAGTAAGTGAGCCGTAGGAACATATATACACATGTGTTGCAATGTACCCATGTATTGTTTAATTAATATACCCAGTGCACATTGCTTATATTGATATATATAGACAAAGACAAACTCTGGGTTTGTCTGGAATTGTACCTCATATCTATTTATCTGTGTGGTTTTCCTCCACAGAATAATGAAAGTCACTATGTATCCTTATAACTAGCTAACATAATTGTTATGAGAAATAAATATATTAGCACATGGAATCACTGAAGACAATGTGTATATATCTTATGGATCCTATCAAGTGATGACTAGCTCACTCATGTCTCAGCATGTTGAATAAAACAAACTCTCAGATCTTGTGAGCCTTAAAGTCTGATGAAGGTGGTTGCATAGAAGAAGACTAAACAAAGAAGACAATTTCAGATAGTAGCAAGTGTTATGAAGGAGAAATAAAACAATCATCGAGTGACAAAATGATTTCAGAATCAGCAAAAGCTTCTCTGACAAGATGGTACCTAAATTCAAGGCTCTGTGGCAAGAAGAAGCTGCTCATCCAACAGCCTGGTAGAGAAGTGAGTAGACAAGGGGCATTGCATATTCAAAAGCCGTAAAGCAAGAGCAAGCTGCAGGCACTATGAAACCATCAGAAAGGAGGCTGTAGTGCCTGAGTTAGGAAGGCAAACAGTGCCTAGCCTGATGGGAATATGTGACCTTGTACACACTAATGACACATGACTGGGAGGTAAACATAGAGTCTAAGGTGGGTTCGTTATATATTTGCATCTGAAAACTAAAAATAATTTCCATTATAACTTCTTTCAACAATGAACTTACAGTTTAACAAAATGAACACCAGGAAGTTGGAGCCTTTGTTGTTGGGTCAGAGGGTGAGGTCAAAGGGCAGGGGACAGATCAGTGAAGACAGGAAGCGTTGGTGAACACAGTTATAATATTAAGTGCAAATATGGGACAATGGGATCATGTGATTTGAGAGGATGGAGGGTGTGGGAGGGGGAAAATTGATGAAAGGGTTAACACAGATCATGATTCTTGAAACCCCTTTGGGAAACTGCTGAAGAATAATAAGTATGATCTTAAATAGGTGTGTGGCATCTCTGTATGCCACAGTGACTCCAAGGGAACACTATTCCTGTCTGGTATTCTTTTTTTGCTTTCTGGTTGTGACATATCTTGGACTGAGCCATCTATGGGAAGTGACAATGGCTCTTTCCATTGTGAAGAGGAATATCCTGCAGAAAACACTCTCAGCATCTTCAGGGACTACAGTCTCAGTGGGAATTTTTTTTTCCAAATCTATACATCGACAGTCGTCATTTTCACCTCCTCAGGGTGCAGACCATTTTTCCCTAATGACAATAGCATTAAACTTATTGCTATTATTGGTATTAATAGCTCTAATCGTGTCTTACCTGATGACTTCAATGCTGAATTACCCCTGGGCTAGCATGAAGTAATGAGTTCAAATGATCATAAAGCTCTTTTCAAATATTTTAGGCAATGCTAAATTATTACAAATGGCAGGGTAGATATTGCACACTGCCTATGAAACAACGGGTGTCCAGCAGTTAAAAAGCAAGCAACATTACTTTTCAGTGGCATTAGGGGTTCCTGGGGCTCAGCTCTCCCTGAAATTTAGTTTCCAAAAAAAATCAGTGTGAGTAGCTTCATTCTCCAAAATGAAGTGGACATCATTTCCCTAGGGACAAGGAAGGAAGATGCTGCCATTCGAAACCTGCACAATGTCTTATTATTTCTGGCGGTTCTTCTCATCATCCCCAATTCTCCTCACCTGCCACATGGCATGAGCAGGGTGTCATCACCAAATGCTTTGGGTTAGGATCCCTCCTACCCAGCTCAGCAGCCAGTTTCTAAATGTGAAGGCTCATAACACCTGACTTAATGGCAGTCACAAAACCACTCTTTGTGTGCTAGAGATAAGAAAGAAACACAATAAGCTGTCAGAGATTGTGGCAGTGATATTCTGGAAATGTGGACAAAGCAAAGCTATTCTGAGCTGTGGAAGTACAGGTTTCTAGAAAATCAAAATAATCCTACATAAGTAATCTATTGCTTTTTTACTTAATTAAATAGAATTGCTTTATAGGTGGTGTTGCATCCGAGTTGCTTTAAGAGTCATTCAGTCCCCAAATCCATTGCCAGTTGGTCTTTGGTTTAGCTTTGACACAGGGAAGGTCACAAAACTTTTCTTCATCTCAATTTTCTCCTGAGAAAATGAGGAAAAAGAATATATGATTGTGTTAAAGAACTCAGTGGCATGCAAAACATCAAGAATGTGTGTGCCTGACTTGCAACAGGAGACAACAATGAAACTGTCACAATGCCTTGTCATTGTTGTAATCTTGAGCGTGTCACAGAAATACTATTAAATATATTTACTAACTTCTAGAACCTATAGTTCAAACTGGAGTACACATTAACATTGAAAATGTAGACATTCACAGAAACCTTGATTAATTTGTCCGGAGGAGAGTAAGTATCTTCATTTCTAACTACAAGCGATTCTGATGTTTCAGAAATGTCATGGAGTACGCACACAACACCGCTGCCTGTATCCTTTCTCAGTCTTTTGGAAGGCAATTTCCAACTATCACTATGTGTTTTAGATAAAGTGCTTGGCATATGTGATTGTGATTGACATCCTCCATATTAACTGCCGAAACTTCATCTAGATTATTTCTGCAGTAGCCGCACATTCTTAGCTTGTGGCTATCACCACTAAAGCACAAAACAGTCCAACTTGAAAGCTGTTTGAAATTCTCTCCAGACAAGGCCTCTGATTTATTAGAAGGTAAAAAGTGATGGCTCTCTGACAAAATGGGACTGGGAGATAGGCCAAGAGGGACACGTATTTGCGTGGAGTTTTGTCTACAGAAAAAGAGACAGAGACCAAAAATAATGAATTTCAGCATCCTGTTTTCCAAGCCCATCCGGCTTTGGGTTGTTCTTTGTTTATTGGCAACCAGAAGCCCGAGGAGGGGGTGGTGGTGGGGAAGTGTGGGAAGAAATGTGAATAGAAATCTGCTTGGCAAGAACAGAGTAAGATTTCACCATGGCATAAGGCAGCATGGTTGCGTTTAACTTTGTATAGTTAATGCCTACAGTGGTGGGCTTCAAACCACGATCCTCAGCTCTGTTCCTCCCGAGTAGATAGGATTACAGTTGTGAGCCACCAGTTCCTGGCTGAGACTTACTTTTTAGGAAGAGTTTTACATTCCCTGTGACTCACTGTCTCTAATATTCTCTTGTCACTTAATAATCTATTTCTGGCACATTTATTTTTGGTTCTCCATCACTGACTTTCACATATGCCTGAACTCAGATGAGCAGGCTCCCTATGTAGAGTCAGCATGCAGCCGGGTCCTTACATTCAAGATAAGCAAGGAGCCTTTTGGATGAAGCCAGTCTGCTTCTGTCTACTTCGTGGAGTTCTGTGCAAGGCTTGGCCTTCTAAGGCCAGAATGAGCTTAGGAACTGGAAATGTGCTTCTTGCTAACCCGTGTGAATAAGAACTAAAAATTCATCTCACTAAGCCTCAAGTTGCTTCACACAAATAGAACAATAACAGTACATAATTCATGAGGTGGTTATGAGGATGAAATGAGATGAGAGCAACTATCATTACATATGTCTAGTAATATCTGTTCCTGACTACTAAAGATATTCACAGTGCTTCACACTTTAAAAAATAGTGCATGTTAAAATAGAATATTCTAGAGCTCCCAATAAAAGTAGCAGGATATCTTTGAGTGATTTCCATACACACTCTAGTGGAAGGTCCACCTATATTTTAGTATTTTTTCTCATATTTGGCAGGCAGGAAACAATGCTTGCTAGATAAACAGTAGTCAAGTGACTTAACTAACAAGCATTTGTATCACTAGATCCCTTGTTTACGATCACATCTGTGTATTCTGTACACTTGAAAATGAGTGGGGAAGAAAAAAATTCTATATTCTTCCTATTACTTCACTGTAGATAGATTAATTTGTCTTACAACCCTACAGAGGCCTAAGGGCTTGGAAGTCCCAGAGTTCTATATCATACATAAAGACACCAGAGCTTAGAAACAAAAGTATCCTGCCTGGCTTATGCCTCATTGAGATGAGAGGCCAAGTTTCCTCCTAGGCAACAGGTCTTTAGGATCTGTGTCTTTCACAACTCTGCCAACTACAGTGCAAGATTGCCTCTGTCCTTGAGGGCAACTGTAGAGTAAGAATTACAGGGACTGCTACTGCAGATGAAAACAAAGAATCACGTTCTAAGTGTAGGTTCAACCTCCCATCACATTGTCTGTTCATTGACCATCACAGGTTATATATATATATATATATATATATATATATACATACATATATGTAGAACAAGTATTTATAGAGTCCTGCTAGAACTGCTAGAACATACATAATATGTAAGACTTTCCTCTCCTAGTGATTCCTCTAGTGATTATACTGTTATAGGCATAATGGGTTGATTACCAGTAATTAGAATTTTATACATAAAGAAGAAGGGGTTGCTAATAGTACTATAGAAGTACCATTTATTCACCTCATTTTAAGGAAAATATACCCAGTTTTCTAAGTATTTCCAAGAAACAGCACTCAAGCTTCATTCAGAAAACACATCCATGTTGTATTCATTCTACTACTAATTCTTTTTATGGCTAAGGGTTGAACCCCAGATACCAGGCTGTACCAATTGGCCATGTTTCTGCAGTCCTGTCAAACCAGAAACATTCTCCATTTTTATTAACTCTTGACTAAGGCATCGCTAAAGATAGGAGCTGACAACACTGGAGAATATCTCTCAATTCTAGTGTATCCAATAATTCTACATAATGAGATTTATATTATGGATATCAGTTGGAATGTTCCAGAAATTGTGATCAGCCTCTTATTGAATCCAATTGGATGACTGACAGATGTTGCTGGTGCCAGAAGTAGTGACAATTAAGATAGGCAGTTGATGAAGTTGCGGTAGACTGTGTTTCACCTTTGTATTTTAGGAGAGTAGAATATTTTTGTGAATAGAAACTGTGATGTTATATCAAACCTCATTCCTTGTGTCATATTTTCTCACTGATTTGTACAGCCAAGGGAAGGACATTCTTGAATTAGTATTTATTATCAGTACTGTCATATTAAGATTTCCCAATTCTGTCATTCCAGTTAGCAGTCTATCTTACGGAAAAGTTTTCTTCAACTCCTCTGAATTATTCATTTACTTATGTCAAGGCAAACCATATACTCAATCGCAATAATGCACGGTAATCTTTATCTAGCCATGGTGGTTGTTGGTGTTGCTCAGATCATCCTTGGTTTGGCCATTTGTCTTATGTGTCCTTTGTAGACTATCCTTCATCATTCATTTCACACTTTCTTGCTTTCTAGCATTTCAGTTCTGCAGGTCATTTTGTTCTTTCTCTGGAAGCCTAGAATCAGCCACTCCTCTAATAAATCATGGATTTTTTTTTACTGGAAATTTTTTTTTAGAAACCAAGATATAGGCACTAATTATATCCATTTGTACATTGCTAGGGCCTGGGTTCAGAAACACCCAGATATTTGTGTACTCTGTGTCTTGTATTTACACAGTGGACCACCCAGTGTACAAATATATATAATTCTGTCTTTTCTATTTTTATATTATTGAAGACTGGAATCCAAATCAATACTTTCATTTCAACACAACAAAACAGGCTTTATTCTAGTTTTTTTATTTCTAGCTTCCATATTCATATTCCTTTTTTCCAACATTGAGGAAAACAGCCTTCATTTCTTTCCAGTATATTTATTTATCAAGCTAATCTCCAAAACACATGATCAGGAAACTTTCATTGAGGGAGCCCTTGATAGATCTTGGCCTGATGTGATACCTTCTTTCTATAGGGCCAAACCATAACTTGCACCTAGAAAAAAGAAGAGAAAGAGGGAGTAGGGAAAGCCAGAGCAATAATAATGATTAAAAAACACAGATTAATACTAATGGTTTCAGTTGTACTAACAGACAGACGATCTAAGTGGCAAACTATCTACCAATCTGGCCCATCCAATCATATATTAGTAAAAGATGAGAAATCAGTAATCCCATTTTTGCCTGATAGTCTCTGAGCACAGCTCCATGTTGGCTGAATAAAGTGAAAATAAACTATAACATCATCCCAAAAGGCCCAAAGGAATGCTTCAATATACAAATGGCAGGGAACAGTAAATGGTAACCCAAATCCATTAGGATCTGGTAAATCAACTGACTTTAATCTGCTAATTAAATGAAAATCAATTTGTTCCAATAGTTGTCAATAACATATTTCAACTGGAGGGATAGAAAGAACAAGAAGTTGCACTTTAGAAGCCTAATTATCAGCTGTAATGAACTGAACATGATATCAAGAGTCCTTCATAATTACATCATTATATTTGTAATTTTTTCTCTTGCTCAGGAAGTAGAAGTATTGGATAGTACAGTGGTAAACAGGACAGTTAAGTCTGGAAAATAGGTGTGGATTGATAAGGTTTGGGGAGTAAATGTTTTAGTAGTTAGGAACTGATTGTCTTCGAACACACAGGAAGCGTAGATTGTATTAGTCAACTAACTGACACAAATTAAAAGAAAATCCAGGGGCTGGGGATATAGCCTAGTGGCAAGAGTGCCTGCCTCGGATACACGAGGCCCTAGGTTCGATTCCCCAGCACCACATATACAGAAAACGGCCAGAAGCGGCGCTGTGGCTCAAGTGGCAGAGTGCTAGCCTTGAGCGGGAAGAAGCCAGGGACAGTGCTCAGGCCCTGAGTCCAAGGCCCAGGACTGGCCAAAAAAAAAAAAAGAAAATCCATTTGAGCTCTGTGCCTGCTTATGAACCTCACTGTTTCTCCTCTTTCTTATTTTTTAAACGAAACAAGTAACTCTCGATTAAAGTGAAGCATAAGGCTCCCAGGTGAAATTGTCTCCTGAGAGCACAGAAACAGAGATTCTTCAAGAAAATGAAAATGTTTCATGTTTCCCTTTCATCTTGAGAAAGGTTACTTTTAAGAGTTAACTGCTAAAGAGAAACAGATGTGTCCAGAAATTAAACATTCAAAGCCAGTCAAGAGAAACACTCTGTACCTTCTATAGAAACGGAAGAGTTGTCTTTAGCTGCTGAAAGAAGCGCTCATGATTATTTTTACCCAGACTGAGGGAACCAAGAGACTCGGGAGTGGGAGAATAGTTTAGAGTAGTTCTGATGGCAGTCATGGTGACCTTGAGAGATTGTAGTGTGACAAACCTCTACTTTCTCTTGTTCCTATCCCTAGCAGAAGATGCTAATAAATGTACAGAACAAATGAACGTTCTGTTTTCATATTTCTGCTTTTATTTCCCAATGCAGTTGATTTATTCTGGAATTATTTCTTCAGTTTTAGCCAATGCCCCATTAAAAAAAAATCAGAGCACAATTTTCACTAGAAAATTGGTTCCATTTCAAGTGAGATACATTGAAGACTAACTTTAAATAAATATTTATGGCAAAGTAATGAGAAAAGTATGGGAATCAAGATTCCAATTGTGCATAATGCTTTTCTAACTCCATCTAACAAAACAAACATTTAGACTACTCAATCTTGCTCATCATATGGCAGAACAAAGTAAAAACATTTTCTGTCAGTCTGCAAACGTGTGTGTGTGTGTGTGTGTGTGTGTGTGTGTGTGTGTGTTAGTACTGGGCTTTGACCTCAGAGACTGAGTGCTGTCTTTAGCTATTTCCTCTTGAGTCACAGCTCCACTTACAGCTTTTTGCTAGATTCTTGAGGATAGGAGTTTCACAGATATTTCAGCCCAAGTGGCCTCTGGAACATGAGTCTCGGGTATTTGCTTCCTCATCTTAGCTAAGATTACAGGTGTGAGCCACTAGCAGCAAGCCTATTTGCATGAAGGCTCTTGTTTCTGCTGTCCCTCTGTTTCCAAGGGCCTGTGTTCCTTACTCTCCTTCCTGGCTTCTTTTCTTCCATTCTATGTCTCTTGTTCCATATTTGCGCTCATGTCTATGCATTAGCTTTCAACTGCACATTGCATATTTTTGTGTCATTGTAACCACACATCATTTCTCTTCTGAACCTAACAAAACTCCTCGTCAATTTTTTCTTCATATTTTTCCATGCTGTTGCTTATGCATTTGTTTATTTAGTTTACTCTTTTGTTAAGGAATAGACTTTTAATGTTCTTTTACTTATTAGTTGCTTCATTCATTTTTCTCTTTTCTCTTTCCTGTATTAAGTGTTTTGCTTTTTATGTGTTCTTTTTTTTTAAATAGTAGGCTTTTAAAATTCATTTATTCACTCATTGGCTTGTTGATTCATTCACCCCATTCATTTGTAAGTGATAAATTTTCAAACTTCTTACCTCAGAAAGTGGGTGTGATTACTGGCTTACATCATCACTTCTTTCTCTTAACCACTGCCTATAGAATTTTCTACAACTGTATCTTCAGGTTTTCCTTAAATAATTTCTAATCCTTCCCTACTGATAACTCTTAATTATTTTACAAATATAAACCATTATATCTCTTCTGTCTTATTTCTCCCTAATATATGTCAAGTTACTGAAATACTCTGTGCTACTATCTTCTTGTTATTAAGTTGTTTCTACAGTAGCAATCTGAATCACATAGCAGTAGGACTGGGAATAAAGAGGAGGAGGAAAGACAGCAAGAGAGGAGAAAGAAGGAGAAAAGGAGGAGGAAGAGAAGGAAAGGAAGGGGATAAAGATGAGACAATAGGAGACAGTAGGCAGGAAGGAAGAAGAGAGAAGGAGTAGGGATTGTAGAGGAGGAGAAAAGAAAAAAAAGGATTACAGTAGGAGGAAAAAAGGAAAAGGAAGAGAAGAAAAGGAAAAGAGTAGAAGGAAGAAAAGGAAGAGAAGAGAAAAGAGGGGGAGTTAATAATAAGATGTTGCGTGACAAACAACTACTGTCTCCCATAATAACTTCAGGATTTCCAAGGTGGCAAATGACTTAATATACCTACTGTATTTTTCAGAATGCCTGGCAAAAGCGTAGTATCTACTTGTCCTTCATGTTCTTTCACAGCTTCTCAGTTGTTGTTGTTTTTTCCTTAAATCACCTTCCACTTCTAAACATAGATTCCAACCCTGATCTGTTTCTCTGCTCCATTCTTCCTTCTAATCACAAGTGAGGGCTAAGAATGCACTGGAAAAAGCCCAGTAATTTGCACATCTTCCTTTACTGGAAGAGTCAAGAAGATGGGAAACTTATCTTCTCCTTCCAGTCACACATTCAGAGAACAACAACAAAAGCCTAGAAACTATCAATTTACTATGCTCTTTTATTTAATAACATTAGCTAGCAAATCTGAGTTCAAATCTTTTCTTCCCCAGTGGCCAGGTGAAGTAAAGCTATGACAAACAGGACAGATTAAGGTCATCCATAGAATTCCTAACCTTTAAAAATAAAAGCTTTTCAAGGTCTGTAATTAATCAGCACTGTGTTGATTAGTGCACTTCAATCTTAACAGGTTCCTCCTGTAACATGAGGGATTCTTTGATGTGTTGAATCAGGGAAATTCTCTTTGACTACTTCCTATTGTAAATCCCACATACACAAAATGATTGACTGTTACTACTGTGATGAGCTTTGTATTTCAATCTCCCTTTCTGCTAATGACATCAGACTATGAAATGCTGTCAACTGAAAAGAAATCTATAATTTCCACACCAATGCTCCTCTTCTCATTCAGATCGGAGACCATGTGATGCTCACCTGTGAATACTGTGACATTGGGACTTCAGCCCGTGTGGTTCTTTGGTTTGGCCATGTGGCCTGGACGTCCCCAGGTGGTATCTACTGGATTTTCTCTTGTTGAGAGTCATCTGATGAATTGCCTGTATTTGTGTCTTGTAGATCCATCTCAACTTTCCATAGCACAGTTGGCTTTGAGTGCCCTTCCTGTATGTGGAAACATCCCTCCTCATAACATTGGGACAACCCTCTTTGGTATGGGGTTCTCTCCTTCTCCAGGAAGGACAATACACTTCACCCTGTGGTCTGAAGATTTACAAGAGCACTAGCAGGCTGACATCAAACAAGCATTTTTCAGTTAGCTATCCTCCCACTGACCAAAGCCAAATTGATTGTACAAAAGGAAAAGTAGAGGGTTGGGAATGTGGCCTAAAGGTAGAGTGCTTGCCTAGCATGCATGAAACCCTGGGTTCAATTCCTTAGTACCACATGTACAGAAAAAACCGGAAGTGATATTATGGCTCATGTTGTAGAGTGCTAGCCTTGAGCAAAAAGAAGCCAGGGATAGTGCTCAGGCCCTGAGTTCAAGCCCCAGGATGGCAGAAAATAATTAAATAAATAAATGAAATTAGAGGATTGGGTAATTAGTTCAGTGGAAGAGCTGGCAAGTGCAAGGCCTGAGTTGAGTCCTCAGCAATCTGAGAAAAAAAATAAATTAAATAATTAAATTATGAAATAGATTATGGTGAAAAATTATAAATGTCAACTTAGAAGTCAAACAATATTGCAAAGTAGTTTCACTGTTAATATAGTGTCAGCCACACCTAATGGCTTCTGCAAATTCAACCAGATACAGATGGAAAGTGTTTTTAAAGTTACATCCATGCTGACCATGTACAGCCCTTCTTTTTCCTTCATGATTACTAATTCCCTACATGACATTTACATATGTGATATCTTTTAAGTAATTGGAGGTGATTTAAAGCATATAGGAGTATGTGCATAGGTGATATATAATTACAACACTCTTTTATATAAAGAACTTGAGAAGATCTTTATTTCTGTTTCTATAAGGAGTTCTGGACCCCATTTTCTTGTGGGATGCTATAGACAGCCAATATTATGTATCTCAGAGATTATATTAAGACTAAAAGAAGGCCATGATCAAAGGGAAAATTGCAAGAAACGATGTATATATTGTATACCCTAATGAAATATGAAAATAGAAGTCAATATGGGAGAAGCAAATGAGAAAGGAGAAATGAAAATATTGTTCATTAATGTTTCAGTAGTAGGCAGGGGTAAAGTGTAAAATAACAACAGAACACTAAAAAAATACTAAAAGCACTAAGTACACTTCAGAATATATTCATATAAATGTAACCACTTAGAAAGGAAATAAAAACCCAATGAAATAGCTAAGGAAAATTTTTTTAAGAAAATAAAATACAAACACAGTAACAATGACTGGGACACAGTAATGCACCTAGTATATACAAAATACACGGTAATTACCACCACTGGATTAGTGATATGATAAAGAGCTATTATATTAGGAAAAATAAAAGAGCAGGAAGCTGAAATAAAGAGTTATAAATGGTGAAGAAAAGGCACTCCTGAATCAGGTGAAATATAAATTCATAAGACTACATACTTTTCTGTAAGCACATTTGAAAAAACAAGAAGAAATACAAGAGCTCTTAGAAAATAGTTTAACAAAAGAGTAAACACACCAATTTCCATAGAGGGAACAGATTGTACCAGTGCTATATAAATTCTTACAGAACACAGACTGTAAAAGAAAACATGCAAATTCTTCTGTGAAGCATTTATATTAATATTTAAACTGATAAAGGTAACACTGGGAAATGGAAACTAAAGACAGAAAATTATTTCTAAGCAACAAAGGCAAAACCTTCAATGAAATATCAGAATCACATTAAGAAAATAATACCCATTAGCCAAGTCATATGTATTTCAGAAAAGCAATGGTGGCAGCTACTCAGGATGTGAATATATAGAATGTTCATCTAAATATAGGAGGCTCTATCTAAAAAAAACAGTCTTTGCATAGTGGCATACATCTGTAATCTCAGCTGCTCAGAACCCTTGGAGAGAGGAAAATTATAATCTAAAGACACCTCTGGAAAAAGCATGAAACTTTATAGAAGGAAAGACAATAAATAAGTTAAGTAAGTAAATAAATAAAACTAAAATGTAAAAGATGTTTTAATATTAGTGAATTTGTTAATATAAAATGTAGACCATGAATTTGTTAATATAAAATGTAGACCTAACTGGAAAAAAAAAGGTATGTATCTGCAAATGACTACAAATAGGAGGATTTGATTCTAAATGCAACCAGGAAAGAAATGTGAAACCCTACCTCAAAAATAACCAAAGTCAAATGGGCTGGGGGATATACCACAAAGTAGCACAGTGCCTCCTTAGTAGGCATAAGGTCTTAAGTTCAAGTGAAGTACTATGAATGCACACACACACACACACACACACACACACACACACACACACTATATATGTATATGACATTGCATTTACATGGAAAATTCACTCTATTCATGTTAAATCATTGCTATGTTACTTATAATAAGGCAGATGAAATACTATGTCAATAGCCATATGATGTAATTGTGTGAATAATGACAGAAAACCTCTGCCAGTGTTTAGTATGAATATATCTGTATATCTATAAACACTTGTGGGCTTTTAAGAGGCGATCAGATCCTGAGTACTTTGACCTAATCAATGGATGAATCCTTTTATGTCTGTATCATATAAAGACATTATGCAGAGGGTGTAATAATTAGGAGGTAGGGCTAGGTAAAACAAATAGCTCATGAGGTTGTGCCCTGGTTGTACCTATAATTTCCTATCTCTGTCTACTTACCATCTGCCATAATGGTAGCATGTCCATTGCATTGATAAGGATATCAAAAAATCTTGTAATGTTGGAAAATTGAGCAAAATCCTTGTAAATAACCCATGATTCATGGAACAAATCACAACGGAAGCTTGAACATATTTTGAGGCGAAAGATAATGTAAATCTGATTTATTGGATCATGAGGAATGCTTGTATCAAGCAATGCATACATGGAAATTTACAGTTTTGTAGGTCTCTATTCAAAATGAAGAAGGAATAAAAGTCAGGTACTTTGATTAAAGCTAGAAACTAGTAGTAAATTAAATCTCAAAATGTAGAAAGAGGAAAAATAATCCACCTAGAACAGCATAAATCCATGAAATAGAAAATATCTATATAAAGAATAAAACCAGCACAGACCAAAGTTAGAGCTTCGTATAGATTCTAAATTGCCATTCTGTGAACAAAAGTGATGAGGGAACACAAATTATGCATATGTGCAATGACAAAGGAACAAAACTCACTGTAGATTTTATTGATTTTAAAAAGAGAACAGGGGAATTGTTGGGGATCTTATAGGAGGGAATATTCTGTGGTATTGGGTATGATTAATATCTTCATCTAAATGAGCTTTACTTGTTTTTATACAAACATAATCATTTGTAACAATACAATTCAGATTTTTAACACTTCTTTATTGGATATGTTAGACCTTGCTGATTCTTAATGAAAACTCCCTTAAATGATGAAATTTTTATTTATACAGAAAAACCTGAAGCTTGGGCATGGTCACCTCTGGGAAAATCAGTTGTCTTTCTTTCTTCTTCTGAACTCAATGCGTTGATCTTATTTGGATTTCTTGCTCATGGCTTACACACTTATTGAGTCCTGCCTTCAGTCCAGCATGTTGGTTAATTGGAGAGTGAGTCTAATGGAATTTTCTCCTATAGCACCCTACCTAGAATATGCATCTTCCTGATCAGTGCTTCCTGAGTAGCTAGGATGGTGAGCAGTGTGCTGTCATTTATTGGTTTCCCTGTATTGCCTATGTGTCCATATGCCCTACACAACTTTTAAATAACTTTCTGTACCTGGCTTTTTCTCCCTATACAATTTGAAAGGTTGTTCCTAGTTTAGCCGGGATATGAATCATTAGGAAATACATACTTAGTAAGCAGATTACCTCTAGCGGTTTACATTCAGTAGGTCTCAGACATAGCCAGTAATCTTTCTTTCTTTTTCTATCTACTGTGCCAGTAACCCTTATCTTCAGCCAAATTCAGATGCACTGTCTTAGGTGGTAAGATTAATTACTGGTGTGATTAATTACCAAACCCTGACTTGTCCCACTTCTTTATCTCCCTTTCTGCCTGGGTCTACCTACTTCTTTTCAAGACTGAGCATTTGAAAAGAAGTGAGAGAATATATACAAGAAAATTTCAATGAAATTAAAGGGACTAAAGAACTTGAGTATTTTTTTTCCTTTAAGAGAGGTTTTAAGATAAAATAGACGTCATTAATAATTTTCAGAGTAAAAATAGTCGGTTACACACCTCCTTCATTGTCTCGATACATCATAAAGAATTCAATGCCTGCAGCATTCTCAGGTCTGGTCACTCAGTCCTGTTCCATAATACCCCGTGTATGTGCAGAGTTACGTGTAGGTACAGATTCCCACAATTGATGATGTGCTCAAAATATATTGCAAGTGTCTGATTCAACATCTCTCCGTTGTCATCTAGAAAAGGTGAGAAAAACATAGAAGTGGACTCATCAATTTCACATTTTCATACCACATGCTTATGTCCAAGAACTGATATAACCCTGTGGTTTCATAGCAGTAAGATTAAAAAAAAAATAGTCCTCTCTTTCTGGAGCCCCCAGTAGAAGTTAAAATCCAATAGAGAAGAGACTTTTTTTAAGTTTACCTATCTTTTGATATAAGTAGAGTTACTTATCTTACCTTCAAGAGATCATGATGAAGTCCGGTGCCAGTGACTCATGCCTAGCATCTCAGCTACTCATGAGGCTGGGACAAAGAGGATCATGGTACAAATTCAGCTCTGTCTCCAAATAAACAACCAAAAAGCTGATCTGGAGGTGTGGAAGTACACCTGCCTAGCAGAGAAACTCTAAAATCCTGAGTTAAATTTCTATTACTAGTGGAAAGCAAAATTAAATTAAAAAATACAATAAAATATAAAAAGAAATAACAATGAGTTACTTCATGGAGATGGAAAAGATTTGTACATTAGTCACCATAGCCATAGTTATACTACATACTTTACCTCTGATTTTTACTTCCTTCATCCAAGTACTTGAAAGGACTCTAATTTTTTTTTTCCACAGAAGCTAATTGAGAAAAGCACTGGTTTTCAGGAACGGTGTTCTCTCAGGGACATGCCAGTTAATATTCCATGACAACTTGCAAAGCCATAGGCCTGTGGGTATCATTGTGTTTCTATGCCTGCATTTTCACAAAGCTAGCTCTTCCCTTCCTGCTGTTTTGAAACAAGAACCTCATTGCAGTTAGCTTCTTTGCAGACAGACAATAGAAACAGATACGGAAACTTTAAAAAAAAAAGTTATGAGTGGGTATACATAAGTAGGCGTATGTGTGATTTTCTTCTTTTCCTTTTAAAGTTTTTTGGCTCTGTTCAAGGTACGTGACTCCTGAAAACATCAGAAATAGCAGAGTCAATCAGACAGCTCCTCGCCTCTATGTCTACATGAACCAACAGAGAGGAGTTATTTTTTTTTTCAAATTTCCAACTGGACACAATACTTCTATAAAAACACAGTGCCTGTCTATAAATAAGATTCAAGAAGAAATAAAGGCTCCTTAGTATTCCCTGTGTGCCAATGGTATCGTTGACACAGGCTATTTTGGAGCAAGTCATCCATCATACAAAAGAGCTATGCATAGTTTTGATCCTCATTGAGATTGGTCAGGATTTTATTGCTATCACCTCCATCCCACCACCGTTATTTATTATTATTGTTATTGTACTCAATTTAACTTCTACAGATAAAATTCTCACATGACTTATAATGGGAAAAATGGGCATGGAAGTGTATGATAGCTGGTAAGGTCAAGTTCAAATTTATACAGCATTTACTTATCAGAGGCAGAGAGCATGACCTCAAGATTCCTTTCTTCCTTTTCCTTTAAGGAAACCCAATCATTTCTATCCCTAACTCACGCTCCAGTGGGTCTGCATTCCTGTAACAGTGAATTCATTTCTTCACCAGATGAAAGCTACCTTGTTTTTGTACACTGCAGTAGGAAATGCTACTTAAAAGTCCTCATTGTAGGGTTGAGTATGAGTATGTCTGTGTAGATGAACAGTATATTATTTGACAAAAGGAGATCAGAATATTATAAACTTTGTTCTCTCCTCTTATTGGAAGACAGTATTTTACATGGTACACTCTTGTTTTGATAATCTATCTGGACCTTCTTAATCTAAAATTTTGGTTTTCTATCAGTTTTATTTCCATTTACATACATATCCAAGAAATGAGGTGTTAAAATTCAAAAAGTAAATTGGGAATGACCATCGTGCCTGTAGTTGTAATGTATGATATATAAGAGCATGCAGATGTACGTTTTTGCAGAGACTCAGAGATGCCAGATCTAATGCTTTCTACTTAAATCGAGTGTTCTCCAAATGTGATTTATCATCATTCATCAAGGAACTCTTTTATACACAGAATAAACATCTAGAACAAGATGAAGCCCAGTAATAGCAGTGAGTGGGTTAAGAGTTCCACTTGCCTATTATTTCAACTTCTGTAGCCCACCCTCCCAAGACCCCAGCAAAGGCTCCAGGGAACAGGACAAGACAGAAATATGAGGGAGTCAGGCACAGGTGGCTGAATCCTGTGATCCTAGCTACTCAGGAGGCTGAGTATATGAGACTCTTATCTCCAATTAATCACTAAAATGCTGGAAATAGATCTGCGGCTTAAATGACAGAGTGCTACCCTTGACCAAAAGTAGCCCAGGGAGAACTCCCATGCCCTGAGTTCAAGCCTTCACCATAATGCTTTAGTGACAATGAGCACCAGGAACTCTGTCCCCACTCCTGTCCCACAGAATTCATGGATGGGTGTGTCATCCTAAAGGGCTCATGCCACTGAGTTTTTAGGCACATAGCAACAATAATGAGTCTACTGTGAAAAACAGGCTGGAAGAAGTACCTAGTGCTTATAGCAACTACAGCACCCAGTCAGCATGCTGGCAAACCTGCTCAATGAATTCAACATTGCATAGCAGCAGAGACCAAATTACCATCTCCTGCTACTCCACCACACCTTCTTCAATTGGCCTTTAAATGAGTGAAGAGAAAATCTTGCTGAACCCACTCTTCAAATCCATGGTAACCAGAAGTTTCAAAAACACGCAATCTATGCTACCAAAACTCTCAAAATACTTGCATCTTAAGAACAAATTAAATATGTTTTCCATATATTTAATTTATCCTCTGAAAGTATTTCTTGACTCTTCCTTCCCAGGCCTCCTGCCTCTTGCAATGCACATTCACTCTACATTCTATATATTTCCTCTCTCCCACGGATGGAGTTTTGTCTGACTTTATTTTCTATCTTATGCAAGAAATACGTATGGTCAATGTACGTTTTCAAACTTGGCAAGTGTCTGAGGAACAGACTCTGCTATAGCTCTCTAAGCCCACTGAGAATCACTGTTCTATGGCACTACTTCAGAAACCATTTTTCTCCTTGTAGCAAGGTAAACACTAGCTTGTTCCCCATCCAAATTAGGATGATATTCTAATTACTTGGGTCCAAATTAGCCATCTATTATTGTCTCCCAGATTCCCCACCATACCCTGCTATTTCTGAGCAAACATCAATTGTGCCAATGTCTTGAGTAGTGTCAATCTCCGCTGAAATGGTTCCAGCTACTTTAATATCATCACCAAATGTCTTATTAGTTAATTAATGATGCTGTGAATAATAAACCACTGGTGTTGTGAAATGAGGGAACAAACAAGGAGTTTGGCAACAGCCATATTTGCTTGAGATGACCAGAATATCTGTCAACAGGTGAGAAGTCTTCTCTACTAGGCTATAGAGGGAAGCAAGCAGAAGAATAATTCACAGAAGTTAACTTTCCTGATTAAACTTCTAGGATGTGAGAAGCTCCTTTAGCTCTTTAAATGTTTTGTTGTTGTTTTGTTGTTGTTGTTGTTGATGTTGTTGGAGGTGGGAGAAGTACCAGTATTGGGGCTTGAACTCAGGACTTAGATTCTCCCCATTAACAGTTTCTGCTCAATGTTGGCACTCATCTACTTGAACCACAGCTCTACTTCCAGTTTAATTAGACATAAGCATCTCATGAACTGTCCTATCTGGGCTGGCTTTGAATTTGTGATCCTCAGATCTCAGTGTCTGGAGTAGCTAGGATTCCAGACACAAACCACCACCCACACCCAACTTTAAGTGGGTGTTGTCATATAAAACCCTAGGTCTTTGTTTACTGATAATATAATGAGGAAAATATTGCTTCCTCTTGAAAGTACCTTCCAGCATTGGGGAGTAAATGTAATTCATTGGACAGGCCACACAATGAATAGGTTTCTCAATCTTGTCTGTCAGCTGTACCATATAACAACAGCACAAGAAGAGTGAGCATTTGGGACAAAATAGTGTGAGTAATGAGAGCACAGTAAAGGCAGCTCTACTGAAGAGAGCAAATACTCAAGAGGATTGAAAAGTAGAGCTTTCTTTCTTTTTCTTTCCAACAGTTAAGGTGAACACAGACTGAGAAGACAGTCATTGCTTCAAGTGATTGATGTGATTTCTCAGAGATTGTCTCCATTTACCACAAGGATGATCTCGATTGTTTTGTTTGCTCAGCTGTTCCTGGCTATGTTCATATTCCCTCAAACCAAACAAATGTGAAGAAACAGGGATCATGGGAGACCTGCACTGCTTGATGGAGCGGTGTTCAGGCCTCCCTCCTCTCCTTCCTCCTCTCATCCATCTCCATTGTCCTGGCAAGAAGGTACCATCTATCTGTAAGAGCACAGGGCACACTCGGTCTGAGCAGGACACCACCACTAGCTTTCTTTGAATGATTGAGAACCTTCTTCTGCTCTGGGAATGAGGGGAGGGAAGCTCAGGGAATATCGGGATGTACCACTCATGCCACTCATTTGCAGATATTGGCTTCTGGGTGCTCCCTGAGGATACCAAAATGTGCAGACCTAAGTGCCTTGTATCACATTTCATGACACATACAGATAACACACCCTCACAGAGAGACACACAGACACACACACACATATACACACTTCCTGTATGCTGCAAATAAAGTCATAATTCCTTATACTACCCAAGGCAATGTAGATCTTTGTCATACTGGATTGTTTTAACACTAAACAAAGCTGGGCTCTGGTGGCCCATGACTGTAAACCCAGCTACTTGAGAAGCTATCTGAGGTTTGGGTTTGAAACCAGCACAAGCAGGAAAGTCCATGAGACACTTGTCTCCAATTAACCACCAAAAAAGCCTCCAGTGGATATATGGCTCATAGTGATAAAGTGCTCGCCCTGAGTGAAAGAGCTCAGGGACAGTGCCTAGCTGCATGACCATTCAAAAAATAAGTAAATAAATTAAAAGTGTAATGACGAGATACACCAATCTTTACATGTTCAGTAAAGAAAAACAAATTCTATTTTCCAAATCTTTTCTTTTCCATCCACCATTAGTTGACTCTGTGGATAAAGAATAGACAGATGCAGGGGACAACCCTGCGAGAGGCCTAATGCCATTTCGTTATACCCATTGTTGTTCTATCCTTGACTTAAGCTGTGACGTCCATACCTTTTTCTTGCTATATTATACATAAAGAAATTGAGATTCAGAGACAGCAATTTGCCAAAAGTTAGTGACTTTTTCAAGCAACTGGCTTATTGTTTACCAAAATTAATACCAGGAAGTAGAAATATTTGTTGTTGGAGGGCAAATGAATGGAGAGGGGAAACGTGAGTGAAAACAGTTATAATATTCAATGTACATATGTGAAAATTGGACCAGGAGACTTGAGGGGTTGGTTGGGTTTGGGACAGGTGGAAGAGAAGGACGGAATGAAGTGGGATTGATCCACATGCATTGTACTCACAAATTGACACAGTGAATTGCAACACTTTGTACATCTACCTAAGGATTATAAAAAAGTAAACTAAGAAAAAGAAACAAAATAATTAGTTTCTAGTTACTGAACTGTAAACTCAAAGAATACAAATACCTACCAGATTTTCTCAAATGTCTACTCCAGGGTCAGATACACAGTAGGCATTCAATATTTGTTGGATGAGTAATGAATTAAGAAATAAATGAACAGATGAATTTGTGAACTGTCACCATAAAACAAAGGAAATGAGAAGAAAAACAACATCACAGGCCTGGTGCTCTCAGAAGAGCAAGAATTCATTAGTGTTAATTCCCTGAAAGGCACTTTTTAAGTGTTATGCCTTTTTGTTGAGCAGAATGACTGTATGACTCATCAGTTTTCATTGTTTGTTTTTTACATTTCTTTTTTATTCTTAGTATTGCTTTGCTGTGTGATGCTGATACTTGCTGTTAGACATCTGGGCAGAAGAGTCGAGCTAATGTTCTAAGTAAAACACTTAAATTAAAACTTCAAATATCTTCTCAACTTATAATTAAATGTACCATATGGTTCTATTTTACTGAAAGTTGGGTTCTAATTTAATGTTTCCCTATTTCAGCAACAAATTTTATTGGCTTTGTTCTCAATCATTTTTATGTCACAAAAACAATTACTAGCAAGACAATATTTTGAGATTATTAGACAGAAACAATTTCTTACCTGGGGATAAAAATTATTGTTTTCTGGTGTGACTACATCATTATTTAAGCTTATCTAGGAATAAAATCTAGCTGCTCAGCTTCACAATTGTGTCATTAGAGGAGAAGTTCACACTTTTTTTTCTAAGTTTCACCATCCAACTTTCTCTTTAATTTGAATACAATGTAAGAGAAAATGCTGAGTTTTGCACATTTGAACAGATATGGTTGAGCATCACTTGGGGTGTCTTAAAAATGTCCAATAAGCAAGTTTCAAATGCAGGACCAACTTTTATCATGCTAAAAAGTTCAGATCATCCTGTCAACTTTCCTAAATTAAGCAATGAGAACATGAAAAGTGTTAATTAATATTTAAAGGGAAAAGTCATTTTTAAAGAAGCAATTCCAACTTTCTGTCTAAGTTCCCGCAGTCTTCAGACTTGTGTAGTGACTTTGTTTGACTTAATACTTCTTAACAAGCTATTTGGTCTTTGAAACTATAAATCATAGTTTGCCATCTTCACCTTCTATGCATTTTTGTTGCAGATAGAACATTAATTGTGAGATTTGTGGTCAGGTGTGCGTCGGTATGATTTATCTCCTGAAATCAGCAGCTAGTCACTCTCATTTTCAAATGTTTGCTAGTCTTTCTATAAAGTTTCAGTCAAAATAAGGAATTCCTTTTGACAATTGAGGAAGTATTCCACCAAAAACTAAAATTAGAACTACTTTATGATTCAGAAATAATACTCTTGGGCATTTACCTAAAAGATGACAAAGGACTTGCACATCCATGTTCATTGCTGCACTAAACACCATAACTGTTAGGGTAACAACTCTAGTACCCTACAGTAAATGAGTGGATTGGGGGGGGAGGATTTGTATATGACATGTCATATACACATATTCACACAGAGACTCACACACATATACATGAATTTTACTCACATGTATGAAAGAATGTTATATGACTTGCAGAAAAAATTTCTGTTAAGCGAATTAATTCAGACTAAGAGAAACAAAGGACATGTTTTCTCACATATTTGGAAGCTAGATTCCAATTTTAAATATATGTATAAACACACAGGTACATATATAAATATATGTGAATATATGTATTATATACAATCAAAATAAGGTATGGTATACAGTATGGTGCATTCCCATGGTTTAACTCATTTGAATTATGAACTCACAGTCTGGCACAATGAATACTAGAAAACTGACCCAGGTTTTTTTCTGAGGGAGTGCTGGATTAAAGAGGATGCGGCAGACAAATAGAGAGAGGAGAAGTGGGCACAGACAGTCATAATATTCAATATGCACATGTGGAAGTGAAGTAATAAAACTTAAGGAGATGGTTGGGGCTGAGACAAATGAGGAGGAGAATGATAGGAGGGTTGACATTGATCAAGATGCACTGTCATCTTAAAGTCCTATGTCAAATTGGGACCCCACTGTATAACTATGTAAATATAATTCATGAAATATTTTTAAATAACTCTGAAAGGGAGAATCTGAACAAGTGGCAAAAAAAATGATTATATCCATAGCTCTATGTCACTGAGCAGAGAGGAAATTCACTTAAAGTAGATCCTGGAGGTTCCAAATAAATCACCAAGATGTATGAAAAATAAAAATAACTATTGAAAAATTAAAATACCACAATTCCCATGGAGTTGCCCTAAGTGTTCACATCAGAACGTATTAAGAAGGAAAATTAAGTTTTGTCAATAAATATTCAAAAGTGTGCTTGCCATTAACTCTGTTTCTGCTCACTTCAACAAAGGCTCCATTTCCATGGATCCTCTTATCTGTTAGTCGATTTTCCAACACTGTAAGAAAATACCGAAGAGGATCAGTTTATAAAGTGAAAAGGGTTTATTGTGGCCTATGGTTCCCAGCCATGGATTTTTTGGCTCCCCCATTTTCTTTCAGTTTGTGGCAAGCCAGCTTCTGTGTCAGGATGGGAGACAGCTCCACTACCTTCACAAAATATCGTAAGTGGGTGACAAAGCTTTTGCCATGAGGAATTTTGGAGGATCCATCCCATCTATCATACCCAACCCATGATAGAGACACATGGATCATTCTGTTAATCCATGTTAGAACCAAAAGGTTAATACATAATGGCACACATCTGTTTGCATAACTGAGTAGACAGGAGGCTAACAAGATGCACATTTGTGTAGGTAAATACAAGCGCTGGAGTTAATGTTTGCTTCTGAGTAGCAAAATAGGACTGAGAAAGTAGAGAAGCAACCCTTGGCATTGTTTTAAATTCAGTTCTGGACACAACACTAAGCTTTCTAAGTTTAGGCTTAGTTGCATTTGGCACCAAAACACTAAATTTACACATAATGCAAAAGCAAAAACATAAGGAGAGGATTGGCATTTTTTTACATAGGGAATAATTTAAATAGGAGTCAAAGTCAGAAATTGGAGCTAACAGCTTGTCAAAGTTGACAAAGAATGTGTTCCAAACCTTCTCACATGATCTCCCAAATGTTAGATTTTTCCGGAATCATGCAGCCATGAAGAGTCACCTGCAGTCTCCGCAGTGGGCAATAGTATGTCCCCAGTGTGATGTCATTTCAACTGCCATTTATTTTATATCCCATTTGCAGAGTCTTTTAAGCATAAAAGAAAGAAAAAGGGCCGTCATCTTTAGAGGGTTAGACCCCAACAGTCAGAAATGTGACCACAAGGTAAAACCAGCTGTTGGCCGGTTTTCCTGCTCCATGTGAATGAACAACAGGGCATCCATCTTGGAAGTCATGTTAACAGAAGCACATCTGTGGATGTCCCAGGATGACAAATTAATACAACTGAGGGATCATCTGGAATCCTGTAGTTAACAAGTGCAGACCTGTCGAATCACATGTCCATCCTTAAAAAGGGAAGATGAGGGGGAAAAAACGAAGGCAGATTATGTCCAGACATTGCATTCATTCTGACTTCGATGAGCTTCCACAAGTCTCTTGCAGGGCAGTAGGATAAAAATATTCAAGCACAGTAAGTCAGTTACACTGTGCAAAGGCAAGTTCAAAGGTGAAAACCCATGCCAATCGCCCAGGTGACATTTTACTTGGTGAGTGAAGCTCTGTGAACAGGAAAAGATATGTATAAAAATCCAAACATACAATGTTACCAATAGCATGTTATCAAATTAAAGTTACTTGTGTGGGTTCTTCAAAACCCAAGATTACCATTTAGCTAAATGACTAATTTGCCTTTTGAAGGAACAAGCTCTTGTTTTTCACTTTTCTTAAACCATTCTTTGCAGGTGCATTTTAATTTTGCGGTGATTTTTCAAGGCCATATTTCAACTGTAGGATAAGGTTATCAATATTTTATATATGCATTTACTTGTATCAGAACTTGAAATCAAGGCCTGGGCACCTGTTCCTGAATATTTTTGCTTAAGACAAGCACTCTACTACTTGAGCCACAGCATCACCTCTAGAAGTTTTTTGCTGGTGAATAGGAGCTAAAAGTCTCAGAGACTTTATTACCCAGGCTGGATTTGAACTGCGATCCTCAGATCTCAGCCTCCTGAGTAGCTAGGTTTACAGATGGGAGCTACCAGTGCCCTGCTTGTTATGGTCATGTTTAAAAGTTGATTACATAAGCCAGGTGCTGGTAGCTCAAATCTCTATGGCTCTCTATTCAGAAAGCTGAGATCTAGAGGATTGTAATTTCAAGTCAACTCAGACTGAAAAGTCCAAGACCTGGACTACATCTCAATAATAACCCAAAAAAGATGCAGGGCTGGAAGCATGGTGTAAGTGGTAGAGTGCTACCTTAGTCAGCATGCAGAACAACTCTAAAGCCTTGAGTGCAAACACTCGTAGCTAAAAAAATAATAATAAAACAAACAAAAATAGAGAAATAGATGTTACATTAGTATCCCATGCACAGTATATTCAAAGTTGTAAGTGAAAAAGCAAACATTGAGTCAGGAATTATGGCTTACATCTGTAACTACAGCTACTCAAGAAACTGAGATCTAAGGAAGATCACAGTTCCAGGGCAGCCTTGACAAAAAATTAGTGAGACCTCATCTCAGGAAAAGAGCTGGGCATAGTAACATACATCTTTAAATTCTAGATATGCAAGAAGCGTACATAGAAATATCATTGTCCATACTCACCTGCACACACAAAAAACGAGGCCTTATCTGAAAAATAAAGCAGAAAGTGCTAGGGGCATGGCTTAAGTACCTGCCTAGCCAATAGGAAGTCGTTAATATGGACTCCAATATTACCCAGAGAAAGTAAAATATCTTAAAGATAGTTGAGGTTGTTGGAAAAGCTGCGATAAGGAGTAGTTTGAATTTTCTCATTCAGTGTACTATAAAAACTGATTCGTGCTTATTAAAGTAATCTCAAAAAATTAAATATTAGTTATTTCTTGATTTAGTTCTATCTGTTGCTCAGCACCTCTCTCACAACTTGTCAATTATTTTACCAGTCACGTGTGGTCAAATATTCACGCATCTGCTGATATTATTTATTTGCTTTATGGGCTCTAGCAATTGATGAGTTTGGGCAGCCACATGCCAGTAGGTGAGATAGGAGCACTGGAAGATCTATTATGTGCCTGCGAATATATGAACTGCAGGTATGAACTCCCTGATTGAAAAAAGACTGGAGCCACACAGCTCTGGACCCTTGCGAGCTTCCAGAATCTTCTATTAAAATGCCTCCCCATGACTCAAGAGGCCCATTTCCCTCCCCACTAGAGATCAGCTTTCAAATGGCTTAGGTCCAATCTCTCTGAGAACAACATGCTTGCTTCCAGCCAAGGGAAATGTTACTTGCCTTAAGTATTTCCTTACATCTTTCCTGATACGCATTGGTAGAGTAAAAGCTTTATAGCAAGTGAAAAATCAACAAGTTGAATAAATAATTGAAAGGCCCTTAATGCTTATAAGCGTAAGAAGATGAGCACCCTGAAGTACCATAGAAACTACTAGGACCTACCAAGATAAGAATAATAGTAAAGCAAATTAATTTGAATAGTTCCTTCTAAACCTGAACATTAATAGGGTATTACATTTCATTATTTGTTTAAAAACTGACTATTAAGATTAGAATTTCCTCTTCAACTTTTAAAAGAAATGATATTACTATTGCTCTGAAGTACAATTTTAAAGCACTGTATCTTTGCATTTACACCAGATAATATCACCATTAATGAAGGAAATGACTGGAAATGAAACCCATCTCATTTCCTTGATTTGAAATTGACAACAGCAATAAATATCTGTTATAAATCATAAAGAGTATTGTTTGTTAATAGTTTCTCATGAGCCAGTAGTAAATTAAACTAAAATCTTCATTTTTTTTAGTTAACTGAGAAATCAAACAATTTCTTCAAACTTCAGAGACCATTCTTTTCCAACATCCACTGATTAATATTGCCAAATAATGTTTTATAATTTCTACTTCAGTTAGCTCATAAACATAGATATAAGTATACAAAATAAATATAACAGAGACCTTGAGTACTGAGCTGCATTGAACAAGTTTCTTTTACCACAAGTTCTCCTTGTTGAATTTAATGTTTGGAAAATAATCTTGCAAAAGGAACTTTTGTATGTAATTATTGTGAAGTATCAGATTTTTTCTGCCTTAGAAATACATAATGATTATTTAATAATGTGCTTCCATACTTAAAATAGATTAGAGAGTCAAAAGAGCAGGTTTACTATACAACGATGTTTTAGGAACATTCTTTAACGTGCATTTTTTCAATTAGGCAGGCATGTAACATAAACATTTATTCCATATAAGCATACCATGGTAATAGCTTTGGGGAAAACAAACATGGAAAGCTTACAATATTGGCAAAAAGCCAGCACTGTTCCCAACACAAGGAGAGAGTACTTAAAAGAACCATGATGGTAGTAAAGTTAATTTTCCTAATCAAATAGAATTTTGGAAATGGAATTTCAATTTCCTTGAAGCAGCATGTGCACTTACCAATTTGTGAAAAACCCTGCTATTCTGTGGCTTGTTAGTTAGCTCTCCTGAAATTAAGACATTGTCAAAGAAGCCCATATATGTTTTCTCTCTCATTCTCTCTCATTCTCTCTCTGTCTCTCTGTCTCTCTCTCTCACTCTGTGTGTGTTTGTGTGTGTGTGTGTGTGTGTGTGTGTGTGTTGTTTTTGTGTTCCCTTCCATGTTTTCCTTGACATATGGAATGAAATAATTAGTACAGTTGGGGTGATGACTGATGGATTGGTAGATTGAGTACCTACTGAGTTCCAGGCACATCCTATTTACTTTTTAGTGAAGCCCTTCGTAATGCTATCTCTCTACCACTACTTAACTGCTTCAAATTAAAACATACGTCAGCTCACCAACAAAATCCTCTTGTGGATACTCTTATTCCCTTCAAATAAGTGAACATTTGAATAGAGCTCCATTTTGCTGAAATAATAAATTCTAACTATTACCCATGATATCATTCTGGGGAGGGCTATGAATTTGATTGGGCTGAGGAATGCATCTGTTGTCAGTGGAGGCTCAGGACTATTTGAGTAAATGTTTGGTATTGTTTCCGATCAAGCAATGGAGATGATTACAACCACCAGTTGGAATTTTTTGAATGCTGCTCATAAACTTCCATGCCCAAATTAAGTGACTACCCAGTGTTTTTCCCTAAATATACTATCATGCATCATCCTCTTTTTCATAATCTGTTTTTGTCTTTGTCCCAAGGTGACTATGATCTAAAGATCAATTTTCTTCATCTAGCCCCTTTCCCAGTTTAACTGCTTAATTAAATCATCATGAGCTATACTGTCTTCCTGTGAGAATAAGATCCATTTTCTTGGTCTTTCTTTTCCACATACTAAATCTGTGAAATAGTCATCTGTTTTAGTATTTATTAAGCTGTATTTTTATTCTAAATCTATTTTCTTTACCTTAAGGAATCCCATAATGATCAACACAATGCTTCTCTTTAGGTGAGGTCAGCTTGGTAACAAGGCCGCTTCTTTGATTTATAACCTATGCAGCTAGAAACACAGCCAAGAACCCATTTTTTTATTTGTTCTGTTGGTACTTGGTGCTGCAGTGCATAGTTTGGGAATAGTTGATCTTAGACTTTATTTGGAGGAGGAGGAGGAGATGTCATATGCTAGTTTCCCCATTGAATATCTTGCTCTAAGCCTGTTTATGCTCTATAAAGTGTGTCCTAAATACGTTCATTGCTTTGTGATCCAAGTGCTACAAAACCATGGCTTCCCTAAAGCTGCTGTTGGCCATTAAGAAATTAGAATAGAATAAGCAAAATTAGATGGAAGTAAAGGACAGAAAAGTATTCATTTCCTTTTTGAAGAAATGACAGGGTAATTTATTTATGGTTGCTGTTGTTGTTTGTATGTATGTTTGTTTGTTTGTTTATTCAGATACAGGGAAGACCTGGATAACCCCTCAGGCTGCCCTGGCTTTGTGTTATGTACTATTGTTACCAATTTTAGAGATCAAGCAGCTAATATAGTCCAATTAGCTGTGATACAGAAATAACAGCTTGAAATTATGGGCCACAATGGTCATGGTTGCTCAAGGTGTTTTCTCAGCAACTTGGAAGTAGCTCAGATTGGTTGAAATCACTTGTACTTCTCTTGGGATGTGGAAGTATAGACTGTGTGATCTTATTTTACATCAGAAGGCCACCTTCAAGTTATGCCAACACCACCATTTCCTGAACATGCATCCCATGAAAAATCACCGAGTTTGATTACACATGTAACGCCACTAATTACTTCCCATTTTACTATGTCCAATAAATTTTTTTCCAAACTTCAAACTAGCCTGATTTTTGAGCCTGTAAAATATCTCTCTATGGCTGGGAATGTGGTTTAGTGGTAGAGTGTTTGCCTAGCATGCATGAAGACCTGGGTTCGATTCCTAAGTACCATATTCACAGAAAAAGGCACAAGTGGTACTGTGGCTCAAGTGGTAGAGTGCTAGCCTTGAGCAAAAAAATGAAACCAGGGACACTGCCCAGGCCCTGAGTTCAAGCCCCAGCACTGGCCCAAAAATAAAAAAATAAAAAATAAATAAAATACCACTCTATCTTCAGGGAAGAAGTTTCAAGATTTGTTTTCACTCCTTTTCCACAGACTTAGCCAGCCAGAAAACAAACAATTGTGAAACTTCTCATTTCGCTGATTGGTGTATTTCATGGTAGACCAAAGGGGACTGTTTTAGTAATGTATGTTTTTAGACTTTTTTCTTTTGAATTTTAGTTATATGACTTAAAGCAAACAATAAGCCCGGGGCCAGTGGTTCACAAGTGTAATTCTAGCTACTCAGGAGACTGAGATCTGAGGATCACAGTATGAGGTCAGCCTGCACAAGAAGGCCCATGAAACTCATCTTTGGTGGTTAATCTCTGATTATCCCCCACCCCCCCAGAAGCTGGAAGTCGAGCTGTGGTTCAAGTGATAGAGCACTAGTCTTGAGCAAAAAATCGCTAATGGACTATGTCCAGGCCTTGAGTTCAAGCCCTACTTCTGGATTAAAAAAAATGTGAAAGTCTTTGTAAATGTAATATTTTTATAAGGATATTGCCATGTCCTATACCTACACATTTATTTTTTAATGCAGTCTATAAAAGCAAAACAATTCTTCAGGAATGACAAAGTTCTATGTATTCACTGTTCAAAGCAGTAACCTCTAGCCATCTGTGCCCAGTATGCAAAAGAATTACATTTGTAATTTTACTAGATTTTAACTAATTTAAATTTAGATGTCCACGTGTTGGGATTTGCTACTATAATAAGCAACACAGGTCTAGAACGGAACATAAAAAGCACAATTCTAAAGCCATTATTTAAATGATCATTTTCAAGAAGATATTTTTGCTTCGATATTCTCTTGATGATCACTTAATATAATCACAGTCATCCCCAGTCTAAGTTTTCATATATTTCTTTACAACTATGAATGTATCATATAAGAGCTGGATTCTCCCATTCAAAGCCCTTTATCAGCCTTCTAAAGTTACTATTCCTTTAATTTTTGTCAAAAGGCAAACTTATGAACAATTTCAAGATTTTACTCGGTTTTGTTTTTTTATTTTAGAATTAAGTAATACTTCATTCTGTATAATAGAGTTTGTGTTCTGAGGCACAGAAGTTGATTTTTTTTTCTTTTTTTTTTTTTTTTTTGGCCAGTCCTGGGGCTTGGACTCAGGGCCTGAGCACTGTCCCTGGCTTCTTTTTGCTCAAGGCTAGCACTCTGCCACTTGAGCCACAGCGCCACTTCTGGCCGTTTTATATAAATGTGGTGCTGGGGAATCGAACCCAGGGCTTCATGTATACAAGGCAGGCTCTCTTGCCACTAGGCCATATCCCCAGCCCAGAGGGAGTTGATTTTTATAAAAGGTAGATGATTATATACAGAGTAGTGAAGAAAGCAGAAATGAGAACAAAAAGCAGATTGGTCATGTCAAACTTAATTTCTGGAAGCAGGGAGAGCAAAACAGAACAGGAAAATAGTTGATTTGTTAATACCAGATTATCATTTTTATATAAAAATACCAAAAAAAATTGCCTTAAAATGCCCACTATTGATAGCATCCTGTCTAGGAACCTGGCCACGCTCTCTCCCCTGATGTTGGGAAAGGTCCTTTAACCATTCACTTTCAGCTTGGGATGTGGAACTTCAGCATCCACAACTCCATTTTGATTCTAAGTCTAGTCTTTGGGGCAATGCTTAGGAGCTCACTCCAAATCAATGTCTGCCTAAAAAAGAAATGAAGTCTTAGAGAACTTGATTTCCCCCCCCAAGCTACATGTATATAAGTTTCTGTTTGAAATCTTTGTATAACTGGTCCCAGGTTGCAACAAATATTACATATTCTTTTGACAGCCCATTGTATTCCAGAATTTACTTGTAAACTCTCACGTGGATAGAAATAAATGTAGGTTCACTGGCACTAAAGTGTGAAAAAATATAAAAATGCCAACTACAAGTCTTTTATACTAAAAGGTCAAAGCCTAAACTTAACATATAGATACATCCAAGGCCTTACGAAACTAAAGTAGACATATGTTTGAAGATTTTATTTTCTTCAAAAATTAATCCTGGCTAATTTCCCAACAGCATTGACAAGTACTATGAGCTAACAAAAATACACTCAAACATCTCCCTTGCTCAGACTGACAAAGACTCATTAATAGGACATTGTATTTTAAATATCACTTCTGAATCAGTCTATATTTGCACATCAAGTGCAATGTAATTCCAAACAGAAATTATCCTTAGTCTTAGGAAAGCTTTTGCATATAGTGTTCTCTCCACCCTCAAAATATTTAGATGAAGACCTGTCACTAGGATATGATGTGAATACAGATAGTCAAATATCTTTCAATCTGCTATTAGGAAACAATAAACATTGCTGTTCTAAACCACCCTGAGCAGCAAAGTCTCTGAGACCCTTATCTCCAATTAACTGCCAAAAAAGCTGGAAGTAGAGCTGTGGCTTAAGTGGTAGAGCACCAGCCTTGAGGAAAAAAAAAAAAAGCTCAAGGACAGTGCTCAGGCCCTGATTTCAAGCCCCAGGACTCTCCCTCTTCGTACTCTCTGTCTCTCTCTGAGTCTCTCTTTTCCTCTCTCTGCTGTCTCTGCCTGTTTGTCTCAGTCTCTCTCTGTCTCTCTGTCTCTGTCTCTCTCTGTCTCTGTCTCTCTCTGTCTCTCTGCCTCTCTCTCTCTCTCTCTCTCTCTCTCACACACACACACACACACACACACACACACACACACACACACAGAGTCCACAGATCTACTTGCCCATTGCAGCAACAGAGGAGTTAGTCACAAGTTCACTCAATGACAAAATGGGCCTCAGAAACATTTTAAGCATTGCAGGTTAGTCTCAATCTTGAAATGAAAGTGAAAAAAACAAAAGGTGCAGCATCCTACAGGGAGGTGTGCTTCTATCCTGGTGTGTTTTACCAATTAATGTTAATTGGCTTTATTAAAATCCTCACTTACAGTACTTCTCAACCTCTGGCATGTTTTAAGAATCACCTGGAGAGCTTGTGAATACAGATTGCAGAGTTCCCAACACCCAGAAATTCAGAAGGTCTTGCGGGTAGGGTCTCATAGTTGCACTTCTAACAAACTCCTTGATGATGCTGTAGCTCCTGGCCAAAGGTCCACAGACATGCGGCCCTTTACCCCCACCGGCACTCACAACCCCCTTGCCTTGGCCTGACGGAACTGCATGTTTATTCATTAGCAATGAGAGCTTTCATCCAATGCATTATTCCCATAACTCAGAAGTCAAAAGATGAATACTTCAGAGTTTGTAGCATAATAAGAGTGCGAAACAGTCCATTTCTATCCGAGACAACGATGCTGTTGCAATTTGTCTACTTTCATGCTTTCAGTAGACGTTATTATTAAACATTGAATCGTTGCAGTAGCAGCTAGGAGGTAGAGCAGGTTCTATGTTCTCTAGGAAGGCATAAGTGCAGGGACAAATACAAGATCAGATTCAAATAGCTGTCCTTTGGAGAGAATTTGTTTTTTTTTTTTTTTTTTCTTTTTTTTTTTTTTGTTTTTTTTTAGGATTTAAGAACTCTAACAACATTTCCTGAAGGAAAAAGGGGGAGCAGGGTAAATCGGGGATTAAATACTGACTTTGGTCTGTACATCAAATGGCACCAATAGTTGCTATCCAAGGACGAACTGAAAGGCTTTCAGATTGAGAGACGGAAGGAAAGAGCGCCACCTACTGAACAAACAATGCTTACTGCAGCAGCGTGCACAGCCTTCCCGGCCCTGACACCTTCTTACCTTGAGGGAAATAAATAAATAAATTGTACCAATCTGTTCCCAAAACATTTAGAATTTAATCTGTTCCCCCAAACATTTAGAATTTAAACAAAAAATCTGAAAAAAAAATGAAAGGACTCAAAGAACATGTAAAGCAAGAACGTGGGCACACCTTACCTGTTGCATTCATGACTACATGGAGAGCATGATCCAATTCTTCGTTATTTGGAAGCAGATACATGAGAAAAGTACCATAATAATTTTTTTTAAAAAAAGAAGTATACATAAAAAACAAAAGTACCTTTGTTTTGTTAATCTTTGTTTTTTTTTCAGAATTGAAAAGGGCCCTTTCCTCTTCTAGGTGAGTAGATGTAGTGTTCCATTCAAATCTGACTCTCTAATCTTCAAATGAGTCATTTAATGTGAGGTGCAGTAAAAACAGAATGTTTTTTTCCCTAAAAATATACTCCCGAAAGGTTAAAGGCAGCATCCAATATTTTCTAAGATTGCAGATTCTGGAAACATCCCCTGTGTTCTGACCCATGATCTGCCATGCGCTCACTAGGTGACCTTGCATAATTACTTGTACCCAACCTTCTGCATCTGTGAAATACAGATCTCATCTCAGAGAATTATTTTGATAGAAAGGAATGAATACATCAGAGAATAAATACTACAAGAAAATTCTCAGTAAATACACATGGCCATTCATGGCTACTGCAAGTCTCAGAAAACTTAGATATTGTGACATGAGGAAATCCCAAAGGACCTAGAACTACATGGAATAACAGGACTGCCAAAAGTCAAACTCACAAGTACTCAGCTGCAGAAGTAGGATAAAGATTTTTAAGGCTTTTCTCCAGATTACAGGCATAGCTTCTAATATTAAGTGCATATATATGTATATATATGCCAGTCCTGTTGCTTGAACACACAGCCTGGGCACTGTCTCTGAGCTGCTTTCACTCAAGGCTAGTGTTCTACCACTTGAGCCATAGCACCACTTCTAGCCTTTTCTGTCTATGTGTTACTGAGGAATCGAACCCAGGGCTTCATGAATGCTAGGAAAGCACCCTACCACTAAGCCACATTCCCAGCTCAAGTATTATAATTTTCACATTGAAAACTTTGAACATACATTGCCAATCAAACTGCAACAGTTGTAACCCATTACTTTGTGTGTTCAAAACATAATTCCCTAAGAAACTAAATTATTATTGTAGTGAGTCTTTCAATCAGTGAAGGAAAACTAGAAGACCTAAATATTTCCTACTCCAGTTTCCTTACTTTCTTAGTTTGCTACATTTTTTTTGGCTTTGTTTCTAATTAAATTATGGTAAGTAGCATTCTCCCTTGGCAACTGATCACATTTCAGCTGAAAATTGACCGGAGAAATTATAAGAATTACCTTAATATTTCATAAATGCATATTCACCAACAAGGCATTTCTAAAATGGGAATTTTAGACTTCATTTTAAATAACTGCTGCCTGTCCATTATCCGGTACTTTCTAAAAATAAAAAACTTTTAAAAGCAAGATGAAGAGATAAAAAGAAAACAACACTCATTTAGCTATCTGGCATTTCAGGCCATCTTGTGTGAATCACCACTCTTCCCCATTGACTAGCTCCTTATTGTCTGAAACTTGCTTTATATTCCTTAGTATTGACTCTGTGGGGTGTGTGTGTGTGTGTGTGTGTGTGTGTGCGTGTGTGCGTGTGTGCGTGTGTGTGTGTGTGTGTGTGTTAAACACCGGGATGCTTTCAGCTCAATGAGGTTTCCATTCTTCCTCACTAGAGCGATTCAAAAACGTGAGACAGTTAAGAATCTTTGGCTTTGTACTCACTGCCTCACATAGGAACTTGTAACCCCACTGTATATCATTTGGACAGTAAATTGATTAATAAAAAATTAGATTGGCAAATGACAAAAAAAGAATCTTTTGCTTATCTCTCTCAGTGTGAAAACATGAACTTGCTTTCTTCAGGACCCTGTACTTGGGACTTGCCTGGCTGGGTGTGGTCCATAGTCAGAGCTTTACTACCAATCTCAATACGCACCCACTTGACATTTGGGTTCTTAGAGGAGTTTCAATTATCTGGACATCTTTCTTTCCTGACTAAATACATGTTATTCTGAATTGGAGCCCTGATAAAGTACTGAATGTTCTACGAAATCTAAATCTGCATTTTAATTGGAAGAGAAAATAATTATTTTGTCATGAAACTTTTTTTTTCTTTTTGAGTTGGGTTAATTTAATTCGTTGAGTATATCTTTAAGTTTTAATTCATTCGTGTTTCTTTAGTTTGGATGCTGAGTTTCAATTGCTGGGAGATGAAATGCTTCAACATCTCCTTTGCTCCTCAGTAAAGAACATTATGCTTCCAAAATATTTTGCAAGTTACATGAACATTTTCAGTTTTTACCTACAAGGGATACAGGGAAATGAACGATGGGTCATATAAATAAATGTCTGTAAACTCCCTCATTTAATTGCAACTTTTCATTATTCTTGTTCGAAATAAGAGAATAGAAACCCAAATCAGTTCTTAGTTTCTCATATCCCTAACTTCTCAGAAGCAAGACACGGGTCATTTAAAAGTACAGTCAGGCATAGTGACACATGCCTGTAATGCAACACTTGGAGGGAGAAGGCAAGTTACTAGAGAACTCATTGCTAGTCTGAGCTACACACAAGGTCACACACCAAGACCAAGCAAGGCCTGGGGCTATAGCTCAGTGGTAGAACACCTGCCTAGTATGTATAAAGAAAGCCCTGACTTTGGTTTTATAGACTGCCTCAAAACCAGTAATAACAGCAATTAAATAACAATAAATAAAAATGAAAACAATTGGTAGCCAGTAGACAGTATCTCCAAGCAATTTACTTCACTTTTTGCAGCCCAAATTTCCTTATGTACCTATGTCGGCACAATTTGAATATCATTCTCTTTTATAGTGGAGGGACTTAAAAAATTGACACTTTTTTTTTCTCATTGGGCAATCTCTTGTGCAGAAAGAAGGAAAGAAAGAAAGAAAGAAAGAAAGAAAGAAAGAAAGAAAGAAAGAAAGAAAGAAAGAAAGAAAGAAAGAAAGAGAAGGAGGGAGGGAGGGAGAGAGGGAGGGAGGGAGGAAGGGAGGAAGGGAGGAAGGGGAGGAAGGAAGGAAGGAAGGGAAAGAAAGAAAGAAAGAAAGAAAGAAAGAAAGAAAGAAAGAAAGAAAGAAAGAAAGAAAGAAAGAAAGAAAGAAAGCAGGCGGTATTATAGTTCACTAGTCAGGGCCATAAAATGACAAGCTTCCCCATAACAGGCATTTTGTCCCCAAATGAGGACTATTGCCATAGAAGTCCTAACCTGTAGATATGAACTCTGTGCTCCTGTATCATTCCAATGACCTTGGGCTGGCTACTCTTCAGTTCTCTGTGCTTCCATTTTCTCAGCTGTCTCAAAACTTATAACAATACTATTTACTTTGTGGAAAAGTTTCAGGGAAACAGGAAAGGCCACTAAGTTCCCTTCTCAGCAAAAAGTCAGCAAAAGCAAGGCAGAAGGTTTGACTCAAGGGATCCAGTCAGAGCCTAGCAAGTACAAGGCCATAAGTTCAAACCAAGCACTAGTAAAACAAAACAAAACAAAACCAAAAAAAAAAAAGTTCCTGGGATAAATACACAAATAAACTTAGCCCACCTAAAGTGCTTAGAAGAACTATCTGTCCTGTGATGGTTAATTAATGTGAGTTGTACAGTCATCATCACTTTTCCACAGCTGAGTGTCTTGTGTTTAATAGACTTTATTTTCTAAATCACCCATGATACAGCCTATTTCAGCACCACTGGGCGAGCTGCCATCTTCTCAAATAGAAAGCAATTGAGAACAATTCAGAATAAATTAGACCTTTGAAGATAGGTCAGCCCCTTCGCTGGAGACTCATTTCCCAAACCTGCTACCTCTAGTGCATTCCCGCCAGAGAATGAGGCATTCTTTGTATGTTTCTATGTCCAGGTTTTGCTTTACTTTTCTCTTCCAGTGCCTACTCAAATAGTAAGAGTTTTGTGCAAACACCATTAGTGGGTCAGGTATGTTGCAAGGTGTTTATGTATTTAGTCCCTGGACAAGCATGGAGCTCTTCAGCCACTTTGAGAAGCACAGGGCCCCACAGCGAATGAACTAAGTGAAGGCCACGCTTTGGTAGCCAGAAACCAGGGTTGAAATCTCTCAGTGGCTGAGTTTTCTGGACATGGAAACAATGAATACAGCTACCTGTGATAAAAAGAAAAAAAAGAAAGAAAGAAAAAAAAACACCTCACTTTACAATGGATCTAGGAAACAGCAAGTGGTCTATATTTGGTAGGTGCAGATGCATAAGGATGTTTTGTGCTGTGTTGACCTTCAGTGAGAGCTAATGGTTCCCAGTTAAGGGGATAAACCAATCAAGCTAGTGGGTTAAAAAAGAAAAATAAAAAAAAACTAGGATAGCCATGACACATTCTGTCACTAAATTCAAGTTCAGTTTACAAAGAAATACAAAAGTTCCAAGGATTAATATGAGTTACACAAGGATTGCAGGAACTCTGCTTTGAGTACAAGGAGAGGATTTTCACTTCCACTGTTTACACACTGGCCTACATGAGCCCAAGTGGGTTGCATAGGATCTTACCTCCTTTATATCTGGTGTTAATAGATTACAATGCCCACTCAGATGATGGGACTCAACAATAAAGGTCAGATCAAAACTATCCTAAGCAGTAGCAAGAGGGGAGAGATAGCTGCATTTCCCAGAGTTAGTTGTTGCAATTTGAAAAAATATCAGGAAACTTGTTCCCCAAACTTATGGACTTTCTTATCTATAATAATTTTTCCAAAAATAATCACCAAAATAGGGATGTTACACACGGTGGCTGGCAGAAGATTCCTGGACTCAGCAACCCTCTTTTAAGGTAATGGTAATTGAGACAGTGTACATTGTCTTTATGTTTTCTTTTTTCTTTTTTTGGTCAGTTCTGGGCCTTGGACTCAGGGCCTGAGCACTGTCCCTGGCTTCCTTTTGCTCAAGGCTAGCATTCTGCCACTTGAGCCACAGCGCCACTTCTGGCCGTTTTCTGTATATGTGGTGCTGGGGAATTGAACCCAGGGCCTCATGTATATGAGGCAAGCTCTCTTGCCACTAGGCCATATCCCCAGCCCCTGTCTTTATGTTTTCTAAGAACAGTGTGAAAGAAGTCTATAACTCAGTGCTGTCTATTTGGGAGCCACCAGCCACATTTACTTATTTCAAGTTAACTTTAAATCAAATAAATTCTTTAAAATTGATAACTAAAAACCCTCACTTTATTAGGCACATTTCACATGCTTGGTAGTCACATGTGGAGAGTGGACTCCTTATTAGGTATCATACATGGACATTTCCATCACAAATTGTTATCTGATGAGGGCTTGCTTGGAGTATCTGATAAATACTCCTAATTAAAGCTCATGGAACATTCAACACCAGAGACAGAAGTAGCATAGAGAAGTATTTCCACAAACTGTAAGAATAAACACATAAAAAATAAGTTAGAAAAATATTCCAGATGACTCTTTGGTGAATTTGGTGAGTCTAAGGCATTTATTATGCAACGAAGTCTGTAATTTGTGGTGTGGGAAAGATAAACCCGAAAAAAAAGAAATATTAAAAAGAACCTAATGAATTGTAATGAGGTAGCGGAGAAAAAGCAGCAAACATTAAAACATTAAACTCATTCTAATGGAGGCCCACCTGATTTTCTAATTCATTTATAAGCATCTTTGAAGTGGTTTTCACATTCAGAGTCACAACAGGGACCTTCTTAATCAATATTTATGTTCCTTGCATTCATCCTGGAAAACAGGTAACACTTTTAAATACTGATAGATGTGGAAGAAGACCCTGTTGGTTCAGGACTGCATCTACCCATGGAAAAATGCCCATGTTGATACAATTCCACAATGCTATCATTAATTTTAAACAGAAGACACATTTTTATCTGCTTTGATCTTATTTGGGCAGGAAAATACCCAATGACTATTTAATTTGGTCTGAAGTGTAAAATATCATTAGAACCCCTAATTATATAAGGACTTTAAATTCAAACTCCATAGTATCAGTCTTTGTTTTACTATGCATTGAACTAATCACTAGCAGTAGCTAAGTTTCTAGTTTGAAGTCAGGAAAGACATCATCATTACAACACTGACCTGTCACAAGAATAATACTCTTCCCTCTCCTTTTTTCCTTTTCTCCTCCCTCTCCCCTTCCCCTTCCCCTCCCCTCTTCATCCCTTCCCTTCTCTCTTTCTTTCCCTTTCCTCCCTTCCTTTTCTTGCTCTGCCTTATTGAAGATTGAACTCAGGGCCTTGAGCTTCCTAGACAATCTCTCTACCACTGGAGCTACAACCCCAGCTATGCAAAGTAATTTCATAGGATGTACCTCACAGTCTTCATGAAACAGACAAGGTCATGGTTACCCTTAGTTTAGAAATGTGGAAAGCAAATGGTGTTCATCGAACTAAAAAAAAAAAAAAAAGTGTCTCCATCCAAGACTCACAGAGAAGTCTGTTTCAGTGTATTTCTTTATTTGTGTATTCACGAAGCAGAACTCTATTTTGGTATGTTTCTCCCGGGTGAGTGGCTTATAACCTGTTGGTCACTGCTAACTAGATTTTATACAAAAATGTGAAGATAATAAAGGGGAAGTGGGAAGACAAGAAAAGAACAAAATAGGTGAAAGGTGATAAAAGGGAGACAGTTTATGCCCTTAAATAATAAACTGGCAGCAAAAAGTCATGAGTGGTAAATATAGTCTGCTATCACCACGGATGGGCCTCTGTGCCACAGGAAAGTCAAATATAATGACCAGAAATGTCTCAGAGGTATGGTATGAAAGTCCAGAAAGCCTGCATGTGCTGCATACAATCTTGTTCCTTTAAGCACAAGAAATGAGACATGAGGAAGGCTGCTTCAAATAGGGATGGAGAGTCTCCTTGCAGTGTTTGATTCCTAGGTATAAGGTAAGTTCTCTGAGAAATTGTGTTTCTAAATAAATCGTTTGTGATACTTCTGTGGACTCTGGCTTTGTTCCGGAGAATCCTGGAGAATCTTGGGACCTGGTGGTGTGTCAGCCTCTGGGGTCACCTGGAGTCACACAATTGAAGGCAAGCAGAATTACCAAGGGTTTTGAAGCATCCATCGTTTTCTCATGTAAAAAGCTGATGATCAGGATAGGTAGGTGTTGTCTTAAATATCGAAGAAACACACTCGGAATCAGGCACATGACACAGAGGGTCCAGCGCCTTGCTTTTCCGTCTGGTCCAGTTCATCCATCCTTCTTTCAGCAGCATGACCCAGAAAACAAGAAGTCCTGCTTTGACCTCCTTCTCTATGAAGACAGTCATAAATTACCATAAATAATTCTTACATTTCTTGAGACACAAAATGTCTTAATATTTGGTAGAACATGATTTCCATAATTCCTGTGAAATTGGATCTAATTTCACTTATATCTTTTTATTCTTTTTCCTGTACTGTAGATATTCCAGGAGTAGATATATATTGCAAAAAGATCTTTTCCCCCACATGCTAAGTCTTTGCTCTCTACTTTACCTAAAATATTTTCCCACTACATAATTTTGCATGCGCTACTGGATAAATTGTTGCTATTCTTTAACTTTTGATATTTGAACATAATTTTATTTTTTTCACTGTGTTTCATTTAGTTCCATATATGACTGACAAATCCAATTACATACATGTGTATGTGTGTATGTGTATTATATATAATTTTCTGGTAGAAGAATTTAATAATTTTATACTTATTTTCATATGTGAGTCTTGTTTTATGCATTGTGGATTTTTCCAGTATATTTCCATCATTCCACATGTTTCTTAAAGTATATATATGCACAGATACATATAAGTAGATATACTTATACATATATTTATGTTTATATGTACTAATATATGTACTTATATATACATATGCTTATATATGCATATGTATATATGTGTGTACATATTATATATATATATATATATAATTCACATATTCATAGCATCTTCATGGATTTGGAAGTAATAGCTCCAGTCTTTAAATTTTAAATTTGCTTTTGGTTTTCATGATAGCCTTCACTAATCAATCTTTCCACTTATTTTATGAAATCATCCCATTTCATTTCTTTGTTATCTGTTCCCAAAGACAAGAAAATTACCAAGCTTATATTACTTTTGCCCTTTCTTAAATTGCTCATTTAAGAAGACTTAGTTTTAGAAGGAAATGACTGTTACTAAATTATTATTACACTGAACGTCTTTCATCAACTGTTTCTGACATTGTAACACTGGAAACAATTACTTAAATGGTTTCAAAAATCCATCATTAAATCTCTTTGATTTTCAAAACTCATTCTTCAGTTATCAAATTGTACTCTTTTCCCAGATGTAACATAGACTTGGTGTTAAAGAAAGTCACATATATGGTATATAATATACAGATATAAGTATGTGTGTATTGATATCTATATATAGTGTGTGTGTGTGTGTGTGTGTGTGTGTGTGTGTGTGTGTGTGTGTTGGGTCTAAACCAGGTCCTCATATGCACTAAGCTTTTACTCCACCTCTGAGCTCTTCCCCAGCTTGGTATGCATTTTTAAACACTAGAAATTATCTCCCAGTATTGGTTTGGGTCTTTCTAATTTTGCTTTATCAGAATATGTTGGCACAATTTTATTAGAATCTTCTTATTTTATGAGTTGTTAAAATTTTCAGTTTCTGTAATGATTGCTTTAATTACATTTTTGACCAAAAACATAGTGTACAGCTAGTGTACATTTCCGTTCTCTAACCTTATATGTTTCACTTTTACTCTAAAAAGTGCTTATTTCTAAATCACCTTATCTTTCTCCTTTTTTTCAGGAATGACACCAAAATTTTGTAGTACACAAACGTAACGTATTCGCTACAGTAACAGTCTATTATCTTTATTATATCTGACACAGATTTAAATATGATTTTCTGATATCATTTCCTTTATGTCAGCTACTGTATTTTGCTCGACTTTTTCACTTGACAGCCTCTGCTGTATGTCAAACCACCTTTCTTTCAGTCTGTCCTTTAGCTCTGTCTATTCTCATTTACTTTACGTATTTTCATACCTGCCATCTTTTGTTGAATTGAAAATTTAGTTCAAATTGAAGCATTTTCTTCTGTTTTTATTGTTGTTGTTTTATTGTTGCTTTTTTTCCCCTAGGTATTGGGCTTGAGCTTTTTCATTCAAGACTAGTGCTCTACCACTTTAAGCGCCAGTGCCACTTCCAGTTTTCTGGTGGCTAATTGGAGAAAAGAGTCTCACAGACTTTCCTGCCCTGGCTGGCTTCAAACCCCAATCCTCAGATTTCAGCATCCTGTATTCCTAAAATTACAGTTGTGAGCCACCAATGCCCAGCATCCCTTTTGATTATTTTATACTTTTTGGTTTCCAACTCTAAATTTTGTTTTAGATTGTAATAGGACACATATTGTTTTCCTTTCTTATTGTTATAAGTGAAAACCTGTCTTATTTACTATGTTAACCAACCTTCAGAAAACCCTTCACCAGTGCTACTATCCACTTGATTATAAATTGATCCTCGTCTTAGATCTATGAATGGAAGTAAATTATAGTGCACAGTTCTTGGCCCAATTCCCAGAGTATTTTCTTTTGGATTAAAAAGGAGGCTTTCCATCCTTCACCATGGAGTTCTTAACCTCTAAAGTAAAGTATTCCATGGAAAGCTTCTCCATATATTGCTTCCACCTCTTTTTGACCCTCTGCCTCAAACTCTACAGCTTTATTCCTGATAGCTTCATTTCCCAGAATTCAAAGTGTCTCTACTTGAGAGACACTTCTTTACTCCAACTTTCTACTTCATTTCGCCCTTGCTATAGGAGAGGAGACACAAATATGATTGGGAATATGCGAAAAAGCATCTACCATGGAGTCCACTGAGAGAGACAGAGGTAGAGACTGTTTATAATTCCAGGATTTAGAGACAGGGAGCAGATTAGGCAAGAAAGAGGAAGAAAAGGACCTAAAGATAGAGAGAAGAGGAAGTAGCAAACATTTTATCATTTGTAGTAATGTGAGGCTATTCTGCAATCACAGCTTTACTCTTTTTCACTGGCTTTATAGTTAGTGGGAATTCTTTCCACTTTCCAGCATTAGGCTCTCTGTCAGTTTTGATTTTTGTGCTGCTCTGAAGTTTCTTTTCTCTGTTGTAATAGCTGTTTTAGAGGGAAGTTGGTAGAGACTCCCTGCATCAAGGATGAATATCCAGATGGCATTTGAAACCAAAGCTGGTTTAGTTATAAGCTCTAAAGAAGACAACATCATCACTGATTCTTCCCATTCTTTGTTGTTAGTCTTAACACCAGTGCTTCATTTCAGTGCCAAATTCTGGGCTAAGAAAAAATAATACTCATTCCTTAATTTGGAATACAAATTGCTAGCAACTCATTTTACATTTATTTCAGATTATTTTGTACATTGTATAGCCTAGAATAATTTTGGAACAGGATCGTTGTTTTGTAGAATAAATTACATTATGAACTTTCTTTATCTTTGCTTGATGTTTAAACTCTTGATTTTATTCCACTTTTAAATCATTCTGCACACATTTAAGGATTCAATATTTATGGGTCTAAAACCATAGCAGACGTAATTTTCACAGGAGGAGATCATAAAAATATTTACATTTTCCAGGTATTGCCTTGATGGATTTAGATTGAGGAGGAGAACCATTTATAAGAAGCACATACAAATAATGTTAATGCAGGGCCAGCCATACTTTGAGGAATGTTTATGATTATCAAGGAAGAATATAAGCTAAGTTCCTTTTCTCTTCTCACTAACTTTAAAAAATGATATCAGAAAAATTTAACCATACATTTACTTTGACAACTTTCTTTCTGTAAATGACATTTTTGATAATAAGAACCCTTAATTGGACTGTCTCTTTTAAAATGTCTAACAATATAGGTTTAACACTCTTGCAGTTGGCTAGGGGGTTTCCACAGTCTATTCTATCAGGGAGTAAATTTTTCTCTAATATTGTCCCAAATGAGCACTATTAACTATAATGTATGAATATATAAAGATGACAATTATCTTACAAACAGAAAATGCATAATGAAATAGGCAAGGGCATAAAAACCAGAATACCAAAGGTAAGAGCCACCTATGTATCCTTCAACACATGCTGTTATCGGTTATCTAAACCTCAAATTCCTCCTCTGCCATACAGGGTAAAGCTCACATGCATGATTAACCTAAAGAGATTTAAGAAACATCACATGATACATGCGAACTTTAACACAGCCTGCATGGCAGACAGTATGACAAATGAAAACTGCTCTGTCTCACACCAAAGTGACATCAGCAGAATTCTCAGCGATTCTGATTGTACTGAGAACCCAATAATCAATGGACTTACTGATGAATTTACCAAGAATAAAAAGGAAATATCTAACAATGAAAAAACAAAGGTCTTCTTTACCTCTCTACTTCAAAAAAATAGTATATATTTTTATTTTCAACAAGGATCTAACTTTATCCAATGGTGAAAGAATCAACTCTATCAAAAATTGTGCTTGGCTTCTAAATATATATTTGACATTTAATAGTAAAAACATTAAGTTTTTTCCTGAAACTGTGCAAGATTATTGCTACTTGTTTTACACAAAATTATTCCCTTAGTCAAATAGAAGGCTACAAGTGAGGGTTGTCTCTTTAGATTTTTTTTTTCCTAGCAATATCTTTGCACATTTTATTCCTCCCATACTACTTCAATGACTTGTAGACGTCTGTTCAGGTACTTCCTAATGAATTGTATTTACAATAGCTATAGTTTTTTAAAATTATTATCAAATCACTCTTGCTTCAGACTTAGCCTGGTGGTTGTTTCTTAATTGCTCAAATAAAAAAATGATTATTATTATCTCTAGATGAAAGAACAGATGGTCTGGGAATCCATTTGTGTTATATCAATGTGATAATATACTTTGGTCCTGTCTAATGGTGTGGTTCTTCCTAATTTTCTTTCATTAAACAGCATTCTTAGTTTCTGATTTTGTTAAAAATTTGTTTCCCAAGTAATATGAAATGAACATGGGGTTTTTGTCACAGAAAGAATTTCCTTACAAATTTGGTTAAGCACATCAGAGATGCTCAACTCTGGGAATGTCAAGAGTCAAAAACAACTGTCCTCAATCCTCAGCTCTCACTTGACTTTCAGTTTGGGTAGGGGGGTAGCAGAAATTTTAACTACACATCATAACCACATTTTGTTGTTGTTGTTGTTGGCCATTCCTGGGGCTTGGATTCAGGGCCTCAGCACTGTCCCTGGCTTCTTTTTGCTCAATGGTAGCACTCTGCCACTTGAGCCACAGCGCCACTTCTGGCCGTTTTCTGTATATGTGGTGCTGGGGAATTGAACCCAGGGGCTTCATGTATACAAGGCAAGCACTCTTGCCACTAGGCCATATCCTCAGCCCCAATAACCACGTTTTGTGTGTGTGTGTGTGTGTGTGTGTGTGTGTGTGTGTGTGTGTGTGTGTGTGTGTGTGTGTTTTAACAATAAGATAAGAAGAAATGCAATTTTCTGAATAAAGAAGCCTAAACAAATATATCCAAGAGAACCCCTCTTCCAGAAAGTGTGCTCTAAGCTGAGATTTGAATGAGTACCAATAAAATAGGTAAAGGGCAAAAAGGAGTAAAGAAGATAATCAAAGTATGTTCCAGACATGAGAAAGCATTAGCACGTGAAAAAATATATAACACAGATGTCTTGGGTAAATGAACAGAGGCTAGTATGATTGAAACAGAGAAAGAAATGGGAAGAATTTTGTGAGGTGAGGCTCACAGGATTTAAATGGCCAAACATTTCAGTTAGAACAAAAATCCTAGGCAATCTAACAAAGCCACTTGGACTTTTAAAAGCAGGTAATATTAACATGATTGATTATGAAAAATAATAAACTGGTGTATTTCAACATGCAAATTGAGCTCAGCAAATAAATGAACAATCTTCTGATAGACAATATAGAAAATAATATTTATAAGAGGCAATGAAGAGAAAGATTTCCTTAAATTGTCTTATATACTTCAAATTCTCTTATGCTTTAGCCAGCAGTATAGTATAATAAAGACTAGGCAACAATACAACGTAAAGATTGGAACCTGAGCCACATTTCAATACAAGTTATTTATAGGAAAATGAGAATGCACGTACCTGAGAACTTCAGACTGTGTTGCAGTTTTCAGTCTGAATATTTTGAATCTTTCTATTTCATTAAAGCAACATTTACAGTGCACCCTTTATTTTTCATTTCCATATTTTACTATGTAAAAAAAAATCTTACAAGAATGAAGTAGCCAAACATTATTAGATGCAAACACCATGATGAAAAAATATAGAAGTAATGAAAATATGCTTGTAAACTATTGAGTAAAATAATATAAATAGCAATATTTTTGTTAAAGAGGATGCTTTGTATAAACAAGAGATAAATAATATAAAAAGCAATCTGATAAGAGAAATAAAATTACTAAAGAATTTGTGACTTATGTAATAAAATTAGTACCATTTTTAAAAGCTCCAAGGTATTTACCCTAATACTCATGAACAATTCTCCAAGGAATGTATATCAATAACTAAGGAAATATTCCCCAAATAAAATAAATGCGTGTATGTATTTACATTTATGCACATACATTCACTCACACACATCCACATAGTTTTATAAAGTGTAGCTCTATAGAAATTTGAAGAACTTCTGCAAAATACATCCAACATTTAAGAACGAAAATGACAGTTATGTAATTATTTTAAATATGTTTTCAAATATGTATGTCAGAAAAAGACTAGCTATATAAATATATCCTGTTTTGCCTCTCTGTTGCAGATAGAGTAATTACAGTGTTTTTTTTTTTTAGGAAACAAACTGTCTTGCACATAGATAGAATAAATGTTCACTTCTCTCTTCTCACCAAGCACAATTAATATCCTGTTCATTACATGTATAATGAGACAAAAGAAGGCAGGAGGAACAGCTTTCTGGATTTTCTTTTGGTCTTAAAGATCCAGGACTGTATGTAGGCTAAAGACACTGCAACCTAGAAACAGAAGGAAATAACAGAGAGAAACAAAAACCTACAAAAAACTTTCTCAAAGCACTGTTCTCCTTGGCTGAAATAGCAGTAAAGAAACAGTCTAGGCAGAGAGAAACTTATAAATAGTAACTGTTTTACTCCAGTCTAACACCCTAGAAAACCCTATGGTCAGTACACATAGATAAACCAAAAAGTTAGGTAGGGGGCTGGGAATATGGCCTAGTGGCAAGAGTGCTTGCCTCCTACACATGAAGCTCTCGGTTCAATTCCCCAGCACCACATATATGGAAAACGGCCAGAAGGGGTGCTGTGGCTCAGGTGGCAGAGTGCTAGCCTTGAGCGGGAAGAAGCCAGGGATGGTGCTCAGGCCCTAAGTCCAAGGCCCAGGACTGGCCAAAAAAAAAGTTAGGTAGGGCTTTCCACCTTTGACAGAGTGTAAATAAATTTACAGGTAATTCATATTGTATTGTGAAAACACTTTTTTAAATAGCTGGACGTGGTGGATCATGACTGTAATCCAAACTACTTGGGAAAATTAAGGTTAGAAGCCAGATTGATGGAAAAAAAAAATGAACCAGTATCTCACTGGCCTAGCACCAGTGGCTCAAACCTGTAATCCTAACAACTCAGGAGGCTGAGATCTGAGGATCATGATTCAAAGCCAGCCTTGGCAGAAAAGTCTTCAGGAGACTCTTATTTCCAATTAACCACCAGAAAACTGGAAGCTGTGGCTCAAGTGATAGAGCGCTAGCCTTGATCTGAAGAGCTCAGGGACAGTGCCTAGGCTGAATTCAAACTCCATACCCCCCCCCAAAAAAAAAATAAATTAGTAAAGCTAAAAAAGAAAGAGGCCATCTAGAGATGTGGCTCAGGTGGTGGGGTACCTGCCTATCAAGTAGAAGGCCTAAGGTCTCATGCCTATAATCCTAGATGTGTAGTATGTTAAATATGGGTGTTTCATCCAATCCTGGCAGAAACATCTCTGAGACTCCATCTAAACAGAAGGGAACTATACATAGTGACACATGCCTGCTATCTCTAAATGGGCTTAGACAGGAAGTGAAACCGTATCACAATAATAACCATTAAAATAATAATAATGCTGGTGATGATAATATAGGGTTGGAGGTGTGGCCCAGAGATAGAGTGTCCCCCCAGCAAGTGTGGGGCAAAGGTCAAACATCCGTATCAAGTAGTTTTGATTCTACGTGTATATTAGAGATAGCTTTGCAATGTGTTGCCTCGTTCTAAGTGAGCTAGTACCCCACTCTTGAATATGTCATGTTTAAATATTTTGACATTCTATGTTTCATCAAAATATTTCCAGCCAATTCTTCCTATTCCCAGTTGTAGAGGTATACCATATTCATTCATTACTAACAGTTGCCAAATTGACATCTTTAGAATTTTTTTTTCCAACTTAAGTCAGGAGGAAAAATAAAAAAGCACATTTTCCCCCCAAACTCTTTCACCCGCTGCTGGAAAAAAAAAAAAAAAGAAAGAAAGAAAAACCGCCTCTGGTGTCAGTTTTGTGTTGAGTTTCCTAATTCCAGTTCTCAGAATAATTCGTAAAAGCCTCCTATAGATTAAAGTTGAGCTCCATGAAGAAAAGAAATTGGACTACAGGTAATTAGCATCTTCAGGTGAGCTTTGTAGCATCAGGTTTGAGTCTCATCTAATTGCATCTAATCTCATGTAGGCAATTCCCCAATCCTTTGCTTAATGGAAGATTTTTATCATAACTCCATCAAGATGAACTAGAGTTACTTTCTTTTCTCTCCCATCACTTTAAACCATTTTATTTCTTTATTATTTTAAGAAATGACATTTTGCTTGGTTTGCTGATATTGGTGACAACAATGACCCTTAACCAAAATATTCAATAACAGGAGCGAAGAGCAAACCAGAGGGCTCAGTCAGCATAACTGTCAGCATTTACTGTAGTCTTACCGTTCTGCTTTGTCATTTCTAGTTTTTCCAGTCTATAAAAGATATATCGTAGTATTTTGGGGGTAGAAATTATTTCATTTAAATGTCCTTTTAAAAAAAAACAGTAATGCTATTGAACCTCTGTTTGAATATGTTTAAAATATTAATAACTATAATTAGCTTTTATATTTTTAATAAATACATAATGGATTTAAGCATAGGATAAATGGACATAGAGTTACCTAAAATGGGGAAAAATAATTTAAGAAGACCATGCATTAAGAAACTGGCTAGGGTCCATTTTCTAGATAGAAATCTTTAATCTCACAACTATTTTTTCTTTCAATTATCTCTTGAGCATTTGCTAAAAGTGTAGGATACTTAAATTATAACACAGAGTCATAGAACAACCTAACTGTAAAAGGGAACTCTTGATTATGCAATGGGGATATCAAAGGTACAGAAACAAAATTTTTAAATGCAGTAAAACACAAATTACCATATTCCTAATTCTGGTGTGTCAATAAATTTTAGAATATTGAGAACTAAGCTTTCATGGGTTAGATTGGTAATGCATCTAAATATTCAACTTCTTACAATTTGATTATGTAACAGATGGATTCCATTATTTTTTAAAATTGCAGATAAATTTGTTTTGTTTCTCCCAGTGGAGATTTTTGAGTATTTAATTAAAGGCCTCATTGCCCCATCATTAAATTCAAAGAAGCATATCTAATGCGAACACTTAAATGTAATGTCACTCATTAGTCTTTAATGAAGAGAAACTTATTCTTTCTCCAAAGAACAGCTGTAAAAATAGTGTCTGTCACCTACAAAATTACATATTCCCAAGATTATTAATGTGCATTTAATGACTTTGAAATATGTCTTTGCCACAGTTACTAAGCACACATCTTTCTTTTTAGGATTCACCTGTAGTAAGGTGAGCTGAATTCAGACACCCCAGAGTTCTCATATCTAAGGACAGAAGCCTGAAACAGAACCTGTTAACAGGTTGAGCATTGACACCATTCAGATTTTTAAACCCCATGTTCTTTTACTGGTCCTGTCATTAGGCTGTTAAAAATCATCTGGTGCTTGTTATTTTTCCTTAGACCTAATGAAGAAAGAGACTTATTTTAATGTCTCTGTATGCTACAAGATGCAACTCAGAAGACAGCAGGTAGATTGCATGTGAGTCACTAATATCTTCTCTTTATCTTCACAGCCCTCTCCATCCCCAACATTCCCAGCCACCATTATCATCCTGGACAAATGTATTTAGCCCTACTACATGCAGTTAGTTTCACTCACCTGTGCTTGTTTCATTCTTGGCGAGGGGTTCTCTCTGGAGCTATCCCTATAACTCAATATCCCCTGTCAACAAACTTCACAGTTAGGACTGTGAACCTTGAACCTAGAACCTGTGAACACAGTTAGGACAAAGACCCTTTTGCTCAAAAGTTTCAGGAAAAAATCATTCATCTTTCTACTTTTTCTTTCTCTTTCCATCCTTCCTCCCTTCTTCCCTCCCTCCCTCCACCTTCTTTTCCTCCCTCCCTCCCTCCACCCTCCTTCACTTCCCTCCCTCTCTCCTTTCCTCACTCCCTTCCTCTATCCTCCCTCCTTCCCTCCCTGCCTTCCTCCACCCTCTCTCTTTCCCTCCTTCCCTTCCTTCCTTCTCCTCACTCTATCATCTTTAAGTAATTATAGGAAGAGTTTCAATTCAACATGTCAGTTTATGAGCACAATGCATCTTTATTAATGTCACCACTTTTGTAATTCTTTCTATCTCTCCCAACTCTACCTACCTTCTCAAATTCCTTAGTTTTGTGTTCATATACGTACATTGAATAATATTCAATATACATTCAGTATGCAGTAGTCACCTCCCCTTCCTGTCGCTATTCTTCTATTTCCGTCGCCTGGACCTCATCTTCCCATGACAGCAAACATTGCATCTTCCTGTATCCATTTTGTTAAATTGGTTGACTTAGTTGTTGAAAAACATACACAATTGGAATCATCCTCTGCATACACTATACTTCAATTGATACATTTATGAATAGATGCTTAGAACCCTGCATATGTTTACATATGTATTTATAACTTAAAACTAACTTCTATGTATGTGAGAAAATGTGTGCTGTTTTTTTTGTATCTCTGCATCTGAATTATGTCATCTAATATCATTTTCTTATTTTGCAAATTGGATACAAGCAAATTAGGAGTCGAAGTCATTCTTTGAATTGTACAAGTATCCTAAGGGGTGGGGATTGACCAGCCCCATCTGAACTCTGTGCTGGAGAGAACCTTAAGCATTCTCATAAACCCAAACTAGTCACCTGTCTCCAGATCTAGAAAGAGAGGGAGAATGTTGAGGCAAAGCAAGAACTACACCACCCAAGAAAAAAAATCAACTTCAGGTTACAAAAGTTTTCATGCTAACATGCCAAGTGTAGCCTATAAAATAAAGACAGATCATCAATCATCAACAGACACTTTTATACATCTCAATTTTTTCCATAAATTCGCTTTCTTTTCAGTTACATTTTCATATCAACAGAATGAATTATATATTTTGAAATCTTAGTTTCTCTGCTCTATTGAATAAAAAGAGGCAAATAACTCATATGGAATTGCCATTCTCTCTCTGTGTCTTTCTGTACACTGGGTCTCTTTATGCATATAGATCATGTATATGATACATTTCAATTCTCCTCAGAGTGTCCATTAAGGACAGTGTGTATAGATGGAACCACTTCAAAGAGCTCAGTAACATTTATTGAACTTTTCACTTGGCCTAATTTATTTTCCATCTCTTCCTTTCTCCGTGATGTCCCAAGAATAAATTCTTGTGTGCACACAGAATCTTTGCATGTGTAAACATTTCCCACGGGCACCTCTTATGTGTGGAAATTGCTTTAATTTGCATGCACTTCCTCCTGTCCTCTCATCCTTTATTTATCTCTGAGATGTCTCTCTCCCTGGACTCTGCTCTGGGAAGCCACCGATGTTCTTAAGTCTTTGTTATTTGTCAATGAGCTGCAATCCATCCTTGCTCTTTCATAGCATGCTGTTTTCTCAAACTTGTTTTTTCTGTTTTACAGAGAATTCACTCTGAGTACCTCTATTACTTCCAACCCCATTCATCTGGAAAAAAAAATGGATCTTGTTATTTCTGAATTTGGAGTCCTATCTTCAAACTACAGTTTAGTTAACTCTGCTTAAGGAAGAAATAACTGAAGGCTAAAGTCTCCATCTCTGAGATAATATGTTGCTATTACAATAATTGCAACAATGATATCAACGATAATGAAACACAGGTGCTGGATCTGGTATAAAGTTGTTTTATTTACTTTTTTTAATTTAAGGTGTGTGCCTGTGTGTGTGTGTGTGTGTGTGTGTGTGTGTGTGTGCGCGTGCGCGCGCGTGCACGTGTATGCATGCCCAATACTGGTGCTGGGGGCTTAAGCTCAGGCCTAGGCACTATCCCTTCACTCTTTCTTTCAAGTCCTGGTTCTTTACCACTTGAGCCACACTTCCAGTTCCAGATTTTTGCTGATTAATTGGAGATAAGTATCTCACTGACTTTTCCTTCCAGGCTTGCTTTGAAACATGCATGATACTCAGATTTCAGGCTCCTGAGTAGCTGGGATTTTCAGGGGTTGAGCCACTCATTCCAGGATGAGTTAATGTTTTGTTGTGGTTTTGCTTTGTTTTAAGTGAGTATATTGTTTGATTCTTAGAACATCCATAAGCAGTAGGCCCTGTTTTTAATATGCAGAGAAAATTCTGAGAAGTGTCTTCTGTGTATGTGAAGAGTGTTCCAGGCAGGCTCAATGCAGAGTCTCTCTGCCCATTGTATGCAATGTGGATGCTTGTATGTTTCATCTCAGTTCCTGCTTTCTCGACACTCTCCTTGTGACCAGTGTTCCTGGATCTCTACTGATATAGAACTCCTCAGTAGTTTGTGATGATGAAAATGGTCAGTAATATTGAATACTCGACTTAATAAATATCTGTCTTTTTTTAAATTTTTATTATAAAACTGATGTACAGAGAGGTTACAGTTTTATACGTTAGGCATTGGATACATTTCTTGTAAATATTTCTGTCTTGCCCATTTTTTGAGTGTTTAATAACATTGCAGACTGCACAGTCATGAAAAGAGGTATGAGCCTGTTGGCATCCTCCTACTAACATTCTTCTGAGATTACAGTAACAGGTTGTAGCAGTTCTATAAAGAAAATCAGATAGGATTTAATAAGAAGAAAATCTTCCTCTTAGCAACTGCTAACACCTAGTCCATAGACTTTTGAGGGTATCAAACATCAAAGAAATTCTATAAGGCTTAAGTAATTTTTCATGTCACAAATGTGACTTATTACAGAAAGTCTGACTGGTATCTGTCATGTGTAAGATCTTCTCATACTTACTGATTTAGTACTTGCATTTCTCAGTTGCACTTAGAGGCTTGATCTTGTTCTCTGTTGAAAAGCCTCACTATTATGACTCAGAGGACATCACCTTGCCATTAACCCAAAATGTCCTTGAACTTGCTTAGATTCGAAAGTCAATTGGAAGTCAAGGACAGAGGAGAAAGGAGAGTAAAAATTTTTACATTGAACTCAATTCTACGATACTTTGTGGGGTATTTTAGCAAAACACACACATACATATATGTGTGTATGCAATTTTCATTTATTTGGTTATTTTTATGTGGTTCTTTGGGTTTGAACTCAGGGATTGGGTGCTATCTCTGAGCTTTTGTGCTCAAAGCTACTGCTGTACCACTTGAGTCACAGCTCCATCTGAGTAGTTAGGATTGTGAGAGCCAGTGGCACCAGGTTTATAATATTTATATTTGAATTGACACAATAACCCTATAGTTACTTGGATATTATATTATGATACATTATATATTGCTTAAAAATATTTGTCTCCTTGTGCATCGTGTCTTTCTGGAGAAGATATTTAGACTCTTTTCCTGGACCTTCTGGAAATGTACAATGAGTTATGGGTGGAGTGTGGAAGTCCTTGTAACACAGGCAGATTGTTCTCCACCAAGACTAAGACCTCTGTAGGCTGTACTGTTTTTGAAAAACACTTGTTTTATCGACAAGGAAACCACATTGATGTTCCCTCTGTTGCCTCACACACTAGCTGTATGAAAATTGATATTTCTTTTGGGCTAAAAAGCAAAAAAAAACTTATTGAGAAATGAAGCCCTGATTTATACCTTAAAACTATAGCTGAGTGTAAGGGTAGGTAATGATCCATGAATAGCTTATTACCACACAATCCAGTCTCTCAGATTGTCCTCTTCACCTGAAAGAGCTGTCATCATTAGGATACAATTCTTCTTCTTACACTCTTTAATGTTTTCTTCGAAAAAACTTCCTAGAGCTTTTTTTTTGTAAATGAAGCAAGCAATTCACATTTCCTTTGTTGTATGAGCACAGTACTTATAAATTTCAAGCTTATCAGTTAAAGAAAAGTTATATACCATTCCTTATTTAACTAACTTTACTTTTTGTTTGTTGTAATATTGCCACAATTTGCATACCTTCTGAACTGGAGCAGACCTCAAATATAGATATTCTGAATTGTCAGGGGTCTTATAGGTGTCTGACCCAGATCTTTAGCTTTGCATGTCACTTGATCCATCAGCAAAATATTAAGCACAATAAACACTGTGCACGAAGACCTTTTTCTCCATCCCTCAAACACCTGGTGGAACTTGTAATTTTGTCAACAAAATAAGCAATACATCTGTAAGAAAGAAAATCACCCCCAAATTGGTGAAATGCTGAGAAATGATAGGCAAAGTAGGAACTATCAGAAATTATAAAAGAAGGAGCAAATATTGACTACACAGTGAGCAAGAACACAGCCCAAAGTAAAGCTTGACTAATTAGTCAATCCATGATTGTTAAAAATGATAGAATATAGTAGGCATTAGAAACAATATGAATATGGGAATGAGATGGAAATAATTGTAACAATTTTGGGTATAGTCTCTACCAGGTACAGTACTGTTTCTAGTGTAAACTCACAATTAGGAAGACCTTAGAGATGTAGTCAAAAACACTTTTAATAGTGAGGTTCAGGTTGCATTCCTGGTACTGCCATGATGCAATATTCCTTTTCACTAGGACTATTCCCTTTGGGGGCCAGCTTTTTTATTTGCAAATGAATAGTATGTGCTAATAAATATTGAAGGGATTTCTTATTCAGACTGCAGGTGAAAACTTCCACATAGGATAAATGATTTGATGCCAACATTTGTTAGATTTGGGGATGTTAGCATAAAGATTCTCTTTCAGGAAATTTTCTAAGTCATAACATTTTTTCTTACCTATCAATTTTTTAAACTTAAGATCTTTTTTGTTCCTGAATAATTATTTGTTTATTGTCAAAGTGATGTACAGAAGGGTTACATTTTCATATGTATAAACTTCAGAGCTTGACCAACATTTATTTATGACTCTTTAAAGCAATTGTTCATTCATAGCTCTGTAGGGAGGTAATATAAAAGGATAAATGGGACAGCATCTTGACTGTGGAAATCTAGCCATTCACTACAATCATGAACAGGGTTACTGCCAGAATTTTCAAATGTTATCTCCGTAGGAATGGTTCTGTAACATGTGCCTTGCAGTAATGGAAATAGAACTGATAATGACTAACGTAATAATCATGATTAAGATTTCCTACAATTGTGTTCATGATTCTATTCTAGGTTCTTTTCATACAGCATCATGTGATTCCTTTTCTCTTTTTGTTTGACCTTACTAAGTGAGGCCTCATGATTCTTTGGAGAGTGTCCTAGGATTTGAGCAATGCTTCCAGCACAATGGTAATGACTTTATTTTGTTGTTGTTGTCGGTTGAGTGGCTTGGGTTCGGCCTGGGCACTGACTCTGAGCCTCTTTGTGCTCAAGTCTAGTGCTCTCCCATTTGAGCCATACACAGCATCACTTTGGGTTTTGAGTGGTTAACTGGAGATGAGTCTCATGGGGACTTTTCTGCTCAGGCTGGCTTTGAGTCCCAAATCTCACATCTCAGCCCCCTGAGTAGCTAAGATTACAGCTGTGAGCCATTGGCATCTGGCTTACATGATGCTGGAGACAGATATTTTGGTCCCCTTTCACCACTGAGAGAGTTGAAGGTCAGAGAACTTAAACACCGTCAAAGTTTTTACAAGCAGGAAAAAAGAAGGCGATATTATGCCTCCAGAGGAAGACAATCAGTGCTAAAGCTTCTACATTCCCAATATTCAACACGATCTGGTGACAGACTCATATAAGTATAATACATTTGGTCACATGTCTCTGTTTGAATTCAGTTAAAAACTTGAATTAAATCATGCAGTGTGGGATCATACCGAAAGCAAGGAAATGGAAATAAAAGAAAATATATCATATCAAGGCTTGTTAGTGGCAATGGAAATGAATAAACCATGGTTCTGGATCCTTCTGTAGCCCAGTGTCATCTACGCATGTGTCAGGCTCCATCACATAAGCCTCAGTCGTTTCTCTACTTTGGTTCAATCCGTTTTCTGCTCTGACATTAGAGTGCTTGATGGAAGTTCACACATTTCTGTCAGAAACATCTGGTTGGATCTGAACAGAATCCCAGTCTAATCTCAGAGTTCCCTTTTGCTGCAACTGAGTGTGGATTTCTCTCAATTGTTATAAAAATGGCATCTAATTTAATAGTTTCATCTCTCTGGCTTCCTTGCTCTTCTGCCCATGTCCACCCCTTATAATGGCTAATTTCCACATTAAGCCAGGTTCCTGGCTTGCTTTCTTCGGCTATGATAACCTTGTCCATATAGCTACACCATCTAAAAGGAGCTTCCCATACTGGGGGCCACAGTGGTGTCTGTGGTTTATGGAAAAGCTTGTGGACATGACTAACATGCCTCAAGATATATTGGGACATACACTATACTCATAAATAGATGTGTTAAACTGAAACTCCTCTGTGTACCTACTCAAAAATAGATTTTTAAAAGCATGTGTAAAAATGAATCTATCACTAAAACACGACTGGATTGTTGTCTTCCTCATCGACAGTAGAGTTAAAGAAATTTGCAGTATCCACATAGCCTTCCCGTTAAACATCTTCCACAGTCTGCTGCTGGGACCTAGTTTACAGGCCTGTAACAACTTCATAATCTGAGAAACTTTAATCAAGGATCTTACCTTAGCAGATGCCAGTTTTCACTTCAATATCATATTGGACCCTTCTGACAGACTGTTGAAACTTTTTCCCTCATTGTGATCTCCAAGGGTTTCTCATTTCTTCAGTTCTTCAAGTTCAATTTGTAACAGCTGTTGGTCGATCTTGTGAAGTTCTTATATAATTAGAACTCAACCCCTTCATACCATTTAGCTGCAAACATGAACAGTAGTAACTTATACATTAGTTTGAAGAAAGTTTTGTTGGTGTCATTTCTTATGCATGCTCTAAAATAAAGATCCTTTAATGGACTATGATATCTCGTGGCCCATAAATATTAATATGAGTGCCATTAGTTAGAGTGGAATATACTCATTTGTGAATGTTTTTAAAGAATACAAATGTCAATTTATTTTTGTATTAGAGGATGTATTCTTAGCTTTTGGAGTCATTTTTGCTTAATTGGTCTAAGCTATTCTCACATAAATAAATGAAACTCAAATTGCTACCCCCAGTGACACAAAAGAAGCTAATTTCTGGTGCCTTTTTAGGCCTTCCCACTGATTACCACACTTAAAACAACCCAATTAACAAAATAAACTCTTTTGGTTGACACGACATGACTTGAAAGTAGAAGTGTAGACTGGCATGCATGAAACATGTCTTATCCATAAACTATCTCATTAGATGTAATTAAAATTTCCAGAAAAGAGAACATTCAACATCTATAGTTTATTGCCAATCAAATATCTAAAATATTCGCAAATGAACACTCAGTTGAAGTTGATTAGTCATATTGGATTAGATGTGTTCTATTGAAAGCTTTCAAGGTACCGGCAAAATAGTAAAGAAAAACATATGAAATAGAGAATCTTTAGAAAAACTCATGGAAGAAATACATTCTTACAGGTTACACAAAATAACTAGTAATCATTTTATGACATTTAGTGGTTAACTTAAGATGTAGAAATTTAAAAAACACTGAAAAGCATGGGTTTGCACCAGACATCAGTGGCTCATGTAATCCTAGCTAGGAGGCTGGGATGTGAGAGAATTGTGGTTCAAAGCCATCCCAGGCAGGAAAGGCCATGAAGACTCTATTTTCAATTAACCACCAAAAAGCCAGAAGTGGAGCTGTGACTCAAACACTAGGCTTGAACAAAAAAGAGCTCCACTACAGCGGCCAGACCCTGAGTTTAAGATCCAGGACTGACACACACACACACACACACACACACACACACACACACACACACACACACACACACACACAAAAGAAAATTATGTATTTGGCTGTAGGAGTGGGAATTCACCCTATGTAGACCAGTGGATTGTATTGTATACATAATTCTCAGAATTATTTCAGAAAGCACCGCCTATGTCTTTTATTTTTCAGCATTATAATTAAGATGATTTTATGAGGAAGCTGTTTCAAGGATAGGAAGTTTGAGATTTGTGGCTCTGAGCTTTGAATCCTTAGGAAGTTAACCAGTTCCTGTGGAGACTGTCATTGTTCTTTATTCTCTTTTTCTACAAACTCATAGGGTACAGACGTACAATTATCCCATCATGACAAACGATAGCCAGCCATTTGTATAAGCAGTTAACTGAACTTTAAAAGCAGTAAACCCTAAGAAAATAGAATAAATGAATATCCTGGCTTTTCTTACCTAAAATATTTATAAATTTTTAGGTAGATATCATGTCCCACAACTGTACTATGCACAAATTCTTATGTAGATTTTCATAATCCTAGTTACTCCAAAGGGCAAAAATTGAGAGGATCATGTTTCATGCCAACCTGCAAGGCCAGACAGGGTAATGCATGCTTGTAAGCCTAGCTAGTAGACAGGATGTATAGGTAGGAGGATTGTTATCTGAGACCAGCCCCAAACAAAAATGTCAAATCCTCTATGAAAACTAAAGCAAAATAATGCTGGGAGTGTGGTTTAAGTAGTAGAAGGCCTTTCTTGCTAACATAAGGAAATGAGTTCAAATCCTAGCCCAGCTGAGGAGGAAAAAGAAAAAAAGAAAGAAAAATTTGAAAATCCTGATGTCTATTTTACAGGTCTGAAAACTTGGTCTCTAAGAGACTATACAACTTGCTGTAGTAGCATCCAGCAAATAGCAGATACAAGTTTGGTGTTCATTATATAATTCCCTTCAAAGTTTGTATATTAGTATAAACAAATCCCATGGCTCAAATTATTCAAGTGACTTAACCACTTATTCCTCAGTTCAAGCAAAAAAAAACAAACACACCCCCAATAAATTTTGTCTATCAATTCTTTATAGGAAGAATTTTAGCAAAACAAAAATAGTTTCTAACATGAGATACACAAGATAGGATTTAATTTCTCTTTTTTTTAAATCCAGTTTAATATAAAGACGACAGTGTGAAGATAGGGTAGTTAGTGCTCACACATCATTCCCCTTCCTCTCCCACATTCCACAAACTGTCCATAAATTAACAATGGAGATATTAATATATCCTTGTATATCTTTTTATTCACCTTGTCAGGATATTCGGTATCAACCACTATCTGATGTTAATTAGCAACATCACTCTCCTATAGGATGCAAGTAGACAGATACAGGAAAGGACCATGAATGTCTAACTAGAGTAGGGACTAGGTTCCAAGGAATATATAGGAAATGCAGCTTCGTGTTGTAGATGGCAGAAGTGACTTGGATTACTCATAATAAAAGGGGCATGTGAATGTTATGTTTGCCACCATTGTCTCTGCATGTTGTGAAAAGACATAAAAAAGTTGCCTGGCTCTCTGGAAGAATTGCAGTGAAACCATAGACATTTCCCGGTCCCTTTGACCTGGATTACTCGGTGTCAAAGCCCTTTCCATAAAAAGATATGGCAAATAAAAAGCCAAAAGCAGTGGTTCCCTTGTCATCTCCACGCCACACAGTATGCCAAGGCAAAATGGTAGTGAGTACCATGCCAGCTTATCCTTACAAAGACCAACCCTGTGTCAAAACACAGAAAAAAAAAATCTTATGTGAAAATTGATGTAGTATTTCCATCTTTTTTCTTTCATTTTTAGAAAAATATGCCTCCTTTAAAGTTCATGATAGTGTAGATCTTAAGCAAATATTTGACCGATTTCATACTAATTTCCAGAGATAAACTGCCTCAAAATCAAATGTGTAGTATCTAGTAAGTTTAATCTATATTTCCTGAGATTTGTGTTATAATCTGAGAATTTATAAGAAAGGTCTAAGAAAGGCATGTCCCCAATATTATTAAGGGTCCTAAATCAGTTTCATAATTAAAAAACAGGAAATAGTAACAGTAAAGCTTTAAGATTCTCAGCTCAGAAGACTTCAGGGCATCTCGGGGACTACCTAGCTACGCATGAATTCTTCTTTCACACATAGTATACAAACACAAAGGAAATAATAAATTCCAAATAACAATAGTATCAGGCAATCTGAGACCCACTGTTCTGAGAATTCCTCATTATGCTTCTCACATGATTCCCAAATCCCACATGCTTTCAAATCCTCAAAAGCTGGCTCGTTGTTTTGCTATGATTGTTCAGTAGAAAATAAACAGATGGGACTGAAAAACTTCCAGAAAACACAAATGGGGTAGACACAGCCTCAGGCTTTTGAGCAGCATCGAAGTAAGTTGTAATTCCCCCCTCCCCCCTCCCCATTTGACAAACAAATCTCCTGGAACATAATTCTCAGCACAGTTTTACTCTCAGCCATCACCAAATATGTTGTATGTCTTTTTCTCTTGAAACACGAAGCTAATTTTTGGACTTTTTCCCCTAGTTTTCTGATGAGTGAATGACCAATGACTGGTATTCAGGAAGTAAATTATACTATGGGATAAATATCTGTGTAAGACATTTAAGATATATGGATTCCTTTATTTTGTCAGTGAAGAACTTCAAGGGCACTAATCTCATTAATTAAATTGCTTTCAAATAAAGGCCATGTCCATTGACAGCTGACAAAGACAAATTATGCCCGGGATAGATTTCAGTTCTCTTGCATATGCTTGCCCTTTAAGTGTGATCTTTCACATACACAAGCTAAATTAGACATAATTTTGTTACCAACGTTCTATACTCTACCTGCTCTTTTGTTTGCAGGTGTTTGTCCCCTGACTTGTTTTTTGTCACCTGATTTGAAGGGGCAGTGGATGGTAGAGAAATGCTAAATGCTACAGCCTGTAGGAGGTATAGGAAAGTTCTGTTGGTTGTTTCCTCTTTATGGGGGAATAAATAGGGACTTAGGTCTTACTTTCTGCTCCTCAAGTCCCTAACTTGGTGGAGCTGCATCAATCTGAACTAAGGAAATGACACATTTCCCACCTCTGGTGGGATTAGCTAGACTACCCAGAAAAGGCTGTTCTTCCAATTTCCCACCAAGGCAGCAGAGGAGATAGAGGAATGGAGCCTACAGCTATAACTATAGCTGTAGCAATTGAAGATAATGAAAAAGAAGAGTTAAGAGCCTAGAATCTTGACATGTTCTCTTTGTGGTCCCACCCAGGCTATTTCTATCTGCTAACTATATGTGTGTAACTAATTTCTATGAGCTCTTTAGGCTCACATCTCTTTGTAGGCACCATTTACAAAAAGATTGCTTGCTTCATCAAGCTTGTCAGTAATAGTACCTATCTCAGCATGTGATAAAGATGGGAGGTGATCCAATTTCTTTATCATGATCCTTGCCATAGGCCATTGTCATTGTCATAGGTCATTGTCAGATCTGAGTCAAGCTTCAGTTTGTGGCCTTTAGTGCAGGTCTGTGTGGACCCCAAACTTCTATCATGAAGTTTTGAGTATATTAAACAGATAATTTCTGAGTAACCCAATGATGCTTGGAAGTAGTCATTACAAAACCCACCTTACCATACTCATGTTACTATCTATGTCCCTCGTACCCACTTTTGTTATGTGAGTTCTGTTTTTAAAAATTATCGTTAGGTAGTTTTACGAAGAGTCATCAATTCAACATGGTGATTTATGAGTAGAGTACAAATTTGAATGCTCCGAGTGAAATGCTATCTGATGTGTCTATGCAGCTATAGCATCATGGATATAAATTGAAATTGACAACCATACAGGGCCACATAAAGAATCTCTTATATAGGAAGCACAAATGTTAATATAACTATAGAAAGTGTGTATGTGAATACACAATGGAATTTGACTCATCTACTAAAAAGAATGATGTTGTACCATTCATAAGGAAATGGAAATACTTTTGGAAAATATATAGTAAATCAAGTAAGCCAGACACAGAGAAACAAGGTTGCATGGTTTCCTCTCATTTGTGCAGGATAGAATGCTCCTATAAATATAGGCATAAACACATTGAGATGGGCTGTATGCAAATGGTTACAAATGAATTAACAGAAGTAGGAGACTCTATGGAGAGCTGAGATAGAATAATACTTAGAAAGACTTAGTTAAAACTCAGCAAAATCAACTCCAGGAACTGAGTTCTTCCAAGAAGGGAGGTGGGGCCAAGTGGAGAGAGGTAGATGACTGAAAGGAAGGGAGGGGAGATTGCAGTGAAAATTTTATTTTATATAATATAAAATTAAGAAAAGTAAGGTCAAAATGGGGTGGGTGAAATGTTGAAAAGGGTGGCATTGATCAAAATGCATTGTATTCATAAACTGTTTTGTTATGTAGTATCTCCTTTGGACAACTACTTAAAGATAATAAGAAAAAATTCCAAGTACAAAAAGTCAAGTATATATAAGGCTTAATTTCCTATTCACCAAAAATGAGTAATTTCAAGTTGTTACATGTTAGGCTTTATACTAAGCAACCTAGGTGCATTAACTCACTTAATTTCCACAGTGACCTTGTAAATTAGGTAGTTTTGCACCGATTTTACAGCATACCATGAGATTGATTATGTAACTTTCCAAGGAAATATAACAAAAGTTTGACCCTAATCGTTTTTATTCCAACATCTCTCCACTTAACCACTGCCATCTGGAAAATAGGCTGACAAAAAAGATAATGATTCTAGTTACCCAGATAATTTTCTGTATAGGATCCTCATCAAATAATTTTCAAAAACAAATACCTTCTTAAAATATATATTTTAAAACAACAATAGAAATGTCTTCCTAGATGTTTCTGTTTTTACCAAGTTTTCTTTTATACTTAACTATGTGTGATTTACCTGGGGGACATATGAACTCCACTTAGGGCTAAAGGAGATATCTTAAAGGAGAAAATATTATTTCAGAGAAAAGTTTTAGGAAAGTCCTGTCCTTAAAGCATTAATTTTTAGGATAACTGAGGTTTGTAAAAAGAAGAGTAGATGATGTATTTCTTTCACTGTCAACTCTAAAATAATGCTAAGTAAAGTGATGTAGTTGATTTAGAATTAATCAATCATATTTTTTCATCCATAATCACAAAAGTTGTAAATTCAACATTAGCAATGTTCTCAACTTTTCAAAATGGAGACGATTTTGCAATGGTTCCCAACATGAACCTTAAATACTTGGAGAACATAAAAAATATGGTGCATATTAGTTATATGTCTTTCGGAGCTCTTGGATATAAACTTGATCAGAATCAATAGTGTTGGAATCTGAAAATTTCTAATTCTGACATATTTCACCTGTGATTTTAATGGATCCTTGAGTTTGAGAACTTATGGAGAGATCACTTGATATTTTTTTTTTGCCAGTCCTGGGGCTTGAACTCAGGGCCTGAGCACTGTCCCTGGCTTCTTTTTGCTCAAGACTAGCATTCTACCACTTGAGCCCCAGCGCCACTTCCTGCTTTTTCTATATATGTGGTGCTGAAGAATCAAACCCAGGGCTTCATGTACACGGGGCAAGCACTTTATCACTAGGCCATATTCCCAGCCCCCAGAGAGATCATTTGAACTAACTCCTTGTTTTTATAGAAAGACAGCAATTTTTCAAAGATAGATTTTCACTTAGGTTTCTCTTTCTTTCCTTTTCCTTTTTTTCTTTTATTTTCTCCTCTTTTCTTTGTGCTTGATCTCAGGGCTTTGTTTTCCCACTTAACTTTTTTACTCAAGGTTTATTGCTTTACCTCTTGAACCATACCTCTACTCCCAACTTTTTGATGGCTAATTCAAAATAAGAGTGTCATAGACATTTATGCCCAGGCTGGCTTTGAACCACCATCCTCAGATCTCAGGGTCCTGACTAGCTCGGATTACAGTTTTGAAATACCAGCTCCTAGATTAGACCTAGGTTCCCAGTTCACTTTTTCTATGTATGTACTAACATTTTGATCAGTGGTGTCATTTGAAAGACCTTTGGAACTGTTTTCCATCTTGCATAAGAATGTGAATTAAAGACTGGGTAACATATTTAAAGAGTAGGAAAAAGCTAGTAAGTTTTCTTGTCCTGATACAACCATGCGGAAACGTCAGATGACCATACTTATTTCTTATCTCTGGCTTCCTTGTGTAGCAAAGTAAATGGTAAACCAGACACAGGTTGTAATTACAGCAGTACTTTCCCTCAGGTCCTGTTTCTAAACGACACATGCATGTGCCTTCAACTGTGCCTGGTGATAACTATGTATGTAAATATACAGGGAAGAAGGCTTAGTTGCTTCCAATACTGGCTGTTTAATGATGAATTCCAACCTTTCCCAGATCTAGAGAATACAATCACTTTCCCACTGACGGATGGACGAACCAGGTGGCACAATCTTGGGATATTTTGCCAAGCCACATTCCAATTACCTGTCTAGTATTGAACTCGTATTGAACTGTTCTAAATATATGATCCTGAAGACTTTAGATGTGTTACTCAGAAACACACCAGAATGAGAACAAATCAATCATGACTCTTTCCAGATGGAAAAATGATGTTTAATAAAAACAGAAGGAGCCTTAGAATTCACCTGGCCAATTCTTTAATTTTATAATAAAGCAAACAAAGCCCCTAAAACTGTCAAAGGAAATATGATATTGAGTTGTATGGACAAAATATATAATGATTAATCTAGAACAATAATTATAATACCAACTTGAATTCAAACATAATTGTAGGTGCTTTTATATTCCATTACTAATGAGAAAAATAAAGCTTTGCCTATGATCACATATCAAGTTCATAGAGAAGCTGAGACCTAAACTGTTTGGGACACAATGCCTAGAACAAATGCTAACTTTTCCTTAGCCATGCAGTAACTGTACCCCAAATTTTTCGAGTGCTCTTTGAGTGCCCCTTTTTCTTCAAGCAAACCTTGATAGGGAATTGATTTCCTTTCTTGTACATGGGTTCATCAAAGCTTCAAGATGCATTATTGCCTAGCTGTTATATGTCAACAAATGAGCACTGTAAGATGGGTTTATGAAGCCAGTGAAGGAGAGAGCTCTGCGTTCCCAAATGTCACTGCTGTCATTTAGATGATTAGCAGACTTGCCAAGTAACTAGAAGTTGGGGACCAACTTGCAGCCTTATTTCTCTTGCAAAACTGAAGAGGAAGAGAGCAGTATATCTCATAAATGTCTATTTCTGTAACAAAGATCTCCCATAGATAAATAAAGATAACTGGACACACATGTACGAAAAGAAAGAGAGAGACAGAGAAAGAGAGAGAGAGAGAGAGAGAGAGAGAGAGAGAGAGAGAGAGAGAAAGGCAGGAGGCAATTGCTAAAACAAAGCAAAGGCAGAAGGCCAAGTTGTTTGTAAAAGCATATGCATGTTTGTGGTGGAAAAGGCAAGGTAGACTGGCCAACTCGGTTGCACCAAAGGGCAGCTACTGTTCCTCTGCTGTTATAAAAAGCGATAACAATGGAGAAGAGACTAAAATATTGACACAATATGATGCAAGGCAACTGGTGAAAAACAAGCACCCTGTGGCTGACAGGCCTGTGTAAGAAAAATAATGCCAGTAATAAATACAAAGGAAGTTATTGTGGCACAAGTCCATGAGATCAGCAAAGCTTCAGGCGATTCCTCTGGTAGTTAGAATAATTTTGGTGGCCATTGCATTTTTTTTTTTAAGTATCATTAGGAACCTTTCATTCAAGCCAGCCATCATGTGGCAACCATGCGAAGATAACCAGGAAAGAAGATGTTCTCTAAAAAGGTAGACAAAATTACACCAAGTGGAGAGGATAAGGTACAAAAAAAGGAGCAGAGGTAGGTAAATAGCAGATGCACTTAGACATGGAAGCAGCTTAGCAGTAGAATGTGACTCATACAGGGATGTACAGGGAAATAAACAGCATGGGAGTCGTCCAATATTGGAGAAGGCTTTGTAGGAAATGGGAAGCTGCATTCTAATCATTAAACAATAAATGAGTTGATCATTATTTTGCAGGCATGAAGTATCAAATTAGAAGCCCGCTGCCTAAGTATTTGTGAATAACAAAATACGAATTTCATGATTTCTAAAATGGAGCAGAAATATGAAGGTTTCTGCTTCACCATCAATTGTACTGTATAACACTTTAGGAAATTAGAGGTAGAAGTTCTCAAAACTGAATGCTGCTGACCAAATGTGTGATCATCACCATTTCCCTTCCTTTAATCTCCCTTCCTATCTATGTCAACTGCTTATGGAGCAATTAAGGCTGCTTTCGTCCTTCATCTCCCTTCAAATTCTGTCTTTTTATATGTCTTCTGCTATCAGGAATACAAATTCACAGAGGGGATTGAAGTCAGGCAGTAGCGATGTGCTTGTGATTTAGGATGAGAAACAGGAATGGAAGGAAAGAAGACAGGAGCCACCAGAGAATAGTGAATCAAGGGAGGCACTTCTTTTCTTGCCAGAACTCTAATGAAAAACTGAGCACTTCATCAAATTAACAAGGAATGAAATTACTTCTAAAGGGTCATATGGTCTGATCACATCAGACATATCTTCCTTGAGACACCACAGCTACATTACATGAAAGGATGAGTCTATGCTATGTGACTGGAGGTTATTAAAAAAAAAAAAAGCTTTATGTCTTCAATTTGAAAGGAGATTTAATAGAAGTCAGGACGAGGGAAACAAGAATGAATCCACCTTTCCCATTTTAAATAAAACAGGATGAGAACAACACCTTCTTACCAAAGATAAATACTAAGAGACTTTTTACAAAGAGGTTCTAAGAAAAGGCCCCATGCCATCACACAAGGCAATGCTTGAACCAGATGGAAAGAACTCAGATAATCTTACCTCAAAAGAAATGCCAAATATGAGAAGTAATAAATACATTACTTTCATTATTTTACAGTACGTGCAAGCATCAATCTCATTGCATGTCATAAATACGTATCATTATCGCATGCCAATTACAAGGAAAATTAAGATACAAAAAGTCATGTATGTTCATAGTTCAATAGGAAAACACTTTTAAAGTATTTTATAGAAAAGAGTAAAGCAGCTAAAAATTGGGAATAGAGTTGGGAATAGAGAAGTATAAAGTAACAAAATCCGTACATTTTCAATAACAGGATGCCCAAATTTAAAGGTATACTTTGCTAAGTGATTTAAGGAAAATTATAACACAGCTAAAGTAGTAATTTTGTTGGCAGTAAATAGTTGAACTGACATGACAGAAAAATGTAAGCAATGGATATATCGCTTGAACAATTAAAGAAGATAAAACACTGAAGTTAAGAGTACCAATGTTGCAGATAGTTGGAAGTAGAAATGCAGACTCACCTTACAATGAGAGTTTCCAACACATGCAAAAAGAACAGAAATGGCCCCTAAGGATCAGAGCAAAGAATAATTTCCTTAATTTGCCATTGACATTTCAGATCAAACACCATCACCAAATATTAGAGTTTGCTTCAATTGGATTGGGACAGATTCAGAGAAGAAGACCAAGTGAAAAGGAATCATGAAAAGAATTCCTACCATCAAAATTGATTATGTGATGAAATGATATTCCAGCTCAGGAGAAAGGAGATGAAATAATGCTACAATTGAACACTTATAAAAATTTCAAATGATAGACATATAATATTTTAGTCTTCTTGTGCTGCTAAAATAAAAAAGAAATAGCATCGGCTGAGGTGGTGTAAAAATGACAGAAATATAATTCCAAGAATTTTTTTTTCTTTTTTTTTGGCCAGTCCTTGGCCTTGGACTCAGGGCCTGAGCACTGTCCCTGGCTTCTTCCCGCTCAAGGCTAGCACTCTCCCACTTGAGCCACAGCGCCACTTCTGGCCATTTTCTGTATATGTGGTGCTAGGGAATTGAACCCAGGGCCTCATGTATATGAGGCAGGCACTCTTGCCACTAGGCCATATCCCCAGCCCTAATTCCAAGAATTCTTGAGTCTGAGAAGTCCTACATGAAAGTTCCATCAGTATAGGCACTGATGTCTTGATTCCTTGCTTAAGGATATCCATTGTTTACCTGTAACCTCTTGTGGCAAAATGGATAACAGAGTTCTCTAGTGCTTCTTATATAAGGGGTTTAAAACCATTTATGAAGGATCTACTTTCATAATCTAATCACTTCTCAAGTACTTCACCTACAATAGCATCAGTGAAGTGTTGGGATTTAATATTATGCACATGAATGTACCACAAAGAGCAGACTTTAGTCTATAGCATTCAATGCAACATAGAAAATACAAATGAAAATTACAAAGCAGATTGGATTTGACTACCCAGTAATCAAATTCCTCTAGTTATTAATGCTATATATCTATATTCTCAGGCTTTGCTGAATTCCAGCTTATTAAGACACAGGATGCTGGTCTCTACCCCAATATGATCAAAATAATTACTCTTCAATGATCATCAATCACCAATAACCTATTCGTAATCAGTGAAAATATTATAATATTATTTTCATTTATTTTTGGTAGGATTTTTTAATTTTAATGTCAAGGTGGTATACAGAGGGGTTACAATTACATATGTAAGGTAGGGAATATACATATACCAAGGAATATATTCCTTGGTAGGACTTTTTACCCTTTACCATGTCTCTCTTCAAATTTCATTTGGCTTGGGTGACCTTGACGTAACTTTGTCTTTCATTCACTTTAAATCTCCAAGTATTACATATGAGCCAGTATTTAGAAACTGGAAAAGTGTGACAGAACCATGCTAAGATACACAGCTTAGTTTATTAGCCCTCACCTATTTGGCCAAATGCCCTGTTACAAGTCTCAAACTGCTCAACATTCAGTAGACTTCCTGTCTTTCTTTTTTGCTTATTTTGTCACCCTTTGCAGATTTCTAAGTATACTATGAAATAGAGCATTTAATTGAGGAATCATGCTGTGTGGATCAGTGTTGCATCAATGTGACTAAATCCCTGATATAAACAACTTCAAAAGAGGAACGATGCATTGGGCTCATGTTGTTGGACTGTTCAGGACATGTTTTGCTGACTCACTGGCTTGGGGACCTACGAAAGGCAGGGCACAATGATGGGAGTACTAGGAGAATGTGATAGAGCAAAACATGGCGGCCAGCAGGGAAAGAGAAAGGGATGCAGAATGGAAGCATCCAGAGCCCACTATCTCCCTCAAAAATATCATCATTTCCTTACTTGCTTCACTAGACTCCAACAACTGAAGGTTTTACCATCTTTCAATAGCATATAAGCCATTAACCAATACTATAGCATGTAGACCTGTCAGGTGCATCTGAGATCCAAACTATAATCATACTGTTTTAAGTACAATATTATGTTTTCTGATGATTGCATTGTCATTTATAGATCAGAGTTTAAATCGTGGAGGGCTTAAAGATCTGAGAAATAAGACAAGGAGATAAGAAAGCTGAAAGGTAGATAAAAGGGGCCAGAGCACTGGTTTACTCATGTTTTAGAGTGTAGAGTCAATAAATATGTGAAAAGTTAATACTACCGGGAAAAGAAAGGTACAACACTATCATGTCACATTATGAAGATTATAAAAAGATTAAAACAAAAGTGAAAACCATAGTTGATTCTGTGGAGATTATTGCCTCTCACTTTACATTGTTTCTGTTGTGTGCAGTCTAGTTTTTTAACCATGCCTTGAGTCCATAGTAAAACAAAGAGCACCTCTCCAGTTCTCATATTTATTAAGAATTGAAAAGATGAAGTTAGATCAGTTTACCATTAGGTCCTCTTGTGATCCCATGATCAGAGATGCATTTTTAGGAAGATAAATCTTGTACTAGTGTGTGATTGGATTGCTATGGAGAGACATGCATGCAAGTGCGAAAACCATTTATTAGGTTTTTATGGTACGGAAGGAAAGAAAGTAATGAGGAGCTGAACTGAACATATAGGCAGCAGGAAGAGAAGGAAGGTTAAAGATGTGAAGCCTTTGTTGAAGGAGGATATCCAGTATAGTTTGAGAAATTAGTTGGCTCAATGTACAAGGTTAGAAAGAAGGAGGTATTAAATTGACTGAAAGGTTTCCAGTCAGAGTAATTATATGAGGAGCATTAGATGAAATAAGAATAGAGAGAATTAGGGGACAATATTCCCATGGCTAGGTCAAGCTGAGTGGGAAAAAATTGCAATTATGAAAAGTACCTTAGTCATTAGTGGATAAGGATTCAGGAGAGGTTGGTGGTCACCAAAAGAAATGTAGGGAGATATTTGTTGAAAGGCTTGGCTCTTGCTCTAAATTTGGGTTTGGAAATAATACATGGTAAAGCATGAGCTTATTTGTAGCTTTAAATGGCCTCAGTTGAGTATACATATGCATATTTTTCATTCCTTGTTATATATATGCATACAGACATATAAACTCAGACTATATATATGTGTGTGTGTGTGTGCAAGTATGTATATATATATATATCACAAAGAATGAAAAATATTAAGATTTGAGACTATTCTGAATTATTCTTTAGGAATGACCTTATCATGAATATCATTAAAGATAAACAATAATAATAGTATCTCACTAGAAAAAATAGTCTGAAACTGCATACATAGTAAATGTAATTTCTCCTACTATAATGTTTGGTAGTATCAGAAATGTACTCCTTAGAAAATAAATGAAATTAGTCATTAGAGGTATTTTCTGTCTTGGTGCTCTTTGGCTTCTAGAACCATTAAACTTTGCCTAGCCCCAGAACATTCCCAAAGATCTGGACACTTTTAAATTCTATCTTCAAAGCAGTTAATAATTATAAGCCCGATCTCCAGGTTCTGATAACATATTTCACTCCAACATTGAAAAACAATGGTCATGACTAATGAGTCAGGGCTGTTGTTTTACTGTGAGGACCATTTTTTGTGAATTATTACTTTATTTGTACACATCTATTATGTACAAGGTGATAATTTAATGCATACTATATAATGTACAATATTAAAACAATGTGAAACAAGTCATACAAACACTGCATATTCTTTTCACATCACAAGAGCCATTCAGAATGTAGAATCACAATCAGAAGAGATGGGAGAATTGGACAGAGAAGGGGGACAATTAAATAATGGAGATAAGAGCACAGTGAGATGGATGATATTAATTTCTGTAGCACAGTGAGGTGATTATAATCCAAAATAATTTATCATATTTTTTAAATAATGGAAAGAAATGAGCTCAAATGTTTCTAATACCAAGAATAAGTAATAGAGGGAAATACTAATAAGTCTGCTTTGATCAGCACACATTATTTACATGCATTTTATATCACACAGAAGCTCATGCAATTTAGAATTATGATATATCAATCAAATAAATTTGAAAAATGTAAAGAGATGGAGTAATACATGGCGCTGTGGCTCAAGGGGTAGAACACTAGCATTGAGCTGAAGAGCTCAGGGACAGTGCCCAGTCCCAGAGTTCAAGTACCACGACTGACAAAAACAAACAAAACAAAAAAGAGATGGAATCATTTTTCTATCCTATTTTTAATTAATGTATTGCTCTTATAAAAGTGATGTATAGAAGAATTACAATTACACGAGTCGGGTAATGCGTGCACTACCTTTTGTACAGTGTCTTCTGTTCCCTCACTCTCTCCCTTCTTTGAGAACAAAGCTTTGCATCAGTGTGTCTTGCCCTTTCATTTATCCTAGGCAAGCAAATGTTTTGCCTTCCAGTCACCTGAGTTCACATCTATCTGCTCTTTTCTGCCTGCTATTTAACTATGCACTACTATGGAAGGGATAGTTTGAAGAAATTAGAGTGTCTGTCACTCTGTGAAATAGAACCCATTCTGGTATAGTTGTTAAATTACAATCCAATATCTGTTTACAGTTGTTCATTAAGATAATTGTGGTTGTTGGAATATTTTCTCAATTAACAAAACAGAGCTTTGAGCAAAGGCTGGGAGAGAGGTTGGAAGAGGTTCTATTAGGTTTAATACATACAATCCCAGATGTCCCTAAGCTTTGTGAACAAGCAAGCAAGGCAGGAAAAGGAAGGATCCACAGTATGGATCAAGGCCTGAAACATGACACATTCGGCTTTTACCTAGGTTTAACTGATTAAACTCAATTGAGTGGAACAAACTGCCTTCAAGGGGAACTGGAAGATATGGCTTAGTTGTGTTCTTAGCAGAAAGAGAAGAAAAGAAGAAAAGTAGATAGCTTCTGCTAGAGATGCCTAATGATGGCTTGGATAATGAATTCATATTGAAGTTGAACTTCCCCAAAACAAGGGTAAAAATGGAACATGTTAATAAGAAAAGGCATACAGGTCCTTGGGGAAGCATGTATGGAAATAAATTCCAAAACAGAGCTGTGCTTCTAATTTGTAAACTTGTGTAGGGACTGGAAAATCATATAACAGAAGTTGCTTTTGACAACAGTCTTTAAAAATCAATTTAATAGTGCTTTTTATATATTTTGCATGACATTAAGTAGTCATTTGAGAAAAGTTTTTCCCTAATTAGTGGGAGTAGAAACCCCCATTTTAAGAAGGATGTACATTATTTTATAGTGGCTCCATTGATGTTGGAGAATAATTTTTGTCCCTTAATTGTTCTTTCCTAATCTCTTCTCTAAAGATGAATGAAATTCCTAATGCTATCTACTTGAAAGCAAAAAGGAAATGAATTTCTGTGAGCCTCATTTGGTCAGATTTCTCATGGCTCCTTGCATGAAATTGACAATTTCCCAAATTTCTGATCACATCATTGCCAACCATTAGCATAAACATGATTGTCTAGCCCAGTCTCCAGTCACTGGGGAAGAAGAGAGAGTAATCCACCTGCTTGGAAGATGCAGCTAGGAAAACAAAGCAGATAAAGAGGCATCAAGTAAAGAGCCCAGAATTTGGAATGAAACAGTTGTGGCTCAAAATTGACCTCTACAGGGGCTGGGAAGATGGCCTAGTGGCAAGAGTGCTTGCCTCCTACACATGAAGCTCTCAGTTCGATTCCCCAGCACCACATATATGGAAAATGACCAGAAGGGGCGCTGTGGCTCAGGTGGCAGAGTGCTGGCCTTGAGCGGGAAGAAGCCAGGGACAAAGGTGCTCAGGCCCTGAGTCCAAGGCCCAGGACTGGCCAAAAAAAAAAAAAAATGATCTCGACAAAAAGCCAAGTAAGTTCAAGCCCCGGTTTTGACACCCCCACAATAACAACAACAGCAAAGCTTTGTCCCAAGGCTGTGTTTCCAAGTACCAAATATCTTGTCCTTTTAATTAAGATGTTTTAATATTACACCACCATCCGTATAAGCTCCTAGAAAACAAAGGCATTCATGAATATAAGTAACTTGTCATAAGGCTTGGTAAAAGGGAAGGGTGCTAAAGTGCTTGCCTTGCATACATGAAGCCCTGGATTCAATTCCTCAGCACCACATATATAGAAAAATGCAGAAGTGGTGCTGTGGCTCAAGTGGTAGAGTGCTAGCCTTGAGCAAAACGAAGCCGGGGAATGTGTTCAGGCCTTAAGTTCAAGCCCCAGGACTGGCAAATAAATAAATAAATATCGTAAGAATAACAGAGTGACTGGAGCATTCTACCTAACAAATTATATGTTAATCCTTTTTGGTATCATTCCTTACCTCAACTGGCCATATATGAGCACATGTATCTATTTTATCATATATCTTTATACATAAATAACATATCTTCTAACCATATAAAATATGTTTTCTCAATTTAGAAAAGGAAAAATAAGCAAATAGAAAAGTGAACGTTACCTAGTAAGATCAGATTTTTTTATTTGCTTGTTTGTTTGTTTTGCTGGTCCTGGGACTTGAACTCAGGGCCTGGGTGCTGTTCCTGAGCTTCAGCAATATTGCAACAGCGATATCATCATATTTTATAAGAGATGAAACTGGGGGAACCTTCCTTTTAATGAGACTTTTACCTTTATATTTAGAATATCCTCCAGGAACATAAATACTTTGTCCCCAGATGACACTATGGGGATGAGATGCAAACTGCAAACTTCAGGAGGTGGGGACTAGTGACAGGTCTTCCAGGGACTAAGGCCCTCTTGCTCTTATTTTATTTGCCTTTGAATTCTAAAACATGAGATATATGCTATTGCCATACAAGTTTACCACCATGATCTGTTCTTTGGCATGGACCCAAAGCAGTGGGCAAGCAGATGGTTCATTGACCCCTCCCAAACCGTGATCAATGCTACTGTTTCCTGTTCTTGTTTTTCCCAACACCATGATGACATGAGTTAGAGATTTCAACATCATTATTACATCGCACCAACAATTAACTTTCAGTATAATCTATCTTCCAACAAGTCATAATAATTGCTCATGCTGCCTAGCTCAACAGACCAAACTAAGCATGAAAAATACTCAACCTAGGCAAGCATTTTTCCCTAGTGTTGCAGAAAGCCATCTAATTAATAAACTAGTTAATATTCTCATACAGTACAAGGTATTGTTTGTCCATATTTGCCATCTAAAGACTTATTAAAACATTTTGAAGTGAATTCCAAAAATTGTCCTGGGGAATAGACAATCTGTTTTTTTTTTTTTTTTCCCACCGTCACTGGCAATTACCTGGTAGTTCAGTAAACTTTTCCTGGAGTGCCTCTCTCTCAATAACATGTTGGGGTGAAACCAATTACAAACAGTTAGCTGCAAATGAAGAGCCTTTCAAACATCTGAATGAATTCTGAAAAATAAGAATTTGCTAGGTGGATGGGGTTCAAATACACTGAAGCTGCAGTCTGCATTGTTCCAGGCCATTATTTTTTGGTCCACCAAATAACAGCTGCCACATATGGTAGTTGTTGAGTTTTCTGCTAAAGATCCACTTTACTGGCAAAAGTAGTAAATGTTTGCATGTGCTATTTTGGTACATCTCCTGTGAGGCTCCATTTCCACGTTTAAATACGGATCACATATGGTGAATCAAAATAACATTTTGTATGTGAAGCATATGTCCAATGAGTAAACCAAAGAGACAGAGTCTATGGTACTGTCATGTTCCATATGCCTCCTATATGGGTTAAATCTTAATGAAGAAAAATTTAATAATATAGCCAAAAACTGTGTAAGAAACGGTTCCTTTTCTTAATTATAACACTAACATACATCAACAATAACACTAGGGATACCTGTGTATGTATAAATGCTAATTTCCAAACTTAATTAATAAAGACTATGTAAAATTGTGATGCATACACAATAAGTATACAATACTTCATTAAAATGATCTGCATTAAGTTCCTGCATGTTTGTACTCAGAGCAGACAAAAAACCAAATGAACTCTCCTGAATCGATAACTTGATTTTTTTTTTTTTTTTTTTTTTTTGCCAGTCAAGGGCCTTGGACTCAGGGCCTGAGCACTGTCCCTGGCTTCTTTTTCCTCAAGGCTAGCACTCTGCCACTTGAGTCACAGCGCCGCTTGTGGCCATTTTCTGTATATGTGGTGCTGGGGAATCGAACCCAGGGCTTCATGGATACGGGGCAAGCACTCTTGCCACTAGGCCATAGTCCCAGCCCCGATAACTTGATTTTATAAATAATAACATAGCGAAGTGTCTAATAGTTGGTGCTCATTTTGTTAATGGGAATTTAGATATGGATTTGCTGTTCAGGGAATTTATAATCCGGTAGGTATGATATAACTTATAGACACATAAGCATCAGATAGGAAGGATGTGTGTAGGGGATTTTGAAAAAGCATGGAGAATGTTTACTTTCAGTGATCAGGAGTCTTGGAGCACAATTCAATACTTCTAAAAGTTGAATGTGATTCTAGGCTAGTAACTATGTTTCCTCTCTGTGCTAATTATTTGCTTTGGTAAAGTTAGTAGGACTGAGTGATATCTTCTCCAAAGTCTGTAAGTTGAGGCTTGATGATACAATGTGGCTGTATTTTAAAGAAGTCTTGGGAGATAAGTAAGATTAAATCAGGTCATGAGGGTGAGGGGTCCCATGATGGATGGGATTTGAGTTTTTATGAAGAAGAAAGAACAGTGCACTCCTCTACCCCTCACACAGGAAGGATACATGAAAGTCACATGAACATGGACAACCGCAACCAGGATGAAGGCCTCACTGAGCATGTACACGTGACTTACCACCAAGAAAACCAACCAAGAGAACCAACCAAGAGAAGTGTTTTTGTCATATTTAACACAAGGCATGGTATTCTGTGATAGCAATCCAGCCAACTAATACAAAGGGTCAATTCAAGGAAACTAGATGATCTTGTTTTGGTGTCAGGTCTCCCTCTCTGGGAACTAAGTTTCCACATATGATTCTGAAGCAGTAGAAGATCCTGCAAATGAGTAAAAAAAATAAGTTATGTTCTATTCTGGATCATCTTCTTTCTTTCTTCCTTCCTTTTTTTTTTAACTGCATTTCATTTTAAATTTCCTTTCAAATACTTTCAAGTTGGAAACTATGCATGGTTTATGTGATAACTGAGTACAATAGAATATTTAATTAAACAGAATCCCTCATTCCCCAAGCATTCAGGGATTTACTTGTAATTTAGTTCTATAAATCCTACTGATATCTCACAGCCACCTGCTGAAGAAAGAACATCTTAATACTGTGCTTTTTAGCATTCAAAATAATGAAGGCATAACTAACTATGGCTATATCTAAATTGTTTACAAAATACTAAGACTGGAACAGATCATTCAAGCAGGTAAGTGCATTTGAAATAAACATTTTAATGCAGTTCATTTTTTGAAAGACACTTTATTTAAATAAAGCTTTCTAGACACAGTGAAAAGTTTTACATGTGAATATTATCCAGGCTTTTATAATAGCATGCAACAATTCACTCTATAATAAATGAAAGGGAATATTTGCCACCAAATTTTTACATTCTCATTGTATCCTGTTAAATCATCTTAATTAAATCTTAATAAGGTTCATCAAAATGCAATTCCTGAGCATCTATTTTGACAGCTGAGTATTGCTCTATTATATGATTGTAGCAGAATTTACTTTTACAAATCCCTGTTCTTGGCTATTTGGAGTTATTTAAGCTTTTTATTATTTAAATGAAAATTAGATTAAAATATATTTTATGCATAGATCTTTGTTTATGGGTATATATATATATATATATGGTTACACCCATAAACAACATATATATATATATATACATATATATGTATGTATGTATGTGTATCGTATTTCTAAATAGCTATTCACTGGGTCAAATCAAATTTTACCAGCAGTGAAAAGTTGACAGATAACTTCAGTGGATATGTATATAGTGTTGTTTCACACTGAGAAGGCAGTTTATAGGGTATCATTTCAATTGGTGATTAAAAATGATTCCTTCGAGCGTGTTGATCACCTCTTGTTTAAAACTCAGTCACTTTGGAGTAATATTACCTTCACCCTATTCCCCTTCATTTCTTTAATTTAAAATTTTTCTCCTATTATCTCAATTGTACTAAAGGTTGTGTGTTTGCTTAGGTAACACTCTACCGCTTGAGTCACATCTCTAGCCAACTCTTTCGCTGGTTATTTTGAAGGTGGCATTTGAAGGACTATTCCAGATGAGATTCAAACCCCCACCCTGATTTCAGCCTCCTGTCTAGCTGGGACTAAATATGTGAGCCTCAAGCACACAGCTCCCTTCACTTTGTGTAATCTAAGCCCTTTGGTGGGGTGGGGTGAGGTGGGGACAGACAGTTGCATGGGAATGCAGCCATCAAATGGGCTTCAGCTCCATGAGTTGGGCCTTGATCCCTTAGCCTCTGTTAATGTATGCATTTGCGCTTATTCTCGAGGTGCCAGCCAAATTCTGCCCCATCTCCTACTACCATGAGCCATGTCTTCTGTGTCCCTAGTTTCAGGATCCTTTTTATCCCTTGCCCTTCACTGTTTCCATGATTCGATCAAGCCAACAGATCTCCAACCATCCTTACTATCCTGCTACTACACAGGTAACACTCTGCTTGAGTGACTTTTTCCATTACAGGCCCGCCATCTTGCATGATATAAGCTCTTCTGCACTGGGAGGTAGTATAGGGTTACCTATCCTAGCAACCCACTGGCTGACATCTACAGTTTTTTTTTTAAGTATTGTTAATAAAGGGGTTACCATTTCATAGTCAGGTAATGAGTATGTTTCCTTTTTGGACAATGTCACCCCTTCCTTCTCTTTTCTCTGATTTCCCCCTCTCATCCCTGCCCACTGTTACATGGTTCATTTGCCACATGGTATATACTGAATAGCATGATTGCATTGCCTCACCCTTCTTCCTTCCTTTACTATGTGCCACCCTATCCTCCTAAAAAGAAATAAAACCAATACTGTCATAAACACGACCACCAATCATAACAAAAACTCATGTTTCCATTTCCTGCAGCTTGTGTTGATAAATAGTATTTTAAATATTCAGAGGAGTTATGCCTTCCGGGTTTTCTCTTTTAGTCTGACTATGTGTGAATGCCAAGGGTCTTGTATAGGTTATCACATCCAGATACATTTTAGATATAGCTTCCACATGTGAAAGAAAACTTGTGCTGTTTGGTCTGTCTGAGTTTGGCTTCACTTAACATGATTTCTTCTTAGTCTTTACATTGTTCAAACATGAGTGGAGCCAAATGTTCATAGGTTAGATATCTATTTTGAAGTTATACTTAGAGTATTTCCAGAAAATTAAGAAAAAAAAGTAAGGATTTAGGATCTATATGATGACTCACTGATTCAGAGATGATTAATTTTTTTTCTTATTTCTCACTTAGGAGCAATATTGTGAGCTGCATTATAGATCGTATGTTAATTATTTTGGAGTCAATTTAAGAAAATGGATGATCAGTGAAGAAAGGTATTGATTGGCCAGGATATTTGATTCTTGAACTCAGTAGATAGGTTTTTCCTATTACTACAAAAACAAATGGGAAGGCCTTTACACAGATGTTAGTCAATTGAGGTTCATATGGAGCTGTCCATTTTTTTGTAACCTGGAAATTTTTGTAGGCAATTCACTGCCATTATGTACAAGAATTCCACTGTCTTGCCTGGAAGTTCATAGTGATATATTTCCTTATGTATTCATTTGTATTGACTTTATCTGAGGCAGGCCATATAACTTCTATCTAAGCGCAAAGTGATCAGGATCCATTATTCAATAGTAAACAGTCCATATTAAAATTATGCCACTCAACAATTCTTCGTAGCTCATTACTGTGTGTCTAGACTGCTAGTAGTATCTTGTAGGCCAGACAACTGATGTGCTATAAATGACTACAAATTTGTGAAGAGTAAGCAAGATAACATGAAATCATGAGAGAGAAACAATACATTACAGGAAATTTCACTGATGATGTGCCACAGTTACAAGATTTAAAATTTTTTTTAAATGTACATACTAAGAGAACATTCAAATAGAAATGCTTTGAAAACCAAACAGTTAAAAGAAGGAGGAACTGAATGAAAACTTAGGATTCCAAAACAATGATGATCTTTTAGATAGTTAAATACAAACCACTATTATCATTGTTGTTATTTTCAACATACCATGTGAGATTATACACTTTTCTTTTGTCGTTCTTACCCATGGTTTTACCTGTAATGTCACTATAACTAATTTTGGTACCCGGGGTATTGTATATATGTTTATCAGAACTAGGGCAGGGAAGGGTAACATCAAAATGGAGAAACAAAGAGTAAAAGGTGAACCAATGCAACAGCAATAGTTAGAATACAATATGCTATAAACCAATGGTACAACGGGGGGGGGGGGCAGGGACATGGAGGGGGGCGGAAGGAGAGAAATGAGGGAGGAAGTAATAAGTTTGATACGAAATGTACTCACTGCCTTACATGTGAAACTGTAATCCCTCTGTACATCACTTTGACAATAAAAATACTAATTATTAAAAAGAAAATCAAGAGGTAGCTGGGTGCTGGTGGCTCATGCCTGTAATCTCAGCTTCTCAGGAGGCTGAGAACTGAGGATCACAGTTCCAAGCCAGCATGGACAGGAAAGTCCATGAGAGTCTTATCTCCAATAAATTACAAAAATAAATAAATAAATAAGCCAGGAGTCTCACTGTAACTCAAGGAGTCATGCACTAGCCTTAAGCAGAAGAAGCTCAGGGACAGTGCCCAGGTTCCGGATTAAGCATCAGGACCAGCCAAAATCAAAGAAAAAATTAAAAAGTGATATATATATATACAATATTGCATAATATATAATGTATTATATAATATATATTGTATAAAGAAGCAAGAGGTTCTTGATCATTAGTAGTATTCACTGGAGGCACTGGAACTCTTCTTTTGCTCTTTCACTGTTTTTAGTACAACCTTGAGCTCATAAACTGTAAGCCAATTTAAATTACCAAGTTATATACCTAGATGCACTCATAATTTTATATTATATACAACATTGATGATAGAGAGTAATATTAATCTTTTCAATTACATCTTCTCTATGTTGTGCAATGAGTATTTTAAAGAGAATTTGAGGCATATGAAGGCATATCATCACTCCTGGTGAATCTACTCATTCACAGACAGTAAAGCATACATTTTCCATCACATTAGAGAAAAAAGAAAAAGAGAAAAAAATCCTCCTAAGAAATTAAAAATATTTTGGGCAATTTAAAGCAAATTACTCATAGAATCTGTAACTTTTTCACAGAATTTTTATAGAGAACACTAGCACTTAACTCAATAATTTAAATGGTAAGTGCTTCCACATGACAATGTTTTCTTTGTATGTGGAAAGGGTGCTAACCCACCCCAACACACACACACACACACACACACACACACACACACACACACACACACACACATTACCTCCATCAAGAAAGGGAAAGGGAGAAACCAATGTCTTTTCTGGCAGTGAAAATGGAGATAGGCACTGAATTACAGACCCAAAATTGCTCTAAGAAGCTAGTGCGTCCCCAACTTTAAATCTATCTATCTCTGAGTCAGTTGTGCCTAAGCAGAGTGGCCTCATTTCATAGTAATTAATCTCTACTTTTACTTCTCCTTAAAATTAACCACTCTTCATACAATTTCTAAGATATTTGCTCTTTTTTTTTTTTAAGATTTCCTGGCTACTCAATCTATGTTACCTCATTTTGTGTTCTTTCTCTTCCCTCTCCTCACTAAGTAAAACTATTCCATAGTCTTCCATTTTCTTCTCTAGAATGTAGCTTCATAGCCAAATTTTCTCAGGAAAGACATCAGAGGGTTTCATACTTTATTAATTTCTTCATTTTAAAGTTTTTCTTCATATGTACACATTCTTACAGTACATGCTTAAACCCCTTGGGGGGAAAAGAGCATATGTTTATGCATGGTGCTTACAATCTTTTTGTCCAGTAGACCTGAAATAATAAAGAAATACTTTTCTATTTATCTCATATACCAATATTGTAACTACTGATTATTTACACTAGAAGAAATATATCATTGAGTTCAGTCTATTCACTTTAAAGTTAGCAAAACTAATTTGCAAAGAGGGGAAACAATTTTAATATCTAAACCACTATGTCATTGTTCATTGAATATATACAATATATTATATATTTTATATTATATGTACATGTACTATATTATATATAGTATATAACATAAGGTATATCGTTTATACTATTTGCAAATACTATATATTTTATATGCATATGTGTGTATGTCTATGTGTCTGTGTGTTCATTATGTACATTTTATGTCATATAAGTGTTATATGAATAACATATGATGTTTCTAATCATTTATATTACCTCTTCATCAGGGAAGCTTGCCATATTTGCCCTCATTTCTTTGGTTATCTGCATCACATATACAAAGAGGAAGTCCTTATAACCTCAAAGACGGAGTATGACCACTGAACTTCTCCATAGGTAGAGAGAGCCTTGTGTAGCCCAAAGAAGAAATTTGCTTATATAAATATTGTGCACTAATGCTGCCTATGCCACTGAAAAAATGCTCATGCTTTCAAATTATGCTCTGTGAAGCGCAAAGGTGGGAAATGTGGATTTGCTGTTTAAATATTTATCAAGCTATTTAGACATATTTTATTTATTGCAAAAATGTTTATAGCATAATTATTTCAAGAATTAAGTTCCCACATGCTTTCAGCCGCTTAAACTAGAATTTGCCTCTTCTCAAATCACATGCAATAGGGTGAGAAAAGTTCTCTAGTGGATATGCTTTGCCATAAAACTATTGATCTGTCAGACCGTCAATCACCTCATACTTTAAATGCACCTTCTTTGTGAAAAATCATTAGAGACAATAAAATGACAATGCAGACAATAAAAGAAAACATGATTCCTTAATACAAAACTCCAGGAACTGGTGTATAACATTTAACACAAAACAAGTAAAGGAAGCTCCATTATCATTTTTACTATATACAGGAGGAAAGTTTCCCTAAATTCCTTGAGCTTAAATTTGATTCAAAAGTATTGACTATTTCCGTAAGTACATGCAAAAACTTTTTGTATGCCTTAAAGCAGGATCAATAATTGTTGAAATTAATGGGAATTGGAAGAGTAGACTTCAGAGTTAGTGATTAAAATGCAAAAAGATAAGGTACTAGTAAAGAAGTGGCCTGTGAACTATAGTACGGAGGTGTTTTTTCTCTGTCTCATGTATTGAAAAATTCAAAATTTTTAACATTAAACAGTCAGTCATATCACCTTCCAAATTTCCCGCTTCTCTTGTAAAGCAAAACAAAACAAAAGAGACAATTCAAACATCTAGAAACTCTTGTTTCACCTTATATGGTCTCAACCAGCAAACAATTAAAACATTTTCCTTGCTTTTGATAAATATTTGCTTCGTTTTTTTCCTCTTTATTGTCAAAGTACAGAGGTATTACAGTTTCAGATGTAAGGCAGTGAGTACATTTCTTATTCAACTTGTTACCTCCTCCCTCATTTTTCCCCAGCCTCCCCCTCCCCCTTCCCCTTGTATAGTTGTTTATACCAAATGGTTTTGTAAGTATTGCTTTTGGAATCATAATTGACCATTATTCCAATGCTGTCTAGAATCTTCTGGAACTAGCCCAGCTCCCTCTGGTATTTAAATCCACTGTTACACAGGAAATATGCTAAGGTCCACTGTTTCCTCAATGTTAGTTTTCTATTTTTTTATTGACACCTAGTGGAAATCAGTTCACCCAGATGACTTTCATTGGTAATCACATACAATGGATATGCCATTACTACCAATGTCTAGAGATTGATAGTTCTGGTTAGTGGAAAATAATGGGAACGTGTCTGAGTAGGCCTTCAGGCATGTTTTTCTCTCCTTTTCTTCAAAGTTTATCACCATTTCTGTTACTTGTGTGTGTGTGTGTGTGTGTGTGTGTGTGTGTGTGTGTGTGTCCACCTGAGACTTGAAATCGGGGCCTGGGTGCTGTCCCCAAATTGTTTTTCCTTTGTACAAGGCTACTGCTCTACCACTTGAGCCACAGCTCAACTTCTGGCATTTCTAGTGGTTAATTGGAGGTAAAAATCTCAATGACTTTCCCACCTGGGCTGACTTGGAACTGTGATTTTCAGATCTGAGCCTCTTGAGTAGCTAGGATTACAGGTGTGAACCACCAATGACTGACACTTTCTTTAACTTTTAGGCTCTGTAATTAATATGAGTCTCCCATCTCACTTATTATTTTTTCCATTTTAGAGGTAGTGGACATCATCTAGCCTTTAGTGAAGCAAATTGGTTAAAAATTAAAGAAAGCAATAATAGCTTCAACTATTTTACAAGTCATAAATAAACTTCCTATATTCCTATCTTTGGCTATTTTTATGTCTTTTGTTTTCTGTACCTCCTTTTTTTTTAATCCCCTCACTCTTCTTTGCTTTAGTAAAGAAACCCAAATCTGGGCACATAAAGTAAGTGTGATTGAATTTTGGACTCAAGCTAAGATGCTTGCTGCTACATCTGTGCCTGTAAATCAAAGACCACAGACAGACACAATCTTTTCACTATATGAGCCACTGGATAGAAAAGCGTGGACCTTTCCCTAACATCAAGTTTTCCTTAGATCAATTTCCCTAAGATCAAGCTTATTGATTTTAGGAAGCCTATTTTGTGTATCACAGTCATATACCCTGGTTTTAGTACATTTTTTTCCTCCTTCTGTTTTGGCAATTTTTCTCTGTCCATAGCACACCAGAACTTCTCATTCTCTCCGACTGGTGTGGTGCAAGGCTGGGTGCCCATTCAGTTGAATTACAAAGTGGGAAAGATACAGGATCAGATCTTTCTATGGAATTTCTGTGGTCTTACAACAACATCTCAGGTGTTGTTTTTCCTTCCTAACTTTGCTTTGTTTTTCCTCCCTTTGGCATTTTTGTTTAGCAACCATAAAAGACAGAAATCATGCCCATAAAAGATGCAATTGTGGGTGAAAAGTTTTAGGAGAGAGAAAGCACATGAAGCGAGAGTGGCATGGGTTATTCTCAAGGTGTAATTCACACAGTGGAACCATTATGCTACCCCCAAATATCATGAAAATACACCTTTGGAGGTGAAAATATGATTTTCAGAAATGTGATAATAGTTTCTACAGCCCACACAGAAAGTATCACCAAAAATTTGTTATTCCTTTTATATCTCACAACAAACATTAGAAAATTGAAAATAAGACCTTGTCATAGAAAGTAAAATGGAGATCACTCTTTGAAGTTTCTGTCAAAATTAAACCTCAGAATTCTCCTGGCAAAGAAAAGCCATACCGAACTGTTAAGTGCTGTAGTTGAATGAGCTTGGAATAAAAAAAAGAAGTTGGTAGATATTTCTGCCTATACAGTACCTAGAGCAATAGTTCTTGCAGTTGATTCTATATTAAAATCACACACCAACTTAAATAGTTCTAATGTGTAGGCCCAATCACATGTATTCTCACGCCACTGCGCCACTGTTTAGGTGAATAACTTAGACATAAGAAATTCTTTAAGCTCCCAAGTGTTTAAAATCAACCAAGTTTGTGAATGTCTGAAAAAAAGAAAGTAATTTAACAATAAATTATTAATTTCTCTTGTTAAAAACAACAAAGAAGAAGTACAAGACAATAATGCAAGGGTAAAAAGAGAGTCCTTTTGATCTGACATTTTTCACCTTTCCTTCTTTATTGTTATATTATTTTGTTAAATTTTCTCATAGTTTTTTCACATAAAGGAAATAGGAAAGAAGTAATTTTATTTCCAGTAGAAGAAACACTGGTCAGCATTCCTGTTTTGTGTTATTAAATCTTCTATATCAAACAGAAATAGCAATTTCATATCATTTGACCACCACAATAGCTAGCCTACAAGTGTATTAAACAATGAAAAGACAGGCAAAAACATGAAGGAATTTGAGTTATTTTCCAAGCTTACTAATTTTCCTAAAATATATAATTGTGCATGTTCAAGTTTTAAGGAGCTTGAAATTCCCTGTCACTTTTATACATAGAGTTTAATTTGGTTGTTCTAATATCTAAGAGTAGTGACTTCCCATCATGTAACAGGTGACACCAGGGCCAGGAAAGTTAAATGTGCTAGAGATGCTTACAATTGGTCTTGCAAAGGTAACCCAGGCTGGATAGGCCTGGATAATGTACACCAGGAATTTCTTATGTTTATCCTTTGGAGCCAGTATTCTGGCTCTACAACTTTTAAGCATTCATGTGCTCTAATAACAACTTTCTAAAAAGCTTTTAGAGACTAGCTGAACAGATAAAGACAAAGATTGTTATACACATATATAAAATATATAATATACCCCCATGTATATATACATATGCACACATATATGGGTGTGCACAACAAGTAGGCTCTTTTTGTATATAGAGAAAATAAAATTTTGTAAAACAAAAAAGTACCAGTGAGAATCATAATAGAAACTCCTTTGTTCTAGACTTCATCTGTGGTACATAATGGAATTTAATATCGAATTCAATTTTCTCCATAAACTAATCTGTTATTGATAGTCAAATAGATTGAGACACTGACTCTTACAGTTGGTCAAGTCCATGTTTTGGCTATAATTCCATGGCCATGTATAAAAAAACTAACATAAAACAGAAACTCCCAGGGAATTGAGTAGTCCTCAGTTCTAGTACTATTTGTTGCTGGTGACTGTTGTAAGATCCTTGAAAAATATTCCTCTCTTCATTGAACACCAAATCTTCAGCTAAAAACAATATAGGCATGTATTATCTTTCAGATCACAACCCTACCATGCTTGGAATCTGGCTGTTGTTGATACAGGGCATCAGGCTTGTGCTCTTTGCCATCTTTCAACCATTACAAGTTAGGCTTATCCAGACCCTCAGATTTTTCCTTCCTCAGAGTCATTTCCTTCCTCTTAATAGGAAACCTCAGGTACAACTACTGCCATCCTTGGGTTCCTGATCTGACATATAACTTAGCCTCTTCAAATGAAGGCCTTTACTAGGGACATTGTAGTAAAAAAAAAAATAACCTAATTCTGAAAATCAGATCAGCAATAAGATGGATTTTTCCAAATTATCCTAAAAGAAGTCTGATTGAACTTGAAGTAGAATGCTATATGACTAATGCTGCTACTGTTGATAGCCACACTTGATGAAGTGTGAGAGATAAATGATTAGGATGGCAGGACTAATTGAAGAAAGAATGACCTGTCAATATTGTTTGAACCCCCAAAGCAAAATTGCCTTACAATTTTTAGCAATATGAGTAATAAAGTTCCCTTTTTACTTAAATTAATTTGGTTTGATTTTCTGTCAGTTGGAACTGAAAATGTTCTGTTCAGTACTTATACCCCCCTAGGGCATTCTTTATTGCCAAACACAGAGATACTTGGGTAATTTACAAAATAGGACATTGAGTGAGAGAAAAGAAACCCTCAATGATTATTATGAGTTTAGAGGATGGATGAAGCCTTTGTGACAAAGGATTCGATTTAGTCTGAGTTCCAGTAAAGCAGATGATTCATTAGGGGAGTTGTGTTGTAAATGAAAGGCTGTCTCATTGAAATAAAATTAAACAATAGAATCAGTTCATGACACCAGTGACTAGTACCGCCTGAAAAGTTAATCAGGATCCAGTGGGCCCAATGATGCTACAAAGAATCAATTTATTTCTACACCTCTTGTGCCTGATTTGGAGTGGCCATCTCATGTGTGACTGTCACAAAATGGACATCAGCAATTACAGGAGATGCAAATAACTTCCTTCCTGAAAGTCAAGAGAACACTGTTCCCTATAGTTCTCATGAAAGTAGAGGAGGGTTCCTTCGCATGGCCCTCATTAAACATCTGCTCAAACCTAATTGTCCGTGGTGGTTCCTGTGCCCTGCAAACATACCTGTGGCACAGGAAACTGGATGTGCTGGTAATCAGCTTTTGTCAAGACTCAGCCCCGCTTGACTAGAAGCAGAAAGCCTAAGCGAGCAGAGAGTGGGCATAAAGAAGACAACTACAATCAGGTATGGCCAGGAGAATGTGGGAATCTGATGCTGGGCAGCGAAAAATAACAATGTTAACGAGAGCATCCAACGACTGAAAAAGTACAGCAGCCAGCCATGGTGGAGCACGCCGGTAATCAATGAGGAGGATGAGGCAGGAGGGTCACTAGTTTGAGACCAGCCTGGGCTACACCTTTGTACTCACTGCCTTATTATGTAACTGTACCCCTTTTGCAAGGGGTAGAGTTGTCAACAAAATTTAATTAATAAAATTTTTAAAAAAATATAAGGATTAAAAAAACAGTACAGCAGATCAGATGTGAGTAGAAATGACTTAAGACTTCAAGACTGTCAGCTACATATTTGTGCCAAATGGATTAAATCCCACAGCTCTTTCAAATAAATGGTGGAGTGTATGAAGAAGGATTTCCATGAAGAAAATTATGTCCCTGGCAAAGGACATAGCTCGCAAGATAAACACAAAGCACACAGACTGGGAGAAGATCTTTACCGGCCATTCAATGGACAAAGGCCTCATATCTAAAATATATGCAGAACTAAAAAAATTACCTTCCTCCAAAACAAAACCACAAAAAACCAATAGCCCCCGTATCAAGTGGGCCAAAAACTTACAAAGAGACTTCTCTGATGAGGAAATGAGAATGGCCAAGAGACTTATGAAAAAGTGCTCTACATCACTGGCCATGAAAGAAATACAAATCAAAACAACATTGAGATTCCATCTCACCCCAGTAAGAATGTCATACATCAAGAAAACTAACAATAACAATTGTTGGAGGGGATGTGGCCAAAAGGGAACCCTACTTCATTGTTGATGGGATTGTAAACTGGTTCAGCCACTCTGGCAAGCAGTATGGAGATTCCTCAGAAGGCTAAATATAGAACTCCCCTATGACCCAGCAGCCCCACTTTTGGGTATCTATCCAAAAGACCACAAACAGAATCACAGTAATGCCACCAGCACAACAATGTTCATCGCAGCGCAATTTGTCATAGCTAGAATCTGGAACCAACCCAGATGCCCCTCAGTAGACGAATGGATCAGCAAAATGTGGTACATATACACAATGGAATTTTATGCCTCTATCAGAAAGAATGACATTGCCCCATTTGTAAAGAAATGGAAGGACTTGGAAAAAATTATACTAAGTGAAGTGAGCCAGACCCAAAGAAACATGGACCCTATGGTCTCCCTTATTGGGAATAATTAGTACAGGTTTAGGCAAGTCACAGCAGAGGCTCACAAGAGCCCAATAGCTATACCCTTATGAACACATAAGATGATGTTAAGTGGAATGAGCTCCATGTTATGGAAATGATTGTTATATCACAGTTGTAACTCCTTTCATTGTCCCATGTGTAGCTGTAGCTTCTATTATTGATGTTGTTCTTGTATCACCTTCCTGTGGTTGTACCTACACTATCTCTGTAATCTTATCTGAGTATATTGGAAACCATGTATACTGGCATCAGAACTAGGAAATTGAAAGGGAATACAAAAATTGAGAGATACAGAGTAAATTAAAAAAGACAAACAACTACAAAAGCAATACTTGAAAAACTGTTTGGTGTAAGTGAACTGAACACCTCATGGGGGGAAAGGGAAAGGGGGAGGAGGGAGGGGGGTATGAGGGACAAGGTAACAAATAGTACAAGAAATGTATCTAATGCCTAACATATGAAAATGTAACCGCTCTGTACATCAGTTTGATAATAAAATTTTGAAAAAAAATGAAAAAGAAAATTATGTCCCTGAGCTTTTTTTCACCCAAGGCTATTGCTCTACCATTTTGAGTCAAGGTAGCATTTGGGGGGGGGAGGGGTTTGGTTAATTAGAGATGAGAATTTTATGCACTTTCATGCCAGGGCTGTGTAGCTATGATTACAGGCATGAGCCCTCAGCAACTGGCCCTTTTTGTGAATGGTAAGAAATAAAGCCAATCTTGGAATGCCTTAAAACTAGCAGCACCAATGCCTCTGACTTCATTTCCTCCTTTTTTACCCTCCTCCTTCCTAAATGCTAGAATTACAGGTATGCACCCCTACATCCGGCTACTCTCTTATCTCTGATTATGCTTAATGGTCATACTCAGGCCAGCTGCTCTGATGCGAACAGAGGCGGAGTAACGCACAATACTGTGACTATATCCACGTTACCTACCAAGCAAGAGGAAGAACTGTATCTTTCCCGAAACCGTGTCCAGTTTAATACCACGAGTCACATGGAATTCTGGAAGACCAACTAAACAGATGAGCACACTCAGAAACTGAAACTATCACAGGCCAAATCCTGTGCCCAAACCAGGGGGGTCTTTACAAGCCACAGAGAGGAAATAAGCAAGACCAATGGGATTCATGGTATCATCAGAGTTTGTAAAATAGTACACAAGACACAATCTTAAACATAAAGTGTGCTATTGCTTACAGTTGGAATAAATACTGCTCAGAAGTATAAGGGCATAACCATGCATTTAATATAGGCCAAAGAATAGATTACTCTCAAGTGGCACCTAATATGACACACCAAGTGTAGGTGTTATCTACATAAAGAATGTAGAAAGTTCCCAAGCAGAGGGGAAAGAAGCAAAAGGGAAAGTATAATTAAACCCCTAAAATATGCATAGAATCAAAATTAGAAGGTTAAAACATCAGAAAGAATCTTGGATAACCTTTAATAAGGTATTTTTTAAAACTTTTAAAATGTGTAGTAGCTAATGTTTTATTCCCCTCATTAGCATAATTTTTATTGTAATAGAACAAACTCTACTTCTGTCACCGCCTTTACTGGATGACCTCAAGTTAATCCCTTTTCCCTCTCAGGAGCTCCCTGGTGAAGAGATTAGGTTGTGCTAAGGGGTCATCCCTAACAGTTTGAACCTCATGCTAAGGTAAAAACGCTGATTTGGAGTGAGGGAAGAATGCAGTGCATGGCTTAAAAGCAGTTGAATTTCACCGGGTTGGTAAAAGAATGTATTCTGTTGAAGACATACTGAGATAGAAATAGCATTATTTAACCGAGTGCCACCTGGACAATTCATTTGAAGGGGTTATTTTGATGAGACACAGCTGACACCTCCAAAGGACAAGTGTATTAACGAGGGACCTCTATTCATGGGAAATAGAATCTAGATAATAAGCTGGGTAATTTGGTTTTCCTGATTAGTTTCTAGTAGCTTATGGCAAAAAAAAAAAAGAATTTTTCTAGAAAACACAATAGAAACGAGAAATACTCACATCTGTGTTAAACCAGCTTCGTCTTTTACCTACACACATGTTACCTTCTAAAACACTGAAGGAATGCAGCCTCTTGGCTATCCAGAATACAAGGAGGCTTTGGAAGAGTTCGGGGTAAAGAGTGGGGTCATTCATTACTGAGCTCCATGCCTCTCTGCTCCTTCCCCTAAAGTAGGAGACACAAGTGGGCAAATGCTACTGCTCTTCCCATGTTTGCAAAGGGAGTTGAACCACAGATAAATGCACAAATTGATGAGTTATCTGGCAGAATATAATGTCATTTAAGGTCAATAGCAGTGAAATGTTAGACTTGCCCTCACCAAGAAAGCATTGAGAAAGCACCTGATTTTGACAGGGCAGACAGAAATGGGTGGAAGTCAAGGATCTAGTGAGCAAAAGCACTTGTGACCTTCACAATGAAATTTAGCAACTCCATGTGATAATAGCTAACAGGAGGAAAGTATGAACCTGTTTCTGGGCATGGGGAGACACAGAAGTAAAATGTCACTATTCATCTTGCTAAAAGAAAAGTTGATTTAAGGTATACCTGCGTGCTTCAGAAGCAGTTGCTGTAAATACCATTTATCCCGTTATATGCTTTCTGGAAAAGAATGCTTACAGTCAAATTTTGTTGCTCATTGCAATGAAAAGAGCCATCAGGATGCATATTTAATCCAAATAGATCTCTTGTGAAATTATTTTCCGGAGACAAAGTCTAATGTCACAAACTAAAACAAAATCTATAGCTAATTTTGGAATCAGGATTGAACACAGATTTCAAGCACCTTTTCTCAGTGTCATTTATTTGAATAAATTGTCAGAAAATAGCCACATTGTAGCTGGGTGCACTTTGCTCTTTTTGTTGTTAATTTTGAAGGAAAGGTGGAAATCTAGTTTAATATATATGTATATAATATATGTATACATATACACTCTATACATGGAATATACATAAATAATATAAAATATAAATATGTAAATATAAAAATATAATAAATGAACAAATATATAAATAATAAATAAAATAGCCTTTACCTATATGTATTCTATAGAGAGAAAAATACATAGAGAATGTATATATTTCCATATTATATATAATGTATTCTATACGAGATTTTTATCTTTTCATATATATACGTATATGTATGTATATATATACATATATATATATATATATATATTAGTCAGAAAGGGCAATGCTTGGGCTAGAAATCAATGATTCTCACTTGTTTGTCAGGAGCTCTGCCCCTTGAGGCACAAATGCAGTCCTTTTTGTGTTCGTTTTTTTTGTTTTTGGTTTGTTTATTTTTCAGGTAGGCCCTCATGTTTTTGGTCCAGGTTCGCCTGGCACACAATCCTGCTACTTAAATCTTCTCCATAGTTGGTATTACAGATGTGTACCACCACATTCATTCTCAGACAATATCTACATTGTCATTACTCTACAAAAGAATATTTTACTTCATTTTCAGAAAATTTTCTCTCTGTGTCTCTCTATGTCTCTGTCTCTCTCTGTGTCTCTCTCTGTGTCTCTCTTTCTTTCTCTCTCTCTCTCTCTCTCTCTCTCTCTCTCTCTCTCTCTCTCTCTCTCTCTCTCTTTCTGTTGTTGATCATGGGGTTGATCTCAGGGACTAGGTGCTGCTTGCTATCCTTGAGTTTTTTTGCTCCAAGCTGGTGCTCTACCACTTTGAACCACGACTCCATTTCCATCCTTTTGATATTTAATTGGAGATAATAGAATAGTAACACAGACTTTCTTGCCTAGACTGGCTTTGAATTGCAATTCTCACACCTTAACTTTCTGAATAGCTAGAATTACAGGAGTAAGCAATCATAGCCTGCTCAAAAATTCTTTCTTATGTCAGGCCTAATGGTTCATACGTACAGTCCTAACTACTTGGGAGAATCATGAGTTTAAGTATAACTGGGTAACTGTAACAAGACTCTAAAATATAAAATTAAAAAAAAAACAACGGAGGTCATATTTCCAAGGTAGAGTGCTTGTTTATCAAGTACAAGGTCCTAGGTTCAATCTCTAATGAGAGAGACAGAGACACAGAGAGAGGCAGAGAAAGACAGAGAAAAATACTCTTAATTATTAAAATATCTTAATTATCTTATTCTTTCACCCCAGAAAGGAATAAATCAGATAAAAAACATTCTATACTACTAGCAAAACTAAGTCAATTTTATGCCTTTGAGCATCTATACAACTTTTACTCATTTTAATCTGTTTCTTTTTGGTAGAATAAAAGTAAGCTCTCCTTTGTAATTCAATTCAATAATATGGAAAATTGAGATAATTAAATTGAATATATTTAGCAATGAAAATGGAGATTTTTTTTCCTTGTTATCTTTAAGATTTGAGGCTGAATTTGCATCTTCTTGATTCTGCATTAGCGTGCTCATAACTGCTTAAAAATGATGACGATGATGATGATGATGATGATGATTGTATTAATCACAATAATATAGAGCAGTTAATGTAAAGACAATCATTTCCTTTGGTTTTACGTTATTTAATTTTTGAATTAGTGAATTAGCTATTACATTATACCTCAGTAATAAAGAGTACACATAATGTGCCTTTGAAACACATTCACCCCATCACCACTCTGTCTCTCTCCTCCTCAATGCTGTTTGCCTTTTTCAAATGTCATTTAGTTTTCACTCTGCTGTCATGATGTGTACACAACACACACACACACACACACACACACACACACACACACACCACTTTTCTTATCTCCTCTACCCCTCCATGTCTTTTTTCTTCTTCCCCTTTCTTCGGTCTACTAATCCACCCCCTCCCCATCCTCCCTTAACATCATTCCCCATTTCTCTTGAAACACTTGCAAGCTTAAGTGATGCATGTTTTTCCCCCAGGGAACTATGGACCTCTCTGAGTTATTCAGGACAAAGATAAATGAAAACTTACCCACAATTTGGCTACCTCTGTATGATTAAAGTTGTTAAAGCAATCAAATGCAACTCCATCTGCTAGATTTGAAAGCATAAAATGATACTTTCCAAAACTACGTGTATATTTATAGCTTGATTTCCAAAGGTCAACAAGGGAACACAGTTTTTTCCCTTAACTTTATTATGAACAGTTTGGGAAACAAAATATGTAAACTACACAACACATATAAGAGCTAGTCATTTGAATATATAATCGGAATACCAAGTGTCAGATTAAAATATTTAGCCTGTGAGAAGTTTCCAAATGAATTATAAATTGGCCTCTCAAAAAGTTCCCAAACTATAGTCCATGAAATAGAAACAGAAAGGTCAAAATAATTCCACACATGCATACATTATACACACACACAAAAGAGCCAGAATGTCTCAGAGCACTGAAGTAGCATCCAAATAATCTGACTTAAATATTGGAAACTAAGGTACAAATGGAAGACTGAATGTTGTTAAGAGCTTAATATTTTACCTGTAATCATTTTGCATTACTATATTGATACATAAAAAGGATATGTGCTACCAAAGCTTTCCCTGAATGTTCCACTAAAACATGCAGCAAATGATACCTAAGATCGGAAAAGAGTACTATGCAATAGTGAACACCTACATAGACATAGCTTGTTGAAGGAAAGCCAGTGTCCTTGCAAGAACCCTACTTCTTCAGTGCACTTGCACACTTCCCTTAGAAGCCAGTGCATGGTAAGCCGAAACAGAAACAAAAGATACTTGACTCACCTGTCCCAGAGAAAACCTGAGACACGTGTGCAAAATGTGTTTGTACTCATAAACCAATTTTTTCCATAAATAGATACTAATGATATAGCCCGCTGGCTAATGAAAAGATAAATCAATTACATATATATGTAAAATCTTATAAACATTATATTTGATTGTACTATATATATATCAGATCAAAGATAATATTAATGAATTTTCTAGAAGAATGGGCTTCCCCACTCATTAACATTGTTACTGTTTAGCCTAGCAAAATGTCAAAAGTCCCAAGATGCTGGAGTTCCAAATATGTATTTATGGCAGTAATTCTAGGATCTAGAGACCTGAACTGTCCTCAAAAAAACAAAACAAAACCATAAGTCATTAATTGATTATAGAAGTCAGCAGGCACATTAGCTGCAAATAGAAGATATACACATTATCTCTAGTTCATTCTGTTTCTCTCTTACACTAAGAGAAAGACCTAGAACATGTTTAGTTTTCTGGCTCCACCATAAGAAAAAATAACAAAAGACAAACAACATAACAAACAATATTGAATATTGCAGATGTTTACATTTAACAAGTTAATTTCTATGGGCCACTTTTTGTTTCAATTCTGTCAGCATATCCAGAACTATTTTTAATATATTACTTGAACATGCAATAAGAAATATAAATCAAAGCCACTACCCAATTGTGATGACCAGGCCTCTCTGAGATACAGAATTTGACTTTCAAACGGTGGAGGAGGAGGTAGAGAAGAAAAGACAAATATTTTATGCAAATATCATTACAGAGAGAGGATTGATAGACAAATAGAAAATTCTGCTTGAAAGTCAAAGAAGTCAAGGGTGAAGCAGAGAAATACATATTTTAAATATTAAAAGCATACCTGAAAGTGACCTATTTTAATCATTCTCCCACAGAGTATCTAATATTCTAGTCATTAAAGCACATGGGCAGTGCTAAGTGTATAACAAACAAGTACTAGTGTGATGAGAAAAACAGACATCACTTAACATTGTCTTACTGGTACCTGGAATAGTGACAATGCTCAAAGAATATTTTATACAAATGAATGACTGAATAAATGAATGTTGTATTCTTACAGAAATGTCACATAACAAGGTGATGTGTGTGTGTGTGCCCATGCACACCCATGTGTGCTGGTCCTAGGGATTAAACTCAGGGACTGGAGGAGGTTCCCTGAGTTTTGTTTGTTTGTTTGTTTGGCTCAAGGCTAATTCTCGACCTCACACTTCCACTTCCAGTTTCTGGGTGGTCAATTGCTAAGAGCCTCGTGGACTTTTCTGCTTTATCTGGCTTTGAATCACAATCCTAAAATCTCAGGATCCTGAGTAGACAGGGTTACACAATACAGAACTACTTGTCCAGCTAGCAAAGTGATTTTGGTTAGTTTTTTCAAACCTCTGACCTCTTTTCCTTTTCTCAATCAAGCTGGAGAATCTCTGAAGCAAGTTGAGTCTTTAGTACTTTATTTCTGAATACACTTATATACTGAGAAGATATTTCTTTGTCGGTTGACCTAAAACAAAGAGGGGTTAATTGTTCAATTGTAGTTGTACATTATGACATTCATGAAATACACAATCATTCTTGCCTTGAATGCGTGAACTCTCACTGAGGATATACATTTTAAGAAATCTCTACTTCAATCCAATGCTTTGTGACGACTCTAATTTTCAGAATACACTAAACCACAATGGCATCTTTGCTGATTTCCACTACTTTTAGTGATAACCCAGCCATTATTAAAAGTCTGAGGGTAATGATTCCTCAAGATACATTTTCCTAATTCTTGCCATGTTTAAGATAACTAGCTACAGCTTAGTAAAGCATCAGAGAATTCCATCAAAATAGATTTTTTTGGGGCTGGGAATATGGCCTAGCCACAAGAGTGCTTGCCTCCTACACATGAAGCTCTCGATTCAATTCCCCAGCACCACATATATGGAAAACGGCCAGAAGGGGCGCTGTGGCTCAGGTGGCAGAGTGCTAGCCTTGAGCGGGAAGAAGCCAGGGATGGTGCTCAGGCCCTGAGTCCAAGGCCCAGGACTGGCCAAAGGAAAAAAAAAAAAAAAAAAAAAAGATATTTTTTTCTGCCAGTCCTGGGGCTTGGACTTGGACCTTGACCCATCCCTTTCTACCCACCACTTCCCTCATCCTTCTTAATTTTGTAGATTATGCATTGAATTTTTCACTGCATTCTACCCCTCTTCTTTTCATTCATCTATACCTTTCCCCTTGACCCCACCTCACCCCTTTCAAGTGGCTGCTTTCTGGTGTTTGTGGAACTGTGACTTTACCTTTCAAGGAATTACATTGAGTTCTCCTTTGAATCTACCATGGTTCAGTTACTACATTTATATGTAATATTGCATACATCTCAGGCTATTTTCTTCTAAATTTACCATCTAAATCTAGCTTCTACAGATGATAGAAAATATGCATACCTTATCTCTCTGGGCTGGACTTACCTCACTTACTGTATTTTTTCCCAGGCCTTTCTATTTCATTACAAATGGTGCAAAGTCATTCTTTCTAATAGATGTATAAAATTCCAGTGTGTGTGTGTGTGTGTGCGTGTGTGTGTGTGTGTGTGTGTGTGTGTGTGTGTGTGTGTGTGTTTACTCATCCATTGGAGGTATTGGGCTGATTCCATACCTTGGCTATGGTGAATAGTACTGCAATGAACTTGGTGGTCCTGGTGACTTTACTGTATCCTGGTTTGTAATATTTTGGCAAGTGATAAAGAGTGGAATTCTGGATTATAGGGTATTTCCATGTTTAATTGTTTGAAGGAACTGCATACTGCTTTCCAGAGTGTTTGAGCAAGGTTACATTCCCACCAACAGCACAATCCCTTTTTGCCATATCCTTGCCAGAATTTACTATCGTGTTTTCTTAATAAGGGCCATTCTAACTGGGGTGAAATCGAATCTCAATGTTGTTTTGATTTGCATTCCTCACATATCTATTAGCCATTTGTACTTCTGAGAACACTCTCTTTAGCTCATTAGCCCTTTTATTAATTGGTTTGTTTCTTTTTTTTTTTTTGGTTTTTTTTGAAGGTTCAAATTTTCAGTTCACTGTATAGTCTGGATATTAGGCCATTGTCTGATATGTAGTCACCAAAAGTCTTCTACCATTCTGTTCTTCTCCCATTCTGTACGCTGTCTTTTTGTTTTTTCTTGTTGGCTATGTTCTTTGCCATGTGGATACTTTTTAGTTTGATGCGGTCCTATTTGTCAAACCTTCATTGAATTCACTTTGCTTCTGGAACCTTACTCAGAAAGTTATCTCCTGTGCCCAAAAGTCTTAATGTTTCTTTTATTTCTTCCTGTAATAGTTGCATGGTTTCAGGTCTTACACTGAGGTCTTTAATCTATTAAATATTTTGACAGGTCTAAATATTGAGGACAAAACTGTTTGTGTCAGATAATTAGAACTTTTACTTTATCTTTTCTGCGAAAATTAGACATTAACCATGGTACTTATCTCTTAGAATCAAGTCAATCAAATGCTTAACTCATTGAGCGTTCACATTTATATATTTTGTCCAATGGTAATAAAATTATGAGAAAAATTAAGTGTTTTTTCCTATATTCCTTATGAAAAGTCCTTCTTTTCTATGATGTTGTCATTAAAATAATGACTTATGTTACAGTGTGCTCCTCAATATAGGAAAAAGCTTAAATGCCTTAATGAATTATCTTAACACGTACAGGAGCACAGAAAGAGACCAATATTGTAAAATACTGGCTGTGCCAAGATGTTGTCTTTCATTTTTTTTCTTTAAGACTGGTTCTATGGGCTTAGATTTCCTAACAACACCAGTAAAGATTCAGTCACATAGGCCACAGTAAAATATGCTTGTTTAGGCACAAAACAGTAAGAATGAGGGTGGCAATGATTCACCTTGACTACTGGGAATGATTTGGGAATGAATATAAATGATAAGTAAAGAAGTTTTATTTGAAAGCATTTAAGAGGCAATTATAGACAATGAAGAGTAAAAAAAAATGATAAAGTAGTAAGCCTTGAAAGCTTATGAATAACAAATCAGGCTTATTCATGTAATAGCAGGTTACAGCCAAGTTGTTGGATTGCACTGTTGTCAATATTGAGGACATTCATGCTTACCTATGTAAAGAATAAATCCATGTGCATATCCGTCCTCTAAAAGAATGAAAGGATCTTAGGGTCCTTAGCAGTGCCATTTTTTTAAAAACTATAAGTCATATGCTAATACACACAGAAGGGCCCAGCACAACAGTAACATTAGTTTAAAAATGTGAATTTCTCCTCTGCTTCTGCAATTTTCCAAAAAGACATTATACTCAAATTGTATTCAGAGCTTAAATTACCAGGACTAAATAGGAAAGGCATCCAGCTAAGGCTGATTTGTGATCTGTTGGTCATAAGTTGCTTGGAAAGAAAGATTTCTAATATGCTTGTGTTCTTTTTCTTTTTTTTTTTCCCTTTCCTTTTAAGTACAGAATGTCCTTTCTCATTGACTTAAGAAGGGACGACCCATTCTTAAATAATCTTAAATGAACCCAGCAAATATGCAGTTCTTGTCTTAACTTAAGAGAATTTGCTTAATTTAAGGGGTTTTAGGACATTGAATTAAAAGCTCAAAAGATCTCCCCCTCATTCCCACCTCAACACTGTTAATAATAATTATTATTAAAATGGGATGCTAGTGGTTCATGCCTATACTCTTAGCTACTCAGTCATCACAGATCTAGAGAATGGCAGTACAAAGCCAGCCCCAGATAGAAAGTTTGTTATATTCCATCTTCCAAAATAATCCACTAATCAAGGAGGGGTGGCTCAAGTGGTTTACTAGGCTAGAACTAGGCTAAGGGCTGGAGTCCAAACACTATTTTATTTTAATTCTGAATGAAACCCAATATGCAAACAGATCCTCTGTAATGATATTTCTCCAGGGAAGACATCTTTTGTCTGAAGACTTCGGATCATTTGAATATACCTGGCTCAAAAACTCTATTAATTTTTTTAAAAATTGTTATCTTTAAGTAGTTGTACAAAGGAATTGCTATTTAACAAATCAGGTTATGAATACAAGAGATCTTGATCAGTTACCTTTCAACATTCTTACCAATCCCTCCCCCACCCACTCCTTCCTTCACTCTTCTTTAAAAAAAAAAAAACAACCAATAAGTCATAGATAGGTGTTAAGTGCAGTGAGATTTGACAGAGTTTCAAACATCATGAACTGTAGCCTAGTTGGTTTTAATTGTCTAAGCCAGTATTATTGATGAACAAGTTGAATATTCATCATCAAAAATTGGTTTCCTGGGCTGGGGATATGGCCTAGTGGTAAGAGTGCCTGCCTCGGATACACGAGGCCCTAGGTTCGATTCCCCAGCACCACATATACAGAAAAAGGAAGCGGCGCTGTGGCTCAAGTGGCAGAGTGCTAGCCTTGAGTGGGAAGAAGCCAGGGACAGTGCTCAGGCCCTGAGTCCAAGGCCCAGGACTGGCCAAAAAAACAAAACAAAACAAAAATTGGTTTCCTTTTATACCAATCTGTTTCCTCACTTACCTACGCATTATTACGTACTGCTAATAATAATCCTAACCAGATCACAAGACAGGACTTTGGCTCTGCCTTACTGAGATGTAGAAACAGCCCTTTGTAATTTCTGATGTAGACTAACTGTGGAAGACACTGGCTGTGAATTTAACAGGCTCTAGGACTCACTCCCTGCTGTGGTCCTCACACTGACACGCATGTCTTTGTAGAAGGGAGAACGTCAAACTAAGGGCCTAGGAAGTGTGATTTCAGGATCCTTTCCAGAATAAATGTCCTTGGAATATCTGAGATATTCATTTTAGACGGCAAATAAAATCTGAAAAAAATAATGTTATACAGTTTTGGAAGCTGTATGACTGTGAGCAATTCACTGAAGGTGTTGTCTATGATCCCTTAGCCATTTCTTAATGCACATTGGGGAACTTGCAAAGTGGGACAGGATGAAACTCTAAGTGATAGGGTTTTCACAAAAGGGAAAATTGACTGAAATGTTTTACACATTGTCAATCGAATATGTGCTAATTTATGCTATGAGATTTCTGCCTTTGTGGAGACAGTTTCTCTGTTTGTTTTTTTTTCTGAAGGATCCCCACAGTTTGTAGGCCTAAACTTATATAATACCACCTAAAGGATATTTCACCTCTACTTTAACTAAAATAGGTAAAGTTTGAGCATCAGACATCTTATAAACTGGAAGAGCTAAAGAGGCAATTCTTTTCGTAGCTGGAAAACACTGGTGCAAAATATTTTCATTACCCAAATGTGAAAATACAGTGACATTAGCCCCAATTTGAAGAAAAAGAATTTAAGAAAATCAGAATTCTGGAAACCTTTAAGAAAAAAAATCAGCTTATTTTTAAGGAAAATTATAACTCTATCTCCTGCACTGTTCACTTACTCAGATTTAATGCATTAAACTGTCTGTGCTTCAGCATATGTAAATTATCCTTGGGATTTGAATGCTAAATTACTTAGGCAATTTTTAAAAAATTCCAATTCCAACTTATTCTTCTATACTCTGTTCTTTCTCCTGAGGTTTCAGTTCTGAGTCTTCTGACATCTAAGGTCTGAGAAGGTAAAAGTGATCTAAGATGAGACTATGCTTCATTTTTCTATCTATTAGAATGTAAATGATAAGGCTGCATTGTGCAGATAGTAAATGCTACCAAATATACATTCTGTAATAGCAAGAATTCAGTTCTGTATTCTTTTTCATTAGTAGTATGCCTGGAGTTTTACCTCCACTAAAGAAGGAGGTTATTCATTCTCAGGCTGAAGGAAAATCACCCAAAATGTCTTCAAGATAATAGACAGTTATCTATTATCCTTTGAAAATAGTCTTTAGAAACTATTGTCAAATCAAATTAAAACTGCGAGTTTAAAAGGTACATAGAAATGAAATATATGACAAAAATCCCAATAGAAGGGATAAAATGAAATATTAAAAAAAAATAGGTTCAGGCCAGACACCAGTGGTTTACACTTGTAATTCTAGCAATTCAGGAGTCTGAGATCTGAGGACGGTGTTCAAAGCCAGCCTGGGGAGAAAAATCTATGGAAGTCTATCTCTGACTGACAATAACAACGTCATACTGGAGGTTAGGTTCATGAAGTAGCCATAAGCGAGAAAGCCAAGAAAGAGTGTGAGGTCCTGTGTTTTGTCCAGGACCCAGCATGCTCACACACACACACATACACACACACACGCGCACACACACGCGCACACACACATCACACATGCACGAATGCATGTGTAAATCTATGTGTATATATGTATGTATATGAATGTGTGATATATCTATATAGTGTGTATGTAGTTATTTCTCTTTTCAATCCAAAACAAAGAAAACAGGACCAATGAATCAAATCGAAAAAAAATGACAAGATGGCATATTCTAATTTAACCAGAAATATAACTTTGTATAAAGTGAATAGAATATGTTCTAATTCAAAGGCAGAAATTTTCCAATAAAATAAAGAAAAAAAGGCACACTTAGGTTTATGAGTGCAGAAACACCCTTTGCTCCATTCTCTGAGGCCCAGTTACTGATTCAGGGGGAAGAGTGGCATAGAGTTGTCACCTCCCCAAAAGGAAGGTCGGGAAGCCATCACAAAGAGCTATTCAGTGATCATGAAGTTTAATTTCCTTTCATCTGTAGGCAAAAGTGTGTGCGATATACTCAAGAAAACTTACAGTGCTAATGTGGACAGAGCTTCATAAATTTTCCTGAAGCTGGTGTTTTTTCCTTTTCCAAAATTGAAACTTTATTCTGTTTATGTAAGACATTTTGAACAAGTTTTAATAAGGCATTTAAGCATCTTTTTGAAAATACATGTCTTTTTAATAATTGGAAAGAAGCCATTACTTTTTTATCACCATTTCAAGTGTAGAGCAAGATAATGAAGTTAAATAAGTACTGTGTTCTCTCTTAAAATTTCTAGGTAGATGACTTCTTTAAGTCTCAATTAAAATTTCTTTGCATTCTTTGGGTGGAAAAGCTTTAGGAGATTCTTATAATTGCCTAGATTGACTTTGCCTGGGCTTTAAATTTGAAGTCTTTCGTTATAATTAAAATGATTTCAATTACATTTGTGGCTTAAGTTGAAAAAAAAAAAGTATAGCTTACATTTGTTCTTTTAACAGGAATTTTATACTGGTATTCTTAGAACATTTAGAAATAGTAGCCATGAAAGTGAATGGCTGAATTTTTTTTAACAACAACAAAAAGATAATTTAGCTGAATAATTCACATGGGGGGGGTAATAACATTGAGGGACTTATAAATACTGACAAGCTATAATTTGTTTCAATATGCTTCCCAACATAATATCTGGTTTTAAATATATTGGAAACAAGAAACAACCACATGGTATGATGGGACGATCTTGATTATATGGCTTCCTAACTACCTGTCTGACTATGCTATCTGTCCTCTGTGTGTTGAGAGGACAGATAAGTATTCTCTGTGGTTCCACAGTTCCACAGTCCCCTGTCTATCACATCTGCCTTATTCTACGTTTACCTCCACCCTCCATGTTGATTTAAGGGAGCATGCCCAACTCTTTCAGTAGAAAATGGACCTCTAGGCTCTTGAAAACATGCACTTTGACCTCTGGGCATATCAAAGACAGAAATAATAATGCCTACCACCTTACTAGCATGGGCAAAGGGTGACAGAGGAAACACACGGGCTGACACAAAGGATCCGAGAAAATTAAAATGGTAAGTCTTTAAATTTGAGAGATTTTTAAAGTCATAGGTAATGTATTTATTACCATCAGAGAAATCAAGTTTCAGCAAAGTAATAAGGGAGAAAATTCATTACCACATAAGTAATTCTCAGTACACTCATATAAAAGATAAAGAGTAGCAAGAAATATGAACAGTCACCTGCACACATACGTACCTACATAAAAATGTAGGTAAATGCCAATGAATGACTTTATCAAACAATGCTAATCGTGCCTTAGTGTATTATTACACAGATACATTGGAAAATCATGACTATCGTAAGACACAGAGAGATGGGAAAACACAGATTTGAAAGAAATAAACACAATAATGATAGCAGTAGGCTTGAAGGGGATTACAAGGAGTTAAAAATGTAAGTTTCTTAATTACTGAAGAACAGATAAAAGTTCCAGGGAACATTAAACTTAATCTGTCAAGGATGCATTTGTAATCTCTAGGGGCACTTCCAGAAGAATAAAAGCAGGGTATGACTCTCAAACTAACAGAGGGAGAAATTGATTGATAAAGCCAATTAATTCAAAATCAAGGGAAAAGAGCCAAGAGAAGACCACAGCACAGGCAGGACAGATAAAAATGTGGTGGGTTTAACATAAATGCATCAGTAATTACATTTGCTGTAAATGAGAAAAAATAAAAGGCTTACACTACTTAAAATGATTGTCCAACTACATTGAAAATAAAATTGAACTCAACTGTAAGTGATTACAGGAAACACCGCTAAAATGTACCAATACAAAGCAACAGTGATTTGTGGGGCTGTCTTTATGGACTAGGTGGGAGATTGGAAGGGGTGATGAGGGAATTTCAGAGTAGAGGCAGTATCTATTCTTGATATGCTTAACTATTGCACATATGTTCAATTCGTAGCCACCCTGCACTAGTGTTCCTATATTTCTGGAGAAGTGTCTCACAATTTATAGAGTTAAATGTACAGTGTCTTTCTCCCAAGGGTGTTCTTTCTCTTGGATGCAGATGTAAAAGGATTGAACTTAGCCTGTGACACACCAGAAGGACAGAGTAGCTGCATTTTAGGCAGGGTGTTTATATGTTATGGAATACAAAGAATTAAACCAACAGTAAATTTTAATTTGACAAAATCATTCCAATTTTAATGTATAGGAGACAATCAGCCAAGACAGCTAAGAAAATGTATGGTGAGAAACTGAATCAAAAGTCTTATTTTTCTTAATAAATACTAAAATATGTGCATAAAGTTGTTACCAAGAATTATTTGGGGGTATCTTTATGAGAATATAATAAATAAATGAATCACATCTCCTTTAAGGCACCTATTATGTTTTATCAAATGATAAATTAACATTTCAGATTTGTTGAAAATCAGATTCAATAGTTTAATATATGTGACTTGGTGGATTTTCTCATTTGTTTTTTGGTTTAGTTTAGTTTAAACTTCAGGAGCAATTGCTTTAGTGTGACCCCACCTTCCCTATTCTTAGTTCATCAGTTTTTCTTCATGGGCCTCCAGAGAGCAATTAGTATCCCATCTTGGTAAGGAGACTGTTCTGTAAAAGTGATTGTCTCTTTCACTCCATTGTTCTTTTCTCCAACTCTATCTTGCAGTGAAAGGCTCTAACCAAGTGCTAGATTTTGAAGTTATTCGGCTGATTATCTTCATTATATACTTTTCAGTTAGCACTTTTTTTCCACAGCAGTACTAGGACACCTTCATTTGCTTTGCAAAGCAGACTTGAAAATGGTACCAGTGATCCTGGTGCAAATACCTCAACATTTGGTAAATATAAACAAGATTTGCATGAATAAACCAAAATCCTATGCCAGATGACAGAAGGATTAAAGAGAAATATTTCTTCAAAGGGCATAAATATGTTTTGATGAAATGTAAGACAGAATGATATTCCTCTGAAATGAGAATAGAGATTTTTAAAATCAAAGCTTTGTGAAATATGTGTCACATACCATCTACGTAGAATGTAGTAGGTAACCAGAGTTGGGGAGTTAGCACCAAAATCAATAATAGATGTTTCACCCCCAAATAAACTCTATACTCCCCTGGTCCCATTCTCCTTTTTCTGTCCTCTCTAAGTTCCAGTTTGTAAGTCAATACAAATATTCTTCTTTCTCTTAAGATTCACTATTTTGTATTTGATTGGAGTCATGAAATATATAGTACGTTAACTAGTTTCTTTACAAGAATATACAAATTTCAAAGTTTAATTGTGTTATATTTTATAGCACAATATGCCCCGTTTCATTTATTCACTCAATATCTGATAAACATTTAGATTCTTTTCCCTTTCGTGAATAATGTGGTTGTGAGCGTTAACACAAAAGTTTGATTTTACTGATTATTTTTCAACTCCAGAAATTTGACTTGGAGAATCCATAGCAGAAACAGCATTTAAATCACTCAACTTGTATTTGAAATGTACACACCTAATCCACACCTGCAATTTATGAAAACAGAACACCTTGGGTTCTGTATTGGTTATCCATTGCTGTGTAACAAATTGCCACATCCCACAGCACTTAGCAACCCAGATGGAGAATCTGATGTTTTTATTCACCTAGGATATGCATAATGATTGTTCTATGCTTACTGGTTTGATTCTGGGGAAGTCTGGCCCTCGAAGCTGACATCAAGCTACTAGCCAGTGCTCCCATTATTTCAATACTTTTACTGCCTTCTGAGCTTGCTCATGTAGTTGATGGTACTCCTTAGGAGATTCACTTCGAAGCCCTTGACAGGGTGTCTGTCAGTCGTTGGCTGTTTGCCATGTGAGCTTTTCCATAGGCTGCCTAAGTATCTTCACAATATAACAGCTGGTGATAGGAGACAGAGACAGAGACAGAGAACACCAGCAATATCAAAAGAAAGCCATGGTCTTTGTGTAACCTGATCTTGGAAATGGCATCCCTCATGTTACTGGATCAATACTAGTGAATAAGAATCAGTAATTCTAGTCCACATTTATTTATTTATTTATTTATTTATTTATTTATTTATTTATTTATTTATTTATTTCACTGGTTGTAGGGCTCTGGGTCTGGGTGTTGTCCCTGAGCTCTTCAGCTCCAGGTCAGTGCTCTACCACTTGAGCCACAGTGCCACTTCTGGTTTTCTGGTGATCAATTGGAGATGAGTCTCATGGACTTTCCTGAGCGGGCTGGTTTTGAACTGCTATCCTCTGATTTCAGCCTCCTGAGTAGCTAGGATTACCTGCACCTGGCCTAGCCCACCTTTACATGCAAAGGAATTAAGGGAAGACATAACTACCATAAGTCACGAATCACTGGGGACCCAAGAGTCTAAAGCCAGGGGCCCTTTGCATGCTATGCTAGCACTCTAACATTGAGCTATGTGTGGCCCCAAGCCCTTTAAAATAAAGCATGTTTATTTTTTGTTTGGTTTGGTTTTTTTACAGTGTCTCCATGCTTCCCAGTCTAGCCTTAGATTCATGATCCTTATCCCTAAGCCGCTAGGTGCTGGGATTACAGGTGTGAGCCACTTCACCCAGCCTTTAACGTGGGTATATGCCCTAGATTCTTAATTTTAACAATATCCACAAATATTCATATAGAAACAATTTTACGTTGAGAATCCGATTAAGAGAGTAACATTTTTCTTTGTTTCTTGTCTGAGATTTTATACTGCTCTTGGTGCTACAAACAGGAACTCAATTGTCTTTATCTTTTAAAAAAATATATTACACCAACAACCACACCCACACAACCCACACAACAATCGTACACAAATTTATCTTGGGAAGAAATGGAACTGTGGTGTGTAATAAAAAGGGAACAATATAGGTGATTATGGCACATTTATCTCGGAAAGATCACAGAAGATGGTACGCAATATGTGGTTTTTATTCTCACCGTCATACATTCTTAAGGTGGCCATAGACTGAGTGTATGCTGTGCTGTATGGCACATCACCTGCACTGATGAGTCTAGCCCATGAAGGCAGCGTCTGGTACAGCTGATCTTCTGTATTTGCAGATTCCATACTTGGAAGTCATTTATAACCCCAAAGGTAATGCAGGAAGCACTGAAATAGCTGTTTGCAAAGGTTTGTTGAGGTTTACCTCCTCAGAACCCATCAAAGGGGGCCATTCTCTGCCTTCTTGTCTCAACTCGCATGCTGATTCCTTTGTGAATGCTGGGGTTTTACCTTGGCTGGCTGTCTTGCTACTGAATCAGTCCTAAGCATGGTACTTAGCGATGTCTAGTGTTTCTAAACACAGACAGGCTGTGATTTGCCTTACAGAGAAAATAAGGTGTGTTAGGCAAGCTTTGATAAGGCAAGGGTTACAGTCCCCTGGCCATGAGTTCGCTTTTCATGAATCAATAATGGATATTAAATAATATGTCTTTATCAAAAAGCATATATAAAACAAGCGTATATATTGATTGGCTGATGAAGGATTTTATCATCAGAGGCTCTCAGAAACCTAACCATCTATTTTCCCTGGGAGCAATTCAAAGCTTAAATTCACTTTATGGACTATAACCTCTGATAGTGGTAGGAATCAGCCATACATACTTTGGCCATTTAGAGCCCTCTGGAACTCTTTATTTTTAATTTTTATTGTCAAGGTGATGTGCAGAGGGGTTACAGTTACATGTAAGGTAGTGAGTGCATTGCTTATCAAACTTGTTACCTCCTCCCTCATTTTTCTCCCATGGAACTCTTACTTTTAAATCTTGTGTAAAGAATTGAAAAAGCTGGGGGAAAAATACAGAGAAGACAACAGGTGATTGCTTCCTAATTTCCTTCTTCATGTTTCAATTCTGGTGGAGTCTCATAGCCATGTTTATAAAGGAGTTTTGGCTGGGTTGTCAGGCTTCTAGTTTACTTTGACTCTATCTGTCAGTCTGTGTCACAACCTTCATGCCAATTAACTGTGCTTTTGTGTGCTAATTGCCATTAACACACCATGAGGCCATTATTATTCCTATGTCCTTAGTTTGAAACTCAAGAGTCAATCAGTCACCTAAAACAATCACATGGGAGGAAGCCTCAAAAGGCCTGGTTGAAAGTTCTTACCTGAGTTCCATTTAAAAACTGAACATCATTCTTCTTGACATCATTTTTTATTTAAAAAATGCTACTTAAGCCACTTAGTAGAAGCAAAGTAGAGATTTAAAATTAAAATTAAAAAATACAAGAATGGGATGCATCCAATTGGCAGGTTTTGTTTTGTTTTGTTTTGTTTTTGGCCAGTCCTGGGCCTTGGACTCAGGGCCTGAGCACCATCCCTGGCTTCTTTTTTGCTCAAGGCTAGCACTCTGCCACCTGAGCCACAGCTCCCCTTCTGGCCGTTTTCCATATATGTGGTGCTGGGGAATCGAACTGAGAGCTTCATGTGTAGGAGGCAAGCACTCTTGCCACTAGGCCATATTCCCAGCCCCCAATTGGCAGTTTGTAGATGATAATCTATTCAGGCATCTGATATATTTTAAAAATCGAATTATAAGAGTGAAATATTTTTATCTGAGTCACCCCTGCCATTGGAACACCTTGTTCAAGTCATTTACAACAAAGGGTGTGGTGTTTATGAAATTTTAAAAATCACACCGCATGCAAGAAATAAGGAGAACATCGAATCCAATCAAACATGTCCAGGAAAAAAGGCATTTTCCTTGTGTGTGTGTGTGTCTGTGTGTGTGTGTGTCTGTGTGTGTCTGTGTGTGTGTGTGTGTGTGTGTGTGTATGATTCTATTCTGTTCACCTTATCTTATACAAGATCCACACCTAACAAATACCCAGGATGGGTGCAGGAGTTCCACGGATAGGGTGGGGAGGGGAATGAGATTCCTTTTCTGGAGTCTGCAGAACTGTCCCACGCCTAGCACAGCCTGCTGATGTATTCTGTCTATGTCTCCAAAAAGTCAAAGGCATTTTCAGTGTTGATTTCCCTTAAGAGTTATCAGACCTCATTCAGACTGGTTTAATGAGTATAAGAGGTGACCTTGTGTCCAAATAGATACTTTCATATTAAAAGACCTAGGGGTTAAAAAAAAAAAGGTTCATATTCATGTGTAAATAGTTGTGTGGGTGGGTAGGATGGGCATCATCACAAGTCTCAGACAAAACCATCAGGAGAAATTTCCCCCTGTGTTATAATGATTATTTGCAAATTGCATGAGCACCAGTAATTCATTCATGCACTGATACAGAGTGAGGTCTCTGTGCAGTGGTATTGAACTTGCTGCTGGCAGCCTTAATTGATTCGTTAGGAACATTTCCCCCCAGAGAATTCCCATCATAGTTTCCTTGAGCAAAAGACCTGATTGGGTATCCAGTGGGGTCCAAATGCAAGGGGACACATGTGAGAGAATGTTGTCATCAAAATACAACATTTCCATCTCCTGGCAGGGGCTGACTCTCTGGGCAACACTCTCCAGCACAGTGAGTGCTTCAGCAAGAGGATTTCTATCTTGGCAGAGGTGGCATTGAGCATAGATTCTTTTCAGCGCAATGGAAAAAAGGGACTGGACTATGGGTTCCTTTTTAGACAAGCACAGCTGGAGGAAATTTTGGGGAGGTTCTAATCAGGTCTGGTATTTGAGCAGAGGATTCATATTACAGAAAAAGAAAACTTCCCACCTTAATGCTTAACTGACATCAACTAAATGATCCAAATCTCCAGATAAACTAGATCCATTCTCCTAACCAGGTATTCAGCACTAAAACAGATTCTAAGTCTTGGATCATATTTACTGTCCCTTTTCTTGCTAGACTACAATAGTTAAACATAGAGTAGGCACAGAAGAAATGAAGAAGGGAGACATTAAAAAAAAAGTATTTTCTATGGGAAACACAGAAACAGAGTTAAGAGAATTTACCCCATATCTTCATAAAACTTTTGAAGATTGCTTCAATTTGAAGTTCCATTGGGACAATGCAACAGCATATTCTTTGCTTTTAAACTGTGTTTGTGTGTTAAGTCTGAAATTCCATGTAGTCTCCCAAAGGTACTAATAAGAGTGTCTGTGTATGCAATGGAATATTTTCTGGATAAGCATTTTGTGTTATGCATTTTTACTGATATCCTAAACTATGTGCATACACATGTATATATTATATACTGATCTATGTATATATGTATACATATACAAATGTATACCTATATGCACATAAAATACATGCATAGGTGTATATGTGTAAATAGATATATCTATCTCAAGATAAATGTCTATCTTTGGACACATATGTATATCATCTATATCTATATCTCTGTATATACATGGAGAGAAAGATCTAGAGATACATGTCTTTATATATATAGATATCTGTCTAAATATGCATATCTAAATATCTATAGATATAAATACATAGCTATCTATTCTATCTATATAGGTATACATGTATTGCATATGTGTGTACATATACATGTATGAATATCTAACAGTGACTGATTTTTAATTGGCAAGTTGAAGAAAACTAATCTAAAAATCAACACAATACAAAGTAAAAGTCATGAATCAGGCAGCCGTACTGAAGCCTTCAGTGTGCATGGAAATGATTCATCATTAGTAGTTATTTACCCGGGAAAACATATCAGCAGCACTCCAGTTTCACAGAATTGCCTCTATATTGAGAAACACGGAGGGGGTGGGTGTTATGATCGCTCTCCAAATTGAAGTAATTAGAAAATGAACCCTCTTCTTTCTTCAGCGTTCATTTTAGTAATCATGAAGGACGTGGTATTTCAAGTGTTTAAAAAAAAAAAAGTGACCACAAGACCTATCTCCACAAGTCGATTTCCCCAGTTTTTATTTTCAAAAATTGAGTTAAGAAAGAGAGAGAGAGAGAGAGAGAGAGAGAGAGAGAGAGAGGAAGGAAGGAAGGAAGGAAGGAAGGAAGGAAGGAAGGAAGGAAGGAAGGAAGGAAGGAAGGAAGGAAGGAAGGAAGGAAGGAAGGAAGACAAATCAACCAACCACACTGTGCGAACCAGTGGGCAGGTTTGTAGGAGCTGGCTATGTGCTTGCTTACTGAGTAGTGTAAAACTAGTTTTGCACATAAAGGAGATGTCAGGGTTGGTTTACATGAGTTTATAAATGGTCAGAAGTTGTTTATGTGTTTCTGGATTAGTGAAATATTCCAGGAAGGCAGGGGTTCCGAATTACCCTTGGGGGCTTTTTCCCAGGGAGAGAAACTCAGGCTCCTTGGAGGTTGCTGGAACTGAGTTCTAGAAGGGTTCCAGGGCACCTGCTCTCCTCAGCCTGTCAGGCTTCCTTTGCGTGGGGCTGGGGGCTGGGGTGCCACTGCCATTCTGTACTGCAACTGAAAGTTTGGAGTCAGAGGCGAAGGGAACCTAGGGGAACAGTAAGCTCACAGGGGAGAGTGATTGCGCTAATGGTATAATCCAATGCGCGGGTATCTCCACAGCTCTTAAATATGACCACACACTGCACAGATGGGTCTGTGAGCCTCTATCATCGCATCCGCCCCCCCCCGTCCACCCCCACCCCACCCCGTGCACCCCTACCTCCCTCTCGCCCATTCTAGCTTAAAAGCTTGTTGCAAGGCTGAGACACCATGTCTTATCACGCTGCCTGTCTGGCCAATGTCCTCCACGTCAGATCGGCACGCGAAACCTACCCAAAGCCCCCTCTTCTGGCTTCTCAAGTTCAGTGCCGTCCGCCCACTCCCAGATCCCGGGTGGGTTCAGAAACTCGCAACCCAGAAGCAGAGGCACCTGAAGGAATCCTTGAATTCCGCTTTTGCAGGTGCCAGAGACTCGTACCCAGATGAGTCGTCCCTGCTTCTTTCTATCCAACCCCACTCTGGGGTTGCTCTGAAGGACAACATTGGCACAGTGCATCCCCGACCCTGCACATCCTCTAAGCCCCAACCTGGTAAGGAGCGCCCCCCCCCCACCCCGGCGTCCAGGAGATCAGACCTGACGGTGACCCCAGATCCTGCGCGCGGGCGCGCGCGGGCTCCGGGCTACGCGGGGCAGGTGCAGCGCCCGGTGCGCGCTTCCCGCGGCCGCGCACGGAGCATGCCCAGTCCGTGGTGTCCAGGCGCGCCCCGCGCCCTCCCTGCCAGCCTGGGGGAGCCGGTTTCCTGAACTCCAGCGCGCCGGGTTTTGGGGGCTGCCGCGAGCGCGAGGAGGGAGGGGAGGCGCGGCAGCCGGGAGAGCAAGGGGTTCAACACCGCGATTGGTCGCAAGTAGGGAGCCTTCGCCACTACGCGGGGACCCTCGGACCGTGCCGGGCCGCCCGCGGGTCTCCGCTCCGAGCCGCGCTCAGGTGCCCAGGTAAGGGATGTGCCCGCAGCCCGGTCCTGCCGACCGCACGGTGCTCGGCGGGATCCGGAGGACCGGACCTGATCACCGCAGGCTGCTGGGTGGCAGAGAGGAGGGCGCCCCCCGGGGGTGGGGGGGGCTGTCACTCCGGCGGGGCTGGACCCGGGATGGGGTGGGGGGCTGCTGCCTCGGGTCCCTCACCGGTGGGCGTTGAGCCACCTGAACCTCGGAAGAGCCTCATCCCCTGCCACGACATCGTCACCCCAAGGCGACCCTTTTTTAGTCTGAAAATAAGTTTGGGGCGCTGCGAGACCGGCCCGAAACAAGGAGCCCAGAGCCGGGAATGCTTTGGGGATCTTTCCAAAGGCTTCAGGCTTATTGCCCCGGCTCCCCTCCCGTGTTCCCCGGCCCCTGGGCGCGCCGTTCTGGACCGGAGGGTTCCTTCTCACCTCCCCTGGGTACCAGCACCCCAGCTGCAGCTCACAGGAAAGGAAACGCTTGGGGTTGGGATTTGAAGGGCTTTGAGACCCCATGGAGAGAGCCGGCTTGAAACTGTGCCTGGATCGGGGCTAAGGGCCCGGGTTACAGCAGGGAGGCACAGTGCTCAGCCCTCTCTGCTCTTTTGAAGCCTACCTGGTTCCCCCCAGTATCATCGATCTCCAGCAACTTCTGGGGGGGGGGGCGGTGCGGGGGTTCTAGTTTCTTGGGAGAGTCAAAAAGCATCCGCCTCAAGCCTCACTCAGCTCCTCTCCCAGACCGGCTGGGAGATGTGAGCCCGGCGCCCAGTGGACATTGTCTATGAGCCCACTTGTTCTCCTGGAGAGGAGAGCTCTCGGCCCTTCCTGCAGGTTCTGTCTTTATGTCTTGGAGATCCATCTCTGACTATTCCCGAGAGAGTAGGGGAGGACTCTGCCTCCTGAATCTCAGCCAGCCAGGAGTAGAATGCATGGGCACATTTGGTTTGTTTTTCAGCCACAGCTTAGGCAAAGGAGGCTTCCTACATCCATCCCATAGCAGGACGATAAGGAGGTTAGATTGCGAGCTGAGCTGGTGGCTTCAGATATGGTTGGGGGGGGGGGGGATTTACCGAGCTCGGGTAGGGAGAATCAGAGACTGATTGCCTTGGTGTGGCGGGTGTGTTGGATATTTGGTTCGGAAGAGTTCCTGGGAGCAACAACGCTCAGGGAACTTTCTGCTTTTCCTATAGGAATCATCACGGCTGGGGGGGGGGGCGGGGGGGCACAGCCCTCCCACCTGCTCCAATAGCAGTGCTTTTGTCAAATGTGTGGGAAGTGACTACTGTAAGGAGGCGAGAGCTGGATATTTCATGGGATAATGGGCACATCGTGGATTTGTTTGGACAGCTATAGAGAGTAATTTAGGATGTGCATTTTTGTTGTTGTTTTTGCATGTTTGAGGTTTGGGGTTCTTGTTCTTTAGCCAGTGAGAGTGACAGATTTGCAGATTGTCTTTCGAGACACAGAGTGGCTGGCTGGCAAGTTTGCTCTCTCTGTGTCTCCACTTAAGAGTTTGCTGGAAGGTAGACACCTGGAGGTTATTCCATGTCATTCAAGAGAATAATCAAATTTCAGCTTTACATTGATTCTTGGTACCTTGGTCCTGATTTCATTCCAGACATAGAGATTGCACAGGATAAAAAATATACTTAAAATTTTTTTTTAAAAAACAAGCTCTCTGAAATAGTATTTTCTCTGGCGTTTCTTGTTAAATGCTATTGATTTTTGTTGTTGTTTTGTGATTGTTGTCTGTTTGAACTGGCTTCAAGGCAGAGAAATCAAATGATAAACCTAATTATTTTCCCCTGTGGAGCTTTGCTGGGTTGACCTTTTGATTTAAGAGCAAAAACAAAAACAAAAACTGAAAGAACTCTTAAGAAGTTACCTGTTGTTCAAGGCTGAGGACCAGAGTCACATGGCAATTTCAACAGAGGATATTCCCCTTTTCAGCCTTTGAACACAGTTATTTTTTTTAATTAGTCTACTCTTTGGGGATTTAAAAGTCTTGAGATCAGGTTCAGCAGTTCTATTTGTACTCACATCCCCTTGGGTAGGTGATTAAAACTGATTTGAGAAAGAAACTGTCAAGCACTGTTGGATTTTATTTTAACATCATGCCCTTATTTTACCTACTTCTGCCTCTCTAAGTGTCTCTGTCTCTTTCTCTGCCTCTTTTTCTCTTTGCCTTTGTCTATTTGTCTTTGTCTCTGTCTCTGTCTGTCTGTCTGCCTCTGTCTGTCTGCCTCAGTCTCTGTCTCTGTAGTTCAGAAGTATGTCTTAGGTCCCCCACCCCCTCAACTCAGCATTAAATATTTTGGCTTCAGATCCTTCTGAAAAGTTCACAAGACATCTTTTCCTTGAATTTAGTTCTTAAGCAAAAGTGACCTAACTAATTAATCTTCTCAGTTGAAAATTCCCCATTGTAATTTTGACTTTCCCAAGTTTGTCAGATAATAGTGTTAAGGGTTGGATTTTTCTTTGTTATATTCAAAGACATAGACATAATATACATTCATTTTAATCTTTCTTCATCTGAAGAAATTCATCTTCTGTGAAAAATTGCTTTTAATTGAATGATTCTATTTCATATGGTAGGCGAGGGGGGGCGGAAATCTCTGCACACTCAGATGGAGAGTTATTTTTTTGCTTGTCTCTTTGTTTCAAAGAAACACTGTTTAAACTCTGTAGAAGGAATCAAGATTTATTATCCAAATTTATTGCCCTCCATACTTTAATTCATTATGTGAAGAAAATTTGATCAGAGATCATTAATATTTATTTATAAAATGAAGAAGACTTTTACTGATATGATACATTACTCATAAAATACATAGGGCAAGAAAGTGAATTGAAAATAAACATATGAAAGTGCTAATGTTTTATGTATCCTACTGGGTAGCTTGTTCACTCTTTTAGGGTATAAACCAAGTACTAATGTCATACTTTTTAATCTCTTTAAATACTATTATTCATTCTGGTGTTTGAACTCATGGCTTTGCACTTACTAGACAGGTGCTCTACCACTTGGCCATCTCCCCAGAACTGACATTCATTGTTTTGTTTCGTTAACTTTCTGTCATGTCTCTGCTCTGTCATTCACTGTCTCCGATACGTTTTGCCTGCTGCAAAACTGCTAGGAACCTGTGTCTCCCTTGACAGATGGATTAAGAGCACCTATTTGCCTATCATGAGTCATAAAGGTGAAATTGGGTATGAAAACCCAATGTGAAGCTGTGCACCAGTGGCTCATAACTATAATCCTAGCTATTGGGGAGCCTGAGAGCTGAGGATTGTAGTTCAAAGTCAGCCCGGGTAGCAAAGTCAGTGAGACTCTAAAGTGACAAGCTGTGTGTAGCAGCTTATGCCTGCAATTTCAGCTCTTTGGGAAGCTGAGATCAGGTGGATAGTTGTTGAGGCCAGACAGGGCAAATATAGTTTATATAAGTGACTCCATGTCACTCAATAAAAAAAAAACTGGGCATGGTGACATGTGTCTGTCATTTGACTTACAAGAAAGAATAAATAGGCAGATTATGGTCCAAGCCAGCTTGGACATAAAGTGAGAACCTATCTGAAATGTGACCCGCCCCCCGACACACACACACACACACACACACACACATGCACGCACACGCAAACAAGCACACCTTTGTTTAGATTGCCTTCCTCTCTGGTACACTCTAGCTGCACTTTTCCACTGTTCTGCTGTTCTGACAAGGCCCAGTTTAGGCCTCACCTCAGTTCCTCCTCCTCCCATGCCACCAAGGCATAAACAATGGCTCGCTTCTCTGTCCATACTTGAGCTGGACTTGATCACTGATGCAATCCCCATCCTTCCTCCAAGAGCTCCACCATTTGAGCCACAGCTCCTGTTCCACATTATAGGTTGCTTATTGAGCTAACCATCTGACAGACTTTCCTGCTCAGGCTGGCTCTGAACCACAGCCCTCAGTTCTCATCCCGAGTAGCATCCTGAGTAACTAAGATTGCAGATGTGATCCACCTGCTCCTGGCTTCAGACTTCAATGTTAAAAATCAGGAAAGGCCTGGGAAAACAGGAGCTCATGTGTACCCCCAACCTAGTACATTGGAATAGACGTTATTTTATGAATTTCCCACTGACACGTGAGTTCCTTGATTCAGGGAAAGAGCTTGAAAATTTGAAGCCAGGAAAAACTCTTTACCAGTTACAGAACTCCTTCTCCCTTTTTTCACTAGTCATGTGATTCCTTTAGATTTCAGCTTTATTACCTGGATAATGATATAAGATGGGTTTTTTTTTTAGGGTTGTTCCAATGCACATAAAGAAAATAAAATAAGAGAATTAGTTTTAAATGGTTGTATTTAAATGAGATTGCAACTAAACACCAAAGAGCTTTGTGAAATATGCAAATGACATTTCATGCGAAGCACATGTGGCCCTGTGAATAAATGCTAATATGCTTCCAATGAACAATTTTCCCATTGACTGTTGTGATTCACTGTGAAGCATCACTTACCTAAAACATGCTAGGTGACAAAAACACAATCACATGAATATATGTTTATAGAATACTATGAGTATTCTATATGAGTATATATTAATGTGAAGATATGTCTATAGAATACTAATTCCATTTTGTCAAAACTATTTTGATATCTTTGTCATTAGTATTCCTTGTCAAGTGGGACAAACAAAAATTATTTGATCTTTAAAACTTACAAAAAGAAATAGACTACATTTTTAATACTTTTTTAGACAAAGTTTGACTCATCTTGTTTTCTAAATCAGTGAGAATTCTTCATGGTTTGTGGAGAGAAATTATTTTCTGTATATGGCCCTGGCCATTCATATTTTTCACATTTTGTTTTGTGTATGTGCAGGTACTGGGACTTGAACTTGGGTTCTGTCCTTGAACGTATGTGTTCCAGGTTAGTGCTATGTATGTGAGCTTTACTACAGCTCCACTTCTGGCTTTTAGGTGCCTAATTGGAGAAAGGAGTCTGAAAGAATTTCCTGGTTGGGATGGCTTTGAACTGTAGCTCTTAAATCTCAGCCTCGTGAGGAGGATGACAGACATGAGCTTCCAACACCCAGCTGTATTTCCTACCATTGATTGTAGAGGTGGAGGATTCTTGGTAATGACATTTGATTCATGAAAAAATGACTGGAAGACTGACAGTCATTCCTGATTCCATCATGCTTACAAGCTTTGAAAAATGCATATGAAATCTTAACTCTTAACACAGTGAACATGTGGAATGAACATTTATGCTTTGTACCTTTTACCATTGTGTTTATAAAAATCTTGAATAATAGTGCTGTGTATGCCTTCTATGTCTGTTCTAGAAATTTCCAATAAGGACAGGTGCTGCATGTTGTACTGATGGAGATAGAGCCTATTTGGATGAGAAGAATTTTTTTTTTAAATGACATGAATAAATGGCCAAGCATGCTTTTAAAAGCTTAGCTCTAGGCTCATTGCCATTATCTTGGGCTGTTCAAATTTGTATTGTCATCTGTATTATGATTGTTCTCCAACTATCAAATAGAAATACAAATATTTTTGTCATTAGTGACTCATTTGATTACCTGTTAGCTAGCTATTGATTTGAGTCTCTTTTCAGAGGTTAAATTAATTGGGGAGCCCAAGCCCTGTATTTGGCTTTACTCTATTTAATTAGGTGAATGGCACCCATATAGAGCTAGTGGTGACTCAAGTCTCATATCTAACTCCTTGTAAAATTACTGTATACACCTGGTCATCCAGCTAGAGGTTTGACTTTAATGAAACCATATTTTATTTAATGAAAATATTCGGAGAATTTCTATCTTGACCAAACAGATGACTAGACATAATTTACGTCTTAATGATACAGAATGCTCAAGAGAGACACAAGACAGAGTCAGAGTATCCTGAATCTGAATCCTGGCTTTGCAATTCACCAGCTGTGTGATTTCAAACACCTTCTCCCTTCTTTCAAGGTAGCTTCTTATTTTATTTTTAACAATCTGTGAAGTAAAGTGAGTCATGCCTGTTTTAGATAGATCCAGCCAACCTTAAGTGAGATGTGTTTAAGACTTTTAGTACGAGGCGCATTCTGACTACAAAGTCAATTAGCCCTCCCTCCCCCCCCCCCCCTCTCTCTCTCTCTCTCTCTCTCTCTCTCATCATGTGCACAGACTATAGTTGGTATAGATGTTGTACATGTTGAAACCGCAAATATTTGTTTTGACATTTCTTGCTTCAGCCTTGTGACACTTGGTCATGTCACAGAACGCAGTCCCAGGCTGCAGAGATTTCCATGTCTGTGCTGGTGACCCTTGTACACTTTGTGTTGCCTTCCAGATTGCCATTTTTCACCCCTTGCTTTGGTGAACTTGCCTTTTCTACCTGTTATTTCTTACTGCTTGTAAACTAGAAAAATCAAATACATAACTTGTTCAGGCTGTATTCATCATGAAAATCCAAGTAGCCCCTAAGTGAGGCTCTGACAGGCTTCTCCTCTGTTTTTATTTGTGTAGATGCTCTAGATCCACTCCCACTATTTTAAGTTCTCCTTTTCTTTCTTCTTGGCAAAGGTGCCAACTGGTAAGATGTCCTGTTCTAGTATTAAAAATGGAAAACTACCAGCTTTGCTAATATTTCTACACGTGTTTGTGAAATGTTTTGGAGAAGAATCAAGTTTGCAAAGATGCTTCTGTTATTGTAGTGGCTAGTGTGGAATTTTACCCACAGTGCAATAAACTTCATTTGTTAGTGTAAACTCTGAATACCTCATTGTCTTTTCTGTATTTAAGTTCTTATTAATATTTATAGCGCATCTCACAGTCTCACCAGTGACTAGAATTGAACTTAAAGTTCTTAGCTTATTCCCCCTTTCTGTTTTTGGTTAATCAATGATCAAGGTTGGAAAAATCACAATAATTCTAGATACTATCAAGGAGTTGTGTGTGTGTGTATGTGTGTGTGTGTGTATTGTGTATGTGTGTGTTATGTAATAGCCATTCCAAATTTAGTTTCATTAACTAGTCAATTCCTTTATTTGTAGCAATTTACAAGTATCTTGTAGTTTATATTAAATGTTATAACTGAAATATATACTATTTTTAGCCATTACTTGCTATTTGAAATATAATTGTTTCCTGTCCATCTGAATTAACAAAATGTTAGCACGATTCTTATGTGGCTCCTTAAATCAATAGATCAAAAATAAACTCTGAAAAACAGAAACAAGTTTTCAGAAAAATTGAATCCTGCATTTTTAGGTTGGTATTCAGTCTGTGTGGATGTAAAATGCTATTTTCTGTGATATAAAGGAAAGACTGTAAGCCAGCATGTTGGTCCTTAGTGATTTGATGATTTCAAATATTGGGGACACTGCTTGCATAGTTCTCGAATTAGAACAAGTTCTTTAACCTCTCTCTGTTTAGTTTTTCTCACCCATATTCAAGAGCTTTTTCTCAATGGGTATAGTGACTAAAACAGGACACAAACATAGACAATCCTTTAGTGCTGAGTTTGCTACTATGTTCTTATTCCCTTGATGCATTTATTCAATATGACACCTGAGCTGTGGAAGAGCTATGTGAATGTTATAATTTACAGACTGGAACTGCTATTATCTTAAAATAGTAAAGTGATTTACATTTGCTCCTGCATCTTTATCCATAGGGTAGGCAATCCAATTTCTTTTCACTGTGTGGAAGCAGAGAAACGTAATATTTCCATAGTGTGTCCTTTTGTAGTTGGCTATTACAGCAAGCCACTGTTTCAGAACTGAGATGAGATTAGCACTATTTGCTATTTCATTCTGGAGAAATGAATTTGGCTATGGTCAAGAATCTTATTTATTAGAATAGATGAATTACTGACTGAGCTCTCATCTGTATTCTTTCTACTAATTGAACTGTAGCCCATTTTGCCAAACCTGCTAAGGAAAGGCTGAAATGTGACAGAGAGAAGAAACATAAAAATGTTTCCAGTTGTTGTCAGTCAGATGTGATTGAAATTTTATAAAATATACTTCCCTCTTAGCTTCTAATTCTGTCAGTATTGGGAAATGAATTTCTGTTTATTCTGTAGAAGAGCAGTCACTTTGCCAGAGCTTTGAATTTCAAAATTTACTAAGGATAGCAATTGCTATATATGCACAGAGTGAAGGAGTTTTACATTTTTGCAAGGAAAGAAAACGTAATGTCATTTGGTGTCTTGTGTATTTTATAGCTTTTCAATTGGGAAATATTGTTAATAAGTTTGTTTTGGAGGTTGTTCAATTCCCATTTTTTACATGTAAGGTTATGAATTCCTGCACGGAATTTTAGGAATAAGTATATCAGGTATTGTGTAGAATTCATAATGCAACTTCCTTATTGGGTTGTTTTAATTAATTTTATATTTTCTTTTTGCATTGCTAATGTACACAAACAATGAGGAAATGTTTCATGTTTTCCATTGTTTTAAGTAATTTTATTTTATGGTTTCTACCAAGCTGACTCAAGCTTGAGTTTCAATTCCTTGACAGACCTCTAGTTGCTTTCATACCACTGCATAGAATCTAAAATTTGTTATGGAAACTCATCTGACTGAACCTTTTAATCCTTCATGCCCTGCTACTTTCAGAGTTAGACTATTCCCCAAATCTGCCACATGCTACCATCTGAGCAACAGACCAAGGATGTGTGAAAGTTCTAAAATGCACTCTTCCTTTGGAAAGAAGTGATTTCTCCTTTCTTAGTGTTTTAGAGATTAGAAAGATTTGCAGAAATAGGATTGCAATGGTAGATTTCATCACTCCCATTGCCAAAATTCAGGGCTAATTAACTAAGGCAGGTGAATAGCCATTTTCCTTGCATCTGGCCTTGACAGAATAACTTGCTCATCTGTGGAGCCGATTTGAGCATGCTGCTGAACCTTGATGTTATTTATGTACCTTGCATCATGCTGATGAGGAATAAACATTCTTGCCAGGATGAGGTACATAGTCTATGTTCATAACGGACTATATTATTCATTTACATTTTTCTTTGTCTTGATGTCATTGAAAACACAACTCATTGTTTCCTGAGTGATTATGAGTAATAAAGAACTTTAGTTCCCACTTCAGACCTACAGTGGCAGAACATTCCTCTTATCAGGTGTCTTGTAGACATAAAAATGAAATCATGAAATTCTAGGCTTATCATATAATTAAGAAAAGGAGGGCTGTTGGGAGGGAGGAGGAGGACTATGTAGTCATAGGAATATTTATATTCATAAGCTCATTTGTTGAGTGTTAATTCTGTTGTCCAACTGCATGATGATCACAAAAATATCATGAAAGAAAAAGATCTATAGGCATAATTTTACATCACATTCTTAATGAACTGGTCCTCTGTCCTTGGGTCAACTTATTAAATGGATATTCAACACACTTGATTATATAGTAAACACTGAATTCTACAAAATTTACAATAGATGTGGGAAAGTCTGAAAAGAGGTGATCAGACTCTACAAAGTCCGAGATATGTACAAAAGTATTCATAAACAGAAATAGAACATAGTGACCTATGAATGGAATACTCCGAGCTTTGGTGGACTAGGAAGCCATTGGTGGGAAGGTTGATCAGTTGCCCGAAACAGGATCTCATTAGTTTCTGATTGAAGTCCTCATTGGCTGAGCATCCCAAGCCTGTTCTTCTTTGGCTAAAAAATAATCAGGAACTTTGTGTACCACATCTACTACCCTACCCATCGTGTGGTTGGACAACCTTGAGTGGATTCCAACAGACCAACTTTTAAGAACAGATTTCTGGCATCCACCTATGAAAAGACATGCTACATATGCTGTTGAAGAGTTCTTTGCTTATTGTAAAACTATTGCTGAAATTACAGTGTGATTTGTGATAAGACGGAGGTGCTGCATAGAAATTGTAGACAGGAATTGATATGGTAATGTAGAAAAGGGAATAGAGATTTTTATGGGGAGTGTTGGAAGAGCACTTAAGAAGAGGATAAAATTTACATGGTAGCCATGGCGGGGGGCGGTAGAAATAGCACATGGAGAAAAAAGGTTGTGAGCAGACCTTCAGGGTCATGTGCAGGGCTGTTACAAGAGTTTTAGCTCAAGAGTTTCATACACCAGAATATGAATGCAAACCCCTAGAATTGAGTGGTAAACACATAATAATTTTTGCATCGTGTGATTACATTGTACAAAGCAGTTCAAGGGTGACATGTTGAGAAATGTCCAATATCCACCTGAGTCTAATGTGGAGATTTGAATGAGGGAAGGAGGAATGGAAGGAGTGGCATCTATTCTTTTCTAGGCTTTGAGATACATGCTTGATCTCTGATTATTTCTTATTTCCTATTCTGGCTTGTGTTTTTTAAGATGACAGTAAATTGGGTACAAAAGTGCATTTGCATTTTATATATATATAAAATATTTATGTCCATTAAATGTATTTCGTATTTAAATCCAATATGCTAAGGGCTTAGCAAGTGATTTGGGGCTTAAATTAGAGAGCTAAGAAAATGAGCAAACAGTAGAGGTTCTTATGTATGTCGTGAGTTAAAAGCGTCTTGCAAGGTAATGAAGTGCTTTCATATTGTCATGAGCAGGGTTATCTCATGACTGTGGGTTTCCAAATGGACAATTTCAGTGGAGTACAAGACACTTTTTGTTTTCCGTTTTGAAAGTGGGAGGTTTTCATGGGAAGGTAGTGAATGTCCATCTGCTATCCGATTTAGTTTCTGGCTTCGTTTTACTCCCTCCTGTGACTGAGGTGCATGCCCTGCTGATCACACTGGCTGCTTTAGACATTACTGAAGAAAATCTAATGCTGTTTGACATTTTAGGTAGCACCTACTGCTATTGTAGAGGGATTCCATTTACTGTTGTTCTTCTCACGAACAAATGGGCTTCCCCAACAGTGAATCTTTCTCACTGTGGGTGCCTGGTTGCATAACAGATCATGACCCCACCTTCCAAGAGGACCCAGAAGTTTCTGGTAGCTTCATCAGGCAGGCTCTTTCTCTCATTGCACTGGTGTGCCAAGGAGACAAGCATGTAACCTGACTTTGATTATCAGGCCCTTTCTTCATGCAAGGATTCTTGAACTCAGTAAAGCAAAGTTGAGCTTTGCTTCCCTTCTTCTTCCCCTTCCCCTTTCCTTCCTTTTCCTCTTCCTTTCCCTTTTCCCTTTGCTTCCCTTCCCATTCTCTTTTTGTGCTCCTTTGCTTTAGCATCCTAGAGTTATTTACTTTTGTTTGCAACCATAGAATTGAAAAAAAATGGAAGTTTTCAGTTACCCCTCTCCATCCTCTTTCTAGTCAGATATTCCACTACACAGACATTTACCTTTACAGGGTTGGTCACTGTTAAGATTGGGTCCCTCTAGACACATGAAAAATCCATTCCTTCGAAAAGCACTATCTTCAATTCACAGTGAGTAGTCTCATCCGAGTGTTTTTCAGAATGAGGTTCATGCCTAAAAAATGGTGAGTGTCTCCATTCTACCTTCTCCTGACTTTCAAGTATTGCTGGGTGACATTTGATCTCATGCAACCCTACCTGCCAGCTTGCTGAATTCAAAGCTTCAGCTTTGAACAACTCGAATCACTCACTACCTTCTGATACTTAAAGTTCTAAACTTGGTCAAGAATATACTTGTGGTCTCTCTGTTCTGGGAGGCTCTGGTATCTGAGTAAGTTTCCTTGCAATAGCCTGATTGTAAAGTTCCTGGAGTTTAACATGGGTCTGGCATTCATAATAGGATCAAACCCCAGTTATGATAACTTTGCAACTTTGCATATCTTCTCATGCTCTGTGATTCGGCCCTGAACACATTTTGAGCTACCTGTATGTGTAAGATATTGTAAGAGGCAAAGGGTTGAATATAATGAAATCCCATTCTCTGTGCTCATCTTGGAAATGGAGGCCAGGATACAAACTTTCTGGGGGTAATTGCTACAAAATCTGATCTTTAGAAAAACCTGGCAGCTTTAGAAGAAAATAAAGATTCACAGCCCCACTCCAGAGATACAGAATAAGCATCTCTGGGGACAAGTTTTGGGAAACTACATTTTAAATAAGCCTGCCATGTGATTCTGATGTTCAGCCAGGATTGGGAACTAGAGCATGTTTTGCAGAACACTAATTCTTCTAGGTAGAAATAAAATTCCTTAGAAAAATATCCTTAACACAAATGATCTTAGGAATGTCTGGGTTTATTTACATTGGGATTTTTACAGCCTTTAGGTACATTGTGAAATCTATATGTCCCGAGCAGGCATTTATTTGATCATGTATGGAATGAGATGTCTTTTCTACTTCTCTTCCCCTCCTAACACACACACACACACACACACACACACACACACACACACATTGTTCACTAACCCTTGAGTGATAAGATTCTCATCCCTGCCACTTATCAGAATTGTCCACTTTCTTTAATCTAGGATGAAGGTGGGTTCTAGGCAATGGCATATTTTGTAGCTTTACAGACTATTTATTAAGCGCAGAATGTTCCAAGCTTGAGGCTATTCCAGGCTACATAGGCAGACCCTATCTCAAAACAAGAAAAAAGCAACCAAAAAATACGAATAAGCACATATTTTTGTAAGTCTAACCGCAGGGTGCCAGTGTTGGACTCAAGCAAGGCCCTCACAGCCGGGGGTTGTGACCGTGGCAGGAAGGAAGGATAGCTCATAGCCAGACAAAACCAAAGAGTTTCAGGGGCTAAGCTGACTCCGTTTACTATCAGCTCATTCTCATAACAGATCACCATGGTCCCTAAGAATGTCATTGATCCTGTTGAAGGGTAGTTCTCACTGACATAATCTGCAGCCTCTGGGCTCACTTCATGAAGGATCACCACCTCTCTACATTGCCACACAGAGAGAAAAAAGCTTTCAGACCTTGAACCTTGTGGGGACCCACTTCGAATATACCCAAGTGAGAGCTAATTGTTTTAAATGAGTACAATGAATAACATCAATTACACATTTGCCAAGTGTTAGACAGGTTAGGAAGTGATCTTATGTTGCCTCATGTAAAACTATACTCATCCTGCAAGTTAGGTACTATGATGACTCCTGAGATAGTCAACCTACACTGAGAATCAGAGACATGACATACTTTGACTCTGACCATGCAGCTAGTTTATAGCACTCTTGATGCCAAAGCTCTCAGATCAACTTGACTCCTGGTTAAGGCAGAGACTTCAACGTTTATTGATCCATATGTGGTTAAAACACTTTACCACCTGTGCACTGTTTCAGAACTACATTTTTTTTTCTGAAAGGAAGGAAAACCTTCATGAATTATCATTGTTGAGAAAAGAACTCCAAGTAACAAGAAAACACTTAGAAATGGAAAGAAGTTTCATAGAAACGCTGGTGTATGAATATATACACACTGTTGGAGTTATTGTAAATTGTTGAGTTGGGTTTGTAAATTATATATTGTACTTTTCATTAATGTGATTTTGTTGAATAGTTAAATATCACTGCTTACATGCATTCTTTATATACATAGGCATTAACTATTGCCAAGCTTTTAGAAAATTTGCAGTTTGATAGATCTTCTTTTAGTTATGATTAGCCACAAACTTAGCAAAAAGAAAATTATGATTTTTGACTACTGGCAATAAAACTCAGTGAAGACAATTTATGTATGTGTCCAAATGCATGCTATTAGTCACTCAGAACATGATGTTTCATTTTAAAAAGTACATGTCTTTGCATCTTATGACATTTAGAATATGTTTGCCATTGCATCTCGTTTCATTTTGCCAGAGAAGATAAGTTGAGTAATATGTAAATGGCACAACAGCGTCCAAATGTGACAGTCTCATATGTCACTTTGCCTAGGTCATGGCACCTGGTATATTAGATCAAATATATCTAGATGATGCTGTAAAGAGAGTTTTGCAAATGAGATTAACATTTAAATCATTAAACCTTAACAGAGCATATTCACATGACAGTGGGCTCTAATTGATCACCAGAGGAACTTTAGCAAAACACACTGACTTACCCCAAGGAGGAGGGAATTATGCCAGCAACCTGCTTTTGGTCATCAGCTGCAACATTAACTTTGCTTCATCCTCCAGCCTGCTGGAATAGTGTGCAGAGTTTGTATTTGCCAACCTTCAAAATCCTGAGGACCCATTTATTAATCCTCTTTTCTCTTCTCTCATCCCCTCCCTGCTCAGACTTGCTCCCTTTCCATCCAGAATCCTGACAGCTCAACATGTCTCTGCACTCTGCCCATTTTAACAAGGTTATTCCATTGTTTTGAAAGAATTTTCCATAGACATCCTTAGCTACACATCTGCCATCAGACTTTTTCATCGGGATGACAAGCAAATTGTTCTAATACCTCTAATGCCAGTGTTTCCCTGCAAATTGGACAATACCACAGATTATGCATAGTAACTGGGAATGCATAATTTTCAAAACCACAATTGGTTTCTCCTTGAAAATCGGTAGTACTTATTTCCCAGTGTTTTTTGTTTGTTTGTTTGTTTTGTTTCCGGGCCAAATGGGATAATGTAGAGAAACGTGAATGGAATCTCTTTTTACCATTTATTATGTTCTTCTATTCAACCTACAGTTACCAAGTACCACTAAGAACTAGGATCATGAACCTGCAGATAGAGCATAGGGTCTGAGAAGGGATACTGAAAAGGAGTTAAATAAAACTTACAATAACAATCATTATAAATTCTATAGAAAATCTAAAGGAAAGAATCCCACTGATATGGAGACTGAGGTAGCCATGAACCATAGATGTTATGGACAAGGAAAGTTTCTTAATGGCAAGGAATTTTCAAACCCCAGATTTATGACCCCACACAAATTCGTACATGAAAGTTCCAGGCAAAGACAATAGCATATATAAGCGGGTAGTAGTTAAGTCACAGTTTAATTTAGAACCTGACTTAAGTTTTTATTTATGGAAAATGAAGTCTTTATGTATCTAAAAGTCTTTGCCTGATATGAGGGGAGGAGCTCATAACTGGATTTGTATAGTAGAAATATGAACACTAGGAAAATGAGGATAGGCTAGATAGATTCCAAATAGGAGTGTGTTATGGGGGGGGGCATTCATTTCAAGCTTTGCTAATTTTTCAATAGGTTTAACGTCTATATCATTGAAGCCACGACATGAATCATTTTGGTACGAGATAAGCTTTTAGTATGCGTGTGTCGTGAGTATGGACTATTGTCCAAATTTCATCCATAATTGTCAGGACATATTAACTCTTCAACTGTGATGTTGCTACTGCATACTTTGGGAGGCTGTTTCTGCATTTCATATTGCTTGAAGGTCTAAGCTCACTGGCTTTCTGAATTTTATTAAGATGATTTATTTTTTCTCCCTCTCTCCTTTCTTACCCACTGTACTATACTTCTTTCTTTCTTTTTCTTATAAAAACTGGAAGTCAGAACAGCACTTGGTGTGATGAATATACCATTCCAAATGTAAGAAGTTACATGCCAAAGCTCTGTGTCCTGCAGGCCTGCAGAATTTTCAAGTAGGTTCTCATAGAACTTGAGTTGTATATGGAGCCTCTCATAAGCAACTGCCAGGCTTCAAACTTGGCAGAGGACCAATTTCTCAAATTGAAGAATTCAGCTCCCATGTATAGAACTGAAATGAATAATTGAAATAGTTAAGTATAAAATTTAAAAGAAAAACATGCTTTGCTTCTGATGAAGGAGTAGGACATGGGACCTGGATTAATTTGGATTTGCTCATAATGTTGTTTAATCGTCTTAGATATTGTCTGAACTATCCATCTCTGTATGCTTGTATAATCCATTATATCTTTAAATTATTCTTCTTTAACTGTTATATGTCCTTGAGTATACATATTAATGCTATGAGAATTCCCCTCGTCAAAATGGCATTTCCCTTCTATCACCTTCTGATAACTCCTTCACATAGAGGTATTTATATTATTGTTTACTTTTCCAGAGAGATTTATTATACATGAGTATGTATATGTTAACACACTTCAATTATAACTATGAAAATGGTCTGAAAAGAGTGACTCATATCTGTAATCACTCTTCAGAAAGCTAAGGTAGAAGAATCTAGAGTTCAAGATTTGACTAGGCTACATAGTGAGACCTCTATCTTCAAGAAATAAAAATATAATTTAATGCCTAGTATATAAAAGCAGTGTGGGCTATCCATTCTTAAACTAAGATGAAGGTTATAAATATAAGTTTATATTAGGGTATACTTGCCTGCCAATGACAATTCAGTGTTTGTTCCTTTGTAACAAGGCCACATGCAATATTCTTGTCTGATATTATTTATTTCTTTATGTGCCTTTTGCTCCTAAAAATAATATTTGTGGAAACATGTGGCTTTGACTTCTAGTCCAAGTGTAGTAATTTAGAGGACCAGGAATGGAATTTCTTTTAGGAACTCATTACATTCTTCCACTTAACCTACAGTTATCATGTGCTACTAAACACTAGGCCAAAGTAGGTCCTAGGAGTAGAAAGGAGAAATCCAACATGGAACCTGTTATTATGTAATTTAAAGGTCTGGGTGGGGTTAGTAGAAAGAACTTTATGGAATTAAAACTGAAAATAAAAACTATTATAAACTACATAGAAACACTAAATGAGTAAAGGAAGAGCTGAACCAAAGTCTAATATGCAACTTCTCTACCTCACAAGGCTATAGGCAAGGAAGAATGCATTCCTGCAAAAGGAATTTGAATTTTTCAGTGAAAATAGCATTCTACGTCCAGCATGTTACTTATGTCTATAAAACCAGCACTGGGGAAGCTGAGGGTTAGAGGAAAAATGCATTGGAAGTCTCTCCGGGCTATAGAGCAAGACTTTGTCACAAAAAACAAAGTGATGTGTTTTATATTTTTAACTTTTATCATTATTTCCATATTGTTCTATAGATAAATCACTACAGTATACAAATAGATATCTTCAAAACAGTATCTTCATTTTTTCAGCTAATGCATTGGCCTTCGTGTGACTAATGAGCATTCATTCCACGGTCTGTCAAAATCAGCCATTTAAAAAATGAAATTTATCATTGTTCCTATATCCAGGTAGGCTTGCTTAGGTTAGGCATCTGTGGAAGGTTGGGCTTGGCTCTTGTTGCTATTCTATCCAGCACTGAGAGGCTATCGATGTTTCTAGTGTGATATTGTGGCCTTGTGACCTTGGGTTCTATAGACAAGGCCATGATGGTTTGCAACAATAGAAAAATATGGAAATATGTCCTTGGTTTGAGCAGCTTCAGTACTTGATACAAATCTGTCTTTGGAGAAGCCACAGTCAGACATAATAGTGTTCACAGTGAACACGAGCTCTCGTTTACTGAGCCTGAGTTGTAGGCCCAGCAACTTTGCAGACGTTATTTCTAATCTTTACAACAACCTTCCAAGATAGAAATTATCATCCTCTCTTAACGCTGAAGAGCCTGTAGTTCAGAGAGGCTGAGAACATTTCTCCAGGGCATGTAACTAATAAGTGGTAGAGATAGTGCGCTTCGGAAGCCTCCCTCCTGCCCTCGGCCTTGCATCATTTCATTGGGTCATCAGGCACCTTTGCTTCACTGATCTTTATGCGTCACCGAGGTCCTTGCTGGGCAATTTCTAGGCGTATTTAGACAGTACCTTGTGGATAGTTGGCCCCTTCCTTGGTTGATCTAGCTTGTGGTCTCTGCCAACTAGAAAGATACTCACATCCATCTGCTACTTCTCCATCCAGCAGCACTATGGCCCCTCGTGTCATCCATCCCTAAGAGCTCTGAGCTGCTGTGTCACAATATTTATTGGGATGCTGCAGTTTCCTCGTACTTAATGTGATTGTAATTAGTGGCTGACATATGATGATTGATTGTTGGAATTTCCTCTGTGTTTGGGGGCTAAAAGATGAGTGTTATGATTTCAGACATACAACTCCTGTCTTAAACCACTAAACACCTCAAAACTCCATTTGGGATCACCAAGCAGCTTGACTTTCTATCGCTAACTAAAAGTGAAATGTGTAGCAAAGTAAGTGGTGATATTGCACGGCCAAGCTAATTCTTCTTGATTAGGCCTTGGTGAGTTTTAAGACAAAGAAGAATATAAATGTATATTAGTTAAAGCTAAAAATACAGGAAGCTGGCCATGAAGGTTTAAGCCTGAATACCATCCATTTCTTACTCTGTAGAAATTACATCCTTTTTCAGGGTCTCACTATAACCCCAAAAGTCAGTGTCTGAGGATGAAGAGTCAAGCTATTCTGAGTTAACAAGGGCACTAGAGAACTTCAAGAAGTGTTTTTCTACAAATCAGTAGAACCATCTTTAGAGCACCATCTTTAGAAAGGAATTCAACATTTAATCACATTAAATGGCAAGAGAAAGAAGGGAGTATCCTGATTCTACTAGAGTAGAAAATCCAGCCTGATTGAACTTGTACAATGCTCCAATGTCCTTTAGAGAACAAGAACCATGCTTGAAACTAGTCTCTTCCTTTGCCTTTTTAATCGATTGTTAGGAACCAAGAACATTCCTAAAATACTAGAGAAACTGTATGAGAGATCATTTGAGTCTCTTTGCTTTTACTACGTCTGCCAGGAATGCTCCACAACCCTACCGATTACGAAAGGATCAACATGTGCATTAGAGATCTCTGCCAACTTCATTTCAGCTGCTGAGTGCCAAAAACTCGTGCACCTCTAAGATGTTAGAGGTTTGGGCTAAGTGGAGCTGCATTCATCACTGTTGTAGAACTCTGCAGTGTTTAAATAGTGCTACAGGGAAGCGTAAGTCATGCACCGAATTAAAAGATTGCTAGCTGGGGTGGTGTATTCAAAAAGGAAGCTTAGCACTGAGTGGCATCCGCTGACAAGGACAGGTGACTTGATGCTAAATTTTATTCTGCTTCTGAATGCCATTCTTCCAGGCAGAGAAGGGGAAAGAAGAAAGTAGCCGGGGATAATGCATGTTTATGTCCATACACCATTTCGCATTCAAATGGAATACATTTGCAGAATTTGCTCCCATAACACCCCTAAAAGGAGGTGACACGTTACTAGATAGGAGCACAAAAAATGGAGTCTAATAGGCAACTATTATGTAGTCAGTGCTTTATCTGCTTACAGATAATTTGTGGCTTATTTTTAATCTTTTGCCAGTTTCTTTTCTTACAGTTGCATTTACCTGCTGATTGCAATCCTGGGCCAATCAGTCCCTGTGGAGCCTTTGGTGAATTCTACTTTTTTTTTTTTTTTTCTCAATTGACTGGAAGAAAACACATGCTTTTCAAATGGATGTATTGACACTCCCTAATATTTATTGAACATTCATTGGGTGGCAGTTTCACTATCTTAAATTCAGTATCCACAGAAATGTCATGATGCTAAGAACTGCCATTAGTACTCTCTTTTACTGATGAACAGTATACAGCGTGGTAAATTAGCTAACTATTTCCACTAGTTTTGAAGATAGTGAACAGTAGAGCCAGAACTTGAACCCTGGGAAAGCTCAGTACCCACCGCACATCAACATAGGATTACAATTTAAGCATTGGATCTTTAACTATTGAAAGGGAATTTAGATACTAAGCCCAAAGTCCAGGAATCCCATGTCAGGTGCAACCATTTGCTCTATATATCAAATAAAGGGACACGATGCAAGCCAGGAAAAGGAGCTTCTTTACAAGGCTGTCAGGGGGAAGTCATCGGCTGTTTTCCATGGTGCATAGGTGACCCCATTTTAAATAGGGAAAATTGAAGAGAGGGCACGAGAAAGGGATGCAGTCAGAAAACAACCCAAAGTCACAAGTGTGGCTTGGTTGACCACTAGACTGACCTTTTATTTAAAACACACTTATTTTTATTGTAAAAGTTATGTACAGAGGGGTTAGAGTCACATAGGTCAGGTAATGGGTGCATTTCTTTGAGTCTTTGACTCTGTTGGCAAGAGGATAGTCTGTAGCTTTTGGCTGCAGCTGCTCTTTCCAAGATGAGAAGAAGGTGGCATTGCCTGACCCAGGGGCCGTTTGCCTGTTGTCACAAGATATTTATCAGCGAATCACTCACATCTTTCCTGGAGGTCAAGCTGTTAATAAAGTGACTACAGCATGGAATGGCTCAGCTCAAACAGCACAGATGCCAAGATGGAGGGTGAGAGCTGAGTGTGCAGCTTTTGTTTAACTCGCAGGCCCAACCAAAGCAGCTTTTCAGATGCCTAATACACTAAGAAGTCATTTTTCATACACGCATTTTTGGTGGAGATGTATGATGATAACATAGCAAGCCATGTCCCATGAAGAACGGGTGACTTGGCTTGTTGTGATAGAAATTAAATAAAAGGGGCTGGGAGAGAACTCTTCTAATCTATGACGGATCCTTGCATGAAATATGACTGATCCATTTTCATTTGTACAGAGGTAGATTTAAGATGTATAGAGGGAACATGGAGCCGAGTAAAATGGCTCCAAAATGATTGTATTACCTCAACACGTGGGGAGGTTCCTAGCTTTGAAAAAAAAATAGATTCATAACAATCTAAGGAAGAATTAAAATATGAATATAAGTAATCATCAATGATTCAGAAGTATTAGAATGTTCCATAACTTCATTCATTATGACAAGTAATACGGCTCGGTCCATATGTCGTTTTGATAGGAATTATGACTTTTATTTTACTCGTGTAGTGTTTGCACATGTTTGTTCTTAACTTTTCACTCTTTATTTTTGAAACAGAGACCCCAAACTTTCCTGTAAAGTTAAATTCTAAGCACAGTGGAAAGATAATTGTATAGCTTAGTCTGTATGGCTATATCTCTTTACACACCACCGTGTCAGCCAAAGGGCCAGCTCTATTGGAATATGCAGAATCATGACTCAAGACTCAGATTTATCCAGTTTGGTATAAGAGGATTCTCTGTGAAGAAAGAGAATTCATGAGAAACCCACTTACAAGTATGAAACCCATAGTATTTCATTCAGGTAATAAAATAAAATTCTTAAACACATTCTAAATTAAAGAGCCAGAAGATGAAGTTCTAATTACATGTCTCAACCAGAAGCAGGATATTTATAAAGTAGGTTATCAAATTATATGTAAATTTGTTCCTTTGGCAAAATTTGCCTCTTAGGAATATTAGTTGAATATAAAATGTTATCAAAACTGGGCCTAGTGAATTCTGATTTTAGTACGTAGTTCTCTTTGGTAAGATTACCGAGTGTTTACCATACTTATTCCTCTTAGCATGTACAGGTTTTTTTGTTTTTTTATTTATTTGGTTTATATTTATATAATATAACAATGTAATATATAATATAATATGATGCATGTAATATATAATATAATATGATGCATGTAATATATAATATAATATGATGCATATATATATATATATATATATATATATATATCTGGGGTTTGAACTCAGAGCCTTACACTTGCTATCCAATTACTCTGCCACTTGCACCATGACCCTAGCCTGTTTTCTTTAGTTAATTCTTAGAATAAGTCTTGTTATTTTTGCCCAGGGCTGGCCTCCAAGTATGATGCCCTCACTTATGCCTCCTGGCTTGTTTGTTGACATGATTCCTTGTTATTTTTTTCTGTCTGAGCTGGCCTTGAACTCTGATCCTTCTCCTGGACTGTGCCTTTCAAATAGCTTAGATTACAGGCATGAGTCACCATGCCCAACTACATGTACTGTTTTCCTTACAGATTAAAAAATAATAATAACCAGTTACAGATCTACATTCTCTTACCTAAAATACTTGTGATCAAATGTGTTTCAGAATTTTAATATACACATCGTTAAACTACAGCATGATGTACACAGGGTGGCTTTCCATGGTGTAACACTTTTGAACAGTAAATGGTCACTTTAAGAAAATGAATACTGGGCTGGGGATATAGCCTAGTGGCAAGAGTGCCTGCCTCGGATACACGAGGCCCTAGGTTCAATTCCCCAGCACCACATATACAGAAAATGGCCAGAAGCGGCGCTGTGGCTCAAGTGGCAGAGTGCTAGCCTTGAGCGGGAAGAAGCCAGGGACGGTGCTCGGGCCCTGAGTCCAAGGCCCAGGACTGGCAAAAAAGAAAAAAAAAAAAAAAGAAAATGAATACTGAGAAGCTGAACAAAGTCTTGTTTGAAGAGAGCAGGAATAACGGGGAAGGTAGGAGTAGTGGGTTTATATAATCACAATGTGCATTGTACACATAAAACAGAACTAGAAAATTTGAGGAGAGGTAATGAAAGAGCAGATGGAAAGAGAATGATGGAAGGGGTAATGCTAACCATGAATGGTTCACATAAATGGACATGTTAAAACCCCTCCGACCAACTATTTGGAGAAAATAAAAATGGAAAAAATAGGTAATAAAATAAACTTTAGTACATTTTTTTAAAAACAAAGAGTATTTTAGATTTGAGGAAAAGTAAGATGCCACCTATGCTATACCTATGCTTATATACTCTGTGACATTCGTGTGGGGGCCTGGAGCAGTACCTAGATCTATTCTTATGCCATGAAGTGTAAGTGGCCTGCATGCCATCATAAGGAGTTTGTTTTTAATTAAAGTCAAGTTTTAGAGACAATGAGTTTGGACACAGAGTTTGGCCTTTTCAGAAATTCATGGCTATTCAAGTTGTAAATTAAGGGTTATAGGTCCTTCATTTTGAACTTAGTACCCAATTATTACTAAGCTTACACTGAGCCAGACATGGTGGCTTGTTTGTACAATCAAATTTAACCTTTGCAAGTCTTTTCAGAAGATGATGTTATTTTACAGATCCAGAAGACTGTGTCCAAAGTTACAGAACTTACTGAAGGGTGTGTACACTTAGTAAAGTTGTGGCAGGGTCATATTTCAAAATAAGTTGCATTAGCCCTCAAAGCTCATGCAAGCAATCACTCTATTGTGCTTGCTATATAGTCTCTCTCTCTCTGACTTGTGCTTTCTATCAACACCAAAGCATAGATATTCCTCCGCTATTAATGTCAGTGATTATTAGACAGTGTCACCAGGGTCAGGGTCAGGAGAATAAACATGGCTTCAGTATTGCAGTCCTTTGTGCCACCTTTCCTGCAATTCACATATGATGGAGCTCAAGAGGAAGAAGGAAGGGAAAAAGGAAGGGAGGAAATTTCTCTTTACTAGGGCAGAGCATGATACAATTGGTAGATTTCTAATGGAAAAAAAATGATTTCAGCTAGCAAATGAAGGTGTGATGAATGCAGTAGAACACAGAATCAGTTAACATCTCCACCCATGATAGAAGATGAATTAATAACAGATGAAATGCGCATTTGAATTTAAAAGAAATTAAGCATTCCATCTACCTTTTACAATGGAATGTTTTAAGCTTACCACTTGCCAAGTATAGTCTAAACTATGGATTTAGAATCAGAATATTTGGATTCCATTCCACTTTGGACAATTTCTAGGCTTTGGAACTCAGAAGTACTGAGCATGTTTCTTATTTGTCACCAAAGAACAATAATACTTGTGGAAAACAGAAGTGTCCCAATGTGTTTCATATTAGCTCTGATATCTCAATGTCTCCAGACATTCATGCCTCACCGGACCGTCTCCCATACTGAATGTGTCATGGCACCTGCAGTCAATAAGGTATTGTTTGGCTTCTGTGACTTGAGTCATGAGGAGCCCGTTGTCATTGGCATCTTTACTGTGGTTGTCCTTGGCCACTACTGTACAAGCAACCTCATGTAGAAGACTGTGTGAGCCATGGAGAAAAGACGGAATTCCTTCTAGCCAATTGGCTGTGCTAACCCACCCAACTGATGTGTCATCCATGTAGATTTCCCTGGATATTCCCATTTAACCAAGCCTTTGCAGACACAAGTGCCATCTGACTAACATTGCACAAGAGACAGACCCTGAAGACACAACGGCTCAGATGAGCACAGACTGCTCTGAGAAATATGGAAATGAGGGACGATCATGTGTAGTCATAAGCCAGTGAATTTCCTGGGTGACTGGATGTTCAGCTGCAGATACTCAAAAACAGGTTTGTTGTGAAGAAGGGAGATAATGGGTTATATTCTGCAAATGAAGGTGAGCAGCTGTTTTATTATAATTGTTTTGACAATCTCGAAACCAGAGGTTTTCTCTAATATCCTCAGAGGTTTCATTATGATTTGCCATCATAATGGGGAGAATGATTATTCTATATTTCCTGGGTTAGTATAGAGGGAGTTTGGCTGGTATTCAGGATGGTAACTGTTTGTCCTGAGGGAAGAAGTTGAAAGAAAGAAAAAAAAAACAACTCTGCCTTTTTCTTGTATGTAATTTCTTTTGAAAATGTTTACATTCTGTGGGACTTTCTACCATAATAGACATTTAGTAGCATTGCCTCTCTTATTTAGAACTTCTCTTGGATTTTGTGAGTAACATGGCTTATTTCACTTTTTTTCCTGGGGCTTAAACAAAGAGTCTGGTGCTATCTCTGAGCTTCTTTCGCTCAAGGTGAGTGCTTTACCACATGACCCACATCTTCACTTCTGTATGCTTCTCCTCTTCTTCTTTCTTCTTCTTCTTCTTCTTCTTCTTCTTCTTCTTCTTCTTCTTCTTCTTCTTCTTCTTCTTCTTCTTCTTCCTCTTCTTCTTTTTATTATTATTATTATTATTATTATTATTATTATTATTGTCAGTATCAGTATCATTATTAGCTTACTGTAGATGAGAGTCTCATGGACTTTTTGGCCCAGTCTAACTTTATTTGGGATCCTGACATTATCAGCTTCCTGAGTAGCTAGGATTACAGGCATGAGCCACCAGTGCCGGGCTTCATTCCACTTTTTATAAACTTGCTAGCTAACTGGAGTCTGTAGAGAAAATAAGATATCATACATTGTTTTTTGTGTTTTTTTTTAAGTGACAGAGTCAAAGACCAACTGGCTGGATTGCTTCCTAACAATTGAGACAGGCTGACAGTGAAAGTCGAAGAGAAATTGGTTTTTTGGAGTTGTTACAGAACAAAAAGATAATGAAATGAAAAAAGAAGTAGAAGGGACAGAATGGAGGAGGAAGTGATGAATCGAGAGAAGAGAAATTGGTGGTAGGTTGCATGGGAAGATTTGGAAGCTAGGGAAGCAACTCTAAGTGGCTTGAGCCTTATAGGCCATGATGGGATCACCTGTAACTAAACATAGCTTTCTAAAAATCCTTTTTGTCTCTGGAGGGAAAATTTGGTGATGTGGACGGTGCTCATTACCTTAATGTTATCTGAAGTCAAGGGGCATTTCCTGTAAAATCTTTTTTCCCATTGCAACCCTTCAGATTCCATGTCATTGTCTCATCAAATTTAGATGCATTTTTATGTTGTGTTAGCTGAGAGAGCTAGGAGAAGATAATGACATTTTGCAAATAGCAATGATTAAGTCACACATTCCAGTGCTGAGCTAGCTTCATGAAAAACCCTTAAGTTGCTCTATAGTTTTTGTTTTAGTTTTTTTGGAAAGGTCTTTTTTGAAAGGACTTCTTTGTTTTTCACAACTCCTACATAGGTTTTTATTTTGAGGATAATTTTATGTAGTTATAGTACCTTAATATTTACAGTCTTGGCTGTGCAGTTTTAAACTGGGAAAAAAAAACTAAAGCCTTTGAGAAAAAGAATGGAATGTATGTTCCAGTGTAGCAAAGCAAATAGGTGTCCACTAGCTTGAATTGTCGTTAGGGAATTTTAGGATTTTATTATGTGCCTGGGTTCATGAATTATTTAATTTGAAGTTATTTTCATAGGTTAATTTATCACTGGCTATGTCCTTTAATAATCTCTTGATTTATTAAGAGTCTCTGTCTAGCATAAGATGTAAAATTCTATTATTACGGTTTCTCTATAAAAATCGTGTAAGTGTGTCTTTCTCCTCTATAATGATCTCTGTGCCGCTATTATGTGGAATAATCCTTTTAGAAATGATGGAAGCGTTTGAAAATGGCATCCTCTGAAAGCCTGGCTCATTTCATGATCTTTAATTTCTGGAAAGATTATATGGAGTTAGGACTTGAGCAATGTGAAGCTCACATCCAGAAGCCCATGACTTCCTTGTATCCAAAAGGACTGGTGCCATTGTTTTTATTACCTGTGACAATTGTAGGAAAACTGCATGGAAATCACCTGCAAAGCCTCTTATGAGTACAGAATCTCTGCCTCTGTGAGGGCTCTTAAATCAGAAACGCTAGGACAGTGCAGTGTCGAGACAATCCCATAGGTGATGTGAGTTCATACCCAGTTTGAATCTGAGGCTCACTGCTTGGCAAAACAATAAACTGGTTGGTGAGTGAGGGAATCGAATCTCAACCGTAGAAAAGCTATGCAGGGCAATCAGGGAGGAGTCCGCCATGTAGGAAGGGTTTGGTTTTTTGGAGTGGTGTGACAATCACTGCTAAACCCATGTGAGACTTTGGAAGACAATTCCATGTCCTCATCTATTGTGACGGTGTCCCCATCTCACCTTTACTGAAATTCTCAACCAGAGCTCATACACACAATAAAGGAGAAATCCTCAACTATTCCCTGTGTGTACACAGAAACAAAACCGTAAATAAAAATATAATATTCATTTTAAATTATAGCCACAGCTTAACATAATTAGCTGATTTTGTTTGTTGTTCATGGTGCACTGTTGGAAACAGTTAATTGTAGTTTGTTCTTATCCACATGATGAAGAATAAAAATTAAATGTAGAAACAGAATGATCCTCAATGTCACTGGCTCATGGCTGACATTTAGAGGATGCAGTTTGAAGCCACACTGAGCAGAAATGTCAAAACAATTTTCAAGATTACCAGCAAAAAGCCAGGCTGGAGATATATCTCAAAGGGTAGAGCACCAACCAAGCAAGCAAACTGAGTAAATGGATAGAGCTGATCTCCAACCCTAGTACTGGCAAAAAGGAAGAAAAAAAGAGAGAGTAAAAGTGAGAGAGCAAGAGACACAAAAGAGAGGAAAAGAAGAAAGAAATGCATAGGTTTATTCCTTTCAAATTCTAATTGCATATCATTCGGCTTCATGATTGTTAAAAATGTAAAAATAAAAACACTTACATAGACTATTTGTGACACAATAAATTAAAATCTGATAGGAGAGTTATTTTTTCCAGTGTCTAACACCACTGAATCAAAATAATTATGTAGATCATCCTTGAGTTCAGCTATAACCTAGATAAATTCACTATCTCCGGCACCTATCTGTCAACAAGGCAAACTCTGGCCCTCCCTTTAAATAGCTTTTTTAGACGGAGGCCATCCAGCTGCATCTAAAATGAACATGAAATGTCAATTTCATATGTTATGCTGGCACATTTCACATTGCTCTACTTAAGGTTATGTCAGCCTTCCTCATAAAAAGCAAGTGATTTAGGTCTGATTCCAAATGAACTAAGCCTTGCTACCAGCCACAGGCCCGGCCTGGCCACTGCACAGGAGGGAATGGAAGGGGTGGGGGGTTGGGCAACAGACCTCACTTCTCCAGTGTCTGAAGGATCCACGACCTCATGTCTTCTCTCTCTTGTTCCACATTTCCATTTTTCATAAATGACAGTTGAGGTTTGTGGGACGGGGTGGGGGGAATTTTCCAATAGTTGCCTTATCCCAAAAAATGCTCATTGCCTTCGGTGATTTACTCGCTTCAGTTGCATTGGTGGTGAGTTATTTCTCATAACTTTTGTCCTTCCGGACATTTTTGAACCTTGTTGAGGAAGAGTAGGAGGAAAAAGTCTAGCTCACAAAAGGGAGAAGAAGTACTATGGACAATGTAGGCAGGGGAAAAAATGCAATCTCTGAAAGACTTTTTGAGACCCATCGGGGGATGGAAGAGTTAGTCTTAGAAGTTGTCAACTGCTTATCATTTCCCTCCTTTCTCCTGCCCCCGCCTCTCTTGCCACCACCCAAGCACTGAATCTTATTCCCTGGCCAGTGCAATTCCCTGGATTGCAATTTGGTGTTCCAGGCACAGTGCTTTTCCCTGGCTGTACTTGTGCCAGGCAATGGTACTCAAGCCATTCAGGGGCTGGGAAAGTAAGCAGCCTACCAGGTTAGCTTTGTGGTGTTGTTGTTACTGCTGGAGGCAGTGGGTTACATGAAACCCTCAAATGAGACATCACTCTTTTTTTCAGCGGGAGCATCAGTTGCTGTGAGAGTTGAAGGTAATTCCTAAAGTGCCTTCATGCTGAAATACATTTCTTCCATAACAATAAAACAGCTTTCTAAGAAATTGTCATTGGGGTATCATGAGTAGAAGAAAAGTGCCCATCAGAAGAAATCCTTGTCTGAGCTCTCGAAAATGGTGACTGTGGTATCTCATGTGTACTTTCCTAAGGTAGTTGAGGGTGTTGACTTGGGGAGATGACACCGGATTGTTGGGGTAGGCTAATGGCTTCACGAGCATCCTTAAGAGTTAAAGAGAGTGGCTGGAGACAGAATGAGAACAGGAAAGAAGATTTTATTTTGTTGTAGAAAGCAGAGATTCAAGCAAGCATAGAGAACAACTTCTTCTACCAACTGGAAACAACCAGAAGTGAATTTTCTTCAGGACCCTCCCCCACAGGAACCAAGATCAAAACTCTTCTGCCAGTGCTTGCCTTCCACCCAATAAATTCATTTTGTATGTCTCCGCCATCCATATCTATAAGGTAATAAATTTATATTGATTTAAATTATTTCATTTGTAGTCATTTGTCACAGCAGCAATAGAAAAGGAATACAGGTGTGAAGTTGAAGGAACCATACAATCTTCACTGAGGTTTTAGAAATTAATTTTTAATTCATGCTCTCAAATTAGATAGCTCCCAGAGCCTTAGATTGATAAGTAGACATAATCACACTTCCATTATTCTCTGGTTTACCACAAGCAGAAGTATCAAACAGATGTATTCTCACTAGGAAAGTTTTCAAGTGGCGCTCTTGTGATTGCCACCAAAATTCTCAATGTCTTTAGTAGATGCGTGCGTCTTATAAAACTACCCTCAACATCAACAACAAAGATTGAAATTTTGTGAATCAGACTGTCAGTGGATTTGAACAGGAACTGAGAGTGAATCTTGAAATACAAATGGGGATGACACTAAACCATGCCACATTTCTCCAGATTTCATCATGGTAGACCTCATCTTCAATGTGAACAGTTTTGGTTGAAGTCACACTGCACAGAAACATACATTTTGTTGTTCATGGTATGGGATTTCAGTTGTTCACAGAGCCAAAGGAGAAAGCAAAGGATATTAACTACTATCATGCCAAATGCTTACATCTCTTCCCAGTGTTTGTGGAACCATCTGACGCTACATATGACTACTGAAAACATACCTTTGTGTAATTTCTATGAAATCTATTAGCCTTTGTGGGTTTCCATCCTGTTGTTATTGATGAAGAAGAAGAAGATTTAGGGTCCTTGACTGAGTTCCTGCATTTATTTATTTTTTTTTATTTTTTGCCAGTCCTGGGCCTTGGACTCAGGGCCTGAGCACTGTCCTGGCTTCCTTTTGCTCAAGGCTATCACTCTATCACTTGAGCCACAGCACCACTTGTGGCTGTTTTCTGAATATGTGATACTGAGGAATTGAACCCAGGGCTTCATCTATATGAGACAAACACTCTTGCCACTAGGCCATATCCTCAGCCCTTTGTTTCTTTGCTTATTCCTCACTTCAGCATTGAGCAGCCACTCCCTTTCCAGTTCAGAATTGGCGCTTGCAAGCAGAAGAAGAAGAATGAGGAGGAGGAGGTGCAGAACAAGAGAGGGAGGAGAAGAAACACTGTAGAAACAAAGCATTTGAGTTCAGGCATATAACCTGAACTGTTACCAGTAAAGTGGAGAGTGGATGTTTACAGTGCTTCTCAGGTTTTGTGAATGAGAGGCCTCTATGTGTTGCAATTTTCAGGTAGTGAAACTGTTATCCATTGCCTCCTAACAGATGGATATGAGTGTTTTGTGCCCCTAACCTCTTTTCCACTCTTAACTAGATTCAAATGGATGTCATATTTTCTGCCTTCAGTGCATAAGTGGTCTTTTTCAAGGTCAGAGAAAACACGGAGCTCTTTCTTTCTTTTGACTACAATGTCATACTGTCTTTCTCCTCTATTATGATTTGTGTTCATTTTCTTATCATTTGAATTAATCAAATGGCCAGATTAATCAAATTAATAAATGATCTATTTGTCTTATGTGTACAGTTCATGGTTTCCTTCAGAAATATTTTGTTGACTGATGAAGTTAATGCAAAGTTTGACAAGTCTCAAGTCTGGTTTTTCATAGTGTGTGTGTGTGTTTGTGTGTGTGTGTGTGCCCAAAGCACATTAGATTCAACAGTGTCCATTTCCTTGTGTAATCTTTGTAACATGCATAATATCCTCACTTCAGGAATGAAGTCTGTGAGGCTCACAGTCATCAAAAGAAAGCAAACGTGGTTCCAGATTATAAATAAATTCTTGCTGCTTTTCTTATACAAATTTAGTAACTTATTAAAGGCTATAGTATTTGTTAGATGTATGTTGTATGCTAAACATTTCCCTCGTTCTTTATTTTTACTGATTTATCTAATTAAAAAACAAATTATTATTATTATTGTCAATTTGCAGAAGAGAAGAATGACTTTAGACTTAAGTGACTGCCCACAATTCAGCTGTTTCAGTGTAAAACCAATCATCCAACTGATGCCTGTCATAATGCAGAACCTGAGCTCATCCACAGTGACGAGCCATTAAAAGTATGGTACTAATTAAAAGCATCCATGAAGCATTTTGATGAGTCATCAAATCTTGGTAAAATTGATTTATGCCATAAAGTTTTGGTTACACTCTATGTTTACTCAGGTATATCACCGTGAATGGTAGGTGAAAAAAACTGGGTATTCTGAGCTGCCCTTTTGGGGTTATGAAAACACATGTTTTGGATGTATTTCTAAATACATACTTGATGGAAAAAGATGCTTTATGGAAAGCATCTTTTATCTGAAAGCATGGAATGTGGAATGATTCTTTCTTAATTGGCAGTGCAGTACCAGGGTTGGGACCCAAGGACTAACACTTATGAGAAGTGCTATTTAACCACTGAGCCATGCCTCTAGCCGTATTTTGCATTGGTTATTTGGGGGGTAGCGTCTGCTTCCCCTTCCCAATCCTGTACCCAACCAGCCATGATCTCCTTATGTTACGCTTCCCCTCATAAATAGTGTGAAAGGCATGTGTCATTACACTCAGCTTCTTTTGAGATAGATTCTTGCAGATATTTGGCCTGTGATCTAATTTCATGGCCAAAACTCAAGGGTTCTGCAAATTCAAGCTTCTCACTTCCGGCCTTCGTTTGTTCTCCCACTTCTGGATCACAAAAACATAAATTACTTTTGCTTGAAAACTTTCATGCACCCATTTCCTGTGATAATCCCTCCAAACAAAGGATGATAAGTCCAATGACATAAGTCCAACTTCTGAATTTCGAAGACATTCTGCCAGGGGAGGATCTGTCTGAAAGAATTCTAGAAAGTTCCTCAGGTTTGCATAGGTACACAAATGAACAAGCTCAAGGTCAGGGGCCAACAAGTGCTAAGGAGAGGGGAGAATGTGTGATGTTTGTTTATCTTTCACACGTTCAGCTCCAGGTGAAGAAGGACATGGAAGGTTGGAGAACTGGGATGAATTGCATTCATCCTTCAGCCTCCCCATTCTGGTTAAGGATGATGCTCAAACTTGGAATTGGGAAAATGAAGAGAAAACCATGGTTGACATAAAGATTATTGAGTCAAATGGGATATTGGGATTGTGTATACCAAAAGCCAGATCAAGCCTCAAGTTTTCTCAGCACTGGTGCATCTTCATCAAATTAGGGCGAAGATGGCCTGTGGGCGTGTGCATGTGTGCGCATGCATGTGCTAATGCACAGGAAAATCTCAAAGTATCTTTTCACAAAAGTTTCTATTCCCTTCTCCCCTGCAGGGGGATTCTGCTGATCAGAGCAACTTTGATGAGGGTCTCAGGAGAAGGGGAGTTTGGTCCCCACTTTCACTAGGACTCTGGACTTCTTCCTAATATTCTCTCTCTTCTTGTTGCATCTCTCTTTCCTCTCTGTGCTCTCATTCACAGTCCAGAGTGGAGGCCCTCAACTTTGCCATTGAGAAGGCTGTAAATAATCAGGAACAACCTAAGAGAGTGGTAAGGTTCAACTGAGCACTTAATCCAGTCACGTTAGTAGGACAGGCTAAATAAATGAGAATGAGAGAGTCCAGAGGGAGAAGGCAAATTGGAGTCATAGTTAAACATATTTAACACTTTAGCTTTTGTGCATCCTTTACCACACACCCAGTTGAACTTTTAGGAAATAGCTAATCGTGCTCACCATTGAGTAGGAAATGCAAATGCAGTCATATTCATTGGACATTTTTGATCACCGGTTGATATGGTTTATCTTCCTTATAACATTTATTGAAGATTATTTTCATTCTTTGTTTTCTTTTTTTCTTTTTGGGGGAGTTCTGGGGTTGGTGCTCAGAGATTCACTATTTCAGGGAAGCGTTCTACCATGTGGGTCATGCTTCTAGCCCTCATTCCCCATTGGTTATGTATATGTTTGCGGAATAGGAAGCGTAGACACGTTGTCCAAGATCATACAATTTAGCGTAATACAAGGAGACTGCAACACAAACTCAGGCCACTCTAATTACCATCCTAAAATGTTTGAATTAAAGGTTGAAGTTGTCATCTGGGTGTTAGAAGCTCACACCTAGCTGTTCAAGAGACTGAGAGATGAGGATGGTGGTTCAAATCCAGCTTGGGCAGACAGATCTGACAGACTCCTGTCCAAATAAGCAACAACAAGCTGGAAATGAAAGTGTGGCTCAACTGGTAGAGCAGGAGACATGAATTGAAAAACCATGCAATAACAAAATTCCATGGGTTTGAACCCCAGTACTGGCACAAAGAAACAAAAGATTAGATTTTTGACAATATATAAGATACTTAATTGCAAATTGATAACCATTTTAGGAAAGTTATCACATTCTAAAAATTAAAAAATCAGCATGGAAGTATAATTATGATCCACTTATATTCCCTGTTATCTATATATATGTGATGTCTAGGAACACAAGGTTTACCATCTACCTTGTTTATTTTATTTACTATTGTTTTGAGAAATAGTTTAGTTAACTATTTGAGTTACCATAGACAAAACCTACAGTAACTACAGTTAGAGGTTCAGATTAGAGTGAAATGTGTTGATTTCTACAAGAAAGGTCAGTGACACATTTTGTTCAGAATCTTGTAGCACTGTAATTCTCCTACTTATTTTGCTATTATCTAAAATAAGAAATCTATTTACATCCAGTCGCAGCAACTACACATATGTAAAAAAAAAAGAACTCCATAGATAGGAAAGTAACATTTCATTTAAAAATATTAGTTATCTTTATCATTGTCACTGTACTCTGGTATTTTGTATTGTATGCCATCATAGAATATATGCTCTCCTGACCCACAGTATTGATTCTGTAACTCCCCAGTGATTGTAGTGTACCGTTAACTTGTTTGTTCAAGTGTAGTGTGGTAGAAAAAAAGATGAGATAGCTTTTCAGTTAGATAAACTAGATTTTTGTCCCTTTCTGGTAAATGTTAGTGGTGTGTCATTTTGCCTACCCAGTGGCAGCTAGCAGCCCTTTCGCCCGAGATTGTGGGCCTGGTGACTAGCACATGCTTTAGCACTTGTTGATTACAGTTGCCCTTAGAGTTCACAATTTGGCCTTTAGTAAAATAGGAAAGCTCTAATAATTTGAACATCCCAGAATTCTGTTTATGCTTTAAACTGTGTCTTCTTTATCTCTTAGGCTGCAAAATAAAAGCCAGTGGGAAGAAAAAAAAAACCCAACAACAGCAAAAAGAAGATTTAAAAAGCTCTTGCAGTAATGTCAAATCAACATTCTATGTTCCAGAAGCCAGAAGGAAATCTAGGGGCTTGTTAAATTTTATGTGTCATTAAATGGAAGTGACTAATTTTACTTGTTAATTATTTTTATGACTACACATTTCTAACATTTTCCCCCTTCCTCTACTTCTCTTTAACCTCTGAGATCTCGTACATGTGGCTCAACGAGCTTTTTCTCAGACAATGTCTCAGTGTTCAACATCATTCCCCGCTAGTTTTCAAATTCATTACAGGCCTTTGTGAGATAATGCTAGCCAGCATTAGAGTTTATTTTTTTCCTTTACTATCCTCTCTACACTTGAACTTTCTCTGATGAAGCAAAGTGACGTCTCTTTCCTCAAATGGATCTCATGACTTCTCTGCAGCTTTTTCTTTTTTTTTTTTAATGTAGAAAGAAGATCTGTCTACTAGTTCTTCTCAATAAAAATTCTGCTTTCAATTTTGACATCACAGATTCTGGTGTCATGGCAAATCTTCCAATAGGTTTCACTTGTTTCTTATGAGACTTTCCCTGTTATCCATTTTCCTGAAGCTTTCTTCTAGGATTTTCTAGGAATCTTACCTTAAGGATTAGAATCTGCCTCAATTTAGAAATCTTTATACTGATGTATATTTTAGCTGATTGATGGTAGGACTTCATCCTTGAAAAATAACACAGAAGAAAAAAATGGCAGGGATAATTTCAATTCTTCAACTTTAGCTTTTAAGCATTTGTTGTCTCTTGGGGTGTCTTAGTTGATTATTGATACATAAAAATGATAGAAATCATATGAGAATATTCAGAAAAAGGCACTAAGGGACTAATTGGAATCTTATCACTTTGGGCCTTAAACATACCCTGCTTCTCAGGCTGTAAAAGCTGCATAAATTATCCAGTTTGTATAAATCTTATGAGGCTTGATAAATGAACTGATAACTATCCAATGATAAAATTAAATGAGTCAGTGAATGTTAATGTCTCTATCCTTATAACCAGATGCCTTGGGGCAATTCCACTATGTGGCCTTTTGATGGTATTATGATGTGTTACTAGCCTGGATCAGAGACAGGTAAAAGTCAAGGACAAACATTATAGTCTCTGGAATATACATTTAACAATGCTTTTAACATTTTATATATCAAAGCAACATAGCCTGTTTTTATATCAAAGAAACATAGCCTGTTCTCCCATAATATATGTGTGCTTGTGGGTTATCTATTGAGTGGCTGTATTAACTCTTTATTGCATGCTGAAATACTGTGGGTTTTCCCTAATTGAATTGAGTTTTGTGTATTTTATTGATACTGCTCTGGCCTGAGAGATTCATTTTTCTGATTTGGAGCAAACCAGGCAAACGAGAGGGTGTGAAGCTTTTGGGTCAGCTACTAACTTATTTTATTGTTTAACCAGTGTTCCAATTCCCTACGGTGGCTGGAAAATACCAGTGGAGGGTGGGAAAGGCACTAATATTGCTGAAATCTCAGGGAAGCAGGCAGTGGTTTTTCCTCAGGGGTGTATCTATCATTAAGTTGTTTTTATACAGAGCACCAAAGAATTCATGCTTACCCCTACCCTGTAGGATTCATTTGTAAGTGTGTCAAGTGGATATTAATGCACACACAATGGGTCTCCTGTGTCACAATTATTGTTGCACCCTAAAAATGCCTTCAGGTATATGTGCTGAAGATAGAGACCTTCCTAGTTAGCGAAGGATACTCACTCTGGCCATGTGAAATATTGCTCAAAATCCTATCATTTTACTGATGCATTTAAACAAATGTGTAGATCTACTGTAAGTGTGTGTGTGTGTGTGTGTGTGTGTGTGTGTGTGTGTGTGTGTGTTTAAATCTATGCTTCTGCATACTGTGGAGCTCATGATTTTTTTAAGACTGGGGATATTGACATATGCATAAGTTGATTCAGTCAGCTTTCCCTATAATATAAAAAAATGAATTTATGCTCTAGTAAAGAGCCAAGATCCTTAGGCTTTTTGGATTACATTGTTGGTGTGTGTTTCTACTTTCTTATAACTGGCACCATAACAAGAGGCCTGACCTATGGTAGAGATGACCCAAAAGATTTCCACAAGGTTGTCAGGCTGGTGTGTGTGTGTGTGTGGGGGGGGGGGGGGTGTGTGTGTGTGTGTGTGAAATCCAGAAAAAAAGTTCCCACTTTCCTCTTCCCCTCTCCCTTCCTGTCTCCTTCCTTATTCCCTTTCTCCCTCTTTTTCCATGTTGCACAGTAGGGGCACATAAGCAATATGAGAGTTAAAAATGTATGTTGATTATGTAAATCCTAGAACACTTAATAAAATGCAAAATAATCTGAAAAATTTTAATTACATTAAGGAATCTATTAGGTTATTTTGAAGGCTCTACTTACATGCAATCACAGTTTTATTTTGACTTTTTCATAGAGACACTATGAACTTTTTAGTGCCATACTTGACCCACTTTGAGTACTCAGTTAACTGGCTTTGTGATTGGGAAATGATTTCCACACAGGTTAGAAGTCTCTGTTCTGAAGCTGAGTATCTATAGAAATGATGCTCAACTGTGCCTTAGTTTCATCATCTCTAATATCGGTATGGATGACTTAGCTCATAAAAGGCAGTAAAGTGAATATACAGCATCTCAGCATTTTCATTGGTTGTTGTTGTTGTTGTTGTTTTGGGGGGGGGCATATCCTGGAGCTTGAACACAGGGCCTGAGCACTGCCCTGAGCCTCTTTGTGATCAAGGCTAGTGCTCTGCTACTTGAGCCCCAGCACTTCTTCCAGTTTTTGAGTGGTTAATTGGAGATAAGAGGCTCACAGGGACTTTTTGGCCTGGGCTAGTTTCGAACCACAGTCCTCAGATCTCAGCCTCTTGAGTAGCTAGGATTACACTTGAGCCACTAACGCCCAACTTTTACAGTGTCTTCAATCAGCTTAAAATATACTACATTATATTATTTTAATATATTCTAAATGATGTTCCTTTCAATTGAATTTATTTTGTAAGTGATACATGGAAACCTAAAGAGCATCTACTAATGGGATCATGTGATGTTTTAATACTTGTATCAAGTGAATAATGTTTTAAGTCATTAAGCACATCTAATTCCAAAGTTATTATTTCTTTAGGTCCCAAACTTCTGAAATCCTTTCTTCCAGCTTTCTGAAAGGAACCGTACATTATTATGAATTCATAGTACCAATACATTTAACCCTCTTATAAAATTAGTGTCTTTTCTTGCCTTTCTTGGATATTTAGGACCAGAAATAGCTCTATTCAGTTGTAGGTTGTATGTTCATTTTTATCCCTATGTCTTGTTGGGAAAATCAATTTCCAAGTGAGAGTCAGGTGATTTGTCTATAAAGCCTCCCCATGGATGAGCCAACACCTAATTCTCAGCCATATCAGTTTGCACTGCATCTGTTGAAACTTCAAATAACTTGCCTTGCTCATTTTATGCATGTTTTTCTTATGAAAATTATTAGCCAACCTGAAATGAGCACTGGAAGTTTATTTATTTATTTTTTTCCTCTTCAAGTACTTCACCAGCATGTTTATCTTGGACGAGCAAGGCATTATTCTGCAGCTTTTAAGGGTGACTGAGTTGGGGAACATTCTGTTTAACCATAAAACTCATGTTTTCTCTGTTAATTACTTAAAGTTGCCCTCCCTTCAATGCAATTATCAAGGCTCCTTCATATTAGGAAGACAAGATTTATTTTGCTTGCTCATTCGGAAGAGGGTTATTTATTTTTCTAGTGTATGTTTTGAGGACTTCCTACAGCTCCTCTGGACACTATCATAGATGAGTTAAGGATCTGAGGGTGTGCAGATGCAGCAAGTTTAAGTGTGCAATGTACACAATAACAGGTAAACTTATAAATAAGATCCGCAGAGGGTGGAAGGTGAAGAAGAGAAGGAGGAGCTAAGAATGAAGAAAACAGTCTTCATGAGGAAGTAGTATAAACTGAATTCCTGAAAGGAGGCAACTGAGAGAGTATCTGGGCAAAGAAGTGTCCAGCAGCGGAAAGAGTACATGCCAGGGATCTGAGGCCAGAATGAGCTGCGTCTGGGTGAGAAGGGGAATAAAGGATCAGATACAATTCTGTAGGCTTCTGTGTTCCGCGTGCTAGTTAAGGTACTGGAGGACTTCTTGAAAAATAAATGGTTATTTTTCCCCTTAAATTAGATTGTATCTTAATTACATAGAATATTCATGGTGTCACTGGCCTGTAATTTCAACTATGCAGGAGGAAGGAGCAGGAGAATTGCCAGTTCCGGACTATCCCAGGACAGTGTAAGGAGACATTATCTCACAAGCAAAACACAAAACCAAAGGGCTGGGCTGGGGAGGGGGGAGAGGGGTGACTCACCTGCTAGTACCATGTGCAAAGCCCTTGGTTTAATCTCTAGCACTCAAAAATGAAAGGAGTGTTTACTCTCATTCTCCAGTATAATTTTTTTTTTCAGTTGTGGGGCTTGAACTCAGGGCCGGATGGTGAGCTTTTTCTTCTCTTTTCTTTGCCAGTACTAGGACTTGAACTCAGGCCTTGGACACTGTCCCTGCGCTTCTTTTACTCAAGGCAAGCACTCTTAGAACTTGAGCCCCAACACCACTTCTGGATTTTTCTGTTTCTGTGGTACTGAAGAATCAAACCCAGGGCTTCATGCATGCTAGGCAAGCACTCTACCACTAAGTCACATTCCCAGCCCCTCCAGTGTAATTACTAAGTAATCAAAGGAAGGGTTTGACTGAAAGCGTGCATGGGCTACAGGTTAAAATATGGAGGGCAGGCGGGGGTGGGGGTCCCATGGAGCAAGCAAAGGAAGGATGCATGTTTGCAGTGTGGCTGTCTTGAGGGGAAGGAATTCACAGGCAGAGGTGAGAACTGGACTGGGAGTTTTGAGGTAGCAGTTGTTTGCTTGTTCTAAGATTCTAAACGAAACCCCTGCAGAGGGAGCAGAGAGTAAGGTAAGCAAAATCACCAGGGCAGCGACAGAGGTAGAGAAGTGCGGCAACTTGTCAAGTAGAATTGAGACTTCAACTGGAGTGCAATGGGATGCCCTTTGCTAGATGGGTGTAAGGGGCATCTGGTGGGCAGTTGGTGGGTGGAGATGGTAGAGAGGCATGGGGAGATGTGTTAACAGAATAAAGGAAAAGCTTGTACCAGAGAATGACACCACTGGTTGGTTCTGGTAAAGGCAACATGATCAGATTTGGAAGATATTTCGAAGGCTTCTGAAGTGGCATGTGAAAGACCCCTCCAGAATGAATTTCTTTTTGCCCTAAACCATTAGAAGATTGAGATGGGAAAAACTACAGGATGGAGGAAGGGAGAAAGGATGAAAGTGGGACTCATACAGAGGGAGCATTCTGTGTGCTCTGTTGATGGCATCCTCCTGTATCCCTTGCTGAGAGAGGTAAGTCAGAATGAACAATGGACCATGGGTCATGGAAGGAGACTGAAGGAGGGGCTGAACAGCGCTGCCCTGTTGGGCTCAGCATCATCTGCTTCTGCCATTGTGGAGAAGAACTTCCCCTGGGTGGCCACTGGTGGCTCAGATTGGTCCCCAAGTGACCTCAACAGAGACAACCAATCCTCTGGCTTGAAGCAGAGCTGCAAAGTGGACCCCAGGCAGTCTCAAATTCCATGCACATTTAGAGCTTCTCTTTTTTTTCTTTTTTCAAATTTTTATTATCAAGGGGCTGGGGATATAGCCTAGTGGCAAGAGTGCCTGCCTCGGATACACGAGGCCCTACATTCGATTCCCCAGCACCACATATACAGAAAACGGCCAGAAGCGGCGCTGTGGCTCAAGAGGCAGAGTGCTAGCCTTGAGCGGGAAGAAGCCAGGGACAGTACTCAGGCCCTGAGTCCAAGGCCCAGGACTGGCCAAAAAAAAAATATATATATATATATATATTATCAAAGTGATGCACAGAGAGGTTACAGTTTCATACGTTAGGCATTGGATACATTTCTTGTACTGTTTGTTACCTCCTCCCTCATTCCCCCTTCCCTCCTCCCCCTTTCCCTTTCCCCCCATGAGGTATTCATTTCACTTACACCAAAAAGTTTTGCAAGTATTGCTTTTGTAGTTGTTTGTCTTTTTTTACCCTGTGTCTCTAAATTTTGGTATTCCCTTTCAATTTCCTATTTCTAATACCAGTATAGACGATTTCCAATATACTCAGATAAGATTACAGAGATCGTGCAGATACAACCACAGGAAGGTGATACAAGAACATCATCAATAGTAGAAGCTACAGATACACATGGGACGTTGAAAGTAGTTACAACTGTGATACAACAATCGTTTCCATAACATGGAGTTCATTTCACTTAGCATCATCTTATGTGATCATAAGGGTATAGCTATTGGGCTCTTGTGATCTTCTGCTAATTATTCCCAATAAGGGAAACCATAGAGTCCATGTGTATTTGGGTCTGGCTCACTTCACTTAGTGTAATTTTTTCCAAGTCCTTCCATTTCCTTACAAATGGGGCAATGTCATTATTTCTGATAGAGGCATAAAATTCCATTGTGTATATGTACCACATTTTCCTGATCCATTCATCTACTGAGGGGCATCTGGGTTGGTTCCAGATTCCAGCTATGACAAATTGCGCTGCGATGAACATGGTTGTGCTGGTGGCTTCACTGTGATTTTGTTTGTGGTCTTTTGGATAGATACCCAAAAGTGGGGCTGCTGGGTCATAGGGGAGTTCTATATTTAGCCTTCTGAGGAATCTCCATACTGCTTTCCAGAGTGGCTGAACCAGTTTACATTCCCACCAACAATGAAGTAGGGTTCCCTTTTGGCCACATCCCCTCCAACAATTGTTATTGTTAGTTTTCTTGATGTATGACATTCTTACTGGGGTGAGATGGAATCTCAAGGTTGTTTTGATTTGCATTTCTTTTATGGCCAGTGATGTGGAGCACTTTTTCATATGTCTCTTGGCCATTCTCATTTCCTCATCAGAGAAGTCTCTTTGTAAGTCTTTAGCCCACTTGATGAGGGGGATATTGGTTCTTTGCGGTTTTGTTTTGGAGGAAGGTAATTTTTTTTAGTTCTGCATATATTTTAGAGATGAGGCCTTTGTCCGTTGAATAGCTGGTAAAGATCTTCTCCCAGTCTGTGGGCTTTCTGCTTATCTTGAGAGCTCTGTCCTTTGCCATGCAGAAGCTCTGCAGTTTGATGCAGTCCCATTTGTCCAACCTTTCTTTGATTTGTAGCCTTTCTGGGTCTTTGTTAAGGAAGTTCTGTCCTGTGTCAAGGAGTCCAAGTGTTTCTCCTACTCCTTCCTTTAGTGTTTTCAGGGTGTCTGTTTTGATTTTGAGGGCTTAATCCATTTGGAATTGATTTTGGTGCAGGGTGATATATAAGGATCTAGTTTTAGTTTGTTGCATGTGTTGAACCAGTTTTGCCAGCACCATTTGTTAAAGAGGCTATCTTTCTTCCAAACTATTGTTTTAGCTCCTTTATCAAAGATTAAGTAGGCGTAGTTCTGTGGGTTCATTTCTGGGTCTTCAATTCTGTTCCATTGTTCTTCAGGCCTGTTCCAGTGCCAATACCAAGCTGTTTTTATTACTATAGCTTTATAATACAGCTTGAAGTTGGGCATTGTAATTCCCCCAGCACTGTTCTTTCTGCTTAGGATTGTTTTTGCTATTCTAGGTCTTTTATTGTTCCATATGAATTTCTGGATTGCTTCCTCTATTTCATTAAAAAATGGTGTTGGGATATTAATGGGTATTGCATTGAATTTGTAGATAACCTTTGGCAATATTGCCATTTTGATTATATTAATCCTCCCAATCCAGGAGCATGGGAGTTTTTTTCCATTTCCTTAGTTCTGACTTGATTTCGTTTTTTTAAGCTTTTAAAGTTCTCATCCAAGAGGTCTTTCACTTCTTTGGTTATGGTTATTCCTAGGTATTTTATGTTTTTGGGGGCTATTGCAAAAGGAGTTGTTTTCCTGATTTCAGCCTCGGTCTTCAGGTCGTTAGCATAGAGAAAGGCCGTTGATTTTTGAGGGTTTATTTCATATCCTGCAACTTTGCCAAAGTTTTGGATCAGCTCTAGTAGCTTGGGGGTAGAGTCTATGGGGTTCTTTAGGTATAGGATCATGTCATCTGCGAAGAGAGAAAGTTTAACTTCATCTTTTCCTATTTGGATCCCATTTATATTTTCTTCTTGCCTAATTGTAGAGCTGCTCTTTTCCTTCACAAACTGGGCTTCTTTTCTTGGCAATGAGGAGATGGTGAGTGATACAGACAGTGTGGAATCAGAAGATGTAGACAGAAGTGGAGGAGTTGAGATATGGACCGTTCTTCAAGCCACAGCTGAAATGAGAGGAGTGTAGGAAGGAATATAATAGAGAAGGGCTGCACTTCTATATCGTGACCACATCTGGATAAAAAAGTGATCCGAAAAGTAGTGGGAAAATAGATATTCCCCAAAACTGGCTGAGCAAAGCCACTGTTCAATGCAGTTGGATTCATCCGCTGTTGTAGAGGCAGCTGCAGAGAATGGGCCTCTGGATTTGTTAACGTGGCAGTCACCGCTGGCCTTGACAAGTACAGGCTCATAGTCTTGGTGGGTGTGCAGAACCTGATTGCAGTCGCTTTGAGCAGAGGAACTGGAGACTTGAAGCCAAATCACTTCTCTGAGAAATTTTGTGGCGGGAGACAGAGGAGAATGAAACGGGGGCTTAATCACATGGTGAAAGCTAAACCTTAGGGTAAGGGATATGTTTTATTTTGTGTGAGGTGGAGAGTCGTTGATGTGTTAAGTAGCAGTCTGTGTGTCTCTTAGAAACTGCTCTGACTGCTCTACTGAGGAAGGACTGTAGTGAAATTGGGCAGAACGGTGGCAAAGCTATTTCTATCTTGTAGCTGAGAGATTGTGTTGGCATGCACTAGCAATGCAGTGCTGGAAAAGTGGAAAGTAGTGCATGAACTAGACATAAGTGTGGGATCTTTCAGGTATAGAACTTACAAAGTTTTTATGATCAATCGAAAATGATATATGTCCATGGAAATGATTGTTTATAACTTCGCTCTTACTTGGAGCATATAAACTAGGCTTGGTTGAAGCAATATGTTTGGCAGTCAAGCCATTAAAATACACACTGTTGTGTTTTATGAATCAATCATTTCTGTTGTATAGGGAAACATATAGATATGATCTTATTTTTTTCTCCATCAAGTTTACTCTAATTTCTTCAGAGACACACTTTGGAGTTCTGATATATCCTTGTGCAGCTTGTATGCAAATCATTCCTTCCTTCCTTTCTTCCTCCACCCTTTCCCTGTCTTTCTGTCTTCGTTTCTTCCTTTTTTTTATATAATTTCTTCCTTCTTTTTTTCTATCTCTCTCCCTCTCTCTTACTTTTTTTTCTTTCTTTGTAAAAGTTGCATGGCCTTTGCATGACTTCGATGGGATGAACACACACAATTACAGTAATACAGATACACATGTATGAGGAAATTCCTTCTACAGATATGGTGAGAGGAAAACACATTCACCAATGGTGTTGTCTGTTAATACTCAAATAGTGGTAGTGACCTGCTTTGGTCTTACACCATGTTCAGATGGTCCCCTGGGAAACCACCCCCAACTCATGAGAAGATCCAACTGGAACAAACAGTTTAAACAAGGTTATGGATTTATCTTCTGAGTGATCAGAGATGCAGAGCAAGTGAAAACAGCAACATCCATCCCTACATGGCACTGTCCAGAGGAAAATAATGGTCCTGGTCATCATAGATAGATGACTGGATTGCTAAAAGCAAAAACAAAAACAAAAAAAGGTCCTAAATGGACAACACCAAAAAAATGTTCCCTCTCTTCTGTCTCCTCTGTTCAATACCTTTCAGAATTTGGTGAGAGTGTCCATTTGCATCTTAGACTTTGGCATCATGACATTCATTTTCGTTTACACTATGTTTCCCCTGAAAGATTTGTTTCCAAAAATAAGCCAGGAATTGTAAGACAGTAAGCCTTCCACATAATCTTCTTGCTATATTCACAAAGCTAATTTTAAATGTGAATACCTCAACTGTGTCTCTCTATATGGATACCTCAATATCTATGAAGATTCCACTCAGACACCTGACCCATAAGCCTCAAATTCTGAAGTCTTTTATGAGAAATAAAGGCCCAGGTTTACAGTCCTTTTCCCAGGTTTACAGTCACATTATGTATATCTGGGATATGACTTTGTGAGAACAGACATTTTGGGTCCTCAGGAGCAGCAACAGAGAACCATTAAAGGAATGGGTGCCCCTGAGATCTCTGTATTACTGGTCTCAGGTTTTCTTACATGCACACAACCCCTGGATTTACTGGAAACTTTTTTTCAGGGAGTTTGTTTCACTAGCTAGGCCACCAGTTGGCATTGAGTTTGTTTCATTAGCTAGGCTACCAGTGGGAATTGAGTCTAGAAAATGATAATCCATAAACACTTTGGCCAATTCTAAGATCCAAGCTCCAGCACTTTGTGTTCTGAACCTCTAGAATTCACCTTCTCGCTCTCCCCTTGCTCTTTACTGAGAAGCCACAGGGTCCTTTTCTTTTGTTCTTCAAATATACTTAGCTCTTTGCTGCCAAAGAGTCTTTGAAATGCCCCTAGGTAGTTCCTGTCCATCCTTAAGATCTCAGAGAATATGCCACTTCCTCAGGAAGCCCTTCCTTGACCTTGATCAACAGTGGGTTTCTCTATACCATGGCCTCAAAGCTTCTTTCATTCTCCATGGAAACATTTAACATAGCTCCTCATTATGTGGTATAGATGGGGTCCCAGGAAAAGGGAGGTTTAACTGGGGATTCTTTTTATCTTGTCCAGTAAAAGGCTTTGGAATCACGCCTCGTAATAGCTCTAATATATCCAGAAAGGCTAGGCCAGGAGTATTGCTGCCTCTTATAGAAGTAGGTAGTCTGGAAAATGAGACGTTGCTCACTAACTGAGAGGAAAATATAGATGTGACTTTGAAGAAAGTCTATGGCAGTGACATTCCTGCCTCAGTGCTACTGTGATAGACTAGGAATGAAAAGGCTCTGTTTTGGGGTCAAATGAATCCAGTCCTTAACAAAAATAATTGAAGCCTAAGTGCTGGGCATATTCCAAAGGCCATTGAGCCCTGGGCAGTTAGTCCCCTATGCACCAACAGAGCTCATTGAATTCAGCCGAATGCAGCGCCGCCTTGTGGCAGCAGTCAGCAATGCCCTCCCTCAGATCTCTGCATATCTACAAAAGAAAACCTGCCATTATTATACAATTAGGCCAGGCGAGGAAAATATAAAAAGACTAGGAACTAACCCTGATTTGGAGACATATTTGTTTCTAGATGTCTGAAACACTCAGTCTTAACCATTTGTATTCAAGATGCAGAGGTGAACACAAAAAAGAAGTCAAGCAATTTATGACAAATGAAGCATGGTGGTCAAGTTAGGCTAAGATTATCCTAATCTTCTAGTCTCTAATGGGCAGTCCTGCAGTGGAATTTCATCATGAGCAAGACTTATCAAATAACGTTTATTCAGAACCCGTGATCCATTTTCTCCTTACAAAAGTACTAAAAGGCATAGGTTACTAGGAACACTCCTATGATTTCACAGGGGGAGGGGGAGATCAATGTCTGAATCTTCAGAGTACTTTAGAGTACCCCCAATCTTTTGGGAAGCATTAATATCCTTCATTTACATGCTTGTATCTCTTCCTTCTCATTCTCCTCTTCACCCCATTTCCCTCTATATTATTTATTTATTTATTTGTTTGTTTGTTGTTTGTTTGTTTATTTTTGGCCAGTCCTGGGCCTTGGACTCAGGGCCTGAGCACCATCCCTGGCTTCTTCCCATTCAAGGCTAGCACTCTGCCACCTGAGCCACAGCGCCCCTTCTGGCCATTTTCTGTATATGTGGTGCTGGGGAAACGAATCAAGAGCTTCATGTGTAGGAGGCAAGCACTCTTGCCACTAGGCCATATTCCCAGCCCCTACCCTCTATTATTTTATCCTGGCTCTTCTCATCTCTTCTCAAAGTAGATTCCATTTGGAAATGTGTTCCATCAAGTCAATTGCATCATGAGTGAAGAAAGAGAAGTTCTGGCTTGTGATCTGCAATTAATGTTGTTCACATATCGAACAGTAAAAAATGGAAGAAAGCATGTGAGGAGTACAGATATTAAAATAACAAGATGGGTTAATTGCATAAGACCTGACAGGTAACAAAAGTGAGAATTGCATAGAGATCAGTACACGGTAGCTTCCTAGAGAATGAGTGTTCTATGGGAATGTGAAAACACAGGCAGAAGACGTTACTCTGGTAAGAAATGAGATAGATGAGGAGGAAACAGTAAGACTCCGTGGGATGACTGAATCAATGGAACTTTAAGCTACTAAAGTGAAATAAAAATGAAAAGAATCAGGGAGTCAAAACTTGAGTGTGTGATTATCTTGCCAACTTTGTTCCTCTCTATAAAATCTGTGGCTCTGCTTGGTAGACTGAGCCACGATCCAAGGTGTTTGGTGGTGGTCATGGTGAGATTCCATCTCAAATAAACAAAGGAAGATGCCACTCTTCCTTCAACAAAAACTGTTTCCTGTGAGGAACAAGTGAAGCAGCCTATGAGGCACCGTAGAACAATGCTAGCATACAGTAGGCATCCAATCACTGCAAGTTTCATATGGTACAATGCACTCATTCCAAATTGCCCTGACTGAGCTTGGCTTGGGCTGTTTTCAGTTTGATTGTTCAGTTCTTGTCTTACAAACTTTTTCCCTTTAGATTTTCTCAGAACTTAATCATCTTTCATAAGTGGGTAGCGCCTAAGTTCTCATTCAAGAAACATGCTTACATAAAATCTTTCCAGAATCTATCAAAATAAACTTCAAAAAACAATCCACAAATTAAGAAGGGCAGTATTCCTTCATACTGAAATTAGACTCCCCTCCCCACCCCAGAAGTGCTTTCACTGTCTTAGCACAAGACAAGATCTGATCTGGGAGAAAGTTGTGTCATACTGATATTCCAGAATGATATCATATCTTGTTATTCTTTTTTGGCAGTCCTGGGCCTGTAACTCAGGGCCTGGGCACTGTCCCTGGCTTCCTTTTGCTCAAGGCTAGCACTCTGCCACTTGAGCCACAGAGCCACTTCTAGCTTTTACTGTTTATGTGCTGCAGAGGAATCGAACCCAGGGCTTCATGCATGCTAGGCAAGCACTCTACCACTAAGCCACATTCCCAGCCCAATACCATATCCTTTCCTGCAAGATCTTCCTACTGGGACACCCCCTCCCCCTCCCCCCCTCCCCCGCCACCCTAGAAATAGAATAGGCTTATCTGATTGAACATTTTTATTTGCAATTTTTCATAATCTTTCTCTACATATTCTTGAAGCTTGTTTGATCTATGCCCCCTGTTTCTTCCTTATGAATTGTCTTAGTATCTTAAGAATTAATACACAATTGAGAGGTGTAATTTGCATCCTTTTTTCCTCTCCTCTTTGAGGTCCATTTTCAACTGCTTGTCCTAGAGTGAAAGAAACCAGTTAAGCCAGAGCTTTGGTAAAGAGTTACAAGACCTTCAGAACTCCAGTATGAAAAAGGCATCAGAGGTTGGTTTTGTGATGGTTTTGGTGCATGCAATCCCATTTTCCTGCCCTGTGAATTTTACAGTGAGTGGATTATCTCTCTGTAAAGCCTTGGGAACCTTCCCTTTCAGAGCATTTGAGAAGGACTTGGCAGGATTGTACTGTGTGAGCTGGGACAATTTTTTTTGCAGTTGGATTTGTATAATATAAGATTTGTGAGCAGCTCTTTGAAATACCGTATTTTATTTTTAAAGCTATGTTTGAATGGATTATGTTTGGTCCCTATGATTTCTTTTTTTAATCATCATAATAATAAGGTCAGTTTGACACAGTGTTTTTTTTTTTTAACACTATGTAATCCTTTGGCAAACCTTGCCCTCATTTGTTTTTAACCTTGGTCCCATTTTCCATGACTGTTTATATAATTTACAAATTAGGACAGGACAATTCGTTTTTTCTATATACCTAACTCCAAAACTCCTGCAGGGTTTTCTGTTTCTTTGCTTTATGTTTCCTCCCTCATGTCTTGTCCCTGTTTTAATAAAATACCTTGAGAGGCAATAGTCTATTCAAACATTCATTTACCTAATTTGTTTATGCAGGAGCCAAAGTAGGATAGGTAGGACATGCTGGCAAATTTTAATTTAAAATTGTTTATCATTGGATGTCAACATCACATGTACCTTCTGTAACTCTATACAGATGTACTTTATTCACTAATAGTGTTGGCAGTTTGGCAGTTGCTTGGATTAAAACCATCATTTCACTGAAATGTCAATGATGAACTCAGGAGGAGAGGTATCTTGCTCAAGGTGGTACTTTTGCTAGAGGCAAATTCAGGTGACAGGTTACTTAGCAGTTAAGAGCTTAAAAAGCCTGGAGTCAAACAAAACTGAGATTGGGTATTCTAACTCTGTATTACTTTATCTTGCTGCAAGTTCAGGCAAGCCAAGCTGTTTTGTAGTTTCAGCCATTTTAGATGGGGATTGTAATAGTATTCATTGTTATTAAAATGAGGAATAAATAACACAAGTCAGAATCACAGCTAGTCAAGTCACAGTGTTTACTGCCAAACAATTGTCAATCATTTGTTGCTGTCAATCACTGTCCCTCTCACCTTCCTTTTGAAAGGTTAGAAGCAGAGAAGCATCCAAATGAGATTTGTCAAAGAAGATCATCTGGATAGTCGGTAAGGAATGAATGTAGTGGAGACAGAAACAGACAGAGCTTCTAAGACTAGAGGATGGTAGAGCGGAGAGATTTGAGATATTCCAGAGGTTCATTGCATGGACTTGGCCTATGAGTGCAGGAGACAAAGCAAAGCCAGACATCAGGAAGGCCTTCCTTGCTGAGTTCAAGATACTATGAATGTAGGAGTAAGATTGATCCATGATTACAACTTCTCCAAAGCAAACCAGAGTATAAAGGGGTTCTGTTTTTTTATGGTTGTTGTTGTTTCTTGTTTGGGGCAAAAGGAGAAGGAAGTGAAAAGAGAAATAGAAGTCATGATGAGGATGGAAGAAATGCTTGAACTATATTGGTTTATGGGATAGTCATACAGTAGGATTCAGGATAGTTTTGCATTTTGAGGTTTATTATTCTTAGTCAGAGTTGAAGAAATCCTGTTTCTGGCTATTTTTATACATACAGTGTTCTTCAAAGGTAGTAACCAGATCAATTACATAGGCACACTGTATTAATCACTTTAAGAGCATTGGTTTTTTAAAACTACTTTTTGTGGTGTTGATACCGATCCTGGGACTTGAAAACAGAGCCTCTTGCTCTGGGTTCATTTTTGTCATTCACAGCTGATGCTGTACTACTTGAGCCATGCCTCCACTTCCAGCTTTTTGCTGGTTAGAGATAAGAGTGTGTTGTATTTGTTTCCTTGGTCGGGGCCCAGATTTCACTAGCTCCTCAATTCTCAGCCTCCTGAGCTAGAATTGTATGTATAGCCCTGATTTATCCATGTCCAGATATTCATAATTACTTTTAAATGGAATGAAGTAATGTTCTCAATATAGAGTATATGATGCTTTATTTAATCAAGTCTATATGGTTTGATTTTGTTCTGAACTTTTTCTCTCCAAATTTCCATTAAATAATACATTAGAGGAAAAAGAAAACAACCCACAACTGAGAAATCTGTACCAGTGGCCACCATTTTTTTTCAAAGAGGTTTGCTGGTGCACTACTTTGACCTGTTTATTGACCCAATCATGTTTTTCAGACTTACAGAATGGAGAAGATGCTCATTCCCTCTGTTGTCTTCTTAGACCACTAAAGTGAATATATACCTTAGAAGAGATACTAAATATCAGATGTGATGTGTCACACATGTAATCCCAACTACTAAGGAGTATAACAGTGGGAGGATTACAGATCATAACTGGCCCAGGCAAAAATTAGCGAGTTCCCCATCTCAAAAAAATAATAATAATAAGGTAAGTTTGGTGCTATGTACCTGTGATCCTACTTACATTTGAAAATTTAGTAGAAGAATCATGGTTCAGGACAGCCTGGGCCAAAAAATGTGAGATCCGTCCTGAAAAACAAAGAGGAAAGAGCTGAGGGTCTGGTTCAAGTTGTAGCATACCTGTCTAGCAAGCAAGAGGCCCTACATTAAAAAAAGTGAATTAAGTTGGAGATGAGAGAAAGAGAATGAGAGAGAGAGAGAGATGATGGAGAGGGGAGGGAGGAGAAGATAGGGATAGAGAGACAGAGAGAAGGGGAATGATAGAGAAATAGGAGAAATGGAAGAGAGTGAGCAAGAGAAGGAGGAAGGGGCTGGGGATATAGCCTAGTGGCAAGAGTGCCTGCCTCGGACACACGAGGCCCTAGGTTCGATTCCCCAGCACCACATATACAGAAAACGGCCAGAAGCGGCGCTGTGGCTCAAGTGGCAGAGTGCTAGCCTTGAGCGGGAAGAAACCAGGGATAGTGCTCAGGCCCTGAGTCCAAGGCCCAGGACTGGCCAAAAAAAAAAAAAAAAAAAAAAGAGAAGGAGGAAGGGAAGATAAAAAGTTAATTGGAAATCTGAAAAAAATTGTATGACTACAAGGAAATACATAAAGTTGTTTATGCATTAATATGGGAGACTAGTAGTAGGTTATGTTCTTGTGGCTCATAATAAGATTTGTAGAAATAGGGAACAGATGTGATCAAGGAGAAGAAATAATTGATTAGCGCTTCTGTCTTAGCAGAGCTAATTTTTAAAGCCTTCACAATAAATAAACTCAGCACAGGATTGTGAAGCTTCATGAAATTAAAGACTTTTAGACAAACCTTGGTTCAAATTTTTGAATTCCAAAAATAAAGAAGAGGTTTATTTAGGAAAAACAAATGATAGGAGAAAAAAATAGGTTTTCTGCAAAGGAAAGGGTGCTTGATTGTTTTTCTGTCTATCATTGATACCATGAAAGCAATGTTTCTTTTGGAATGCTCAATAAAAAGAGTTGCAAAATTCTCTCATCAGAGTTTGCTCAGGTTTGAAAAGAAAATGTGCATGTTGGTATATAGAAGAACAGAATGTGTTCTGCAAAGGTATTGTGTAAGAGATACAAGGGGAGGAGATTTAACAAAATACTATAGCTTAATTAAAATTGAGTCAGAATCTATTATGAGTACATCATGAGAAGAGTTGGAATTACCAAACATGTGTGTCACTAATACAGCCAGAAGACTGGCCACAAGCCAGAAATGGCATAGAAATTATGCAAGGAGAGGTTCTCAGCTTGATTGAAGTATGACTGACAAAATGGTTTATCTTCAAGGTGAGCAGTGTGATGATTTTATCATTGTACATATAAATTGTTCATTAAAATCTCTGTCACCTGACAGTTTAGTGTGGAGAGGATAACAAAGATCTATTCTTAGTAAATTTCAAGGATACATTTTTATTAACTGTAGTTGATAGGCTGAACAATATGTCTCCCGAGATTATTTCTGCATTTGTAGTCTGAGATTTATTTCTTCTCATCCCTTGCTTCCTGCTAGCAGATGACCATGCTTTTCTGTTTCTATGAACTTGACCCTTATAGTCCACACATAAGTAAGATCATCATGTTTGGTTTTCTACTGTGGGTTGCTTTACTTAGAAAAATGGTTTCCAGGTGCATCTACCATGTCACCAAAGGTAGAATTTCCTTTTTTGTTCCCCCTAAGACTAAATAACATTAGATAGATAGATAGATAGATAGATAGATAGATAGATAGATAGATATGTGGGTAGATAGATAGATAGATAATTTAATTATCTACTTGCCCATTACCAGACAAACATTCAACTTCTCTCCAGTATTGGCTATAATGCTATAATGACCTTTTCAAGTGCAGAAAACTCTTCTAGATAATAATGTCATTTCTTTTAACACTGCAACCACAATTACAAAAGGACATCATTGGATGTTTTAAACAAACATTAGGCATTTACCTAACTACCACTAATCTTCAGTGAAATGGAAGTCATAACTACCAGGCTCCTCCGCTCAAAAGCTCACAAGTTCTGGCTAAGGAGACTTCAATGATTGGAGATGGATTCTTTAGTAAGCTCCTTTAAGTGACCTAATAACCAGAAAAATTGGGAAACAAAGAATAAAGACTCCAGTACAAGATACATAATTTAACTATTATTGATGTTTGGGAATTTTCAAGGAATGGATAATAAAGGATTCCCAAATGAAGAAATAATATAAATTTCTAAAGCTAATATTTTAGCTTGTTTAAAGAGAATCAAAATAGGTATATCTTGGTGAGTTGCATGTAGGATAAGGGATATATATATATATATATATATACACACACACACACACATATATACACAGACATATGGAAGTATGTCAATGCACAATCTTCTTGTTTCTGAAAAAGGATTTCCTACTCATGGTTTAATTATTGAGAGTGAAAAATCTAAACACAAGAAAATATAAATAAGTAAACAACCAAAATATACCAACAGAATATATTTTGACTATGATAAACAATTTCTGATTTTCTTTTTTTGTTGTTGTTGTTGGTTGTGGGACTTGAACTTGGTGCCTGGGTGCTTTCCCTGGGCTCTTTTGCTCAAGGCTAGCACTCTACCATGTTGAGCATAGCACCACTTCCTATAGACATTTTCCTGTGTATGTGTGTATCAAAAACATCATAATCTATATCTAAAATAGATAGAACTAAAATAATTTTAAGCAGACTATATCCAGGTGATAAAGAGGAAATTTAGTGTTTATTATGAGACAGATATTTTTATACTATCTTAAAAAGCATAACCCTGTCTTGTGCTATTAAAATGAGGTATATTTATGAAAATGACACAAAGCAATTAGAATTGTCTCCTTAATCACAGCCATAGCATCTTGCCTGATTGAGCCTATGGTTCAAAAATGGTTATCACCCTATGGAATGAATGGATGAAAATTAAGAGAAAGGTCCATCACCAACAAAACCAAAATAATCACATTAACAATACCAATACTAAATACACTCCAAAGTAACCACATATCGTAAACTGAACCATGTTTTACATGGTATACTGCACCAATTTATGACATATTGATAATTAAATAAGATAGCAGGAAATCTTTATGCACTGAAAAGCATACACTGAAATCTGATGAAACAGAACCTTAACCAGGCAAGGAAACAAGAACAAACTATTAGATGAGGATGTCTGTGTATATGAGACCATGTCTTGTAATAGCCCAATCTGGCCTCAAACTTCTGGCCTTCCTTTCCCAGGCTCCTAAGTGCTCAAATTACAGATTTGCATCACTACTCTCGACTTAGTCTGGTAAATCTTAGCCACTGTCCCCCACAAACAGAATCATCAAAACTCTATTAGCAATGTGATATTTTCCATAAAACATGGAAATGATTCCATGATAAACACCAACCTCTTGCCCTTTCAGTAGGTGTCATTTTAACTTTTAATAACAGTACATATTCTATATGCAAAGTAGTCATGTGCTTATGGATCAAAAAACCAGAATATGTTTGTCTTTTCAAAGGTTACTTCTGAGCGTGAGAAGTATATGTGTGTTGATGCCTACAGAACAATTGTACCAGCTTAGTACCTAGTAGACTTTAGGGGACTGACTGATGGTCCAGAGATGGTGAGACAATATGATATAGGAGTCTAGTGGATGTTGGATGCAGTAAAACAGAATAAAATATAAATGGATTTGAGGGAGAGATTGATGTAGTAGAGAGTAGATAGGGGACAGAAAGAACAGAGAGAGAAAAGATGGGACGCAAAAGAGTGGGGCAAGAGGAGAGAAGGGAAGAAAAGGTGAAAATGCATAAAAATAAGATTAGTTGTCAAGTATTATTAGCACTATAGATCAAAATGACTATTGGTGATTTGCAAATTGGGGGATTGTGTGTATGCTGATATCAGTCATCATGCAAATGATCAGTTTGTGTAGATGTCTAAATTGAGGCTTTCTGTTCATCAAAATGATGGTTAAAATTCTCAATGATTAGCATCAGAACAAAAAAGAGCACAAATATAGTTGAGTACCTTGCCAGACCCATCAAATACAATTCTAAAAACTCTTTATGGTGATGCAGTGATCAACCGAATAAACACACCATTTTACTTGAACAGAAATGCCAAGAGAGACATCATCTAGGTAGTTGCACTTAGCGATGGTGCTAGCTGGTGGATGGACTTCATCCAGGACCTGCAAAATGGTGGGGAGCCAGTACTGAAGTTCCTCTGGGAACCTGAATGATCAGTTATGCTTCATCCTATTTTGTAATTTGCCTGTACTCGATTTTACATAGTAGAATTAAATGCTCTTCCTTCTAAGTATCTGTACTACATTTCTATTCATGTTGAGACATTTGCATTAATGAGTTGTTAACTTTTAGCAGATATTTTTCTTTATCTTTTGGGAGTGGCCAGACTATTAGTGCATACAAAGAGATAAAAGGAAACAAATTTCTGTAAAGACAAAGGGGAATCTTCCTCCTTAACGAAGTCAGTTCCCTCTGTGCAACCAGCAGTAAGATAACTTGTAATGGTTCCTTATTTGTGTTTGTAGGTAAGCCTTGTGTGGGTTACTACATGGTGAACTCATTACGACAAAGATGAGAGAACCCAATTCAAGAATTTGAAGACAGGTTTGAAGCTGGGTAGCAGATACAGAGAGCTCCATAGGGACCAGAGCGTGACTTGATGGGGGAGCAGAGCTTGCTGGCATGTGAATGAACCTCACTAACAAGGGATGGATGAGCTTGGGGTGGCTCCCTGTCCCCAAGTGCAGACAACCTCTGGTGCACAGGTGTGTGATATGTGTCCTAGTCACCTGGCCTCAGTCTACTGAGATTGTGTGAACAGAGACTGGACAGGTTTGAGATGAAAGGCACAGAGATAGGGCAGGCCCTAGTAGGCGTTCCTGTAACACAGTGTAAAGGAAGTAGTTTGGAGAGGCAGAGGAAGAGTATCTGCCACCTCTGCCAACTGCTTATCGTTACAGTAATCCCATTGACTGAAAATGCTTGCAAATGTGGCTCATTCCTGGCATCTAAAAAATGCTTAACTAATGCAACATCACTTCGTGAAAATGACTCTATGTCAACTCTAAATGCCTTGCCTCATGGTCCCCGTTTTCAAACACTTGTTAAGCTTCCTAAAGTCACACAGAACAGACTCTAATCCCTTGGCCTATAATTGGCCTTCTAGAATGAACAGACTTTTAAACAGCAGGGAGATGTTGTCTTTTTTCAGGAACAAATGATGTGCATAAGGGCTCCATGTGGCATTTTTTCCTATCACTGTCCCAGGAAGAAATGGCTGAGTGTAAATAAAAATAATGTGCAAAACATTTCCTAGTGAGTTTTGCCAGTGTTAGTAAAGGAATAACCTGTGATTGTTTGGAAGTCACACCAGAGGTTAACTTTGGTTGGATGCCTGTACTAGAACATGGGTTAGAGGGTGATATCACTCACTATAAACATCCAACAGAACCTACCTACATGGGCAGGTGGTTTGTAGGTAAAGAGTTTGGGGGTCAGAGACATATGGTCAACATTATGGAGACTGGTTGCTAATTAGTACAATTCAGTGTTAGATTTCTTTGAAGAAAAGATGAGAAGATAAGTGCATCCTACCACAGAAAAATGGGACCCCTTTTTAATTATTGAATTTAGTGGGTATAATTGAAATGAATGTGATCTAGTTTCCTTGACATCTGACTCAATGGCCAGGTATAGTGGTACATGCCTGTGAAGCCAGCAACTTGGGGGAGAGAAAAAAAACTTGAAGCCAGCCCAAGCCAATAAGTAAATAAATAAATAAATAGTGGAAGAGGAATATTTGGAAAGATGGTAGTCTGAAACAGATCACAAGTGAAAATTAAGACCCTATTTGAAAAGCAATACAGGGGTATAATTGTAAGTAAACTAAGTAGTAGAACACCAACCTAGCAAGTACGAGTCTCTGAGTTTGTCAGTACTGCTAATTTTTGTTAAACTGACTTGATTTTTTAAAAAAGTAAACTCTTTCCTATATTAGAACACAACATCACCACAAGGTGACCTTGCAACTTTTTTTGAAGTCCTTGGAATATATGGAGGGAAAGAAATTTATGTCAATCAAAAGTCAGTAGCATATTAACCAAGAGTTAGGTTTGTAACCAATACACAAAAAAAACCTGTAGGTACATGTAGCACCATGAGAAAACATAAAATTTAAAGGTACATAGTCTCTTTTAGGAGTCAGAGGGAAGATACCTTATTTCCATAAATGCCACTATAGGAACATTCCTTGTATCGTGTTCCAGTTGACAGTGGCGCTAAGGTAGGTAATTGCAGCATGTGTGCACTCTTAGGAATCATCAAAAAGAAGTTCAAAGGAAGAGTGGCTTGATTCACAGGTTTTTCCTCAAAAGAGCTCTTAAGTCAGGTATAAAGACACATCTATATCATTACTTGATCAAATGACTTTATTGCAGAATGCCATTCATTCAGCATTATTGCTGTGGTTTTCGTGGGCTCTGCTGGGTTGAGAGGCTTGACTATTTCATGTTGATCAGAAATTCAGCTTATTTCTCCACACACCCTCAACCCTTTCTCTCGTTGGTCCATCAGGAGTACTATGGGCAGCTCGCCCTTCCACTGGACTCCTTGGACTTTGTTCCGCAACCTTCAGGGTTTTGTTCCTCCTGACATCTGAACTGGCACATACCATTGAAAATGCCTTTACTGTCTTCCAAATTTGCTTTTCAATTACTTTCCTTTATTCTTGTATTCATTAGCTTATAGCGTAACATGCTAAATAAGCCAGGATTCTCAAGAGAACACCAAGAGGAGTCGGGGGGGGGGTGGGCAGGGAGAGAGAGATTTATAGAATAGATTCAGAGACAGAGACAGACATATAGAACGAGATTCAGACAGAGAATAAATATTCTTCTCAGAAAGTCTCCCTGTTTTCTTGCATGGCCTACAACTGATTAGATGAAGCCCACCGGCCTCCTCATCATTTGGCAGACGTAAATCATGTCTACTAAATATTTTCAGAGCAGTATCAAAGCTAGTATTCAACCGGACAGCTGGGCTCTATATCCTCAACCAAGTGGCTGCAAACAAAGTTAACTATCACACATCTTGCTGTTATTTTCTTTTTTTAATTCCATCTAAAATCCATAATATTGCAGATTTACATTTCTCAATCTTCTGAGCCCTTCCTCAACATTCCCAAACGTGAATGTCCTGCAACTCCAGCTCATTTTCCTTCTTATTTGCAAAGCCGTTACAGTTCATTCCAACCAGAAAGGATAGCACGGCCCCGTGAATTCAGCAGGAAGGCATGTTGTTTTAATAACATGTATTTCATGCTGCCTTGCATTCAACATATTTGTGTCAGGCTTTTATACCCAGAGGGAGCTTTGAGCTTCTCAAGGACCTGGGCAGCAACCCACATGGCTTTGAACAGAGTTAATAAATACATAATACATATAGCCCTCCACACAAAGGTGCTCACAATTTTGTTTTGTGAAGCACTGGGGTGCTATTCTGAGCCATTCTTATCCTCCAGAGATGATAGATTCAGCCTGCCATATGGCAAGATGATGATGTAGGAAGTGTCTCGCATAAGTGGTAGGCATTCCAACACAAAGGATTGTTTCTCTCCTTAGATAAATGGTGATGGTAGTGTGGCTTTAAAAAATGTTGCTAACGTCAAACCAATGCCGATGTTAAGGATGACAGTGACATCAAAATCTATGCTAGGTTTCAACTGATGACCAAATAAGTCATTATGTGGTCAATGTGCGAATGCACATGGTAAGGTATAGGGTGAAGAAATCAGGCTTTGAAATGTTAAGGCAATGCAATACTAGGCTAGAAATGAAGAGATTTGAGACTGTAAAGCTCTGTTTCTAACCATGTGATTTGAAGACATTTTATGTCTTTGTCTTCTATTTTTGGTGGTGTGGTGTGTGTGTGTGTGTGTGTGTGTGTGTGTGTGTGTGTGGTGTGTGTGTGTGTGCGCGCGCACGCACGCATGCACATACCCGAGTGTTGGTACTGAGGTTTCAATTTATGAACTCATGCTCTCATTGGTCTGGTTCTGCTCAAGGTTGGTACTTGAGCCACACCTCCACTTTGGCTCTATACTGCTTAAATGGAGGTAAGAGTCAAGTCTCATAGACTCTTCTGCTAGGGCTGGCTTTGCATTGCAGTCCTCAGATCTCAGCCCCCGAAATAGCTAGGATTACAGGAGTGAGCCATTGAACCTGGATTATTGTATCCTTTTGTGTAACTACCATGTTGACTTCCATAAGTGGAAGAGATTATGTAGATGTCTTTAAATAGAATCATGCTACAGAGACGGATACGTGAAGAAAATCTCCAATAGGTAAACTCCAAGGACATTGTATGTATATCAACTGAAATAGGAGCAAATACTCCCCTCATAGAGCAGCCACTAAATATCACCTATCTTGGAACTGAGACAAGTAGATTTATGATCTTTTCTCCCTTATTTCTGTGACATTTCCATTAAATGAATGTCCCTGATTCCCCTGTCTTCCCATTCACATTTCCAATGTGCTCACAGTACTCCAAGGTAATCATGATCATTTGCAATTATAAATGTCCTGTTATCAATTAATTTACAGTTCCACCAGTAACCAACTGATTATCGCTACTAAAGCTGCACTGGTATGGTAATTACATGGAGAATAATTATCATGTAATTGCACACAATTATTTGTTCCTTATTAAGTGCTCACATAATTAAAAATACTTCTGGTCAAATAAAAATTATCTATGAGACTAAAATTTTTTAAAGAACTTAAGAAGTGTGGCTTCTTCGATCTTTTTTTGGATAAAGTATAATAAGTCATCTACCTGACATTGCCGTAATAGCTCAGAAAAGATGAAGTGTTAAGGAAAGGAGAGACACAGATTTTTTTATTAATATAATTCCTTGTATATCCAATGAAGTTGAGATAATAAACTCCAACTTTCAGCATGGATGGATGCTTTCTTGTAGAAGCGATAAGAAAAAATATTACCCTATTAAGAGTGTACACTATGAATGTCACCCAGGACAATGTGTTTTTTCATGTCCAACCATCACCATTAGCAGTTTCACATTGAACTTTTTATTTTTCTCATACTAGTCACTCTTCAAAACTTTTAACATTCACCTTCCTGTACTCAGTACACGTTGTAATTTTCTAGGGCTGTGTTTAATGTAGGAAAAGGGCAACCCGTGTGACCGTCATGGAATTCTCCCAATTTTGTTTATTCACAGATCTATTTGAAAATTCTGGAAGCCACATAGACAAACTTATTTTTTCTCATACCCACACAAAAACATCAAGAAACAGGTAAGGTTGATTGTGATAGTGTATATATGACAATTCAAGTTTACTCAACATAAAAAATTGATTTAAAAATATCTACATTAACAAGCAAAACTAAACATAGTAAATATTACCTCTCATAGGCATAACTCATGGTAATGTAAATTATAAAATGACACGATAAATACCCATTTCAATTTTATAACAAAGAGTTATTTGGCACATATTCTGAAAAAATATTTTGATAAAATATTTCACACTTATTCTAATAAGCCTTAGAAATGTTGGGAATTACACTTATAGCATATTTGTATCTACATTGGTCACTTCAGATACCTGATTGCTATATGTTGTTTGTCTCTATTAAGCTAGATGATGACACTCTCTTGCCTATGTATGCATAATAGAAACTTGGATAATCTAGCTAACAGTTGTTGTTGTTGTTCGTTTTTTTTTTTTCTGTGAGTTTTCAGAATTTGGCTAAGTTTATATTTCTTAATCTGCTTCAAAATACATCCATTCCACTGAAATCCCAAGTTTTACAAAATTCAAGTATTTTCCCAAACCACTGTTCTATCTTACTAGATAGAGCTAACATTTATCTGATGCCAAGTATATTTACATTTTTAATCCAGTTTTCAGAGTAAGGCAGAAGGGTATTTTGGGGTTTTGTGCCACTTTACCTATTTGAGAAATGAGGCTCAGAGAATTTAACCTTCACAAAGTCACGTTTCAAACACCAGCTTAGGGATCCAAACATAGCATTGCTTAACCACAAATGTATCTAGTGCTTTTCAAATAATAAACACATATTTTAGGCCTATATTCTTACTAAGTGGCATTGAATGGCTTTTACTATCCCAAATACTGTGTCTCATGGTCAATTGTAAGAAAGTTGTTGTTAAAGGTTACCTTTAACTTCCCTTACCCATTGAATAAAGTTTCCTAGCAGTCTTTGACTTGAACTCTCCAATAACTAGTTCCAGAAAACTTATCTCCAGTGCAGCATAAATTGTCCTTCGGTGGCATTTTAATGGAAAGTTTGTTGACTATCACACACACTCATGGAAAGCATACCTATGGGATAACGCAGTGACTGACAGCAAGGCCTTAGCAACCATCTGATTGTAGTTAGAGAGTCCAAGTTTTACTGTGGATTGAAGCATCGCATGCCAAGGTGATTGACAGAGTCTGTAAGACAATCAAGGTCAAAGCCAGAGTGAGTGGAGTACACAGTTATGTGCATTGACAGATAAGTCATGTGTCAAATATTGCCTAGCCATCTGGTTACAACTCATGATTAGACTGGACTTCCTGTGTTTAACACCTTATTGAGGGCAACTCTCTAGGAAACTTGCTTGTCTTTTGTTTATCAGTGAAATGTGCTTTATTGATCAATACAACACGATTCTTTTCTGAAGTGAACTTTGCGACATCATCAGCCACATGACTCCAGTAGAACTTTTACAAAAGTATATAGTATTATTGGAATTACTTTTGATTTCCATAACTATGTTGCAAGCTAGTTTTCTTATCATTTTGAAGTGACCCATGCAGTATTGACTAAAATAGATCAGATGCTGACAATATAATCCTGAATTGACACATAATACCTTAAAACAAACTGGACTATTCCCAGTGGTTTTAGAATTTCCCAGATTCTTAAGGACTATTAGGCAATCTGTATGCCAGATGTAGGGTTAGTGAGAAGTTATAGATGTCACTGATAACTCATACCTAAAGGGACAACTTCTGAATAATTCTGTAAATTCATTTTCAGCAGATTATGCCCAGGAGTCCTGACAGGAGCTCTACCAGCAAATACTTAGTATACTTTTGGAGAAAAAGGAAAGCAGAGAGATGGGAATTTGCTTTTTTGCCATATTATTTTTCACGTGGGGGTCTAGGCCTCCTTTTAAATCAGGTACTATTTCCTCCTACAGCTTCTTTCCCTTTGGAGAGAAAGTGGCAATTTGAATTATTAAATAATTCAAATAACACACTAGTTGCTTTTTATCACTGGTAAGTAATTTTCATTATCTTTTTAACACATTGTCCTTTCTCAGTGGACTATTAAAAACACTTTAGAGACTTTGGAATGGCATGAATAGGCCATGTTTTCAATCCCTGGTACCATACACACACACACACACACACACACACACACACACACACACACACACACACACATATTTCTTGTCCATCCTAAATTGAGAGAACAACCTAAGTTGGGAGAACTTACCAAACATAAATTTCCAGTGAGATAAAATGACAGTGGCATCAGTTTGGATAGTGTTAGCCTTTGACAGTGAAACAGAACATGTGATTAACAAATAATATACACCAGTTTTGGTGATGCTGTTCTTCTGCAAGAATAGACATTGAAGATCTTGAGGTATTTCTAGTAAGTACGACAAAACAATTCAAGCAATACTGGATTCTTGAAAAAAAACTTTTAGATAAAGTAGGTTTTAGCAAAGTGTAGTTTTATTGTCAGTTGTATGAGGTGGTAAAATGGTAAAATGAAAATCAGTAATCAATTGTGATAGACTAGTTGTGTAGTTCTCCTCTCTCCTCTCCCCTCTCCAGGGAGGACTCCTAATAAATTCACAATGACACTAACTGAATTGAGATGATATAAGGTTGCTTATCTTAAACAAAATTTAGATATGTAATATCAGTTGTATCACATTTATTGTATTATCACTAAGTAGGAGATCACAAGATGTATCTTTTCATCTTTTCTTTAGTAAGCAAGTGGTTTGTAATGTCTACCATTTATTATGATCTATCTTAAATAGTGTTTAAATTATGGCATGAACCATCCAAACAGGTATTACATATGCTTCTTGTTATCTATGCTATGTATTATTAAAATTCATACTCAAACAAAATTTGGCCAAAGATCTATTAAATATGTAGCTCCTAGTGACATTAAGAGAACAAAACATAGCTTTCTAGACTTCATTTGTGGGTGATGTAGGAGCTATTTTTTGAGCAAAAGTCCTCCAAACCCTTTGTTTTTGTCTTGGTACAGAACTGGAATTCTTTTGGTAAAGCCATAAAACCAGCTTATACATATATATCCTGCTCAATTATTTTGTTCAACTTAAAAATTACTATTTCTAATGGCAGGTTCTCTCCTTGTTTTAAATTATGCTGAATATACTTTCATTTTTCACAAATAATGATTTAAATATCAGATAGAAAAATACTAGGCTAAAAGAGCTAGCTACACATATGGTAAGAAGAAAAAAGTCCTACCTATAATTCACATTTTTCCCTGAAGACTTCTTAATTAGTCCAGAACATTATATGTTCAATTATTTAGGAAACTATTGGCCCTATTTTGAAAACACATTTAGAGCAGGTAAGGATGATATTTAGATGCTTCTTTCATTGTGAGCAAACTAAATCTTTAATACCTGCTAATTTTTTATGTACAGATAATGCCATGACTTTACCTATTCTTTTAAAAAATTATCTTCTAACAGTGGTAGAGAATCTGCAGTGAGATATTGTGAGAAGTCAGCTGTTATAACAAGGTACTTTAAGTCTCCATATAGTTTACTTTGCTACTGAAGGAAACTTTGAAGCAATAGAACTGAGCTTTGCTTTCTAAATTTAATTTTTGTTGCCATTCATTTCTAGCCTGTTTGCTTGGGTTCCTTTTTCGTTGTGTAAATATTTCCCATCAATGACAGGAATATTCTGGAATGTCATTTTATGATCTATCTATAAAGTAAATGTTTGAGGTGTGTTTACGGTTTATAAAGGTCTGCTTTCTTGTTGGGTGAGAAACCATAAGCAAATGTAGTTGTTAGGTTTTTGTTTCTTTGTTTGGATGTTATCCAATATGCAGAGAGTTTACTTCAGAATAAGAGTGTGCATCTTGGTGGGTTCCTTACATTTCAAAATAATATTTATAGTGACATTTTTTTACTTATTTTGGTATCAAGCGGCATGGGATATCCTCTAAAGATATCTTCGACTTGTTTCTAGAGATTATTGTTTAATTGGCAAGGGATAAAATAAACCACCTTTCTCCATAATTCTCAGGAAGGACTGGGGCATATCCTGTTCCATTTGCTAAAATTTCTTGCTTGGTCCCTTTTGAATAGAACTGTGTCCTAAGATCTGGAGATGGGGGGAGAATCATGTAGCTTCTGCTTGTACTGTTGTCATTCATCTTGGCATTTGATCAAGCTTTAAAAGACTAATTTAGAAGCACTATATATCACCAGTTAGTTATACCTCAAAGGCAATGGGCTAGGATTTACATGTCTATGCTATTCTTGAAATCCTTAGCTTTTATGCTCATATGAGGAAACATATGAAATAGTCTAGGGTTGAAACAAAACAAGAAGGGAATCAGAGTGATTTTCAACATGGCCATAGGGATATTCTTGTTTACTATAAAGGAGACCATGAATTCTGGCTTGCCTTAATCTTTCAATTGAAATCTTTCAGTGGCTATGTTGAAAGTGAAAGTTATCCTTTACTTCACAGGATGGTCAGCAAACTCTGTGGAAACATTCCATGTGTCCCTTCCTTCTTCTCTCAGGAATTCTAGCATTTCTTCATATAATCATTCCAAAGGATATTTATTGTCTGCGAGAATGATTTACCTGATGTGACATTTCTCTCAGTTGTGTTGGCATCATTCAATCATTATTCCACAGCTACTAATGTTTACCCTATGGCAGGGATAAAGGGATAGAATTGGGATCTCCTTGTGTGGTTTTCAGTTTGGTTGACTGTGGGTTGGGTACCTGTGAGTGGCCACTGTTTTTGTGCTCTGAGAAGAATTTAGACTCCTAGCTCTGCACAAGCTTTTGTGAACTTAGAGCATCATAAAGAACATTCATAATTTAGTATCACTACTCCAGTCTCTCCCAGTCCTCCAGGCTTCTACAGTTCTTTGTTGATTTCCAAGAATGCTCTTTACCTACCCATTCTGTACGTGAAATAGAGAAAAATACCCATTTTTAAATCACAGATGCTGGCACTTCCTTTCCATTTATTTTTTGGTGTATTAATGTGAGTCATTGAGATGTGGCCATACACGTATAAATATAATTATATATGAAAGAAAAATGAGGAAAAACACACCTGAATTATTCGATTTTATGCCATGTATTGTGTATAATTTGTGTGATAGGATCATGATCTCAAATCTTAGTAAAGGAAGTTAATTTCTGACAACTGTTAAAGAAAGGTGTTGGATAAAAATGTTGCTTGGTTTGAGTTTATAAGTGAGAAGATGGGAGACCAAGAGCTCTGATCACTCATTTCTCATGTTAATATATTCTCCAGGGTGATCAGTTCTGTGTTTGAACTCAAGATTTTCTGGCCTAAGTTTTCAGTTCTTTTAACTTCCACATTCAATGGAGAGTGCTAGTCTTTTGAAAGGATGAAAGCTGAGGAGTGAATCCTTCTGCAACAGTGTTTTTAGTAATATGTGAAATCTCTTTAGTGGAGCAATGTGGCAGACATTGAAGTTTCGCTTACACAAGGTTCACAACTAGAGACAAATTCAGCCTGAACCATAAGTCTGTGCTATTGCCATATGACGAAGATATATTTGTTTTCCTAACATTTCTCTGTAGAGATCTGGGGAAATTTAGGAATTTCCTATTAACTTGGTTGCTCTTGATTTTATTGTCATTTGAAATACATGTCTCTTCTCAGATCATAGAAAAATACAGTGCTTTTGGATGATGAGCTGTTTCTAATGTTTGACTAGAATTGCATAGAGGATTCAAACTGACGTTAGTTCTCAAGTTTGTATTACAATATTCTTCTTTTTTTCTAGTCAGTAACATGCAGACTGTGAAAGTCTTTTGCCATGATGATTTTTTAGTAACTTTATGGTAATTCCACTGATGGTTGTGAAATCATTCAACATGCATCATGTCAGAATCACAAAAATGTGTTTTCTAATTGAGATTCCTCTCTCCTCCAATTTTCATTTCCAAATATTCTAATTTATAAATAACTTTGGAGCCCTGAGATGTCATGGAATAACTCAAGAGGGAAAAAAAAGAATAATACAAAGAAATAAAATACTCTTTCCTCTTTCTCTGCCTGCCTCCTTTCCCCAACCATCAGAGACTTGCATAGAATACAGTCTTAATTTGCTTCATTTTGAGTTTCATTTCCAAAGCTATTTCTTTCCCAGGCTTCCCTATTACACTTTATTTGAAAACCAGCTCTTATCATTTTAGTCATTATTGTCACAGATCCTAAGTTCTTAAATTACTCTGATCACAAAAGATACTAGTTTTATGTTCTCATCGCATTCACCGGCTGTTCCAGTATCCTTGCTGAAAGCCCCGTTGGTGACATCCACCGCAGATGACAGCTTTTGTTCTGAGCAGGGATACAAAGAAGGGGCTGAGGAAGCTGAATCAACCATTTCAGTCAGGATTAGGCAGGCGTGTCTCTACATCACGCAGCCCCTGGCCAAGAGATGTCAGAATCCTTGTTGGCAACCTAGAAGTGGGATAATTAGCTCCAGCGTCTCTAGCTAGCCTTCCTCCTGCACTTGACATTATTAATCCAGACCTCCTTAAAGGCCAGTGTGTTGACAGCTGCAGTTTGGTGAAGTGTGTAGTCACTTTTGCTTTCTCTGCCATGCAGTTTACCTAACCTTTTAAAGGAAGGTTTCTCTGTTCCTTCCTCTACACCTTTCTTCCCTTCCATTTCATGTCCACACTACTTCTTTAAAAACAGTATGTGCGTGTGTGTGTGTGTGTGTGTGTGTGTGTGTGTGACATTTTCATAGATTGTGACTTTACCCAGTAAAGAGGCCTCACCTTCCTGCTTTCCTCACCCAGGGAGAAAGGGATATATTTTCTTTCTTTTTTAAATGCTATTATCATATGTCGTTGAACAAAAGGGTTTCCATTGATGCTGTCAGTTTGTGCATCTTGACCCATGTCACCCCTTCCATTATTCTCCCATCTCTTCCAACCCCAGCCATCCACTCGGTTTGCCAACTCCATTTTCACACGTGTGCATTGACTAGTATGAATTCACACATGCCCACCATCCTTTCTCCATCCATCTGCCCCTCCCCTTGGTCTCACCCCTTCCATCCCTGAATACACCTGCTTTACCTTCTTGGTATTGATGAAACTGCATGTTACTTATTCAAAGGAGTAACACCATTGGAATCCTCCCCTCATTTATGCTACTTCAATGAACATGTCTGTGTAGCTATGCATATGGCCCTATAGCTGGTTGACATATATTTATAGTTGAGATCTAATTTCCACATAGGACAGAGATCATGCATCCTTTGTCTCCCTGAGTCTGATTCACTTCACTTAACATATTAGCAAAAGTGCATTTTTTCCTGGATGGACGAAGTTGTGTTAATTGTCTCAAGTGGGCAGAACTGATGTTGCTAGCGCCTAACTGGAGGAGACTGGAGATGCTACTACAATAACCCCTGTGCCCACAAGAATGATTGCCCTTCAAATGCAAATAGTGCCCAGGTTGAGAAACCTTGAAATCCACTTTACACGGTGGTAGACAGAACCTGGTAAAATGAAGTGTTGTGATTTTTCAGTGTGTGACAGCGACAGGGTCCTACCAATGTCTCACTGTCCCAGTATCCTTTGGGGTGGAGACAGTAAGTTCTTGCCACTGAGGATTGAGAGCTCTCTCCTATCTCCATCCTGAATGAGCAGGGTGTGTTTTGAATGGAATCCTTTGGAACGATCCCTATTATACTCCAGTAGAGATGAATTTAAGGGGTTATTGTTTCAACGTTTCTTCTGAATTATGGGCATAATTTAAAATGGTACTACAGAGAGAATGATTATAAAATTCATGAGAAAAGAGATTTAAAGTAAACTGTTACTTTTAAAAGAACATAGTGAATGGGAAAACAGAAGACTTGAGGCGGATCATGCCACCTATTTTCTCTGAGAAATGCCAAGGGAACTAATTAAAGAAACACAAGAGACTCCAGAGGCACGAAGAGAGGAACTGATTCTCCCTTGCTGTCTTCAGCACAGAGTCTTCACCACACATGGTTTTTGCACCAAGCCCTGGTTGACATCAAGATGGCCAAAGAATAAGGCATCTGACCTCCAGGAAACTAAGGGGGACAACTAAACCTCACCTGTAATTAACTTCAAGAATGCTTCCTGCCTCAATGAGTCCTTAATTGGGTACAAGATAGTGTTGGTAGAAGTTTAAAATATTTAACCAGCAGTAAATATTCAAGGCAGTCACTGAAAGCAATCAATGCTAGGTGAATGCATACATTAGCTGGCAGAGAATCACTTAATCAACAGTTCAAACAAACAAGAGGAGAATTGGGAATGTAGCACTGAAAGTACAGAGAATTAGCCAAGATGCTAATTACATCCAGGTACTTTCTTTCTCACTCCAGTTATTGACTATTTAAACATTTGTCAAAAGGATTGCTAAAAATAACCAGTCTGCAAAACATTCATTTCGCTTTTCCAAGGAGCTGCTTTCTTAGAATGAGTGATTGATAGCCGGGCCCAGCAAGCCAGCTGGAAGTGCCCAAGAGAAGGCAGCGACCTCATCATATAAATCCTTGAGATTTCTGCTAGCACATGTTGCTGGTGAACAGCGATTATTATTATTATATTTCTGTATCCATCTTTACCACTTAAACATTGAAAGATTCTCTCCCTGTTCCAGACATTCTGTGATAGAATCTGTGACATATAGCAGGAGCCACATTTATTCTAGTATCTGGAAACTGGCATAATGTGTGATTAGGTTCATTTGAAAAAGTTACTTTCCAAATTCTTTTCAGCCTTTTCTATACTCACCTGGAGAAAGTAAAATATATTGCAGTTGCTTACATTTTTCAAGGGATGCTATTTTCAGTATCTCCAAGAACAAAGCTTTTCAGTCACCTAGGAGAAGGGCATTTTTCTTTTCTTTTCTTTTTTTGAAGGAAATATGACTCCCCCCTCCCATCTTCAAAGAGCATTTGTTTCTTTCTCTAGCTTCAGTAGTCGTTAAGCAATTCTTCATTTTGAAGGCTACATATACATCCCCAGACATTTTTCTGGTTGGAGGGAATGTGTTTTCAAGACTCCCTTAAGTTAAGTTTCCTGCTTTTTAGTAATAGAATAGAATAATCAGTTTGATGTAGCAGTTGCCTGTGATGTTGGCGGGGAAATCATGGAGATGGCAGTTAGAAATATTTGCTCTAATTCCAGTCTCATAATAAATGATCACTATAGCTCTGGGCCAGTCATTTACCTTAGGTTTCAGATCAAGTGTAGGATATTAAAGTAAGAAGAGTCAGTTTTTTAAGTGGCTATGAGAGCTCATGAAAATGTTAGGGACCCTCTTCAAGACTTCATTACTGAGTCTAGATGCTTCTAAAACCTCAAGGGAATGGATTTTTCTTATAATCAGTCTACCAATGTTTGTGCTTCACTGGTAATTTTATTTCCTCTAATTTACAGGCTATAAAAATTTAAGGTTCAGAGAAGCTCAGTAATTTACTCAAGGTCACTTTGCTAGATAATACAAGAGTTTGTTCTTTCAATGTAACCTACAGACCCCAAGACCTTTGGTTCTTACCTTTCTGAGACAGCAAAGCAGCCAATGAATCATTTTATTGTCCAGGATTCCCAACTCATCATTGCATTAAGACATTCAGGAGTGGTTGTCATTTTCATGGTGATGTCATAACCTTGACTAAGCATAATAAGCAAATTGCTCTTGTCCCAGTTACGTTTCCTTCCTATCATATTGTTGCAAGAAATGCATTCATTAAAAAAAAAAAAAGAGGGAAACAAGGCATAGCACATCATGTTTACCTGGGTATCTGGCCAGTGTAGAATACTGCATAAAACATTGGCCCATGCAAAAGACTAATTACGTCCATGTCTGGCCTAAATTGCCTGGTTCTAGTGGACTCATGAATCCTTCTACTTATGTAGTGAGATGAGAGCACACTGACCCACTACACAGGTAGAAAGAGGGAACAGGCCAGAACACATCCATATACATTGACCTTCGGAGACTCTGAAAAGCTCCACTCTTTGGAGATTTAACCCAATCAGTGCCCTCTAATTGGCTAAATCTAATCAGAGTACTACTATGGTGTGAAATCAATAACTAGACATTGTATGTGATGGCCTTCTAGAAATAAAAAAAGAATGACTTCACATTCAAACCACAGGTGCAAAGTTATTTCTGATGTTGCCTTGTTATTCACATAGATTCATGTAACATGAATGATGCACTATCCAGAATTTGATCACATACATACAATAAGTAATTGTAGCACTGCTATTAAACTCTATGATGGAATAAACATTAGAAATTGAAGTTTAGATTTTGTGTTCAATTTTTTTTTTCTATCAGGAGTCCCTGAGAATACTTGGAAATGTTAACTTTTGTGATCTTTGATGCATACAGTTTCATAAATAGATCCAGAAAATTTATGCTTCTTGACATGTTCACTACCCAGCGAAAAATTGTGAAGATCTTTATAATTATTTCCAAACCTCTGGTGCCTTCCAATGTGAACAATGAATTAATGTCTTTGATGTTATTATACACATTTAATAAAACTATGCAACTAACAGAGAAAACAATAAAAGCTTCTCTTTTGATCCTAAAAATAGGTAAGCAGCTTTTTTATTTATTTATTTATTTTTACATTTGCGGAAGTTTCTCACAGATTCTTCTTGGAGTACTGCCATTTTTTGTGCTCTACTTGTTTAATTGGCTAAACAAAGTTAAAAAGTTCTGGATGACTTTTAAAATGTATGTAGGCTTTAAAGTCAAAGCAGAAACTCTAAACAAAAAATGTTAACATACAAGGGACACAGTTACTCTTAAACCTCTTTCAAATGCAAGAAACAACAAGGAAATTCTACCTTGGGTAGAATTTGTGTTGCAGGATTTTCAAAGGATATAAGACCTTTGTAGAATAAAGTCAACCTACCTGGAGACTATAAAGTTTCTCAGCTTTTGAAGAACTACTTGGTGTTTAAAATAGCAATTTATTGAGTAGATAACTAAGAAAATTGTGTTAGGGTTTTGAGTTTGGTTTTTTTTTTGGCCAGTCCTGGGGCTTGGACTCTGGGCCTGAGCACTGTCCCTGGCTTCTTTTTGCTCAAGGCTAGCACTCTGCCACTTGAGCCACAGCGCCACTTCTGGCCATTTTCTGTATATGTGGTGCTGGGGAATCGAACCCAGGGCCTCATGTATATGAGGCAGGCACTCTTGCCACTAGGCCATATCCCCAGCCCAGGTTTTGGGTTTTAATTACATATGAATGTCTCCTAATTGAAAATACAGAGTTGTAGGAAATATACTTTGAAACCTGCTGAATTTATGATTTTGCTTATACTTAAGGAATTGCTTACATATAGTAAATGGATATTGATCAGCATATACTTAAGTTGTGCTAAATAAAATAGTTATTTTTTATCTAGTCATTATTTTTTTTTATCTTTTCAGTGCTGTGAGCATATCTAAAAACATAAGTTGTACTTGGCAAGATATTCCTAATGTTTCTTTACATCAACTCAGCAGCTTTCTTTAGAAGTTTACTTGCTATAGTTCCTAATACCTGGATTGTTCTCTGTGTGTGTGTGTGTGTGTGTGTGTGTGTGTGTGTGTGTGTGTGTGTGTGTACTAGGGCCTGAATGAAAGGCCTCACTTCTCACATATCTTTTTGGCTCAAGGCTGGCTCTCTAATAGGGACCACAGCTCCACTTCTGTTTTTGTTTTGTTTTTTACTGCTCAACTGACCATAAGAGTCTCATGGACTTTTTTACGTGGGCTATTTCTAACCATGATCTCCACATTGTATGTTCCTAAGTAGCTAGGGTGACAGGCTTGACTCACCTGCACCTGGCTCTGAAAATGTTTTAATAATAGAAAGATATCTGCAACCCAGACACTTAGGAAGTTGAGGCAGGACATGGCCTATCCAAGGCCAGCCTTGAGGCCAAGGGCAAACTAGTGCTGCTCTTTATCAAAGCACCAGGAAGTGTGGTTCAAGTGGTAAAGCATCTAGTACACACAAGACCAACAGTGACATAAGTAAAATTCCCAAACCTATCTTTATATATCCTTGACCAGATCCCATTTGTTATTGCTATTGTTTTAATTTTTTTTATCTGTGATTTCAAATGTGAATGAAAAATCCCAAGAGTTGTCAGAGTTGTATATTTCTGAGGCTAGCCTAGGCCAGTCTCCGACTCCATTGAAAGCTCACAGAGGGCAGAGATGATGTCTGTTTTCTGGAGACAATCATCATGACACGCACACAGGGGCAATCCAGTCATAAATGCCACACATATCAACAGAGTTTTAAAAATGTAGGCCCCATTTCTCTGCCTTCATACCCAGTACAAATTCCTAGAACCCTGGAGTAAAAGAGAACCTTTATCCCAGCAATATGACATGTATATTGTTCTCAAGAATTCTAGTTGTGAGTTTCTCTCAGAGGCACTAGGCGGTTTAAATAAGCTTCTCTAATGACTAGATGAGATGATTTATTCTATAGAAATCCAGATAATTGCTTACTCAACATTTCTAGGAAATAAAAGTCTCATTTTGAAGAAATGGAAAACAATTGAATACATTTTTATCTCTTTGTATTCCGAAGTGGGAGGTTATGAAGAGAAGTTTTCCTTATATTTTTACATAGAGGTGAAAACAGAGATACAAGGACTTAGGATTGGTTTTACTTTCCATTGGCTCTTACTCCTACTTTCTCCCATATATTTTATTGACATAGAATTGCTTTGACACAAAGTGAGGAAAAAAGAGAAATAATATATTATGGCTTTCTCTTTCCAACCAATCGGGAAAGATTAAAGTTATCACCGTGTTAACTAAGTAAAGAGCCAGCTCATCACACTTAAGTTTCTTTGACGGCATCTACAAAGACTTCTTCCTGTATCTAAGGATGATTTTATTGTCAATATGCAATCAGGCAGGTCAATGTTCATTTCATTTGTACAGAAAACGTCATCAAAAAAATTTCATTATAAGACCTTGGAAAAAGATCAATATACATGTGTGCCAGTATTTCTTTAAATAACGAATGCAAGTACTCCTTTGTCCTGAAATGACATTTTTTAAAGCGATCTTGACTAAAAGAAATGAGAAGACATATGGGGTTTGTGCTCAGAAAATATTTGTATTAGATAATAGGACAGTGGTTCCAACAATGGCATTTGGAATCTGTTTCCCAGACTTATGGCCTTTAGCTCTGTTTCTGCTTAATTTACCCCTCGTCTTCTGGAAGCCTTTGTAAAACATCCAGAAACCTTAGGTTTCACCTGTTCTTTCTGACTCAGCACCTCAAAGCTCCACCTCTGATTATTTACATCCCTGTGCTAGGTTCTAATTACCATTTGGTAATTACAGTACACTGAGCAGATGTGTGTTGTTTTCTTTAAAAATAAAAAAACAACACCAAGGTAGAATGAGATTTCCACCTGTCCCTTCGGCACTATCTCAACACTGAGAAGTAGCAATCAGCACTAATAGATAACCTCAGGTTGCCGAGCTCTCACATTTAGCTGATTCTGGGTGCAGTGTAAGGGTTTTGTTGCTTCTGTCGCTGTTGCCAATGGATCAAATGAGCTCCAGCCTCCCATAAGCTTTCCAAACTGGCAAGTCACCAGAATTCAACTTTCCCCCTGAAAAGCAAGTTTTATGTCTGTGCAATTAAAGAATACATGGGTGAAATGAGATAGCACTGTTTCCATAGGTAGAGACTTTTTTTTTTTTTTAGGAGAGCATCAGGTAACAGTGACCAAGTGAGCATTATATTTTTATGGTTGCTTTCTTTTTTTTTTCTTTCTTTCCTTCCTCCCTTCCATTCTCTCTTCCTTCCTTCCTTCCTTCCCTCTTTCCTTCCTTTCCTTCTTTTTTTGATGTGTCCATTGTGGTCTTAAACACAGGGACAATGTCCCTGAGCTCTTTCACTCAAGGCTAGCACTACCACACTGAGCCACAGCACCACTTTTGGCTTTCTGGTGGAGCTAAGAGTCTCATGGGCTTTCTTGCCTAGGATGGCTTTGTACTGTGATCCTCAGATCACAGGATTACAGGTGTGAGCCACCAGTGCGCAGCAATGGCTTATTATTATTATTATTATTATTATTATTATTATTACCACCATTGGGCTTGAATTCACAGCCTGTGGTGCTCTCCCTGAACTCTTTGGCTCAATGCTAGTGTTCTACTACTTTGAGCCACAGCTCCACTTCTGTTTTCTTAAATTGTCCACACCTAAGTTAAAAAAAAATTGAGATGAAGCAAGGAGCAACACATATGGATTGTCTTAAAGAGGAGAAACCACAGCATGAGCAGGTGGGCTCAAGTTCTGAGCATACTCGGGAGTGAGGCTAGACTCTGACTCATGTATTACATCATGACATCGAAAGGAGGATTTTCCTTCATTCTAAGTTTAAATGTTATTGTCCCACAGCTTAACCTAACTCGTCACCATGAGGAGAGATAGGACTGATTACTTTTGTTTTTATTGCTGTTATGAAGGTGATGTACATTGGCGTTACAGTTACATAAGCCAGGTAAAGAGTACATTATTTTTGGACAATGTTACCCAGTACCTCCCTCTCTCCCAGATTCCCCCTCTCCTATCCCCATCCACAAGATGTATAGTTCATTTTGAACATAGTGTTCAATGAGTACCACTGCTGCATTTGTTCACCCTTTGTCCCTCCATTTCTGTGCTGCCCGTTATACTCCCAAAGACAGACAAATGAACAAATAGAACAAAAGGGAAAGAGAACAAAAATATTTTATATGATCAGATGCACATAAGTGATGAACCTTTTTGTTACTCTCGGAGAGAGTAACTCACAGTTTGTGAATGCCTAGAGACCTGTATGGACTTTTAAGTGTGTTTTGTTGTTTCTATACATGAGGTGGCTAGTGTGCTTTAAACCTGTTAACACTCAGTGTGTGGAAATCTGGTTTACCATAGTGTAAGGAGGTACAAATATGAACTTCAGTTGAAGCCAAAAGTCTGCATATTACTCTATCACCCAACAGCCCAGCATTTCAGATCAGTAGATGCCTGTTTCTCACTCTACACCAAAGGGGTAAGTTATAGGGACCAGACTTGAATCTGTCTTTATGGGAGCCATCCATGGCTCTAATTTCCCTATGTTTAAAACTGAGTCTCTATGAAATTGTCATTTTTTAATAAATTGAATAATGCCCATGCCTTCCCATATTTCTTTTGCCTTTCACAATGGTTGCCAAAAAAAGTTTCCCTTGCTTGACTGAATTTTGACATTATGAATTGACATCACAGTATAAATCATCCATGAGCAAAGTTTGACAAAATAAATAAGAAAATTCATGAAGGGGGAAAATACGCCTGGGGGGGGGGCGGAAATCACTTGGGAAATCAATCATGCTAATAATAAAAAGCACCAAAGTCTTAAGTAACATGGTGTGTCTGTGAGGAGGGTTTTCATTCTGCATCCCAATAGTGACATAAAAAAAAGAAAGAAATATAAGTGAGCCTAGTCATTAACACCATGGTATTTGTGATGATAAGTTTATTTACTAATAGATAAAATATGGAAGTTCACTTGAAAACAGGAAGTTCTGCACAAAAAGAATATATTTCTTTGGTATTTTAGTTTTTTAAATAAGGTCATATATGTACATACATATATAACAGAAGATAGAGTCAGTCAAAATCCACGCATTTGTAATCTTTAAAAAAAAAAAAAGACTGGCAAACCCAGTCTTGCTTTAAATCCATTTTAATAACAGGTACAAGTGAGTCCTTCAATTAAAGATTCAAATCAGGACCTTTCACTTCAAGTTCCCCCTTATGGCCCTTAGAAATATTCAGTGTACCAAAATCAGGGTTGCCTTCTCCTCTGTGTGTTTATATGTTCATCACAAATTCCTTAACCTCCACCTATATAGTAGTGGCTGGTATAATAACAATTTATACAAAGGACCTCATGCCATGTTTAATCAGTAGTTGCTTGCTAGCTTCTCCCTGAACTGAACACATTTACTATTCTTTCTATTTGATCGTCTGTGTTTCCCAGACTCAACTGTGCCAACTTTATCTGTCGTTGTATGACTAGAAATAGTAGCCGCTTATCAGCAAACTGATCTGGCAGGTTCCTGTATGTGATCTAAACTTTCTCTGGTACATGTTTGCACCTTCCCTGGATTGTAGATTGTGTGACTTTTTCTACACATTGTTTACTGAAAAGGCTTCTCTGATTCGCATTCTCAGTGGTGTTTAGGAATTTCTTTCATTTTCTTATAGGTAGTATTATGTCCTGGCTGGTCCCAGGCCTCATTTCATTGCTCCATCACAGTGGTTTTCCTTAGCAAGATGTTTCTCTTTCACTGTGGGTGAGGCAGAGCTACACCTTAGCTCCTCCTTAGCCTGTGGGTGGATTATGCATGTTGCAGATTTGACTTTTATTCTGACTTACTTCAAATCAGCTCACTTTGCTTTGATATGACAGGTATGTAGACTCATGTTCTGCACAAAGTTTCTTCTCTGGCCCAGAGTCTATTCCTTTTGGGTCCTGTGTTAAATGTAAGACAAGACTTGAGCTGACCCCTTGATGTTTCTCTCGCAAGGTCTGCAGTTCTGTTCGTGTAATTGAGTCTACTTCTTAGGACTTTGATGAATGACTCTGGACCTTTCTAAGGCATGAGTGTTCATCCCTACCCATCACCAGCCTTTCTTGTCTCTTTTTGGAATGACTGTCTCTGTTTCAAGTAGGTTGTTCTTCATCTGTTATCATACTTTCAGTCAGTGTGTCTTCCAAACAAGTCCTCTCTCTCGTCACCTCTCTGACCCCAAGGACTGGACTAGTTCCAGTGTCAGTTAATCTTGTTCTGCTGTGGACTTTGCCATCCATGCCATTTAAGGAAAAGATTTATTGCCATCACTCCCTGGAAGTGTTTTCTTTCTGTTCCATGCAATCTCCTGCAGACTCTTGTCAATTCTTTTGCCTGCTTGAGAGGGTTTCAAAAGTTAAAACCCTCTACAGAATGACCAGATATGCCAAGGAAGATATGAGTAACATCTATGTTCTAAAGTGGTAAGAGACTGCCTTTTCAGGAGGACATATTTGGAATACATCATAAATCCAAAGACCCATGCAAAATAGTATAAAGAACATCCACCCCTTAATCCATTATTTTTATATTCTTTTTTTCATAAATAATAAGATACATTATAGAAAACTTGGAAAGTATGGTAATACCTAAAGGATATTAATCTTGAAACTACTATTTGTTTTTTATACCAATTACACCTGCATGCAAAATAATGTGTATATTAATTCAATAAAGTTTTTTGTGTATGTTTTACCTGTGGGAAGTAGAAAGAAAATGATAAATACATCAAATATGGATATACCACTGGTGGAAGTTCAAGGCTATCAGATGAGTAAGTGAATTTGTAAAAAATTGCAAGACTGTGACTTCTGCCAAGAAGTCATTTCAGCTGGGTTTCACAGAATGAGAAGTGGTGGTATGGGAGGGTTAAGGAGAATATTACTCGAGAGCTCAAGTTCATAGGAAGAATGTGCATAAAGTTTGTACTTAGAATCCATATATATTTATAATGTATATATTCTAAATTGTGATAATATGTATTTTATACATTGCACACATATAATATGTAACATACCAGCCAATTATAAGCATAGCATTCAAAGGAAGAGTGTAATTAAATAGTTTTAGACAGTCTCTGATAAATTAAAAGTTTATGTAGGCACATTTTAGAATCAAATAATGCATTCTTTTTCTTATTTTTTATATGACACTGTGAATAACAAAAATAGATTTCTGTAGCTTTTTCTTAAAACATAAGTTTAATGTTTTATTTCCAACATATGGGCAAGCCTGAACATGTAAAAATTTACACATTTTAGAATTAGATTAATATTTGGTGGTATGAAAAATTCTAAACATTCCATGTATTTAAATGCATACTTTTTTCTGTAGTAGTAGTCATAGTAGTATTAGTAGGGATTAAAGCAAGGGCCTTACACATGTTAGTCAAGTGTTCTATTCCTTGAACCATTCCTGTAGCAATTTATTTTGGAGATAAAGATCTTCCTACCTCTTTCCTGGGATGGCCTCAAACTTATGATTCTCCTACCTCTGCCTCCCAAGGAGCTGGGATTACAGGCATGTACCAATATCCTGGATTCCAAACATTTATTTATCTTCTATATTATTCTGATCCTATTCATAGTATTAAACTACTACATCCTTTCCTAGAAACAAAGCAGGGCAAATTATTTCATGCAACAAAAAAGGACTTATCCCAGGTAGCAGGACAAAATTTGTGTAATGAATGAGCCCTTTCTTTTTCTTATCATGAGAGGAATGATTTATCAAGTTGTCCCTACAGCGACTTCTGTTTTGCTTATCCTTTACGACTGAAATGTGTCATCTTCCTTTCTATATTTAGGGATTGTAGGGAGCTGTGCTATGTCATGTGAGATAAGAGGAGCATCTGCTAAGGAGAATGCTACAGTTGAAGTTGTGAAATGTTTAAAGAAATGCTAAGCTGGGCACTCAGCATCCTCTTGGGATCACCAAGGGTCGTCAGATACTCACAAGCTCTCAGTTCCTGGCACACATCTCAGAGCCTGACCTTGTCATCCATAAATGCATGGAAAGAGTGAATTGCCTCAGTGCTCCGTGTATGTGTGTGTGTGTGTGTGTGTGTGTGTGTGTGTGTGTGTGTGGTGCGTGTGCACGTGCGCGTGTGCTGATTTCAAGTCATGATCCTTGGATCTGAACTTCCTGAGTATCTAGCACTACAGGCCTCAGCCACCAGCACCAAGCTCAGTTTAATTCTTTTGTGTGTGCTGATTCAAGGGATGAACTCAGGGGTGAGTTATGTCCTTGAGCTTTTGTTTTTGCTCAAGGTTAGTGCTCTACCATTTGAGCCACACCTCCACTTCCACATATTTCATGGTTCATTGTGGATTGTAGTCTCAGGGACGTTCTTCTGTGGGGCAGGCTTTGAATCAGGATTCTCAGATCTCAACCTCCTGAGTAGTTAGGATGACAGGTATGAGCCACAGATACCAGTCTTCCATGCTAATTCCTACATAACTCCTTGATGTTAACTCTAACTCTGGAAGTAAAAGGTTGGTAATTTATATTCTAAATGGTTCTTTATTTGGAATATCTATGTACTTTGGTTGCATCTTAATCTTTTTGCCACTCAAAAAATACCCATACCAAGGTAAAGGATAGTTTTGGGTTTCTGTGTCTTCAGATAAAGAAAATTCCTAGATATGTATATCAACCACCCAGATATCTTCAGTGAGTTGAACTTTCCTTTCTTGGTATTTCTTTGGCTCTGTTAGAGAAAGGCAGAGTTTGGACTCTCATAGTCTGCTTATGGTGTTATAAATTGATACAGATAATTTATAAGCATCTTAACAGTTTATCAAAATTTAAAAAATATGATTAATGATTTTCTCCCATGTATTTCTACTCCTAATTATTCCTATGAAATAGGAATATGAAAGATGAAATCATACAGATTCCAAAACCTATGCTTGAATATTCACAGTAGCCTGTTCCATAATAGCTCCAAAAGAGGAATTAACTGTAATGTTCACCAGTTGGTATATCAGTACAAAAGAAATGTACTTATACTCAGTGAGTAGAATATAAAGGAGCAGCAAAAAGGAATCGTGCTAAATGCTACAGTATAGATGAACATGGAAAGCCTCTTAAATGAAAGGAAGAGGTCACAAAAGACCACATATTTTGTGGTACCCTTTGTATAAAATATCCAGGATAGACAAATTCATAAACTCAGAAAGTAGATCAGTAGTTTCCAGGAGCTAGGATGTAGGGTTTAATGGGCAATGATTCTGAAGAAAGAATGAGAATCCATTATGTGAGGTTTTCCTTTTGTGAAGAGAAAATGAAATTGTTGGTAGCTAGAGTTGAACAAACACTTTTGGAAAATACTAAAACCCATTAATTGTGTACTTCATAAGAGTGAACAACACATGAATCATATCTCAATAAAGCTTTAACACAAGTACATAGACATGACAGATAGGTAGGTAGGTAGATAGATTATAGATAGACAAATAAATAGATCGATGTAAGGTTCACCAGAAAGGAAAGGAAACCTGCTACATGGTCCAGGCAGAATGGAGTTTATTGGGGGACAACAAACTGCTGGCCTGCTCACACAGATGGAGGTGTGGGGAGACACAGGAAGGAAGAAGAAGAGAAAAAGAAAGGGAACAAGAGAGAAAAGGAAAGAAAGCAAGCGAGGAAAGCAAAGAGAGAAAAGGGAAGAAAGCAGGGACTGTGTTGAGCTGGATTATATAGGAAAAGGAGGGAGATATGGGCAGGAGGATTGGATGTGATATCAGAGAAGCAGGAGGCAACTACCTCCAGGTGTGACAGTTACCTAGGTAACTCAAATACTGACTGCACTTAAACAGGTGGGGGACATCTGCATGGAGCCATCCCCAAGGTGGAACTTCCATTCTGGCCTTTTAATAATTATCAAAAAGGACACCAACTCTCTCTGGCTACTTCCTGCTGGCAAGGGGCCTTGACCTTAGGGTAAAAGGCGGAGATGTGGCCCCTCTGGGAGAAGGCAAGTAGCAGCTTTCCCATGGTGGAAAATGCCAGTCCTTAAAGAGATAAAGGAATAGAGAAGTCTTTATCCCAAAGCTTCTAATATAATTGTGCCAATAGAAGATGCACTAATACAAATCCTGCCATCTCAGTGTAGAGTATCAGTTGGTGCTAGGAAATCTATTGTCCATATTAACTAAATTGGAAAGATATGCCAGGCTTTCAAGAGACATCAGATGACACTGTGTCACTGAAAGTACCAAGATTGAGGTTGGCTTAGTAATGCTATTGATAGTTGCTGTCAAAGCCCTGGTTCTTATCTCTTGCCTTTGTATAGCCCATAGGAAATGCAGGCTACTAGTTTGCCAATATTTAATTCTTAACATAGTTCTCCTCCTCATACACTCCATTTAAAACGTTATCCTGCCCTGTTTTTTTTATGCTTCTAATTCCATGTGGATGCCATTTCCCCTTTGGCAGTCATCTTTCCTGGCCATTATTTTGTCCAATTTTGACCCACTCACATCATATGTCATGTTTCACATCCTCTCTTTCTCTCTCTGGGAGATAATCACAGGTTACTGGAACACTCATGGTATGTTGAGTGCTCCTGAAGTGTGCTATGGTTTCACCTCAAACATATATATGTATATGTATATACATATATATATATATATATATGTTCTATGTGCAAGACAGTATTAGAAAAGATTGGACCCTCTGCAAGGCCTGTGATTATTACTCTCATAGATGAAGAAATTAGGCTTAGGAGGGTAGGTGAATCATCTATAGTCACACCAACAGGAAAGTGGACAAGCTCACAAAGTGAGTCCGTCTGGATGGAGTTAATGCCCTTGTAATCCCCTGTGCACGCACGCTTGCATACGCACACACACACATACACACACATTCACATTGATAAGGTTTTAATGGCAAATCGACTTACCTTGAAGGTTTCAAAGTCTATGATTACTTTCTTTATTAATCCTTTTATTTGTTTATTTTTGTGCCAATACCAGCACTTGAACTCAATACCTCATCCTCTTGTTTGTTTTTTCCACTCAAGACTGCAGCTCTACTACTTGAGCCACACCTCCACTTCCTCTATGATTCTGTTTCTTTGGTGGTTGATTGGCGATAGGAGTCTCATGGATTTTTCTGCCCAGGCTGGCTTCAAACCGCAGTGTTCAGATCTCAGTCACCTAGACAGTCAGGAATACAGGCATGAGCCATTGCTTCCCCACTGACGTCTTTATCTTTGAATACTTTCAGACAGTATTCAAGATGGAAAATTGGTAGATGACAAAACATAGGTAGATGAACAGTTTGCAGCATTTAGCTGAGCAGCAATAAGAATCTCAGCTACCCATCCTTAGGCATCTTCGTGAGCCAGCCAGGAAGACTCATCAGAGCTGAGCTCATATTCACTGTGCTTGATCATTTACGCATAATCGCACATTAAATGCAGACGTTATAAAAGGGTACAATTACTATGTCTCACTTTACTTATCCAACTCAATTATTACGCCTTGACCTTTTGACCAAATCAGATTCAGGCTCGGTCTCCATTCATTTCCACTGCTGTAATACTGTAGCACAGACTTAATAGATCAGGAGTTTGTAAGTAATGAGAACTCAGGGATGAGTGACCGGCATGATTAAACTGGTATTTGTCCTGTAATTCTATTATAATTAACATTATGTAACGGTAAAAATGTGACGTTTGCACCTCTTCCTGGCAGATGTTAGGAAGTCAATGACATGATATTAAATACTAAATGAAGACCAATTTATTAAAAATTGTTTTTGCACCCTGTGTTGTTTGATCCATTTGCTAGGTTCACAAACCACAGTTCATTTAGCAAGAACAATAAGCAGTGTGCTTAACAAGCGCTTGAAGTAAATTTGTTTTCAGTGCTTTGAACTGTAGTTGGATTTTTACATTAGAAGTAAAAATCTACTACGAGATCTGAAAAGAAAGACTAATTAGATAGTAATTCTTTCCCAAAAATTGCCAACAGAGTTTAATGTTAAGTAAATAAAACTCTGAGTTTATACATAGGGGAAAATAGCATCTAAAATTTAATTTGTGATTTCAAAAACAAGCAGGCCAATTAATTGTACTCTCCGTTATACTTTTCTAGCATAAGAAAAGGCAATGTACAGTCCATTGGCCAACACTTTTTGTTTTGTTTCCAATCTAAGGTTACTTTTAATGATTTTAGATCATGGAAAACGATGGCTAGTCACATTTCACGACACATTCAAATTATATAACAAGAAAATTGCACTCTCTGTAAATCAGATACTAAGGGGACACAGTCTCACTTGTTTGTATTTTGTTTATGACTGCTTTTTAATGCCAGTGGCAGACTTCAGCAGTTTGAGAAAGATTTGATGGCTTAAAAGGCTGGAAATGTTTGTTTATTATGTGCCCTTTATGAAAAAAACATTGCTGACTTCTACCCAAGTGAATAAGGAAGAAACATATTCTTTAAATAGGTACATTTCTGGTCATTAAAATGACTGTAATATGAATCTAAGTATCTGGTTTCACAAATCAGGAGAGTATCTGGTTATTAAGCAATTTATTTACTTAGGGAAGGAATTTAGAAAAAAATCTATACTAACTTATCAATGATGACTAGAGTCTAGACTTATTTAAAGACAATATTGTATGGCCTTTAAAAATTGAATTGTCAGAAAATGTCTTCTGTATCATCCAGTGTATAGTTACTGAATAGAACCAGGTTGATTGGAAGTAATCATTCTAGAATTTGCAACACAGGGTATTTCAAATTCACAGCAGCTAACTCCTTATGGGAAGTCAGTGATCCATTCTGAAGGTGGGCATAGTCACTTTTCTGCATCCACATACACCTTATTTGCCTTTGCTATATCTAAGAATGGTTATAAATTGATGAAAGATTTCATTTTGAGCAGTTTTCTTTGGAATTGTCTCTGGTTGACTCATGTATTATGAAAAATAAGCAGAGATTATAGATTTTTGATAGTAAGAAATTATTGGACATGGTTTATGGGAGAGATTGAAAAATCACTGAAGTGTTACATAATCTATTTTGATTTTTTTGAGGTTCTGGGCATTGAACTCATAGCCTTATGCTCTCACTATTACTGAGCTGTGTACACTTCTGGCCCCACTCTTACCTATCGTAGAATATTAAATAATTATTGCACTAGAATACAATAATGAAAGGATAGGGTTGTTATTCAAAGGATAGCTTAAGAATTGCTTAACAGAATATGAATCTTAAATTCTAAGCCTGTTAGAAGTGATCCAGTGTGTCCACAGGAGCTTCTGGAAATCCAGCATTAAAAGACTGAATGAAAACTATGCAGCATACTGCTTTTTAGGTAGTTCAGGTTGTTAGACTTGTAGAATGACCCTTCCAAAGCATTAAGGTTGTCCAACTTTACCCAAGTGGAAACTCACGTCTGCAAACCCCAACTCTGTTCTAGGCAGTGTCTGTGTCTGATAAGAAAGAACTGCATCTGCAGAATGGGTATGACCTAGTTTTCCATGCCTACCTACAATTCGGTAGTAGAGACATCTTGGATCTAGCCTTGGAGAAAAATGACTTTGTCACCTGAACTGTCTGAACAAATGGGCTCACACAGAGGACCTCCAAAAATCAACATATATGGATCATTATGCGCTGGGTCGGCACTGACAGCAGAAATATGACACAAACCCAACTTTTCTAGTGGTCACAGTAAGAATAAATAAATACATAAATGGAAACCAGTTACATTCATGATTATAATTCTTGTTATATTAGCACAATAGGTCCAAAGTATAATCATTTCAACTGTACCAATTTAACATTTTACACTCATTTTTGCCCTAAATCTCCCTTGAGTTCTGGCTGCATTGGCTGCATTCCACAGTCATTGCAGTGACCCCAGAAAGCATTCTGTATTACATTCCTGCAGTCCAGCTTCCTGCCTAGGTGGGAGGAGCTTTGAGTGGAAAGGAAGGGAGGCAGGTGTTCTGATCCATTCACTCATATTGTCCCATTTCCTCATGTAGGTGAATCTTTATATAAATTCCCTTTAAAGTTTTTAGCCATATTGTCTACTCTTCTATCTCACGGTTTGATACTCAATCATCTGATAGTTTCTTTTCTCCAGAGTTCTCTGATTGAGCAGAATATCCTTGCAAGGAAACACATAAACATAACTTCATTGATTGGGACAAAATTAGAAGATTGCTGAGGTCAATTTGCTGCTGTAATTTTAAATATGCACCTCAGCAACCTTCAGCGTTTATGAGACACAAAATGGCTGTCTTTGGTTAAAGTCGAATGTAATACTACTTCATGATTTCTCTTCTGTTGGTTATTCAGCTAAAATCAATTTTTGATAGTGATTAAGATGTTACTTGATTATAGAAAGAAGAAATGGCTAGAAATATTTAAATTATCTTCAACTCTGGACATGAGTGATTCATTATTAATCATTATAATTCTATATTGTATGTATAGTATAATTAATAATTATATCGGTATAATCATCTGTTTAATTATAGACTAATAATATGTATAATATATATATACATATATATTTGCTTTTATTTTGGTACCTATCCTGGGGCTTGACCTCAGGGCCTCCTAATGCTCTTGCTTGACTTTTTTGCTCAAAGATAATACTTTATCACTTGAGCCACACCTCCACTTGTGGCTTTCTGCCGTCTAATGAAAGATAAGAATCGTTCAGATTTGTCTGCTGCTATGGTTTTGAGCAGTGATCCTCAGGTTTCAGCCTCTCAAGTAGGTAAGATTACAGGTGTGAGCCACAGGCACACCAGTGAAGTCAGAGATATTCTAATACTCATGGTACCATCCACATTAGAAAGACTTTGCTGCTTTCTCTTCATCTTTGAAGTATTTAGCAATTCAGTACAGAACTATTCCTATGAAGTATTATATCACTGTACATAAACTATATTCCTATAAAGAACATTTCCTAACTTACCAGGCTCAATAAAGAACATGTATATTTCATATTATCAATGTAGATATATAGGTAATGTGCCTACTTTATAAAGCAATGATGATTGTTCATGGGAAAATATTTAATGTTTTCTAAAATGGCTTCACACTGTCATTTAAGAATGAAATTTCAGAATAAGGGCTAATATTTATCCCTGTAACCATTACTTCTAGTAGAATCCATATTTCCCATATGCTTCGCATGCACTATCCCAGTTAATCTCGTCTGCAACTCTATTTCATTAGTCATCATCACATACCACAAGTTACTTAATGACTATTTCCTTATTCCTACAGGAGGTATTATCAAGAAAATGTACTTTTTGAACTTTTTATCGGTATTGCTAAATTTCTAGTGCTGAATCTTTTACTAGGAATATACAGACATGTATTTTTCCATAGTCTAAAAGTCGACTTTTTGCTCATTTTGTAGATAGGAAATGTTGTGGAAATCCTTTCATTTCATTTGCATCTTATTCCACCCTAAATGAGGTGGATCCTTTTTCTTGGTAACTTTTATCTCCTTCTGAGTCTCAGTTCATTCCTGACTGGAGAATTAGCGAGTTGGACGTGAAATGACTTGAAAGTCCATAGTCAAGTTCAGTTAAATGAAATTGTAAGAGGAGGTGTTTGACCCTGACAGATGGATTATACTTTTATGAAGTAGCCTTCCTCTCGTTGCTGAGGTGGGTTGAGGACCTGTGATAGAAATGTTTCTGCAAGCTAGGAAGTTGGCTAATGGGGCACCTTTGGAGCATTCAAACTATCCAAGCATGGCTGCCAGCTCTGGCTGCTATGATAATATTTTTAAACTTAATTGTGGAGATCAGTGGGGGTTGTATTAAACTGTCTTGAGATATGACAGTTATTAAACATATACCCACAAGTAACCTCCAGGGATTCTAAGATCTGACAGGCTTTTATTTTCACACACCAGTGTTGTAACTGGTCCAGGTCTGAAATCCACTGTTGACTCTTTACTCAATAATATCGTATGAATATCGAGTAGGTGGCTGTCAATAGATGGCATTCTGGAACTTAGAAACGTGCCTCCTAAGTCCACTTGTGGCCTCTATTGTACTCTCTTAAGTGGTCAATTAAAAAGCCTCTGTGTCTTGATTTTTGCAGTCTTGTCATACATTCTGCATTCTTCCTCACAGCAATAGTCATTGATTATCATATAGACAGTGTTTCTGAAATGAGGCATGTGCAATTTGGTATGGAGTACTTCATATGGGAATAATGCCATTGTAGAATTGTCTTCTTAACACACAGCAGGCAGAGGGCTTGACAAGTGAAATCTAAGAATTTTCAGTCTTTTCTCAGTGCTTACTTCAGTGCTTCGCCATTCTCAATAATCCTTTAACAAGGCAGTGGTATGGCAGAACTTTCCTAGAAGTTTGGTTATTATCTGTTCCAGGAATATCGAGTGCATCCCATCCATTCTTCTAATTGTGTAAAACAAGCTCATTAGAGAAAAGATTTACTAAAGAAAGTTTGAAATAAAGTGTCTGAGATCCACATGTGAGAGAAATTGTGTCCTTTGTCTTTGGGGGCATGCTTATAAACACAATTTCATCGACTGAAGAATAATGTAAACAGGAGTGAATTGTAATGGTAGTGGGAGAGGTTGGATGAATGAGAAAGAGAACAGAGGATAAATACAGCCAGAACACTCAATCTACATGTGATAATGGAAGAGGAAATGAGCCTGGGGTGTGGCCAGACAGGAGGGGGAAGAATGATGAAAGCTGAGACTGAGCAGGTAGTATTTAGATATTTGTTTTCAATTCTAACTGCCTGGTGTAAATGTTTGAGGTCTTTGAGGACCTTGCACTAGCTAGGCAAGTACTCTACCCCTTGAGCCTCACCTCCCTCCTGAGAAGTTTGAAGTTTAATGATGTTGACCTTATCTGTTGGTGTGTTTATCAAGATATAGAAGAGACTACATGGCAGGATAACCTGGAAGCTGTTGAGATGAAGTCGTTTATTAACACAGAAGTTCATTTTGATGAAATCACAAATACAGATTTAAAATGGCTGCTTAGGGGAAGAAAAAGAATTCAGCCTATTTTTCTGAACGCTATGCAAGTACTATTTCCAAGACATCTGTCAAAATTTCGAAGCAATAAACTTATTTTGAATTTTAAATATTTTCTCTACCTTTCTCAATAATTCCAAGACTTGTTTGATAAATTTTGAATGACTCTTCCTTCTTAAAATAACATCCCATCTGATGCAAATTTCACAGTCTCTTGCCTTGTCATTTTTGAAGAGTCTTGTAATCGTCCAGGACAGGATGGATTTTGATTGATCGTTACCACACTGACTGGAAAGCTCAATTTCCTTTAAATGTCTAGATTTTCCAAAACTCCCTGAGTTAGAAGTCCCAAGAGCATGTGGTAGTGCGCATGCGCATGTACCAATTTATTTACTCTCATTCACTTGATATTCATTCATTCGTTTCCTCATCCCCTCCACACCCACATTTTTCAGGACGATCTCAACACGAGACCTGGTGCTCAGTGCTAGAACACAAATGTGAAGTATGAGCTTGCTTCATGGTGCATATAGTTTAATAGAAGGAAACATTTCAATAAGCCAGTTGAAAATTGAGTGCGCGACATGCATTGGAGTGCTGAGCCATCTCCATCTGTGGATAAGAGCTGTGGGTGTTGAGATTGGTGGAGTTGAGCTTCGAAAGGGGTGGGTGACTCTGTAGATTTAAGGTGCTTTTAAGCCCCTCTGCACACTACCTGGAAACTAACTGAGCAGTAGCAGCCTAATCATCTTTATCACACACATGGATCTTCTTGGAAATAACTGTTAGGTTTATGTTTTGTGGACCACAGCCAAGTTTCTGTAAGTTAGCAAGAATTGTACAGGAGGTTGAAGATGGGCGAGTCTATTCTGTTGCTTGTTATCAGGGCAGTCATGGACCAAATGATGAACCTTTTCATTATTAAGTGGGAACTGAGACAGTAGCAGTAGGTTCTAAGTCATTATGATTTAATGTTCAAACTGGATAAATTAATTTATCTAACATCCTACCTAAGTGTAACTGCCCTCCTTATGTACAGATTAATTTTAAAAACTGGTTCCTTTGCTTCACTGAACTACTAGCTGTAGAGAATGAAGAGATTTTTGGTGTGTTTTTCAAGGAGCAGTGACTTTTAAAAAATCATCATCAGGTCCCATGCTTTTTGTTTTGGAGATTATGAGCAATCTGAAATATTTTTCTTTAATATTTTTCCTTATCAAAGCCATGCTTTGATGCTAAAGGAAGATGGAAGAAAACATGCCCTGCGCTATCATGTTCATTCATTCACTTTAATTTCATTCACTACATCTAAATCTGGCTCCTCACTCGACATCAAGAATTTGTAGCACATGTGTAGAATGTGGTGAGAGCTACAGTCAAAAATCACATATTGCCTAGATAACATGTGATAAATACACTGGAGCAGTAATTGCTGTTCTGTAGGAGAGAATTTCAATGTCAGGATGTGATCTAGGCAGTTGGGGGAGCCTCTATCAGAAACTGAAGATTAAATGAAGAGCCTTCTCCAAAATCAGAAGTGAGAGTTTGTACCAGAGTTCTGAAATTGGAAAGGTCAGGATCACATTCAAGAATAAACACACCTCCAGTGCAGTAAGAATGCAGAGCACAATGTGGAGACCAGCAACTTTCTCTTAGATGTTTGGCAGAGGGTACACAATGCTGGCATTTTCTTATTTTGCAGTAATAAAATAACTGGGCCTAGAAAATTTATAATGACAAAATATGATATTGCTAAAATGGCATGCAATGAAATCTATAGCTTCCTATTGGTATTTGTTGCTTTTAATCTTTTGTTTCTTCTTTCAAGGGAAGTTTATATATTGTTTTGCTATGTTAGAATCTAGTATCAAATTTGCATGTTAAAATCTTATCCTAGATATTGTTCTGAAAATAGTAGTTTTCAATAAGCTGTAGACACAAAAAAAATCTCAGCAGTCATGTTTTTAAATTATTGAACCTAATACCTTTCTATCTTAGAGCTTTCTCTGTCTGTATTACTTCTGGTCTGTTGCATGTACCAGGTGCAGGAGAATTACCAGTTTGTTGGCTTCCGTTAGCAATTTGTACTTTGCTAATTCTCTGATAATAAGGTGATTTGTATTTGACTACCCAATAGCCGATAATCCTGTGGTATTACTGAGTTTAATTTATGAGGAATATCCATAGACTTAAAAAGGATTACTGACCATTTAAGAGTGATTAATTAATCAGTATAGCCCCAAGTTATAAGTACAGCAATGCCTGTCTTAGCTACATGTTCGTAGACATATACTCCTCCTCCTCCACTCTAAGGGAGAAAATGACAAAATCACATTCTGTGAGGCCAGACTATTACCAAATTGGGTCTGAGGATCAACATCAAATTTTATAGGACTGACCTATTTAAATAAAACAAGTTCTCACAAGCTGTGGGATTGTGGGCAATTCCACTGCTCTTGGGCTCAATTTCTGCATGTGTATACTAAGTAAGCTGGGCTCGGTGGTTTTCTTCAATTACTTCTTATACAAGATAGTTTCACTTTTAAAAGCTGTAGTGATATAAATCTGGTACTGATAAGACTGCTACGAATTAAGGAGTTAGAGGGGAGAAAGGAGAAAACTAAATTTTGACAGGAAAATACAAAGACACAACTCATTCATGGTCTAGACAGTGGTATTTTTTCCTTTCTCTGTGTATCTGTAGTGGGCCTGAACTCAGGGTCTGGCCTCTGTCTTTTAGCTCTTTGCTCAATGTTAGTGCTCTTCCATTTGAGTCACAGATCTAATTCTGGCCTTTTGGTAGTTAATTGAACATAAGTATATGATGGACTTTTATACCCGGCCTGACTTAGAACCGAAATCCTCAGATCTACACCTACAGAATAAATAGGATTACAGGCTTGAGCCTTGCTATATGACCTAGCAGTGCTGTTACATTGCTGAGCTGGGTAGCCTGAGCTGAAAGGGGATTCGTCTCGGGAAGCAGGCCTACCTATGCACTCCTCTGCTGTCAAGGTTGGGACTTAGGATGGACTTCCTTTGGATATCACTGGTTTCGAAAGAAGCCCTGCTAACCTTGTTAGGCAAGGTTATCTTTGATCTGATTTGTCTGTTCTTGGATAGATTGCAGGGTGGAAAGCATTAAAATATCCATTTCCTTTGTGGTTTCTTTCTCTAGATTTGAATCATTCACTTGATTCTTCCCAGCTACTTCAAGAAAAGTGCTATGAAAGAATGCCAAGGTGAGTTCCTTTCGTTTGACATTTGAGAAATAGCTCTATTTTTTTTTTTTTTAGTCCAGAGAGTACATCCATCAACTCATTTAAAAATCTCCAAATTATTTGTGGCTTTCTTGTATGATGAGGGGCTAGATGCTGTTGGAGATGAGAATTTCCTTCCTCCCCTTTCCTTTACTCTAATCATTATCTTAATTCCCTATTTCCAAATATACCAACCTGAATGGATATGACTTCAGACTAGAGGGGATTTTTATGAACCAGGTTGAAGAATCAAGTAAGTTTTTCAGAATTTCGCTCTGACTAACATTTTATAGTCCTATGATTTTAATATATTAAGTTAAACCTAAACGTTTTCATTTTCTTCCATGAGAAATGGTTGAATAGTATCACTTTTATGTGGTTCAGTGTACCTGGAAAAGCTTAGTGTTGTGTTGCTTAGAAACACATTGAACACATCTATGAATATAGTAATGATAAACAGTAAAGCATATTAAACCACTAACATAATGTTTTTAAAAAAATACTTATCTCAAGCATTGGATATTAAAAACTATCTTCTAAACTTTCATAAACCATGTGGGAACTGAATATTTTTACATATCTTATTTTCTTTTATAAGAAGTATTTTTTCTGTGTTCTGTGTTTCTGTGACGAATCAGAAGCAGTCTAATTTAAAATCAATTTTATTGTTTAGTTTGCAATTACAACATCCCAGTTGAATATTTGCAGTAAATTTTAATGACTAATAAACTGCATGCTTGATTACATGCTATGAGTAAAAATATCTTTCTATGAGAAAGGGTGTTTTTCAGCTTGGTATTGACCCAGGCAATATATAAATTTGTTATTCTCATTGAAGGGAATACAAATGAGTACAAACAGATTTTTAAGGGGAAATATTTAAAAATCAGCAATTAAACTAATGGGTATTCATTTTGTGTTACTTATTATAAGTATTTTTAAAAAGCCTATGTAAATACAACACCTAGGTGTATTTATTTTCTGAGGCCAGTGTACTACTAATTTAAAAAGTTGTAAATAGCACAATTATTCTAGTGAATTAATTCCCTTTAAATTGCCTGCATTTTCTTTGTTAATGTGCTACCCAAACATGGGAGAGATCATTACGTAGCTTACTCTGAGAATGCTCCCAAAATGACTTTCTGAATTTTTCAAAGCATCATCTCATCTCTTGTTCTTTGTGCACCTGCTAGTTATTATCATTTACCATTTCAATACTCTTTTCTTCCAGTTCTTTTCTGTCCTACTTTCATTTCAAGGTAGTTTAATTTCTTCCTCTTCTGTGAGGCCTCCTAGACACCCAACATATCTAGGGATTAAATCCCCTGCTCCAAGTTTCTGCTCTCAGTTTGTGTTTCCACTGTAGTTCATCTGAAACTTTCTACTAGGTGATCAAACACATTTCTTTCTATGTCCACCTCTCAGACTCTCCATTTCTCTCCTTCATGTTCCATGCCTTGCCAAGTCATGCTTTTTGTCTAATCAATCTGGGGTTGCTCGATTGAATTACTTTCTGAAATTAATGTTTGTATAAGACACGGTAATTGTATACTCTTGTATAAGACAAGATAATTAAGGGCTAGGCTTAATTTTTTTCTTAAGCCCTGCAGTTGGAGTGGCTGGCCAGTTACTTATTTTCACCTCCTCATTTTGCTAAGGATCTCAGTTACCCTCTCATTTTGGGGCTCATTGTATAAACTCTCTTACACTGTCGTATATTTAACTTGAAATGCAATTTTTAAATATGGAGTAATACAGGTGAGAAATAGATAATGTCTGCATCATTGTAACTGATCTAAGTATTCAAAGATAGGCATGTGAAATATAGATCAGTGTTAGAAAGAACACAGGAAAAGCAATTATTTAAGAAGGAATTAAGTGGGGCTGGGGATATGGCCTAGTGGCAAGAGTGCTTGCCTTGTATACATGAGGCCCTGGGTTCGATTCCCCAGCACCACATATACAGGAAACGGCCAGAAGTGGCGCTGTGGCTCAAGTGGCAGAGTGCTAGCCTTGAGCAAAAAGAAGCCAGGGACAGTGCTCAGGCCCTGAGTTCAAGGCCTGGACTGGCCAAAAGAATAAAAATAAAAAAAAAGAAGAAGGGAATTAAGTAAGGCATGGTGGCTCATGCCTGTAATCCTAGTTACTTTGGAGACAGATTGGGAGTTCAACTCAGGGAAAAGTTCATGTACCCACAACTCTGCACAAACTTTTATCTGATAAATTAATGTCTTGAAAATGTTCCCCATTTTATGCCTGTAGTACAGTGGAGTAGATATAATCATGCCATCATTCATTTACTCATTCAACAAACTGCCATTAAGTCGCTGTGCTAGCAGTTGTAGGAATAATAATGGAAATATTAATAGTCCCCTGTATCATGAAAGGAAACATATTTGGCAGTGCTGGGGTGTGAACTTGGGACTTTGTGCTTGATAGGCACAGCCATTCCTCCAGATCTCTTATTCTGGAGATAGGACTACCCATTTGTGCTCTGGTCTGCCTGGATTCTAGTCCTCCTGTGTATTCATCCTGTGCAGCTGGCCTGATGAACGCATGCTATCACACCCGGCTTTTCCTATTGACATGGAGTCTTGTGAGTATTTTTCTCTGTCTGGCCTGGAATTGTGACTCTACCAACCTCAGTCTACCTGATAGACAGGCTAAGAGTTATATACTACTATGACCAGATAATGCATGAGACACGGTCTTGCAAAATTTTGCCTAGGCTGTCCTAAAACTGTGATCCATCTGTCTCCACTTCATGAATAGCTAGGACTACATTCATGAGCCACCATAGCCTGGCTGGAATGAAAACTGAATGGAGAGAGTTTTAGTTGTTGTTATATTTTAATCTTTCTCTTTTAGTTTCTTTCCTTCCTTCCTTCTTTCTTTCTTTTTCTTTCCTTTTCCTTTCTTATTTCATTCTCTCTTACTCTCTTATCTATGTGTCTATCTTACCATATCTGTATCTCTTTCTGTGTGTGTGTGTGTGTGTGTGTCTGTCTGTCTGTCTGTCTGTCTTTAAATAGTCATACAAAGGGATTTCAATTCAACAGGCCAATTGATGAGTACAATGCATTGTAGTCAGTTTCACTGCTTCTATCATCACCTTCCTAGTCTTCCTCCCATCCATTAAAAAAAAAAATGTTGAGCTGAGTTGTTGTGACTCTCATCTGTAATCCTAGCTACTCATTAGGCTGAGACCTGACAATCACAGCTTGGAGCCAGCCTTGACAATAAGGTCAGCAAGACTCTTATCTCCACTAAATCACCAAAAACGCTGAAAGTTGAAGTATGGCACGAGTCGTAGAATTCTAACCTTGAGCACCAAAGTTCAGGGACAGTTCACAGGCACTGAGTTCAAGCCCTATGGCTGGCACACACATACACAAACACAACTTTTCTTTTGAACAATGAAACTGCTATTTTATATTTTAAGTAACTAGCTTCCTTTTTATTCAGTGATAATAATATATTATATAATAATAATTCCATCATGGGAGGATTGGCGTTATTTTGATTCTGTCCTCTTCCTGTCCTGGGATTGGTAGGTGGCACATCTTTGATGTGTGACAGTGATCGGAACATGCAGCATAATTAGTAAATGTACTCATCATTCATTGCATATATCTGTAATAGCATAAGGTGTATAGATGGTTTCAGAAAAATAAAAAGTAAGGTCTAGGTAAGTTTACCACAGTGATATAAAGTAGAAAGGAAATGAATGAAGGCACACTTACATGGTTCCAATGCAAGGTAGAATATAAGGTTGAATTGAAGGATGCGTTGATGGAATCCCATAGAGAAGTTCAGGGAGGTTAGTAAATACTTCCCTTTTGGAATTCCAAGAACAGCTTTAAAGAGAGGATTGGCATTTATTATACAAAACCAAAGTATGGTTAGGATAGGGACCATTAGTGGTTGTGGAAATATCCCTAGGATGGAGTAAGTACTGTGAGGGTAAATGGGAAAATCCATGTATGTACATGGAGAGTGGACACATGGAAGATGGATTGAGTGTGACTACCATGACCACACCACCCACCCACTGTGCTCTACTCTACAGGGAGACAGATGTGCTTCCTTTTTCCAGATCTAGATTTGCATGAATGCTTTCGTGCTTGCACAGTCAGTTGTATTGATAGACTCATGCTGTGGAGGGCTGTGATAACCTTGTACTTATACAGTGCTGATAGGCTATTGGATGTGCAAAAGAAGAATCTAAGTACCTATTAATTCATCAAATGCCATTGCATGTTCATGAAAATCAGATGAAAGCCAGTTTCTACATAGGAGCAAATCTGCTTTTCTGTGCTCACTTGGTGTGCAGAGAGAGATTACTCTGTTTCCCTAAGAAGGTTAAGCTGTCATCTAGTCAAATATGGATTTAAAATAATGCTGCCAAAGCAGCTGCCTTCCTGTGATTGATGATGATGATGATGGATGATGATAGTTTTGAAATCAGTTTTGCAGGGGAAATTGCCATTTTTTCCACTTTGGCTGAGTTGTAGCCTGGACTTGGGAATTTCCTGTCATATTAAGTATCCCTTTTGATTAAAAAGGAAATTGCTAAGGACTGTGTTCTCTGTGATAAAATGGCTCTAAAACTGATGGTGCAGGGTGGGGGGTGAGGGATAAATGATCATTAGTTTCTCTACATGTGTGACTTGAGCGATGGCAGCTCTTCTGAGCTAAAGTGTAATCTCATGATGAGTTACGTTTGGGGAAACAAATAGTAACAGATATCCGTGAAGTGGCAAAACATGTGATACTAGGAGATATGGTAGTAACCGTTCCTTATTAAATGTGTTCAAAGGATGTCTACTGTACTGCTGTTTCATCTCTGCCTGCCTCCATATTTGCTCCTCTCCTTAGATCGTATTTTGGCCAGATATCCGCAGGGCTTGTTTCCTTGCTGACTTGGTCAGTGTTGAGATGATGGCTCATCAGGGAAGCCTTTCCTACCTTCATCTCTAGAATAGGCTCCAGACTACTTGGTAATGTATGATATTCATCAACACCTTGAAACTCCGTTTTAAACTGCAGGCCCAAAGACCAAGAGTCCCAAGTTAGGTCCAGCCAGTGCCAAATTAAAGAGACATGATGCAGGGCAGGGAGAGAAGATTTCCTACCTGGCAGCCATGGGAAGACAGCACTGCTATACACTCTCAGCCAAGTGCAGTTGCATAGAAATTAGCTTCAGGCTAAATAGAGAGAATTGGAGGCTGACAATGAGAAAGGCATGGGTAGTTAAAACAATCCCAAACCCCAGGTATAGCCTGGTTGACCATTATCTCAGTGTTTGTCCTAGGACCCCTTCCAGAGAATGATTATCTCTTTACGCTGGAGTGGTACAGGAACAAGTTGCCGGGCAGGTGATCTCTTGAGTTTTCCTCTGCTTATTTTCAGATGGTAAGGAGGCATTACCTGTTTGAGGACAAGTTTGCCATCTAAACAGGATGTTGTCTGAGAATCTTCTTTCTTCCCGGGGACCGAGGATATTGCAAAGGGACTTCAGGGGAGAATAGCTCAAATTCAAAGTTGGAAAACTTTCACTTCATTCACAGGGTGCAGCAATAGCATCTCTTGGATTGCCTCTTACAACCTGACATGTGAAAACTGCTTTAGTCTCCTCACGGTAAGGTAGGATAAATGACAGCAGGAATTTCTTTCTTTAGTGTTATCAAAGGCAGACCTATACAAATTCTTTATCCATAATAGACACTCCACTAGTACTTATTGAATTATTAGCTGCATGAATATGTCTTTATTTTAGGCTACAAAGAGTGCTTAAGATGTAAAAAGAACCTAGTTAATGTTTGCCTATAGAATTCAGGTCAAGCATTTTGATTCCTTTATCCAAATTGCTTTTGTTAGTGTATGCACAAATAACACCAACAGCCATGGGAAGGAAATGAGACATTGCCGGCTTACTCTGAGGTAGACCACTTTTTTAGACCTCATTACTTTCCAGAATAAAGGGCATAGCTTTGTTGGGGAAGTTAACTGCCACTCTATACCAATGTGTTGTGAAATGCTTTCACAGATGCTGGTTTGATTAAAAAAAGCTACTATGAAAAAGGAAAGGAAACAAAACCAAACTCCTTTCCCTCCCCCAGCCCCCAGTATTTTCTAAAGGTCAATAATGTTTGTATCCATTTGGGTAAATAGGATCAATCAAAACTATGCAAGCTTTATAGGGGCTGCTTCCTTCACAAACATGTTTTCCACCTCAGCCATTCATCATATCTAGAAGTTTGGCTGGTAAGCTCCAGCTCTCTCTTCAGTGAATAGTGAAAACAGCCATACAGTGGATTTGTAAAGGGAAAAGTCTGTTAAAGCGACAGAAGTGGTATGTGTTCGCTGGACAACATAAAATATCATAGTGTCGCCTGCTTATATTAGTGTTGACTTGATGTGCTGAAGCTCAGCTCCTCTCTAGGAGAAATAATACTTGGTCTAAAAGGAAATAAACTTGTGGCAGAAAAAGCTAAACTGCAGATACAATTTAGAAAGCCTGCAAGTGGACCCTCCCAATGCCTTGTGCTTACTAATGAAACGGAGAGTAGCGATGGGACACCCTGGTCATCTGATCTGAGAGCCTTACAAATTGCAGAGAGCCTTAAATAACCAAAGTAGAAGCAGATTCCTTCTTCCCTTTTTCAAAAGGTGCGTTGAGCTTTCTTTTTTCTTTTTCCTTTATTTTTGTCAGTTGTTGGGCTTGAACTCTGGGTCTGGGTGCTGTCCTTGAGCTCTTAAGCTCAAGGCTACTGCTCTAATATTAAGCTTTTTTGTCAGGAAAAAAATGAGCACTATGACACATGAAGACTAACAACATGGCAGCAAGTGTATTTTCTCCACATTCAACAGGAATTCCTTAGCTAGCTGGTGCCTAGTGTAATAACATGAAAATCATCTTAGAACCTCTAGATTCAGAAACTACCCTAATTGTGTGTGACTTCATATCAAGAATCTATATATTTTTTCCAGGTTAGTTAGTGCTTATAAAAATAGTGGACAGATAAACAAAGAAAGATAAAGATTCATTTAAATTTGTTATAGAACAGCTTGAGATTGAGCATAAAGTATGTAGCTCACAGAGTTGAGTTTAGGCATCTGCTGAAATATATGAAGATAGAAGACCATTTGAAACAGAATGGAATGGGCAACGAATTTAATTGAGGGAGAGTAAGGAGTTGTATTGAAATATGTAGAATCCAATAAACTGAAAAGAAATCAGCTAAGCAGAATAAATGTGTGTGTGAGGGTGTGTGTGTGAGTGTGTGTGTGTGTGTGTGTATGTGTGTGTATTGTCCTGGGGTTCAAACTCAGGGCTGTGGTGCTGTCCTTCAGCTTTTTGTTTAAGGTTTGAGCCACAGCTTTACTTCTGGATTTTTGATACTTTATTAGAGATACGAGTATCAAAGAAGACTTTACTGCCCAGGTAAGCTTCCAACTGTGATCCTCAGTTCTCAGACTTCTGAGCTGGTAGGATTACAACCATGAGCCACCAGTGCGCAGCTCCAGCTAAACAGAACTTTTAGCCTCTGAATGAAACAGGGGGGAGAGGAGTTGCGCCATCATGTTTTAGTTATAGATTCCACCCATAGCACCCTTGCCATAGAGGTATTCTTTGGAGGAATTGAGGCATAGTCTTAGGTCTTATCCCCTACATAATGAGTGCTCTTTCTGAGTTCCACTTTTAGATTCTTTGCAAGATCCCTGCAGAGGGATTTTGAATAATTTTCAATTCCTACTTTAGCTGGGATATGTGCCAGAAATGGATTTAAAGCAGTAGATGGATTTTAAAATAAGCCAGCTCTTAGTATTTCCTAATCCTTTTCTAGTATTTTGTGCATTGCCTAAAAATATTGTTGTTTTCAACATGGGCTTTTGGTTTTATAGAGAAAAGGTAATTCACTTCATTAAAAAATATTATGGAATTGAAATTTTAAAATTTAACTCTCCTATGTAAAACCGTATTTATTTCTATGTAGCCAGTTAAAATACAAGGATTGTATTTCATGCAATAGTTTTAGATTCAGATGTATTTTTGTAAGCAGTAATGTCTCTTTAATTAATAGACCAGGGATGAAATGATTGGATTTTTCCCCTTTAATGAATAGCTAATTAATAGTAGAGCTAGAACCTAGATATTCTGAATCATGACTTCATACTTATTTTATCCATTAAGAACAGAATAGGGTGTTTTAAGCAATTAATAAGATTATACCTGTTAACCATATTATCATGTTACTTACCCTTTAAGCCTTTCCTTTATTATCTGTAAATCGAGGTTACTGATAACATTTACCTTAGTAGATAATTGTAAAGATAGATTCGGCATAAATTTTTAAAATGACAATAACTTTCAAAGTCTTTAAAATAGTCAAATTATGATCATCTGTGTATTAGTAGTTATTTCTGTATGACAAATCACAGATATAGATGCTCCCAATAAGTTATATTTCTGATTTTTAAGACCCATGAGTCATTCATTCCCTCCTCATGGGCTCATTAGGTTAACTTTAAAGCCTCTGCTACTACTTCTTTTATCTCCAGGCTTTCTCCTTCTAGGTAAAGATCTGTTTCCAAACTCCCCAAATGGTGGCACCATTCACTGCTTTGTAGTGAATGGTTAGGCTCTGAGATCACCTTGAGCATTGACCTTGAGATCACCTTGGCCACCTCAGTGGGCCAGTTCCCAGAATTCACTGTCTGTCCTCAGGTTCTTGCACATGTGGTCCTCCCCCACAGGGACCTTACACGGAGTACTGCATTTCTTCAAAGTGGGTAGGATACTGTCACGTTTTGTGACACTCCTTTTAACCCTGTGATCCGTTCCTTCAAATAGTTCACCTGTTAAAGGCAAGGCCACGCAGGAAGATCGCCCGTGGTGAGCTCAGAACCAACTGGTATGGCCCACTTGATCCAGTGCCATGTACCAGGTAGCCTATGGCAGCAGGGAAGTCGGTGTTATTCATGATTATTCAGAATTCACACCAGACAGAGGAGGGCACCAAGCTGGAGCTAGACACCAAGATTAGGAATCTTGAGGACTGCTACTGAATTCTTCCTTCCACAGAGAATTAGTGTTTTTAACCATTATTATTTACCACTGAAGTTTTTCAATTGGATTTTGAATTAATAGTGTGTGGGGGGGGTGGGGGGTGGGGAAGAGACAACTGAACTATTCTGAATACATCATTAATAAAGGTTATGTGAGTTAGTTGTTCATTCATTTTTGTATTGCATTTTCCATATTTGGGTCATATGATATACTATCCCTCAAAGAAGACAACAGTTTATCTTGTATCTTTTCCCAGTCCTGAATAAAAACAAAGTGATGCTGGGAATATGGCCTAGTGGCAAGAGTGCTTGCCTTGTATACATGAAGGCCTGGGTTCAATTCCCCAGCACCACATATGTAGAAAACAGCCAAAAGGGGTGTTGTGGCTCAAGTGGCAGAGCGCTAGCTTTGAGCAAACAAGAAGCCAGGATAGTGCTCAGGCCTGGAGTTTAAGACCCAGGACTGGACAAAAAAACAAACAAACAAAACAACAACAACAACAACAAAAAACCAAAGTGATCAAGGAACTTCAAATATATTATTCCCATATCAATATAGAACCCGATAATTTAAAATAGGACATTTTCAATATCATTGAATCAATTCCAATTATTTTAAGCGCATCCTTAGAAAAGACAAAAAAAATTACATTCAAGAGAATAAGAGAAATTTGGATTATGATGTTAATATTCTTTTGTTGCATGTTTACTAAGTGTCACCATCAAATAAGAAATTTCAAGTAAGGCTCTTTTGCATCTTAATATAGTAAAGAAGCTAATGGGAAACTGACCTTCCTAGGCAGATTTTAAAATGCATTATCTGTCCTATAAGCTCAGTGCTAATTCCCTTGTACACCTGGAACGTGCCACCAGCAATTTGTAATAGAATCAATTAACATTTGGGAGGTTGAGCATGGTCATCTAGGATATTAAACATTTGCTCCAGGAATACTAATAAAGTCCACTGACATTATGTTCCCAAAGTAGAACTTAAGACTAATAGAAACATTAAGGGGACAGCAAGTAATTGACTGAATACCAATGTAGACATGTTTTCCCCAGTTCTTGTCATTGAGGTGTTTTGTTATGGTTCTTAAGTACTCACTGACTTACAATGCAGGGTAAAGTTTGGAAATTCTTTCAAAGTAGCATTGTTATTGCTCCCTAGCTACATAGGCATTTACATAAACCACACCATGGGGGGGGGGGTTACAACAAAATCAAATGAAAAGAAAGGATTCATTTGTTCTTTTCTCCACTTCATTGGTTCCTTGCTATGTCTGCATTTGGGATTTCTTGAGTAGCCGAGAAATGAAATTTTGTAAAATATTACATAGTCTTTGTATTGTGGTGATATGTAGCCAAAATAAAGGAATTGCTTTATTTATTTTTTGATACTTTCTGTCTTATTTGAGGGAGTCCAACCAAATGTCTTGCATATTTATTCTCAGCAAGTACTGTACCACTGAGCCACACTCCACAGCTTTTTTTCATATTTTAAAAGTTGATTTAGTGCTATTTATTTTCATAGTTCACAGTGTGTCATGTCAGTATGTTCATGATTTTTCAGTACCTTTTCTACCATGGATTCTGTTCAAAAGTAAGTTGGAAGAGATCTCCAGTGTCATGAAGTGTAACTATGAGACAGAGAGAAAGAGAGAGAGAGAGAGAGAGAGAGAGAGAGAGAATGTTTCCTCATTTCAAACAGATATCTAGTTTATGGATTTATATTCTTTATAATCTATTTTATCCATGGAAACATAAATGATAAGAAAGTCAGTCCTGCAACTCTGTTTTCTTGATTTAATTTTATTTCCTTTAGCTTGGCCCAAAGTAGTTACGTAGAACTTGTAATGATAGCTATTTGCATGCATTCTATATTGACATGTTTGTTTGTATGTTGGTTTACTGTGCCACTGGGCTGACTGGAACTCAACTCAGGGCCTGGGCACTATCTCTTAGCTTTCTTGATCAAATCTGGCACTCTACCTTTGGAGTCATAGTTATTTTTATAATGTTTTGTTGGCTAATTGGAGATACCAGACTTAGAGGCTTTTCTTCCCTGCTGCATGTGAACCTTGATCCTCAGATCACAACCTTCTGAGTAGCTAGGAATGCAGGGGTGAGCCACTAGTGTCTAACTTACATTGACATTTATAAAGAAAAACTAAAAATATACCCTGGCATACAATAACTGATATATACACATCAATTTACTGAATGAAGACATCATAGGAATTAAAATAGTCTTTAATGAAGTGTTGAACGTTATCTTCCCTCCAACATAATTGAATGACAGAAGTGTTCACTTCTTAAAAGTTTTTTTGTTTTTGTTTTTGCCAGTCTTGGGCCTTGGACTCAGGGCCTGAGCACTGTCCCTGGCTTCTTTTTGCTCAAGGCTAGCACTCTGCCACTTGAGACACAGAGCCACTTCTGGCCATTTTCTATATATGTGGTGCTGGGGAATTGAACCCAGGGCTTCATGTATACGAGGCAAGCACGCTTGCCACTAGGCCATATTCCCAGCCCCTTAAAAGTTTGTTTTTTTAAAAAAAAAATATTATATTGTGATCCTCTGCTGTGACTTGCCTAAACCTGTGCTAATTATTCCCTATGAGGGAGACCATAGAGTCCATGTTTCTTTGGGTCTAGTTCACTTCACTTAGTATAATTTTTTCCAAGTCCTTCCATTTCCTTACAAATGGGGCAATGTCATTCTTTCTGATAGAGACACAAAATTCCATTGTGTATATGTACCACATTTTCCTGATCCATTCGTCTACTGAGGGGCATCTGGGTTGGTTCCACATTCTAGCTAGGACAAATTGTGCTGCAATGAACACAGAAGAGGATCACAAGATCCCAATAGCTATGCCCTTATGAACACATAAGATGATGCTAAGTGAAATGAACTCCATGTTATGGAAACGATTGTTATATCATTGTTGTAACTACTTTCAATGTGTAACTACTTTCATGTGTAACCGTAGCTTCTATTATTGATGATCTTCTTGTATCCCCTTCCTGTGGTTGTACCTGAACTATCACTGTATCTTATCTGAGTTCATTGGAAACCGTGTATACTGGTATTAGAACTAGGAAAGTGAAAGGGAATACCCAAATCAAGAGAAACAGGGTAAAAAGAGAAACGACTCCAAAAGCAATACTTGCAAGACCATTTGGTGTAAACCAACTGAAAAACTCATGGGGGGAGAGGGAAAGGGAGAGGGGGGGAGAGGGGAATGAGGGAGGAGGTAACAAACAGTACAAGAAATGTATCCAATGCCTAACGTATGAAACTGTAACCTCTCTGTACATCAGTTTGTCAATAAAAATTTAAAATAAAAAAATTATATTGTCTTTAAGAGATTGTCCGAAGGAGTTGCCATTCAACAAAGTATTTTATGGATACAATGCATCTTAAACCATGTCATTGTTTCAACATTCTCACCCCAAACTCCCAATTCACTCTACCTCTCACTTTTCTTAACTTTATAGGCTATATATAAAAAATATTATTTTGTCATTTAACATAGCAATTTTTCTGTACATGCATCTTAATCGGTTTTCATCCTTTTATAAGCTTATATGATAAGTCCAATTGGAAATAAAACATTTCCAAATGGATTTTCAACATATTTCCATTTTAAAGTCACCTGTTACATTTTTGTTTCTCTCTGGAATCTTATTATTACTATATTAGCTTATGTTTTAAAAATGATTTTCTAAACATGTTCCCCAAAAGTCTCTGAATTTACATACCAGTATAAATAAGAATACATTGTCCTCTCATTGTCCCTGTACTTCCCTTGACTGCATTGCATACTTATAAAAAAGTAAAAGTAAATTTGAAAGGAGTCATTATATGTCTAGTCAGGTGTCATTTGCTCATACCTATAAACCTGGCTACTCAGAAGGCTGAGACCTGAGGATTGAAGTTCAAAGCCAGTTCTGGTAGGAAAATCCATATAACTCTTACCTTCAATTATCCTGCATAAAGTTGGAAGTGGGACTTTTGCTTATGCCAATCTTTTGCGAAAAAAAAGCTAAGGGACAGTTTTGAGGCCCTGAGTTTGAGCTCCAGCACTGACATACACACACAAAAATTTTCTATTCCTTCTCTACTATTTTCTATTTATTAGGATTTTGACTTATTTCAGATTTAAGTGCCTTTCCATGCTTTTAAATATGTATTTTGTATAAGATTTATGGCATGAGATTTATGAAAGCGGAGCCCAGAAATGTAAAATCTGTTGTTTTAGTCAACAAACAAAACAAAACAACAAATATTCTGTCATATGGTTTGTGCCATAACTCTAAAATTTCCTTTATCTTTTTATGATTGATTCACTGCTAAAGAGCTCTTCTCATAATTTTTTTTTTATTTAACTAAAGCATTCCTTTAAAGTAGAAGTAAGCGCCTTAAGACTTCTCTCTGGCTTCATGGATTCAGTTTGATCCTATATGCTAAGACTTATTAATTAAACATTTTCAGTTATTTCTGCATAGTTAATTGGTATCTTACTACTCTCTGATATTTTGACTTAGGCAGTTTCATTGACTGTCAACAGCAATTGCTTTTTCTGTGTTTGTTTTACCTCCATGAAGTATTTTAAAAGTTACTTTCTAAAAAGTCAGAGGGAAACCTATATGTAGTTGCTCAGTAAGATATTTTATTTAGGATGGTATGCTTAATTACAACTTGAGAGTTTTCTTGCTGTTTTAATCATCCATTGGAGAGCTTTCCCGTCTTTTTGATCATCTACTCCTGACTGGTACTCTTTCGTTGTTCCTGGGTGTGAATTGACCACCCCTAAGAGAATAAGTTCAGAAATCCCTGGCTCACACTTCTTGTGTCTAGCCATTTCACTCAAGCCCCCTGATCCTCAGATCACCTCTACAAACACTGATCTTTGGCTTCTCAGATTCTTTGACATGACATTGCATGTCTTAACCTGAGTTTCTGACCTTTAACTATTTTTGTTTATGATCATTTTTGGTATTTCACCATTGATTTGCTCTTTTGTGTGTGTGTGCACTACAGGCTTGGATTAGTGATAATAGATCCCCATTTCTCCTTTTCTACACTTCCCCGAAAGGGTCTGATGGTGGGTCTCTCCTAGCAGTTGTTTACTATGACTTTGATCTTCCTCATCTATTAGTTTACTTATTAGGTACAACCCTCAGGCATAGATCCTGTTTTCCAGAAAAGGAGATATAAACTTAGAGATTATTAGTAATTCATCCTTAGCTGTATTGCTCTGATAAGATAATCATGCAGTGATTATTTATTTCCTCTAAATTTCTGGCGTTATCACTTGAAAGCCCTAACTTTAACCATATTTCTGTATATGTGTGTTTCCTTTTTAGTGTTTAGATGATATCTTGTTACACCCTTTCTTTCACAGGGAAGCTGATTTTGTTTTGTTTTTGTTTGGCCACTAACCAATTAATGCATGGAGGGGAGGGAGGAAAGAGAGGTCTGAGAATGGTGTAAAAGGCAAACCAATGCAAGTGGAACACTCACAAGACAATATGCTGCCTGAGAATATGGCCTAGTGGCAAGAGTGCTTGCCTCATATACATGAAGCCATGGGTTCGATTCCCTAGCACCACATATATAGAAAACAGCCAGAAGTGGCACTGTGGCTCAAGTGGCAGAGTGCTACAGCCTTGAGCAAAGAGAATCCAGGGACAGTGCTTAGCCCTGAGTCCAAAGCCAGGACTGGCAAAAACAAAACAAGACAATATGCTGTAAACCAACTGTACAACTCAAGGTGGGGGAAGGATACTGGGGAGGGGGGAAAGGTGGGAGAAAAATGACTGAGGAGGTAACAAGTTTGATAAGAAATGTGCTCACCGCCTTATGTACGAAACTGTAGCCCCTCTCTATATCACTTTGAAAATAAATAAATACATACATACATGAAAGAATTCATGCTTTTCACATGATTTCTCATAGTCATGTATTCAAGTATTTTCTTATTACAAAATAAGACTCATAGTTAAGCATCTTGAATGCTGCAGTTATATCTGTAGTTGGTGAGAGAGTAACCTGGATTTGAAACCTGTTCCTTCATGATCCTCGTATCTGTGGAGATGGTTCCCTTCTTCCTTGCCCCACTTTGTACCTTGCTTCTAGCACCTTCCTTCTGTTATTCTCATGCCTTTCAGTTCGGGTCGTGGAGCTATCCTGGTTTCATCCAGTTAGTGGAAATTCACATTGCTTTTTGAAAAATATACTGGAGTCAGATACATAGCTAGAGCTTGATACATTATTCAGAGACACTATAGGGTTCATTTGGTTTTTGTTTGTTTTTGTTTTTTTTGCCCAGAAATGGAAATAACAGTCCCTACACTTTTTTTTTTTTTTTTGCATGTAAATCTGTGGTTCTATTGTTGCTGTTGTTTGGTTTGGTCAGTCACATAACACAAGATTAGATGAGACTCTCTCTACTTTACCTTGCAGATGTCTGGGAAGGCATTTCTTCCTTGTAGCTGGTCACATGCAAGAGTTTAAAGCTACCAAGGCTTCTATGCAGTGGCTTTTCCTCAGTGGTGACAACCAAAAATGTGTTCAGATAGTACCAAATATGTTTCCTGCTGAAAGGATACAAAGGCTCTTGTTGGTTAAATTAAGATGACTGTGCAAATGTTTTGTAGGTTTTAGAACATACACCAAAATGAAGTGATAGTTAGGAAAAACTTTAAGAAAAATATTCTGACATATAAATCCAGAACTTGGGGGTCTGAAGCAAGAAGATCATGAGTTCATGGCCATTGTGAGCTACCCAGAACGTTCCAGGATAACCTGGACCATATCAAAACTTGTAACGTAGCTGGGAGCCCGTGGCTCAAGCCTGTAATCCGAGCAATTCAGAAGGCTGAGATCTGAGGATCACGGTTCAAAACCAACCCAGGCAGGAAAGTCCCTGAGAGTCTTATCGCCAATTAATCACCAGAAAACCGGAAGTAGTGCTGTGGTTCAAGTAGTAGTAGCTAGCCTTAAGGTGAAGAGCTCAGGGACAGTGCCCAGGCCTAGAGTACAAGCCCCACACCCAGCAAAAGCAAAACAAAACAAAACAAAAAGCTTCTAAGGAATAATAAAAACAAAAGTTACCATTGAACTGTCCCAAAATAACAGAGGAGAAAACTATGGTAATTAAAAATCAGACTTGAACAATTCCTGTGGGGTCTTTATTTCTTCCCCCTATATTGGGGTTTGAAATCAGGGTCTTACATTGTCACTTGATATTTTTTATTTTGCCCACTTTTTTTTTCTTTTTCACCACTGTATCCATAGTTCCACTTCTATTTGGCTGGTTAGTTGGTGAAAGGAAATCTCATGGACCATTTTTTCTGCCCAGGCTGACTTTGACCTTCAAATCCTCCGAGTAGAGTTGTCAGAGTAAGCTACCAACTCCCAACGCCAACAAAACAAAAAAAAAATTACTTATTTGTGATTATTTTACTAGTCTAAACGGAGAGCTTTTATATTTGCTAGGAAGATGCTTGATCACGTGAGCCACTCCTCCAGCCCTCTTACATCTTTGCATAGACTTGTTCATGTGGGTGCCTGCTTTTGCATTACTCCAAAAAAAATAAATAAAACTTAATATAATTTTGTCTAACGAAGCTTCCCATTATAGAGTTGAGGTTTTATTTCTTCATGAAATATTCTGCAGCAATTCACCACCTTAAGATAAATAATGAAAGTTAAAATGCGCTTGTCAAAATAAATGAACACATCACATTTGGGGATAGAAATATCCCTACTTTTTATTTTATTTTCGTCACACATGGTGCACTTCATCCTGTTCTTTATTGCAGTGTTTGTTGAAATGGAATGGCTCAAAGTTAGCATACAAAGTTAGAACACTTATACAGCGTTTGTCCCAGAGAACTGAGATTTTTAAAAAAGGTGCTTGTTCATGTGTGTATGGGTAGTTTATGTGTGTATGCTGGACACACACACATGCACGTGTCAGTTCTGGGGCTTGAGCTCAGGGCCTGGTCTTTGCTCAAGCCTGGTTCTCTCCCACTTGAGCCACTGCTCTGCTCCCAGCTTTATGTTGATTAATCAGAGTTAAGAGTCTCCAGTCTTTCTACCCTGGGCTGGCTTTGAACTATGATCTTCAGAATTCCACCTCCTGAGTAGCTAGGATTACAGGCATGAGCCAGTGACACTCAGCCGTGCCAATTAAATTCAAAGGAACACATGCTTATTTTCCTACTAGTTGTAGAATAAAACTTTAAAAAATCCCGTGAATATCATTTTCTTAATTAAATGTGGACATAATGCTCTTGCTGTTGTCATCAAATCACCTGATATTCACAAATACAATGTTGTTGTTTTTTAAATTGCAAGTTATATATTATGTATATGATAGGTTAAGGTGATGGGTTTTGGGGAAAAAAACCTGTTTAGAAGAAGGATGTAGGCATCTTCATTTCTCGAGAAATTTTCTACTCTTTTATTGTAACATCTTTTGCTACACTGACCATCTGGGTAAGTGCTCAGGCGTTCCTCCCAGCCACTTGAGGCTGTAGAGTGTTGGTCTGAAAGAGCAAACTAATTGTATGGAATGGGGCCTCTAATATGTAAGGCGTTCTGCGTTGCTCTTTCCTTTGTGTGGAGTTATTGCCCACTCATGTCCAAGTCAGTTCTTTAATTTTCAAGCAGAAACCTGTACCTGGAGAATGGTCGGACATCTTCCATTTGTACTACTTTTTATTATTGTCAGAAGTGATCAGAGAAATCTGCCTGAGTGCGGGGTGTGTGGGATGCATGTGGAGAAATGATTTTATTTTTGCCCAAAAGTCCCAAACATGCTGTCGCCTTCACTTTATTTCTCCTCTCCCATCCTCAGCATCTCTGGAAACTTGATTCACAAATCACATTGCTTCTACTTATTACCAGGCTGTTCTCCAGCTGGCAAAAAATGTGGATCTCTCTCTCTCTCTCTCTCTCTCTCTCTCTCTCTCTCTCTCTCTCTCTCTCTCAAATCATTTCAGCATTTTCCCTTTTCTCATTCCTTGGATATTTCTTTTCAATTTTAATTGGAAATTTCTGTTTATTGAATCCTCACTGTTATTACATAGAATAATATAAGTAAGATATCTAAAATGCTGCTTTGGTTTTCTGCACTGTTTTCTTAACCGATTTTTTTTCCAGATTATTTCCCCTTTTTCCAATTTCATCCACATCACATCTCCCTCCCCCCCCTCTGTCTTTCTCTTTCTCTCCCTCTCTCTCTCCCCATCCATATTTTTGCAACCTTGTATAGGAGAATAAAACTGTTCATGCTGAGATAAGAAAAGCAGTCCTTAAAGGTTCAAATAAGAAAGAAGACTAGGTTTCATAAGCTTGGAAAATGTCCTATAATTATAGCTTCATGCTCTTGGATTTTAAATGATAATTCAATAATCATTCTTTTTCCTCTTCTGGGGATTGTTGAAATTCAAAAAATGAAAAAGACAAGTACTGATGGCTCACACCTATAATCCTAGCTATTCAGGAAGCTGAGATCTGAGGATTGCTGTTTTGAACCAGTTGGGACCCCAAAGTCTGTTAGACCTTTATCTCCAATTAACCACCAACATTCAGAAGTAGGTTTGTGGCTTAAGTGATAAGGTGCTAGCCTCGAGCAAAATAGCCCAGGTCCTGAGTTCAAGCCCTAGGACTGGTACATACCTTTGCATGCGCGTATGCAAACACACACAGAAATATATGAAGGACAGAAAAATGTGAACTACTTACAATTCCATGTGTATTTTACTTTACAAAGCTGCTTCATTCCTTCACTAAACCTGTCCTGATGGCTATTGTGTCACATCCACGATTTCTTTTAATAGCAGTACCTTGCACCATAGCATTGAATTGTGTTAGTCTGGGCTTTCAGAGACAGAAAACCCATGAAGAGACTTAAGGGACATAAAGATCTGGTTGATCTCTTTCAGTTGGGAGTGGATGTGTGCAGTCCCATGCTTCTATGAAGTGTCATGATATCAGATGTACAGGGTTTGTTATACATACCACCTTTTTCCTGTGATGGTAGAGCTTCCATGTTATAGTCATATCCCAAGCAGGCAGAATGGAGACAAGATGTGATTATTTCCTTGTGGGGGAAACATTGCACTTCATTGTTTAATTCTATGCATCAGAGCTTAGTCACATGACCAGTAGTGTTCCCAGAGTCTGAAGGATCTTTATTCTTGCAACCATGAGACCAGCTAAAATGTCTGTCCTGTCTTCTGAAAGGCCAGAAAATGTAACAGCATTTGTTGCACAGACAGGTATTTTAATATAGCCAACATTAATCATGTTTATTTTTTGTCAGTCCTGGTGCTTGAACTCAAGGACTGACCCAAGACTGACCCAAGGACTGGCTCAAGAGCTGTCCCTGAGCTCTTTTTGCTCAAGGCTATTGCTCTACTTCTCGCTTTTGTGTGGTTTAATTTCAAATAAGACTCTCATGGGGACTTTTTCTGCCCCTGCTGACTTTGAAATATGATCCTCAAATCTCAGCCTCTTGACAAGCTAAGATTACAGGTGGGAACCACTACCCCAGCACTCAGATAGCCATTTTCCCCCTAGTAGTTTGAATACTACATGTGGGAGGAACTGATATAATAAAAAAGATTCTATGTTATCATCTTAACATAAAGGTACTACTGGTGATAGATAGTAATCAAAGATATACGCAGAGGGATGATGTTTATCCTACATGTAATTTTGACTAAAATGTGAGTGTATTTTTTTATTTAAAAAATTTACATACTGGTATTAGAACTAGGGAAGGGAAAGGGAATATCAAAATCGAGAGGCAAAGGATAAAAAGACAAACGACTCCAAAAGCAATACTTACAAAAACCATTTGGTGTAAACCAACTGAACAACTCATGGGGGGAGAAGGAAAGGGGGAGGGGGAGGGGGAAAATGAGGGAGGAGGTAACAAATTGTACAAGAAATGTTCCCACTGCCTTACGTATGAAACTGTAACCCCTCTGTACGTCTCTTTGACAGTAAATAAGTACTTATTCAAAAAATAAAGAAAGAAAGAAATTTACCCTATCCTTTATCTATTCAGTAGTCATCAAGCATTCTGTGAGCTGGACATTTGTAGTAGTAGTAGTAGTAGTAGTAGTAGTAGTGTGTGTGTGTGTTTGTGTGTGTGTGTATGCATGCTACTCCTGGGGCCTAAACTCAGGGCCTGCGTGCTATGTTTTGGCTTTTTCACTCAGTTCTAGCACTCTAACACTTTAGTCACACCTCCACTTTTGGCTTTTGGCTGGTTAACTGGAGTTAAGAGGCCCAAAGTCTTTTCCTGCCAGGGCTGGTATCAAACTGAGATCCTCAGCTCTCAGCTGCCTAAGTAGCTAGGTATAATCCACCAGTGCCCGGGTCCTGCAAGCCATTTTTATTGCAAGCGTGATTTTAGCTGTGCTTTGGAAATGCATTTTAGACCTAGGTTTCAAAAGACATAGGAGACTAATTCTTTTAGCTAACAATTTTTCTCCTTAATCTTATTTTTGTCATGTTTTTATCATTCTATATCATCATTTTTTCTGATGGCTTTCTAGATATTCTTATATGATTATATTCTTTTATTCTCCTATGATTTGTTTAAGTTTTAAAAAGAGTTTATTTTAGTCTAACAAGGTTAACTAGTGAGAAATGAAAAAGAAAGACAAATATTTCCTGTTCCTCAGGCAGGAAATGGGAATAAAAGATTTTTCTGGTCCTTTTTTAGAATTTTATTTTATAGTTCTCTTTAAGAGTTGAACGAAGAGGGTTCAATTCAACCTATTAAGGACAATGTGTTTCGCTCAATGCCATTGCTTCCATTACTCTCAGTTCCTGACCACTCTTAAAATGAACTTATCTCCATATGCTAGAGATTTTCTTCCTTCCTCTAGGAGAAATTTTAAAGACAGGCTGTTAGCTGAGATTGAAGCTCCCCTTCCTCTCAGATAAGGAGCTTTAATGTGCTAGGATCAAATTAATTAACTATTTCTTTTAATGAGTGCTATTGTTGAAGAATTTACAATGCCTCCTCTGAAAACTGATTCATGGGAAAAGAATGGTGTTGCTATTTTGAGTGCTTTGAAAGTGTCACAATATTGAAGTCTTCAAGGATGAATTACTGAGGTTGTAGGAAGGGAAAGTTCATTGACAGTATCAGCAGCTGTTAAGTCAGTCCAACATTTAATTTTCTTGGTTTAGGGTTTTTAGATAACCAGAAGATAAGTTCTCCAACTAAAGTCAAGGACCAATTGCAAACATTGCTGTTTTTATTACTCATCACATGTAAACAGCCGTAGCTTCTATTGTTGATGATCCTCTTGTATCCCCTTCCTGTGGTTGTCGCCGCGTTACCATTGTATCTCATCTGAGTACCCTGGATACTGTATATACTGGCCTTAGAACTAAAGAAGTGAAAGGGAATAACAAAATCGAGAGACAAAGGATAAAAAGACAAACGACTCCAAAAGCAATACTTGCAAAACCATTTGGTGTAAACCAACTGAGCAACTCAACAAACAGTACAAGAGATGTACCCAAGACCTAATGTATGAAACTGTAACTTCTCTGTACATCACAGATAAATAAGAAAAAAAATAAAAACAAAAAACAATAGCCTAGCCCTGGTGGCTCATGCCTGTAATCCTAGCTACTCAGGAGGCTGAGATATTTAGGTGGAGCTGTGGTAGAGCACTAGCCTTGAGTATAAAAGCTCAACGATAGAGCCCTCTCCCAGAGTTCAAGCCCTAAATCAGGCATCAAAACAAAAACAAGCAAAAATCTGTAATCAATAGTAGTGATATCCACTTTATTGTGATCACATGCTATAGGGAACTAAATTAAGGATTATATGCCTTTGTTTGCATGGATCTTATTTATCTTAAAGAAAAAAAAAAGATGGTCCCTGAGGATTTCTTTTTCATGGATATGAAGAGCTGCTCATAAGTGAACTTTGCCTGTGTATAAAAGATAGTATTCACTGCTTTCCCACTGCCTGTGCCAAACATGACTGTGGTTGATAGAATTAGCAAAACAGTCACAGAAAGAATCATTTCCTGAGGTGATACTTGCCTTTTACTCAAGGAATGAGTAAATTCTCTTGGAATTGACCTGTCCATGTTTGAAGGAAGAAAAAAAAAAGCATAAACATCTCCTCTCTTCTTATGAGGAGACTATTTCCAAGAGCCCTTTTCTTTTCTAACAAAGAAATTCATACTGGAGACAAATCAGCAATTTCACAGCTGGTTTGTGAAATTTTGAAATGATGTATACAAATGAAAGCAGAAGAGATTCGTTTTGGAATGAAAAGGAATATTTGAGTCGCATCCCAATTTCTAATAGGATATTGTTTCACAGTTGTACAATATTATACACGTGGTATGTCTGTTAGACATGAAATTCATATCTCGGCCGTGATTCAGGAACTGTATAAGAAAGTGCCAATTTGAAAGGTCAAAATTGAATGAAATTGTGCCTCCTTAATGCATCTCTTTTCATTTTTATAACTCCTCTCCATATCCCTCTCTTCCTCTCCTTCTCTTTCTTCTTCTCTCCTTCTCTGTCTCCCCCTCAGCTCCCAAGACCTGATTGCTGTCTCTTAGCTTTAAGTAAAATGGTCCTCTACTACTTGAACCACAGCTCCATTTTTGGGTGATTAAGTTGGTAATGAGAGTCTCACTGGCTTTCCTGCCTGGGCTGGCTTTGAACTGAGATACTCAGATCTCAGCCTCCTGAGTATCTAGGATTACAGATGTGAGCCCCTCTGTCTGGCTACTATTCTCACTTTTAATTGATAATAATAACTTCCATGTAAGACATTCCTCAGTAGCTTCTTAGGAAATACCCTTTGCTTCCTGTGGTAATCTATTCTGCTGCTGGAGAGCATTGAATTTTCTGATGTACATTGAAGAGATAATGCTTTATTTATTTATTTTTCTTCCATCTAGAGAATCAATGGATTAAGGCTTCTCATCTTCTCCAATGTGGTCTTTAATATTTCGATAGTGAAATTATTTCCTCTGGAACCTATTAGTTTCTTGGGCGAGGGTTGTAGTAATAACATTTGAATTCTAGATAAAGCAGCAGTAATTTGAAGGCATTCCACAGGAATTGGTTATGAAGTGGATCTGAGCTGTGAGACAAAAGAGAATTTGGTGATTTCTGGGTAGGAAATCTTGAAGGCCAGGGTCTAGGGTGGTCATGCACAAATGTCATCTCAGTTATCTGGGAGGCAGAGAAGAAGAGGATCATGATTAATGCAATAAGAAGAATCCATCTTCCCTCAGGAGCCAGTAATAGTGATTTACAGATGTAATTTGTTACATTAAAGGGATATGGAGAAGGGCTGTGGCCTGTGGCCAGCTGATGTCCAGCATAAGACCCTTTCTGAAAATAGCAAAGTAAACATGTCAGAGGGCAAGTGCAAGGCCTGAGCTTAAAATTAATGCCTCCCCCAAAGCCCAACAAACAATAACCAATAAGCCAAAACTCTTATCACAGAGCAACTATTTGAATTCACATTGACTGCTCTAATGCCTCTCCACTCTGTAAAACCAAGAGAATGTTAGCCAACCCTTGTTTATGGCCACCTAGCCAGGTAGCATCTCCTACCCTTTTCATCTACCTTTTTCCTTTGACAAGAGAGTGAGCAAAACTGTGTTTATTTTGGGATTGGATTACAGATTCCACATTGTTTTACATGTATGAATATGCCTTGAGATATCTAATATTACCTTTGCATGACTCCACAGATCCTGAACAGAGTTAAATAAGTTTGCAAGGAATGCATCTTCAATTCAGAAAATGCTGTGTCTCAGTTACTGCCACTAAATTATCAGCTGCTTGCAAGTAGGAGTGTGAATGTTTTTCTTCTAGAACCTGCTGCATAATTGCCTGAGTGAAGGTTTTATTGTTGTTAAAACATAGTCTCAATCTCTACTGGTATATTTATTTTATGGATTAAATTCTAGCTGGTGTTTTCTGTCTATCTATTGAAATGCCTATCAAAATATCTATCTATCTATCTATCTATCTATCTATCTATCTATCTATCTATCTATATCAGCTTTGGAAAATTAAACAACAGTTGGAGCCATCCAGGCGTCAGTGGCTCACTCATCATTTTACTACTCAGAAGGCAGAGATCTGGAGGATTACAGGTGAAAAACAGCTCAAGCAGAGCAGTCTGGGAAATTCCATGCCTGATTAACAAGCAAAATGCCAGACTGGAGGCATGGCTCAATTGGTAGTCCATAAACTGTAAACAAGAATGTCAAGCAAATAGGTGAGGCACTGAGATCAAGTTTGGGTATGTACACACACACACACACACACACACACACACACACACAGGAAAAACCAAACAAACGTACACATGAGCAAACAACTTAACATTTAATTATATATCTTGTAATTCCCTTGGCTTTTTTGTCAGCTATGCATTGACAAACAGTGGGGTTGTCTAACGATGAAATGTATAGAATACAGAAAGCTAGAATCTGGTATGTTTTACCCTTCAATTCTTATCTGTGGGGCAAGTAGAATATGTTAATTTCTCTTCTGGTTATACATGGGGAAGGAAATTAGGTGGCTACTTATCTTGTAATAGCAGGTTTTTCTTCAGAATTGTATCAGGAATTCTCAGTGCTCCTGTGACAATCACCAAGCAGGCATCTGTCTAAATGTCGAACTTGTTTCTTGCACTGACACACACAAAAAAGCTGTGCAGCCTTGAGAAATAAAGCCATTCTAAATTGTCAGTGCAGTTGTGTCCACTGAAATAGCCAAGTTTTCAAAGGTGTGCCCTTCCTAGGAGAACAGAAATAAACCCCACATTAAAAGAATTAGCACTCAGGGGCCTTTGTTTAATCAATGGTGAGTTTGGTGGTGATTGCGCAAATTCACTGCATTAAATTTAATCAGGGATGTTTCTGGCCTGTGGGTGGCAAGCTTACTGATTAATTCATTTATATTCTTGAAATAAGATATGTTCTCCTGGATGAATTTCTACAGTTTGGCAATTCCACAGCATGCATTTCAGCTTCTCTAAATGGCTCTTTGTTTTCAGTCCCAGTGTCTAAACTGGGTATTGGGTACTAATTAGCTCAGCCAACTAAGAATGACAGACAGGAAATGGCAAAGGGGAAGTTTATCCCTGGGAAGAGCATCCATGGGACAGGGCCCTGAAGCTTGTAAATACTCCAGGATTTTTTATGTCACCCTTTGGCATTACCTCCTAAGTACTTAAGCCACTAATTAGAAGTGGTAGGGTGACCGTGATGAAAGAAGTCTTTCAATGGCTTCTACCTTTCCTCAATGAGGAACATATGTCTATGATGTCATTGTATTCAGCTATAAATACGTGTAGTCAGTAGCATGAGATGGTAAGAAGGGGCAGATAGATGAAGCAAGGAACGCTGGGCAGATGCAGTCATAATACTCAATGTACCTGTGTGAAAATGAAACCAAGTAACTTAAGTGGATGGGGTTGGAAGAGTTGGGGGAGAATGGTGAAAAGGGGAGACATGGATCGAAATCCACTGAACTCACAAACTGGCATATTGGCTGGAAACCCCTTTGTACAACTACTTAAAGATAACAAAAAAATAATTAAAAAAAAAGTTAAAACCAGGATTTTCAGTAAGAAGAGTGACTTGATGAATTATATGATCTGTTGACTTTTCATAAAACAATGATGAAACTCTGGAGTTAATTAGATGTTTATTAGATGGAATGATAATTCATAGTGGAACATTGAACTCATTCCACCTGATTTTCTGATGTTCTATGTATTGCCTAAATGAAAAGTGTGTGTGTATGTGTGTATGTCTGTGTGTGTGAGAGAGAGAGACACAGAGAGAGAGAGACAGAGAGAGAGACAGAGAGAGACACACACAGAGAGAAAGAGAGACAGAGAGAGACAGAGACAGAGAGAGACACACACAGAGAAAGAGAGACAGAGAGAGACAGACAGAGAGAGAGAGAGAGAGAGAGAGAGAGAGAGACTGTGTTTTCAGGGAGAGGGCATGTCATTGACTATTTGAAAAAGACCAGGAAATCTGTGGGCCTGTCTTGGACCAATGTGGAATTCTCATTTGGTGTGAGGTATGAGATGAGAAAAGAGCACTGTTGGGCTGGGGATATGGCCTAGTGGCAGTGCTTGCCTCATCTACATGAGGCCCTGGGTTCAATTCCCCAGCACCACATATACAGAAAATGGCCAGAAGTGGCGCTGTGGCTCAAGTGGCAGAGTGCTAGCCTTGAGCAAAAAGAAGCCAGGGACAATGCTCAGGTCCTGAGTTCAAGCCCAGGACTGGCCAAAAAAAAAAAAAAAAAAAGAAAAGAGCACTGTTATGACCATGGTGAAATTTGACTTCCCTTCATTTTCAGGATTTTTTGAAGAAGGTTCTGAGGAAAACTGCCTCATAGACCTAGTCTATTAACATATACTGTGTCAATATGTACTGCACTCATGATAGGGAAAGTCATATTCATTGTGGTCTTTCTTTAGCATGAACACTGTGATTTACTTGAGGAAGAATTCAGGCTAGTAGGACACAAAATAGCTCTCAGACCTTTCCAGAATAATTAGGCTCCTTTCAGGGCTTTGGGAGTAGAAGACTGTAGCTGAGTTCTTTCTGGTCTGTTCATTTTTTTTCACAGTTCAGCTTGTTGCTGTTGTACAAGTGTTTAGTATGCAACTCAGCAGATATTATCTGTATGGGGAATTACTTAGCATACATGGCTATCAGCTACATTATTGGCTCCCTTCTGAAGGATTTCTGAAGCTGACCCTATTTTCCCAGTCCAGGATTCTGATTACTAATTACATCACAACCTCTCAAACTTAGATACTTCTCTACTTTTGTATATATTGTAGCAGAAAAAAAAACATGGCAGTAGAAAAAAAAAGAAAGTTCATGGTTTTACAGTTTCTTTCTTCCATGGCCTTATGTAATTAACCTTGCTGACCTCAGAAATGTGGGAGTGCCTAACATTATACTTCTTCACTTTAAATCAACTATCAAAATGACCTTATGCATCCAGATGTTATTACTGTTAGGAGACAATAGAGGACATCAAGGAAACACATTTAATTTACATCTGGATTCTAATCACACATCTTCTGATAACTATTCTGAAATAAACATTAAGATTTTGCGAAAATACTCCTAAGTTTAAAGAAGAGAGCATGTCTTGAGGTTTGGCTTCTGAGGTTTCCTGTTTTCTTTCTCTAACTGTATAACCTCTTTACCTTCATCTCTTCATTTGTTAAATAGGGATAATAATAGCACCCACATCATAGATTTTGTGGGAGTATGAATTAATGCTTTACCATATTGGTGTAATTAGGCACTATTATTATCTTAATAAGAAAAGCATTGGTTAGATTATCATGTTGAAGTACAGAATTGTATAAATCCAGGTACACAGCCAATTCAGGCTTTTCTTTACAGTTTACCCTGCCTCTATGTGAGCTTCAGAATTCTGTTCACTTGTATTTATTAAATTTTATCATCCATGGGATTCTTAACTATCAAATATGGCTTATTGGAGCCTAAAAATGATGTGGTCACTACCTGTGACTTTAGAATCCCACCTGAGAGAACACGTGGGATTTATTTGACAAACATCTTCTTGTCACTACAATCATATTGGGTAATTACTCTCTATATCTGGGATTCAAACAATGAAGAACCAAGACATCATTAAATGAATACTGAAACTTAATCCAAATCACATAGTTGAGTATTATTTGATAATCTGGAAACATGTTGATAAAATCTCAAGTAGGAAATGGGTTAGGCTACAAAAATAGCATGATCCTAAATCCATAATCATCAAGGAATTTGACAATCATGGAATGTGTTATGAAATATTATAGTACTATGATAAATTGTAGTGGATACTTTTTTCTTTATTTGGCTGTAAAACTTTCCAACATGAACAGTTAAATGTTTTTCTTGTCTGTTTATAAGTTATAACGTTTATTGGACACAGTCAAGCAAAATAGAAAAGGGAAAAAAGTTTGTTTAAATCATCCATCATCCTATCTTCTTGGAATAACCACATTAAGCTTGAAGAAACAGACTCATTTGGATATTTATTTATAAATTTTGACATGCATCACTTTCCTCTTTTCTATGTGGGGTATACTATTACCATCTCTTGCCCCTTCAGCTGTAATTCATGAATGCCTTTCATTACCAATGTATGTTGGTTTATACCCACCCTTTTGGTCTCGTCCTCTAAAGAGAGGCATATCCACTGAATAGCTACATGGCAAATTCTTTCTGATTAGCATCTTATAATTCTTGTTTAATTTCTGCATTAGAAAGTATGCATTGGAGCTGGGACTGGGTGGTTTAGGCCTTATTTCTAACTTGTCAGGAGGGTTGTATCTGAGAATGCCCATTTAAAACCAGCCTGGGCATCCTCAGATACCAGAGCTATTAAGCTAAATCAAAGAGTTTGATTGTATGTTCCTAACATCATCTATTTCTACAGGTTGAGGCTGAAATGAGAATTTTTTTTTAACTTACCACTTATCCTTAGAGAGACTCAAGCAAGCATACAAATATAGCCATCTATGCCATCTAGGTTGCCTTTTGATCAAAGTTCTCATAAAGTTCTGTGCTCTGAGTGGCTAATTATAAATGTCTCCTCTGAATATACTTGTATGATCTAAACTGTGCAGGTGTTAGTGTGCAATGTGCACTTCTTGTAGACACTTGGGACAACCATTGCTTTGACAATGTCTTATAAATTACAGGAAGAAAGCTCAATATTACACTGAAAGTGTGCCCTTTCTGTGTTAATTGGATCATGTCCATTGGACAATTTTGGATATCTACCACAAGTTATGAGGCACTATGTAATGAAACTATCAGCTAAAAATTAGCCATGTGAAAGTTTTCCATAATAATGTCCTGATCCTGAACTTTCTTTTCTCTATCTCCTTCCTACCTGCCAGAAATATTGCTTCCAAACTCTTAACAATTTCTAACTATATGTAACTGGCTTTCATGACTGTGTGCTACTCCATGTAACTCCACTTTATTTTCTTGATCAACAATTTGATAGTAATTTGAAGATTATAAATATTTGGTAACAATAAAAGAAAAACAGTAATCCAAACTACTCAAGTAATGGTTTCAAAAATATTCCATATGGGCATGTATATTCACAATCTTGCATAATCTGAAAACATAAATATATAGACTATTTTTAAAGTAAATATGTGATATTATAGCCACATGTTGGCTTACCATTTTTACATCTTGATTGTCACTTTAAATGTCTATTTTTCTTAAACTTGTCATGACAGGCCAATTTGATAAGTACTTCAAATTTAGGAATTTTGTGACTTTTATAGCATGCTCTATTACAAACAAAAGATCTTAATAAGTAGATTTGGCCATAAATAACAGGATGGTCCCATCTAAATCATCCTCCCCCCCTTAAAATTGCAAAGGCTATCAATTAATGCTTCTGCTTTGGCATTATCCATGCACCTCATGATTGGCCCATGGAGGAACTGTATCTTCCCTCATTTTTTTTTCTGAAGATCATAATATAAATAAATAGGCAACAAAACAAAAAAGCTTGGTAAGCTTGATGACTATGAACCAAAAATGTAAGAGAGATATGAATGTTACTGACACATAGTTTATTTGGGAGTTCCAAGAGTTGCATAAAATCTTGGTACCATGAGTCACTTGAGAATATCATGAGCATCATTTAACTGTTTCTCTTTTCCTGATAAAGAAAAGTAACATAAGTCTATTGGTGGCATACCATCAATGCAGTTATTAATGTGCCAAATGCTTGTTGCTTTTCTAAGTTTACAGGGAATGACTTTTAAAGTATTTCAAAAAAATTCAATGGAGCTTTAAATACATTCCTACTGTTAAGTAGCAACAGTCTTGTTGACAAAAAAAACCCCTATAAATACAGTTTTCAGCAGACTCTGTCTGCCATGAGAATTTTATGATTTCATTCTTTTTTTTTTTTTTCTCTACCTCTTGCTAGTGTTCAGTACTTGGTATTGTTGTATAGCTTTCAGGCACTTAGTGTTAAGTATCTCTTTGTAGAACCCATATATGTATAATTATTTAGCTTCCACTTTTGATCCTCTCATTGTCAGAATTCTCATTCATAATAGGTATATATACATATACATATTTATATATGTATGTTTATACATTCATATTTATGTATGTATATAGAGATAAAGATATAGATACTGCTTTTTCTCTTTCTCCATTTATATTCTTCTTCCTTAGGTGATATTGATGAACTCCCATTGTAGGCAAGGCACACATATTTACGTAGTTCATTTGTGCCTACTTCCGTCTTGTTTGGAGACTCAGCCAGTTCAGCAAATGCTATTTATTGAATTTATCTGCCACTTTCTCCTTCTCTGTGTGATTGTTAAATTTGATGGAATCAGCACAATACTAAAAGCACACAGATAATGGCTTAATTTTTGGAAAAAATATAAATAAAAACAGGGACTTTAGATTTCAGGAAGGATTTTAGGTAGCAACATTTTAAGTTTGTATAAGACTTATTTGGGGTGCCTGTGATTATAGGTTTTGATTTTTATAATGATCTTGTTCTCATCTATTCATTAAATGTCTATGAAGGTAAGGAAACATGAATTGGCAGCAAGATAATAAAATATGGATGAGAGAAGACCATAACTTAGATCAAAATTCATCTCTAAGCAAAATAACTATAGCTAAGATTTTCCCATTTATTTTTAAATGGTACAATATCATCAATATTATGTTAAGAGAAGTAAGTCAGACCCAGAGAGACAAAGGATGCATGTTTTCCTTTATATGTGGAAGTTAGATTTAGCTTATAAACTTAGTAGTTAATGTGTTGAGTATTATGCATGTGTATAAATATGTGTTCTCTGAAATTTGGTAGATTCAAGGGAAATCTTAAATACTGTAATCCCTTAAAAAGGCAAAATAAAAGTTCAGCAAAATAAAATACTAGGAAGCCATTACAGGAAAGGGGCAGAATACGGTCAAGCAGAAAAGGGTAGGGGAAGAATGCAGTCAAGAATACAGTGTATTCTTAGGAGAGGGTCACCATGGTTCAATACCTATGGGCTTATGGTCATACAAAATAATGTTTACCAGAATGACCTCTAAGAATGGAAACAAGAGGTTTTATGTTATTTTGCTTGTTGGTTCTTTTTTTCTTCTTCGTTGCTGTTTTTGATTGTTGTACATTGCCTTTTATGTAAGTTTACCAGGTCTGGGGAGGGTAATAGAGGGTAATAGAAATGCTGGGGCAAAGAATGAACAAATGAATCAGTGATACTACATGCTGTGTTGAAAATGGCGTATACAACGTGTGAGGGAGGGAGATTGGGAGAGAAAACTGGAGAAAATGTGGGAAGACATGACATTGTTCAAAAGAATGTACTCATTGCCTGACTTATATAATTATAACCTCTCTGTACATCATCTTTACAATAAGCATAAAAAAGAATCCAATGTATATCCTACAAAATTATGGAGAGTGAGGGAAGGGGTATATAGAGGAAGGATGGATGAGAATTGTGAAAGGGGTCATGTTGATCAAGATATATCGTATTCATAAACTGATTTATTAAATGACAACTCTTTGTACAACTGCTTAAATATATTTTTTAAGTAAAAATTAAAACCATAGTTATTTGTAGCACTAGATACTAAAATTCAGTAGAGTGGTTTTCCTTAGTGGCTTAGGCTTGGGAATTGACTCAACTTTGAATGCCGTCTCCACCTCCCAGTTACCTCCTCTCATGGGTGTGTTGCCAAACCTAGAATAAAATCCAGAAAAAATAACCAAGAAAAAAGAGACATAACCACCACTTGACCATTTTTCTTGTGGGGGGGGGGTGGTGGGAAAAAGAAAATGATTGCTGGTTATTTTGTCAGCATTGAGAACTCCTATATGAGGTTCTGTGCTTAGAGCCTGAGCTCTGGGAAACTTCTCCGCAAAGCCTCAGTGCCAGAGGCTTGAAGGTCTTGACAGAAGCTGGCAGTGTGGTGGGAGTGACACTCACAGCTTTTGCTCAGATCACCTGGGGAAAGCTGGTCCCTCTGACGACAACCTCCAGATGAGGTTCAGAGTGACAGAAGCCACAGCTCCAAGGGAGGCACCCGCTTGCTCCCTTCGGTAAAAGTGGAAATGTGGATGGCGCCTTCCAGACGCTTGACAGTTCATGACAAGCTGATAGAATGAAACAGGAAGACGGCAGGCAAAAAGTTGGCTGTGACCTAACAAGCAAAGTTAGGCAAGTTCTTCCTGGTCACAAAAGAGATTCAGAACTGTGTTTGGAAAATCTTTACTAATGACAAGCACCGGGGAAACCCCTCATAAAATCATTAGTACATTTGTGATTACTCAAGACATGGCTACCATTATCAATGCTTGCAGTCCATTAACAGAGAGAGCAATGTTGATCTTGGCAGAGGAAATCAGTGAGTGCTGTTGTCTTGACCACATGATTTAACTTCTTTTGAGTGCCAGTCTTTCCCCCCCAATTACTGTAGCTTGGAACACAAATAAAATGGCTAGTGAATAGCCAATAACCCCTAACTACAGCTGCTAAGCTTGTAAATCCCCCTGGCCCGTTTATTTTAAGCCTAACACGTCTTAAAGGGCAAAGCTTTATAATTCCATGACTGTGTTCTGTCCATTGTGCAATATGGCCCTTAAATGGTTCCTGGCTACTGTCTGTCTAGTTGTTCATAAAGAACGCAGACATGTCAGAACACTTTGAAACTCTCTCTGTCCAACTGTCTAATGTCATTGCACAAGAATTACTTTTTCCAGCTCTTGATGAATTTAAATAGGAGCATTTTACATTCCTGCATTGTAAAGAAGAACGGTTAGCAGTTTTTAGTAGGGTTAGGTATTTTGCATTTTTCACTTACCTTTTAGTGTGCAGGTTTTCATGTTAACTACATCACTTACTTAATCAAATCGCATTATTTCCGTGCTTGCCCAGTACTGTCTTGCTGTATTAATCCCAATTAACAGTGGGCAACTTTGAGTGTTTTAGTAATATTTTGACCACTTCATTTTTTTTTTTAATTTGTACCAGGCCTGGAGCTTGACCTCAGGACCTGAACACTCTCTCTGAGCTTTGTGTTGTTGTAGTTCAAGTCTAGTGTTCCACCACTTGAGTCACAGCTTTGCTTCTGTTTTTTTTGAGTGGGTGATTAAGTGGAGATAAGAGCCTCAAGAAAATGTGATGTGCATACACAATAGAATTCTATGCTTTCAACAGAAAGAATGGCATTGCCCCATTCATAAGGAAATAGAAAGACTTGGAAAAATTATATTAAGTGAAGCGAGCCAAACTCATACAGAGGCAGCATGGTTCCATAACTGGACTATGTCTAGGGTATTCTTAGGAGAGGAGCATAATGGCTCTGTGCATATGACCATATAAAATGATGCTTATCTAAATGAAATCAAAGAAATTGAATCAGAGGTGTGTTTTTTGTTGGTGGTGGTGTTTTTGTTTTTTTTTTTTTTACTGTGCTGTTTGCAGCTCTTTCTTTTTTCTTTCTCCCCCCCCCCCACACACACACTTTGGTTTATTCCCTGATGTACTTTTTAAAATTTCTGAAATCTTTGTCTTGTATATAAGTTCATCTGATTTGGGGACAGAGAGGGGAATCACAGAAAGGGTAGGACAAAGGGTGAACCAATTTGACAGCCATACTCCAGAACACTATGCTAGAAATGAACTTTACAACTTGGGGTGGGGAAGGAAGGAAAAAGTGGGAGAAAATGAGCTATCAGGTAACATTGTTTTTGTTTTTTTAAAATGTTGTTTTTTGGGCACTTTATTGGTGTTTTTTGTTTGTTTGTTTTGTTTGTTTGTGTTTTTGCCAGTCTTGGGGCTTGAACTCAGGGCCTGAGCATTGTCCCTGGCTTCTCTTTGCTCAAGGCTAGCACCCTGCCAACTTGAGCCACAGCGCCACTTTGGCCTTTTCTGTATATGTGATGCTGAGGAATTGAACCCAGGGCTTCATGTATATGAGGCCAGGCGAGCACTCTTACCACTAGGCCATATTCCCAGACCCGGTAACATTGTTAAAATGGAACTATACTCATTGTCTGATTTATGTTACTATAACCTTTACACCTTTACAAGAAAATTTAAATTAAAAAAATTCTCTGAGATTTTCCTGGCCTAGATGGCTTCAAACAAGTATCCTCAGCTTCCAGTCTCCTCAGTAGCTGGGATTACAGGCATGAGCTACCAGTGCCCATCCTAAACCAGTTATTTTTGTCCAGCTTTCCTACTGAGTGTCAAGCAAAGATTTTCATGTACTTTGAATTTTAATAAGCCATCAACTTCTGTACTAGAGGCGTATTGTGTTAAACCAGGTAAAAAGGACATTTTTGACAGGAGCACCTGCTTTCATAAAATCCTACAGTTCATCCCAATAGTCATTCTATTTTCTCTTTATTTTTACATATATCCCGTTTCCATTTCTAAAATTGATTGCCTTGTGGAATTTTATTATTTCACTATACATCCTAGTTATTGGTATTGTGATGCTTATATGTTTACTGTCTGGCATATCACTGATAGGAATTTTTATTTTATAGTTGATTTGGGTGGGTATGAATGGCTCTTTTACATGGTTTTCAGGTGATTGGCCTGAATCTTATGAGGCCACTTAAAGGTAGCACACATTTGTAACAGTGATAACAAACATTTAGCTATATTTTTAACATTCATTGGTTGTCATTCTATTTGTCTCTGTTTTCCTTACAATAAGACAATATAACTTACAATGTGCCATATATATAATTTTATGTTCCCTGTCAGTGTGAACAGGTACATAACATGCTTCACTATATGCCTGTCTTGTCTCACTAACATACTCTCAATTATTGTCTAGTGTTGTGAGTTCACAACTCAATTAGCTCCCTTTGCCTTTTTACTATACTATTTTAATAGTTTGGATAATGATGGCTGACCGAGTTTAAACAAGTGACACTAAGTTATTATAACACTTCCTTTTACAGTGCAGGCTTTGGGTACTAAAGATTCCAGGAGGAGAAAAATCAAGTTTATTATAACACTTCCTTTTATACTATAGGCTTTGGATACTAAAGAGTCCTGCCTTCAAGAAGGTATTGCTATTCAACCAAACTGAAAGCATGTTTGTACAATAACGTCAATAAACATCCATAGTAGCATTATTTGTAGTAGCCAGAAAGTGTAAACAACACACTGGTCTATTAACTAAGGAATGGATTAAACAAACAAACAAACAAACAAACATGTCAGGGCAATGAACAGAATATTATGCATCCATATAAAAGGAATGGAGTTCTATCTAGGTCATGATACAATTTGTATGAACCTTGTTATCTTGTATATGAAAGAAATCGGAATGTAAGTGTCACATGTTGCCTTTTGTCATGTGCACAAAATTCCCAGAATAGTCAAATCAACAGAAACAAAAATTAAAGCACTGTTTGTCAGGGCCTGAGGGGAGATGGAAATAAGAGTTATTGGATCAGTGGTTTGTGATTTCTTTTGGAAGTGATGACAGACTTCTGCAGAGAGGATAGTTGAATTCTGTAGTGAAAGACTGTAAGCCGTACTTGTGTGTGCATGTTTGGGGGGGGGTGCATGTACATCTATCTGTGCCAATACTGGGGCTTGAACTCAGGGCTTGGGCACTTCTCTTTAGCTTTTCTTATACGTATAATGTGAACCACATCACCACTGGACTTTTGGTGTTGATTGGACATAAGGGTCCCATGTATTTCCTGGACTGGCTTTGAAGCATGATCCTCAGATCTCAGCCTCCTGAGTAGTTAGGATTATCATTGTGAGCCATTGATGTCTAGTTGATTGTATATTTTTAAGTGGTGAATTTAATAATATATGAAATGTATTCCCAGTCCCCACCATCAGAGTACCTGGAATCACAAGCAAAAAGTACTCCAGAGGTGGGGATTGGGATTATGATGATCCATACCAGCTGCAGAAAAATCTGAAACCGTATTCCTAAAGTAACTGATGTAAAAAATGCTGGGGCTTGGTCCTGAATCAAACCCCAGTACTACTAAACAAATCAAACATTTTCAGCTTTGATTAAGAGAGAATGGAGGAATATGACTTAGTCTTTGCACAAATAACAAATATTAGGAATATATTTGGATCTAAAACCTATCATGGCTTTAGAGTGCTAATTCAGGAGGTGTTTCAATTTCTAGGCATGTGTCCCAAACCTCTAGAATGAGAACAGCTGGGATGGAGGGACTGGGTGATATATTTCCCCTTGAGAAAGGCTTCCAAAGTAGTAAATGGCATTGGTAAGGTGAAGAATACAAAAGTGAGGATACTTGATGATAATTTGTTGAATTTAAAAGAAAGAGATATTTTAATAGAGAGATGCCCTCTAGACTTGTTGTAGAAGTTTGCTCCTGGGGATTGAATGCAGGGCCTCAAGCTTACTAGGCAAGCTACTGTTGAGCTTGGTCAGTTGCTTGCTATCACCGAGCTAGGCCCTCATTCATGTTCATTATTGTTGTTTAATTGTTTCTGGAGATTTTTTTTTCTTTTTCTTTTTATTCTTCCACTTTTGGCTGTACTGTGATTTAAAGTCGGGAACTTGTGCTTGCTGGAGAGGTGCTCTCTGCAAGAACCATGCTCCCAGATTTCTTTTTTTTTTTTTTTTTTTTGCTTTCCTTGCTTTTGGAAGAGGGTCTTGAATTTTTACCTAGACTCGTCTAAGCTGTGAATCTCCGTTTTTTTGCTTCCCACAACAGCAGGAATGAGAGATTGGCAGAAGGGCACCACCCCACACCCAGCATTTTTATTGGTTAGAATGGGATCTCTCATCTCTTGCATATTACTGAGTACAGACCTGTGCTATCACACGTAGCTTAAGAACTTCTTTTTTAATTTAACTTGCCTGTCTGTTCAGAAAGCTTCATTGATTATATCCTAAAGCACAACCACCCATCCTGTGACTACGATTGAAATTCGTTGCCAACTGTTTTCTTTTTACATGACAAAGGCTAAGAAAAGATATTTTTCCGTAATCAATTTTTCATATGTTCATCTGATTTCTGTGTGCTCTCTGCCCCTTTTGCTTGGCCTAAGATGTGCCTCTTACTTACCTGGTTCAGCTTTTGCTATTTGCCAACGCAAAAGTGAAGTTAAAAATAGCGGAAGTACTATAGGGCATGCTAACATTGTGGGAAGGGAAAAGGAAGCAAGGCAAATAGCAGGAGCACCTGGACAGGGAAAAGAAGAGGAGGTGATAGATAGATGGCTGAATACCATTCAAGCAGAAAGATAAAAAGGAAATAAAGAAACGGTTTGGAAGAAATTAGGCTGACAGGCTGCAAGTCATGAAAGAAGCAACCTCGAGAAGGATACATATTAAGAACAGAACATAAACTTTGAATTTTTTTAAACTGGGCAACAACATTGCAGACCTATTAAATGACTGGAAAACATGTTTTACATTTGGTCCACCTATAATATAGACAGAGAGCTTATCTAGTATTCCAGGTGGTTTTGTACACTTTGAATGTCTTTCATTAGCTATTCCAATTACTCTTGTTAAGTGTCCTGGGAGGTAATTTTAGTCTGAAAAGTATGTTCTGTTGTTCATTAATCTTATTTAGGACAAGATTTTCATGATCACTTAACATGAAGCAAATTATTATATAAGGTTTAATCTCCAGGAATGAGTAGTCAGACCTCAAGGCAGGGGTCTCTTATACAACAATATTATTATAATTTCTCTGTTATATAGTCATACTATAATAATTTATCATGGATGATTTTGTTTAGTAGTTAAAATCACACCCATGTACTAGAAATATTATGTTTAATTGAGAACATTTAATCTTTAAAAATTGTATAAATTAGTCAACAGTAACAAAAGAGTAAAATAACAACATAGGAATATAATAAGAGCTACCAAATATAATCTTGAAGAATCATATTTACCAATATGACAGTATCCATGATATGCTAACATAAATCATATTTCAGAATATTATTACTATTAAATTGCTTTATGCTTTATTTCATACCCCGGATGACATGTAAAACATATTAGTGTTTTACTGGCTGTTAAAATATGGGACTTGGTAATAGGATAGTTTTATTTTTTTAATCTATATTTTGACATGTTATCTATTTTCAAAATAAATGTGATAACTTTAAAAATAAAAAGGTATTTTATTGTAAGGAAAACTGATATTAAACATTAACAAACAAGTAGAGATTGGAGTTTTTATATATTAAGACCTCAGAGAAAGTACTGTGAGATGAACAGCAAACGCAGACTTCAAAAGCTCATGATTAAGGAGTGTTTAATCTGCAAAAAAAAAAAGTGAAGAGGATTTAATTGATGAAGGGGCTGTTAACCAAAAATAGTTTATCAATTACTGTTGATAAATCTGGTTAATGACATTGCAATTTCATATTATCCTGTCACACCATAATTTCATTTTGAGATATATTAAAATGGTTATGAAATAAAACCATCTGAAATTTCCTGGGGGCATTGAGGCCTTCCCTGTTTCCTTTCCTCTGCACTGGATCTCTTACATATTTTATTATAAATGCAGTAATATTGTTGTACAAATTAACTTACAACCTTTAGAATGGTGGTGTGTACCTAAAATCTCAAGCTGAGGAAAGATCATTGAAGCTAGGAGTTCAAGATTAGCATGAGTATCATAGTGAGTATGCACTAGATATTACATGGAAAATGAACTATATGACACTGCTGTATTTGTTCACCCATTGTTCATGTTTCCTGTGCCCTTCCCCCAAAGACAAATAATAAAGTAACAGACAAGACAAAAGGAAAAAGCAACATACTTGTGGGAGGAGGTGGGAGGGGAAAAACTGGGAGAGAGCAAGGGAAGGGGTGAAATGATTCAGAAAAATGTATTCAGTGTCTGACTTATATAACTACATCACCTTTCCAATAATATATGTATATATATATATAATTTAAAAGGAAAAAGAATAGTATAAGAAGAAGAAGAATATGCTTTCTCTCCCTCAAGAAAGGTTTAGATGACTTAGTGTGATGAGAATTATGATTCAAAGATGGAATAATATATACAGACTCTAGGTGGGCTCTTTGATTCAGACCTAATATTTCATTTATACTCTGTGGACAGAATAAATATTTGTAGGTGAAATCATGAGCATATGAATTAAATACAGGTGTTTATAATTTGATGAATCATTCCTTGAAAATCTTCCCTCAGTGGACTTTCTTATACTGGATAATCTCTTGGAAAGGTCGGTTGTAGTGATGATTTTTCTCACCTAATAGTAGTTTAACTAGATAATCTTTTTGGTCATTTTCAGCCTGAGATGAAATATTTCTTTATAAACTGGCACTGGACTTGTTTATGCAGTTCTGTGCATTATAGACTCATGTGTAATGCATGAAAAAGAGACTAGTTTTCCATAGTACATTAACAAAAGAAAAGTTTGAATTTGGTGCCTGTGATGCTAACTGGGTCAATTGATTTAGTGAACTTAATAAATTACACTCATCTGTTGATGCTTGGATGATTTTGGAAGAGAATAAAGCTAGTAAAAAGTTGGTAACTTTAATATTAGTAAATTGAGAATTAAGATCCATTTCAATTATGCTAATTTTGAAAAGAGCCAGGCAAGCCAGAAGGATTTCAATCACCAATGGCAATTTTTACAGGAACAGAGAAATTTCATAATTCAGTGAGAAAATTGACAGTAGAACTAGAAAATAAATTAGAGTAGACACTGCTAGAAATAAAACGGAATGGATTTTAAAGGAAAATAAGCAAGGAGGAAAATTGCTATAAAGGCAGTTTAAAACTAACTGGAAAAAAAGATTGTCACATGCTGGGATCTTTAAACATTTTCTGTTTGGAATGGAATAGATTAAGTCACACTAAATGTAAAACAGAAACTGTATCACAAATATATGTGTTATCAGATAAGTTGAAGGAATGAGAAAGAACTATAAATCTGGAAATCAGAATAAAAGGAAATAAGTCCATGTGTTTGTTGGTAGAAGAAAGATAGGAGAATGTCAAAAGATAGAAATAGATGATATAGATTTAGAAAAAACAAATGTTCTCTTGAATATTAATTCAATAATGCCAGAAATGTAGTGCAATAACTAGAAATGCTAGAGAACAAAGCTGAATGAAGGCAGGTTTTAATAGCATTAAAGATAGGTAGTGCAATGCAGCAAAAATAATGTAACCTAACCAGCTGCTGGCTTGCATCTGTTATCCTTGGTACTCAGAAGGCTGAGATCTGAGGATCTTGGTTCCAAGACAACCAGGAAAAGAAAGATCATGAGGCTCTCTTCTCCAATTAACCACCACCAACAACAAAAAAGGCAGAAGTGGAGCTGTGGCTTAAATGGTAGTTTGCTGTCCCTGATCAAAAATGCTAAGGGACAATGCCAGGCCCACCGTGGTCAAGCCCCAGGATTAGCACACAAAAGGACATTCATGGTCATATAAGTGTATATCCTATAAGCTACTGTTAAATAGATTTTGTTTAAACCATTTGGTGTAAACAACTGTGCAAAATCATGGTGGGGGAGAGCAAAAAGCGCAGAGGGAAGGGGGGGAAATGAGGGAGTAGGTAACAAGGTGGATAAGAAATGCCATTTCTGTACTTCACTTTGACAATAAAGAAAAAAATAAATAGCTTTTGTTTGGAAATCTATATGTATATACATATATATAGAATTATTTGTGAAGTGTTAGTATTTCATATGAGAAAACATAAAGATCCTTAATTCTATAGCACAAAGATGCAAATCGTGAAAAGTCACATGGCTCTTGCCACTCTTCTCCAGCTAGATAGGTGACTTGATAGGAAGTAGGCTAGGAGAATACGTTCTTATTTCTTTTAAATATGTGGCTGTCTGACAGCAACTCATAAGCAAAAGCGAGTCAGAGAGGTTAACTATGCAAAAACAGGCCAAAGGTGATAGTGGATTCCACAGTTAGTGTTCATTTTTTGAGAAGTGGTTTCTGAAGACAAGGGGAAACTAGTAAAGAAGGAAGTGAGTAGAGAGAATGAGGTGAAATGGAGAAACCTCAGGAGGAGGATGAGACTTGGTCAAGTCCTGAGTGCCCCAGGAGACTAAGGGATCTCCCTGTATGTCAGGCTGGCTTTGGTCCTCTCCTGGTTAAGAGTGGACACAGATACTGATCCTATGCTAGTGAGTAAGAGACAAGAAACTCAGTGAATGTCAGAGTTACAGGAGCTGGGAGAAGTCAGAGGTCAGGATCCCTAAAAACCAAGCGACTGAACCTTTGTGAAGCTTTGGCACATTTAGATGGGCTAGAGCAGGAGCTATGTTTTTGATTTCATGGAGATATCTCAATAATCAAACTTTTCTGTGATTAGTGCTCTCATCTGTGAAATGGGGATCGTGATAATAGTTGTAGCCGCATCACAGAGGTGCCGCAGGGATTAAGAAGGTATGCAATGTGTACATGGTATGGGGATAGTACCTTGATGCTGTGCGCTCAATGTGTTTAATAATAGCAAAGGCACAAAGACAGCTACTTTTGATGATTAAATCCACATTTATTGAACACATTGTAGGGGCAAAGAGTTGGGTCAGAGAAAATGCTCCTTCAGTCCTTTGGATATTGGGGTGGTGTGTGTGTGTGTGTGTGTGTGTGTGTGTGTGTGTGTGTGTGTGTGACTGGGGATTGAACTCGTGGCCTTGTATTTGCTAGGCAAGTGGTCTTCCACTCAAGCGACAGCAAGCCACACCACATGTACAGTAGCTTCATTGATTTTTAACATTAGGAAGCTCCTCATCAGCCTTCAGCCAACCGGGTAGGAAGATAAGCTGAGATAATGATCATAATACATCTGTATCTAAAGCCTGCTTAGTTAAGGTCTGGTGGGGTTGTTATCTAACTTTCTTTCATCTATCCCCTTGATAAGAGTATTAGTGGTGTATGCAATTGTTACAGTAGTACCTGAATACCTTACCAAAAATATATCTTTGTAAGATAGTGCTTAACCTGTGAATCATGTTGAATACTTGTAATCCCACCACTCTGAAGGCTGTAACAGGAGGACCTCCAATTCCAGGATAGCCTGGGTTCCATTAAGAGACCTTTTCTTAAATAAAAGAAAGAAAGAAATGAAACAATGAAAATCACTCTTTTCAAAATGCATGCTGATTTAAAATATGGCATTTACCTCCTCGAGTTCTTGGTATTTTAAAATTGTTTGTTTGTTTCAGCATTTCCAGAATTTGATTGTTTTGCTTTCTTATTTGGTAGGAACCCTTCTTTAGAAAGCACCTACTCTGTGACAGGCACTTTCTGAGATCATGGAACTTCTGTAGTTAATGTGATAGAGGAACAGAGGGCTGGCTATGCATTCACATCTAAAATAATAATAACAATGAACCTAGGAAAGCAAGTGAAATAAATCGTCTCCATGTTGAATAATAATAGATCACATGGAACAATAATCTCACACACAAGAGCAACAAAGAAATAACTTTGAAGATTGTCTTTCTTAAATCCCAGAGGGTGCTGCCAGCCACATGCCGAATTGGGAAAGCCAGGCCTATCCTGAATATTCTCACAGTCACACCCACAGTCATTTTTTGTTGGTCTTGTTGTTGACCATGGGGCTTGGGCAGTTTCCCTGAGCTTTTCTGCTCAAGCACTCACTCTACCACTTGAGACACAGTGCCACTTCTGGCTTTTTCTGTGATCAATAGAAGGTAAGAGTCTCACAAAGCTTCCTGTCTGGGATTGGCTTCAAATGGCCAGCCTCCTGAGTATCTAGGATTACTGTTGGCCACTGGCATGCAGCGCCCACAGTAATTTTAAGAAACTAATCTATCATATCATAGTACAATGTGACATTAGATTTTCTGGAATTGTTATTGGAACACTTTGAACTTTTTATTTATGCATGTGATGCATATTTATATTTACTCAGCCCTTAACGTTTCATGGTCACAGTTACAGAGGAAAATCGGTGATGACTCTGATATAAAAAGGATGCAATAGTAGGAAAAAATATGACTACGTTAAATCGGAAAAAGTAAACAAATGAATGGCCTATTCATGAAATGAAAAAAACTCATGGTGACAGAAATCACAGGTGATTATCACTGAGATGATAGAAGAGGAAACAAAAGCAGACAACACAGCAAGCCTAGAGACATGGCTTAAGTGGGAAAGCACCAGCTCTGAGCAATAAAACCAAGTACGCACAAGGTCCTGAATTCAAGCCCTGGCATCAGAAAAATAATCTATTTTCAGTATCAATTGAGGTTTCAGTAGCTATTTGTATAAGATTGTGAATGATCAGGGCATATTCAGTTTTTTAAGTTTCCACAGCAAAAGAGAGGATGGCTTAGGAGTTCAGATTTAGTTTAAAATCTTAAAGAATTCTTCCTTACCTACCAGGGGTCTTAGATGTTTTAGATACAAGTAGATGTATATTTTGAATCCAAACAGTAGAAGCAACATTCTTACTTATATATGAATCCTGGCTTTCCTCCCCTCACCCCTTTTTTGGCCTGAAGTAGCACCAGAATATATGGAGCCATTGAACTTTCTTACTGTTAAAAATTGTTATTAGGGGAACTTGGAAATGGGGTGAAATCTTGCCCATTATGTGGTTTTCAAATGGGAACTTGTTTTCATATTCCAGCGAGTGCCAATATAGGAGATCCAACTTACTGGTACTTAGACATATTGCTACGTCCTTGACCTCTCTTTGAATCCACTACAAATTGAAATACCTCAACCCAGAAATTGTGTAATATTGCCTGCTAATAATGGTGAAATTTCAAATGCATGCAGATGGATTTTTAGTACCCATTACTGTAGAAGAAAAAAACTTTGTAAGCAAACACTAATTACTTCTGTGATGGGAAGGAAAACAAAAATCCATATCAATTTAGATTATTATGGTCTGCATTATAGCTATTCATGAATAATCTGTTCTAGCTGTTGATTAAGCTATAAATATACTTTTATATATCTCGTTGACATTTAAGTATTTTATTAAACACAATAAATGCCAGAGAAAATTGAATTAAGAAAGCTTGTAATATGCTTTACTACTAGTTTAAAAAAATAAAAAGATTTGGCTATAAATGATTTTGCTGTGCATTAAGGATAAGTCAGAGAATTTTTCCCCCCTCATGGCGAAGGCCTTGACCTTTTGTGTTGATAGCTGGTTTTCAACAGCTTCACCTTATTTTTTATCTCTTTTGATATGGAGGAAATTTGATTATCAGCCTTGAGCAGAAATCATAATTATAGCAAAAGTAGACAAGTCATTTAGGAAACTTTACCAAGAGGTTTGGAGCAGCAACGTGAGTGGGTTTCACATGACTATAACTGCATAGTAAAGGAAGATTCACCTTGGACTTGAGGCTGGAAAACATCAGGGCTTCTGCAAGCACCTCTACCGCACCTATGCCTCACTACACTGGTAATTCAGATGTTCCTGACCTTCCGTTAAAAAGATAGCAAAATTGAGAGATAAAGGATAAAAAGATAAACGACTCCAAAAGCGATACTTACAATATTGGTCTCCCCTTTAAGCTGATGCATTAATCTGGGCTTCATCTCTATCCTACCATGTTTAGCACAGCGCCAGTGCTCCATTTGTTCCAGAGTATCAACTTGCATTCTCACTTTTTTCCACAGGTATCAGATTATGATAGCATTCATAATCTGTAAAGTTTTACTTTCTGTAAATATGTGTGTGTATCATATCCATATGTGCCATGCATAGGAATATTCAGCCTTCTTATCTTGTTTGATAACATATCAGAAAGCATCAGGAAGAAACATCTGTGAAATTACTCTTTCATAGATTGCAATGGGAAATTGGGAGCCAGTGTTTAAAATAGAAAGTTTCCTTTACCAAACATTTTCCTTAGCCAAGCATGGTGGCACGTGAATATCACCACCTGGATGAATTTTGGCTACAGAATGAGTTCTAGGCTGGCCGGGGCTCCATAGCCAGACACTGTTTAAAAAAAAAATGTAATGAAATTTATATGCCTATTTTGTCATTCACATCCAATTGAATTCTTTATTGAATGCCTCATGTAAGAACTATTTATCTTAGTTATAATGCACAATTTTCTGTTACTAAGGTGTACTATTGCTTATAATGAATTAAATTAGTTGCCAATTCTTAATACAGCATTGCCAAATATTACATTATTAATCTTCAGCAGTTATGTTCAATGAAATATATTTAGAGACAAATTCTATTAGTACTTTCTCGAATTTTACATGATCTTTGACATGGATCATAATTAAAGATAGACTATACGGAGGAAAGGGCTGTCTGATCGCTTGTGAGCAAGACTACTTAAGTCTTCTCGCTTGAGTTCACAACATAATTTAGATAAACACTGTTGGCCCTTGTAATTACAAAATAATACAGGCAAATAATCTGCTTTATCACATTATGTGATCTGACCTCACAAATCGCATATAAACATAATACTACATATTCCTAGGGTGCTTTATTAATGTCAGCAAGTAAACATAGTGAGCTTTCTCTTTTGTAATGTATGGGATTTGGGTGTGGACCATTGCCTTTGTCTGGGATACTTTGCTGAGACTCTGTCTTTTGAAACACTACATCTGCTCTTTAAAAATAAAGATTGCTGGCCAATGGGGAAAATCATGCAGGTATTTATTTATTCATAAGCAGATTGTAGGGGAATAACTGTAATTCCTAAGAGATTAGAAAGTTGTAGTGAAGATTACTAGAGTGAGCCACCTGCACCCATCTATGTAGTTGATGTTTGACTTAAAACTTATGACAGATCATGCTCCCTTTATGATCGCATGCCCTCAAGTCCCAGTACATTAAGCACTCACGAGACTTTAGGTGTTGTGGGATATCTTTAGCTGAAATTATATTATATTCATATGCATACATCTTATCTCTTACTTATCTAAAACTAGATCCTTCTCTGTTCCATTGGTTTTCTTTTATACTGTAGAAATCCACAGGATTACAACTGAATACTAAAAAATGTTCTTCCTGCAAGTGGAGTGTACAAAGCTGGTTAACTTTCAAATGATAGCTATTCAACCTGTCTTTCAAAGCGGTAGATGTGTTTTGAAATTTTCACATTTGATTTATAAACAAAATATCTCCCTTGACTTTATCCTCCTGTTTTGTACTGATGTTTTTTTTCTTTTTAAAGAATGAAAAATAACAGCTGAGGAATGTAGTAGACTGGAATGAAAATATCCCAAAGAGAAGCAGGCAGAATAAAAAGTACACCTACCTTCCTGCTTGAAATCACATTCATGTCGTATTGGATTTGACAAAATTCAATGAATTTCTAATTGAAGGCTGTTTCTCTATTTCTGATTCAACCTGACTGCCAAGCAATAGCAATAGGAATGAGTCACAGTCTACAGAAAACTTTACAGATGGAGTTGGTTACACACACACACACACACACACACACACACACACACACACACACACATATTACCCTCTGAATTTGAAATATTCTTTCTGTCTACCTTGGAATTAGGACTTTGGTTTGTAATTTTACATTGATTTTTATTTCTCCTCATTATTTTCTTGGAACCATTGAGGAACTATATCAAACAAGAACATATTTGACAAGAATCAGAAAGAAGCTGTACAGTGATGCAAGAACTGTTTTATTTTTCTCTCAAAGCTTTTAATGAGTCTCTGCCAATCTAGAATTACTCATCTGCATGAAAGTGCCTCTAACACAAGAAGTAGTTTGACAGGGAGATGTGCACCTGTTGGGACACATGAGTGATATGCCTTTGGTCACTGCAGTAGAAGCAGCAATTCAATGGGTTTTCTTTGTTGGTCTCTCAGGCTGAGGGTCATCAATAAGTGTGCACTTAATCTGATGACAAGACAACTAGCTCCTTGTGTCAGGAAAAGGCTTATACACATTTATAACACTTTGGAGATTCTATGATAAGAGAATCATCTGGAAAGTTGCTTGTATGAAAAGCAGGTGAATTTAAATGTTTTCTGAGGAATTGCATTTCCATCTAAATAATACTGAGCCTTCATTGCAAGATTCCCAAGACTTCTAGAGCAGTCTGTTTTCCCTGAGTTACAGAATGAAGATATTCTTAATGAAGTGTCTAGCACAGATGGTGAGCATTGAATAGATAATCATTGTGTGGACAAAACATAGTGCAAGTAGTAAAGAATAAAGAAAAGTTCTTCATGATATAAGAAAAGGTTTAAAAGATAAAGGTGAGAGGAAGGCATATATTTTATGGTTAGTTTCAAGGTTTTTTTGTGTGTGTTTTCTAATTTTTTATGAGCAAATGGTAGAGCTGTAGTTCCTCAAAAAGTGAGGCACAGTGCATTTCTTTGACCACTGACTAGAACCTGGGTAGGAGTGATGTACGTCGTAACTGGATACAGGATTTAAGCTACAGGGTCTACTTCCCTTCTTTGCTTTTCCCGATGGTAAAGATTTCAGAAGTCATTGTTAATTTCTTCATATAGAGTTAGCTGGCCAGAGCACACAGCTTCCATGTGAGCTAATTGCTGAATGCACTAACTTGGACATGGATGTGTGAGTGAGTGGTTCTAGCTGATATAATTCTTAGCTACTGGATGGTCTGGTACAAAACCTACAGGAGATTCTCACCGTCATGAAGCATGGGAAGTTCACCCTGAGAGATGCTGACATCTGTGTACTGTAGTTCATGTGCTGCTTCATGCGACAGCTTGCGGTGACCTGAATGATTCTATCGTTGTGAATCATAAGAAGAGTGCTTTATGGAATCTTTCTGGTTTGTGATTTTTGTATAAGTCAGTATAAAGAACACAGTTTTTAAATCAAATGCATTTTTTAAATGGGAAAATTCTGAGTTTTCACTTGACTAGACCTAAGGTAGCTGAGACTCTCGAGATATTATACTAGGTATTTTGCGCATACATTTTACTGGTGCTGGGGGTGGAGAGGGAAATTGTTTTCTTGAGCATGCAGTGGCTTGGGAATGAGAATAACTGTTTAAGACTAGAATTGCATAGGTATTAAGAAGAGAACAAAGGCCAAAACAAAACAAAAGCAGATGTCTCAAGCCTGTAATCCTAGCTACTCAGGAGAGACCAAAGGATCAAGGTTTGCAGCCAAGCGAATGCAGAAGAAAGCCAGGACACTTTTATTTCCAATTAAGCAGCAAAAAGCCTAAATTAGATTGGGGCTCAAAGGTAGCCACATATGAGCAAAAAGCTGAATGAGGCAGAATATCCTGAGTTCAAGGCCCAGTATTAACACAAGAGGAAAAGGCTTAAAAAAAGAACAGGAAAGTGAATAGGAAAGGAAAAGGAAGGAAGGCTTCATTCTTATGTATACATATCAAACAAAAACTTTAAAATTATATTTTGTAGCACTAAATCAAATCTACCATTTCTGTTTAGCTTGAGTTTTCTTTTGTTCAGACAAGAATGCATAATTTAAATAAAAATGACTCTTAGTTGCCAGAAACTATATAATTAATAATATAACATAAATAATATAAAATTCATAATAACTTAATAGGAAATATTATCCCTTCCCTCCCTTCTTTTAGATACTGCAACATGAACTTAGCGTCTTATGCTCATTCTTGCTTATTTTCTTGGTTGGCACTCTACCACTTCAACCGCACATATAGACTTGTTTTTATGGACAGGGTCCAGTGGACTTTTCTGCTAGAGCTGGCCTCAAATCACCATCATCCAGCTCTAGCTGTGAGTAAATAGGATTATAGGTGTGGACCAAAAGTATCTGGCTGGCATAGAGGATTCTTTTGCCTATAAACACACCAAATCACAATTTGCCAAAGAACAGGAAATAAGGAATAAGATAATAAAATAAATGCTACAGTTTGTGAACATTGAATCTCAAGACAGTATTGTAAAGTTTATGTAGAATATCCAAATGTAGCCAAGAGCATTTTATCTTGTCAGTTATAGGGTTTGAACTCAAGGCCTCTGTGCTGTCTCTGAGCTCATATGCTCAAGGCTATCACTCTACTACTTGAGCCACAGTGCCACTCTGGTTTTCTGGTGGTTAACTGAAGATAAGAGTTAGTTTGAACAATGATCATCATATCTCAGCCTCCTGATTACCTGAGATAACAGGTGTTAGCCACAGACACCCAACTTTTTTTTGGGAGGGGGCCAGTCCTGGGGCTTGGACTCAGGGCCTGAGCACTGTCCCTGGCTTCTTTTTGCTCAAGGCTAGCCCTCTACCATGGAGCCAAAGCACCACTTCTGGCCATTTTCTATATATGTGGTGATGGAGAATCGAACCCAGGGCTTCATGTATACGAGACTAGCTCTCTTGCCACTAGGCCATATTCCCAGCCCCAAACACCCAACTTTTTTGAAAAAAACAAAACAACAACAAATTAAAAAACCCTCTAAAATCATGAAGTTCTTATGTAATATTAGGTTTATTAAGTAAATCAAAATGTCAGGAAGCAGACCCACACACATAATGAAATCATCATAAATTTGGAATTTTAATGAATCTTTATAAGTATATGTAAACATGCAAAATTTTATTAATGTGAAAATTTTGAAAAATCATCTCTGTATAATAAAAGATACCAAGTTTAAGTGTAAATTATGTAACCATAACAGTAAAATTTCAGTACCCATATTATTTGGGAATGAAGTAAGCCTTTTTAAACTTAGAAGGTAAGATTAAATATGCATAGAATTAGTAATCTATCAATTTATATAAAGTAGACATCAAAAAAGCAATAAAATAATTAAGATGATCACAGAAAAAATTCTGTAACAGTTAAAGAGAAAAATGTTGCCTCATATTTCCAATAAGCATATAATTATCATAAATCCAATGAGCATAAATGAACACAAGAGAAAAAATAAACAATGAGATGTGAACAATTTAGAATAAGAAGAAATACAGGAAGTTCCTCATAGCTTCACTATTCATGAAAGAATAATATATTTAAATTATCATTTTTCAAATGTCAAATTAGGAAATGTAAAACAATAAATTACTTCCCACTCTGAGAAGCTGTCAATTAATGTTTTCCTAATGTATAGGATGAGCCTCAAAATTACTTACTGTTTTCTAAAAGTTTTCTGTTAAAACAAAAGCAAAACTGTTCTCATGGTGTGTGAAACAAACCAAAGGAAGCCATATTGAAAGTAATTGCACTGAGTTAGAACTGATTTTTCCAAATTGATTTTTAAGAAGAGCTAGGAAAATCTGGATGGTGTACTGCAGAATGCAAAATCTAACAATGAATCCCCAAGAGACTGGGACTTGACTGATACAGCGACAGTGATTACTATTTTGTTCTGTAATAAATGATTGCTCCTAGAATGTAAATTCTTCATATCACAAATAACCAACTGGCCTAATGGATATTTCATTGTCTGTTTTATTAAGGAAACTGGCACCTTTAAACGAGAGGTTCCTGTCAATACTTAGGTGATGTGAATTAGTCTCCCACTTGCTGAACAAGGTGAGGTGGGGGTGAATATAAAACCAGTACATAAACATACATGACATTGTTAACAACGTTTACTGTTAACAGTGGAATTATTTTCCTTTTTGTACTTTTATTCTTTTCCAAATGTTTATCTCAAAACTGTACCTCTTACAAAAAATAAAATGTTTGGTAAAATATGTGCCTAGAGAATATATTGAGATAGCAAGATAGTGTGAACATTCTTCATCAATTAGTTCTGTCAGGTAGAAGAAACATTGTGATTTAGAATCCAGATCTGCATTCAAAATCTGGACTTGCCACTTTTAGTAAGCTTGGGATCCCTATTTGAGAACTATGGATTATGTTAGTATCCAACTCTAGTTTTTATTCATTTATGTATTGGTGATACTTGGGTTTGAATTCAGAGCTTGCACTTGCTGGATAGGTGTTCTACTTTCTGTGACATGCCTCTAGCCTTTCATGGCACTGATTTTTTTTCTTTTTTGATAGGATCTCCCTTCTCCCTGGGCATATGCTTTCTCTATGATTTTTCTATGGAATCATGTAGACATGTCTGTTCTGACTGGCATCAAAACACAATTATCTTAATCTTCAGGTTTTTCTGTACATAAGATTAGAATTGTAAACTACCAGTGTGGGATAAAATTTTAGTATATTTATTGTAAAATTTTCATATCAAAATAATGTCTAATATACTTACTAAAGAATGCCTTAAATGTCTACAATTGATGTCCAATAACTATTGAGAATGCATTAAAAAATATCAGCCATGGTATCTTAAATACAGTTCCAAGTATCATTTTGCTAAGCATCAACCTGATCTGAGTCTTCTTAAGATATTATTTTGGACATGTTACAGTCATAAATACATTGGCAAAAAAATGTTATATTCCAAAGACCTCATCCTTGTGTTTTATTTTGATGTGAGTAATCTGCACATATGACATGCAGCTTCCTTCTTGATGTCATGACTTCATGGGGTTGCTGATAAAGCCATCCAGTTCATCAATGAGGTAACTGGGGAATATTTGATGAATTGTTAAATTAAATACTTATTAAAAGCTTCAGGCAAGCACTCTGCCATTAGGCCATATTCCCAGCCCCAAGCCCTTTATCTTCATGAAGCCCTACAAATAGAGCTATAAGCTATGCTCTATGTGGATATTATTTTTTTTATCTATTTCACCTCTCCATATTATATAAAACTCTCTCTCCTGTCACATCATCGCAATATTATATACATTATAGTTGTACTGCATAGGTTTTATTTATCCATGATTATTATCTTTGGGATGACTTGACGCCAACTGTTTTAATAAGTAGCTCCAAAAGAAATTTTCATACCTAGTGGGAGTGAGCCAATGCTTTGCTTCACTCGCTTTTCTTTCTTGGCTTCTTTCTCTTTTCCCTATGCCTGCCTTTCATCCCAAGCAGGTTCATTAATCCTGGTAACTTCTTCATTGCTTCTTGTTAAACTCTGACTTTTCTGTGGTAGGATTCCTGCCTTCAATGCTTAGTAACACCATGGGTCCATGGTTCTATAATCTCCTGGATATAGGAACATTCTAGTAAGTATTTCTGAGGCATGCTCCAAATATCTGTCTATATCAATGTGAGATGTAATACTGCCCACTAACCCTGGATGGTTACTCTTGTTGAATTCAGTTCTGTCTGTCTCTGTGTGTGTTTGTGTGTGTGTGTGTGTGTGTGTGTGTGTGTGTGTGCGTGTGTGTGTGAGAAACATTTGGGATTTCATTTTCTTTTACCTCTTTAATTTAGGTAAAGGCCTGATAAATGTTAGTATAGTTTATTATTGTGTTTAGATGCCAGCAGGCAGAGGACTCATCAAAATAATAACCTAAATATACCCAGAAATCAATAGCTATTTTTAGAACCCCAGATATTTGTCCTCACTTAGAGTGAGTTTTAAGCAAAATTGCACAAATTCTTGGTGCTGATTAGTCCCCTTCTCTCCCCGTATTCCCCACTCACCCCACCCTCTCCTTTCTCCAACACAAATCTTTTTTTCTCTCGATGTACAAAAACAATCAACTAAATTTTTATGTTAAAATGGGCAACCAAAATATAAAATAAAATAAGTTACAATAGCATCGAAAGCAATAAACTATTTAGAAATACATGTTATGGGTTAATAGATTTTATTTGTTTTCAATTCATTGTAAAACTGATGAACAGGGGTTATAGTTACACAAGAAAGGTAATGAGTACATTTCATTTTAAACACTGCTACTCCCTCATTATCTCCCATTTCCCCCCTCTCAACCTACCCCCCACCACATTGTACAGTTCATTTCTAACACAGTATCTAGTAAGTATTATCACATCCACTGGTTTATAGTGCAGTGGATCATCAAGACATTCCTTTATGTGTGGTTTTGGGGGGGGGGCCCACGATATCATTCTAATGGACAGTCGTCGTTTGAGGTGGGTTTGTAGGCTTTCTTCTAGTTAATCTGTCAATTTTTCTCACACAGTGCAGCTGCTGTGAGGGAAATTGGAGCTGTTACACTCCAGGCTTTGATAGTTTGTAAAATGCAAGGCGAGAGAGACAGTAAACCAAACACAGCATAGTAATAATTTCTTTAAAACGACTGATGGGTAAGCACTCAGTATCGGAGCCCCGTGGAGCTGATATCTCTGGGATTTTTTTTTCCTTCTCATTCTTTCTTTTCTGAGAAGACTGATGTGGTGAAGTGTTATCTTGCTTTCTGGTTGAGAGTTTGGATGTCTTTCATATGATTTCTAGGAATCTGTTTGGCATACTTAGTCATTGTACTCCATTTGCCCCATTGAGTGGTGTTCCTCTAGATTTAAGTCAAAATTAACCTAAAGGTTAATCTTAGAATGAATGACTGATTTGGCATGGTACAATGTTCAATTGCAATAGTTTAGTATGCAATTGTATGAACAGACTTTTCATTGTACACCACAGTGGAGATGTAGTATACACGCTAACAAAGTTAGACTTTAATAGAATCGTTCTTACCAGAAATGTAACTTACATGATAACAGATTTTATTTCTGAGATGACCAGAATACCAAAGAGGGTTATAGAAAATATATTTTGCTACAAAAATATTCTATCCCATGGAATGGGATGATGCAAATACCTCCTTAATGAAGAATTTTATATTTTTGTATGTTTGACCTCTAATGTGTGAGAAATGGAGGTTCCACTGGATATACTTAGAGACAGGTGGTATCATCTCTATTGCAGATTTAATTTTCATTTTGAATCTTGAAGGCTTATACTCTTTCAAGGCTCTGTTTATATTATTGAGAGGCTATTTTTTAATTCCTCATTGTAATAAAATCATTTTGTAAGTCAAAACTGCCCTCTGGTAGCAATATAGTCATATGTTGCAAAAAATAAAAGCTACAATATTGTTCTATATAGCCAGAAACAGTGGTACCAATCTATAATGCCAGCTAATTGGAAACTAATGCAAGAGGATTGTAAGCTCAAGACCAGATGCAATCAACAAAATGAGACTCTATCTCAAAATAAGAAAAACAAATAAAACATGCAATAGACCACACACATACTGGTGATTTCATCCTATCATGATGGAACTAAAAAATTCCTATCACCTAGTAGACTGCATAGGAAGGAGAGACAAAAGAAAGGAAGAAAATTTCAGGATAAAATGGTGGTATTTCAAGAAAATTTACAGTAAAGGGTATAACAGCTGCTTTTGCCCATCTCAACCATGTCCTCAGAAAATGCAGAAGAAAGATGTAAGAAGAAAGAAAATGTAGAAAATGTAGTAGAAAGGAATGTTCATGATGCGTTAGCTGAAGGAATGTTCATGATGCGTTAGCTTATTACAAGCAAATCTGCAATCATGAAATGGCACAAATCCAGCAGTAACCCACCCTGGACACATTTCTGAAAGTAGCACTTCAAGAAGAACATGAGGCAGGTCCTGTCCCAGACATTGTCACGTACAAGATAACAGTACTCTGCCTATCTTTGCCCATGAAGTCGTTCCAGTGGACAGGATGTAAAGGGAGGAAATGTTGATGTACATGATTCTGACTTGTGTAGGCCCAGGATTACTGTGCTACATAGAAAAATTTGGATGCTCCTTGTCTATCCACACATTTTATTTTTGGTTTGAAAAAATACAATATATTTCTTTGGGTTTATACATGAGAGTTCATTAAAGTTCAACAGCTTAGGTACTTCTGCCTAATAAATGTGTATTCCCCAGGAGTGAAAGTCAAGTAGGAATAATTGTAGATGCTGTGCTCATAACAGCTTGAACTTATGAGTTATATCACACGTGACTGGGGTTCTACCACTTAGTCATGTGCCGTAGGAGAATTATCCAACATTCTTAATAATTTTTTGGCTTTAAATCCCAAGAACATCAGTTTATCCCCCATAAAACTCTAACAAAAGTTAAATACAGTAATTTTCCCAGAGTGAACAGTGCTTAATAAACATTAAAAAATGAATAGTAGTTCTTTAGTTATTTAAATGAGAAGGGCCACGTTCTTAAAATCAGATTTCTAAAATTTTAACTTTAATCATATAATTGTTCAAAATCTTCCTTAATTTTGATTTGGAGTTCTGTTTCTTACCTTCATATCAGCTTTGTATTTACTTTCTTTTCTTTTTTTTTTTTTCTTTTTGCCAGTCCAGAGGCTTGAACTCAGGGCCCGGGCACTGTCTCTGAGCATCTTTTGCTCAAGGCTAGCACTCTACCACTTGAGCCACAGAGCCATTTCCAGCTTTTGCTGTTTACGTGTTACCGAGGAATCGAACACAGGGCTTCATGCATGCTAAACAAGCACTCTACACCTAACCTACATTCCCAGTCTGTATTTGCTTTCTTACTGTACAAAGTCAGATTGGCCAATATCTTGATTCTTGCAACTTGTTATCTAAAATGTATAAAACAACCTAATGAATCCATTGACATAATTAAGAAGGATGTTTGCATGGGTCATATATATCCAGTTTGGCCCCGTCACGTAGGTATTCATAGAGAGAAACGAGTCTGATGATACCCATGAGGCTTCACATCCAAAGATATAAGGAGATGCTGTGATATCAGTTAGTATTTGTTCCACAAACCCACATTCAACCAAGCCTGGTGGAAGGGGCCTGGGAATCCCAGCACACTAGATGCTGGAGCAAAAGCATGCTTAGTTCAAGGAGAGCCGGCACAATCTAGTGATGGCTAAATCAAAGCCATCACTCATAAAGAATAATCCCCCCAAATAATGAAGCCACACTCACAAACCTTATCCTCTGCTCTATAATACAGACCACTCATGTTAGAAGGCCAGAGACAGAGAAAGAACATTTTCAACACCTGTGTTGTGTTGTTTTGTTTTGTTTTGTGTGCTTTGGAAAATAGTATAGAATATATTGATGTTGTTTCAGATAGTATAGTAATTGCATATGCCACATCATTAATAAAAATTAATAACATAAATATGTATGTTAAGACTACTCTATGATATGTGGTTCCATGATATATAATCAGATCTTATTTAGCCTTACAGAAGGATATCCTGATCCACATTACTTGCAAAGCATAGATAACTATACAAACACTGCTGTTTACGTAGGTGTCTCGAATAGTCAAATTCAGAGACATGAAATAGAATGGAGGGTACCATGGCTGCAGAATTCCTGTTTAAAGCATTCGATTTTTTGCTTGAGAATGATGAAACATTCTGGAAATGGATGGTAGTAACAGTGACTTAATCTTCTCTGCGTGCTTATTATTCCCATGGAATTGTACACACAGAGTTTACATTATCTTGTTCTCCACAAGAAAATTCAGATGAATTTTGTTAATGATTCAATATATACCTTTGAAGTACTGGGAAAAACTAATCATATCAAATACCCTGCTTGAGATTTCTTCTTTATTTGAGCAACTGGCTGTGCTTACTTGCTTCCTAAATGGATGAGAGCTTAAAAATGGAGAAAACTTTGCAGTCTGAGATTAGTGGATTTTGGATGCGAGGAATACTAGAGGATTATGGAAGCTCACTTTCCTGAGCATCCTGCTTTCAGCTCTGACTGCGGTCGCATGCTTCTGAAATTGCCATCTCAAAGGCACACAGCTTTAGCTTGATAAGCAGAACTCTGTGTGTGTGTGTGTGTGTGTGTGTGTGTGTGTGTGTGTGTGTGTGTGTGTGTTGGTGTGAACTGTCTGGTCTGTCCCTGGACAGACTGTTTAGGAATGAGACTGCCAATAACAGCAAGCATACACCTGAGGAATCAATCTCGTCCATTTTAATTTCATAGACATGCACCATTGGCACCATGATTATTGAAGGATGAAATCTTCTGTAGCAAAGCTGGCCAAAGTAACACAATCTCCCTCCATTAGTCTATAACAGGCAAGTCACGCCTAGGGAAAGCAAATGACCACTGTAGAATCGAACCTTCATAGATGCTGTGGTCCATCTTACACAGAACCAGCTAATGAAGCGCTCATTCTAACCTTAAAATGCACTTCTGCTTCAAGTTCTCTTCATCATAGACTTTTACGTTTCTCTATACTTTGGATTCCTCAAATCTCGAGCGTTGAAGCCATTTCTCTCTCCAGTGCCCAAAACCAAATAACACATGTTGAATTTCAGCAGAGAACCCTCCACTTTCACCCTTGTCACAGATTCTGGTTAAGGCAACTATTCTATTGAAACTAACTTAAACGAGAAGATATAACCTTGTGCATGTGTGTGTATATACTCTCACGTGGACTACTTCAGCATATTGTCCAAAATATATATTCACATTTTAGTTATTTGTAATGTGAAAGACTGAACAATATATTCATCCAGCTTTGGAAGATAATAAGGATGAATACTAGAATTCATCAGATTCCTCATGTGATATTTTTTAGAAGGTTGTGTGGTACTGGAGAGAGATCCTAGAAAAATGTTCCTTATGTAAGTTTACTTCTTCAATAAGTGTTTATTCTCAGAAGCACAAACACTATGGTCGAATACAGCCAGATAATTTTGATCTAAGGGTATAGTCTTTGCAGTTGGTTAGTAGTACGCCTGTGCTTTCCTCATTTGATATGGTAAAACCCTTGCCCTCCTATCAGTCACAAATTCATTGTCCAGTGTCTTAGGAGTTATGGAAAATAAAAAGGCTCCAGGGGGAAAAAATAACATCAATCGGGAATATGGCGAAAAAATCTCAGGGAAAAGAATTTGAGTAGATTTAAGAAGATTCTGTGTAGAGGAGAGGGAGAAGAGAGGAAAGATAAAGTGCTTTCTCTCTCACACACACACCCATGCACGTACACACACACACACACACACACAGATATATAAACAAAAACACACATGCACACATTCATTCACATCCATAGCCTTTTGCTCTGTTCAGCCTGAATCCATGCTCCATGTACAGTGAATGTTGCCAGAGGAATAACATTGTTGTTACAGTTAAAGAAAAAGTATAAGGGGCTGGGGATATGGCCTAGTGGCAAGAGTGCCTGCCTCATATACATGAGGCCCTGGGTTCGATTCCCCAGCACCACATATACAGAAAATGGCCAGAAGTGGCGCTGTGGCTCAAGTGGCAGAATGCTAGGCTTGAGCAAGAAGAAGCCAGGGACAGTGCTCAGGCCCTGAGTCCAAGCCCCAGGACTGGCAAAAAAAAAAAAAAAAAAAAAAAAGAAAAAGAAAAAGAAAAAGTATAAGAAAATATCCTGGGATATGGTTTGTTGGTTTCCTGAAATGCACTGTGTGTTATTATCAAGACATGTTGGATTTCAGTCTGAACATTCATAAATGATAAATCCAGAGGTTCAAGCCATGCCCTCACTAGGCTGTTTCTCTGTGTACCCTAGCTCTCTTCCTTTCATCGGTCAGCAGTCACAACATGGTAGAGGTGTCTATGTGACAGCCCAAAGCCATGAACTGTCACCATGCCTGTATGACCCTCTGTGGGGAGCTGCTTGGATCACTGATTCCCCACCCAACCTGGATGCACCTGACCCACCTTGTGAACAGAACCGGAGGAATTGGGTTCCCTGTAAAGACCTGAGACCCAATTGTAGTAATATTTGAAGACAACGCAAGGTTGAAATTCCTTTATGAAAATCTTCCCTTAAGTTTCCATGTCCTTGTTTTAAGTCAAGTATCTCCACCTCTATTTTTAAATTACATTCTTATACTATCCTCAAAGTCTCATTCCATTAATCCAGGGGCAGATAGGACTTTCAAGTGGTGTGTCATCTCAGAGCCATTTTCATAATACCCAGAGAGTGGTTGACTTTGTCACTCTTATCCCTCACAAGTCTATACTTAAGTTTTCCAGTAGCCGAGACCTTTGGTATCATCAAAGTCTGGATGAAGAAGCAAAAAATAGAGAATCCAATTGTCTGCTACTAAGCAAGACATGAACAAAATTTTCAAGCAGATTAAAACCTAGTGCTTTCCTCACTGTTTTTAGGAAGGATAGATAATAAAGTTTTGTCTTCTTTGAGGACCTGCAAATTACTTCCAGGACTCTCAGATCCCCCAAACCACAAATTCTTAAGTCCTTTATACAACATACATCCTTCAGGATGTAAATTACATCTAGTTTATTTCTAGGTTACTAGTAATACAAAATAAGATGTATATATTATGTGAATAATCATGTTACTACATCTTTATGGAATAAATACAAGCAAAGCATTGTCAATTTTCATTTCTACTGCAGGTTTTTTTTCCCCCAAATGTAGCTCATGGATATAGAGAGCTGACTAATTTTTCCCCATTATTGATGTTAATATACGATTGCATTTCAACAAATTACAAGTATTTTTAGAAGCTTGTATTTTAATTCCAATGTCATAAATATGGATAAATATAACCCACTAAATAAAATCCATTTGGGAAATTGAACATTTTCAAGGGATTCTGCCCTTTGCATGACCCTAGTTCCAATTATGGAAGTATAGCTGTTAAAAATCCAACATCTCCAGTGGGAAATCTATTCAGCTCAAGAAAACAATGTGTGTCTGCATCAGAAGGGCTACATCATTTTCCCTGTCCATATAACTTTCTGTTTTAGAAGGGGCTTAATATCAATTAGTACCTATGCTGGATAATTGTAGGAACAGCCAATTTAATTTGAAATGGGGTCTTGCTGTGTGTTGTCTAGGCTATCCTTAACTCCTGAGCTCAAAAAGTCCTCTGAAGGGGGGAGGGGGGGTATGAGGGACAAGGTAACAAACAGTACAAGAAATGTATCCAATGCCTAACGTATGAAACTGTAACCTCTCTGTACATCAGTTTTATAATAAAAACTTTAAAAGAAAAGTCCTCTGCCTCCAATATTGTTGAAGCAAACCAAGTAATGTACAATACCATGTTAAGCTACACATAGTTTTGCAGTTATAATATACATGTATATATTATGTATATATAATACACGTATATATTTTATAAAACATAACAATCCAATAATATAAGCATACATTTATACATAAAAATGTACCACTACAAGTACATATGGAGTGGTAAAAATAATTTCTACTAGCAAAACTATGGAGATTTTCATCCTTTAGTGTTAAATTCTATTTGGGGTGCAATTATGAGTTGTATAGAGTGTAATGAATAAATACTTTTTTTGTCAGTCATGAGGGCTCTTCATTTCCAGGCCAGTGCTCTACCACTTGAGCCATAGTGTCACTTCTGGTTTTCTAGTGGTTAATTGGAGATAAGAGTCTCGTAGACTTTCCTGCCCCGACTGGCTTTGACCTGCGATCCTCAGATTTGAACCTCATGAGTAGCTAGGATTACAGGTGTGAACCAACAGCACCTAGCTAACAAATACTTATTTTGAAGATTATAAGAGATAACTTTTGTGTCCATATGGCTGGATTTCAGAGTGGTCACATACCAGTTAGACAGTATTCTGGGTGTTTCTGTGACAATATTTTGGTATGAAGTCTACGTTCAGACCTGTAGACCAGGTAAAATGATGGACTTTCCTCCAGTTGAGTTGGCCTTGTTCAGATAAACAGAGCAAATGGGAGACCCTCCAGAAAGAGAGCATGCCTCTCACCCCAAGGTTTCTACTGCCTGTGGAGGGAAACTAGAGCATGAGCCTTCCTGAGTCTTAAGCTTGCTGGAGTGTTGTAAAGGAATTACACAATCAACTTTCCTGTCTCCAGACCTTTGAACTCAGACTAGAACTATAGCCCTGGCTACCATGGGTCTCCAGCTTGTTTTCTTATTCTTGTAACTCTTGAGACTTGTCTATCTTCCTAATAGTAGTCATGTAAAGCAATTCCTTCACACACACAGAATGTCTATTGGTTCTGGTTCTCTAGAGAACTCTGACTAATAGGATTAAAGGAAGCTTCAAGGAAATATAATTGTGAATATACCAACTATAAGAGGAGAAATTGTGTAATTTATTTTTTGTCTTCAGTACGGGAGCTAATTCATTCTGGCTAATGAGTCCTTTACACTACTGAATAGGGAATACGGCTTCACTTGAACCAAAAAGAGGAGCTCCTACAACTATTATTTTATATTAGACCTCAGTGATAAGGAACCATATTATTGCCAAGGCCCATTTGGATCTTTACAGGCCATATAAAATTATCAATGCAGGCCAGCACCTTGGGAAGCCAATTCAAAAATTTATGTCTATGTTTTCTCATGTATCAAATGATTTCATCATCATTATATGGACCGTGAGCTGGATGTTCTCTACCCTGGAAGACAATAAAATATTATGGCCTCCAAATTAACATGAAGAGAATCAAGCTAAGAAACACTATTTTGTCCACAGTTTATGCAGAAGTAAATGAAGTGCCCAGAATTCAAACCAGTTTCCTCTAACTCTAAAACCTGTTCTCATATTTGTTCAATAAAACATTTCATATTTGACAATCCACAAAAGAATTTTATACTTACAAAATGTAGGACACCAAGAAAATTTCACAATGCTTCAAATATAGCTTTGCTTAGAGTTCATTTAAAACACAAGTGATTTATAGTGATCTAAGAAATTTCAGTTATTATGAAATCCCAGAAATAAATATGTGTATCTATAAACTGCTAAGTTTGTTTTCAAACAGGGTAAAGAAATTTCCCACTGAGTAAGAACTGTTTGCATTCTTCACATTCTTGTGCAAGGATTTCCAAATTGATGGCTATTTGCCTCGAAATCAGGCAGGAAATCAATCTAGGAAATTATTGTGTATGTAGTGCAATTTAGTAAAATATTATTTCTTTCATCCTTTTTATGCTGCTTAGTTGCTACTTCATTCTTCACAGTTACAGAAAAATAGTCAACAACCTTGTAAATACATTCTGGTCTTTAAAATAGATTTAAGATTTGTTTTAGAGTTCAAGTAGTACATGACTTTTATACCAGTAAAATTCTTCTTTAAGGAAGAGAATCAAGTAGTGCCATAACTTGCATATCATTTCAGATGTGCTGGCCTTCAAAAATATATTGTTGAGTTATGAATTCCTTCATTTATAAAATTACAATGAAGGTCTTTTTAAGTACCACAAATAGCAATGTATATGGAATGCCTGAGGGTAGTGTTAATCTAGTGAATTTCTGCCAGGTAGCTGGGATAAATGAATGTTCCTAGAAAAATGAAGGTCTTATTTAGAAACTCCTGTATTCTGGGCTCTTAGATCTGATTGTCCAAACCATATCTCCCATCTCATAAATAGGTGTCAGTTTTCAGGATACAGTGCTCTTAAGTATGGTACTTTTGCATTTGACAAAACAACTACAGGGAATGTAAAACCTAGAACGAATCCCTCTTCATCCTTCTTCCTGACACGGACTATGAAAAATGTCTGGCCTTCCTCTAAAGTAGGCCATAGCCCCTTATATCTCAAAGGGATTTTTAACCCTGAACACAGAGTCAAAGAATATAATAAAGATGTAAAAACGAATCAGGAATGAAAAGATCTTGCTAAGTTCTTCCAGGCTGAATTCCATTACCTCTCTTCAGTCATATAACTTCTTTTCCCCCTGGGGAAAGATTTTCCCCCAATTTTAGTCATGTATATATGACTGTGTTTATTAACCCAGCTACATACCTCGTCTAATATTTCCCACTTAACATTTTCAAAACATCCACTGGCTTTTAAAAATAAAGTGGCATTTTCCATGAATGAGAAATAAACATGAAGATAAATGCATAAATATTTACAGAAGAAAATAACTACAAAATCAACTTTCAAAAGTTTCACAAAATGAAAATTACACACCTGTCACCAAAAGCTCATAATGACCACATTTGAGGAAGCTGTCACCTAACTTAATTGAAGTTGACCTTGTAACTCAGAGGCACTGCCATGATTGCCATTCTATACCAGTCAATTACGGTCATGAGTCAAATATGGGGACATTTTTCTGTTTTGATGTGCTAGATTGTATGCTCTCCAGGCCTTTAGATTGTCTTCCTGCGCCATCACCCTGCAGAGTGTCATTTCTTAGCTACAGTTCTGTGGTGTATATAGATAGCAGTCACCAGAATGAGGCCCAGGACAAAATTACCAAGGCTGAACAGCACAGAAGCTCAAGGCCAGCCATCAGTTATAGCTGACAGTGACTCATAACTCAACGAACTTTACTTACTGATGCTATCTATAGAGAGGGGTCTATTTCTTTGCCATGGAAAGAATTAAGAGGCATAAATAAAGTGAAATTAACATCAAGTATATTGGAGGCCAAGGTAGAGTACCGACTCTCCGTAGAGAGGGAAGACTGGAGCTGTGATCCCAGTGAAGTCCCCCAGAAAGTGGCTTCTATGCATTGTTACTTCTCCTCCTACCTTAGGACCACAGTTAAGTCAGCAAGGACTCAGCTGTTGACTTGGTTCCCTCATTCACCTCATTGGCCAGGAGCAGCAAAATAAGTTTGATTGGTCATGCCTGATTGTGAGCCAGACATTAACTCACTACTGACCTAAACTTTTGAGCAGGAACTCAGGGAATTGTGGAAAGAAGCATCGCCATTTTGAGTGGAACCTGAGGCCCTATTGGTAGCAGGATGTATCATGATTTATGATGGTCCACATGTTGTCAGCCATGTGTTGTAGCCACCATTTTTTATCCCTATCTATCTAACAGTTCTACTGTTCTTTTCCCCATTAGGACTTCCATAAAATGGACAGATAATCTCTGACGTGTGGAAGTGCTTTTTAAAAACAAATTATTTCTCTTTTAAGTATATTTATTTCACTTACATTTTTGTTTATGTGGCACTGAGGAATCGAACTGAGGGCTTCCTGCATGCTAAGCAAGCAAGCACTCTACCACTAAGCCACACTCCCAGGCCCTAGAGGTACTTTAAAAAAATTAAAATTTTTTATCATTGTATCCTCATAAAAATTGTAACTACTTACTAGACATTAATATATGCAATCTTCATAAAACTCCCATGAATTTGCCATGTCAAGGAAATTCCGATTTTTTTCCTACTTAAACTGAACAAACCAAACTTCTTAGACCAAAGTGTATGTCATTTTCCCCACACATTGATTCCTTAGTGGTACACGTCGATGGTCCTGCTGAATTTTGTCAGTGCCTATGTGAAGTTAAACAGAGTTGCTCTAGTTGCAGGTTCAGTCCCACAAGACTACCTCATGCTCCTGTTGTCAATAGCAAGTCTAAACATCTGAAATTTCTGAAACTTCAACCAGCTCTGAAGTGTACAGTCCCACCATCCTCTCTTGAAGTTCAATCATTTGCTAGATTGGGTCACAGAATTTAGTAAACCCATTCACTTACATTTACTAGTTGACTAAAATGGGAATTTTAAAGGACATAGATGTACAACCAGATGGATGAGACATAAGGTAAAGTACAGCAAAGGGCTTTGTTGACCTCTCTGGATACCACTCTTCACTCATTCTGTGTTCAGCAATTGGAGGCTCTACAAACTCAGTCTTTTTATGGAGGCTTTGTTACATAGGCATGATTGATGAAATCATCGGTGATCAACTCAACCTTATGCTCTGTTCCTCTCTGGCAGTTGGCACGTGGAGCTCTTGTTCTCACAGTTCAATCATGGGGTTGGTTCCTCTGACAACTTTGCACATCCTGAGGCTAATCAGGTGTTCCACCATCAATCATCTTATTACCATCCAAAGAGACACTTAGCACATTAAAGATTGTAAGACTTTAGGAGCTGAGTGCTAGAAAATAGGAGGAAGAACGAATTCAGTATTTCTCAGTGTGAATCACAATATTGTATAGGGGAATATGAAAGCATACCTCCATGTTATAAAGGAAGAAACTAAAGTATAGAGAGGATTTGTTGAAGGTCACCCAGCTGGAAAGTGAGGATCATTCTTTTGAAATTCAGATTTTTTGCAGTCTCAACGAACTCTGTTGCAATTCTGCAGAGTATATAGAAAATTACCCATGTGAAAGTATTTGGACTTTGTCATTCTATTGATACATTTTGTGATTTATGACCTATTTTGCTTCTCTTTCACTTGCTGTGCTACACAGAAATGTAGGCAAAATTTTTCCCTCAAATAGCAATACTCAAATAAGAGACAAGCACTTATAGGAAACATCCAATTGTAAATGTCCAATATATTTTGATATCACGTCACAAAATATGACAGATGAAACAGTTGTGCATGTGAAAAATTGGCATAATATATGACTTGGAAATATAGAGTGACAGGTTGTCATTCTAACTGTGCCAATTTTTTTGTAATAATGGAAAACTCTGGAAAATTTCATTTTCTGGTTTTGCAGATTGCTAACACATTATGATTTTTTTGGGGGGTACGGATTCCCAATGGTAAAGACAAATTGTATTTAGCCAAACCGGATAAAATCTCTTAATGGATATTTAAGGAATGACAGTTCCTAAAGTGGAATATGTTCTTCAGTATTGTAAGGAGAATATTTTATTTTTCTTTTATTCTTAGGAGAGGGATGCAGATGACATAATACTGTAGGGTTCTGAATTATAGAACATTCAAGTCATTCAAATTTCAGCCTCACTAATTTCTAAAGTTATACTGGTTAGAGCATATTTTCTGTTGTTTGTATGTTTCCATGTGTGTGTCTGTGTTGCAGGATGCAAAGAGGGGGTAACAATTATGACAATCAAAAATACATCCAGAATTTACAGGAAACTCACCTATGGTTGATAATCACCAATGCAGAATAATAGAACTTTGGGCTTTTTTTTAAGAAGGAATGATACCTTTAGAATGATACCTTTCTACAAATGTGAAGTCTAGCTATTTTAAGAATAATAATGTCAGTAGACTTAGTCCTATGGTTCCATGAATAGTATGGTGCTTATTTTATATTCTCTGCAATCAAACGCTTATGTCAATAGTCAAACAATGACAGTATTGATACTACATCAGGGTTCCTTGATTGAGCATGCAGAAGGCAATAATATGGCATTGGTAGTTTGCAAAAAGGATGGGCCTTAGAGTGTGGCCAGGAGCTATAAGTTACACATTTGGTTTTCCATCCATTGGTAGCAGGGACCTTAAAAATACACATCTGCTCCTTGAGTGGATGAAGAGCAGGGGGAGTGTTAGGGTACATGTGAAAAGATTCAAATGGTTAACATGCCTTTTGTGGTGCCAAAAGGTTGCTGACTAGACTGTATCAAGCCCACTCTGTATACACCTGTGATTGACTGTTCTTCAAATAGCCTTTGAGTGGATTCAGGTAATATTTCCTAAAAATATAAAAAAATAAAAGAAGAAGAAATTTTAAATACTTTGTAAGGAATTTAGAACTCAATTATGCCCAGGCCTTAAATAGATTCTATATTTATATAGGACAAATACAGACTGTTTTCATAGTAACTGAGGAGACTTTTTTTCCCCTTTGATTAGAAAGCAAAGAATCAAGAAGCATAAATTTTATCTATTTCTTTTTTATTCTGGCAGGGAAATCAGAAAATGCTACTCTTCTGTGTAGTTGTAGGTAAGAAAAATTCTCCTAGTGATTAAAATTCTCAGGTAAGAGCCTTTATAGAGAACATCTTATTCTGTCTTGAATTTAGGGCAGTGTTTATTCAACCCGGTCTCTGAATTCTAAGCTGCATTCCACAGTCGTCTGTTTTGATGTCCCTGTGAGGTTGTGCTGGGACCTCATGCGGACTGGAGCATCTGTCTCTAACCTCTCCAATGAGCTGCTCTAATTATGTGATAGTAGAACAACTTGTGAAGCTCAACATCTCAAGTTTCTAACCTTACACGTGAGGAGTAAGTACACTGAACCATACCCATTGCTATTCTCAAGCCCCTTCCTGTCTTAAATAGATTCATAGACTTCTGGGCTGGGAAGCGACTTCCAGCCCTGTTTATCTTATAGTCAAGATGCTAGAAATTAGTCTTCCAGAAAATGGCTCTTCAAGCCAGACTGTTCAAGGTGGTGGTGCCTGAGTAACCTTGAGACAAAAATCTCTTCCACAGTGTAATTCTGTCATCTCAGGGAGAGTCACTGTTCATTAGCTGAAATTGTCAGCTTTATGGTTCAGCAAAATAAATACACATTTTCCCCATGGTAATAACTTCTTCCTCACTTTGTGAAAACCACAGGGACTCTTGTTATCCACAGATAATCATATTCTCGCCGTGTCACTGACTGTGCCCAGTGGAAGGCTCAAGGATGTGCTTCTCTCTTAATAACTCTAAAGCCTGATATGCATCCTGTTGCATTGTTGTGTACGTGGAGTGTATGCGGGGGGAACCCATTAGTGATCCCTGTGGTTGATACTATTCGTTTGCGATAATGATAAAAGAATCAAATGGACATTTATTTGCTTGTAGCCAGACAGAGCGATTAGAAATGCATTCTTTTTCCTATTGCAGAATGCATTCACAATGTAATCTCTTGCTTAGTACTTAGTTGACTAACCCGGACATTAATACTAAACAATGGCAGGCAAAACTAATGGAAATTCTCAAAATGAATGTGGACAATTTAATGTCTGCATGACCTTTCCCTCCTACAGAGAATTCAGGTTGGGTTTTCACTACCTGTGAAGAAAGTAAATACCCATGACAAATGCCTGCTGATTCAGGAATAAAAGATGCCATTGAGAACTTAAACAAATTGGGACAGGTAGAAGGAAAAGACCTTTAAATACAATGATCTTTTGGGATGTGAATAAATCATTTTAGGCCATCCATTCATGTTCCTATTATATTCTAATCATAACAGTATCATTTATTGAATACTTGCTATAGGCAACTTTTTTGCATGCATTCTATCATTTTATCTTTACCATAAGTTTTTCAGATAAATTGTATGGGTTCAGTCTTGCAGTTGAATAAACTTAGGCTGTAAGAGATTAATGTAGGTTGGTTGGCTGGTGAAGTCTGTATCTCAATTTGTCTTTACACCCTTAATTTTTTTGTTAACTGACTATTGAAAGGCATAGACCATACAGTAATTAATCTCAATTGTGGGAATTTGTAACTGATGGTACTCTTAATTTCTTATATTGTCTGATAAGCACACATCTGACCCCAGTGGGCAAAGCAATCGGGCCACTCTTTCCTGCTTCCTAATCTTGTATGGTACATCTGTGAGAGCCGAAACCATTAGCAATGTCTCATCTGCTATTGAAACATGTTCATTAGAATTATCTTCCTGCTCTTACTTGTCACTTGGGAAAAGTTGCTTTGTTCTGAATAAATACCCAATACACCTTTTGCCTCTGAATCATTTGGAAAGTCTGTCAATCAGGACATTTTGCTCTCTAGAGTTACATCATCCTTTTGGACCCAAGCCTTGTGATTTGTTGTTTCTTACTATTTGTTTTGAGCAGAGGAGCTTGGTGGTTATTTGTGGGTTTCTGGGTCTTTTGTACTATCATACAGCTAGTGTATTTATGTTGATGACAGCTGATTTGTAGAAAAATCATGGAGCCCATCTTTCATTTATTCACCTATTACTGATTTCCTGTCTATTCTCCCTTGTGTCTTACAGCATTTATAAGAGCCTTCCCCCCAAGTTTATCTGCAACCTAGTTCTATTATAATCGCAGGTAATATATCTGGATGTGAACAGGGACAATGTCATGTTTTCAATGAAATGACTTTAAAGCTAATTTATATTAATGGAAGTATATATTTGTTTAGTGTACATTATGAGCTTGGGACTGATCTTAGTATGGCTTATCTTCTCTTCTCAAAACCACAGCATAACGTAGAAGGTAATTACTAGGCCTGCTTTACATCTAGAGAAGCTGAGCTTAAGGAAGGTGAATGGAATGAAAAATCTACCTTTCCCTGGGTTGTCCTCTGGGTAGAGGCCATTGGCCAATCCACACATAGTTCCTTGCCCTATGGAAATTACAAAATTGTCAAGAAGTGACTGTATTTTTCTTCGCTTTGAAGGAATGAAATTAGAGGGTCTCAGTATTTGATTCTTCTCTGAGCATGCTGGCACAATTGAGAAGTGAAGTTAAAACGGAACCATTTTTCTTTAAGTTTTTAATAAGGTATAAAAGAAGAAATGTCTGTGTGCTTATATATCAGAATTTATCCGAGTAACCCTGAGCATCCTTAGGAATATCCTTTTCATTGTGGCCATGAAAACACACTATGTAGAAGTGGAATTTACTTATAAAGGATTTCCTGGCTGGATGCCAGTGACTCATGCCTGTAATCCTAGCTACTCAAGAGGCTGGGATCTGAGAATTGTGGTTGAAAGACCATGAGACTCTTATCTCCAATTAACCCCCAGAAAACCAGAAGTGGTGCTGTGGCTCAAAGTAGTAGAATGCCAGCCCTGAGTAAAAGAGCTCAGGGGTAGTACCCCAGCCTGAGTTCAAGCCCCACAATTAACCCCCTCCTGGCCCCAAAAAAGGATTTGCCTCCATCTTAGATTGTGAAGATTGGAGCTACCAAGTGTAGTTTGTACACTTCAGGAGCACTTGCTTCAGACATGATATTAACCTCTACTACTTCTAACTGAAGAAAATGTAGCCAGGTACCCACTCACCCACAGTGGAAATTGTATGTCTATGTTGGTGGGGGACAGAGACAAATATTTGTGTCATGCTAAGAAAGTATACTCCAAAGGTGTCACAGGTATGTAAGAACTATTATGATACTGAAATGCTTAGTAATAGGATTATCCTAACAATAATATTTTATTCCTGTTTCCAAACATTTGCTGAGTTTTCTGATGTTGACTATGATTCAAATATCTGAGCAAAGATAATTTGTATATGGAGCCTACCTTGGTAATATGTAGTGAACTAGTGATTTTTAAAAATATATTTTTTGCCATTTGTTCATTCATCTGACCCCCTCTTTTTCATTAGTCACACATCAAGGAGTTTGTTTTGCTCACAGAAAGCTCACACTAAACAGCAAACATTTAGTTACAACACAGAAAGTCTCAAACTGGCTCATGAAACAAGGATTCTTGAAACCATTGTCATTTAAGAACAGAAAATGAGTTAGAGCCTGACCTTATTGAGGCTTGACTTTAAAACTCAAAAGTTGTGGCTACTTCTCACTTTTATCACCCTAGTTCCAGGCTTTTATTTCTCCTGAGGATCAAAATCAAGAGTATGCTTTATATCAAGTCTAACTTTGAATGTCCATTTCTCTGTTCTTTGAACAGAGCAGGTTCCATGCCAAGAATTCTTGGTTCCTCAAACTCTCCATGTTGCAATTCAAAATCTTTTGAATGAGAGAGAATCTTATTGGCTTCATGCACATCAAGTGTTAACTGGTAACTCCAAGCTCCGGACAATTAGGTTGAATCTCAGCATGTGAGCCAGACCTTTCCAGAACCTCCAGGTGCACCCATATCTCTGAGCAGGTAATAATGACACCTGTCTCCTTGGGACCAGTCCCAGGAAGTTAACTTTTCTTATCATTTCTTCCCTCCCCCTCCCCCCAGCTTCCCATGTTCTGTGGTATTATTCCTTGCTCCATGATGACAAACAGATCTGATTTATACTCTCTTGATAGGCTCCCTCACACACCACAAATACATTCTTTTGGCCAAAGGTCCCCTTTCCAAGTAATCACCCCCCCCAAAAAAAAATCAAAGAAGTGAATACAGTCATATTTTATAGGATTGAAAAATGCTTTACTTGCATTTGTAAAATAGTTGCCATTCATAGGATTCTTTTTTTTTTTTTTTTTTCTCAAATTTTTATTGTCAAACTGATGTACAGAGAGGTTACAGTATCATACGTTGGGCATTGGATACATTTCTTGTACTGTTTGTTACCTTGTCCCTCATGCCCCCCTCCCTCCCCCCTTTCCCTCCCCCCCCCAGTGTTCAGTTCACTTACACCAGACAGTTTTGCAAGTATTGCTTTTGTCGTTATTTCTCTTTTTTTACCCTGTGTCTCTCAAATTTGGTATTCCCTTTCAATTTCCTACTTCCAATACCAGTAAACACGGTTTCCAATATACTCAGATAAGATTACAGAGATAGTGTAGGTACAACCATAGGAAGGTGATACAAGAGCATCATCAATAATAGAAACTACACATACACCTAGGACGTTGAAAGTAGTTACAACTGTGATATATCAATTGTTTCCATAACATGGAGTTCATTTCACTTAGCATCATCTTATGTGTTCCTAAGGGTATAGCTATTGGGCCTTGTGAACCTCTGCTATGGCTTGCCTAAACCTGTACTAATTATTCCCAATAAGGGAGGCCATAGAGTCCATGTTTCTTTGGGTCTGGCTCACTTCACTTAGTATAACTTTTTCCAAGTCCTTCCATTTCCTTACAAATGGAACAATGTCATTCTTTCTGATAGAGGCATAAAATTCCATTGTGTATATGTACCACATTTTCCTGATCCATTCATCTATGGAGGGGCATCTGGGTTGGTTCCAGATTCTCGCTATGACAAATTGTGCTGCGATGAACATTGTTGTGCTGGTGGCATTACTGTGATTTTGTTTGTGGGCTTTTGGATAGATACCCAACAGTGGGGCTGCTGGGTCATAGGGGAGTTCTATATTGAGCCTTCTGAGGAATCTCCATACTGCTTGCCAGAGTGGCTGAACCAGTTTACATTCCCACCAACAATGAAGTAGGGTTCCCTTTTGGCCACATCCCCTCCAACAATTGTTATTATTAGTTTTCTTGATATATGACATTCTTGCTGGGGTGAGATGGAATCTCAATGTTGTTTTGATTTGCATTTCCTTTATGGCCAGTGATGTAGAGCATTTTTTCATATGTCTATTGGCCATTCTCATTTCCTCATCAGAGAAGTTTCTTTGTAAGTCTTTAGCCCACTTGTTGAGGGGGCTATTGGTTCTTTGCGGTTTTGTTTTGGAAGAAGGTAATTTTTTTAGTTCTGCATATATTTTAGAGATGAGGCCTTTGTCTGTTGAATGTCCGGTAAAGATCTTCTCCCAGTCTGTGGGCTTTCTGTTTATCTTGAGAGCTATGTCCTTTGCCATGCAGAAGCTCTGCAGTTTAATGCAGTCCCATTTGTCCAACTTTTCTTTGATTTGTAGCCTTTCAGGGTCTTTGTTAAGGAAGTTCTGTCCTGTGCCAAGGAGCCCGAGTGTTTCTCCTACTCCTTCCTTTAGTGTTTTCAGGGTGCCTGTTTTGATTTCAAGGTCTTTAATCCATTTGGAGTTTATTTTGGTGCAGGGTGATATATAAGGATCTAGTTTTAGTTTGTTGCATGTGTTGAGCCAGTTTTGCCAGCACCACTTGTTAAAGAGGCTATCTTTCTTCCATACTATTGTTTTAGCTCCTTTATCAAAGATTAAGTAGGCGTAGTTCTGTGGGTTTAATTCTGGGTCTTCAATTCTGTTCCATTGGTCTTCAGGCCTGTTCCGGTGCCAATACCAAGCTGTTTTTATTACTATAGCTTTATAATACAGCTTGAAGTTGGGTATTGTAATTCCTCCAGCACTGTTCTTTCTGCTTAGGAGTGTTTTTGCTATTCTAGGTCTTTTATTGTTCCATATGAATTTCTGGATTGCTTCCTCTATTTCATTAAAGAATGGTGTTGGGATATTAATGGGTATTGCATTGAATTTGTAGATAGCCTTTGGCAATATTGCCATTTTGATTATATTAATCCTCCCAATCCAGGAGCATGGGAGGTTTTTCCATTTCCTTAGTTCTGACTTAATTTCGTTTTTCAAGGTTTTAAAGTTCTCCTCAAAGAGGTCTTTCACTTCTTTGGTTAAGTTTATTCCTAGGTATTTTATGTTTTTGGGGGCTATTGCAAAAGGAGTTGCTTTCCTGATTTCAGCCTCGGTCTTCGGGTTGTTAGCATAGAGAAAGGCTGTTGATTTTTGAAGGTTTATTTTATAACCTGCAACTTTGCCAAAGTTTTGGATCAGCTCTAGTAGCTTGGGGGTAGAGTCTATGGGATTCTTTAGGTATAGGATCATGTCATCTGCGAAGAGAGAAAGTTTAACTTCTTCTTTTCCTATTTGGATCCCCTTTATATTCTCTTCTTGCCTAATTGCTCTGGCTAGGAATTCTAGTACTATGTTGAAGAGCAGGGGAGAGAGTGGACATCCCTGCCTTGTTCCTGATTTTAAAGGGAATGGCTTTAGTTTTTCACCATTTAGAGTTATGCTTGCTGTTGGTTTGTCATAAACTGCCTTGATTATATTCAGGAATGTTCCCTGGAATCCCAGTTTTTCCAGGGCTTTTAGCATAAATGGGTGCTGGATTTTATCGAACGCTTTTTCCGCATCCAGCGATAAAACCATGTGGTTCTTTACCTTGCTCCGGTTGATGTGGTGGATTATATTAATTGACTTGCGTATATTAAACCAGCTTTGCATCCCTGGGATGAATCCAGTTTGATCGTGGTGTATGATTTTTTTGATGACCTGTTGAAGTCGATTGGCCAGAATTTTGTTGAGAATTTTTGCATCTATGTTCATTAGGGAGATTGGTCTGTAGTCCTCTTTCCGTGATGAGTCTCTGCCTGGTTTTGGGATGAGGGTTATACTGGCTTCATAAAATGAGTCTGGTAGTGAACGTTCTCTTTCAATTTCATTGAAGAGTTTGAGAAATATTGGAGTGAGTTCTGTTTTGAAGGCCTTGTAGAATTCTGCGGTGAATCCATCTGGACCTGGGCTTTTCTTGGATGGGAGATCATTTATTGCTGTTTCTATTTCAATACTGGATATGGGTCTGTTTAGAAGGTTTAAGTCTTCATAGTTGAGTTTGGGGGTATCAATTTTTTCTAGGAAATCATCCATTTCTTCCAAGTTCTCGAATTTGTTGGCATAAAGGTTTGCAAAATAGTCCCTTATTATTTTCTGAATTTCGGTTATTTCTGTGGTGATGCTACCTGTTTCATCTCTTATCTTGTTTATTTGAGTGTGCTGCCTTCGTTCTTTGGTCAGGTTTGCCAGGGGTCTGTCTATCTTGTTGATTTTTTCAAAGAACCAACTCTTTGTTTTGTTGATTCTTTCGATGGTTTTTTTAGTCTCTAATTGATTTAATTCTGATTTGATTCTAATTATTTGCTTCCATCTATTGACTTGGGGTTTGGCTTGCTGTTCTCTCTCCAGAAAATTAAGGTGCTTTCTTAAATTACTGAGTTGCTGTTTCTCCAGTTTGTTGATGTATGTACTCAGAGATATAAATTTTCCTCTGAGTACTGCCTTTGCTGTGTCCCAAAGGAGCTGGTACTTTGTGTCCTCAACTTGGTTGAAGTCCATAAACATTTGAATTTCTGTTTTAATTTCTTCAATGATCCACTGATGGTTCAGCAGTGTGTTCTTTAGTCTCCATGAATTGTGGGATTTTCTGTGGTGGCTGAGTGAGTTGAGCTCTAATTTTATTCCATTGTGGTCTGAAAGAATGCAGGGAATGATTTTGATACTTCTGAATTTGTACAGATTTTCTTTGTGCCCTAAGATGTGATCTATTTTGGAGAATGTTCCGTGTGCTGCCGAAAAGAATGTGTATTCTGTCCTTGCTGGGTGGAATATTCTGTAGATGTCGATTAAGTCTAGTTGGTCTATGCAATTGTTTAGTTCTGTGGTTTCTTTGTTCAGTTTTTGGCGTGTTGATCTGTCCAGTGGTGATAGTGGAGTGTTAAAGTCCCCTATTATCATTGTGTTTGGGTCTATGAATGTTTTTAGAGCCAATAGTGTTTGTTTGATGAAGTTGGGTGCTCCTGCATTTGGTGTGTAGATATTTAGGATGGTTATTTCTTCCTGTTGGAGAGATCCTTTTACTAGTATGTAGTAACCTTCTTTGTCTCTTCTTACCTTTTTTAATTTGAAGTCTATTTTGTCTGATACTAGGATTGCAACTCCAGCCTGCTTATGGGGGCCATTTGCTTGATAGATTTGTTTCCAGCCTTTCACTTTTAGAAGATGTTTACTTTTGCTGGATAGATGTGTCTCTTGGAGGCAGCAGAAAGATGGATCTTGATTTTTGATCCAAGTTATGAGCCTATGTCGTTTGATTGGAGAATTAAGTCCATTAATGTTGACAGTTAGGATTGAGAGGTGATCGTTTGTTCTTTTCATTATCACTATCTTGTTTAAAGGTGTGTCTTCCCATTTCTTGATCTAGTGTTTACTAATTAGGGTTCATTTCTCTGTCTGTGTTGGGATCTTGATTATTTTCCCTGTAGAGTACATCTTTAAGGATTTTGTGTAAAGCTGGTTTGGTGGAGATATATTGTTTCAGTTTTTCCTTATTGTGGAAGACTTTTATTTGACCTTCGGCTATGAAGGAGAGTTTGGCGGGGTACAGAATTCTTGGTTGGTAGTTATTTTTATTTAGAGTTTGGTATACTTCATTCCAGGCTCTCCTTGCTTTCATGGTCTCTGCTGAGAAGTCTGGGGTAATTCTGATTGCTTTTCCTTTATATGTGATTGTTTTCTTTGCCCTAACAGCTTTGAGTATTTTTTCCTTGCACTCTGCTGAAGCTGTTTTGATCACAATGTGTCGGTGGGAAGTCCTATTCTGGTCAGGTCGATTTGGGGTTCTAAATGCTTCTTGTACCTGTATAGGCCTTTCCTTCTGGATGTTTGGGAAGTTCTCAGCTAGTATTCTGTTAAATAGGTTGCCTATCCCATTAACCTCTTTCTCCAAGTTTTCCTCAATACCTATTATCCTTAAATTGGGCTTCCTGATTGTGTCTTGAATCTCCTGTAGCGATCTGTTTTGTTGCTTGGACTGGATTTGTATTGATTTTTGATCTTTCTCCATAGAGTCTAAGGAATCTTCAGCTCCTGAGATTCGATCCTCTGCTTCAGTTAGTCGGGACTGTAGGCTAGCAACTTGATTTCGAATCTCTTTTCCTTCTGACTGGTCTTTCCTGATGATTTCCATGTCATTTCTTAGGTCCTGTATGGACTTCTTTACTTCATTAACTTCATTACTTTGGTTTTGAGTGTTGTCTCTCAAATCTTTAAGTTGGGTAGCTATCTTTTCATTTGACTCTTGAAGCTCACTTATCTTTCTATTTGTGGATGCCATGAAATTCTCCATTAATTTTTGCTTTGCCTCCTCACGCTCTAACATAATTGACTGAAGAGATTCAAACTTTTCATTTATCATGTTTATCAGTAAACTTTGTAGAGCATTTTGGGGGTTTTCTTCTATGTTTTTGATTGACTGCTCTGCTTCCTGCTTGTTTTGAGTGGGGGATAAGACTTCATTATTTGCCATCTTTCTTGTGTTTCTTCTGCCCATTTGAATTGGGAATGCCAGTCTACCAGCACCTGTGAGCACTGTTTAAGACCCAAAGCAGCCCTTACCAAGCACTGTTGTGTAAATCTTACAATTTCACAATTATATACAGATACCTTGTATACCTGTCTATAAAGTTAGATTTGGTGTTCCTAAAGAATACAATTTCAATATAACATCCGATCCTGGGCCCTGTATTCAGTAGTTACTTATTTACTGTTACAACCCTATATGCAATTCTTGTTTTTATATTAAGTTCTTTTAGGACTGGTTTTCTCTATGAACCCCTTTGATTCACTCGTATTAAGCTGGGATACCCTCTATCCAATAACCAGGAGTCAATGGAACCTGGAGGTCCAGGCAGTAAGTCAGGCGGGTAAGTTGGAGGTAGTAAAGAGAATAGAGTAAAGTGTATTGGGGGGCGTGATTTTGGTTTAGTTTCAGTGACGTGGAAATGTGGAGAAGAGTAGAATCAGTAGAAAGAACATTGATAAAATGACAGACACTGGAGAGTTAGCAGAAAAGGGTGTAGGTGTTATTTATAGGAAAGTAATTTTTAAAGGAAGAGGACGCATCGAGAGAAATGAAGTAAAAATACTGGAAGACAGAAACACAAAACAGAGAAAAATTATTTAAAAAGGAAGCATAAGTAGATAAAAAGGAAAATAACAGAAAAAGAACAACCCAAACAAATAAACAAACACAAAAAAAACTTGATAAAACAAACCAATAAAAATGGAAAACAAACAAAAAACAAACAAACCAAAAAAAAAAAAAAATAACCAGCCAATGATGTTTCAGGTGTGAAAAAATTAAAAAGAAAATTTAAAAGAAAAGTTTATAAAAAAAAAATGTTTGAAAAGAAAAAGAAACCAGTCTCTGATTTCCCTGCAATGGACTGCAGTCTATTTTCCTGATTGGCTGGTTTGACTTGATTTCAGTTGGCAAGGGGTGGTTCTGTTCTGACCTTCTCCCCTTTTGGTGCAATCGTGGGTCTCTGAGATTCCCACAGCTTGCAGGCAGGCCTTGGGCGTCCTCTGTCGATGGGGACGTGAGCAGTCTCAGGAACTGTGGCTCCTCTGTCTGCTGTGGGGCCGCTGCCTTTGATGCCTGGTCTTGACTACGCTGTGACCACAGCAGGGTGGGGCGCCTCTGGGCTGTTTTGCTCCGCTGAGCGTTGCTTGCCTGAGGGAGGCGGCCTCTGTGGCATAGGTAGCTATGGAATACAGCTCCGTTTTGGGCTGGGAATTAGCTTCCTCTGTGATGGGACCGTTTAGCTGTCCCTGGAACTGTTTGTTCCTCCGTCTGTTGTTTCCGTGCCCCTGGTAGCTGCTCGCAGCTTTTGCTTTAAGTTTAGAAGTTCCGGCGGGAAGGGCGGGGCATCTCTGGCTAAGCCCCGGACTCGCCTCCCACCAGGGCAGGGGGGCAGGGGGCGTTCTTCTGGGCTGGGCTGGTTCTCACTGATTCCGCCCCTCCTGCCCTTTTCAAAGATGGCTTTTTTGACCTCACTTTCCCCAGGCCCGCTACAGTTCCAGTCTGGTCTGACCCTATGCCAGTGTCAAAGATGGCGCTTTGCTCTGGCGGTGGGGACAGGGATGCCTTCCAGAAGCTGGACTGTGGGCACAAGTGATGATAAATTTTGGGGGTACTCACGCTGTCTCTGCGATGTGAGGTCCTCCGTGCTCGGCTGCCGTCTGGAGTATTTAACACTTTAGCTGTGCGGAGTGCGGGGGCGGGGGAGGCTGTGCCCGGCACTGTGCCGGAGCCGGCGCTGGCGCGGCGCGGCGGCGGGACGCCGCTCGGAGCTGAATTATGTGTTTTCAGACCAGCAAAGTCGATTTTTCCTTCCTGTTCAGAATCCCTGTACTGTTAGAAATTACTTTGGCTGTCTTTCTCGGAGAAAGAGTTTCTATGAGGTGAGAAAGCTATGATATCGGAGGGAGCGCTGCAAGGGCTCAGCCACTCCTCCGCCGTCTTCCAAGCTACTCCTCATTCATAGGATTCTACACAAGAGAAGGTGAAGAGTTTTTTTGTCAATGTTCCAATTACAACTAGTAGTTACTAGTGAATACGAAACTTGCATCCGGTCATTTCATTATCACTTTGAGAACTTCATTTTTTTTTTTTGGTAGATAAACAAAGTGTCTCTACATGGGAGATTTAAATCAGTTAAAGAATGTCTCAACATTCAGCTAGTAAATAATAAAAAAATCTCATCTTAGCAACTTTTCTCAGATGTTGGAATTTCAAACAAAAAATCACAATATTTTAACCAGAAGAAAAGGATAACTTACATGTTGATACATTTACCATTTCCACTGGATAGGATAAATTTAATTACAACTTTCATGGAGATAATTACAACTTTTTTATGGAGAAACCATTATACTTGTGTGTATATGAAAGTTTTTCACTAATGCTTGAATGGACAGCACAAATTTTAAGCACTATCTTTGGGAGTATTACCGTTTTGTTGATAAAATTTCATTGTTCTTGCCGTTATTAATGAGCAAGTGCCACTAGTTGTAAATGTTGACAAACCTACAAATGGAGCTTTAGCTTCTTATCAGAAACTCTCTTTAATGTAAGAAAGTTGTAAAGTCAAGCTTTAAGACGATGTATATTGAACTCCAGTTGCTAATTCATATACAACCAGTGGCTGGCCATATTAAAATAAAAGAGATGGTAATATACTTGTGACTCACATTTAACCTGAACATAGGCTTTTCCCTATTTTATAAGAAACATTACATTTTCATAATCATTTGTGGAACTTTATGTTTATGGAATATGTAAGAAAGGATAGGAAAATATATTTCTACAAATATTACCATATATTTATTTAGTCCTTACCTTCTGGGTGTTAATAATAGTCTCTTGAGCATGAAGATATCTAGTGTTGAAGTAAATTATTGTGATAGTTGGTTAAGTAAGTATGCACTATTGGTATGTGGGTTTGTGGCCCTATACTCTGGTAGATTTTATCATCCAAGGCTAACATTCTACTACTTGAGCCACCCCCTCTACTTTTGTTATACACTTCTGTTAAAGAAAGTTTTGTAGACAGATATGGATTGGAAACTGATTACCTGCACTGGCCCAACATATCAAGCCAATATCAGTTTGATAAAAGCTGTGTTGTTTCCATAGCTAGTTTATTAATTAATCTGTAAACTAACCAGTTAAGCTCAAATAAATCAGTTGGTTGGTTGACCAGGCTGTAGTCAATTAAGTTGTTATTCAGTTCTCATTGTTGGCATGTATATGCTGTCTGATCACATTTTTTGTGTGTGGTATTCTCATTAGCTGCTCTATTTTATATCTGCTGTATGATACGTAAACAGGCTTTGTTTTACCTTGCACAAGTGAACTCTACTGAATTTACTTAGCATAAGAAAAGTATCCTTTTAATGTTTGTGTCAGTAAAGATATTTCAGGGAGGCCATATTATGGCTGTGTGTGTGTGTGTGTGTGTGTATAATGTTGTTTTTATTGGTTAAAAACTTTGCAGTTGTTTTGTTCAGAGTGAAGTTGTTTTATATATATATATACACACACGCACACACACACACAAACACATATACACACTCATTCTTAGGGAAAGAGGAAATTTTGCTGCTCTGGAAAAATGTATTAGAGACAAAAATTATTTCACAACTGAAACACAACTTGATAATATATGGTAAAGATGTGTCATAGCTAATTATAAAACCAGCAGGTTTTGTTTCTATATCATTTTAAATATTCATATACACTTAGAAAACACTACATCTCTCCTAATTCATTGCTCAGTTTGTATTATTTGAAAAAAACCTACCTAATTTGTCATCTTAGGAAGTGGTTACTTCGTTGGATGAGAATCCCAAAGAATATTATGGACTCCAAAATCAAATCTACTAACAAAGAAAGTGGAGAAGGTCCCTTACCTTGGGAACCATCCCTGGGTTGTGAGAGGCAAGGTGGAGAGTAAAATGTGGAAATCTATACCAACTCTATGTGACTTTCACTCTCTCCTAATTTCATTTTAGAACCAGAGGATTGTAAACATCAGTTCCTTCTATATCTGTGTTAAAAATGCATTCATGCATGCACTCTTTTTCTATTTTAGGCAGCATTGACCCAAAGTCATTCAACAGCATGTGGCACTGAAGCTGGCCCTAAAAGGTAAGCTTCCCACAAGGGAAGAAGTTTCCTTAACTATATATCACCTTGGTTAGCCTCCTTCATTTCTATGGAAACAGAAATTTTTCTTACACTGTAATACAAGATCTTTAAAAAAAAATTTATTAATGTGGAAGTTGATGGAAATAGTGAAGTTGCATAAACTAATTCCTGAGTCTAGAAAACAAGAGACTATACAAGGGGGTATGATTTTGTTTTCTGGGGTTCACATCAATCTGGTAATTCAAAAATGTTAGAATTTGATGTCATAAAATGAGTACTGGGAATGAAGCAACTGTTTTTGTACTTCAGCTGACTGGTTTTATAGGACAAGGATAGTCTCTATAGTGAAATCCACTCAAGGTTTAAGGTAATCTACTGTCCTACAAATATTGAAGTCTTAAAATTAACAAGTAAAACATGAACAATGTAATTCATTGTTTTCCATGCATGTAAATAGTTCCTCAAAAGGGATTTCATAAAGATAATTACCTTAAGAAGGATAATTTGGTATCCCTTGTAGTTTTTAGTGTTTTCCTTTAGCCAGAGTGGTCTCTACTTTCTCTTAACAGGGTATTTTGCCTTCCATGCCCAATACAATGCAAACAAAATAATAATCATGTCACACCATAATTGGTGTATGAGTTCTTACTGTCCCACATAGACTGGCAAATGTTTTCTTAATTCTCTCTCTTTCTTCCACTTTCTCTTTTCTTTGTCCTTTTTCCTTTCCTTCTTTCTCTCTTCTCTTTCTCCTTTCTTCTTTTCCTTCCTTCTTTTCTTTTATTCTTCCTTTGTCATATTTTCCCTCCCTCCCTCCCTCTCTTCCGTCCTTCCTTCCTTGGATTGAACTCAGGGCCTTGTACATGATAAAAAAAATGCTTTAACACATTAAGACGGAAATATAGAAGGCCAAGTTTCTTTAAGTGTTCATTGATCTCTTTGGGGGCTAAATAAGGACCCTGCTACCAACTAACCTATCAGAGAGCACAGTGCTAAAACAAAGGTTACACACACACACACACACAAAAAAAAAAAATAATGTTTTCTAGATTGTCTTAAAAGTATCCACAAGTTGAATTTCAGTGGCTCACTGCTGTCCTCCTAGTTGCTCAAAGGCTGAAATCAGAGGATCTTAGTTCAAAGCCCCCCCTCCCCCCCCACAGGAAAAACAAAGGAACCTTCATCTCCAATTAGGTAGCAAAAAGTCTGAACTTGGATGCAAGGCCCAAATAGTAGAGCACCAGCTGTGAGCCAGAAAGGCAAATGCAAGCACAAAGTTTTGAGTTTAGCCCCTACTTTAGGCTACATTGAGAATGAAAGGTGGGGGGTGGGGAGAAAAAGGAAAGGTATTACAAGAAAGGAAAAAGGGAAGAAGGGAAGGGAAGGGAAGGGAAGGGAAGGGAAGGGAAGGACAGGGAAGGGAAGGGAAGGGTAGGGAAGGAAAACGGGGGAGAGGAGGGGAGGGGAGGGGAAGAAGAATCAGAATAGATTTCTTCCTGGCTCCCAGTCCCAGCAGGCAAGACCGCTGCCCTGAGCTGTCTTGCCTTCCTAGTGCTCTTCCACTGCACCATAACATGCCAATTGCCCCACTATGGCCTCAACAGGCATGGGAGTTCGGTATCCTCAGCTACACAAAGGGAATGTGGACTGATGCAATGCAGATGCTGAGTTAGGTCCATCTCTCAGGGCCTGACTCTGGTGCAGCACAGATCACAGGTTCAGGGGTGGAAGGGGCCACTGAGTTGTCTCTTTCAGAGTTCCATCTGTTAAGTTAAAATACACTGGGCTTGGTGTTCAAAGCCCAGTGCTTGAGTTTCTGCTCTAGTGTTTGCAAAGAAAACCTCACCCCTGTGATATATTTTTTTTTCCATCTGAAATAAATGGGAACAGGAGTATTCCCCATGGCTTGCATAGTGTTAAGTGTTAGGTTGCTTCATTAACATCACAAAATGTAACATAAAGTACTTTTCAGAAGAAAAAGTTATATATGTGTGTTTGTAAATATATATGGATACAGCTATATATGTATGTATACATATATGTGTATATATTTGTATATGTAAATATGTTGTGTATATAGATTGTGTGTGCAGATATATATGTGTGTGTATATACATATATTTGAACCTTATACTGATTTTGATGATCTTGAACCCATGATCCTCCTGTCATAGCTTTCTGTGTGCTAGATTATATGTGTGTACTACCATGCATATTTTAATATATTATTAGTCTCCTGATTGATATTGGTAGTTTCCATCTGAAAATATCCACAAATGGTGAAATTTATGGTATTGAATTTTATCAGTGAGGTATAAATGAGGAAATGTATATTTTATGAAGGCAAAGTTTCAACTTCAGCCTAACTGACTAGGTTTTATAATAAAATAAGCAAACATTGCATTCAAATCTCTGCAGACTCTCTTCCTCCAGGATCTGATCTATCTGTTCTCCAAGGCCAAAAAGAGGTCGTTTAGCTAATGCATAGGCTCTGAGCGATTAGTGAAGGCAGAGCTATGTCCCTGACTAGGTGTTTAAGTCTCATTTTCCTAAAAATTTGTAAAACAAAGGCACTAATTGCTATTTTGTGGGTTGAAGAAAAATAAATGCCAAATACTGACTGTGGTACCAGCTAGAAATAAGGCCATGTAGAATTGATACTTTTTATAATTAGTGTTATTTGGTTGTAAATATTAGGGTATAACGTTAGAATGTTGGCAGCTCCACTATTCCAGGCTTGGCTTTTCTGTTCCTGGCATCTTGATGGTAAAGAAAAGAATGGCAAGTATTTCTGTTAACACTTAACGAATTTAATCAGCCCCAGAGGGACTTTTGATATTGCAGAGAACATACTTAACAGAAGAAGATCATTTTTATTCTTTCCATGTTTCTTTTCATAGCTGACAGAGCTTTCCTGAAGAGAGGTACCATTACCTGTGCTGAGCAGAGCTTTAACATACCATGAGTGAGATGTTAAAATGAAGAGAACACATCCCTGTGGTCTTGCATTAAAATAGCATGTCTGTGCTTCTGCATGCAATTTAAACAGCTGCCAATGAGAAAATAAGCTGCTGCCTGAAAATGAGCTATTCAGTTGTCCATCACTTTCATTATTTTTTATTATTTTGTTTCCTTTCAGTAAACATCATGGATTTTAAAAACAACAAACTTTTGTGCTTGGAAATTGAAATTAAAAAAAGAAAAGAGTGTGGGAACATAAAAGATGATTGCTTTATTTGGAGAAGTACAGTATAGATTGCAAAGTGGAGACATTTTACAATCTTAATTGTAAGAAATGTCTCCATGGATTCTTCCACTGGATCAATTACTGATTCATCCTTTTCTTTATGGATAATGGAAAAGATTGTGTGATGTACAGAGCCTGGGACACTGGTTCTCTTGACAGTGAATTTTCTTTTGCGGGGGGTGGGGGAGTTGAGGAGATTAATTTAAAAAATACTGACGTCCCCTGGAATTTTGAGTCTGGTATTTATTTGAGTTGATAGATAACAAAACTGATACAAATTATGCAAAGGCTTGGTTATAAAGGAAAGCGAAATCAAGCAATGCTATAGAGTTGGCCATGTTTTTATATCACTAGCAAATAGTGTAACGGTGGCTGGAATTCTGACCATAAGAGGTCATGAGGTATCTAATTTGGTGACTTGATCTTTATTACTAATTTTTTTCCCCACGTGTGCTTTTCAACCCACTATTTTTTATATATGCCTCTATACTGCTGCCAGTCCTGTTTTATTTAGATTTACCTGCATGGAGAATCCCTTTCTACATTTCTCTCAGTCTTGATGTTCTACTTTCACCCTTTCTCCTCTTCCTATTCACAGCTTAGAGCTGTATTTTTTTTCCCCCAGTCTGGTTCTGTTTTATGCTTCTAACAAGGAAGTTGAATTTGTTTGCACTTATTTTAGTTCATTGAATAGTTTAATAGTCTTTGTGCACTGAAACATTTTATTCTAGCAAATTTTCTATTGGCTTGACTGAATTTTCTCTATTCTACTATTCTGTCCTATCCTTTTTTTTTTAATTTCCAATTTTAGCAGCCTTTGCCATAGCTACAAAATAAAACCTTAATTTGTAATGTCCTCAAATGAAACCTAAGATTCTTTATCTCTAAGTATACTATTTTATACTATTGAAAGTTCCAGGTTATAATTGTGTGTGTGTGTGTGTGTGTGTGTGTGTGTGTGTGTGTGTATGTGTGTGTGTGCGTGCTAATAAAGAAATTTGAACTCTGGACCTCAAGTTCTTGCATAGCTTTCTACCTCAAAGCTGGCACTCTATGAATTGAGCTACATTTCTTCTCCCAACTTTTTTGCAGACTAATTAAAGACTCTCATGGATTTGTCTGCCTGAGCCACCTTTAAATCAAGACCCTCAGATCTCAGCCACCTGAGTAGCTAGAATTACAAGCATCAGATACTACTAGTACCTGGCATTATTGTAACCTTTAATATCATGAAGTCTAACCTTCAGTAGATTGTTCTGTGAGTTTACAATTATATATTTTACTGATTTTAGTATTCCTCTTTCTTTGAACTTCAAGTATTTAATTTTACTCAAAATACTAATAAAATGCACTTTTCAACAGGTTCTCTTAACAGTAAACAGTAATTTCTGTCATTAAATGTCATTTTTGCCATTACTATTTTTTCACAATGTTAAGCTAGGGTAAGAACTAATAAATGTCTTATATTCTCCTCAGTAATTTGAGAATATTGTTGTATTGTAGTCTAGCATTTTTGTTTTGCTGGAGATATGTTAGTCACGCTGATATATGTTCACTATGTGATAGGTCATGTTTTTTCTCCTGTTTTCTGTTAACATTATTATTGTTGTTTGGAAGTCTGCTAGTTCATTATGTTGTGTCCAAGTATGCTTTCATGTTTAGTGGCTCCCATTGATATTCTAGCTTTCAATCCAAGGACATTTCTTGTGAGTTACAGAAAACACTTATTCCCTACTTATTTGAGTGTTGTACACCTGAAAATTTTTCTGTTATCATTTTTCTGTATATCTAATTATACTTATTTGAACCATTGATTCTTTTATTCATTAGCTCATCTTTCATATTTTTGTTTCATTGTAAATCCATTATTCATCCTATGAAAATTCTTCACATTATCCTCTAATTTTTCAGTGTTAGTTTTTTGGTATTTTTAAAACCTATCTATTCTAATATTTAGGTTATTTTCTCTCATTTAAGATTGCAACTTTTGCATCACTTGCAGTGCCCCAAATCTCTTTAATTAAAACAGCACAAGTTGATTTCTGTCCAAAATGACATTTTCACTGGGAGATGTCCTAAGAGGTACATGGTATTTACTTGGAGTCCAATGTTGGTGGAAGTTACATCAAAGAATACTTTGAAGGACTAGGAATGTGGCTTAGTGGTAGAGTGTTGGCCTCCTGTACGTGAAGCCGTGGGTTTAATTTCTCAGCACCACATATATAGAAAAAGCCAGAAGTGGCCCTTTGGCTCAAGTGGTAGAGTGCTAGCCTTGAGCAAAAAGAAGCCAGGGACAGTGCTCAGGCCCTGAGTTCAAGCCCCAGGACTGGCAAAATATCTACTTTTAAATTTTTCTTTCACCTTGCATTCAGGTATTCTCATCTTTAGATTTATTTACTTTTCATTGGTTCTGTTTTTGATTGATTTCTTTTTTTCTGTACTTGGTCTCTACTCATTCTTTAGTCTTCCCTTATTTATAGTGCTTATTCTCCATGTTCTTTTAATGTCACAGCTAACTCTGTGCTAGTTACATTTGTCAAATAGAGTTGGTAGCTTCATGTTGTGAACTCACTTCAGACAGATATTTACTTTCTTTCAGAATCCTATGGACCTATGTGAAAACACGTAGCAGACTTGTGAATTTGCATACGCTTTTATTGACGATGGAACACTTAAAGGGTCAAAGACCAGTTTTTGTGTTAACTTTCTTCACATTTCCTAAGCATGGCACATTTAGATCATCCATGCAGAAGTGTATTTACTCCTGTTTGACTCAGGCTTGAGATTTCAACTTCACCCAGAGGCAACAAAATTCCCTACTTGTTTCTGGGAACTCTCATTTTCATAATTTTTCTGTTTGGTTTTTTTTTCAGTATATCAAAGGGTTCTGCGTAAATTCAAAGATTGCAGATCTATAGTCTAAGGATGTGTCATTTCTCTCAGCAGACATTCAAACCCCAGCTCACTTCTGGTCAGGCCTGAACCACCAAGACATTAGCTGATGTCTTGCATTCCTATTCTTTTAAATTCATGAAATAGCTTTATGCTGTTTGTAAACCTGTTTGAAATATAAAATATTTTGGTGGATATTAGTCTCTATCCAAGTCCAACTTATTTTCAATATTGGAGGCTTTTGACATCAACTTTCTAATCTATTTTTTAAAACTTTTCAAATTATGTGTGCCTTTTCTAATTCATTTCTCTATACGAAAAAAATGGGGGTAGCACATTTCTACTCTTTTTCCTCTGGCATCAGTCACTTGTGTTATATTAGAGACAAATCACGAGCCGTGGTTGGGCTCCACTTTCTCCGTTTATAGAAAAGCTAGGACTTAAATAAATAAATGTATTGTATTTTCTAAACTAAGTCAGTTTAGATCTGACATATTTTCGTGAAAATTTCTATTAGGGTACATTTTAACCTATATTATCACACAGGAAATGTCATTATTCTACTTTTGATGGGGGTCATACAATCGTGTGTTATCAAACTAAGAACTGAATGAAATTAGGTTTGCTCTTTTAAAGATCTCAGGAGCCTTCGTTGATTGCTATAGCATAGCTTTTCAAATGGCCTTCCAATTGAGTCTTCATTATCACTTTGTATATAGAGGAAAAATGAGGGAACATTTTTACCCTTTCAAATTTAAACTAAGATGGGGTGGCTTGCCAAGTACTACAAAACAAGGGACTTAAAACATTTAGTAAAGACTTGCCTTTCTGATTGCAGATAAAATGCAGAATGTAGATTTCATAGATGACCTTGAGAACACCACATACGTGTTTTTTGTTTTTTTTTTCATGATCTCCTCTTTCAAAGGGGTCAACTCATGGGTAGCTCAGCAGTGAAGTGCTTCTCTTGCATTTGTGAAGCCTGGAGGATTTGCTCACCAGCACTGATGAATAGAAGGAGGGGTGAGAGGAAGGAAGGAAGGAAGGAAAGAAGGAAGGAAGGAAGGAAGGAAGCAAGGAAGGAAGGAAGGAAGGAAAGAAGGGAGGGAGGGAGGGAGGAGAGGGATGAAGGAAGGAAGGAGAAGGAGGAAGAAAGGAAGGGAAGAAGAAGGGGAAAGGAAGGAGGGAGGGAAGGATGCTGGGAGAGAGATGAAACTACAAACAGATGATCTGAGGATCACAAATATGTACTAGCAGATGTTACCCTGGAGGCCAGTGAATTACTGTCTGTTAGTTTTAGCCATGGAAATGTTAAGGAAAAAACATTGAAGATGGTAATACTTGTCCTTGTTCAGATTATTATCTAAAAATCCACGTTGGATCCAGGGACTGACAGAGTGTCTTGATAACATTATCTGATAGCTCTGAGCTTTCTGTCTTATTCATAGATTTGGGTAACATTATGCAGGTCAGACAGACATACACACATGAACTGGAATAAGATCTCAGCTAGAGTGATAATGAATCAATATAAGGAGCTGGGAACATAGAAGCAAACAACCAACAACAAGCTAGAGAGATTTGAGAAGCTTAATCCTGGGGGCTGGTTCAGTGGCACAGAAAGCATACCACTGTCCCTTTTATCTGCAAAGGATGAAATATCACACTGGGATGATGTTAATGGATCTCTGGTGCGTCTGCGTGGGGGAGACATGGAGGAGTTAGAGCAATCTACCCTTCCCATTTAAGATCATTTTGAAGTGAGATTGGTACTTGTCTCAAAGGTCGAGAACTAAATATATCTTAGACAAGTAGTCCTGGGTATGTTACCTTTTCATCCACCTTTGAAATAAAAGATGAGAGATAAGATGAAGGCTAACGTATGTCCTTGCTAGGTGAGAATGAAATGTTCGCAAGAGAGCCATAATTACAGGGATCTTCAAAGTCAGTGGATGTCACATCTTTGGGAACTGCCAGATTAACCATGTTGGTAATGACAGAACCCAAGGCGTCCCCAGCGGTGTCTTTAAGAACTTGAAAACCACAGATTTGGAGAGCAGGTGGTTGCACGCAGCTGCTGAATAATCTTCTTAAACTCCTCTCTACTCTGCAGGGAGGGAAAATAGCAGAGGGAAAATAAAATCGTCCACCAAGTGGTTGATGGCTCAGAAATAAAAGGTACACAAAGACAAATTTGTCCTGATGCTAATAATTTTCGAACAAAGGAGACAGACACTTGCCAGGAAGTACTGAGTACAAGTATCAGGTAGAGACATAATAAGTATACCTAAAGGAAGCGAGTAGGGTAAAATTCTAGGAGTGGTTCTTTCTTCACGGCATTCTGAAAGCCATTCCTCACCAAAGCCTCAATTCCCCTTCATGTCTCTTCATTAAGTTTTTGTCTATAGTATAGTTAGAGATGAATAGCACTCAATCGATACTTAATTGATGGTTTGTTTATAAACAGAATTTAATCAAGAGCTATCTAGGTGTCTCAGTACCCAATGAAATTTAAACAAGGCACCTTCACATCAGAAAACGGAAACAGACAAAGCAAATGGCTGAAACTTGATACAAATAAAATGTTAGGGTTTCAACCCAGATACATTCTTTTAGATTCTCATAGCAGAGCTTAATTCATCCTGATTAACTCAGGCTCCACCATAGGACATAGCCTCAAATTAAAATGGGCTCCAATTAAACATGAAGTTTCTGTACCTTGTAACAATTACAAGTTTTAGTCATTGTTTATTTCTATAAGTCCCTACGTTGATGTCGACTCAAACCTATTGGTTGTAAAAGCTCCATTGTTTTGTTTATCACACTGAGCACTACACAGTGCAGTTTCAACCATGTATGTATGTGAGGTCATTGAATAATACAACTAGAAAGTTTAAGCTCACAGAGCATCATTAGTAAAGTACATCCCTAGTATCATCCAGGCCCCATCTTTCATTTAACTGTAGAGACGACATACAAATTCTTGGCTTTCCACCTGTCAGTAGTAAACATTTACTTTTCCACAAACATTTTTGACCTTCAGGAAAAAAACAAAGATGACCACTATGGCTAAAGAAGTGAATAGTAGCAAATTTAGTTATACTCTTCAGAGACAGAGAGCACACTGAGATTGAAGAATTTTTGACACTAGCATAACATAGACACAGATCAGATACTTCATGATGTGACATATATGTGCAGCAGAAAAAGTTGAACTCATGGATAAGAGTAGCATCATGATTGCTGGAAGCCAGTGCTCTTTCTCTGCTTTTCCCACTCATAGCTGAGTCTATGCTACTTGATTCACTCTTCCAGCTCCAATACATTCCTTTTCTTGAATATTTATGACTTAACCTAACAGTAGTTTCTCACTATTCCTCCTATTATGGATAAATACCTTGAATTTTAGTCTGTTTTCATATTTCTCTGATATTTCACAATAACTGTGTTGCAGAGTTGGAATTGAAGGAAGGTTCTAGCCTGACTCTGGGGAAATAATTCAAACCATTGCTTATATTCCAACTGTTGACCAAAAAATAAATGGTATTAAACCTTAAGAGCAAGAGAATTATGCAAATAGATGTCGAGAAATGCATCCTCTAGAGATGTCAGAGCAGTTAGGTGACCCCCAAACTTAGCATCTTCAGGGTAGAAGATTAGTAACAGGTCTTTGTCTGAGAGTCTTATTAGCAATAGCTGTTCAATTGTTCGGCTTTGGGCTGGTACTGCAGCAGAATCACACTTGGCTCCCAAGAAGCTGTTGATTGCTTACATGGGTTACTGTGGCTTGCCAACACTCCTTGCCAGCCTATTCTTTCTTCTCAAAAAGCCAAGAATTCCAAGTGAGGTGAGAATCCCACTTGACAAGCAAACAGAAGCCATTTGGGGGAAAATACAAACAAAAAGTACCCAAGATAGAAAAGGGATCATTAGCAGCAGGAAGTTTCTGCAGAGTACGTGAGGTTAGATTACATTGGGGAGTTGGAAGAAATGAGTCAGAGGCCCTGTGTGCCTATACCCTGCTGTGCCAGTAGCTGGGTAGCCTTGGAGGCTGGAGTAGCTATTTAAAGTTGCTGGAGTTGCTGTTAAAGTCTGCATCTGCTTAGCAGCATCCCCGAATTATGCACAGCTTGCCTGTTTGTCAAGTACCTTCAGAATTTCCGCTGAAGTTTGCCATGAATCAAGATGTTGTCCACTTTTGAAGGTCACGATAGGGAAATGAACAAAGAACACATTATTTTAGATATATTCTATGTAAGACTATCCTATGATGTCAACAATGAGCTAGAATTGTGGACATTCTTAGGTGGGTTTTGGACTTTAGACAGTTATATAAATTAAATTTGCTGTCATCCTAGATATTTCATGAACATTTTGGCCAAAAAATCACAATTGGTAACAAAAATAAATCCCCTTCTGCTAGTTAACATGAAAAGCTACTTACAGGGAAGGTTAAAAAAATGTCTACAGAACCTCTAGCTATGGGAAATACTTCGATTTTCTTGTCAGGTACATAGTGTACCTTCCTGTCTTCCTTTTGCTAGGTGAACTTAGATTAGTATTTGTCCTCTTTCTTCCTACCTGTATCCCTTCTGTTTGCTCTCACTTTCTCATCATCCCTGTTCTGTTTCTCTTCAATTGCAATACACACTCAATTGAAATTGACCATTCTAGCCTTGGGTTAAGTTCAACATTGACTGCCTTGATTGGGACTAATTCAGTTTCCATGTCCCAATCAGAAATTCCACAGTGACAAATATCCTCCCAATCCAATCAGTTTATGGGACAAGGAGAAAAGAGCCAAGGTTGTGGGGTTAAGAATACTTAAGTTGGGGCTGGGGATATAGCCTAGTGGCAAGAGTGCCTGCCTCGGATACACGAGGCCCTAGGTTCGATTCCCCAGCACCACATATACAGAAAAAAAAAAACGGCCAGAAGTGGCACTGTGGCTCAAGTGGCAGAGTGCTAGCCTTGAGCGGGAAGAAGCCAGGGACAGTGCTCAGGCCCTGAGTCCAAGGCCCAGGACTGGCCAAAAAATAAAAAAATAAAAAAATAAAAAAAAAAGAATACTTAAGTTGAAAGAGTATATGAAAAACAGACAACCTTAAGATAAATAGAGCCAGATGCTGTTGGCTCATGCCTGTAATGCTAGTTGCTCAGAAGACTCAGATTTGAGGATCACAGTTCAAAATGAGCCTGGTAGGAAAATATGTGAATTTTTTTTTGGTCCAAGTAACCATCAGAAAACTCGAAGTGACTCCATGGCTCAAAGTGGTAGAGCGTTAGCCTTCAGCAAAAGAGTTCAGGGACTATGCCCAGGCCCAGAGTTCAAGCCCCAGGACTGACAAAAAAAAGATGGATGATAGATAGATAGATAGATAGATAGATAGATAGATAGATAGTTAGATAGATAATACATATATATGTACATACATACATAAGAACATAAGAGGTGGATGTATGGGTGGACAGATGGAATAATTTTTATGTTTAACAAATTTTTCCACTATAGTTTGACTCAAATTATAGCAAACAGAACTTATCCTTGGTTAGTATATTGTATGAAAACTTAACTCCAAAGGGGCTATTTACTTCCTCCCATCTAGAACTTACCTTAGTAGTTACTTGGATGTTTTTACTGCTCTGATGCTTCCTGAGTGTTTATCTTTATCAAGGCAAACTCAATACAAGAATCACAATTTCCATTTCCTATAGCTTACATTTCCAGCTATGGGGGTGGTAGTTGATATATTTTGAAATCCCCGAATAGGGAAAGATTGTGAAAAAGTAATTTACAACTTAAAATTAAAAATATTAAAAGTCAGGCTTGATGCCATGTGCGTAGACTCTTAGCTACTTGTGAGGCTGGGGATATCCAAATTGAGTTCAGGAGTTCACAGCCAGCCTGAACACCACAGGGGACCACATTCTCTTGAAGGAAAAACGTTGAGGTAGTGGGCTTTAGTTCAGCCCAGTGAATTTTTACAAGAGACATTTGCATATTTTTTCTAGAAAATTCAAGACTGTCAACTCAACCAGTTTTATGCAAGGTAGATTGTCATGGTATGTATTTACTATGAAAAAAATTGAGAATCACTGTTTCAGGACAAAAGAGCAACCATGTAGACCTAAAGAAGATGAATTTTAGTTTAAATTACTTCTTTGAAGAAAACTTAGCTTTGATGCTAACAGTTTAGAATTCAACGCATAATTCTGTTGATTCTACCAATCTCTAGACTCATCCTTATGGTGATTTCATGTACTTTCCATCACTTAAGTAAAAGTTACTTCATGAGTAGCCTGAATTTGCTATCTCAGGCTGATCTTCATCCCATGTACCAGGTAATGGAACCATAAACATACACAGAGAAGGACAGATTTGTCTATATTTTATCCAAGCTTTTGCAAAGCAAAAACCCAGACAGCAGAGAGATCATTGGTTGATACTAACATTTTGAGAGCTGTGAGTATATTTTCAACAACAAGACAAGTAACTTGGGCTCAAGAGGACCAATGAGAATTCAACTCAAATTTATTAATGATCTTTCCAGTGAGTAGGCTGTGTCTTTCCTCATTTCTGAAATAAATGGTGTCCAATTCCAATTATATGATCTTGCAATGTACATTTTTGCATTAATGAACGGCTATAATACATGATCATCTTCTTAATCCTATATGTATTTTGTATCATGCTTTCACATCTGTAATTTGAAATACTGTGAAATTCAATACATTTCTGAGAGAATGTGTTATGTAATATAACATATTTCACTTAGAGATTTTGAAGACAACTCCGGCTACTGTCTTTTATGCAGTGAAATCACCAATTTCTGCTTTTATCTTTTCATTTGTAAACTTAGTATGCAACATAAGCAATGGATTGAGAACATCTGTTTATCCACCGCCCCCCCCACCCCAACATGCAACATTTTATGCAGTGTAGGCAAGGGAAAGTCAGCTCTGAGACAATCTTTCTTTTGATTTCCAGTGATATCTACTATATTTATCTTTAGTGTATCCAACACAAAACAAACAAAAACAAGGTTATACCATTTCTATTAGTAGCCCTCACAATCTGACCCACACCATAATCACATGCCTTGCTGTTTTCCGCAACCATGGACAAGCTTGCCATTTGCAGCCTCAAGTTTATGCCTACAACATGGACATCGTAATATCTACATCACCCGATAATACAGATCTAATGGCACCATATTTAAAATCCTTTAACCAGTGCTTGGCATTTTAAGCACTTTGTAAATACTCGCTTTCCCCTTCATTTCCTGAAGCATAGGATCTTTAGGAATAAGATAGAGCAAATTATCTTGACTTAACCTGTGTACCTGAAATATTCCTAGGTGACTGGCCTTAAGTTTTAATTATAACTAGAACTGAACAATTGCTACAGTAAACTTGCTGCGGGGAATGATATGATAAATATGCTTTCCAGAGGTAATTAAAATAATTTTAGGTGATCCTTCATTTCTCACCTCTCTACCATTGCTTCTGATGTTTTCATGAATAAGTGAGCGTTGATGGGAAATGATGGGAGCATACATACAAACTAAAGTGCATGGTTGTTTTTTCATTATGCAGCCACGAGGGTACTCTTAGTGTCAGTACACTAGTGTCAGTAGTGTTTGTACCTAATGAACTGCTATGTTTGAGTTTCGTGGGAAGTCATTTTTTTAAATCCCTACAGAAAATACTAGATTAAGGGGACTAGATTCCTTTTATGAAATATGATAATGTGTTGGGAATAAAGAAATATGGCTGGTTTCTGTCATGGGGCCTGTGTGGTTTTCTCTTTCACAATTCCTCTAGTTCTTAAGAAAGATACCTCTCTCTCTCTCTCTCTCTCTCTCTGACCTCCCTCCATATTTACTTGGGTGTCCCTGAAGTATTAGGATATTGTACATTTTTTGTTACACAACTTGACCCTCCTGGGGCTGTTCTTAACCCTTTCCAAGTAAAATAACCACCATTTCTGAATGAATTCTAGAAATATATCTGCAGATTTTAAGCATCTTCTCAATGATCCTCTGCTAGTGTGGAATGGTGATTCTATGAGATTGAATGCCTGTACCATTGAATTAGCTGGTTATGAAATTGCAGATGGATCTCAATCCACTTTTATAGGGAAGCTCATGTTCTGATTAGAGAAGAGTATAAATAACCATATTATTACTGCACTATGCAACATGGAGATATAACATAGCCCCTAACACTTAGCTCCTTTATGGAATTGCTGGTGTATATTTCATAGACAACATGGGTGCTGTGGTGAAGTAAATATCAACGGGGTTTGAGCAACACAGTCTATCCAGAAACCTTATTTTCAACCTGAGGACTGGGTGTAACCCAAACCAGCATTGCTTAATCGAAATGGTGGAAACTAATTGTTTACTCCCTCACGCATTCACTTTCCCATAGCTATTTTGAAGTTCTAACCAAACACTAAGCACTGTGCAATGCACTCTCACAAAGAAGCCTCACTGAAAATGAATTAGTAGCCAAAGCAGAGTGACAACCCATAGAACTGATTGTTTCTCTCTATTCTGATAAGATCTGAACTGTGTGGAGTACCCAGCCTATTAGAAATATCACAGGAGAGGTGACATGGGAAAACAGTGGCCAAGAGTAAAGTGGACAGTACCACATGTAAGCTCTTGTTTGGGGACTTCCAAAGCAAAGGTCAACATAAGCATCAATTAAAGATGTATTTGTCTTTCCTTGTGTGTACATATGTGGGTCTTTTTCCTTTGTTTTTTTTTCCTAGTACAACAGAAACATACTTAACTATTCAATTTAATAATGTTTCTGGAATATTTAGGGTCTTCTTTTCTGAATGATTCTATTTCCTCTTTTATTGCACTGGAAATACTGAAAAAAATATATAATTTTTACCAGTAGTTCAGTCTTCTGTGTTTGCTCAATGAGATGTGAACACAATGTCTCACAAAGAACGGACATCTAAAAAAAATATGAAATGCTGAAAGATTTGCGTTTTATGAAAATCTGGTGCAGAGTTCAGGTTTTCCTGTGCATAATTAGTCAGAATAGTGATTCTTACTCATGTTTCCTGTGGTTCCATCGTAGGTAGGATGAGATGTCTGCCATCACTTTCTCAAGCAGCTCATAATAGGGATAACGATGGAAATGACTCATAATTTGGCCACGATGAACTACCAATTCCTTGAGAAAAGAACACATTCATCCTTGAATTAATGACATTTTTGTTGTATCTCCCTCCTCCTTCAGGCCAATCCATATACCTCAGTCTTCTTGGTTAGCAACTTCTTGAATACAAGGACTTTGGTATGGACATAGATACTTTGTATCAATGCTTTTCATCTAAAGCAACTTTATCTGCAGAGACATATGGCAATTATTAGTTGTCATACTTGTGGCTGGGGATATGGCCTAGTGGCAAGAGTGTTGCCTCGTATACATGAAGCCCTGGGTTCGATTCCCCAGCACTACATATACAGAAAATGGCCAGAAGTGGCGCTGCGGCTCAAATGGCAGAGTGCTAGCCTTGAGCAAAAAGAAGCCAGGGACAGTGCTTAGGCCCTGAGTCCAAGACCAGGACTGGCAAAAAAAAAAAAAAAAAAACTTGTCATACTTGTTTAATTCTTTAATCTAGTGGGTAGAGGCCAGGGATGCTTATAAACAATGCACAAGGTAGCCTCTAAAAGAAGGAATTATCTGGCCAAATGGTTATGAGTCAGGTTAGAGAAACTTCACTGAACACACACTCTCAAGGTTGTTCTGTGAATTTGGCCTTGTGAGCTCAAAATTCAGCACTTCATTATTAAGAGTGAAATTAACTAGAATTTCATGCAACTATATTGGAATAAAAGCGGACTAATTAGGCTTGTAATTATACAGACTGCTATAAAATTATTTGATCAAATAAAAAAATTCTACCTAAAATGGCTGAAGATATAGCTTCCCCTAACATATGCAACATGGGTGACTATATTCACTAAGTATACTGTGGAATAGAGGCCAGTCAGAGGTAGACGTTGCTCAGATTTGACCTGTCTGCTCATAGGACTTGAGTACAAATAATTACATTAAATGCATCTTCCATTCATAATTTAGACCATTTTATGTGTATTAAGAAACAAAGAATGATCTGAGAACTGTAGAGGGATCTATAGCTGGAAAGGATCTGTGAAAGTTTCTAGTTAAGTAGAGAGAAAAGGAGGAGTAAGAGTTGACCAGATTGAAGATGTCAACCCTGTCAGAGTAGACAGCCAGCACAAGGGCTTAATAAGCTCAGAGATATGGAAGTTCCTGTGGAAGTCAGCTTTGCGTCCCTGGGACAGAATACCCGTGGACATCAACTTCAAGGAAAAATGATTTATTTTGTTTCCCATGATTTCAGTCAATACACTCCTGTTTTTATTGTTTCTGGGCCTGAAATGAAGCAGAACCAAGTTACTCTCTTCTAAGTGGGCAGGAGGTAAAGAGAGGAAGAGACTGGAGGCAAGAGGTGTCCTTTAAGGGCCTTGCCACACTAGATTTTCTATTAAATTGTGAATCCCTTAATGGATTTACACATTAATGAAGTCAGAGTCCACTTCCTCCAGTCATCTCTCAGTTGCCCCAACACTAAAGTTTTGAAGACTCCACTTTAAACACCCTAGCCTTTGGAGTTGGGATTTAAGATCCCAACCCAAATAGGACTCAAATGTGACTAAAGCAAGCAGGGAAGGAGTGTAGCTTGAGAAGTCTAAATCCAATGTAGTTCCTAGAAACTAGGTAGGATTCCTGATTTTATCAGAAAACAAGACTTTTATTCAGGGAAGTGACTTTGATTAAATTTACACATAGTACATAATGACTTAAATAACAGTATTTTCTGAATTCCTAATGATGTATCTATCTTTTCATCTTTTCTCTATGGTACCATTGTTTACATCTATACCTGAACCAATAAAGTCTTGATTTTTTAATCTCATATGGAAAATGCCCAGATTATATAGCATCTCCCTGGATGAAATGGTTTTTAGTCATCTGTTAGAAATACACTATCCCATGTGACTAAAGAGGGTTGATTGGCATTCTTCAACTGCTTCTTGTATAACAGAGGAGGGAACTAAAAGATATTGGTTATTTACTAAGGGCCACACTAGGCTAAATCTAAGACAGGTGTTATTTCCTCACATAAATTTCAGTAAAACCAGGTCTTAGAAATGCCACAGAACTCTACTACTTTAACAATCTGGTGCTAGAAAGTACAAAATATATGAGGAAAATTAATTTCTATGTCTCCCAAACTTACACCTTTCTTTTTCTCCCACAGACAGGAGATAAGTCACTAATGCATCTTTATTTTTATATAACCGTGTGAGGTAGACATATTAGAGTCCCTATTTATTGTGTAGAAACTTTCCCCAGGGTGTGTTAATTAGTAATTCCTAGGAGTTGCAGTTCAGATCCATGTCAATCTGACTCCAAAGCCTATTTTTATTCCACTGTGGCCTGATGTTGTCTGCTACCCAAATCACCAGTGTCTAACATCTTTCCTCCTTCGATAGACTTTTATGAAGATGAAGACTTAACTGGTCAGCATCCTCCACAAAGTGGCTTTCTGTATAATTTAAAGACGTTTTCAAGGTGGTATTGATAGCAAGCTTCATAAAGCACTGAATGCAGTAATTCTGCCAAGACTAAAACAATAAATAGTAAGCTAGTGCATAATCTATAGTCTTAATGTAGGTGATTTCCTACAAATAGAAAATAAATAATGCCTATTGCATATTTCCAGTTATATGATCACTTCTTAATGATCATTGAAGAATAGAATATTTATAGAAGATGAGGCAACTTTATGTTCCAGCCATCTAAGTGCTGAGGCTCTGCTTGGACGTGTATTATAATATTTCAATGTGACTCCTTCACTGGGTGTATTTTTTCAGTAGATTTTTGGGGCAAGATGGTATATATTTCAACCAAATTAAGCCTGAAAGCAAGATAGAGCAGGATTTGAACAATGGTGTTGAAACAAGCTGGCAATAGAGCTCAACTCTGAATCACAAGGCATTTCTGTGAAGAAGAAACAGTGCTTTACCTATGTGTTTGTGGTCATGATACCCATATGGTGCCTAGCAGCATGTTGGTTAACTTGTTGTCAGTTGGAAAGCACCAGCCATCATTTTTATGCTCATAGTTGCTATACTCGCTATCTTTATTTTGTTCGATTGCTGATTTTTGTATTTGCAAAGACCACTAACTGTTGTGGTATTACGACTTAGGGGAGATTTTATGTTTTTAAAGGACATACTGAGCTCACTCATTGTAAATGTTACTTTGCTTGTTTAACTTCATTTTGCCCTTGGAGGACAGCTAAATTCTTACAAAGTAGGATTTCAATGAAAGTACAGAAGGTCAGTGGATAATGTTCTGTAGCACATTTTGGAAGTTTCCCATAAGAAGAAATTTTATGCAAAACCTGGGCCTGTGCATGTGGGTTCCTTGATCATTGAAAACATCTGTTAGTGTTTCCAACAAAGTTAAAGGGAACACATTCTATTGTTACTATTTTTTAAGAGAGACAATTCTCCATCGTGAATCTAGGCCATTGCCATGACAATTTTTTTTTTGCTTTTTCACTTTTCTATTTTGCCTCAAATATACTGTTTTCATCATCCCTCAGACGTTAATGGTACAGGTTAACTTTCTATTGGAAACATTTTTTAAGAGCATTTATTTGTCATTGGGGGATAAGAAAGTTACAATACAGGATCTTATATATTGTGTAGAGTTCATTTGGTGACTCAAGCACATTTCTAAATTTTCAATTTTGAAAGCTCCTACTGTTGTTATTTGGCCTAATATGATTTTATGATGGGAGAAAAAACTACCAGGGGATTTCAAACCATTGTATTAGGTACCAGAAATAATCTCTGTAGTATCGCTTTTCTTTTCCTCAATGCCAAATTCTCTTATTTGGTCCAGTCTGGTATTTTCTTTAATCTGTCTTTTCTCAGTAATTTCTAAGGGTTCGGCTTCCTGAAACACAGAACTCCACAGTTAAACCTGTGGCTAAAAGTGTCCCCACATGTAAGGGGTAATGGGTACTAACTTGATGCCATTACCCACTGTCATTTTACCTGTGTAATCTCCAATATCACCTGCTCCTCATTGTTGTGTAGGCATACTTATATTAATCATAGTGGTGTGGAATGGTGTCAATCATTAATTCACATTTTTACATTCTATTCTACATCCTTAATAGAGGGCAATGAATTAAAAGAGTTGAATAAGTGAAAAAAAATAGACAAAAGAGAATGGAGCCCAGATATTTCTTTCCTTACATTTCATGAGTGGGTCTATTTGCTGATGTCAAGTCAAGATTATCTGTGAGATTTTGTTCTTCAGAGTGCACTGTGTCTATTCTTTGTGAATGGTCTGCAGAGCAAATGTGAGTCTAGAGTTTATAAATAATTTATATCATGTGGCCCTTAAATAAAAGGCATCCATATTTAATATTATGGTGCTCGATGATGAGAAGTTAGATGTTCCAGTATTAGCAGGGGGGAAAAGGCAAACATATAGAAATCTATGTGGGGCCTTTTAAGAAAGGGAAAGGTATGGTGATCCACATAAAATGGTAGCTTGATAAGGATTAGATTGGTGTTGATAGTGTGATCTTTTCAATTCACTGTTTACATATAACTCTAAACTGAGCTCTATTCATTTCCCCACTGAAAGACTCATTACTTCTCTCTTCTATCCATTCCCCCAATGAATCTGCCCAGGTAAAGGCAAGTTCATGTTCTACCCTATGTAATTACCTGAGGACCTGGGTAGCTAAGACCATCAAATCATTTTTGTTCTAGTGAAATCATTTAACCCTCTACACGATGATCACTACCTAAATTCTGAATTTTAACTTAAAATTCACATCTCTTTTGATAAATGGAACACTTTTCTATATTACAATTCCAATCTTTGTCAAAGCAACAGGGAAAACTCTACCTTGACATAGCCCATGTCCCTTAAAACTTGAATCCAGTGTCATGCTTTTCTTTCTGAAATTTTACTGTATTGATGTGTTGACTTTAATTTTTCTTTATGTTATGTTTAATAAGTTGAAACCATGAATTTTAAATAGAAAATATTCTAAGTTACATATTATGGCAATAAAAAGTACCTAGACTATCTATATTCTGATGGTCCTTTAAATCTAGTTGATATGGCCTAGGTACATAAGTCAGTGGTATAGTACCTACTTAGCTTTTAGAAAACTCTGGGTTCCATCCCCAGTGCAGAGAAGAGGGGGGCGGGGAGAGAGAGAGAGAATGAGAATGAGAGAGAAGAAGGAAGGAAGAAGAAAGGAAGGAAGGAAGGAAAGAAGGAAGGAAGGAAGGAAGGAAGGAAAGAAGGAAGGAAGGAAGGAAGGAAGGAAAGAAGGAAGGAAGGAAGGAAGGAAAGGGTGGAGAGAGAGAGGGAGGAAGGGAGAAGGGAGGGAGGAGGAGAAGAGAGAGGAGAGGAAGGAAGGAAGGACTGCTAATATTGTAAAAAAAAATGCTACTTAAATTTTAAAATTGTCCCTACACCTTCAGGCTCCACTTTCTGATATGAATTATTAAACACCTGTGTATTTACATATACGTATGCATATGTATGTGGTGCATCCTAATAGAAGACTAATGTCTATAATGAAAGTGAAATGACTTCCTAAAAGCAATGCCTTCCAAATTAAAATATAAAAACAGAAAAAACAAAAGCATAAAAAAGAAACTGAACTGCAACAGTAAAATATTCTGCATTTCTAAAAGTAACACTATTATTCTTTTTCTTTTTCTTTTTCTTTTTTTTTTTGGCCAGTCCTGGGCCTTGGACTCAGGGCCTGAGCACTGTCCATGGCTTCTTCCAGCTCAAGGATGTGGCCAAAAGGGAACTCTACTTCATTGTTGGTGGGAATGTAAACTGATTCAGCCGCTCTGGCAAGCAGTATGGAGATTCCTCAGAAGGCTAAATATAGAACTCCCCTATGACCCAGCAGCCCCACTTTTGGGTATCTATCCAAAAGCCCACAAACAAAATCACAGTAATGCCACCAGCGCAACAATGTTCATCGCAGCACAATTTGTCATAGCGAGAATCTGGAACCAGCCCAGATGCCCCTCAGTAGACGAATGGATCAGGAAAATGTGGTACATATACACAATGGAATTTTATGCCTCTATCAGAAAGAATGACATTGTCCCATTTGTAAGGAAATGGAAGGACTTGGAAAAAATTATACTAAGTGAAGTGAGCCAGACCCAAAGAAACATGGACTCTATGGTCTCCCTTATTGGGAATAATTAGTACAGGTTTAGGCAAGTCATAGCAGAGCATCACAAGGCCCAATAGATATACCCTTATGAACACATAAGCTGATGCTAAGTGAAATGAACTCCATGTTATGGAAACAATTGTTATATCACAGTTGTAACTACTTTCAACGCCCTATGTGTATCAGAAGCTTCTATTATTGATGATGTTCTTGTATCACCTTCCTGTGCTAGTACCTACACTATCTCTGTAATCTTATCTGAGTATATTGGAAACCGTGTATACTGGTATTGGAAGTAGGAAATTGAAAGGGAATACCAAATTTGAGAGACACAGGGTAAAAAAAGACAAACAACTACAAAAGCAATACTTGCAAAACTGTTTGGTGTAAGTAAACTGAACACCTCCGTGGGGCGGGGGGAAGGAAAAGGGGGAGGAGGGAGGGGGGTATGAGGGACAAGGTAACAAACAGTACAAGAAATGTATCCAATGCCTAACGTATGAAACTGTAACCTCTCTGTACATCAGTTTGATAATAAACATTTGAAAAAAAAAAAAAAAAAAAAGGCCAGCACTCTGCCACCTGAGCCACAGCGCCCCTTCTGGCCGTTTTCCATATATGTGGTGCTGGGAAATCGAACGGAGAGCTTCATGTGTAGGAGGCAAGCACTCTTGCCACTAGGCCATATTCCCAGCCCAACACTATTATTCTTAAGTGTAATATGGAAAATACTCCACTTACATTTCCAGATTTTTCTTGAATATATGTACAAAGGCAAATTTGTCATGCTATATTTGAATGCATAAATTATCTACACACCCATCAGACTTCTATTTTATTTGCACAGTAAATTAAAGCAAGCCACTCTTGGAAATATAAAAAAAAAAAGCTTATCAATATGATTTACATTGTAAAATATTTTCCATCTTATTGTTGGCAAAAAGATCACAAACCATCAATACAATTATTTTTTTAACACATGGAGAGAATCCATTGAAACTTCTCTCCTACAGTTCCTTAAAAGGCTCAAAATATTTGAGCTTTTAAACTGTTAGACCTGAGTAGCATTAAATTGGCCTTGGGATCCATAAGTAGAATTATTTTTCAATTGTATTTACCTCTAGATTTCTTCAAGAACTTTTCTCATTGATTCTTAGTGGCATTACAATTCAGGGCTTAAAAAAAAAAAGGCCAATATAGCTGAACCCCTCTCTTTTCCCCACCTCCTATATTGAGATCTCTGTTAAACTTGTTTTCATTTAATCTATATTTATATATGGATGGGTGGCCAAATACACATTGGCTAATTGAAGCCAAACCATTCCCCTCACTTAAACTTCCATTGTTTCACTTAAGTATCTCCAAGTTCCCTAAAATTAATGTGTGTGTGCGTGTGTGTGTGTATGTGTGTGTGTGACTAGATAAGTCATGCTTACTTCTGAAGCATTTATAAGACAGCATATTTTGGAGCCTATTCTCTTTAACTTGTGATTTCTACCTAGTACGGAGGCTATTTGCAAGATATAAATGGGCCGAGTCCTTCACATTTCCTTAATTAAGAAAAATGAGAATTAATTAAACTTAAGTGCAAGGCTATAAAGTGTTTGACTATGTTGGAGAATCTCCATTGCTTTGTTGAAGTATAACTTATTCTCTGGTTAACTTGAAGTCACCTCTCAAGCATTTGCAAGAAATGTATGGGAAGAATGATCACGCAAAATTGAATGGTGAATTAGACTTTGGTTAGTGTGTGGAACTGAGCTCAGGGCCACACAGGGAAAGATGTCAATAAAAATAGTGATTTGCTGGTTTTAAAGTCTAAGCATCATCACCATTTCTATGGAGTTTTGGGAAGCTAGCATTTTAAACTCCTACTCACAATACAAGCAAGGATAATTTGACTTTCCCTTCTTGCTGTTCTAATCAAACTGTTTCTGTTGCAGTAAATTTTAGAGAATCAGCACCATTATTATTTAGCAACCTGCCTTATTCCCTGCAAGTCTCAAATGACAGTTCTTGGAAGAACAAAAACCTGTGCAAGAATCCTAAGCTATACAAACATTAGCAGAGCTTGCAAGAATGAGGAGAGTTGCTGGACATTACCACTGTTCTGAAATGTAAGCAAAGTAGGACAACTCGTATTATTTATCATGACTTTTATCCTTAGGATGTCATGCAACAGAGTTCCTTCCTCTTTCTTGGAAATTTAAAACATATTTCCGCCTTAGAAAACACAGGTCTTGTTCTGAGTGAGAGTCTTGCTTTGCATTTAATGGTAGAAATAATAATACTACAAACAAAAAAGGGACAATAACAATTGCATTGATTTCAGAACTAGCTTCCTTTCTTATACCTTTCATTCATGTAGTAGTGATTTCATCTATGCTCTTAAATAAAATAGTACTTCCCTCTTCCTCTGGATCTATTTATACCATCTATTCTTTTGATACTGGATAAAACTGGCCATGTTGATAGTCTTATTTTCACACTTGATTTCAAAAGAGAGTGCTATTTGACACTACAGCAATACAGATTTGCACACACAAAAATGTGTTCAGTCCTGACTCATGATCAAAACCACTTTTACTTCTAAAATATAAGAATAATTACAAATGGACCTCAAATATCTATTGTTCCTATGGCTGGAGAATAAACTCACTTAATGCATAAATATTGAACATACAAAATAAAAGTTGTCTCTGTACCAAAGATATCCATATATTTTACTTGTCCTTCACTGAATGATTAAATAGAATAGCGATTAACATTCTACTTGATTAACATTCTACCTTCTATATTGTTCCATATATTTTTAAAGTTTACAGAAGAATGGAACAGCCATAATATTTTGCATAAGGAACTTGAGTATCTGAGAACTTTTATATTGGTGTAGGTCACCCAGAAGAGGTAGAAACCGTCAACTATATCCTTTTGTTTTTACCTTCTGTTTGCTTTCTTAATACAAAAAAAAACTATATTTATCACCTGAGGCCAACAGGAAGGTTACTTAACCAAATCAAAAGACCCCATGACATTAAATACATTCCTGATAATTAATCTTTAAAAGTGGTTAATACCAGGCCCAAATTAAACATCCCATGGAATCTTTGAAGCCATCATTTTTTTTTTAGAAAAAGCTAATGATACAATGTTGGAGAAAGCTGTTTTACAATGTGATGCCATGATTTGTCTGAAATCATATAAATGGCCATGAAAATGATTTATGACACAAAGCAAAACTGGGTTACAGCTTACCAGAGTATCAGAGTCAAGTATAACAATATCAAAAAAATAGAGAATAAAAAGAGAACAAGGCAGGGTACACAGAGATGATAAAGTGATAAAATGCCCCTTATGGATTCTGTTCCTATTTAATCTGACAACATTAGATGGATAACTGCTTAATGAGCAGATTTGATTCAAATCCATTTGCATATTTTTCATCAGAGAAAGTAGTTTTGTGGTTTATGGAATTATTCTCTTATTCTAAATATGGTAATAACATCAAGAAGAGGTTTTGTTTCATACTTTGTGAGTGAATGGGTTGTCTTCATTGTTTATAGTGCTGGCATGTTTTAATATAGATCTCTTGAATTTCAGATATAGTAAGTTTTCACAGTCAAAATATGGATATCATCATTTTCATCAAATTTTACCTGTGGGAATCCTGCACTAGCCTAATTCTGTAGATTAGACATTCAAATCCCTTCCTTCCTTTCTTCATACCTTCCCTCCTTTCTCTGTTTCTCTGTTTCTCCCTCTCTCTGTCTGTCTGTCTCTCTGTCACTCTGTCTCTCAGACACGCACACACTCACACACATACACACGTCTGTTAGTACCAGGGATTGAACTCAGGGCCTTTCAACAATCCAGGTAACTACTTGAGCAGTGCTCCCTGTTCCAAACCTTCATTATCAACATTTAGGTAACAACATTGAAAAATGAGGACGATGGCTTCTTCCTGGACGAACGGAACCCAGTGAATGCTGAAGTTCACTCCTTCTGTCTGAGAAGCATGAGTTACATTAAATAACCTTTCCTAAGTATACTAGGAATTATTGTATTGCTTGAAGATTTCCAATTTGAGCTGGTGTTTTCCATACACAGGTTGCTGGGTTTGTAGAAGAACAGATCAGGCACACAAGCAACATCTCTTTAGTCCTTTCCAGTCTTTCTAAGTCCTTGGACATGTCCATCGCTCACACTGTCAAGTCTACCAGAAATTTCAGTTACGTTTTGATGATGCTTCCTGCAGCAAAGTACACAAAGCACAGGCCATGCAAATCTCTTTTATGGGACTTGAAGGCAATTACCATCTCCTTTTTATATTTGTTTGTGCCAATACTGGGGCTAGAACTCGAAGCCTGGGCTTGGTCTCTTAGCGTTTCTGCTAAAGTCTAGTGCTCTAGCACTTGAGCCACATCTATGTTTCTGGCTTTTCAGTAGTGAACTGGAGATAAGAATCTCATGAACTTTCCTGCCTGGGCTGGCTTTGAACTGTAATCCTCATATCTCAAAGTTCTGCGCAGCTAGGATTCCAGGCTGGAGCCATTGATGTCGGACTCCATTATCATCTGCCTAAAGTCTGTTCAAATACTGTGTTTCAATAGCTTATATGCATATATATGTATATATATACATATATATATGAACTCCAATGCCCCAAATATGGACACTCTTATCGCTTCTCCAGATTCTGTCCTTTTCCTCCCTCAAATACTTGAATCTCTCTCAGTATCCTAGAATATAAAATCAAGATAGACAGAGTTTTGTCCATATTTTTCAATGATGTAACTTAAGTGTCTATAATTGGACTAGTACATAGTAGGCTTTTGATAATCACTGGTATCTTTCAGTAATAATTTTAGTTTTCCCACTGCCTTGTACATATTATGTCAAATATATACATACATACATACACACACACACACACACACACACACACACATATATATATGGGGGGTGGGGAGAGAGCATTGACACATCACTGAATCAACAAAATGACATACAAGAATTTAATGCCTGATGTTGTTTTTCTTTTAACCCTGGTAGAAGCTTAAAGCTCATGTAATATTGAGATGATTTCCACTCAATAATTTCTTTCATCAGGTAATGATTGGGACATATGCTAAATAATCAAGGGTTTGATAGTTGTAATGTTTATAGCACAACAGTTGGCCATGTTCTGTAAGTATACAAATATATTTTCAGTGGAGAAATTTAAAGCCAGCATCTGATTACTCTTTGTGTTGTTTGGTTTAGATAAGACACTTTCATATCATTTAAATGTGTTTCATATAAATGATGATACAGACTCTGAATAAATACGCTCATTTTCTCAATAATCTTTTGCTGTATTCTCAAGGGGTAATGACAAGCATTTCAATGGCCTCATTTATATATTTAATTTTATTGAGGACATATGCTATAGAGGCTTATAGCCTAAAAGAATAGAGCAGTATTATGAAGGACACATGAATGGTTTAGAATGCTGGCTGGAAGCAGAAAATATAATTGTGTAGCAATTGTTGAAAATAGCAGTTTCATATGATTGATCAACCTGAATGCTGAGCACTCAATGCTGGACACATATGATAGGATTCAGAATCTGAAGTGCAGGAAAATACAAGTCTAATTTGTTGGTTCTTCCTTGACATGCAAGCTCTCAGCGCCAGAACATGATTGCTACTGCCCATGTAGGAAGTATATTCACCCTTCAGAAAATGAATTAGGCCCACAGTTTAACATTGACACCAAGTTCCAATCCTTTGGATCCTTAGAAAGGTAGTAATTTTAAAAGGAAAGAAATATTTCCACAGGACATCCATTTTTTTTAAGGTCTAGCTACTTTACTTTTAGAGCCTGACCAGAAATGTTCTTATCTCTTCAATTCTGGAAATAGAAAGCAAGCAAGACATGGTTGAAAGAGCAATGGAGTGGGAGCCTGTGGGCGATTAGTGTTGGGGAGGGGGGCTCTGAAAGAGTGTTTAAACTTTGAAAAAAATAATTTGATTTTTTTTAATCCTCCTTTCTCCATCCTATGCAAAGTAGGGAGAGAAAAGGCCCCTAGTTCAAATTTGGATAAATTAACTTTCTCTGCTAGAAACTATTGCCTCATCTCTAAAGTGGGAGGCAACGTCGCTGTTCTGGCCTGGACTGTGGCAGCCAAATAAAATACATGAAAGTATTTTTAAAGCATTAATCTGCAATGAGAATGGGCCAAGAATAGGTGTCTTGATTATAGAGTAAACCTTGTTTCAAATGGACACATCCCTTGGAGTTTTCTTGCTATCTTCATTCAAGCTATTTTTGTCTGCCATTCACCTCCACCCAAGAATCTAGTTTCTAACATTAGACAAATTGTCAAGTACTTAAAAGCACATATGAAAGTTGTAATCTGTTAATGGAATCTAAACAGGACTTTGGCATCAGGCAGAAGTGACAGAAAATAATATTTGGGACCTAAAACAAATAGTAAGTTGTTATTTAAAAGCTTTTATAATCATATTTAGACAGATAGATTGCATGAGGATATGGCATGTAGGAGCTTCTTAAAGAAATTCAGTTGTAGAAAAGCTCCTTAAAGGTCAGCCTCATTAAGGCAATGCTTTTGAACTGGTATAAAGTAGATACTATTATTGGAAATACACTACAACAGCCCAGAATGGCATTTCACTTACAGTTTAAACTTTCTATGGTTAATTTGAAAAGCAAAAATGATCTTTTTCAAGGTTCCTGATCTCTGACTGAAATGACATTTTAATCAATAATAATGATTTCTTTGCTATGATTAGAAGAACTTTTGTTCTCTGGGAATGTGTAGCAGGAATAATTAAGCAGCTCTATTTTAGAACACCTAAAGGAAAGGGTTCCTTTATAATGCAAGTGTTGATTTAGTTCAGAAAAGGGAGATTTCCTCTACAGGTAGGAGGTAATCTCCTTGGATATTTATTCATGAGAATTAGCCTGACCTATCCCTGTCTCTCAAAGAACAATTCGGATGGGATAGGCCTTCCACAAAGGAAAATAGCCCATTCCTCTCAAATCAGTCTGTAGTAAAATTTATTCCCATGCTTTCAGTGCAGTTTAGACTTAATCCCTAGAAAGATGGCCTCTTCTTTTCCATTGATGCCCTTTTCCGAAGTTTATATTGAAAGATTAGCTTTAAAACGTTGCCTTAACCAGTCACTGGTGCGTGCCTCATGCCTGTAATCCTAGCTACTTAGGAGGCTGAGATCTGAGGACCATGACTTGAGGACAGCCCAGGCAGGAAAGCCTCTGAAACTTTTATCCCCAATAAACTAGTCAGAGAAAGCTAGATGTGGTGTTGTGGCTCAAGTGGTAGAGCACTGGCCTTGAGCACAAAGAGGCTCAAGAACAGCACCCAGGCCCCGAGTTCATGCCTTGGGATCAGCAAAAAAAAAAAAAAAAAAAAAAAAAAGGCACCTGACTCACTAGATTACTTAGTGAATTATCTGTTCCTACAGCATATTTTGTGACATGAGGTATTCGGGAGTCTCTCATATTAGCCCATCACTAAAGATCTCCAGAGATGTCCCTTGCCTCTGATATATGTGTACAATAAGGTCATGTTCCTAACATGGCAAGAACAAGTCTATCTCTCTGATGAGCAATCATTATTAGAAGCCCTAAACTATTTCTACTTTAGCAATTAAACAAAACTCATCATAAGGAATTAAAAAGTCTCGAATGCCAAAGCCATCATAAATATAGAAAGTGTAAATGAATAGCTTAATTTTTTTATTTAATGATGAAAGGAGAGATAAGATTCCTTGTACTCTGCAATGCTAACCAAGTGTCACTGGTTGAAATATCGATTAAATAAATGAGAAAATGATGCATGGCTTTCCCGAAAGGCAAGTTTGGTATTTATGTAGAACCTAGAATTTTATGTCACAATCTGTTCTTTATTTTAGTAAGTTCATAATGCACTGACTAGTATTGTGTCAAGTGATGTAGTCTAAAAAATGAAAAGTTCCCCTGACAATATGCACATGATGTAATAACTTAAATCATTGTAGCTGAGTACCAGTGGCTCACACCTATAATTCTACCTACACAGAATGCAGAGATCTGAAGTTCAAAGCTAGCCCAGGTAGAAAGAAAAGGCCACAAAACTCTTACCTAAAATTAACCACCCAAAGCCAGAAACAGAGCGTGAGTCAAGTAGTAAAGTGCTAGCTTTATGTGAAAAAGCAGAAGCAGGGCCAAGAACACCAAGGCCCTAAGGTCAGGCGCTAATACCTGCACACACACACACACACACACACACACACACACACACACACACGAAAGAAAAAGAAAGCTTTGTACTTCATCTGTTCTGCCTAAAAAGGCTTTCTGAAATGGCCTATTAAGTTTGAAATTAATCAGCAAGTTGATGACAGTAGACCATGCCTACCATCTCTAGATATAGGGCTTTGCAACAAACTAGAGATTGCTACCTGCAGATATTTTTTTTTCAGAGGAATGATTTTCTCTGGCTCAGAGTATCTGTTTGAGAGGTGATTGATAAACAAACGTCAGCTTTGCCAAAATACCATGCTGGTCCTCTTGTTCCTCAGTGTGCCATAAGTCATCCTATCCAATCTCCCTCTCCCTTTTTTTTCTTTTTCTGTTATTAAGTTATTTATTTTTTCACCCGCTGAAGGAGGTGAGTCGTTTTGAAGATTGGCATGATATCACTGTGGCCTTCTTCTTTTCAGAAACTTTCAATACTCAATAATATGACAGCCTCAGCTTTGCTGGAATGAAAGGCCACCTAGGTATATCAGTTAGAGCTATAGATCCTACTCTGATCTTTCTAGAGATAGAGGAGGCAGTTGCTTGCCTAAATACAAAGCTCCCGCCGATTTCTGAAAGGCACAGTGTGGCCACAGCATAATTCCACTCATCTTCCCAGGAGCTTGGTCTCTTTCCAACATCTCCAACCTGGAACTTTTTGTTCTTTTCTTTCTTCTTTATCTGTCTTCAATCACTGTTTTTTTTTTTTTCAATACCATGAAGTGTCACCAGGCTGAAGTCCCTTGTCCACGTTTTATAAAGTGACAGGACACATGATCGAAAACTAAGAATAGCATCATAAATCATCCATGCCTCTGAATTGCTTAGAAATGTTAAATGTCTTCGTTTGGGTCCAGATGTTCAACTTGCCCCTTTTATAACAGCCTGACACACATCAGTGAAAAGAAAGAAAGGAAAAAAAAAGAGTAGCTGGTTCTACAAAACGTCTGCTGTTTGCTTTCAAGTGAATATTTGGTATGTTTCCCTTTCTTCTCTTACTTTGCTAGTTATTGAAGCATAGAAAGGTAGGCTGATTCACAGAAAAGCTATCTCCTACTGCTTATAAAAGAAAAAGAATATGAAACAGACACCTATGAATCTGTTGTCATGTGACAATAGTGTGCTAATTGCTAAAAAGAAAAGAACAAAGTCCAATAAGCTATGTGTTGTGAGACTCCACTATTTATTTAAAGACAACAGTAATGCATGCATCAAGTGGAAAATGACTTGTTGTGCTATGCTTTGCCTCTGATGGGTCCTAAAAAATTACTTAGAATAGATATAGAGTAGAATCATAGTACTGTTTATTACCTCATTCAAATCAAACTGTTTACTTGTTTTGTTTTTAAATTTTTCTATTAAGTACCCAATGCATATTAGATAATGGTGGTGGTAATATAGTTTATGTATTGGGTGAAAATTATTGGTGATGATGACATATTTTATGGTCAGGATGAAAAATTATGGGAACATTCGAAAAAGATAGGTTGCTTTCTCTTTGAGACATTCCAAGTTTCCATAGGCTAAGCCTAGTTTTTATTAGTGTGATTATTATGTTTTAAAAAGAAGGTGCTCATGTTCCCACGGGTTCTGTGTCATGACAGAAAGCAAGTGTATTTATTCCACTAAGCACCATCTTTAATGCAGATCCCACCTTGAAGAGAGCTTCTTCATCTGGAGTCATAATAGAACGATGGGCCAATGCCTGAAAACCATAATCTTTCTACCTCTTTAATGATGTGTCACATCATTAACCTGTGAAAGATTTCCTATCTGGAGTAGTGCTGTCTTCACAAGGAACGTCAACCAGGGTTTATTATCTTCCACACATTCACACTCTAATTTTAGATATGAGTTTCACATAAAGTCATAAGAGAGTTTCTCAAGAGAATGCACGTAACACTTAAATGGCCTGTGGGATTTATGTTTGCATAAAATATTTTTTAAAAAGTAATTTCCAACAAAAGCGTTCTTTATTTTTTTCTTCTAAAGAAGACACTCATATAAAAATAATTTTCCATCTCCTGTGGTGTCATCATGAGATCTACTGTCTTTAAAAACAAACAAACGGTTTTGTGTTAAGTGCTTGAGGCTAGAACACCGGACCTCATAGGTGCTAGGCAAGTGCTCTACCAACACTGAGCTCTACTCCTGACCATACACTATGGTTTTAAAGTGATCTGGGAAATGAAATATTTGTGGAGCAATTATGTTGAATACATATACATATATATGTATGTGTATGTATGTATATATACATACATACATACATATACATGCATATATGTCACAAAATCAAAGTGCCACAATGCTATTTGAGGCTTGACCTCCATTGCATTACATTTTAGGACATACATAATATATGCATATATATATATATATTTGCAGAAAGAGAGAAAGAGAGTTTGAGCACACCAGTGGTATTGAATTTTATTTCTGAGGTTCATAAACATCCCACATGGATGTCCAAGTAGAAAATGGAGGTGGACATTACCTCCGGAGTTTGGGATCCAGGCTGGTGAGTTTCTGTCTGTTATACATCTATCTTCCAGGTTGACACTGGGTATCTGGATGAGGTGTGTTCGGTAGGATGATGGAAAGAGCATGGAGTGATGTAAGGGGTTTCATCAAACAGGTCTGGATGTAACACACCTAACTTCTCACAGTGGTTAGATATCAATCGCATGGCCTTTATTTCCTCAGGCATGTAATGAGAAAGGGGCAAATGGATCTTGGTGAACAGGTAGCAATCTCCGATACAGTCACTCATTATTTTCTTCTTTCATCCAGCATGTTTTTGGAACAACCTATTTGTTAGGCATCATGACAGGTGCGAGGCTTATTATTTTCTTCCCTCAAGGGCTTTTCCATGGTGTTCCTGGGAAATAGCAAATTAATTTGTCTTACATGAGAAAAATGAGACTAAAGCCCTACCTAAAACATATAAGAAACTTTAGGCTTTCAGCTCAGCTCTGTTTTTCTTTTTTTTAATTTATTTCCTTTTTGAGAAGAGAAGGATTATAATAAATCTTATGTGCAGTTATTATTTCTCCTGCTCCATCAGCTGTAGTAAGAAGACCATTTGTTTTGTTGCTGTTTGCGTTTCGTAAGTACGCATGTCTTTATGACTGTCTTTAGAGGAATGGAAAGGGCAGAGGGATGCTGTGGTTCTGTAAGGTTTCCTTGTTGGTTCAAATATTAAGATGTGTTAACAGTTGTTTATACAACAATGCAGCTTACATGAGGTCAAACACCCGGATTGTATTTCTTGTATTCTCCATTCACTGTCTTGTACATATTCTAAGTCTATAGAAGATGGTATATTTCTGACAGAAAGAGCAGTCTTCTAAGCAGAATCACAGATTATTAAGGGAAACAGCATCCCATCCCCCACCCCCCACCCCTCACCCCCTGGGGCCTAGGAGTTGTCCCTGAGTTCTTTTGCTCAACGCTAATGCTCTACTACTTTGAATCATAGCTCCACTTCTGTGGGTTTTTCTTGTTGTTGTTTTGTTTTGTTTTGTTTCTGAATGATTAATTGGAGATAAAAATCTCATGGGGACTTTTCTGCCTGGGTTGGCTTCAAACTGTGCTCCTCAGAATCTCTGCCTCCTGAGTAGCTAGGATTGCAGGTGCGAGCCACCGGTACCCAGCCATCCTGTATACATGCCAGTACTGAGACTTGAATTCAAGATCTCATGCTCATGTTTGGCTTTTTCATTTAAGGCTGGCACTCTACTACTTGTACCATACTTGCAGTTCCATAGATCAAATCCTTACAGAACCACACGTCTCCAAGTACACCAAAAGAAGAAATTATAAGATTACAAAGTCTGAATTCCACTCCTATTACTTCTGCTAAGTTATGATAGTGTCTTGGCCTCTTAATTTGATTAATATTGTTGACCTTAGGACCTTCATCTAAAAAATGAGAGCATTGAAGCCAAGTATCAGTTCTCTTTCAGGTTATTTGTTAATATAGATACTGGTCAGAAACATAGGATGAATATTAAAAAGTGTATTTGTATGTATAGGATATCACTTATTCATTCCTTATTTTTGAAATTGTGGCATAAGAATTTGAGTAACCTAGGCTGGCTTTGAACCTGTGATTATCCATGTATCTTCATGCTGGGATTATAAGCATGAGCCATCACATCTGACTTTAGTTATTATCCCTCTTAATTATAAGCTCAGAAAGAAATGTTGATTATTTGAACTAAAGATGTCTTTCTCTTTCATGAATTCCTTGTGGAAACCCTGTGTTTCTGGATGCTGGTGGCTCGCGCCTGTAATCCTAGCTACTCAGGAGGCTGAGATCTGAGGATTCAAAACCAGCCTGAGCAGGAAAGTCTGTACTCTTATCTCCAATTAACCACCAGAAAACTGGAAGTGGATCTGTGGCTTCAAATGGGAGAGTGCTAGCCTTGAGCTGAAGAAGAGCTCAGGGACAGTGTCCAGGCCCTTACCTCAAACCCCACAACTAACAAAACAACACTAAACAACAACAACAAAAATCCTTATGTTTTTTTCAGAAGTTTTATGACAAGGGAGAAATGGATGAGACTTTTGTCAAAGCAGCTCTGCAATTTAGTGAATCACTGGTTATTGCTGATGACTCTGAGCCCTGATGGTGAGATTTGGAGTTTGCTATTACATTTGTTAGTCCCCAATATATGTTTTCCCCTTTTGATTCCATAAGTCATTTGGATAAATTATTAAACAGTAGATCAGATGTTGAAGATTGGAAGGAGGAAATAGCTGAAGAAAATGAGTCTATTTTACATTTATATGGGTCTGTGAAGCAGGTGAGCTTGGCTATTCATTTGAATAGTAATGATGCTAACCACTCTTGTAGCACCCTGTATTTTCGGGACATTTTCTGAACTGTAATCGGCTTATTGAATACTCTTTCTGTGGGCCAAGCACATACTGTCACATTTACCATGGAAGAAGCTTAACAAAATGGCCCCTTACCCCCAGCCATTTACTTTATTGATTATTGACAAATTAGGTATAACCACATTGAATGTGGTGATGCATTTTTGTAGGTTTCCTCTATTCTTGCCCTATTTCGCATTTCTCTAATAAGGAATTCAAAACTCAAAAGTTGCAAGGTTAGTGTGGAAATCATATGTTATCAAGTACATAAAAATATGTAGGACAATCTCTAATATGTAAAGCAGAATTTCTACTTTCTGGATTTGCAGATTAAGATTGAAGTAAGTATTGAAATAAGTATTTCAATTATATTGATAACAATTATATAATCATTGTACAATTATATAATTATATGATGTAATAACTGATGCTAATTAAATCTATTCTTCTAACAAAGGTTTTGACTCTAGATCTGGATTTATTGTATCAATTAAAGAAGCATGTAGTCTTTGTAAAATATTGCAAAATAAAATATGCTTAGCATTCTTAACATATTCAGAAAATATACCTATATGCCTATACATATACATGTGCAATCTTTAATATTATAATATCTTTTGCCATTATTTTAAAATGTTCTTTCTGAGACTAAATTGTCTCTTTTGAGCTGTGTAAACTTTGAAAAATAAATTTGAAAATGATCAGAAAATGTTTCAGTCAGACACAAAAGTTAATTTTGATTCAGTTATAAATGTAAAATTTATTTCTCTGTGATATATGCTACACACACACACACACACACACACACACACACACACACACAGGCCAGCTCTACAGCTTTATACTAAAAATCCCTCATAAGCATTACTGACAATGTTTCTACCTTCTTTCCTTACATTTTGTCCTATGGCAATTATTTAGTCTGAATTTAGATTGCTCATTGCAAGTATTTTTCAGTGTAAACCTATAATCAGTAAAACAGAACCCATTCTAAGGAATAGCCCTTAGTCTCTAAAAGGCTTATCTTCTACTTCTAGGGTACTCATTTAAGTGATTGGCTATTTGAGTCTGACTTACTGGTGGATTAGTTGTGAAAATAAGGATTGCTTCCCTTTACTGCCAGATTAAGCTGTATCTATAGTATGTATTAAGTAGCATCAATGTGGAGAGTTAAATTCAGTGGTGAAGTACAGGAAGGTTTTTTTTATAGAGCTGAAAACACTAGTCCCACAGCAGTCTAACAGCTTCCTTTACTCTTTCAATTCATAATGAGCCTTACATTAATTTTGGAAATCCAAGAGAGCAATCTACTAGGCAGCACTTTCAGACTCAACACAACCACATCCCAGCACACAGTAGAGTGACGATCTTCTCTGATCCCCTGTCACCGTCGTCCTCATGACACAGCCTTGTGTTCATCCAACCCCGGTTAACTGCCACAAAGACTCAACATCCACAGTGACGTTGATGATGGTGAAGACGCTGAGAATGATGGGATGGCTAAGTAGTACAAGGCACACTTTCTAGAAAGGGTTGTAACTGTTTCATAACTCTTACTATGCTTTCATCATCAGTGCCACTACGGCTCCAGTGATAGAGCCACTAGCCTTGAGCCCAAAGAGGCTCAGGGACAGCACCCAGGCCCTCAGTTCAAGCCCTAGGAATGACAAAGAGTTGCTTCTATCACCTCCTGAAGTAGATGCTATGCATTTCCCTTTTCCACAGCTGAGAAAACTGAGGCGTTGGAGAGCTTAGGTACATTGCCCCAGGTATCACACCACAGATGCACAGTGAGCTGTGTCTGGATCTTGACAGGGAATCACGTCAAGAGCTCTTATATAGAGCTATGTAGGCTATGTCCCCCACTTTCTTTCTATCTCTTGCTCTGTATCTATAATATGTCTCTCTCTATATCCCCCCCACACACAGCCATTTCATGCCTTTGATTGACTGTTAATATTTAATAATTTAACATATATTGAAATCTCTTAATTCATCACTCGAAAAAGGTAATCTTCTGATTATAGTTTTCTTATCTCGATCAAATGAGAATACTTTTGGGACCCGCTTGATAGCAGAAGGACCTCCTAGCACCTGAAGGGCAGAGCCCTTCTTCTTGTCACCACTGCAGTCTGAGCAGTGTTCACGGGGGCCTTTTCATGCCTGGAGCTGGCATTGAGTCTTTGCAAACAACCTAAGTACTGCAAAATGAATGGCTTAGAACAATAGAAATGACCTCCTCATGACCCTGTGAAACAGAAATCCCCAAAATTAGGTGTTGGCAGGGCCACCCTTCCATGGAAACTTCCAGGGCAACAGCCTTCCTTGTCTCTTCCAGCTGCTCAAAGTCATTCTGAGACATATGGGAATCGTAGTCAAGGCTCTGCCTCCATTTGCACATGGTGATGTTTGCTCCACAGTCTTTGCACATCTCAATGTTTCGCACTGTGACTGAGAGTATCACTCATAATGGATTATGATTCTCTGATGATATCATCACGACATGATTGCATTCATTTCCAAATAACTTAACCAGGGGTTATGTCTTGAACCTGCCTTAGAGGAAAAAGACTCAGTATACCTTAGGACAATCTTCTGTCAGTATTCAATAAATGAATGAATGTATGCATCCAGTTGCCACTTCTGAGAAACTTTCTCACATTCACATGAGAGAAAATAGCCCATCTCCATTCTACTGCAATTACATATTACTATTTTCCTTATACATATTATAAATGGTCATATCCCGAAATAGAATTTGTGCATACACCTGTCTTTAGTACAGATCTGCAGTCATACATATTATTCAACTTCACCTCATGGCCTTATATGAGAAATTTTATCCAGATTTTGGCTTGAATCTATGTTGTCTTCCTTTACACCCTTCAATATTTGTATTGCTCTTTTGTTCAAACTTTCATGGCAGAGCCAGAGTGGCCAGATAGCTAATTTCAAATATTACAACATATAATTCATATTCTTTATGTATGATCTAATTTCACAGTAACCACTTCCTACACAGAGAATTCAGTCCATGTCATTAGAAATACCCTCTAATGCAAATAGTCTGGTATCTTGAAATGAATTTACATCACTGTTTTCAATATAGATCTTATATCAAAGAGGTTTGTTGGAAAATGTTTTCATTTTTAACAATGAGTTTTACAAAAATTTATAAAAATGGAAGAGTAAACATTTTCCCATGCATGGAGCTAGGAAATTTCTGAAGAGATAAATGAAAATTGCAAGTCATTTCTCCATGGAAAGCTTTTAGCTAAAATCTGATGGCTAAGGGCACATTTTCCTCTCAACCAACCAAGGAGAATTTACCTCAACAGCCTATTCATTATATAGTAGACACCTCTTACAAAAATTTGTTGACTTGGGGCATAAAAATATGTAAACAGGAGAGTTCATGATAGATAATGTGAGGATTTGGATTGCACAGGGCATAGGTGGTAAGTAATGCAGAAATTTAGGATAAGATGCTGCTACAACTGAAAATTTCACTTAGAGATGATCTCTTCCCTGTGGCTTTGCAAGGGAGGAGGATAATGCTTATAGAAATCATATGTTCAACCCAGGGATGCCCATCTGCTAGCTTTGGATATTTATTTCAGAAAGACCACATTAAAGAAGAGGAAATATAATATAGGACTCTAAATTTTCAAGCTTTACGCTAAAAAGACAATTCCCACATCAGTTTTCAAAAATTGGTATAGAAATACATAAATACTCATTTTTGTGTGTTACATCTAATTCAAATGTAAAAAGTCTACGGTGATGATAAATGACATCAACTGAACAAAATATTTTAAAAATATATATAATTACATTTCAAGTAAGTTTGATGTAACTTTTTTCACTTTTGTCATATGTCTTTCCAAATGCTTTTCATAGTCCGTTGTCTCTGGATCTTCTTAGTGCAAGTGAAATCGTTACAAAGGAGATTTGCAAATCACTTTTCTCATACTTAACTTGAATGTTTACTTCCCTTCTCAAGATAAATCTTTTTTAACAGAAGAACAAACTTTTAAAAATTAAAGGAGGACTGAAGCTGTACATTGTATACAACAAGTAGCGATATTACAATGAATTTCTATTTCTCCTGTATAACTAACTGCAAGAAAAAAAATCCCTAGGTAATAAAATCTAGGGCTGGGATGCAGCTTGGTTGCACTTGTGCCACAGTTCAATGTCCTGGGTTTTAGCCCCTATTGAATGAAAAGACAGAAAAAAAAGTCTCAATCTAAATAAAAATAAAAGTGACATAACGTCCTTAGCATGGATTAATCTTTTCTTTTCACTCAGGGTCTGAACTCAGGGTCTCAGTTATACCTCTACCACTTGAGCTATTCCAACAATCTGGCTTTTTGATGGTTAATTGGTATAACTGAGTCTAGCAGACTTTTTATCCAAACCTGCTTCAAGCATGATCCTCTAGCTCTCAGCCTCCTGATTAGCTAAAATTGCAAATCTGAGCCATCAGAACCCAGTCATTACCATGAAATTATTTTAAATCAAAGAAAATATGATTTCTATATTGTTCTGTTTTGATTACAGTGTTATGCACTACTGACAAGCTCTTTGTGTTTTTTTTGTCACTGGTTCCCTATTAAAATTAAAAATTCAATGAAATTATCATAGATTAACAGATGGAGAAAATTAAACAATGGAATGTTAAAAATAAGTAATTAGAAGGGATTTAATGCATATAAACCTTATGCAGCTGTGTTGATGAAATTCACTTTGATTTTTATGTCTAAAGCTCTTTTTTCCCCAAAGGGAAATTTTCAAAGGATGTTTTCTTCTTTTGCTGTTTTCCTTTCAGGAGTTGTGATTCTAGTTTTAAGGGATGTATTTCCATTATTCTTCATTATTTCCTGTGTTCCACCCATTACACCTAAAGTATGTGTAGCATCAGAAGACAGAAAAACAAAGAGCCAGGCTTTCCAAGAACAAAGTGTGAATCAAATTGATTTTAAAATTATACTGTAACATGCAGGCTGTGAGGTTCTAGAATTGTATAGTCACCAACTTTGTAAACATGAGAAAAAATATTATCTCAGTCTTACTATTTTGGGTCTCTCTGCATTGACGTAATAATGTCTGGCATTATGATTTGGGGAAAATATTTTATTCCACATTTAATCAGTGGAGCTGAGTTAACAAAACATGAAATAAGCAATTTCTGTTTGGGAAAGCTTTTTTTTCTTTTCTTTTCTCTCTCTCTCTCTCTCTCTCTCTCTCTCTCTCTCTCTCTCTCTCTCTCTCTCTCTCTCTCTCTCTCTCTCTCTCTCTCTCTCTCTCTTTTCCTGCCAGTCCTGGGGCTTGGACACAGGGTCTGAGCACTGTCCCTGGCTTCTTTTTGCTCAAGGCGAGCACTCTACCACCTGAGCCACAACGCCACTTCTGGCTTTTTCTGTTTATGTGGTGCTGAGGAGTTGAACCCAGGGCTTCATGCATGCTAGGCAAGCACTCTACCACTATGCCACATCCCCAACCCTTAGAAAATATTTTATTTACATTTTTCTCTGTAGAAATTACTTGCAGTAGATTTACACAATGAAAATGGTTGGACCAAAGGTATGCATCATCAGGCCGGGGTTGCTAGTTGAAATAAGGTCTTTCTTATTTTCATTTTATTATTTTGCCTAGGCTGGCTATGAACTCTCCTTATCCTAAATTTTACCTGCCTAGTAGGTGGGATTACAGGGTGAGCCACTTCTCCTGATTGTATAATCTTAATATAATCACCAACTTTCCTAACCAATCTCATTTTAACTCTTTTCACTCATTCTTGCCTGTAGAGAATCCTGATTTCCACTGTTAAAAATACAATTAGCAGTCAGGCACTGGTGACTCATGCACATAATCCTAGCTACTCAGAAGGCTGAGATCTCAGGATTGCCATTCAAAGCCAGTCTTGGCAGGCAAGTCTGCGAGAGTCTTATCTCCAATAAACTATTCAGAAAAAGCTGGAAGTGACTCAAGTAATAGAGAGCTAGCTTTGATCACAGAGAGGCTCAAGGACGGTGAGTTCAAGCCCCTGGACTAAGATAGATAGATAGATAGATAGATAGATAGATAGATAGATAGATAGATAGATAGATAGATAGATGGATACTATTATCAATCATGTATTTTTATGTGGCTGGAACCTTCTCACTATATTGTTCCTAAGTTATTCTTTAACTTCTCGGAGAAACCTAATGGTACCTGTCTTGAGTGATACATCACCATTCTGCTACTAAAGCTGTCCAGTAGGGCTTACTACTATTGGAATGTATCTTTGTGTGTTTATTTTCCTCCTCCTTTTCTTCATCAACTTAATAGGATTTTCTCACTTCCTCCTGTTTTTCCTCTTGGAAATATGTATTCCTTGAGAGAAACGGTGGTAATCACTTTCCTTCATTAGTGTGTCCCACTTTTTTAGAATGGCAAGAGAGGGAACTTCATGGTAAAGAAACCAAGCCTGATCAAGTGATCAAAGGTGGTCGATGTGGGAATGGAGCAGATTTTTAACCACATGTCTGTTGTTAGATGGTACTTGACAACATGAAACATAAAAGTAAATATCATGAAGAAAATAATCACAAGCAACATCAGACAACAGTAAGTTCTACAAGATAATTGTTCTGTGCTATTCAGATATGACAAAGAGATGAAAGGAAAAAGAGGATTGAAGGTATAACAAGACTAAAGAGCTCTGTCATGTATTTAGGCTATCAGATTTATTTTTTATCAAAAATACTTCGCTGAGACAACTGGAAGAATATAAGTAAAGACTTTTAGCTAATCACAAGCTAAAAAGTAACTTCCTTCTAAATTTTGATAATTCACTGTGGTTATGAAACAGAATCGGCCTTGTTTTTAAGAAATGTTCATAGGGCAGAATATGGTTGTATCTGCCTCTAATCCCAGTTACATGAGAAGTAAAGATAGGAGGATCACAGTTTTGAGGGGCCATATTGGGAAAAGAAAAATAGTCAGTGAGAAGCTGTCTCAAAGATTAGCTAAGTGCACCTGTGCACACCTGTAATTCCAGTTACTGAGTGAGAACCTAGAAAATACTAAAAAACAAAAGCAGAAATTACTTGGTGTATAGCCAGCACACAGCAGTTTCATCCCTACCATGACAATCAAAGAAGAAATTGGCAATTTTTAAGAGATATGTGCAGTAAATAACTTAAATAAAGATCATGTGCAAATTTTATTGCTAGGTTTATGGATTAAAATGTGTGTGTGTGTGTGTGTGTATGTGTGTGTGTTTAAGGGGGAAAGAGAAGAATGGTAGAGTAAGTGTGGAAAATATTAAGATGTGAGAAATTTTAGTGACCAAGCATATAGTAATTATCTCTCTTATCACAATTTGAATTCTAAAATTACCAAAAGGACAACTTAATCAAAACATATCTAGTCAAATATCATCTATATAATCAGACAATAAAATATTCCCATACAAAAATATCCAATATGGATGTCCCTTAAAAATCTTAAAGAAAATCACAGCATATAACATTAATTTTCTTGTTGTTTACAGAGAAAAATAGGAAAACTAAAGACTTCTCTCTTTTCTATTCATACAATTATAGAATAGGGTTTTACTTTTACAATAGCATGCAAGCTGAATATTTTCCATACAGTTACTGATTAATGAGTTACCTAGAAGGATTCAAGGCTTTCTTATTTTTCCCCTACCTACATTATGTTGACATAAAGTAATGTTTTTGGGATTAGAACACTCTTACAAAAGACATAATTATGAACATACAGCTGAGAGACTTCATCAAGCCATTGTAATGTCTAAATAATGATATTTCATTTATTTCTTTCATTGGAAAATTTCACTCAAGAGAGTTGCCAAACCCAAACCTTTCATTGAATGCATTTTAAGAGCATGAACTCCAAAAGGTACTTCCTACTTTCAGAAGATATATTGTTAAGTAAAATTATTTTCTTTGCTTATAAAATGAGAGGTGCAAAGCAGAATTCACAATGGTTATTATCTGGCTTAAAATTCAAATAACAGGTGTTCCATACAGATTCTGAATAACTGGCCTCTAATATGGGAGCCAGATTTCGTTTGTAATGGGCTCAGTATTGACCTTTCTGCCACAGCAGCTCTGGGCTTGATACTAACCTAATACAATGGCTAGAATCCAAGCAGCACCATAGTTTATAGGGTTGGATACTTGCCATAACTTTGTGTATAATAAGAAGCATCCAATCAAAAACTACTGAAGCAGAAACATGAAACAGAGAGCATAATAGGGGTATGCCTGAGTCATTTGGTATAGGCTTATTTGAGCTTACTTGGTTGTTTCCTGATTAAACCCTTGCTAGCCATTCTTATGACCATTTTTACAATTGTCTTATCTCAGCTCTACACTACCAAATGCAATGCATGAATTCATGACAAACTTTGAGGGAAAGCCTGGTGACTTACATAGAAGACAATGAAGTCACTGTCTAAATTTATAGAGCTGAGCAGAGCAAATCTGAATGTGTAAATTTAGCCTTCGAACTCCATTTGTGTTTCACTCCTCAAAACTCTACCAACCTGTCTCCTAAAGAAAATATAAACAGAAAGAACTGGGCCTTGTATTATCTGATGGCATAATATTAGCAATCAAACAGCAATGATGTTCAAGCATGATGCCACACGAATTACTGAAAATATAGGTTGAAAAAGGACAATTTCTTGGAAAATGGTATATGGCACATTTGCAAAAGCACAGCTGGGATTTTCATTAAGCCTCAAAGAAGGTTGAGAATGGAAGATCACCCTTGATCGTTAGTTTAGAAACTAGTGTTTGGATTGAGATAGCAAGTAAGGAGAGTTTACTGAGCCCTGTGCTAGCACTTCTGCAAAAGAGAACAAAGCCTCTTTTCTCATGGGAACTCTCAATCTATGGGGTAGGAAGCTCAAATAGGAGCAGTGGCTTAAAGTATTTGGAATGGATCTTTGTTCAACTTGTTCCAGTCAGAATATGAGAGCCATGATAGCTACTTTCCCCCCAATCACCCCAGTTATCAGGTCTAGTTATGAAAAATACTGTTGCTACAACCAAGTTAGAAATGGTAAATCAAATTCGATTAGTCTGTTTCTCTCAACCTTCCCAGATACGATTGGCTTTATTTCAAGAGGACAAACAACAACAACCTCATTTGCCTGTGGGTTTTCTTCTTGAAGTCTTTTAATCAGTTGCCCTCGGGTAGAGATTTGGTGATTTGGTATGTACATTAGCTCCCTCACTCCCCTTTTGGACTTCACTATTTTTAATTTGGAATCACTTTTTTTTCTACCTCTGTATCTGTCAAGTCCTATTAATTAAATACCTTTGTTTATGCCCAAAGGAATAATGTTGTTTTTCAGCAGGCATAGAAATACCTCTGCAGTGAGCTTTGCATTTGAAGGTGAAGATCTTTATTCAGAATAATAATCATGGAAAAAAGCCAAGGTGTTCATCAGCTGGGGAGTAATACACCAAAGTATACCCATTTGGTGGAATACTACTGAGCAGTGAAAATCAGTAACACAAGTAATTCACAAAACGTAAAAAGCAAAGGAAATAGTTCACCAGGAAATACAGGCCATATCATTCCATGTACACTGAACTCTAGAACAGGCCACATGGTCTATAATGCAAAAAATAAATCAAATATATCATTTTTGGGTAGGCAGAAGGCTGACTGGGTAAGAATACAAAGGTAACTTCTAGGGTTGTGAAGATGTCCTATGCCTTGTTAGGATTGTGGACTGAACTATATTCTTGATATCTGTGTGGGTTTTTAAAGAAAATATGTAAAGTACACTATGATAATGATAGTCTTAGAAAAGATTATAGGTAGCCCAGCCTTCCAGTGTTTCCATGTCATATATAAAAAATGAGCACAAATACATAGTTTCCCCCACTGTTTGATTATAAGTGTGAGTGAAAATGCAAGATAGAGGCCATTTGGACCTGGACTTAGAACTTAACCTTAAAGGCTACTTCTAGGAAAGGTGAGGAAGGACTCTTCATTTTTGGTCCAAAGGGCTCCCTATGTTAGCAATCCTGCCACCTCTTAACCCCACATTCCTATGTTTTCTCTGGACATCATCAGAAGTAGTTGGCTCCTCGCCTTAAGGGAATCCTTTGAATGGGCTACTCAAACGGACAGCTGTCCCACCAGGCTGCCGGTTTGTGAAGCAGTCCTAATTTTAAGACTCAAGTGTTATGTCAGGGATGTGTTTTTTGGTTTTTTTTTTTTTTTTAATTAACCTCTCCTAGAACTCTTCTGTGCTGTCATACATAAATCAGAGATTCCGAAAGAACCTGGAAAAGTGTCTGTTTCCTTCTTAGGCTGTAATTTGGGGCCATGAATTATTAATTACTCGAGGGGTATGGCATGAGCTAGGCAGAACCCAATAAAAATGTAAAAGCCTCACCTTATCAGTTATAATCTAAGGAGCTGCTGCAGTAATGTAATTCTGACCAGTTAGTGCTCTTGTGGTATGTTGAAAGGAGCCAAGAAGGGGTTGTGTTTCTGTGTGTGTATCTGTGTGTGTGTGTGTGTGTGTGTGTGTGTGTGTGATTAGATTTGAAATTCAATATAAAGAAGCAGATGTGGATGGCTTCCAGGGTTGTGATTGTTGTGAAGAATGGAGTTGTTTTGTAAATGCTGCCGCAAATCACAGGGCATGTAAAAAGGCTATGGTTGAAGAAAACTATCTGAAAGTGAAGTGTTAGAATAGCTTGCATTTCTGCTGCTAAGGAAGAAATAAATAATGCATCAAGAACTGAAATTGTGTTCAAGATAAGTTCAGTATATGTTGAAAGCGGACATCTGATAGAGTAAGTACCTTATTTTTCATATGCGAATTACAGCTCTTATATCTTTTTTTTCTTCCAAAGTTGCAAGAATGAAAAATGTATAATGTTTATTTTTGGTTGCTTTTGGATTTTTATATGTTTTGCTAGGCTACTTAGCTTTAATACTTGATGAAGCCTCCTAGTGTTCTTTGATTCCCTCTTTAATATGTAATCTAGTTTTATTTGAAAACCTTCTCCAAAAAGATATATGAGCTTAAATTCTGTTCCATTTGGTGGGTACATGATAAGTTTCCTGTCATGGGTCAGTTTCATCTTTTTCTTTCATAAATTTCTGAATATTTCAAAGATGTGCTCTGAAATGTGCGCACATCTACCTACCAGTGCAAACTATAATACACAACTAATTTTATAAATGCTGTCCTGCTCAGCCTGAGATCACTACAGTACTGAAGCTCTCACCTATTCAATGCTTTTGAATTGGTATTGTGAATAGCAATTGTAATGAAGTAGAAAGCAATGTTGTGGTTAGCTATGTTAAAACAAACGGGTGAAGATTGAATTGGCTTAACAATCCTAAAGGACATTTTGTTCCACAGCAATTAGTTTGTAAATCTCTGTAAATATTAACAGACATTTCAGAACATTTATTATTTTGAGTGAATTGTAGCTCTCTCATTGCTCTTTGACTTAAACAAATTGTGTTTTTATAAATAATTTTACAGGGTTTCAATTGGTGCAGGAAAATAGAGGATAAATGCCTTCTACAGTATAAAATGATTAAATGTGAAAAATCCTAGGAGGCAATGAGGGTGGCTATGGTCGAAGATATCCATGTGCATATACAAAAATAAAAGAAACCTGTTGAAAATTTTTAGAATGAACAGGGCAGGAATGAAAGTGTGAGATACAGGGTTGCATTTGATGGACTACATTTTAATCATGGATGGTAAAGTCATAATAAAACTTCCATCTTACAACTAATATATGGTAATAAGATATGAGAAAATATGGCAAGAAATGACAAAAACTGACCTGATCTGGGATTGTACTGACTGGCATGGTGCTGCTGGGTCATGAATCAGAACTCGGACATGAGTCTTGATCTTGGACTTGATCACAAGTAATGGCCTCCTCCTTCTCATTTCCTAACCCAGCCTCACTCTCCAGCATGAGGCATGGATCATATAGTTGGACTTAAAGTAAGACTCGGGAATGTAACAGTTTAGGTGCTTTCAGTGGTTGATTTGGTTTGAAATTGCTCCAGTGTTTATAATTTAGGAATAGCTGAGGGATCATGGAGAATTTTTGAAGAAAAAAATGCATCATGCCTGAAGGGCTCTTGTTTTTGAAAAAAAAAAAAGTCACTGAAACGAGTTCGAGTTTGCAGTGATAATAGACTTATTCTGCTATATGGATTGAAAACAAGGTAACCATTCCTCTTATTTAGATGTTTATTTATTTCAATGAAGAATAAAAAAATGAATTCATCATTATGAACTCACCACATAATCATGCTGTGGTCGAAGTGTACTTCTAAAAAAAAAACAACCTCATATTTCTTCAGATAGAATCGATAGATGTGAGTGATTTCATTAGTTATAAAATATTGCAGGGAGAAACTTAATGTGTGCATTGGGTAGTGTAACTTAATGAGGACAGTCGAACTAGACCAATCACAGGTTTTTTCAGGGAATAATTGCATGAGGAGTGTCTACAGGTTGAAAATGAGTCTTGCAAGGGTGTGCGTGGTTTCTTCCTTGAGTAGATTGATACCTGCTCTCTTTCAAGACTCCATTTCCTTATGAGCTTTCCTGATTCTTTCTCATCTGAAAATGTACCTTTCAAAGTAAACTTTTGTTCTGTGACCAAACCTGACTCATATTCCTATGTTATTTGAAATTGTTATTATTTCTTTCCATCATACCTATTTCTTTTTTTTTTTTTGGTTTGGATTTATGTGTTTACCATCTATCAGTTCTTGCTCTGGTCACCTGATGCATGTGTATATTTCTGTACATAAGTTGGGATGTGCTGTAGTGAAGATTTTAAAGACTAGTTCATGCAATCAAATGCATAAATGTCAAAAGTAGATTTAATCGCAAGTGAATATTGCCCTCTAAAATATTAATATGTGCTACATAACTATCCCTGAGCAGCTGGTATGAACTTCACAAGCATGATTAGTTTGAAAATGAAATGTTTTATGATGGTTTGTGCTTAGAAACTAACTTTGTAATGGCTTGTATTCCAAAGATTGCTTTGAAGGTATTTAAATCATGTTGTACATAATAGAAGTATTTTCCACCCATCCCCATGCTTCAAAGTCAAATTTCTAAAGCAATACATATTCCTTCTACACACCCTTTATCTTTCCTGTTTGGAAGTCTGTGGTTCTCTGCTAAGCGTCTCATGCAACAGGTGCCACTGCTTAAGAAATGAGCGCCTAGCCTTTGTTTTGTTTTAACGCACATGGTAAATGATCAGTGAATTTAACTTCCCTTTTTCTACTTTGCACCTTCAAAACCAAATGTTAACATGGAGCAGTCATAATGCCTGTGTTACACAGCTTATTCTTGCAATCTGACAAAGCCACATGGAGCAAACCATGTAGGTAGACTTCGCAGATTGTTTCATTTTACAATCTTTGGAGCTCACCATTTTAGATCATAAATGGACCTCAGAGACCCTGCATTAATGGAGGAAACCACCCCAAGTGGTTTCTCAAGGTCCCAGAGACTGTGAGTGGTGGAAACAGAGAGGTAGGTCTCCTGACTTGAGCTCTAACTCCCTTTTTAGTTCAGTGCATTTCTCTGAATCAGATCAATGAAATGTTCCCTGCTGACATTCTGGAATAGCTCAGGTATCAAAGACAATGCAAAGCGGTGGCTATTTTAGAGTACCACTCCAAAAGCCACATTCACAGATGATCACTTTTCCTTTCATACACTTTCATGTGCAAATTATTCTGTAACATTAAACTGTTTTATTTCTGTAAAATAACAGTAGGTTTCTGATTACTTGTTGGTTATTTTAATTGTTTTTTCTATTGTTCTCCAGTGTGGTGACAAAGACAATCAGTACTTCAAGGAACAGGAAGCACACATGAAAGAATTATTTCATTCTTATTCTCAGAAAATAATGCACTCAGTGTGATGGTTTCCTCAGAGATTCCAAATCCATGGTTCCTGCAGCAAGTAATAGTTTGCTCTGCAGATAGGCCTCAAAACTTTATAGAGGTTAACGCTTTGTGCCACACATGTCTGGCTGCTTGTTCTCAGCCTGGTTGAGAGAGTTCACATTTTAATCCTCCACAGGCAATTTTATTTGAGCAGCAAAGTAGTCCCTGGATTTGGAGTATTTCTTAGAGAAGGTAGGCTTGCAATCTAAAAATGGATTCGAGCCCGCTCAACTGTAATCTAATCAAACAAAACAGGATGGAGATGGAGGCCATGCTGGCCCTCCACCAGAAGCAGGCGTGAACAGCTCAAGCAGGTGCGCTCAGATGAACTCATCCTGAGGAGTTTGTGGATGTTGCTTCGTGAGGATGTCTCCATTTTCAGGGCTCTGTCTCAAGTCTCCCTGAATCTGAAATAGACGGAACAACCTAAGGGCTGTGCCACCTGACCTTTCTGTTATTTGATAGAGTCTCTTGCCAAATTTAGGGTTAAATATGGGGCACTGGACCAGATAAAAATGGATGAGCTATCATAAGGAAAGTAGGTAAGAGGATTAAACCCAGCAATTTTACTTTGAAATATATCTTTCCCGCCTGGGCCTTTAATTAAGCAAGGCTCTCATGGTATGCTTTGTACAGCAGTACCTGTTTTTGTCTTTTTGGTGGTAGAAAGGACTTTTGTTATTCCAGGTAGAATTTAAGAAAGCTTTTCAAATGGGTGACAACCCTCTGCAGGATAAATTGCTGTATACCTTCTCCTTTGAAAGGAAAAGTGTATTGGTTTGCTGAGGTTGTTAAGCCACACTTGAAGTTTGTTGTCTTATCTTTCTGCATATTGGACATTGGTGGACATCATCCACATTTGTTCCTGCTTTGGACACTGAGAATCTGTTCCAGGCTTTCCCCAAGCTTTTGGTGCTTTGCTGGCTGTATCTGGGACTCTGGTCTCTCGATTGTGTAGTTAGATAGATAAACGGGTAGGTAGGTAGATAGATTGAAAGATAGACATTGATAAAAAGATAAACATTGGCCTGGGAACGTGACTTAGCAGTAAAGTACTTGCCTAGCATGTATGAAGCCCTGGGTTCAGATACTTAGCACCATATAAACAGAAAAAGCCAGAAATGGAGCTGTAGCTCAAGTGGTAAAGTGCTAGCCTTGAGCAAAAGTAGCCCAGGGACAGTGCTTAGGTCCTGAATTGAAGCCCCAGGACTGGCAAAAAGAAAGAAAGAAAGAAAGAAAGAAAGAAAGAAAGAAAGAAAGAAAGAAAGAAAGAAAGAAAGAAAGAAAGAAAGAAAGAAAGAAAGAAAGAAAGAAAGAAAGAGAGAGAGAAAGAAAGAGAGAGAGAGAGAGAGAGAGAGAAAGAAAGAAAGAAAGAAAGAAAGAAAGAAAGAAAGAAAGAAAGAAAGAAAGAAAGAAAGAGAAGAAAGAAAGAAAGAAAGAAAGAAAGAAAGGAAGGAAGGAAGGAAGGAAGAAAGAAAGAAAGGAAGGAAGGAAGGAAAAGAAAAAGATAAACACTGATATAAAGAAAGGGATAGGGCTGGGGATATAGCCTAGTGGCAAGAGTGCCTGCCTCGGATACACGAGGCCCTAGGTTCGATTCCCCAGCACCACATATACAGAAAACGGCCAGAAGCGGCGCTGTGGCTCAAGTGGCAGAGTGCTAGCCTTGAGCGGGAAGAAGTCAGGGACAGTGCTCAGGCCGAGTCCAAGGCCCAGGACTGGCCAAAAAAAAAAAAAAAAAAAGAAAGGGATAGATTCATGGACATGATTGATAGATAGATACACAGACAGATAAATACATAGATACATACATAGATGCATAGATTTGTAGATAGATACCCTGTGTTTGTGTGCAGGCATGGTCTGATAACTTCCAATGCTTTAGCCAAAATTATTCAGAGATTAGTTAAATGTCATAATGATATCTGATGGACAACAAGGAAAACACAGACATGAAAAGTTATCTCTAACTGTACAAGTTACTTGTTTTCTGAGAAAAGTTATTTCAAATCCTTGGTAAATTAAGAGATTTAATCCCTCCACAAATCATGAAAAAGCCTTTCTGTAAAATATCCAAATAGTTGGCTTCCATGCCCTTTAGGATATATGGTTTTATTCGCTTCTGCACTTCCATATATAGAATAAATATTTTTGACATATTTGCTTAACATTATTTATGGGCTGCATAGTAGTTCAAGGGGATGATAAACATAGTTCTGTGTCAAGGCTTGTTTTAGAAGCAAATATAACTAGTGCTTCATTCCAGATACCATCCCAGGACTTACCTTTGTATCTTAGTTATATAACAATATGAATTTTATATGTCAAAGAGTATTGATATTATATCATATATATTCATACATATGGATATATATTATACCTGCCAAGGGTATATGTGGAATCTGGAATTAAGCACTAATTATATTTGCTTCTTAAAAATTAATTTTATCGTCACAGTGATATACAGAGGGGTTACAGTTACACAGGTAAAGTAGTGAGCACATTTCTTTTCAAACTTGTTAGCTTCTCGTATCATCACACTCAGAGGTATATGTTCATATATATAATTTATCTGACATATATTTATATGTATATATGTGTGTATATATGCATATAAACTATATGCTTATATAAACTATATGCATATGTATATACATATGGTTTATATGCATATATATGTACATATAGTTTATATACATATATACATATACATGAGTGAAACTCTATGAGGTAAAACTTTTGGAACAATATAAAGAAAATTTAACACAATGAATATTATGAAGCTAAAACTAGATTGCAAGCTAGGAAAAGGAAACTAGGGATGAATACAACTAGAATATGCCATATTCATATATGATCAAGGAAGTGGGGAATACGAAATTAGTCAGGGGTGGAAGAAAAGACAGGACGAGTGGAAACGATGAAGTGACTCAACTCGAAGCACTGGACACTTAGATGGACACAGTACCAGGTAACACACTGTGCAACCTTGTGCGACTCAGAAAAACATAAACATTACGTAGAAATCTTGTGCTCATGAGCAGCAATCATCTCCTAGGCACAGTATATGACCAGTTAGCTATTTTTCTGGATGATGCAGGAGTTTGGACTGGATAATATCTGCTCGGCTATCCTGAGAGGTACATACCTCTGGAGACCAATTACAAAGGTTCACAAGGTTGTTTTTATTGTGCTTTCTCTTGATGCCTTTTTAATGAGGCCTCCCAGTAAACAGCAAGCATGAGGCTTTCCTCTTGGAAACCTGTCTGCCGCCTTCAACCATTTATTACTAATACATCTGGGAAATGATTTATAAATTAAATATTAGGAAAATGTACTTTAGGAAAAAAAGGTAGTAAGAGGTATAATTTAGAATTCTCATTTAGGGGAAATTCATGCCCGCAGTTGCCTAATGGAAGGGCACTGAGAGTCATTCATAGAAACATGAACATGGTTTATGTAAAAGAAGAAAAAAAAATAGAAATGGAGACAAAGGAAACCTTTAGTGAATGCTATCTTTTGTAGCTAATAAATAATGATCTCTTAGAAAATTAGAGATCTTTTTTTTTGAACTCCCTTACAAATAGACTGTTGAACAATCCTTCCACGTAACAAAACACAACGTTTTCCAACATTCATTGAGAAGATGCTCACAGAAACATAAAATGCAATGCTAGTAGATGTGAATGTTATCATGGGTTTGAGGTAAGAGGGATTTTAGGATCTACTTTAGAGCAGTCTTCTCATCATTATACAGCTGGCAAAACTAAAGACACACTGCGTGTCACTTACCTGAGGCCTTATAAATTTAAAAATACTAGATTTTAGGTGTTTTTTCCCAAAAAACACCATTTAAAATTTACATTTCCATATGTATTGTTGTTTCTTAGAATAGAAATCTGCCCCACAGCTAACCAGCTGGGTATTAAAAAGTGCCTTTCACAGTTGTATTATTTCAAGAGGATAAATGAAAGGTGGTATGAAGAGAGATAAAATCGTAGGCTTGGGAATCATTTTCTAAACTTTTATGAATGCCAGTGAATATTAAAACATTGATTCACTTTACAGAAGTTCCGGGTAATTTTCAGATATCTTAGTATTTCTGTTCTAATGATTACTTAAAATAATGTCTAAGACATAAGAAACAAATTCATGTTATCTTCACAGTTTTGTGGTCATTGTTTTCAGGTCCCATTTCAATATTTTTATTGGTACAAGTATGATGAAGCTGTACTTTGTTAAGATTTGAAAAGATATTATCAAGCACATATAATGGTAACTCGTCTACTTAAAAGAATATGTGCATATTTCATATATATTTTTCCCAAATATACCCTTGGCATATGTAATATATATCCATATGTATGAGTGTATATGATATGATATCAATACACTTTGATATATTAAAATTCATATTATTATATAACTAAGATACAAAGGTAAATCCTTGGACAGTAGTTTATATTTTTTTTTCTGATAATTCACTAGTTTGGTTTTGTCAATGTGGCTATCATATTATGAAAAGATTCCATTAGATTATTGAGAAAAATTTTATTATCACCTTAGGTTTTCATGTGTTTTTATTTACTTGTGTTAATCTAATTCCTCCTGATTTTTGAGGAGAACATCAAACATCCATGGTACACATTTAATCATTTCTCTATATTCATTTTAATCACATCCTTGATAAAGTGCAGTCTTGGCAAATGTACAAAGGAAAAAGCCCCTCACATGAACTTAGTGGGGAGACATTGAAAACCTGTGCTGACAGCCTGTCTTGAATTCATCCTCTGACAACATTTACAGTTGGGAGAGAATAGAGTGTTTTGTAAGAGTCGTCATTTTTATATAAAGATTGTTACAGAGGCATCACAATTCCAAAAGATTTCCATCTCTAACAATCTCTTGAAGTTAATGAATAAAGACAATGGTCTTTTATTCATTCCATTTTACCACATCAGGCTGTGGAAATAGAAAACGATATAAAATTAATTCCTTCTCTTGACAGTTGTAAAATGGTAATCCTCCATTTTTATCCTCTCAATGGATATTTGAAGATAACTTTTTTATTCTTCATTTTCATATTCTGTCTCATAACCTCATATATTGTGTAGCAGATTTCATTGTTGGTGGTCAAAATAAGACTCAATAGAAAGTCGTACATTCTGAAGAATGTATTATCACTGAAACATGATTTCAGATGTATTTTCAATGCTGTTGCTTCGGGTGTCAAAACTGAAGACTGGCACAGATTAGTCATGTGAATAAGAACAGGGGCAAAGGCTTTCTTTAATATTGAAAAGGAAAAAGCAAAACAAAACAGTAGCTCAGTCCTCCCAACTGTGGAATAGCCTTGATCAAGCTATGGTGGGTATTATTTTTATTCATTTTGACATTGAATTGGTTTTCAGGCTCTTAATTATTTCTACTACATTATTTCTACTACATTTTTTTTGGTGGGGGGAGCGGCACAGGGGTTTTCATTCCTGATGCTTGAACTCAGAGCCTGAACTCTGTCCTTGAGCTTTTGTGCTCAAGGCTAGCTTTCTACTACTTGAGCCATAGTTTCACTTCTGAATTTTTATTTTGGTAGTTAAATGGAGATAGGCTAAAGGACATTCTTGCCTGTTTTCAGGCCCCAGACCTTGAATCCCCCCCCAACTGAATATCTAGGATTATAAGTGTAAGCCCCTGGCACCTGGAAGTTTAACTGTTTTTTAAGTTGTTTGCCTTGATACTGATCCCTGGGACAAAAATTATGCCCAAACTCTATATCTGTGTGTTATCTGCCTTAGTGTTTCAAACATAACCTTTTCAAACTTCAGTGTGTCTCTTCTGAATGGATTGACCATTCTGTGCCTTCTGGATACCCATAAGATCACCTCATACTTCAGTGGAAAACTTTGACTGTTACATTGTCTCAATTTTCAAAGTTCTTTTCCTGTTTCCCTCTCAGGTTTCTGTCATATCTCATTATTTTAGCTTAGTTCTCTATTCCAAACTGTCCCTCAACATGCCTGACTTTCTGCTTCTGATTTTCTATTTCCACATCAAGCCAACAACCATGTCAGAATCATAGTAAAAATGTCACTCTCTATGCTATGAAAAGAATCAAATCCATGGGCTTTAGCACACAGAATGCAAGGTTGGTTTAGGGAGAATTTTTTTGTTTTGTTTTTTAGTAAGGGCTATTAGTCTAGTATTTAAAGGGAATTCTTTGGCAAAATCGTCTTGGTCAGGCACAGAATTGCCAAGTTATGTGGGTGTGAGTGATGTCTGTCCGAAAGGTTCTACAGATTGAAATTTGGAATGAATATTGGTATTCACCACCTAGCCACTCCATACAGTTCATTGGAGACCCTCCATAGGCAGTAGATGCTGCCACAGCCTTGTTCCTGCTCTAGACAATGCCTCTCTCATTTCTGTACCCTGCCATTTTTGTTATAAACAGCCATCATCTCAAGTTTCAATCCCGTGTCCTTATCCTTTATTCTCCTGTTTGTTTATGCTTATTTGGCATTCTTCAGATGTTGGAATAAACTCCAGCACCTCGGATAGATTAACTACCTATGTGTTATTTATCTTGACAAATTCTTATGTTCTTCAAAGTTTATTTGTATCTATTAATTTTAGACAGTTAAGCGTTGTGATTTTCATACCAAGCATTAAATGTAGTTTATTATTTTTGTTCCCTGGTTGCACCTAATAATGAGTGTCACCTTTAATCCAGTGTACTGCTATTAAGAAAGTCCCCAAACAGTACAATGAATGTATCCAATGCCTAACATATGAAACTGTAACCTCTGTGTACATCACTTTGACAATAAATAAGAAAAAAAAAAGAAAGAAAATTCCTTGACACAGAGCAATGGGTTCCAGAAACAAAATCTTTAATAAACAATGATATTGGAGATCTAATAGGAGACACTGGTTCATCTACATCCTTCACCTTTCTGTGTCAGGAAAATGATCTAGCACTGAGCTCCCAGCCTCAGCTGCATGTCCCAATTCATATTTTAAACTTTCCATATGATTGCTTCCTCCTTGGGTCATTTTTAGTACATGGAATATTCTGTACTTTTACTAGACTTCATGTGAGTATCTGTTCTAAAATTTCATGTATTTGCTCACATCATGTTATACATAACTATTTTTTCTCACTCTGTCTACACGTACATTAGGTGCCATCCAGTATTCAGAAACATGTGTACTCCCTAAACAATACACACAAGTCAAGATCCTTGAGACTCCAATCATAGGCCTTGTGTCCTACAAAGATACATGGGCACTGACAAAGTGTAACCGTTATTTGCACTATTAAATAATTGATGAGCCTTTGGTAACAGGTTTTGAATAGCATTTATTCATTATAAATGTGAGGGAGGCAGGGGTACTTGTGCCTTTGTAACTGAACATGAAGAAATAAAATGGCATAATAGCTAACTCTGGAATAGAGAACCCTGGAATCTTCTGGACATTGGTGACTAGTGCCTGTAATTCTGTTTACTCAGCTGAGATCTGAGGATCACAGTTCAAACCAACTCATGCAGAAAAGGCCATAAGACTTTTATCTTCAAGAAACTACTGAGAAAAAGATGGAAGCGTTGTTGTGGCTCAAATGGTAGAGGACTAACCTTGACCAAAAAGAGCTTAGGGACAGCCCTGACCCTAAGTTCCAGCCTGAGGACTACGTGGAAGGGAGGAAGAAAAGGAAGGAAGGAAGGGAAGGAGGGAGGGAGGGAGGGAGGGAGGGAGGGAGGGAGGGAGGGAGGGAGGGAGGGAGGAAATGAAGAAAAAATGGGATCAGATTTCCATAGTTCAAAATAAATATATTCTAAGTGCTATTATATGATTTGAGGCAGTTTATTTAAATTCAATGGTTTTTGCTTTATTCAATTATGAAAACTAATATTCTAGATGTTTGTATTTTATTCATGCAATCATATATTTTGTACATTATGTTTTCATAGTGAATAGGAAGCAATGGATAAATATTTGATATTAAAACTCTTTTGCTAAGTATGCAAGTCATTTTTCTTAAAATAAAGTATTATATTCCATATGATCTTGTATATATGCATATATATATATATACATATAGTAAAAACATATGGCATGGATAGCTTGACTATTTACTGTAACTGAATACTGCCAGCAGACTGAATCTTTTCATTCACTTGGTTCTTGTATCTCTACTTTGGCTGAAAAAAAAATAAAGAGTGATGACAGCTAAGAAGCAATTGCTTCTTTAGTACAGGTAATGAGTTGCTGTGGCTTAAATTACTTCCACAGTGTTTGATGGAGTCATTCTCAAGCTCTTATTGTCAGAACTCAAATATTACTGCAAAGAATGACAGGAAAAAACAAAAATCCCCTTCTGTAAACACTAACCCTTTTGAGATGGGGAGAATGTATTGGGTATGAAAGAAAATTATCAAACTGGTTGAATATGTGTGTATGTATGTGATTTTAAACTTATAGCACAGAAAATTAAAGTCTTTTTCTCTCTTTTTAAAGTTTTTATGAAGTTTATTTTTAAATTTAATTTTATTGTCAAGGGGATGTACAGAGGGATTACAGTTACATACATAGAGTAGTGAACACATTTCTTGTAAAACTTGTTACCCCTCCCTCATTTTTCTCCCACTTTCCTTCCCCGCAAGTCACCCCTCTCCCAACTTGTACAATTATTTTCTCACATATTGTCTTGTGAGTATTGCTGTTGCATTGATTTGCCCTTTTTTCTTTTGTCTCACCATGCTGCTGTTTCCCTTCCCTTCCTGGATGCAAATAAATATGCATACAATACCCAAGGTTTCAAAACCAAATACAGTGACAACAGGGGATAAACCTTAGGAAAAAAAATGAAAGAAGAAGGAAATAATTTCACTTAGTACATTAACGATAACAACAAAGAAAACCCTCTTGTTTCCATATCTTGGAGTTCATTTCACTTATCATCATCTTATATGATCCTATGTATATAGCTATTGAGTTATTGTGATCCTCTGCTAGGACTATGTTAGACATATACTAATTATTACCATTGAGGAAAACTATGCAATCTATATTTCCTTGGGTCTGCTTCACTTCAATTAATATGATTTTTTCCAAGTCTTTCCATTTCCTTATGAATGGAGAGGTGTCATGTGTTTTTTTTTTCTGATAGAAACCTAGAATTCCATTGTGTGTGTGTGTGTGTGTGTGTGTGTGTGTGTGTGTGTGTGTGTGTCATATTTTCTTGATCCATTCATCTACTGAGGGGCATCTGGGTTGTTTTAGTATTTTAGCTGTGGTAACGCTACAGTGAACATGGTTGTGCTGGTAGCTTTAGTATGGCCTTGTTTGTGGTCTTCCTGGGTAAATGCCTACATGTGGAATTGCTGAGTCATATGGGAGTTCTATGCTTGGTCTTTTGTGAAGCCTCCATACTGCTTTCCAGATTGATTAAACAAGTTTACGTTCCCACCAAAAATGTAGGAGGGTTCTCCTTTGGCCACATCCCTACCACCATCTGTTATTATTTGTTTTCTTGATAATGAACATTCTAACTGGCATGAGATAAAAAATCTCAATATTGTTTTGATTTGTATTTCTTTCATGGCCAGAGATGTTCAGCATTTCTTCATGTGTCTATTGACCATTCAGATTTCCTCTTCATGGAAGTCTGTCTTAAAATTTTTAGCCTACTTTTTAATGGAATAGTTGTTTCTTGCGGGGGGGGGGTGTTTTGGGTGAATTTAATTTCTTGAGCTTCAGGTATATTTTCGATATGAGACCCTTGTCTGTTGTATGGCTAGTGAAGACTTTCTTCCAATTTGGGGGCTTTCTATTTATCTTGCTAGCTACATAATTTTGATATATAACACCTCCCTCCTTATTTTGTTTATGCTGGGGATCGTACTCAAGGCTAAGCACTTGTTAATCTAGCACTTCAGCCATGCCTTCATGCCTCTTTTTGTACTGGGTATTTTTAAGGTGGTGTTTGTACTTTATTCCAAAACTGGACTGGGCTATAATCTTCCTCCTGTGCTTATTCTATAGCTGGAATAGCAGGCCAATGCTGTAACACCCAGCCATTGATATAGATCAATTTTCAAAAATTTCTTTTATTCCCTGGCTGGCTTCAAACCATTATTCTCCATTCTCAGCATTCCAAGTGCTTAGGATATCATGTTTTAGCCAACATGACTAGCTGTATTTCTAATTTTTAAAACAATAAATCTATTTTCTGACAAATAGTGAAGGCTACAGTTATGGATTTTTTTCTCTTAAGCCTAACACATGTTTGGTACTCACAATTTGGTTTTTAGTATAATCCCTGTGATGTCGCCATCTTGAATCGATACCAATACCACTGATTGATACAAAAAATGACATTAAAAAAATCTCTCTTAACCTGAACAATGAAGATGGCATTTTTTTTCTTTTTTTTTATTTTATTATTTTTTTTCTCAAATTTTTATTATCAAACTGACGTACAGAGAGGTTACAGTATCATACGTTGGGCATTGGATACATTTCTTGTACTGTTTGTTGCCTTGTCCCTCATGCCCCCCTCCCTCCCCCCCTTTCCCTCCCCCCTCCCAGTTGTTCAGTTCACTTACACCAAACAGTTTTGCAAGTATTGCTTTTGTAGTTATTTCTCTTTTTTTACCCTGTGTCTCTCGAATTTGGTATTCCCTTTGAATTTCCTACTTCCAATACCAGTAAACACGGTTTCCATGAAGATGGCATTTTTATTCTACGAGTGACAATGCATTTGGATGACTTTCTGTGAATGGACCTGTGGATGGAAGACGATGGATGTAAGACTTTGTGACCTGTGGGATTTCAGCTTTTCCTAACAATGCAGGATGTCTGCTGTGGCTACTGGCTTCCTTCCATTGCCAGGTCTGCTCATGCACTTGTTTCTTCTGTCTTTTAGAGTGTAACACATATGAGAATACATTATAACAAATTGTTTTTTCTTCACCCCTTGGCCATGACACTCTAAAATTAGTAGGTTTAACATAAGTGCTTATCACACAATTATATAATCTAATCATACTAGCTTCAAATACATTGTGAAATTACAAGGCTGTTTTACTTTATTGTGGTGCTTGATTTTTAATGAAAGGCCTTGGTCATGCGGGGAAAATTCTTTACCACTAAAGTGCATCTCCAGTTCCTAAAAATAAAATAAAATCATGGATATTTTAAAAGAATTTGACAAATAAAGTACCACTTACACGCATTGAAGAAACATATATGATTCTCTGTGAAAGGTTAATGGGTGATTATCTTTGGCTGAGAATTCAAGTGATTAAAACCATTGTGTTGGATAATTGTGTCATTTTTATAGTAATTGAGTGATAAAATCAGAAAAAGAGTATTTCTTATAGCAAATTAGATAGAAAGGTTATGCATACTATTAATTGTAGAACAAATCAATAAAGTTTAAAAAAATTCACCCAAATTATTATGTCCAGATCATCAAAGAATAATCATTTGTGTGCTTGAATTTTTCTAGAGTATGAGAAAAGAAGCAAATTTTCAAATTTAGTTTGAGAATGTTACCATTACATTGATAGATTCTTCAAAATATCAGATAAAAAAGCATTTGAAATCAATTGTGTTTATGGATGTAAGTTTGAGAATCAGGAGCTGTATGTTGAAAGAAAAGTACATCAGAAAAATAGTAAAAATTGAATGAACTTTGTTAGAAACTTCTTGTAGTATTTCATAGTTGGAAAGTAATCTCCTTTACCTGATTATTCCCAGTATTAAATATAATGTAAGTGTGGTTAAATATAATGTAAGTGTGATTTAATCATTTTAGTAACTCACTTTAGGCCTTCATTGTGTGTGTGTGTGTGTGTGTGTGTGTGTTTGCATTCTGCTACTAAGGATTAAACTTAGGCTCTGGACTCTCTCTTAGCTTTTTGACTCAGGCTAGCATTCTATCACTTGAGCCACAGCTCCACTTCTGGTTTTGTTTTGTTTTGTTTTGTTTTTATGGTTAAATGTCTTCTGCCGAGGATAGCTTTTTTTCACATTACTCAGATCTCAGCTTCCTAAATCGCTAGGATTACAGGTGTTAGTCACTGGTATCTAGCAATAACAGCACTATTTTTATTCAATAGACACTATATTCTTCAGAATGGAAGCTTATGTGTCAGCCTTGTCATAGTATGCATTTTCACAGATAAAAGTGTCAGTCTCATTGGTGGCTTTTATAAAGGTCATAACATTTTAACAAGGATGCAGGGGGCCATTTTATTTATTCCAATAGTAAGTGTATAAGGGAAAGTACTTTTACTTTATAAATGATTTTGTGTAACCCAAGACTTTGTTTGATGATCCGCTCCTTTTTCTGTTGTTATTTGCCTTTTCCTTGTTACATATTTTTCTTCTTTTCTTTTACAAATAACATAATTTTATAATTTTGTGAACTTGGTAAATGCTAAGGTTTTTGTATTAATGTTCTTTTTTAAATTTTTTGCCATCCTTGGGCTTGAACTAAGGGCCTAAACACTGAGCTTCTTTTGTTCTTTTTGTTTCTATCCTGAGCTTCTCTTGTCAAGGCTAACATTCTATAACTTTGAGCCACAACACCACTTATGGTTATTTCTGAGAAGTTTATCAGAGAGAAAATTCTAATAGACTTCCTGTCCAGGCTGAATTTGAACTGAAAACCTCAGACCTCAGTCTCCCTAGTAGCTAGGATTATAGGCATGAACCACTGGTACCAGGCTGTATTTATGTTATTTATGTCCTTATTTATCTTTGTTTCTCCTCTGGAATGGCAACTCACATAAAAAAATCATTAAAAAATTGTTCATTGACTCTGTCATAATGACCATTGCACACCTTGAAGCACTGGCAACTTCCTAAAAGAATGGGATAATTGGAATTGAGACTTTGTAGATAATGTCACTATATTTTCTAACATTAATTAAAATTATTTCCTGCTCATTTTGTAACTGTAGGATACATAATTATTATACTATCTGTTTTTCATTTTTTATTTTGGATAGAATTACGATATCTAACATGTGAAATAGATTAGATATAAATTAAATGTTCAGTTATCGTGGTTGGTTGGAGGTCAAACCATCTTGTGTTACAAGTGAGGGAATTAACATACCAATATAGGAGGATTCCACTAGCAATGCTACTGTGTAGTCAGTGAATGTTACATCTGCTTGAGTTTTCTCCTTTGAATTCCCTGTTGCCATTCTTCCTTCTGAAATACTTGAGTAACTTACAATATAAGAAAACTCAAGCAGTTTCCAGTTTCAGACTTTTTGGTTGTGTGAGCCTTTGTTTCCTTTATCACAAGACCCGCAGTCTGATAAAGCACCTTTTCAGCTCAGAAATGACAGATAAGATATAAATAAAAGCTTCAGTTCACTTCCTGCTTCACTTACTGCCTGCTTTCTACACATGTTTATCTATGTTGGACAACATAAGAAGCAATCTGCTTTACATGATTCATATGCTCTTCTTCCTCTTCCTTATCAGCATTAAAGCTTGAAATAATGAGTAGAATTTTTAAAGCCAAATATCACTTTGCAATTAATTATCTGCCATTTACCCAAATGAGTTGAGCACCCGTATCTGCACTAGAAACACCAAGACTGTGTCTAACAGCCTTATTCATAATAGGCCAACCCTGAAAGCAACTTAGATGTTGTAAAATAGATGATGGATAAGTATATGGTAGAACATCCCAACTGTGGAACTGTTACTTGGTGCTAAAAGCTTATTAGCTATAAAGATATGAAGAGACATGTGGGCATATCTCTAAGTGCATGTTCCTTTGTGGTACATAATATGATTCCAATTATATGGCATTCTGGGAAAGATGAAACTGTAGAGACAAGGAAAAGGTCAGAGGGTATCAGATGAAAGAGGGAGGAAAGAATAAAGAGGTGAAGCACAGATGATTTTCAGGGTTGTGAAACTACTCTCTAGTATTAGGGAGGTGGGTACATGTCATCATATGTTTGTCTAGACCCAGGAGTAAACAGTAATGTAAATTACGGACTCTGAATGATAGTGATATGTCTGTATTAGGTTCACTGATTCTAAGAAAGGTGTCATTGATGGAGTCTGCTGATAGCAGAGATTAGACTTATAAGCAAGTAGTCATATTCAGAAACTTTTTTATCTTCCTTTGATTTTGCTATGAACCAAAAACTGCCATATAATAGCCTTATTATTTTTACGTCTTCATATATAAAAACATACAATACTGAACCTCTTCAAGGTAGTAAAAGTATTTACAAAGGCTAAGATGAGTGGTTCTCAACATAAAATTGCTTACAGTCCAGGTACTAATATTACCACCAAGCCATTATCTGCAATACAGCTCAGCTCTGCTACAAATATTTACTTCTTTTTCTGTAATATAGTGTTTAACAGAGCCCTGTGTCAGCACTGAGCTATAATTTAGCAATTGCATTTGTGTATTTAATAAATGTTGATAAAGCTAAAATAAAGAACCAGCTAAAAAGATCCCATTATTGTAAAGCACATCTAGCTCAACACAAGAGGAAATCACTCAGCAGTTCTTCTATTTAAAAGACAAGAAGTATTATATTAAGAGAGAATAACACATGGAATCATTTCAAACACAAGGAACTGACAAAATAATCAATAACATTTTAAGTCAGGGTTGGCTTTCTTTGAAATGGAAAGGGATAATTTATTAAGATTCTGCTATTTGTATCAGTGTTTAGAAAGTCCAAGAGATGAAGGAATTTTTTTGCTAGGACAAAGACATCACAAAGATAAAAATAAATGAAAAACCACTCTTCCTCTAAACTTTATGGTGAATGTATACTTAAGCTTCCTACTAAGTTCTGGGGGAGGATTAAGAAGTAGAATTTAAATGACTACAGGTTCAAGTTTTAAGAAATATTTTTTGAAATTGGTACTCTCCAGTAATGGAAAATATAAATTACTTTGAATAATAGTGAACAGTTCATTATTGCAAAGAATCACTCCTATAACAGATCATCTACTGACATGAATTATGGACCCAAATTCAATTGCGTATAAGGCTTGAATAGGCGTCATTTATATTCCACTGTAATATAGCATTCTATATCTTAGAACATCCAACTTCATTAAGATTTTATATTTTTGGAATAAATAGAGTTCATAAATAACTGGAAATGGCCTATAAAGAAATAAAGATGGAGATGTGGGTAGGAAGAGCCACCTCTGAGATCCTTATGTGTTCAGGATTTATCCAACACTTATTTGTTCCTAGGCAGGGGACAGAATAAACTGATTTCTTTAAGTCCTTCCAGCTCGATGATTCACAAACCACTGGCATTTTAGTGAACTGTAATAGGATGACATAATATAACACGGCAAATAGAGAAGTCTGCAACTAAAAGATAAAGCACTTATATGTCAAATAGCATTGTGGGAATAAATCTAAAACGCAATTTTGAACCAATTTTTAGAACTCCCACTAACAATCATAAGGCAGTGTCATGCTGAGGAGGAGGGAGAGGAAGCCAAAGATCCGGAAAGGAAACCTGTAGATAACCAAATGCCTCCTTGTAGTAAATGAATTCATCAAATCTTTAAAGCAACATTCACATGAATAGAGGTGTGAGTGTCACTTCCAGAAGCTACCTCTCTTTCTCTTACCATACCATAGATACACACAAAGCAACTCAAATATGAATTTCCCCCTGCTTTGAGAACATTGCTTGATTAATAATTTTTAGTTAACGCCTGGGTTGTCTCAAAGTCCACATCTTGTGTCAAAATTTAGTCGTGGTCACTGGCAACATGAATTCTTGGGCACAGTCTGGAATATGAGATCTTAGGAAATTTGCTGTGGTATGTTCCTCATGCAGTATAGTAGTACCAGCAAATATGACAACCCTACAGGTGGGCTGTCTGTATGCTTCTGATCATAAGTGGAGAACTACATCTGACTTCTGTGACTTACAACTCTGCTCCTCAGGACACTCCTTTAGCTGCAGGAACTTGTACCTGTCCTGTGCAGAACCAACATGAAGGCATTTGGCATCGTCTGGTGTTGTTCTTAGTCAACAACCCGTTATAGGACCAAGGGTCGAGGTTCATGCCTGCAGTCCCAGTAACTCAGCGGATATGATCAACAAGATCAGCCAGGTCAACTGCTAAGAGAGCTCCCAACTCAAACAACAGTTTGGGTGTGGTGACAGGTCTGGCATCCCAGATGCATATGGAAAGCCTAAGGGGAGGAATCCAAGACAGAAATGGCGGGGGGGTTGTGGTGTCTCCCTGCTAAAATCACTAAGAGAAGATGGGCTAGGAGTATGAATCAAACAGTATCATAGTTGCCTGTCAAGCACAAGGTCCCAAGTTCTAGTCCCAGTACTGCCAAAACTCTTCATCCTCAGATAGTGTTTAATGGATACCATTGTGGTCCATTTTAGTTAGCTATAAATGCATGAGGGTGGATGGTTTGTAAAGAACCCAAGCTTCTGTAGCTCAAGTTCATGTAGTTCTGGAGGATTGAGCTCATGATACCAGCTTCTGCTCTTCCCTGATGAATGTGTCATGGCAGACAGCATCACCATAGCAGAGGCTCACATGGGAGATGTCACATGGGGAGGCAAAACCCACCGTGACCCCTAGTGGTCAGGTTCTGCCCATCATAACAACCCATGGTCCTGAGAACTCACTCCACTATTAAATTAAATTAAATGTCCCATGTGTCTTCCCTAAAGTCAAACATCTGTGCATCAAACAAGAGACCAACCATTTGCCATGTAACTACTGAATCCTGAGCCTTCACCTAGCTGAGAAAAAAATGCTAACTACTGTACAACCTTCATCAAGGTCATCTTAAGAAATAACCTTATTTCATTTCATCCATGAAAAGCTGTAGTCGAGAGAGATTAAGTAATTAGCACAACAGCACTCAAGCAAATAAGAGCATTTAGAATTTTACCTTCCTTCACATATCATCAAAAAGAAGAATGGGATGAAAACTTTGAAGCATCTGATACCATACCCTACCCACTATATATCCCTGCCCTGTAACTCACTTTGATCAACTTCCTCATCTCAGAAATTAAAGACAAATGGTTTTAAAAGTGGGCTATCACTGACTCATGCCAAAGAAGGAAGAAGTTTTAAAGCCTAAGTCATGCATAGCCTGGAAGAGAAATTTCATCAGTTTATGTTATCTTCTTCATAAACCTGGGCTCTGATACTAATTCAATTTGAAACACTAAGCACCCCCCAATTTTTTAAAATATCTCGCAAATGAAACTGTAACCCCTCTGTACATCTCTTTTACAATAAATAAGTAATTATTTTTTTTAAAAGAAAGCAAATCAGCATGTCATCCATGTCAGAGACATTTCCAATAGCTTTGAAGATGGGTTCGATTATAAAATGAAAAAAGACTTGAATGAGTTTTTCACAAAAGGGCTTTCCAACTATCTAATGATTATGGGAAGCAGTGTCTATTATTGTTTCAAAGAAGTGTAAATTGAATGCAACCTATTTACCCGAATACTTTAAAAATAAAAGACTATAAAATGTCCAATAAAAAGGATGGGTGACAATGTTGAAAGAGGTGACAGTAGTCAAGATATATTGCATTTATAAACTGCTTTGTTTATTTGCAATTGCCTGGTACAACTACTTAAAAATAATTAAAAGAATAAAAATACAAAAAGAAACAATAACATCTAAGGTTCAGAAGACCTAAATTTCTAACTCTGTGGTACTTTATAAAATAGGAATTCCAAATCTGATACAATCTAACGTTGCACCTAGCCAAACTGGTGTTGTCATATTTACTGTCCCTAAAAGTCAGACACCTTTTTCAATGTGTAATTCCAAATGATGTGTGTGTGTGTATGTGTGTGTATGTGTGTGTGTGTGTGTTATACCACTTGTGTCACATTCCACTTTTAGCGTTTGGGAAGTTAATTGAAGAGAAGAGATTCACAGACTTTTCTACATGGCTACAAGCCATTATCCTCAGACCTCAGACCTGAGTAGGTAGGTTTACAGACATGTGCTTTCAGCACCTGACCTCCAGATGTCTTTGAATAGTGAGTCAGTTTGGATTTCTGAGAGCTCATATCAAAAAAACAAGCAAATATTTGAGTCATGTAATGAAATCTAAACCTACTGTACTGTAAGCTAATCTCCAATGCCCACCCAGTCTCTTCTTTATAGATGGTTGGTACTTTTTTTTAATTTTAGCATTTTCTGAAATGATGATATGTCTTTAAAGGAATTCCACATTTTCAAGAAATAATTAGCTTTTTGACACCAAGAAGAATTCTTTTGAGTGTTTCAGTCCTGCTTTATTTCTTAATGGCTAGAAAGAGATAATATGGTTTGTAAGAGATGCGTTATTTCTTACTGGGAGTCTTTGGGAGGACCATCAGGCAAATCAACTTTTCACCTTTCCTGAAATTTAGTTAGTGCTTTGTTGTCCAGGAAATAATTACCATTCCCCTGTTTGCCACCTGTTCTGAGTTTCTAGCCCAGTCTGAATTTCTGCTCCCATCTGAAGATAGAACTTTGGCTTTGTGACTCTTTGTTCACTTCTACTTTGTGGGTGGGTATGTAAGCTGATGCCATGTGTTTTAGTGAAATGAACTGAAAGTGAACTCCAGCAGCCATGAACTGATAACCAATAAAATAAATAATTGATTAATCCTAGAGCAGCCTGACTCTTAGAAGAGAGGTTCCTGGGAAGTTTTTGTCTCACTGCCCTCTGGAAAGCCTCGCAAGTTTTGCCTCTCATTATTTTATTTATTTATTTATTTTTTCTTCCAAATGGACGGTTTTTGACCAACAGAATCTTCAGAGCAGCCAAGTGTCAAATATAAAGCTCTGCCTGGTGCAGCTGTGTTTGAGATCACACGCCCCATTTATTCATTATGGAAAGCTCAGATGCACAGACACACAGGGCCATTTTGTGTACCTGTCAAGTTTGTGCACTTAATGAACCTTGACCGTGCTCATTCACACACACTTCTCAGTGGGGAGTTTCTGAATGACATCGAGAAACTTTTTTTTTTTAATGTTCTTCTGTGGTATCTCTTTTTAAAAGATAGTGTAGCAAAAGCAAATTAATAAATATGAATAATGTGTACCTTCAACTTTGGAACAAAAGAAAATAAAGTCATCCACAATTTTGATAAGCCAAATCTAAAAGATAGGCTTAAGTAAATAATTAGAAAAAATGTGTTGTGTGCTTGTTTGCTTGCTTGCTTGCTAGTTTCATGAGTTGATTTGGTTTGGTTTTGGTTCTGGGCCCTTGTTCACAGAGCCTCGTGTACACTGAGTACTATTAGATTGTGAATGTGGATATGTGACGTGTAGAGAGCTTTGTCTGTATCCCAAATCATACATAGTATTTTGTTTTGCTTTGTTTTTTTGGTTGTGACTAGCTGGCTTTTTTTAAAACCATTTTAACTTTTTCTTATTAAATTTTGTTGACAAGGTGTTGTGCAAAAGAGGTACAGTTACATAATAGGACAGTGAGTACATTTCTTGTGATATCTTACACTCTCGTTTTTCTTTAAAATATGTAGTATTTTAAAAGTAACTTTGCAATTGCCATTCTTATATACTCACTTCTAAATCACTATCTTCCTATTGGGAAAATTCTCTATTTATAGACACCATTAGACATACCTATCAATTAGAGCAAGATGTGGTATTCTACATTCTGGTGAGAAAAAAAATGCTTTTTCTATTTTCTCTATATGATTTCTACATCCGACTAAAGTTCACAAAAAATAGTTTGGTTTTTTATGTTTGGGAGAAACCAGATATATACATAGATAGATAGATAGATAGACATTTTTTTTCCATTTGCTATCTCATTTTTGAGGAGCAAATGAGAGGTCTAATATAAAACCAAAACCTTGCTTACTTGTTTAACTGGTTTTCCCAGGTGGAGGTAAATTTTGTATAATCAAGTTTTAATCATAACTTGTGGTAGAATATATCTTCAGCAATTTTAGGGAAGGCTAAGCTTACTTGTATTTTCCTACTAATTCAGTTATTTTAATTTATTTTGATTGAGATATTTTTCTGTCATCTTGGGGCACAGAGTAACTGAAGAAGTAAGATGTGCTAGTAGATGAACTATCCAAACAAATGACAGATTTCCCAAGTTGTAGATGGACCACAGTACTAAATGTCTTAGATATCCAACTTTAGAGTAGAAAACCTTGTGAAAAGAATTGAACATTACAAACAGAATGAAATATACTTTAGAAAGGCTATCATTTTATTTGGAACACTATCATTCCAAACCACTAAATTTATACCTATAAATGAAGCATAGGTAGAGGTCTTCATTACAGCTTTGCCATAAAATAAGTGCATATATAGGTGATAGATAGCTATAAAGGTATAGACAGATGCATACATACATACATGCATACATACATACATACATACATATAGATTGACAGATGCACATAAATATATGTCTAGATATATAATATCAAAATCTAGGGAAAAATTTGATATCTATTTGTTCTTATTATCTTCCCACAAACACTGGAGTGGTACTTCGATTTCCCCTGTCATAATTAATTTCTGATTGCCTATTATAAGCTATATCTTTGTGGGTAGATGAAAATACCAAGGCAATTGAAGAGACAGCACAAGTAAAATTAAAAGAAAAAAGTTACATCTCTATTATAGGCATGAACTAGACCCTTAGTAAGTGTTCAGGGGGTGAAACTGGATTGAGTTAGTTTGAATCGAATTGAATGGCTTTGAGAGAGCTCAAGCTGGAGCTAATTATCACTGCATTCTTTGACCAATGTGTACAGGTGTCCATTCTCACATGCATTCATTCAGTTGTATGCCTTTTTGTGAACCAGGAAGGAACTTAGTTCAGAGCTGTGGTTTTTTGGTTTAAATTGGCATCCTTTAGAATCTAGCATTTCTCATCAGATGCACAGGAAGGTATTACTATATAAAGTGTCACCTGTGGCTGGAAGTACAGAATTACAGGAATATCTCAAAGGGCTAAGTAAACTGGATAGGAAGAGAGATGAATGGAGTAGAGGAAATCTTTGAGGAGGGGGCTTCTGAAGAGGGTACTAAGGCAGGAATACCATTGCTATTTAGTAGCAAACCTGTCATCCTTACATTCTTTGTTAATTTTTTTTCTTAGCTTTTCTGTTATCTTGCTGGATTTTTGTTGACCTAAATTCTACTGGACTGGGGTGTCATGAATGTGGATGGGAGGAGTTCAGGATTTTGCACAGTTTGGTGGGAATGTTAAGTACAAAAATACATGCATTTCAAATCTGGAAGTTTCTTTTCCTGTAGACATCCTCACTAGAGCTTTTATTAACCACTGATCTGTGTTTTAATGTTTTATATATTTTATTCTGAACTTCTTCATGTACTTTTCCTATCCTGCAAATAGCTATCAATTGGTTGCTAATAAATAAAATATGTGCATTAAAATAAGCATATTCTTTGGAGCTTTTGTCCTACCTCTTGGCTGCATGCTTTTTTTTCCCCCAGACTTTTGTTTGTAAAGTCGGAAGTAGTGGACTTGAAGTTTACAGTCCCTGATTTTCAATGGCATTTTTGTCAAGTGTAGGACAGAGGTCACCCTGATTCATCTGCACCTACTCTATTCCTTATTTGGAGGATGGTAATGTGCACAAACTCTGAAATCTAGTTTGGTAAAATCCTTATGTCATGCACATCTTGCTTGCACTGATAATGCTAGGTCTTTCTCCATCTCAAATGTTTCTGTGCTTTCTGCTTGCTTCCATGACAGTGGAGTCTATTCATTGTCAAAGTGCTCAGATATCTTTAAGAATTGTAAATTCCTCAGTCTCAGTCAGGTAAAGAAACAGGAAAATGATCATTTAGACTGATAACCCATTTAAGTGACAACTTTCATAATTTTTCTTTCTTGGAAGTCATTTCAGATTCATAAAAATACAATAATATCAATCAATAGGTGCTATATGTTTTGGAAGAACGTGTCCCACGAAGAAATCTACTCCATTAATGTTCCTTAAAATAATACACTGTATAATAAAATATTGTCTATTAAAAGTACCTGCTATTTTAATTCCTTTTTCCCAACAGGATGGTGAATGGCAGCTTTTTACTGCTCTAAGTGGATGATTTATGTGAAGTTCTTCCTATCATGGAATTTAATGTGTATCACTGCAAAGAGACTTCACATTTCTAAACCTATGTATTTTATTATAGGGGGCTAAAATATATACTCTACAAAGTTCTCACAGGAGGATTTCTAAATTTTTTCCATGTGCATAAGAATTATCTCTCTATATTTATTAAATTGCAGATAATCAATCTTGGTCCTGACATTCTGATTGAAAACCCCTGACCTTAGGTCTGATATGTCTTTTGGAAAATGGAAATTCTAAAGCTTATGCTCCAGGTAGCTTCTTGTACATGCTTTGAAAACCTTTGAAGCATGAAGTTCGATCACTTGTACCTTTGAAGATTCATGTGATTTTTTTTTTTTAAACCGGTGCGAAAGAGGCGTCATGTGGTGAGCTAGTGGAAGCTGCGTGCAGCTGGCTGGACGAAATGGCATGTTTAATTTTCTGGTGGGACAAGACAAATCAACATCCAACAAGATCTTTTCTATCTTTATGGTCTGAGTACTAATGGATCCGTTGCCAGCAGCAGTATTAGAAGTCACATTATATGTTACATTTACAGGTGCTGGCATGCCTCCAGCCAGAGTATGTATGGTGTGCTGGAAATGGGGCTGGAGTTCAGGGTCTCAAGCTCTTATTCAGTTTAATTTTTGCCTCAAGGTTTATGTTTTACTACTTGAGACCTAGCTCCACTTCTGGCTATCTATTTATTTATTTATTTGCTGGTAAATTGGAGATAAGAATCTTATGGACTTTTCCCAGGCTGGCTTTGAACAGTGTTCCCTCAGATCTCAGCCTCCTGAAAATCTAGGATTAGAAGCATGAGCCAGTGGCACCCAGTGTTATTGCTTCTTATTTGCAGTTACATGTAGATTCAACTTGCCAAGATTAAATAAGTTTTCTTTTATTCCTTTCCTACTTGCTGGCTCACCTTCACTTAATTTCATTAATGTATTTTTTAAAGAAGCATTCTCAAGATATCTTTAATTTAAAAATACTCCTTTCTTACTTCATTTGCCTGTTTGTATGATTATTTCTTTTGTGATCACTATGAACAATGTCTTTGTTCCACATAAGAAAGAGAAAGCTAGGAAATTAGAACCATATTTCAGACATAAAAGTCAACCATTGGCTGGGTAAGCAGGTGTAGTAAAGGCCTGCTAACAACATGGATCTAGAACTTCATCCCTATTCTCAGGTAAACATGACAAGTTTCAACACTTATGATTTTCTGGTTTGTTGATGAATCTCTACAACATCACATTATTCCTCAAAAGAGCATTCACAAGCAAGGAAAACACAAAACTTGAGTCCTACTTCCCAGAGAGAAAGAAACCACGAGTTAGATGACACTTGGAACCTACAACTGTCAGCCAGGGCAGTCCTACTGCAAGTGAAAGTCTCTGGCAGTGAGTGAGCAAGATAAACAAAACCAATAGAAATATACAGACATTTTACAAACCTAAAATGTCACTATTTTCTTTTGAATATTATGTTTGCATAGAGGTATTTGGCCTTCAGTTACAGATCTTCTGTCCAGATCGCTTCTGTGTCTAGTAGCTACAACATTGATAAATATTATAAGTAGATTCTCTAATGACTGATAATTCTCAAAAGTCTCAATGCCACTTTGTATATATGTAATTATCGCATGTTTTATATGTAAAGCTTTTGGTATGTTAAATAAGCCTGAGCATGTTGTGATGAAGTCCCATTATATATATGCATATATACGTATATATACGCTTATATGTACATATAAGCGTATATATACGTATATATGCATGAGTGTGTTTTAGAACAGAAATAAATGTGTGTTTGTTGTTGAGTGACTGTATATCTGTGTTTTGCCAAACATCCTACAAATTAATTATGCAACTATTCATTCCACAGATGTGAAAGGACGATGAAGAATGGTCCACATCCTTGTGCTTGCTTAATAATTGATTTGGGATTGGAAATGGGGCCCTAGGATTTAGATTATCTATTATTTATTTCATGTTTGTATGCTTTTCAGTCTATTTAAAATTTGTTATTGTTGAAGACAGAAACAAGTTCTTCTATTTTACATGTGGCAATTCATTACTAAACCAAAGAATTGAGAACATTTGTATAATTTCAGTTGAGTACTCCAAAAGCCCAGTATTGAAAGACTGGAATATGATGCACATTAATGCGAACAAGTATACTTATCTGATTGTGTTTCCAAGGGAGGGAAATATCTTATTTAAGCCTCCCAAGTCTGTGTGATCTGATTAAATCAGCATTGCTTACAGTAGGACCCAAGAGAAATACAATTGTATTTCCCAGTATTATCTGTCCCCCAAGGAGTCATGCTTCTTCATGAGGAAATATTCTAACAAACTGATGATAAAAGTATAACCTTTGGGGGCCTCTTCTCCCACCTATTCTTTTCTGGAGAAGAGCAGGTAGTAAGTAAGGTATTAGAGTATTTTTAGTTCAAAACTAATTTTGAATCTTGCACTGGCTCAGCTGTGGCATTCAAACATTGTTTTTGCAGGTGCAGAGAAAGAATTGCAAAGCCCAGCAGTGTGACTAATTGTTAGTAATTGTCTATGACAAGGGGTTTGGGAAGACATATCTCCCTCAAAGTGATTTCAGGGTCTTTGACAAGATGGAGAGACTGTAGCCTTTTAAAAAAGTGGTCAGCAGGGCTGGGGATATAGCCTAGTGGCAAGAGTGCCTGCCTCGGATACAGGAGGCCCTAGGTTCGATTCCCCAGCACCACATATACAGAAAACGGCCAGAAGCGGCGCTGTGGCTCAAGTGGCAGAGTGCTAGCCTTGAGCGGGAAGAAGCCAGGGACAGTGCTCAGGCCCTGAGTCCAAGGCCCACGACTGGCCAAAAAAAAAAAAAAAAAAAAAAAAAAAAAAAGTGGTCAGCAAGTGTGCATCAGGAGGAAAGAGGTAGATGTAGAATTAAAGAATATATATAAAGTGTGTTTTTATTGAAATGGAGAACTCTGTCTTCTATGTGATTAGTCATCACTTGAAATTGACTCTTGCACATACACTTTAATCATGTCTTTCATTTTGTCATCTTTCTATTAATTAATATCCTGTAACAAAATGATGTTTAAATAACTATTGTAGAAATTATCTATGTGTGAAGCAAAAACCTATTTATAATGAAACACATATTTTATTAATTATTCAAGTAAGTATTTAATGTACCTTAAGTCAGAACTGCCATCTTGTAAAAAGGGTTCAGTTTTCTAGGTCATATTTTTACCACTGAAAAGTATTTGCTAGGTATACTTTCCTTAAATCTAACAGGGTATTAGGCATAGAGTTCCACAAACAATTAGCTATTTATAATTGGCTTGGAACTGAAGAAAACCTAACCAAAAAATGCTTAAGATTTTGTAGGGCCTAAAGCAGCTGTGATGAACAAGATCAAATGGATTCTTTCTAAGTTCCAACTGAAGGAAATGCACGTCTTGGATAATATGGAGAATACCTTGCTATCTATAATGTGTCCAACCGGATTGAAAATATTTTTAATATAAGCCAACTGATGATATGTTCGTTTTCTCTGTGTCTTTCATTATATAATGATTAAACACTGAATTATCAAACTGTTACCATATACTTTGCTTCTCACCTATGAAGTTTCCTTTCAGAAGTTTTGGGAATTTTCTCAAAAAAAATAAAAAAGGAAGACTTTGTCATTTAGAACTTTGGTAATATTCAAATTGGTTTCTTTTCTTGTAGGATGTGGACGTTAAATGATTTGGATAGTTTATTGACATCTAAATAGTGATGCTATTAGTTTTCTCTACTGTTTTGAAATGATGAATACTGATGCGCACAGCTGTTTCCTTATCCCAGATTTAATTCCCAAGGGATCTGTTCTTTGGGGAAAAAATGGTGACTTACAGGGATGGAAGTCTTGGGATAGTTCAAGTGGTTTTCTTAAAAGCTAAGTTAAATACCTGAAATTAATGGTTTATCCATGCAAGGTAATTTTGCTAAGAGGAATCTGTAAGAGACTATAACCCTAAAGCAAGACCTGCTAGACACATGACAAACCTGTTCCTTCAGTGTGATTGGAAAATAAATTCCATTCTGGTCCAAAGCCACACCCTTTTCTTATTCAGTAGGAAATAGGTGCAGTGGTCTCATATTTTGCAGGGAGGACTGCTAGAGTTTTGGGGGTGTTAGGAGGGAGGCATGTGAGTTTCCTTCTATAATACATTTGCCATCGCCCATCCTTTCCTCTCCAGTACTTTCCTCTCCATTTTATCACCAGGGTGATGGCATTACAGCATTATCTGTGTGGGGCAGGCAAACTCTCTGAAAGTCCCTATTAGCTTTGTGTAGCAAAGAATACAAATTGTTCACATTGTAAGAGAATAAGGAAGAATAGTTTTGAGATGCTGTCAGAGCAATGTCAGTCAGATAGGAATGAGCTCTGTGGTGACTCTTTCAGTGTTTATCTATCTCTTTCTGACGGTTCGAGGTCTGCTGGTGATCTTTAATTCTGCCTTCAGGTCAGCTTCCTAGGTGAGTTCTTCTGTGATCATAAGTACCAGCGAGTAGGTATTCTCTTCGTTTATTTCTCGCTTCATTTAGTTAAGCAGGCAGTTTTAATTTCACTAATCCTACTGATTTGTGTTTAAGTTAATCCAATTGTCTTTTATATTACTTCTTGTTTGTAGAAAGAAGCTAAATTGACTTATGTACTTTATCCAAAACAAAATCAATGAGTAGGATCAAGATTGAATTATTATTTCTCATAAAAACCCTTTTTCATTTAGCATCTTCCAGGGTAATTGTAGGTACCTTCTTTTATAATCTTATAAGCCTAGTTATCTTTTCTATATGGTTATGTGATTTTTTATATATGTGTTAAAGTATTTCACCCAACATGTACTTTAAACTAGACGGTTTACTCTTAATATATTGAGTAAAAATGATTAAAAAATTAATTTCCATGAAGCTTTTATTTCTGCTGGGTATGTCGGTTCATTACTTCAGTCTCAGCATTTGGGAAACTGAGGTAAGAAGATTAAGACTTTGCCAGTCAGCCTAGACTGACAAAGTATTACCCTGTCTTAAAAAGTAATAAATATGTGAGAAAGAAAGAGACAAAATGCTTGCAACATGTGTTATCATGTTAAGAATAAACAGTGCTGAAAACAAAAGTCGCCCAGTGGGGAAAGCCATTGGCCAACAGTTGGTAAAGGGGTTTGAGAAAGTACCTCTGCAGAAAGATGTACCGCCAGGAAGGAAACAGTTGCCCAGCCTGGGAGGAACTCTAAACTTGAGTGGACTCTTCAGATTGAAACGGCAGACTTGACAAGAAGTCAGCTGTGCTCCTGGATGAAGAGAAAGGCCATAGGAGAAGACAAGAGTGCTGAATCAGGGGAAGGAGAAACAGATTCCTGAGGTTGACAGGAATGATATCTCATGTAATCCTGTTAGCTGACCTATGCCCAGGTGCTTCATCAATCCATTGGGAATTTGTGGTGGGATTTTAGTTCATACTTACCTTGTTAAATATGAATTAAAATGGCCGACTAGGCCTCCCAAGTGAAGAAAGGTCTGCGTTTAACATTGTTTCCTGTGAGTCATTTAGTAAGTGTGGATCAGGTGAAGAGTTGGGTGAGAAAAGTGACTGGATGTCCCTCCAATACTGCTGATAGTTTTCTTAAGTGATTGTATCTAAAGCGCAGTCTATGTTGAGTGTGTTTTTTTTTATTATTACATATCGGAGTTATAGATATTCCTCTTTGGGAGGACATTTGTTTCCTTTGACTAAATAACTTTCCATTTCACTCTATGCAGATAATTAGAATTTCCTACACTCCAGGCTTGAATGTCACATGCTATCCCCCACATGCTGCTAAGTTAAAAAAAAATCTGATTGGCTTGACAGCTTGAGCATGATTCGAGTGTCCACTAAAGCTTCCTTGTATTTCCATTTGATTGCTAATCCTACAGGATAATGTTAAGCCAAATTCCCCAGTGCAGGGTCCAGAGGATCAGATGCCAACTCTCCTGAAATGAAGGGATTGTATGAATCAAATGTTTATAGCTCAGAGAATCTCCCTGCAGGAGGTCTTTGGAGATATAGGGTCATAAGAGTACCTGGCATCCCATGAATTCCTCCCTAGCGATTCTCATTCAGGTACCATGACTTGAGATTAGAAAGACAACAATGGTTTGCAACCCTTGATAAATCTGGAGAATAGTGGTAAAACACAAGGATGTGTGGAGTATGCTAACATGTTAGCAAAGGCAGCTAGCTACCTAATGTCACCCAGTTAACAAGGGTAACTAGTAAATGTTTTAGAATAATATTTGAATTCCCTGGCTATATTTTGTTCAAAGAAATTAATGTTGTTGCTGCCTAAAATATTTTGTAATTGAAGTGAGAAGTGTTTTCTTAGAGTCTTACAAATTCTCTTTATTTTGTTTGCATTATTTCTCAATGGGAGCATAGTTTTTTTGTCAAAAATAAGCTGAAAAACTTTACTAGATGATTCATGAATAATCATTTTAGTTGACAGATGAATTCCTATTTGCATTTCTTTTTTTTTACATGACTTTCATATTTAATTTCTGTCTCTGGGTCCTGTTTGTTCAAAGTTAGTGGTTTCTTGTCATTGTATTTGCCAGAAAGCTTATCTGACAAAAGTGTCCAAAATGCATCCTTTCTAGCATTTTCTCTACTGGCTCACAATGATGCTCTGAACCAACTTCAAAGCTTTGTGCAGAAGATGGGGCAGCCCTAGCCAGCTGTATTCCTCCTCTTCATTTGAGTTGAATGATCTTTCAAGGCAGTGACTCTGTGCCCTCCTGTTTCTATATCCTACAATACCCAGCATAAAACTCCACTGAGTCCAAGCCAGGACACATGTAGCTAGCTGTTCTTTAACTGGATATATATATATATATCACTGACTGAAAATTTGATTTTCTGTTAATGATTTAGGTTGGAATCTTAAATCCCCTAATTCCCTAATCGGCCAACTCTGCTTAGAGATACAAATCTGGAAATACTCTATGACCTTGCAGAGACTATAGGTCATGGTGGAATTAGCCCAGACACAGAAAGACACATTTTCAGTAGAAAATGTTGTTGTAGTTTTTTTTAATCATATGATTTGGTCTCCTAAATAGGAAAAAAATCCTGTATACATTTGGTGGCACTGTCCTATGTTGTTAGTGTAGCCAACTGGACTGCAGTGTATAGGTTACAATGAGCCAGGCCATGCTAGTTTGAAGATAAACAAATGTGATGTTAATGTGTGACTTGAATGCTGAAACTGTTTTCCTCTTCTGTAGCCTCCATAGTCTTCATGGGTTTTGCCACTGTCCCATTTCACTGGCATCCTTCTTAAAGGCCTGATTTTATTCATACCAATTATTTTCTCATTCTCTCCCTGATACTTTTGGCTGAAATTAGGTGAACTCTCATCTTCTAGTATATTATCCTGCAGCTCATTCATGACTTCAGCTCCACTCCTTAAATTGAATTCAGAATCTGATTTCGATCTTGTCTCTCTAAGTGTAAAACACCTCCTGCTATTAGCAAATAAACAGTGAGTTGACTTGGGGTTGATGCTGCCTGAGTGTCATCAGCATATGTTTTACTTCCTACTATTAGCTTCCTATGGATTGAACTCTCATCATTATTTTTTTGTTTTGTTTTGTTTTGCTCTGAAAAAATGACAGGGCTAAGTTTTTCTTGAGGGGTAAAGACAGGTTGAAGGAATTCTTCCCTATTGGAAAAAAAAAAATAAATCTGCTTACTAGCCTAATGAAAGAAATATAGTCTTTCCTTGTTCATTCTCTAATGTTGAGGATCAGAGATTAGTAAACTGGCCCACAGTTGATCAGCAGGGAATAAGTAGGGGACAAGAAAGAACCAATAGGGAAACAGCTTTACAGATGAGCAGCTGAGCTTATAGTGAATATTGTCCTTATCCACAGGACTAGTATTACAAGGTATGAAAAGATAAGGTTGGAATCTAGAGTCGGACTTTCTGATTCTCTTCCTGAGCTTGAATCCTGGGCCTCCCCATCATTGGATTGGAGGGGGGTTTCTAAGCTCCCTCTCAACCTGTGACATAAGTTTATAGACACATAGGCTGAATTCTTAGTATATGGTCACTGCTCCCGGAGGACAGTCCCCGAACCCATTCTCAGAATTGCGTTACTACTAGAAGATCCTGCTTGTTTGGGGGAATCCCATTTGCAAGTCTTTCAAGAATAATCTGGCACCTTGATTAGAGTGTGGAAGTTTCTTTTTTCATTTTTACTTGCTGGGTTTTAATTTGGTAAGGCTTGTTAAAACTCTCTTGTCAGGAAATCTTACTTTAATTTCATTCATTCATTCACACACACACACACACACACGTATTTGAATGTTTGCTTTGTGCTGATGACAGCTTTGAGTATCTTTGTGAGCTTCAATCATCACAAACCACACAGGCCGTTCTGTAGCAGCTCCCTTGTGCAACTGGGGAATCATCTTGATGTGAACGAAGTTGTCCAAGGTGAAAGGGAAGGTGATTAAGGGACACATTGCTCAAATGACTTTACAGTGTACCTGCAGGTACTGAATTTCTACTAGCGAATACAAAGTTGTATGTCTAGTAAAGTTGGCTTGATGTTGTTGTTGTTGTTTTTTTGTTTTACTTCCACATGATTCCCAAACACATTCTCTTTTATACTACCAAGTGCTAACAGGGGCTGAGCAAGCCCCATTCTCTGTGTGTGAGGACATTGTTGAATATTATGATTTTCTGTCCTGGAGGGATTTGCATTTAAGCCTTTACCTTCTGTGCTGTAGTTCCCTGAGAGAGCAGAGACTTGTCTTTTCTAGGGTTCTGTTTCTAGCCCTTACTTTTCTAATTACTATCAACTCTGTGACACCTAGGCTTTGTTAGATCACTTTGAGAAAAAAAAAATCTTCAGTTAAAGAGACCATTAAGGATTGAGCCTGTAGCACAACGATTGAACTCCTACCTAGAATGGTGAGGCCCTGGGTTCAATCCCAGATAATGAATAAACAATAATAAAACAAGAAGAGACCATCAAACCTAGAATCTTGATATGTTTCTTGATCCTGGAAAAATAATGCTAAACATCTTCACTCTGACTTACCCTAGATCATGTAGCAAAATTATAATGATAATAGTAAAGAAAAGGATAGCAATACAATACCAGTTCAGCTGTAATACTCATTAGACTCTATGCTGGAAATGAACTTTACAACCTAGGGCACGAGGGGATCGGGGATGGGGGGTGGGGGAAATGGGAGAAAAGGAGAGAGAGGTGACACTGTTCAAAAAGAAATATACTTATCACCTGACTTATGTAACTGTAACACCTTTGTATGTCACCTTTGTAATAAAATTTAAATTAAAATAAAAAGAGTAACAAGGAGTGATTTAAGGCTTAAATGTAAGAGTTTTTAAATGCTATATATAACGTTATATATGGACATATAACATCATTATTATATAACATATAACATACAAAATACCATTATACAATATATAAGTAAGCGTGTTCCATGTATTTGTTTGCCCCTTTGAAAAGAGAAAATTTTACTCAAGAAATTTAAGTCATTTGCACAAGATTATTTTCATGAGGAAATGGAACTAGCATTTAAATTCAGACAACCTGATTTTAACCAATTACTTGATGAGACTATAGTGTATTTTCGAGAGTCTAATATATTTTCTACAACAAGGACACTTAACACATAATTACAGTTGGAGCAAGTCACTTTTGGTGTTTCATTAATAAGGAGACTCAGTGGACACGAAAAAACAATGGCAGATGCAGGGCTGGGGATATAGCCTAGTGGCAAGAGTGCCTGCCTCGGATATACGAGGCCCTAGGTTCGATTCCCCAGCACCACATATACAGAAAATGGCCAGAAGCGGCGCTGTGGCTCAAGTGGCAGAGTGCTAGCCTTGAGCGGGAAGAAGCCAGGAACAGTGCTCAGGCCCTGAGTCCAAGGCCCAGGACTGGCCAAAAAAAAAAAAAAAAGAAAAAACAATGGCAGATGCAATTCAGTGAGGATGTATGTTAATGATATTTTTATCTTAAGTGAGGTCATGTAAAGCTTGATGCTTTACTTGAAAGGGCCAGCCACATTGTTGACATGGGGTTGAAGCTCTGGGTTTGCCCTTCCTAGACAGGAGCTCTGCTGCTGAGCCATGCCCCTAGCCCAGGGCCAATAGCATTTAATAGAAACCATAGAACTTTATTGAACAGCACTTGAAACTCTTATACAACCTAATGTCGAGACAGTGAAACAAATTTCCTGGTTTTGTGTTTATATTGTGCATCTGGAATATTTCAATACTGTGGTGAAAGTTACATATTCATAAAGCACTGGTGATTATAGTCTTTCTAATTTTCCTAGATATTTCGATACTAATATGTGTACTTTATCTGCATGTTTGCCCTGGGTATTCATACATTCAAATTCTAAATTCAATATATACACTCAAAAAGTATATTTAATATAGAGTATTAGCATAAGCTAGCTTAAAAGGAAGAGGTTCATTGACAGATGTACATATATGCATAAAAGCCTCTATATCAAACTTAACATCTCTTGTACTCTCCACTACCATTTCTGCTTTCATAAACAATATCAACAGCTTTCACTGTTCTAGTTTCATATTTTTAAACACAGTAGTTCAGCCATATTCACTCCCATTTAATATCTGTTCCCCCTCTTTCCTTCCAGTGTTATCTGTGCCATTCAACAGAGCCTGCTTTATTATCCTGTTACTCATTTTATGTATATGTGTGTGTTAATTGTACCAGTTTTGACATAGCAGTCCAGAAATAATGTATATATCTTTGTGTGCATGCCCAGGCACACACGCACATGTTTGCGTACTGACCATGGAACTTGAACTCGGGACCTGTGAGCTGTTCCCGAACCTTTTTCCTCAAAACTAGTGCTCTGTCATTATAGCCACAACTCCACTTCAAGCTTTTTTGGTGGTTAATTGAATATAAGAATCTCATGGACTTTTCCTTCTCTGGCTGGCTTTGAACTATGATCCTCATAATTCAGCCTCCTGAGTTGCTAGGATTACAGGCATGAGCCACCAGTGCCCAGCAATATTGTGATAAAAATAGCACTCTCTCTTGCTTTCTCTCTCTCTCTCTATTCCTTTGCTGGTCAACAGCTTTTATTCTCAAATGTCATCTTCATACCTAGCTGCAAGGTATTTTGATATTATTCACCCCCTCTCATTCTCTTTTCCTCCTCCCTTCCCTTCACTCTTTACAAATAGTCCTATAGGTAGAATCACATTGCGTGTGTGTGTGTGCACGCGTGTGCTTATGTGTGTTCATGCATATGTCTGTCCATGAATATGCATGTACACTAAATGTGGCTCCCACAGTTGAGTGACTGAAAACATGTGATATTTACCTTTTTAACTCTGACTTATCTTGCAGAACTTGATCATCTTTTGTCTCATCCATTTTCCTGCAAATTACATGATTTCATTTTCCTTTCTGGCTGTCTGACCTTCTAGAATCTATATGTACCATATTTTCTTTTCCCACTCATTTGCTGTTGGACACATCAGCTTGTTCCACAGTTTGGCCCTTATAGAAAGAGCCACAATAAACATAGGCATGAAAGTATTTTTCTTAGTTTACAGTCCTTTGGATACTTGTCCAATCCTGTAAGGTGGCATGAGGAAGTAGGTCTAATTTGAGTTTTTTGAGGAAACCCCATACAGGTTTCCATAGTGCTTAACACTAGTTTACATTCTTACCGACAGTATCAGAGTATTCCTTCCCCCCACATCCTCATCAAAATTTAACCTTGTTTTCTTGATGCCAGCCATTCAGACTGTGAGGAGATGGAATCCTGATGCCATTTTTTTTTTTTTTTTTGGCCAGTCCTGGGCCTTGGACTCAGGGCCTGAGCACCATCCCTGGCTTCTTTTTGCTCAAGGCTAGCACTCTGCCACTTGAGCCACAGCGCCACTTCTGGCCGTTTTCTGTATATGTGGTGCTGGGGAATTGAACCCAGGGCCTCATGTATATGAGGCAAGCACTCTTGCCACTAGGCCATATCCTCAGCCCCGCCTGATGCCATTTTGATTTGCATTTCCTTTGTGGTTACCAAAGCACATTTCTGAATGATGTTACTAAGTACTTATAATGTTGTTATTAGAATTACAAATATGAATATATATTAATATATGTAGTAGTCGGGGTAGATCTCAATTAGTGTTGGTATTATTCTAAGTTTTTTCATGAATGTACACATATATGTATGGCTGTGACACAGCAAGGCATTTACAACTAATTGTTTTGTAAATTTTTATCATCCCAAATAGAATAGGGGTAAGGTATTTTAAAAATTCAATGCTTTCCATTGGGTTGCTAACAACTTGAAAATCCTCGAGGTTCTCAAAAAAACAACAACAAAAAAAAGCTTATTTTTCTATACCCCTTCCTAGTGTAGTAGAACCCATAATTATTAGAAGCCATAATTTATCTCCTAGACTTTTACATTTATCTTCTAATTTTCAGTCTCCCTTCATTTATGTGTTCTTAACATATGTATGTCTAAAGTTGAGCATTGAATTGATGCTGGTTCTCACTGGGTACATTTTTGTTTTGCTATTCATTTTGTTACACAAGAAATGGCATAGATTATGTCAAATGTCAAAAATATTTCCTGTGATTTTCTTGTATAATAATGATTCTCACTAAACCCGCCCCCCCCCAATCAACACATTACATATAATTCTATTGAACATTTTGAGTGTGGTAAATTTGTGACATTACAGGAACTTGAATTCTCCAGGTCCAATGTCCAGATATTTAAATTGAAACCCCTTTTACAAATTTGGGAATGGTGATTCCCTTAACAGATTCAGAGTGAAGAACATATACAATTCCCTGTTTTCTGTCCATGCAGAAGCTGTGTCACCATTTTCCACTTGGTGTATAGGACTGAGGACCAACTCTGAGGACAAGATAGAGAACTTATTAGTTTCTCTGTGAAGTCAGCTCTGCCTGCCCAGCATCCCAGATGTTTTCCTTTGTTAACTGAGAGTGATTAAGTCTAATTTGTGTTTGATGCAGATTAAGTGAGAAGGTAGAAGAGACTACCCTGGGACTGATGAAGTAAATATAAACATGAGGTGTGGTTTCCTCATCAGTGTTACACAGTACAAGTCTAACTTTGTAACTCTAGATGTTTTGACTTTACATTCCCAACATAGACTGTCTCTTTTATTTATATATTATCACTCTAATTTTCACTTACAGATAAAAGTTCAGGTTTGAGAGAGCATATGTTGTTAGATTCCTCTCGGATCAAGTGCAGTTAGGGTATGATAGAGAATTTTTTCATACTTCTCAGTTGATGTTGGGTGTACAAGTTTTTTTTAAATGTAAACAATTTAATTGTTATTATTAAGGTGTTGTACAGAGGGGTTGCCATTTCATAAATCAAGCTGTGCAAGTTTCTAAAAAAGAGAAATGTTAACAAAGGAAGGAGAGTGCTGCCGTTTTCAGAATGCTTATTTGAAAGATAGTTTCATCAGTCAAAAATAGGTAAATAGGGGCTGGGAATATGGCCTAGTGGCAAGAGAGCTTGCCTCGTATACATGAAGCCCTGGGTTCAATTCCCCAGTACCACATATATGGAAAACTGCCAGAAGTGGCGCTGTGGCTCAAGTGGCAGAGTGCTAGCCTTGAGCGGGAGGGAGCCAGGGACAGTGCTCAGGCCCTGAGTCCAAGGCCCAGGACTGACAAAAAAAAAAAAGAAAAGAAAAATAGGTAAATAATCTACAAATGATACTAAAAGTAACCTATTTTAAATAGCATTGAAATAAACACGGGAGTTTAGAAACCTCACAGATCCTGTCTACTTTAAACCTATATCAAGAAGTAGGATTGCTGGATCATATGGCAGTTCTATTTGTAATTTTTCTGCTCTGCTCACAAAGTGAAGGCTCTTTAGCTTTAGGAAAGAAATCCACTCTTTTATGACAATGGGGAGGAAATTGGTGTGTGTGTGTGTGTGTGTGTGTGTGTGTGTGTGTGTGTGTGTGTGTAGGAGGGTATTATGCTAACTGAGATAAGCCAGAACAAAAAGAAAATATGTGTAATTTCATCAATTCAAAGTATCTAAAACAATCTAATTGATAGAAGCCAAGGATAGGATAACAGTTGCCACAGCCTGAAGGGTCATGGTAAGGGAAATTTTTCCCAGTGCATATAAATGCACAGTTGTGACAGATTTTAAAAAAGCTATGGAGATGTAATATTTAACATAGATTCTGTCGTTGATAATATTGTACTGCTCACTGAATGTTTTGTTGAGTGGGTAGAGGCATAAGTGAACTGTTCTTAGAAAGCAGCCAAGGAAACAAGGAAACTATTGCAGATGAGAGCTATGTCTGTTACTTTCATGGTGGAGATGGACTGACCATGTGTGTGCATATGTCCATATCATCCAATTCCATCATTAAAATTTTACAGTGTTTTGCATATAACTTATACCCTAATAAAATTTTTAAAAACTGACCAAAGAACAGAAATATGGGTCTCTCAAGAGCAGTGGATATGCACTAAGTCTGTAGAGATCAGAAATCAAGCAGGCAGAAAAACTAACACCCAAGAGAAATGCAATCGTATAAGGCCCAACTGTTGTATATTGTATTGTTTTGTTTTGTTTTTAATAGTAGAACATAGTAGATAAACAAAAGAAAGAAAATACCTGATGTCTTATAGAATGAGTTAGGAAAATTGACCTTGTCTCCAGGACTTCTCTTTTGGGTTTTTGTTGTTGTTTTTATTGGCGGTTGAACTCAGAGCCTGAACTCTGTCCTTGAGCCTCTCTGCTCAAGGCTAGCTCTCTACCATCTGAGCCACAGCTCCATTTCTGGCTTTTTTGGTAGCATATTGGAGATTAGAGCCTTATAGAATTTGCTGCCCCGGCTGTCTTCAAACCACATTCTTCAGCTCTCAGCCTCCTGAGTAGCAAGGATTTGCAGGTATGAGCCACTACCCACACCCAGCTCCAGGCATTTTCTCTATGATTCATTTTGATGTGTATCTTATTTATTTGTCAAGATATCAATCAGATGTGTGTATGAGAACTGGGCGAAAGGAGAGGGGTTGGATAGGTTTGCTTAAAACACAGGGGCCATGTTTCAGCATGGGACTTTGGCAGCACAGTTTGTATTGCCATTTGGCAGAGGGATTCCTTGTGGACATTTATTCACTCCTTCTTCCCATCCTGTCTCCATGCTTGCCAGCTGGAAAAGAAAGCAAGCAGCCAGTACCACCCCAAAATGTATTAATGGAGGCTGAGTGATTCCCAAAATTCAGACTCCCTGTGAAAACAGCGCTAGTGGAGTTGACTTGGAATAAAGTTCCCTGCTATGTGTAGAAGGTTTCAAATGACTCAATCAAACCAGTTGCAGACAAAAAAAAACAGTTGGGTGGGTGGGGGGTAGGCTCAAGAGACAACAGAAGTGAACAAGCCACAACAAGAGAAATGGGGAGGCTAGAACCAAGCTAAGCACAGCCACTGAAATTGTTAGGGGAAGAAAAAGCAAGACACCATTCAGATACCCTGTTACCTTATTATAAGAAAATGAATAGGGATGAAGAAGGGCCACACAGCTTTAACAGCTCCTCACCAAATGAGAAGGCCTCTCAATCTGTTGTAGGAGCAAACAGACATGGCAGAGAAAGGATCTGATTTTCCCCTTGGTGATTAACCAATTTTATTTATGAGAGAGGAAATCTCCTTAAGTAAGGAAAGAGGAATGACCTTGAAGCCAGGTATATTATTATCTAGATATGGGGATAGCCTGGAATTAATTTTTATTAATGTAGATAATGGCTTACAAGGGCCTTATGGCAACATTACTAGCACTCTAAAATTTAATTAGAATTTTAGAGCTTCTGTTAATGTCTTTTGTAAGATTATACAGTCTAAGGAAGCAAGCTTCATGCGTTTTATTTTCCTTATGATTTGAAATAAGTAAGAATGATGTACTTCAATAAATAAAACAGTTTTCATTTGGGGGGTCTTTGAAAAAACCTAGAAAGTTGAATCAGTAGTATTTTTCTTTAAAACTATTTCTGTGTATTTTGATATCTGCCACACACACACACACACACACACACACACACATATATTATCTAGGACTTACCTAGCTGTTTTTACTTTTATTAAAGTTTTATTAAAGTCTAAGTTTCATAATTATAAGTTGACTATAATCATATTTATCCTTATAATGGTTTTAAAGGAATTATTTTGGTTCAACAACATCTTCCTGAACATTTACATTTTTGTTGATTACTTTTTCCTGATGAAACATCTCATTTTTATTGCTTAATCACAGTACCCTGATTATATATGTAATATGCCTTCCCACATCCAGTAAATCTTTAAAATTATTAGAAAATTCTGTTCAATATTTTTTAGAGTCACCACAATAATATAACGGGTATGATATGCTGGTATGTTTTTATGTTGGTAAGTTTTTAACACATTCCTCTTTTGCAATGTAAGCAAACAAAATTGAAGATAAGAGCTAAGTGTTTCTCTTGCATAAGTCTTCATCCATAAATGGAAAGGGCACTGCTGTTCAATATTGACATTCTCCTTGTTGTTACTAGTCACATTCTTAGCTGGAGGTAGCTTACATATCAGCTACATGCATTAGACTCCTACTGAAATGGAGGAAAGAATAACTCTATCACAGGTTTGAGTAGTCAGTATTGTGTGGAAAATAGACAAAATAGAAATGAAAGCAAAACCAAATATATTGCCCTGGCCCTATACTTAGTTTTGTTGTTGTTGTTGTTGTTGTTGTTTGGGTTTTTTTTAATGTTTTATTTCCTCCACCAAAAAAATGTGAGGGCACTGGGAAAGACTGTCCTAGCATCCCCTTGGAACCCCAGCAATAAGGAACTACACACTGCAGGAGTGATCACTGTTACTTGGTTTGTTTGTGCATCACATAAATTCAATCAGGTGTTCTGTCCTTATCTGCCTTTTGGTGGCTTTAGAGAGGAAGTCTACTGGGGAAAGGACTTAAAATGGTATGATTAGACCCTAGTAATTACAAAGATATCAATTGCTTTTCATTTCTGCTTATAGTTCAAGCTTGTTATTCATTTCCCTTTAGTTAATGACATTGGAGGAGGAGTACTGGCAAGGTTTCTCAAACATAAATGAATCCATACTTCCTTCTCACATATCTCTCACAGTAGTAGTGAGGCTCCTTTCACCTCAGGGACAACCACCTCTGTTTATGAACTTAACGGTGTGAAAAAGGAGGAAGAGAGAATATTTAATTAGACAAGAAATAACTATAATCTTGTCATATACCTTATTTCTTCATTCCATTATGAAGAAAAAAATCCCAATAAATATGAGATCAACTCAGGAATATGAAAGATGAAGTTCCAGCCATAACCTAAACTGGACTTATGTTCTTCTCCTGAAAAAAAAAAATGATTACCGATTTTTGTTGTAGTTCTCTTGGCCTTGATCATTGCAAATACTCACAGCTGTAGTTTATGATAAATTTTTAATTATTTTTCCTGATTAGGTCTTTGCAATTATTCATAATGTTCATCTGCGTGAAATAAAATGATATACGCTGAGGCGAGTGTTAACAGATTGTAAGATCTGATGTGTTTTGAGAAGAAATGGTAATGATAAATGACAGTGACCTAATTTGTGGAACAATCTTCTTGCATAAAATAATCTACTGGTTTGCAATTATATGATTAACTCAACAAGAAAAATAAGTCAATCAAGAAAGAATCAGCAAGTTACAGAAGCAAAAATTATCTGCAACTTTTCAATTGAATTTGCTACCTGGAGTGAACCTTCACAGAAATCCCAAACAAATACTCATTAAAGGAAATTTTAGTTTGAAACTTCTTTTTCTTTGATGCTAGTTCTTGAGCTTGAACTAAGGGCCTTTGTGGGACCCTTCCACCCTCGTGCGTGTTCAGCCCCATCCCACAGGTGGAACAGCTGGAGTGCAGCCTCAGGTGAAAGCCTTGGACTGTGTGTAGAAGCAAAGACACCCCTCCCCCGTCTTAAGCTTAAATGAGGACACAGGACACACAGGCGTTCTTGGGGAAAGCTTCTCGGAATTCCACCGATTTAATCAGGGGAGGGGTTTATATGACAGTAATGGTGGCAGGAAGGGGAGGGATTTGGAGTGGCTAACTAGGCACGGCAATAGGCTGATTATGAGCTGTCCATCACAGTGACGTCACGGAACTTACCCCAGAGGCTGAGATCACAGCCCACAGGACCGCCCCCTGGGTTCCACCCAGCGCCATTTTGACATACATGTGCTCTGAGACAGGAGCCGCCTTTCCGGTTCCAGACCCAAGGAAAAGGTAGGAGTGACTAACAGCCATGCAGCCCCAGGGCGGAAGATGGGGCGGCCTCTTGGGACCGCCCCCTCAATGCAAAGCCAATGCCCAACATCTCCCCCTTCTGTTTTTTAAAATAGCAGGAGGTGCTGTAAACATAGGCACGTGTAGGCATGAGGCAAATGTTGACACGATATATGTGGGTACTCTTCCACAAGGGGGGGTGGTAAGTGAAGGGACCACCCATTTGGCTCAGTCCAGAAAAATTGAAGTTCTTAGCCTGTTTCTCAAAATAATGCAGACAGCATTCCCCTCTTCTGCTGGTGAGGTAGAAGCAGGTTCAAGCTTTAGCAACTCTGGTGGTCCATAGCAGCCAAGGCACTGGTAACTTAACACATGTGGTTTGTAAAACATTTTATCATAAACACTGAAGTAAGGTGCTAAACCCTTACGCCTATCTTATAAACATTTTATCATAAACATTGAGGCAAGGTGTCACAAACCTCAATTCCTATTTCCCTCCAACTGGAATCTCTAAGTTTAGCAGCAGGGGAGAGACAAAAGTGAAACGACAATGTAATATTCCTCTCCAGTTCTTGTGCAAAGCTGCAGGCAATATTGCCACAGTCAAACATTGTGCCACAGAGACACCAAGATGGAGTCCAGGAAGCAAGCAGGGCCGGCGCTGGTCCACCGCTGATGTACACAGGCAGGCTTCCCGTATTTCCATGGAAGAGCAGGAAGAAATCCACCACGGTCTCTGTTTTCCTAGAGAGAACAAGGAGAAGACATTTCTCCAGAGCAAATGCTCTGGGCTTAGTTCCCCAATCGGTGAAGGCGCATGCAAAGCTTCTTCCCACACTGATTTGGGGAGATTTAAAATTTCTTTTGTGTGTGTGTGTGTGTGTGTGTGTGTGTGTGTGTGTGTGTGTGTAAATTTAAGATATTTAATGTAAGCATAGCTGTCCTTAACTGGTCATGGGGCTGTTTCCCCCCTTTATGTTTTAATTAATGACAGAGGAGGGCACCAGGCTGGGAGTATGGGCAGAGGTCATTTCTTCTGGAACTACTTCCTGCTGAAAGGGGGTGAAGTAGTCAGCAGCCCCTGATTTGTCATATGGCCTGGTCCCGTCCAGTTTGGTTGGTAAGAGTCCTCATCATTACTACAAGAACGGTTATTAGGGCCAGAGGGTGTCATGGTCTCCTCTGGCCAGCTCCTGCAGATTTGGCCCCTCAGGAAGTCCCTAGGGCTCGGGCCTCCAGGGTCCAGATTTGTGCTGGGCACAGCAGTGTAGAGAGATGATGGCCTTGAACTGCAAGTTCCCAGGTGGTGACCTCAGTGAGGGATGTTATCCTGTTAAAAGAGACTTTTGAAAAGGTCAGGCAAAAGGCTGACAAGTTCACAGGGCTAGTTAACATGAATGACATAGAACATACCCTGGGCATAAGCCAAAAAAGTTTCATTTGGAACATAAACCTAGTGGTGGTCAATTGCAAGGAAGGAGGGATGGCTGAAGGAAGTTTTAGGTGCTGGTGGGCCGGTTTGGAGTAGCCAGTCAGAGGATAATATAAATATAAATAAATATATATATATATATATATATATATATATATATATATATACATATATACAACTAGCTGGAAAAGGAAAATGGACAGATATGGGCATTGGGTGGGTACAACTCTTCCTTCTGATCTCCTGGTTCTGATTAGTTTTGAAAGGGCGAGACAAGGTGACTCCGTTTAGGATGTGATATCACTCTCCTCTTACTCCTCTCCATATCCCTGTTTCCTGGACTGGCTGAGTCCCAGGGGTCCAGGTGCTTGTTGCTGGGATGGCTTGCCCCCATTGGCATTTACAGGGTTTGAACTCAGGGCCTGGGCACTGTCCCTGAGCACTTCTGCTGGAGGCTAGCACTCTACCACTTGAGCCATGGTGCCGCTTTCAGCATTTCTCTGGTTCTCTTGAACCAAGCTTCCAGCCTGGCTCTTTGCCGGTTAATTGGGAGATGGAGTTTTAGAGAGATTTTCTGCCTGAGCTGGCTTCGAACTGCGATCCGAGGAGTTTTAGCCATAAAAGCCCTTTTTGTTTCCAATTAATGCAACAAGGAGAGCAATAGGAATAAAGCCCCATCTGTAACTTGTCAAGAATTGACCAACAAATACTTGTCAGAGTTCTGTCATAACACTTAGAGAACAGCAGACTGAATGAGATCTACATGCCGTCAATTTAAATCAGACCATTTGATCTTACCGGTAGGTGGAAGAGAGCACAAATGAATAATAATTAGAAGGGCAAAGGGTCAGGACAATGTAAGTTCTCAGCTTTAGCATTGGCTGTGTCTTCCATCCTGGATCGGCAGGCTTCATTAGCCATGTGTGGTGGGGGCAGGCAGGAGAGATGGGTTGGATCTGGGCGAGGCTGTAGTAGCATCTCTCAGAATCCTCCAGATAGATTGTCACCTCCTGCTGGGTTGCCTGGAAGATTCTACACAGACTGTTTAAAGACATTTGAAATTCCCCCAGTATTTCCTGGTTGCCTGTTCTGAGTACTCTGGCTTTTGTAGGCTGATGCCCTTCTAGTTTAAGCAGGGTGACAACTTTAAAAAGATTTTTCTAGTCACAAACACCCAAGGCAACTCTGTGGCCACCAACATAACTATGATGTTTTTAACCTGGAGTAACTGTTATGATAGGACTATTATGAACCCAACTCTAATCTTGGGAGGGGGTAAAAAATCCTCACAAGACTCCCAGATTGCTTGAACAGTTTCCTATGCAAGAGAGAGAGACTAAGGAATCGTTAGTAGTGAAACCAGGCAGTTTGGGAACAGACTGTGGAGGCTTCCTGCCACAGTCCATGCAGCTAGCACACATGTTGACCTGTATCCTATGAAGCAAAATGTTAATTTTGGGTCAGGAAAATTTGGGTTAATAGTCACATTTGTATAAAATGACTCTGATCCCTCGATCTCAAAGAGTTTATGAGAGCACAGGAGAGAAAAATGGAAAAGCAAAATCTTAGTCTATACCAAAGAATTGTCATGAACAGATGTACACTTGACTTTTAGCATAGAGAATAACATAAAGAATAACACACTGGTTTTACATCATTGTACTTATATCATATGCTGTATATTAGAACCTTTTTTTCTTGGAGGTTTTCTTAGACACATTTGCTTGCACCCCAAACAATCTGTTTGGGTTTAAGACCTGGGTTTTTTTTCTTGCTGTAACCCCACCTGCAGGCTTCAAGGGAAAGTTTAACACAGAACTTAAGCAAGTTAATGTAGTGGTTAAAAAGGTGAGTAACTTTTAAACCATGATGCTAGATTTTACCTATTTTACCCACAAAAAGACACACACACACACACACACACACACACACACACAGAGTTATGCACAAGCTTTGAGCGCACTTAGAAACATTTTCTCTTTTTGAATTGGACATGTAAGTGTACTGGAATTCCAGTGGCAAGATGATAACTCCGAATTTAAGTGAATCCCCAAACTTATCAAACATCAATAACAAAAACCTAAAGCTTTTTTTGTCTCTTTCAAGGAAGATTAGCCAACCACAGATGCCAGGTATCCCACGCACCGCCGGGCCCCCCCACCCTGCCAGGCTCGGACACAGGGTTCTGTGCGGCGGCATCTGCTGCTCTCCACTCCGCAGCCAGCTCGTCTGTCCTGTGTCCCAGGGCTGAGCTTGGCCCGGGGATCTGGGGGATGAGGCCAAGGCAGGCCTAAGGGCCCATCCGAATGAGGCTTTGTGCCCCTCTCCTCCTGAGCAGCCGGAGGGCTTTAGCCTGGCAGAGCCAGGCTAAAGAGGCCAACAGCATGTTCTAAAGTCTTCCGGCTTTTGGCCTGAGTGTCCGTAAAGTCCAATCTGATATTTTGGAGCATGAACGTCAGAATCTTAAAAGGTGAGTCGCTCCATCTACTTTGGCCCTGCCCCGTCTTCCCTACCGATGGGGGGACTACACACTCGGAAAATACGATCCACCATCCAAGGGCTTCCCGGTAGCTCTAAAATCTACATTTCCCATGGGCTCTTTGCCCCACATTATGGACCCCAATTGTGGGACCCTTCCACCCTTGTGCGTGTTCCGCCCCATCACGCAGGTGGAACAGCTGGAGTGCGGCCTCAGGTGAAAGCCTTGGACTGTGTGTAGACACAAAGACGCCCCTCCTCGCTCTTATGCTTAAATGAGGACACAGGACACACGGGCATTCTAGGGGAAAGCTTCTTGGAATTCCGCCGATTTAATCAGTGGAGGGGTTTATATGACAGTAATGGCGGCAGGAAGGGGAGGGATTTGGAGTGGCTATCTAGGCACAGCGATAGGCTGATTATGAGTTGTCCATCACAGTGACTTCATGGAACTTACCCCAGAGGCGGAGAGCACAGCCCACAGGACCGCCTCCTGGGTTCCGCCCAGCGCCATTTTGCCATACATGTGCTCTGAGACGGGAGGCGGGGCTAGTTAGAGCCGCCTTTCCGGTTCCAGACCCTGGGAAAAGGTGGGAGTGGCTAACAGCCGAGCAGCCCCAGGGCGGGAGAAGGGGCGGCCTCTTGGGACCACCCCCTCAATGCCAAGCCGATGCCCAACAGGCCTTGACCTCTTGCTTGGCTTTTTCATTCAAGGCTACTCCCCTACCACTTGAGCCACAGCTCCACTTCTGGCTTTTTGCTGATTAATTGGTGATGAGTCCCTCAGATTTGTGTACCTGGGCTGGCTTTGAACCACTATCCTTGTATTTCTTCCTCATGAATAGGTAGAATTACAGGCATTAGCCACTGGCACCTGGCTGAAGGGAATTTTAGGAGAAAGAGGTCCAATTATTGACTACTCAAATTCAAAAGAAAAGAACAGCAAAAATTTCTCAAGAAGTCTTGATGGATGCTCCTTTGATTGGCATTAGAAGTCATTGCCATGTGAATTTAACTTCATCTCAAAAGAGTTTAAATGATATGACAAGGAACAAAGATGCCCATTGTGATGATTGGTAAACTAAAAGTCAATGAGATACTACTATCTATGGGTAATTATTTTTGATCAAGGATCTTTGCCAGAGACAGAGCTTAGAAACTTGTAAAAGACTTCAGTATCTCTTCATTATCCTATCACAGAAACATTGATCAAGACATATTATATAAATAACATGCTTTGTTGAATGGCAACTCCTTTGTACAACTACTTAAAGATAATAATAAAAATAAAACAAAGGATTATTTAACAATCCTAGGAATTTTCAGCACCTTTGTGAACTTTATCAAAGAGTTCTCAAGTAAAACGTCACTCTTTATACATGGAAGAAATAGTTGTCCCTAACTTTAGAGTTAGTATTATAAAGTAGTCCAAATTAGAATAAATATAGTGAATTGTAGCTTAATAATGTGCTAAATCATTAACGTGATTTGGCTCAAAACTAGCAAGTGACATGAAAGTATTCTATTATAAAATTCGATTTGAATCTACGATGTTATTTGAAAAATATAATGCTCTCATGGAATACATATGAAACGTGCTCCAGTGATTTATGGGTCTTATGCATACCTTCATAATCCTATAATACTCTCAGAAGGCCAATATAATAGTTCCCATGACAGAAGCAAGGAACCTGTGACTTAGAATAAGTCATCTTTTAAGCGAAGTAAGCCACGCTCAGAGAGATAAAAGGTGCATTCTTTCTCCCATATGCAGAAGCTAGAGGAAAAACACACTGGGACATGATAAATTATATAAGACTCCAGACATTCATACACAGAGTGACCAAGGGAGGAGACTCCTAATGGAAGAACACAATGGCCCAATGCCTATGTGCTTCTGATCATATAAAATAATATTTCTTATAATAATTTATTGAAATAATTTAATAAAATACTTATTTTTTCTCTTTAAAACAAAAGAGAATTAACCAATGCAGTGTCCCAGGGCAAGGCAATAGGCAGAATTCAATTCTAGGATTTCCTGAAGCAAACTTTATATACGTGTTCTTTTCGCCATTAAGGATTCCGTGCCAAACACATATATCTCTCCTATGAGTGTGATACTCAGTAAATAATTTATGACTGAATGGCTGAATGCCTGAGTGGTTGAATATTTTGTAACACATTCTTTGACCACATTTATCCTTCTGAGAGAGATTAAAATACAAATGTTCAATTCATAAGTGTGAGCAGTAGGTGAATAATTAAAAGATAACCTGTGCCTTTTAAAAGTAGAAGGAAGAAATGAAAGTATCTTTGATTATGATAATGGAAAGTAATAGGAAAATTACTAAATATCAGGCACACTTTATCTGTCAATGACATGTGAAATAAAAATAAAGCCAGGAAATAGAATGCAGAAGAAACTAATCATCTCTGATTGTCCAAGAGAGGATATGAGTGAGACTCATGTAAAGGTAGGGGTAGATTTGTGTGTTATTCCAGGAAAAGGCTGCCGCTGATTACAGCAATGATGGTGTCAGACCAATATGCAGGAAGCCATAAGAAAATTTAATATCAGTAAGGAAGGATCATGAGCCCAGTGTTTGGCTTTACAATAACCATTACTCTTCATTTGGGCTTATCGATTGTTCCAATAGCCAGGACAAACAAGTGTAATGAACTGTTACAACCACTCTGGGTGAATGTTAGCCCAGAAAATGATTATTATCCAGAGAGGACAACAGAAAGAGTTGAAGTGTTGAAAAGTCAGGCCAAAGAAGAAAAGCAGACTAGGGAGAATGTGGGTCCTTTCTTGTTGCCTTCTGTCCAGAATGTATCCTTTGCTTTTGTATTTTATTTCCATCACTGGAAATCTCTCCATCCATCTATTTTAACTTCACTGGCATTGGGTCACAAGAAGGAGCACATTTGCCACTGTTAAAGTTCTACTGTGTTGTCAGTGATGGAGGAAGGGGACATCCAAAATGCATGGGAAATTAAATTCAGTGTTCCCATCACTTGTATGTTTTGTCACGTGTGTCTGCTTCTTGCCTCTTCAAGTAGTCATTCTTGAAGGATGTTCTTTTGGGAAAGGATTCTGTGACCGCACAGAGAGAATTAGACCAGGTTTTTTTTGGAAGGGTTGTTGGTGTGTAGCTTGGCAGAGTTGATTGTTGGGTAAGAGTGACCCAATTAATAACTCTCTAAAATGTTCCTCTCTTCTGTTCCCCAATTACTTCAAAACATGTTAACCCTCTGGTCGGATAATTCAGATTGTATTTCCTTCTGTAAACAACTACTCTGAGTTGGTTATTTTGCTATGGAAACATGTATGGGAGCATGGACAGTTTTGATTGATTCATTAGTGGGGTACGGTGGATCAACACAGAACTTTATCTGTATTAATGAAAGTACTCCACCACTGGGATATATTCTCAACCCAGAATATATGTCATTCAATTCACTCCAGAGATTGGTCAAATAGACATTTGGAGTATTTATTTTTACCTATATGTTAATAACTGAAGTGAAGAGAGAAAGGGTAACCTGCCCATTTTGCACATCATAGAGCACACAGATAAGGGAGATGAGCTTTCCTTCCTTCATCTAAGGCTTAAAATCTCTCACTATATCATACCCTTCCCTTAAACATTTCCCTTTAAATCTAATTCAGCTTAGATATGGTATTCCAGGAGTCCTTTTCAACACTGTCATTGTTATCGTTCCAGACGTTGGCATTTTGTTTATATTGTAAAAGAACTAATGCATATCAAAAGTGCTTGTTTGATTTATTATTTAATAATAAAAATGTATAATTGCAAAAAGAAACAAGCCACAAGCTTCACAGCCCAGAGAATTTTGCAACAACGTCTGTGCCCATGAAATATATATACACATATATATACATGTATATATACGTGTGTGTGTATATATATATGATTACAAATCAAAATGGTAAATCATTAAACACTGTCTTCTTTATTATTGAATAAAAGTCATGCATGTCCCTGCCTCCACGTTCCAGGTGTGTTCTGCCAGCAGTTGTGAGCATTCTCATTTACTCCCTCATGGCTCTGCTTTAGCTCACTCAGCAGGTACATAACAAAGATGTTCTGGCTGAATTTGTAGAGCACCACAATCCCTAAGCCCTGGTATCTGCTCCCTTGTCCTAACTAGATTCTGCCTGCTATATACGGCTCATACTATTGATTTTCTTCATCTGACACAGAACTTTTCATGTTCTTTTATAATTTCTTGAGTCTCTGCCATCTTCTTAAGATAAGTTTATATTTCAAGTCATACATTCAACCTGTTATTTGTCTTAGTAGAGGAAGAAGTTGCCACTTAACCAGGCAAATGGATTGTTTTTTTAGACTATCCCTGAGGAAAAAATTTTGACCACCTAAGGCCTCACTGAGAAGCATGTGTCAAAGAGTCCTGTATGGAATAAACATCCTACTGGAGGAACAAAGGTCTAAATAACAAACCAGAGTTCCCTGTGTGTGGATGTCACACTGAGAGGTTAAGAAAGAGACTTTCCATTAACTATAGCCTTTGAATGTATGCAGGTTTGAATACTGAACTGGATAATATCTTGATCTGTTTAATTTATTATCTGACAGATTAATACTATTTGACCACATCTGAATTAGGTACGCTGCTATAAATTTAACCAGATAGTAAAGTTATAATGTATGTATAAGCCCATCTTTATGAGTTAATAGACCCCTACAAAATGAAATGTAGTTTAAAAGATGGAATGTCTTTTACCTAACCCTGAGATGAAAATCTTTCTTATGTCTAATAATCATATAGAGAAGTTCAAGCTAAGGTTTTTCAATAAACTCTGTTTAGAAAAGAAACCCTCCGTTATCGATGTTTTCATGTTCTCATTGAATTTAAAAGGCTTAATTAGGCATTATCAATTGACTCCTTACGTGTTGTGGGTGATCATTTGGGGGCAGCCAGTTTTGTTAAAAGAGTGTAGCTTACTAGTGCATTTTCAAGTGTGTGATTTCCTTTCTTCAGCATAAAGGTAAACCAAATGGTTGCCTTGTATTTAATAACATTACTTTATAAAAGCAAAAATTGGTCTTGCCTTCCTTTTTAAGTGGATTTTATGATAGTAGGAGAATGCAAATGAAGTAGCAGCAGTACCCATAATTTTGTTGCCTGGGGACTGTAATGCAGGGTATTGGTTTGGGTATCAAGCCTCCCAGTGCACACTTTATTTGTGTTAGTGGCTCCTGCAATATTGGATATTGATCTTCATCTCTACATTAGACTGTTTAATTCTTCTGTTGCACCTGGTGGTGTGTTTTGTATTCTACATCATGTGTTTATATATTTTATATGCATATATGTGCATATATATAATATATGCATACACATATGTGTATGCTATATGTATATGAGTATATAGGCATATGTGTGCATATGTATATACATTTACATGTGCATATGTCTATACATATATGTATATGTGTGTATTTGAGTATAGCTTTTTATCTAAGACTTTGCTAAAAGGTGTCAGCTCCAGCTATACATTTCAAATCTGATAAATGGATCTCCTGTGGTTATGTTAATTACACACACTTAGAACCTCAGGCAAATGGCTTGCAGTTTCAGCAGATTTCTAAATGATGATCCACCCGTGTTGACATAGAAAGGCTGTTAACTTTGCTAAGAAAGGTTATAAATGAGGATTGTTCATTGGGATGCAGGGCCTGAGCACTATCCCTGAGCCTGTTTGTGCTCAAGGCTAGCTCTCTACCACTTGAGCCACAGTGACATTTCTGGATGTTTTCCTGAGTTGTTTATTGGGGATAAGAGTCTCATGGACTTTTCTGCCTAGGCTGGCTCCAAACTGCAATCCTCAGATATCAGCCTCCAAAGTAGCTAGGATTATAGGCACACACCATAATACCTGCTGTATTTGGGAAGCTTGAAAACACTGTTGTATACTTGTACAACTTTTCCTCTTCTCCACACCAAATTTTATGAGCTGTACTACCTTTACAAAGAAATAATTTAGTAGTATCCAGATTACAACAAATGCTATGAAGTCCATAAATATGAACCTGAAAGCTTGTCCAATGCATGGGTATAGGCCATCTCGGCAGGGGCCTTTTCCTTTTACATTTCATTTTCATTCCCATCATTCTTCCATATGGAGAGTCGTTCTAAAGCAAAATATATCCCTAGTACACTTCCGTGGCATTTCAAATTGAACAATGAAATGTACCAGTGAAGAACTACCCTCATGATATAACCAGTCATCTTTTCATCATCTTTCTTGTCTATAGAACCACAATGAGATGCTAATGAGCAGGTGGTAAGTAGAGAGAAAAAGAAATGCTTTCCCCCAGATGGCTCTAAAACAGACCCAAGCTATGGAAAGTAATTTAGTCCTTTATTAGGCCACTCTGGCCACCACAAAAGGCTAAGTGAGGTCATGTCCATTCTCTCTATATATGACCCCAACAATGGGTCCCACAGATCATCCAGTGGGTTAGAAGATAATCCTGTTTCTGAACCAAGTAAAGTAAATGTATAGTTTGTTAGCCTTCCTCTTGCCCTGGATTTGCAGACATTTTCATGAAAATGCTATTAGTAGTGTGTTGTGCTAAACCTAGAAATTACTTCAAGATTTTATTTTCAACACAACACCTGGGAGAGATATTGCTTTGAAGGACAGAATTGTGCCAATAAAATGCAACTGACCAGGGGGGAGGGGAGTCTCTACTATGGAAGTCGTAAATGTAAAGGTCTTTCACATTTTTATGTTACTTTGCTAATAGAAGTGCTCTAGATTTCCTTCTGGTATATAAGTTCACCAAACTCACTTATATTGATCTTTCCTGCCATTCCCAGGTCAACATTAACACTGCCCTTCCCAAGTTAACATTAACACTGGCCACTGTTATTTCTCAAGGCTTTTAATTGCCTTTTTCCCCTCAATCCTGGGGCTTGAACTCAGGAGGCCTGGGCACTCTTTGAGCCTCTTTGTTCTCAAGGCTAGCACTCTTACCACTGGAGCCACAATGCCACTTCTAGCCTTTTCTGAGTGGTTTATTGGAGGTAAGATTCTCATGGACTTTCTTGCCCAGGCTGGCTTAGAACCATGATCCTCAGATCATTTAGTCCAATTCAGAGGAGACTTGGAGACCATATTCAAAACAGCTGTTGTCTGGTTATCTCCCCATTCTGTGCTCTCTATTACTAAATGACTCAACTCTCTTTCCTTTTTATAAATACAGGCATTTAAAAGCTTGGGAAGGTTAATTCAGATAGAAAAAGCAAGTTACATTGTGTGTTCTACTATTATAAAATGCCCTACTGGGAATTTACATACCCTCAATTAATTCTCTTGCTATGGGGTTGGGTTTTATTATCCAGGTTTTATGCATTCAGAAAAATAAAATGTAGGCAAGTTGTGATCTCTAAGGCCAGGCAGCTTGTAAGTGGTCCCCAGACTCCCGCGTTGGTGGTCGAGTTTTAGTACTCGAGTTCTTGCCTGTTCTTAAGCTAAACCTCTTTATCTATTTAAGCTAAACCTCTTTATCTATTTAAGCTAAATTTACTTTATTAATGAGAAAACTGAAGGCCAGGCTATGTGATTTCCTGAGTTAACCTACATCCTACTTACATACTAGAGTTTAAATCTTGCATCTTCATTGTGGAATAATGTAAATAATGACAGCGGCCTAATCTTTTATAGTACCTACTCCATGCTGGACCCTTTCTTCATGTTTTTTATTTGACTTGTTTATTTAATCACTACAAGGCTTTGCAGGGAGCACTGCTATTGTCCCTTTTTACTCATCAGCAAAGGGAAGTACTCTACACTGAGCTTAGCATTGGGGATACATGGGGAAAATAAAGAAGGGCTGTAATTCAGTCAGTCCTGTATCAGCTTTTGCCTTCCAACTCCATGATTCTCAAAGCAGGAATAATTTTAATGCTTGGAGATACGTCTGCTTGAATCTAGTGCTTAGAGACCAGGCCAGCTACAAAATAGTCTAGGGTACATAAAATAACTCCCATATTGGGTGTTGGTGGCTCAGGCCTATAATCTGAGCTACTCAGGAGGCTGAGATCTGACAATCAAGATTTGAAGCCACCCAATGCAGGAAAATCTATGAGACTCTTATCTCCAGTTAATCACCAAGCAGAAGCTGAAAGTGGAGCTGTGGCTCAAGTGATAGATTGACAGCCTTGAATAGAAAAATGCATGCAAGAATGTGAGGCCCTGAATTCAAACTCCAGTGTTGGCACACAAAAATAATCCTCTACAGCAAAGAATTATTTGCTTCAGACTGTCAGCAGTGTTCTAGCCCCTGTGCTATCTCTCTGTATGACCAGTCACAGCTGCACAGAGACATACAGCATAATATATAGCCCCAAATCAGAAGACTGCTTTAGGTTTGGTTTATGTGTTAACATGATAGAAGTTCTGGTCTGGAATATTACACTTTAGTGTATACCTGGTAGGATAAAACCTAGCATTGTGCCCAGCAAGAATGGAGGGGGTGGTCATCAATTATTACAATGGAAACCAAATTGGTATGTTTAGATTTAGGATGAAAGAAAGGAACCTGGTTGGAGAAGATGATAAAAGAGACACTTTGATGACTAATGGCGATTTTTGGCCTAAGTAGAGAAAAGTAGTCGCATTGTTATTCAAAAACACATGTTATTTTGGAAAGAAAAAATGTGATGTGTCAGTCACTTTTCATTAAAAGAAATCTATTTTGTGGATTTAGTCTGCCTTTCATCAGTAGTATAGCTCAATTACAGTTTGAGCAGTGAGTTTGGACAAAAATAAAAAGAGGAATAAAAATATTTTATACCTATATTACATATTTCTCACAAGAATTTCCAAGTCTAATTATCCGTGAGTTTTATCTGCCCCCCACCAAAAAAATCTTCAGCAGTGTGAATCTTACATTTAGTCCCTGGCTCATCCAAACAGGGCCTGTGTTCAGCTTATATATTATATAAAGAGCTAAGGCTACACATCCCTAGCAAAAGGAAATTTTCACATAACTCCTACCAGAGTTTTATGTGGTTCATTATTATCCAGATAATAAAGCACATGACTGCCTGCCTCCCTGACTCCTCCCTCACCCAGGGTTGTCATTGAATACATATTTTGGTCTATTCACTCTAATCTAGCTCTTGTCACAATCACAAAAGAAATGAGATACATTCTGTGCCTTCCACAAGACTGATAAACCAGGCAGAATTAACATACCTCACAATTATAAACCCCTGAGCCCACAGGCCTGCCTGTGGTATTGATTATATCTGAAAAGTGGCTTTGTGGAGGTAAATGGGGCTCATGGATTTGATGGTAGAGGTGGAGAAGGCATGAAACACAAATATAGTAATAGAATAGAAATACACTTTGGCTAGGGTTGTTTTTTTTAATGAGTAAAAGCCCAGGGTCTAGAGAGACACTTAAATAAATATGAATCCTAATTTTACTACAAACAAGCTGTGTGTCTCTGGGAATATTATCTTCTCAGTCTTCTTATTTGTGAAGGGAACACACTAGAATTGTTCTGATTAACAAATAGGATAATTCATGAGATGCATTTAGTATACTTATATATCAACTATTTTTGGAATTGTCTCCCCCACATTTTAAAGCCTATGCAATATGCTGGTTTGTTCAACTCATTTGAACCTGAATATTTTCCAATGTGTAGCCACACCCAGTGTTTCTTCCCATTTATATTACATTGCCTATTTTGCTCTCAAAAACAAATTTAATGCCAGCCTCCTAAGCAAATTAAAAAGTTTAGTAACCTTAACTCAAAGGAAAATAAGCCTACTTATTAAGGGGGCATTTGTTTCTTTGACAGTTTGTTTTGGGGGAACTTAATTTTTTGAGTTCTAAGTATATTTTAGGTAAGAGGCCCTTGTCTGTTACATGGCTAGTGAAGAGCTTCTCCCACTCTGAAGGCTTTCTATTTATCTTGCAAGCTATATCCTTTGCCATGCAGAAGCTCTGCAGTTTGTTGCAATCCCATTTGTCCAATCTTTCTTTGATTTGTCGCATTTCTGGGACCTTAGTAAGATAGTTTCAACCTGTGCCAAGGAGCCCAAGTGTTTCTTCTATCCTTTCCTGCAATGTTTTCAGGTTATCTGATTTTACCTCGAGGTCTTTGGTCCATTTGAAATTGACTCTGGTGCATGGTGATATATAAGGATCTAGTTTTAGTTTGTTACAGGTGTTTAACCAATTTTGTGAGCACCATTTGTTGAAGAGGCTGTCTTTCTTCCATCCTATTTTTTAGCTCCTTTATCAAAGACTAAGTATCTGTGGGTCTGCGGGTTCATTTCTAGGTCTTCAGTTTTATTCCATAGTTCCTCAGGCCTGTTCTTATGCCAATAACAAGCTATTTTTATTGCTACAGCTTTGTAATAGAGTTGAAGTTTGGTGTTGATATTCGTCCAGCACTGTTCTTCCTGCTTAGGATTCTTTCAGCTATTCTGGGTCTTTTCTTGTTCCATATGAATTTTGGGATTGCTTCCTCTATTTCATTAAGGAATGCTATTGGGATATTGATGGGTATTGCAATGAATTTGTAGATAGCCTTTGGCAGTATTGCCATTATCATGATATTAATATGCCCAATCCAGGAGCATGGGAGGTTTTTCCATTTCCTTAGTTCTTCTTTAATTTCCTTTTTCAAGTTTTTTTTTAAGGTTTTCATCATAGAGGTCTTTCACTTCATTGGTTAATGTTATTCTAAGGATTTTGATTTTTTTGAGGCTATTGCAAAAGGACTTGCTTTCCTGACCAGCCTCACTGTTCACATTGTTTGTATACAGAAAAATCATTGACTTGGGGGGGGGGAATTTATTTTACATTCTGCTACTTTGCCAAAGTTTTGGATTAACTCAAACACCTTAGGAGTAGAGTCTATGGGGTTCTTTAAAATACAGGATCATGTCATCTGCAAAGAGAGAGAGTTTTCATCTTTCACCTTTTGGATCCCCTTTATATTTACTTCTTGCCTTTTTGCTCTGGGTAGGACTTAATACTTAGAGACTTCTCTGAAGAGGAAATGAGAATAGCCAAGAGGCACATGAAGAAGTGCTCGACATCACTGGCTATAAAGAAATGGAAATCAAAACAACATTGAGATTCCACCTCACCCCAGTAAGAATGGCTAGTATCAAGCAAACTAATAACAACAGATGCTGGCAGGGATGAGGCCAAAGGGAATACTACTACACTGTTGGTGGGATTGTAAATTTGTTCAACCACACTGGAAAGCAGTGTGGAGGTTCCTCAGAAGGATAAACATAGAGCTCCCCTATGAGCTAGCAGCCCCGCTTTTGGGCATCTACTCAAAAGATTACAAGCAAGACCATACTAAAACCACCAGCACAATTATGTTCATCGCAGCACAATTTGCCATCACTAATGTCTGAAACTAACCCAGATGCCCTTTGTTAGATGAACAGATCAAGAAAATGAGGTACATATGCCAATGGAATTTAATGCTTCTATCAGAAAGAATTACATTGCCCCATTCGCAAGAAATTGGAAAGACTTGGAAAAAAAACATATTAAGTGAAATGAGCCAGACTCCAAGAAACATGGGCTCTATGGTTTCCCTCATTGGTAATAATTAGTACATGTCTAGGACAGTCCTAGCAGACGTTCACAATAGCCCAATACCTAGTACATATGAACACATAAGATGATGCTAAGTGACATGAACTCCAAGTATGTCATTGTTATTTTCAACATACCATGTGAAATTATAACTTTTGCTTTTGTCTTTATTCCCTTTGGTTTTACCCCTGACGACACTGTAACTAATTTTGATACCCTGATTATTGTATATACATTTACCAGAACTATGGAAGGGAAGGGGAACATCAAAATGGAGAGACAAATTGTAAAAGGCAAACCAATGCAACAGCAATACTTACAAGACAATATGCTGTAAATCAACTGTACAACTGGGGAGATTGGGAAGGGAGAAAAAGGGGAGAAAAGTGAGGGAGGAGGCAACAAGTTCGATAAGAAATGTACTCATTGTCTTATGAATGAAATTGTAATCCCTCTGTATATCACTTTGACAATAAATCAATAATTTTTAAAAGGAAAATAAGCAAGGGAAACTAATTTTAATCATCTATCTTATTAATCTTATCCAACCAAAAGAGTACCATTTCATCTTATCAGTAAGTCAGCCACAGGAACATGAGTCCCGTATGATCTCTAAGATGTGGAAGCTGAAGTGGTTGATCTCATGGAACATGGCAGTAAAAATACACAATGTATATACATGTTGATATGTCATATATTACAATAGCATGTGCAATTTTAATATTTCATATATCAATTTGTGAATTTCTTCTAAAGTAAAGATAGTTCTTCAGTATATATATATATGTACATTCATACGCATACACCATCTTAGAAGCTTGCATTTTATTTTATACAGGACATATCTCAGTTGACAGTAATCACAAGAGTTTCTGAAACTCACAGCATTTAAAACTCCTCCCTCAGTCTCTTCTGTTAAGTAATAAAACTCATTGGTCTCGTGCATGTCTTTAATTTTAGTTAATTGTAAGTGACTGTATCTTATCTGAACACAAGTGTCAAAAAGTAGAAGACAACAGTATAAGGGGAGAAATAGAAGGCTATGAAATGGGCTGACTTCATTTTTCTTCCCTAATAAAAAGCACTTGACTTACAGGCTACTGATAAAACTTTAAAGCAAGAGTAGGTTTTGAAACACTTCACACAAAATAAAACCAAAATTCAGCTCCTCTCATGCCTCAGGGCAAAATAAAAGCTCATGTGAGGACCTACCAGTTTATTCTATCCATGTTAAATGAATGCAGGTCATCCGTGGGGTACAGAATGAGACTCAGCATGAGGAACTTTAATATAAGAAAATATTGCTAGATTAAGGGTTGGGAATGTGGCCCAGTGGTACTACACTTGATAAGCCCATTTTAGGCACTGATTTCAATCTGTAGCATATTTATTTATGCACACTTACACAGACTCACATATATGTACAGTCACATGTGCACACAGAGATACACACCAGTATACACACTTATGTATTCATGCTCACAAAGTCTCTCAAACACACACATCTGCTCACACACACGTTCATACTCAGGCTCTCACAAAGACACTGTACACAATTAGATTTCTTTCTACTTTTAAAACAACCCCTGCCTCTGTGTATCTGGTATCAAAAAAAAAAGTATGGTTGCTATTCCACATACCTTACAGCAATCGATTTGCTTCTATGTGTGAGGCTGAATCGTATTATCTAGAAATAGCATGTATGTTAGGTTACATTTTCTAAGCCAAAAAAAAATTGGAATGACTTCAGCAATTCACTTTTCTTTTCATTCCTCTTTCAAAAACTCTGTTTTCACCCTTAATTGTAGGCAGCACTTTTCTTCTCAAACCATCACACCAAATCTTATTTCAACAGAAAGCATCATCTTACCTGCATGGGACCACGGATGATAAGCATCCTTGTACTAAACCAAACTCATGCGAAGGGGTAGCCAAACATTAGTTTAATCTTGGCTCATCAATGTGTCTTTGTAATTAGGAATCTCATGTTTCACCTGTTTTTAAAGAAATATCCCCATCATGTTACTGGTATTTGAAATTAAATTTAGCAGTCAAGCTCCTTTGTGTGCATTCAATGCAATTTCCCAAGCAGGGAATTGGATTTGGAGACAGCCATACTCCTGCATTGAATGAACACTGGGTGCTACTGAACACTCATAACTGAAAAGATGTCATTGTTTTCTTTTCTTGCCTACATCCTACTTTAAGTATTCATGAAATAACCCATCCCAGTTAGAACCATTCTAACTGGAAGGAGAGTCTTTAATTACTCCTGAGATGGCTTTGGTAATTAAGAAACATATTGAATGTGAGATGGAAAATAAAAGATAGACAGTGAAGGTCAAAATTAAAAGGATATACTGTGCTGTAGGGTTTTTTTGTTTGTTTTATTAGCTTCAAACATTTTTACAATCAACAGGCATTTCTAGAAGTAATTGGGGCTTTATGTCTTCTCCATATATTTGCTTTGAAAGAACTAATTTGCGTAGGATGTTTTTCTTTCTTCTTCCTCCAAAAGCTGAAGACATACAAATAGCAATCTTTGAAGATTATTGGCTGTAAATGAAGTCAACTTAGAAATAAAGCTGTCAGAAATCAAAGTTAAGTATACATCTATTTTCATTAAATTTCTTTTCAAAAAGGCAATTGCATTAATATTGTATCTGTTTGCATTTGGAGACACAATGACATTTAGACTCAAGTATGGTAAGCTACCAGCAGTGAGCTGATGCAGGCAACTATATTGTGTTCTCTGACTTATCTTGTTCTTCAGGTTGCTTGGGGTGAGGTCAAGTTATGGACTTGGATAACACTGGAAACAGGAGGCTTTGCTTTTCATTTTTGTCTTAAATTTTAGTGTTTCTCTTCTTCTGTCATCAAGTATTTTTTTTTGCTCTAGAGATACAAAAACGTGCATAAGATACAGTCTTATAATAGCTCATAATCCAATCAAGGAACCAAACTATAAATGTTAAGGAGGTATTAAAAATATGCTAGGGATCAAAAAGAAAGGTGCTTGTGATTATCCATATAAAGCATCTATAGCATATTCCAATCATCTGAGCATGTGTTTATTTCCTACTCAATGTCCTGTATTTTTCAACCCAGAGGCCATTAGAGAAATGTGGGCTAGTCATTAAATGCAATACTTAGGTAATTTGCAAGCTTACTTTGTGAGATATTGAGAAACTAGGAATTCTTTGCTTGTTTGTGACCCTTTAGCCCTACATTAGGTGTGAATTCTCGCAAACCTAACTCACTGCTGGAGAAAAGTATTCAGTATGGATGCCCTATTCATTGGTAAGCTTGGTAAGCAGGAAAATCCACAAGTAATTCTTACATTGACCAATTATGTCTAAACTACTGTGGGAAAGGTTGCCTTGGGAACTAGATTTTGGGATTTGTTATAAGACTACAATTTTATAATGCTGTTTACGTGAACAATTGTTTCTCAAAGCAGTTAAGGGTTGCTTAAAGGAATATTTAGGACATAAAAAGAAGATAGAAAGATATTGTGTGTCAGAAGGAGGCTTTATGAGAATAGAGGAAAAGAGAAGAATGGCTAATGTAGGACAGGTAGTTAAGCCGACTTAGGCTCAGATCACAGTCACCTAGGGACTAACTAAGAAGATGTATTGTTAGAATTCCACATCCCTCCCAAGATGATTTGCTCTACTGTCTCAGGCTGGAGGTGGGAAACTACCTCTTGCCAAGGACATTAGGGACTGGACCACACTGAGACTCTCTGCCCTATAGGAAGGGCCACTGTGCTCTCAAGAAAAAAAAAACGTTTATATTCTAAATTCTATTTCTGGTTCTCTCTGAAGACAAAATCATTCCAGGGCAGACTGAGGTTTCTTTTGTGATAATCACGTACATTGAATCTCCTCCTCTACATGTATATCAGCTGGAGATGACTTCTCTATTAAAGATTTTTGTAATTATTTTGGGATTGGTACTTTGCCATTGTGAATTATTCATACTATAGATTATGCTTGCGCTCTAACACTGTATAGATTATGTGCACTGCATAGGACAACAGCAACACCAACTTGGTGTTGAGATAATTTTGTTTTTCTGTAGGCATGGTCCTCAAGGACTTTACGGGGTCAGGCAGCCATGAAGAGGGGCTGTTCCCTACTTTATTCATTTGTGTTAACTTGACATGTTTGAGTTTTGCTTGCTTTGGTTTCTTAAGTAAAACTACTAGCAAGGCAGGTGTTAAAACTTGAAAGTCCAGTGTCATTTCATCAAACTTTGAGGGTCGAAATGCCTATTGTCATATGAGTGAGTATTTTCTAATTGGCTGCCCATCAAAGACATGAGGAAGTTCACTGTGCTGCATAAGCTAACCGAACCCTACAGGAAACCATCAGAGCAGAGAATAGCTTCAGTCATAGCACTGAAATACTCACTGCAGGTGTATTCCAGTCATTTAACATGAGACTTCAGATTAGGATGTGTCAAACATTGAAATACTGAGGCTGTTAGGATTATAAGCCAACTTCAGCTCACTGAAATAAAAAAATGAAACACTTTTCAAAGGATTATATTCTGTACTTTCTAAACACCTGTATAGATGGACCAAGAGGTGAGTGAGTAAAACAAAACATGACACTCTGCTGCTGTCTGGTTTCTATTATTGCCGCTGACCACCATCTATCACAGTTTGATAAAGACTGGGACCCTTCAAAGCATTTGTTCTATGACAAAACTAGGAATTCAGAATAAAGGGAATTTTTATGAGAAAGAAGGAAAGTAATTTTTAAAATATATATATATTTAGAAAGACTGAGATGTGCTCTTGTTTGTGACTGTGTTTACTGATGTAGCAGAAATACCCAAGTTGTTCAGCCATCCCTGAGCAAGCTCTTGGCATTGGCTGTTCTAGCTGCATACCTGGGTGTGGTCTGGGAGCAGTAAACATGCATTTTTATCCCTTGTTTACATGTTAAAGCTGGATTGTGTAGGTATGTTCTATTAAAATTTATGACCTAATGGAAAACTCACCAGCATGGACATAATAAGCCAATAAAATAGCACTTGTAATAAATGTTTTAATAATTAAAATGGTTAACTGTTTTCATTCGATCTGTTATGTGAAGGAAAATGGAGAATTCTTTAATTTTTAAAAATCCTGAATCCTTCTTTATCTGCGTAAGGTTTTTTCTACTTCCAGCTGCCAAACCTCTCACTCACCGATCTAAATTTAGTATGCACATATGGAGCAGATGCCAGTCTTGCCTTATTAAAAAAAAATCTTACAGTATCACTAATAGTTTTTTTTTTCTCCCATTGGATGATGTGCTAAAGTTATGTTGATTTTTTGTGAGGAAAAAAAGTCATGGTCAAGGCCTGCCTACCAAAAACTAAGAATATGAATATTGATATGATTCCTAAAGTTGTGCAATTTTGCTAGTACGTTTACTTTTTGAATTCTAACTTTAGTTTCCAGCTACATGCCACATGAGTCCTTGCTGCATGTTGCAAGACTGGGAAAACTGTGAATATTAATTATATTAATTATAGTTGCCCTTGGATCGTTACAGTACCACTTCCTAAACCTCCGCAATGTCACATTATAGGTTAAACATAGAAAAATTACATTCTAGATGTGATGTTCATTTTAACATTATAGTAATAAAAAATTTCTGATGTAGAATGGACATAGGGCCACATTTCATCCTTTCTACTTAAATACATGGGACTAGTTGTTTCACAAATGCAGTAAATACTATTTATTTTGTCGTCAGTTGGTAAATGGTTGTCATAAAGTAACTAACAATGCTGTTATGGTTGGTGTCATAATGGTAAAGCAATAGTTAAGTGTAATAATAGCAAAAGTAGTTATCTATTAATTAGTCAGAGTTGTATAAATAACCGAACCTATTAAATACAGATGGGGATGAAAATAGAATAGAATCATCCTTTTAAATTAAGACAGTATTTGACAGAAAGTTTTAAACTTGGCTTTTCAGTATCCTGGTCCCTGCTATGCTAGGGCAATCTCCACTAATGTCACTTCTCCCTTTTTTCTGCCACTTGCTCACCCATCACCCCATCATACTTTTCCAAAAAAAAAAAAATTGTGGCCCTGGGTATTACTAATCCTATCTTATAGTGATCATTCTGAAGGCTTAAGTGACCAGGTTACTTTGTGATGGGGACAAAGTCATAGCCAGATGCAGCCTAGAGACACTTCCTTGTTCCTTCCAAATGGAGTATTGCTTTTAGGAAACCAAGAACACCAAAAGTTTTTGTTGTTGTTGTTGTTGTTGTTGTTGTTGTTGTTGTTGTTTCAAATCAGGCTTAAAAGTTGTCATCAATTTTGGCATTGTAAGTACTTTATGAAATAATCAAACTGGGAAAATTAAGAAGGCATTTAAATCCCAGAATATACATTGGGTGCCAGTGGCTCATGCCTGTAATCGTAGCTGCTCAAGAAATCTGAGGATCATAGTTCCAAGCCAGAAAAGGCAGAAATGTCCCTGGTGAGACTCTTATCTCCAATAAACCACTCAAAACCAGGATGTGGAGTTGCAGCTTAATATGGTAGAGCTCTAGCCTTGAGCAAAAGAGCTAGAACTAGACCCCATGCCCTGAATTCAAGCCCCACATGTGACAATAAACAAACAAACAAATCCAAGGGTCTTATACCTAAATCTCAACAAAGCCATACTGACAATACCCACATGTTTAGGAAGCACATATAGACCTGTAAAATTGCATGTTTAATTTTGTGTGGGTTCCAATCATTTTTCAAGGAAGTAAGTATATCATATTTGGGGTTTGTGAAAAATTTTCTAAATAGAAGGAAAAGCATATCACGATGTTACTAAGCATGTGAGATAAACACTCTGTGAGAGCAGAGTACTAAGTTGTCATTTAAAGGCTAGATTGTATTGAACTTCTTGAAAATATTTTACTAGCTTCATGTAGTTGTACAGAGAAACCTCCATTTGGCAAATCAGTTTGTGAATACAGTATGTCTTGATCATTGTCACCATTTTCAACATTCTCACCCATCCCTCCCAACTAGGCCCTTCCCTCACTTTTCTTAAGTTTGTAGGATATGCATTGAAATTGCCATTTAACAAAGCACTTTATGTAGACAGTGTATATTGATCTGTGTCACCCCTTTCCAAATTTTCACCCCCTTTCTAACTACTCCTTTCCTTATTTTTCTCAATTGTATGGTATCCACAATGAATTTTTTAAAATGCATATGAACTATTCAAATGAATTATATGCAAATGAATTATGAAGAAAGTGGTAAGGAAGAAATGGAAAATGGAAATATAAAAATGGCGGTGAAATATTCCACAATAGGGTCATAATGAAATTACCTATGATTCATATGTGCTAAATCAATTTTTTAATTCCAAAAATATAAGAAGGAAAAAAAAACACTAATGTTTCGTTAGGGTGAATCGGGGAAACTCTATCAGTTCAGAATCTATTCAGCTGTAGACTTTTGCCTCAAATAATGCAGTATTCTTAGCGAACTTGCAGATTGAAGTTAGGTAACTCTAAACTAATTATGTACATCTGAAATAAAAAAGAGAAGAAATCCATCAGAAGAAAAGAGTTACAAAAGCAAATTTAAGGGCTCTTTTCCACTATTTTCATCACCACATTATTTTCCCTAAAATTATGCCATGTCCTAGAGGTAAGGGGGAAACTTTTGTGGGTTTTTTTTTGACAGCAGCATCTGTGCTTTGTCTGCTTAATGAGGAAAAATTATCATCTTCCTTTTGAAATGGATAGTTCTAGGAATAAGGCCTCTTTAATTTCGTGATTGCCCTCCATAAATGTGAGACTTGGAAATCATTCCGCTTTGTATAATGGGAAGCCATCTGGTCCCCCAGAGGTGAACTGGTTCACAGTATTCCAAAATAGGTGCTGTTTCCGTGGACCAGCATGGGACATTAAAAACTCTCTCCTACTCGAAGCATTAGTAGGTCATTTGCCAAAGCACTTTTGCATTAACCTTGCCCGCATCTTGGGTGAAAAGTCTTGTGTTTTTACCGTCTGAGAATATTTATAAATGAGTCGTTGTAAGCCAGGCTGGATGTGGAATGCATGTTAAAGTCAAGTTGGAAAGCTCAGATGGGATAATAAATGCACTTAGAGAATGTTGATGCCAACAGTCTTACAGATGTGATATATTTCTGAAGTTCATTGGCAGGTAAGTAAGTAGAGGAATCTGGAGTTTAAAATTTTCTTTCCAGTTTCCTGAGAGAAGAATCAAGGGCACATTTTACTTAGGTAGTAAATGAGATTATTCTTGGAAGTGGTAGACATTATAAAGTTGGATTTTGTGATTTAAATAGAGAATACTTTAGAGAAAATGTTGGAAAAGAAAAGAAGTCCAAGACAACATAAGACCTGGATAATGACAGTAATAAATAGAAGTTTAAAAAAATAAAACAACTAGTCTCAATAGAGGAAAAAATACAAGGTGTCCCACAAAAATATTGTGTGTGTGTGTGTGTGTGTGTGTGTGTGTGCGCGCGCGCACATGCACGTGTGCAGGCATAATAGTCCAGGTGTTTAAACTAAAGACCTTGGTTACTACTCATTTGGCTTTTTCACGACTGGTGCTCTACTACTTGAGCCAAGCCTTCACTTCAGCTTTTCACTGGTAAATGGGAGTTCCACTGCCTTGGACTTTTAGTGCTGTGGATCTCCTTTGCCTTTGGTTCTGCTCAGATGGTTAGATTGTAGTTCTGTGCTTTCCTTTACATGTGAGACTTCCTCTTGCATTCATTTCATGATGTCCGTTGTAATCATGTATGTATTTATCTATTTCATACCATAATTTAAATGAGTTTTTCTTGTTCCCCTTTTCTTCTTGACATGTATCTTAGTCTGAATTTTATTTTGGGTGTCAATATGGGATTGGAACTTATTTGAACTGAGGAGTCTCATGGACTTTCTTACCTGGGCTATCTTTGAAGCAAGTGCTTTAGATCTCAGCCTCCTGAATAACTAGGATTACAGGCATGTACCACCACAGTCACTGTGCCTGGATATTTCTGAACCCTCACTAAAGTTTTGGTAATGGATTAATTAAAATATCTGTTTTATTTGAAATAAACAGGCACATTATAAGAGAATACATGCTTTTATATTTTTTATGACTTTAAGCCATTTACAAAGGTAAAACTCAGTAAAAATAAAAATTAATTTCTCTGTGTATCGGTGTTCATCTTTACTATACATATAATGCTTTAAAGATGAACAATAAATCCTACAACAATGATGACAGTAATGTTAATATCAATGGAAGTAGGAAATCTATAGGACAATAAGATGGACTCACTCCCAATTAAAAAGGAAACTACATGCAGCACAAGCCTGCTTTGTGCCAAGCCTCGTGAGATTTCCATTATTGAATATAATTAGAACAAATCAACTGTTTTCATTTTCTATGTTGCCTTCTCACCCTTGAATACATGAATGTATAATTTTACAATTGCCTTCATAGCTCAGATAGTTTCTATTTTTAATTTTGACATTAATATTTCATTGTAGGTATCTCGTGTAGACATTATAATTATTTTTAATGGTTGTTCAATATTCTATCCTGTTACAGAAGTGTAATTTTCTTAGAAATTCCCCTATTACTTTTTGGACAGTTAGATTATGTTCAGTGTTTCATAGTTTAAAAAGCAGTAAGGTGAATATTTTCATGTAAATAGTTTTTTGTATTGAGAAAGAAATATTTTAGGTTAGGCTAAATTGCTGAAGCTTAGGAGACAAATGTATGAGATTTTGATATTTGAGTTGTTTTGTTAAATAATAGTGTTGTGATTCTGGTCATCACTTTATATTTTCTGGTTAATTTAGTAAATGCAAAATGGACAAAGAAGATTTTTAATATTGTGCATGTGGAGGCAAATACTTTTCTCAAAACATTTTAGCTGCTGGGTGCCTGTGGCTCACACCTATAACCCTAGCTACTCAGGAGGCTGAGATCTGAGGATCACAGTTCAAAGCCAGCCTGGGCAGAAATGTCCCTGTGAGACTCCAATTAACCACTCAAACACTGGGCGTGGCATTATGGCTCAAAGTGATCAAATTCTAGCCTTGTTCAAAAGAGCTCAGCGTCAATGTCTAGGCCTGAGTTCGAGCCCCATGACTGGAAAGAAAAAAGGGATACTAATCAATATTTTTCTGGGAAATAAATGAATTCAGATAAAAGGCTGCCATTAGTTTTCTTTATTTCTTGAAATTTGACCACTAAACTTTTGTATATCAAAATTACTATCTCCTTTACCAATTCTTTCTTGGTTGGCTGTGCTTTGTGTCAGTACTGGGAATTTGAACTCAAGGCCTCACACTCTTACTTTTTTTCACTCAAGGCTGATATTCTAGCATTTGAGCCACACCTCCAGCTTTTTGCTGATTAATTGCATAAGAGTCTCAGATTTGTCTGGCTGGGCTGGCTTTGAATTAAGACTCACAGACTCTTGAGTAGATAGGATTGCAGTCATGAGCCACTAGCTCCTGGCTTCACCAACTCTTCAAGTGGATGAATGTGTCTCCTTTGTGCTGTATAACCAGCCCATGTGGAGAATGGTGAGTGTATGCATATAGAAGGATTGAGACACAGTCTAGCTCAGACCAAAGTAACAGGATTATTCTCCTTTTGATCTGGGATGTTTTACATCAAGTTCTATTTCAAAACATGACATAATATCTCTTTATTTCCAGCAGAGTATTTTTTCTTCGATATTTGCTTTGATCCATGATCCTCAGATCTCAGCCTCCTAAGTAGCTAGGATTACAGGCATGAGACACTGGTGCCTGGCATGTTTGTTCCTAATTTTTAAAAGTTATAGTTGGTGGTGTTGTTCAAGTGGTAGAGTGAGCAATAAGTACAAGCAAAACAATGTTTTTTAAACTGGGCACTAGTGCCTCACATCTGCCATCTTAACTACTCAGGAGGCTGAGATCTGAGGATCAAGGTTCCAAGCCTTTTGACCAACCTCTCATCCACATCTACCCTTCCCCATCAACCATTCCATGACACTCTCGGCCTCTATGAGATTAACTTTCTTAGGCCCACCTTAGGAGTGTGGTCATGTGGGTGGGTTGTTCAACTGGTCCTGGCTCAGTTCACTTTGCGTAATGTCATCTAGGGGATTCCTCCTCTTGCAGATGGCAGGATGCCATGCCTGTTATGGCTTCATGGTGTGCAGTTTTTTTTAAAAATAAATTTTCTTTACCCTTTCATGGTTGCTCAACATTGAGGCTGATTTCATATTCTTGCAGTTGTGAGTAACACTGCAGGAATATGGAAAGGTGAGTACCTTTTCAACTGATTTCACTTCCTTTGGGAATATATCCAATAGTAAGATTTCTGTATCAAAGAAATTTGAATTTTTTTAAGGAACCACTCCGATATTCTCCTTAGCAATTGTCTAATATTTTGGTTACATTCCTTCTATTTTATTTTGTCATATTAATTTAATGTCATTTTTGCTCATAATTCCTTAAGCAGTTGAAATGCTTTTTGGAATTATTTGTTTAAATTCTCAGGTTTAAAACTAGTAGTAGTGTAGAATATACTTATCAGCCTCATAATAATAGTAATAATGTAATAGTAACAATAATAATAATAGTCCCTAACTCTTTATTGGTATTGAATAGTTTTCACTTTTAATCCCATTTCAAAGATGAGAAAACTGAATCACAGAGATTGAGTGGCTTGTCCAAAATTGCACTGGTCAGTCAAGCTCTTTGTGTTTTCTTCTCTGAACTTGAAGTTTAAACACAGTGGATCAAAGCTATTTGTTTTTGTCCTGTTTGAAATATTTCAAATCATCCTCACTGAAAGTCTGAAATACTGAATGCAATGTATAACAGGTATTCTTGAAGCCAAATTTGTAATTGAACTTTTAGAGTCCTCGCTACATCTCTACAAAATGTGAGTTTGGAAATCACAGGTATTCAATGGCCTGAGAACCAGTCTGAATCCACTCCAAGTAACTGATACAAAATTAATCTCCCTTTGCTCCTGTGACTGGTAGAGCAAAGATGTCTTTTAAGATAAAACAGCAGGCATCTGGCAAGATATGGAGACTAGAGACGGGACTTTCATGGTTCCCCTGCGGGAAATGTGGGTGATAATGAGTAGGTCAGCTGACATTGTCAGCCTGGCTTTTCTCAGTTGCTGATACTTCTCATGAGCAGGGTAGGTGAAGGGCATAGCAGGCTAGTCAACTGTTTGCAGTTCAGGTTATAGCTTTCCCACTACAGGTTCTGCATGAAAGTCCTTCATTTATTCAAGCTTGAGATTCTTCCTCTCTTGTTGTAAGGATGCTGATATGTATCACCCTTACTTCCTACAAGAGCAAAATGAGGTGTATGTATGGTGCTTGCTTAGTACATCCATCTGTCAGTCTACTGTTGAACAATAAAAACAAATTACCAATACATCCCACAGCAAGGATGAAGCTCGGAAACACTAGGCTTAAAGCAAGAAACCAGATGCATTATATGGTTAGTTCTCATGCCTGGAAAAGGCCAAGTTGATTAGTGATTGCCTAGGGATGAAAATAGCTACCAGGGAATATCTTTAGAGCCACATAATTGTTCTAAACTTGCATTTGGGTGAGGGATCTGCATTTCTATAGGTGTACTGAAAATCATGGAATTCCACACTTGAAAACGAGGCATTTTATGCTCTGGAAATTATAACTCAATAAACCCTTCGAAAAGAAACCTAATGTTTGGCATAGCCAATGCACAATATCTTCTTATCTTTAGCTTATTTCACTAGTCTTTATTATTTGTACTGCTGAGATTTTTATCATCCGTATTCCTTACAATGAGAGATTCTGAGATTAGGCCTCAGGGCCCTGCACATAGGCAGATTTCAATATTTTATCAGCTGCTTAGATGAAGATGTGCTTTCAGATTGGAGAATGACACAGCTGAAGAGGATAACTAATAGGGTAGAACCCCAAATGAATACCTGGAATTGTTCTGACAACCTGAAAAGCTAAACCAAACCGAAAGCACGAAATGTAACAAAAATAAAACTAAGAACTGGCACAAGCTGGCATCGTCAGGCAGGAAAAGAGATATAAAGCAGCTAGATTCTCCAGAAGCTCTTGTTCTTATTAAACAATGTGTGTACTTTTGAGGAATTGATTCCTAGAGAAACTAGCTTTTAGAAATTCAACCCTAAAGTAGAAGCCCCAATGTATAGATAGTTAGTAGATGCTAAATTTTGAATAGATGCTAGCGAAATATGCATCCCAAATGTTCAGGCCTTATTTTCACATAATAATTATTGGTAAAGTATAATGGTAAAAGTTCAAGGTTTATGATAATGAGCATCTCTGCAATACGCATTTTGTGTATATTATCTCCTTTAGTTCTTATTGTAAATCTACACACAGATTTTTTAAAATCATATTTAGACATTCAAGTTTGAGTCCTGTAGTTTTAGATCAATAGCTAGAGAATGTAAACTGAGTTTTTAAAAAAAAGTTAGTCAGAATTCAGGGTTTCTGGTTTCAGGACTTAGCTGTGTGTTCTGCCTTTGGTCCTTGAATGCTAGCAAAATGGAAAGACAAAAGCAAAGAGATCCATGGCCTTTGCACTTTGGTTGAAGGGGGACACGGATGACTTACCAGAGCGAGGACAAGCTTATTTTAGCTCTAATCCCCTGATAGGGCTGTGTATCCTCCAGTGTTCTTCGCTGAGCTTCCTCTAGTGATCTGTGTGAGGGCACTGAGGTGTCAGAGGCTACAGCCATTCCTACAAGAAGGCTGGAAGCTTAGTAGAAACAGCTGTTTAGTAAGAGGCTATTAGTAGGCCAGACAACCAACAGACTATTCTGCTGAAATGTATAATCCATTTTTAAATGGCTTGGAAATAATCACTTAGGCATTGGTTTGGAACAGGCTTATTAGCTGTCAGAAGTGTGATAGGAAAGTCTCTATGTTGAAATGTACTTTTAAACGACTCCAGGAGTGGAGATATGAGGAGCACAAGTCAAAGCTAGCCCCAGAAGATAAATCAGAGATTATAAATGTATGTGAAAATCTAATTTTTTAAAAATGGGTGATCGCTTCATGGGTAGAACAAGAAAGTTCTGATGAAAGGCATTTAGTAAGTGAAAAGGTATTCCACATTCATAGACAAGACAGTAATTTTCCAGGTTGTCAGTTTGTCCCAACTTTTCACATTTGACATTTGAAATTGACCTCCCATCTCACTAGTTCTGCTAACCCCCTAACATAGTGAAGACAGTGGGTCAGCTTCCTGACACTGTAATCAAGTATATGAGAGGATTAAGAGAAAAGTTCCCATTGGATTAATGGTGGCAGAGTCCATGAGCACACTTACCCATTTAGCCCTCTGCTGGCAGCGATTGCACTGGCAGAGAACACGTGCTAGAACAAAATATGCCTTGTGGTCATGAAGCCAAAGAGAAAGAAGAATGAGCCAGGGTCCTATGATTTCAGTTGGGGATCTATGCCCATGACCTAGAGATTTTCCAGACTTCTCTAGGTCCAAAGCACCTCCCCATGGGATGGAGAAAAATACAGCCATAAAGCTTTGGGTGATACTCAGTATCCAAATTGTATTAGGCAGTAGGTTCATGACTCTATTGTTCCACCACGCTTCTTCCCATCGACCATACCTTCTGAGTTGAGGGTTGCATCTGCATTGAGAAGCCCTGAACCTGGCCTGTGATGTTAGGTTGGGATGCAATGCCCCAGGAACCTCTAGAACACAGTGACTCTGAGAACTGGGCATTATTTCTGAGATTGTGGAAACAGTTTCTGCAGAACGTTAAGGGAGATGTGGGACAGGAGGGTTTTCTAACTTGTAACTCCAGCACTTGCTCAGTTGTCTTCTTGACCCTGGACTATCTCACCTGGTTGCAGCAGAGGGGAGGGGTACAGATGACTCCTTAAAGGCTATTGAAATCAGTGCCAGACATTTCCAGAAAGGAGCTGCTCCTGGGATCCTGAGCTGTATTCTGCATGCTCTGGTGGTATATATGGCTACCAGGGTCTTAGGAGTCTCATGCTGAGCAAAATCAAAGGGGAACCTGTTAAACATCTGATTAGAAGAGATGATAATCAGGCTGGTGAAATGCTTGGATTTCAAAATAACTTAATGTCATGGTCAAAAGAAACTGTGCACCTCATTTATAATCAGTACTTTAGTACCAAGCAAAATCTAACTTAATTCTTTTGGACAAATACTTCCCCCACAGTATGTACCTTCAAATCAAAGCCAGACACATTTAAAATGTGTCTGAAGCACACAAAACCCAATTTTTAAATGAACATGCAGATCTGATGTTTTTCTTTTCCAAACACATTATATTTGTGCGCATATAACTCCTGTTTGGGAATGATAGTAAGTCAATGATGTTTGGTAGCTGGAGAATATTTGACAAGTTGAACATCTTAACCAAATTGAAAACTAAAGTCACTATTTTCAAGCTTACTTGATTTGTTTATTATGAGATTTAGTAATATGTTTTAATGTTTTTTTCTTTAAGTTAAAAGATCTTTCTTATGGGGAGAGGGGGTTGGTGAGTACTGGAGACTCAGAGACATCTGTAAGATGTTATACCATTTGGACCACACTTGCTTCCAGTCCTTAGTTTGTTTCTTCAGATATGGTCTCATACTTTTGCCCAGGAAGGCATTGAATTTTGATCATTTTACTGAGGTAATTTTTGCTGGTTCTTCATTTCCTTTTCCAGGTTTTCCAAGCCTGCTGGACTACTGAGTTCATCTTTCTGATTTTTTTCTTAACATCCCTCCCTGTGATAATGGGCCTGTTACACATGTGTGCTACCATTCCTAGCGTGTTTGTTGAGATGAGGTCTCATTAACATTTTACCCTGGCTAGCCTTTAACTACATTATTCCCAGTCTCTTTCTCCCAGTTATGTTCTTCCAGTTCCTGAGATTTAGCCACCATGGCCAGTCCTTTAAAGCAATCTTCCTTCATATAAATCAGATAGAAGTTTGTAGCCATATGGAAATGAAGGCTTATCAAATACCTGCTTTCCACTTGTTTTCCTCTACCAGCATTTGAGTTATCACTACAGATTCACAGAGTACAATTTATGAAAAATCTTTTCTGTATACAATTCCAGGGCTCCTACACACTGTGACTCACTGGTAGAAGCTAATTTATTGGTGAAGTTTCTAATGTAAAAATAGTTTTCATTCGTGTAAGCATGTTATCTCTAAGCCTGATTCCTTTCTCTGCTTGTTATAGCAAATATGTTTGACATTACTCCAGTGCTTTGTATTTTAGAAGTTTTGTCACTGCTTGGAGAGAAAGACATTGCTTAAACTTAACCTAAGAAAATAACGAGAAGGAAGGCTATTATGGCACTCACAGAGCCGTGTATGTAGATCAGAGGTAGAGCACTTCCTGGCATTCATAAAGTTCTGAATTTTATACCAATGACTGCAAAGAAAATCACATTCAGTTTTAAAAGAATTTAATAACACTTAACAATTACATTGTTTTGAAACCAAGAGCTCTCTATGGCAACTAAATTCTTTACTTCCCTTCCAACCAACTTATCAGCCAAAGAACCATTCACCCATCCCTCCATTCATTCACTCATTCATTCAGTGACCCTACAAGTTATCCCTTGCCAGGAGATTTAGAAATGAAAATATATACTCTTAGTCTTCAAGAAAGTCACAGTAAAACTTCTCACTTACTACCAGTATTTCAGACACTGTATCAAAGATCATTTCCTTCAAGCTAAAATAAAAATATGTGCTCTGGGTGTGTACATTTACAATGCAAATATGCCAAAAAAACTTCTGAAAGAACATTAGCACTTGTTTAAAAGTCTCTCTTTTTTTTATTCTTTCTCATCTAAGACATCTGTATCTAGATGTTTAGAAGCCTTTGGCTAGATGTTGCACTGATACTGATCTCTGTCTCTGCCCTTGTAATTTCAGGAACACATGGGGCGCTTTCTTTTATGCTCTTTTTATTTTCTAATCTAACCTGGCCACAGTCAGACTTTTTGAAAAAAATGTATCAACATTTGATAGCAAATTAAGTTTTGCCAAACCAAAGAACTTCTGCCCATAAATCTTGTTTGTGAAAATAGATACAGACAGCTGAACTGTGACTCGGTAGATTTTAGGACTGAAGACATAAAAGCAGATTTAGCAAACGTGTAAATCAGCACAGATTAAGATATTTCTAATTTCCGTTTTCCTTCCTGAGTATATCTTGCCAATTAACACCTTCAAAGCAATGAGTGATTTGTAAAATTTGTAATTATCTGTGTTACAGGCTTCCTTCTTTGGACATTAGTCAAACCACACATTTTGTAATCACTCAGTCTTCAAGTCAAACTATTGGGGAATGATCTCAAAAGTCTAGAAGTAAAGATATCACTATTAATGATGTAAATTCATGTGCGGTCAGGAAATGCATAAAACAAATCTGAACTTTTAGACCTATATAGTAGCTGTCAATATCAATGCCTTGTCTTCTGTATGCAGTAGTATATTACAATTCCCTCCGATGGAAGAGCACTCACAAGAAGAGTAACTAACTAACATAACACTCTGTAAATTGAATGGAGTCTCCACATTTAATAATAGATACCCCGGAATCACAGATTAAAAAAGGAATGATAAATAATACAAGGAAATCCAAACCATTCAGCTCCCCGCTGCTCTATAGAGACACATTCGTTTCGGTTGAATATTTACCCACACATAGGCCAATTATTATCATTTTCTTTGTGTTTTGAGGTTGAAAATATTTTCCATATCAGCATGTATGGACCTATTTTACCTTTCAGTGCACTAAGAAACATCCCTGTTGCAAAGATTATTTGGAAGGTTTTTCCAGTCTTGAGAGAATAAGATTCTTACACAAAATAGTTTTGTTTGTTTGTTTTTTCAACAAAGGGGCTTGTGTGTTTGGGCATCCTAAACACTGCTGGGGCATTGACTGAGGATTCCCAGGGCCTACTATGATGAGACTATTAAAAGAATGCAATGGAATAGCATCATGCACTTAACGTCTCCCATCCTACTCACACCCTTTGATTCTGTCTCCTCTGAAAGTCCTTCTCTTTCTTACTGGATAAAACGAAAGAAAAAAAAAAAAAACACCCCAAACTCCATGTTCTGAGGTTTGAAGAGTTGCTTTGTGGGCTCCATTTAGGAAGGAGAGAGTGCTAATTTTACAACCTCCCACTCCAAGAGAGAGCTAGGTAAATCAGTACTAGTCACACAGAGGGAGGCTTTTCCTCCATCTTGCTAACTTTAAAAGAGGGTTAATATAGGATGTGATGTCTGTGTTTACTTAGACTAAGCCACTGTTGAAGAAAAATGATGGAACTCAATCTTTTCTTTCTTTTCTCTCTACTTCTATCTAACTAGGCCTTTCACATTAACATTCTTCATTTTCCCTAAGGAATACCTATCTTGCATACTTAACTTTTGTTTTAAACATATATATGCATGTTATACATAACTGTACAGTCAGTTCTGCTGTGTTATTGTGTCTGTGAACACACATGGCCTTGAAGGCAAATAGGAAGAGCCAAAAGATGGAAACCATATAATGCTGTATGATCTCTTTTGCTAGGCTGGAGTTGCTAAACTATCAGAGATAGAATTTTCTCTCGCTTTCCTATAGAAGGATCTATAACCTCCAAGCAACTTGAAGTTTGATTTTATGGAATTTAGGAGCCCATTCTTCTGAACCTGTCTCAAGTTGGTTGTGGTAGCCCTGCAGGTTGTGAGTTCTTGGACCTGAAGACTTGTGTCCTGTAATCAACGCCACTGAATATACCAAAACTGAAACATTTAATTTTGTTGAAAATCAGGACCCTTGTTCAGGGTTCAAGTGTCCAGAATGAGAGAACAGAGGCTGTTGATGGATGTCTGCATGCAGATTCCAGAGTTGGAACCAATACTACTTCTCTTATTTGCCATATTTTAGATAAATAGATGAATGTGTAATTCCTAATAAATACTTTATCATGTTTGCCTTTATCTGCTTGGCTTGCCATTTAATTCATGTGTGTGTGTGTGTGTGTATACATGTGTATGTCAACCTTGGGGCTTGAACTCAGGGCCTGTGTGATATCCTTGAGATTTTTTTTTTGGTCTAGATTAACACTGACACTTCAACCACAGCTCCACTTCCAGCCTTTTGGTAGTTAATTGGAAATAAGACTCTCAAGGAAAACCCTGCCTGGATTGGTTGACAACCTCAATTGTCAGGTCTAGCTAGGATTACAGGTATGGGCCACCATTGATTGGCCACTTACTCCCTTTATATGATACGCTGGGTTCACCCATTTAAGAAATGACAGCAAACAAAGGAAGGGAAAACAATAGCTAAACTTGAATTAGCTATCTTCTTTTCTAATGCTTGCAAAGAGCCACATAGGATGACCCCAATTCCCAGACGTGAAGTGAAATGGCCGCTTTGTAATTCAAGCCAAAGTATCCAGAGCCATTTCACTCCATCAGACTTGGTAAGAAGATGGTGCAACAACTTGATGGTTCTATAGTTCCATGGATTTAATTCTGTGAACATAAAAATATTGATTATCCTGAGGGTATTAAGAACGGTTTTTACGGGTTGAATATTTTCCTGGCTTTAAACGGTAGTTCTTACCAACAGCTGCACATTTTACTGTTAGTGCCTTCAAGTTCTTAAATTGTAGGCGTCGTGTTTCATTTTGATGGTGGAGTTGTCTGCCTACCTCTACACGAGGAGTTAACGCTGAGCATCTTTCTTTATGGAGGTAGCAAGGTGAGAGAGTAGCATTTCACATTCAGCTTTTAAGAGGGTTTCCTTTGGAATAAGTGCAGGAGTGAGGCTAGCATAATATCCTTTCAGAGGGTAATGCGTGTTAGTCCTATTGGGGTGGTTTATCTGTCAGAAGAAGCTCATGCTCAGGATGGTTGATGGTAACTTATTAGCTTCTTGAAGCAACTTTCCCTAAAATGTTCCAGCCCAAGTGAAAGACAAACCCCAAACAGATTGCTGGTTTCTGGGTTTCAGATGTCAGGAGAGAGAATCTGAGCACAAATGCTGTGGTGGCTTCTCCCTTTGGAAATTTTCACCTTCAAGCTTTTCATCTAGTGATTAATACAGTGTTACTGTTGGGTTGAATACTGAATGGTGAATTTTTTGGGGGGTGGGGGAAAGGAAGGTTTGTTTGTCAGGAAGATTCTTCGTTCTTTGCTAATGAAGCACACATGTTCAATGTGCTAATGCAGTTTTGAAATACCTGTTTTGTACAGTTTGGAAATGTGAACAGAAATATTTGGAGGACTTAATGAAAGTATCTTTAAAAGAGGATGTTTCCTGAAAGTTGTTCTGCCTTGTCTTCCCATTTACCTTCATTGTTTACGCTACCTGCAAAGTGGACTTAATGACCAGAACTCTAGAAGCTGTTTATAACAAAGTCGTAATCTTGAAGATGAAAGTAGGCTAAAGTAGTGGAGAAACATGATTCAAGAACCACAGGTCTTGGGCTGGGAATGTGGCTTAGTGGTACAGTGCTTGCCTCCTATACCTGAAACCCTAGGTTCGATTCCTTAGCACCAAGTATATAACAAAGGCCAGACGTGGTGCTGTGGCTCAAGTGGCAGAGTGCTAGCCTTGAGAAAAAAAAAAAAGAAGAAGCCAAGGACAGTGTTCAGACCCTGAGTCAAGCCCCAGGACTAGCAAAAAAGGAAAAAAAAAAAAGAATCATAGGTCATATAGGTCTTTACTTGATAAGTATTAACTGCTGTTCTATCTCTGGGTTTGCTTATCAGTTTTTTTTCCTATGAGTCAGACAGAAACTTTTTTATTTGAACCAGTATTGTTTTTATTTTACTCTCATATTTAGTTCAAGCAATTTTGACAGAATGAGGTTTCACATGAATGATGCTAACAGCACTGGAATTCTGGCAGATTAAAAAATTGTGGGAATGAATACTGGGAACAATCCCAGTAACTTTCAGAAATTTATCATATTGGACTAGGCATTCTATTTTTTCTGTATTTTGCTTATTTGAAAAATAGAATGATAGCCCTATGTTTTACATTAGGCTATTTAGGGATGCTTCAAAAACCATAAAATATTACGTGCATGCCATATTTTCCAATAATACTATACTCTTGGATTAAAGTAGAATTTTTTATCCCCAAATTCAGTAATTTTTACTTTTAAATACAATTTTTATTCCTATGGAGAAGTTTTATTAGATCATTAAAACAATCTAGATACCTAAGAAAGTTTTCTGCATGGAGTAATTGTACTTACCTGGAGAAAGTTATTTTCAATTTCAGAGCAGTTGAAACAGGCGATTATTTTTTTCCCTTTCAATATTATATTCAACATCTTAGAGACATCTCTAAAAGTCTAAAATTGAAACATCCTTCAACTTCCCATTTTAAACATTATTTCCTCACCTAAAACTTTTAGAACTGCCAAACAGGAAATAAAATCTTCTTTTTTGGTAATTTCCAATAGAATTTTTAATAGCTTCTTAAAATACTTACCTATATGTTTTATACTTCTCTCCTGGACTCCTTAAAGCAAACACCAAATCTAGACTTGTGTAAAATTCTGACACATATATTATGGCTTATTCAATGAATGCTTGTCCAATGGTTAAATAACATAAGCTATTTGTTTATTTTAGAGGTGCATATACTATAGCATTTTTATGTAACTCAGGTACAGTCTGAGAAATTAAGTGCAGTCTTCGAAGTGTGAAGAAAAATTCAAGTTTGGATCCAGGATTCAGCTCCTACATCATGGCAGAAAGATGGAGCCAGTAGCAGCTCTATCTGAATAACAACAAGTTAGACTGTGTCTGCATTTGCTCAGAAAAGTAATGACTGGAAAGGTAGAAATTTTTCTACCCAGGAGAGGCTAGTGTCTAATATCTAACTTTTCTAAGTAACATTATTATTATTATTAGTTTATTTTATTTATTTATTTATTTATTTAGGCCAGTCCTAGGCAGTGAACTCAGGGCCTGAGCACTGTCCCTGGCTTCTTTTTGCTCAAGGCTAGCACTCTGCCACTTGAGCCACAGTGCCACTTCTGGCCATTTTATGTATATGTGGTGCTGAGGAATCGAACCCAGGGCCTCATGTATACGAGGCAAGCACTCTTGCCACTAGGCCATATCCCCAGCCCTAAGTAACATTATTTTTAAAAAAGGAAAGAATTGATCAAATATTCCTTTTAAATAGCAACTCAAATTTATGACATCCTTCAGTGAGAAATGGTAAAATTCTACCAGTAAGTCAGATGCTGGTGCATCAGTCCATAATCCTGGCTACTTAGGAGCACTATCTAGCAGTATTGTGGTTCAAAGCCAGACTTGGTAGTAAAGACTCTGCTCTCCAATGAGCCACCAAAAAAACTGAATGAGAGCTATGGCTCAAATGGTAGAATACCAGCTTTGAGTGAAAAAGATATGGGCAATTAGCCCTCAAGTTCAAGCACCAGTATTGGCACATACATTAAATTCTTGTAGGTCCTACACTACCTATTCTTTGTTTTGTTTTGTTTTTGCCAGTCCTGGGGCTTGGACTCAGGGCCTCAGCCCTGTCCCTGGCTTCTTTTTGCTCAAGGCTAGCACTCTACTTCTTGAGCCACAGTGCCACTTGTAGCTTTTTTCTATATATGTGGTGCTGAGGAATCGAACCCAGGGCTTCGTGTATACGAGGCATGCACTTTACCACTAGGCCATATTCCCAAACCCCCTACGCTATCTATTCTTGAGGACATTTGATCTACTTAATATTAGTTTAATTTTACTTGCTTGTTTTTTTATCAGCTTATTATGCTTTTCACTGGTGTATTGATCATTCTTACATAAAATACTGCTCTTTCTTTAATAAGTAAATGATGTCTTTCTTTTCTTTTCTCCAATGATCGAAAACCTTTCATACACATTCTTCCCCCATGGAAACCTATATCAAATCCTTAATATGACATCCAAGATCCCTGAGAATTGGTCCAGATCATCCAAACCCATACTTGGAATTTCTCTAGTATCTTTGCCTTTATATGGATTCATTCATTATCTTATCTTCGGTAAACCCATACTTTGGTATATTTCACCACATACCATCCACAGTTCTCACTCTGATATGTATAATGACTAGTATAATATGCTTTATTCCCGAGTGTCCACATACAGAGACCAAAACTATCGCCGGGAGAAGAGATTAGAAAATAAGGGAGGTATTCACATAAGGTACACACAACATTATTTCAAAAGCATGGCATTGAAAGTTTCACCTATTTTATCTTAACATTTCTTTTTTTTTTTTTTTTTTTTTTTTTTTGGCCAGTCCTGGGGCTTGGACTCAGGGCCTGAGCACTGTCCCTGGCTTTCTTTTGCTCAAGGCTAGCACTCTGCCACTTGAGCCACAGCGCCACTTCTGGCCGTTTTCTGTATATGTGGTGCTGGGGAATTGAACCCAGGGCCTCATGTATACGAGGCAAGCACTCTTGCCACTAGGCCATATCCCCAGCCCCTATCTTAACATTTCTGATTAGTGATACTAATCTTAATGTTACTTCTCTATTCTTGCCTATTTTGTTGAATAATGAAAAGCCAACATTTTTCATTCTCTACTGGACAATGTTTTAATTACTTCCAGAGCACTTAATATGTAACCTGGAACTATTAAATTTACTTACTAATTACTTTCCTGTTGTTTTTCTCACTCCCTGGATATAAATCCCCTGACTGATATTATCTGCAGCATCAAAAAAGAAAAAAAAAGATTAAATAATTCCAAACGCACCATGACAATATATTATGTCAGTTAGTAAAATTTACTTACATATATTTATATGTGACTAATTTGATAGCTAATCCTATTTTATTTCTGTTTCTATATATTAAGACAAATTCCTAGGAATCTTTACTATATAGATTTTGAAATGTGATTAATCATTACCAATTACATTTGGAATAAATCTAGTTCATTATTGATTCAGGCCTAAGAGAGAAGCAAAAATGTGATATTATACAATAATTTCAGGTTAGTCTATTTAGAATTTGCCATAAATATTTACCTTAGTGTCTATATCACTTTATATTCCCTCCAGTAATGCCTGAGTGGTCCATTTTCTCCACAATCTAGCCAACATTTTCTGCTGGTCATTATTAATTTTACATTTTAGCCATTCTGGTAATGTATATTATATCTCATTATGACTTTCAATTTTTCTATTCCAAACATCTATTCTTATTAAACCTCCATACATTTTATCATGCTGTATATTTAATCCAATCTCAATTTTTCTTTATTAGTTTTTGAGTCTTAGAGTTTTTTATATATCATAGTACAAATTGTTTGATGTCAATTGCAAACATTTTGTCTGAATCTATAGTTTGTCTTTTCATATACTTAACAGGATATTGCTCAAAACAAGTATTCTTTTCATTTACTGAGATCTAATATTTCTTTTCTTTTTAGTCTATTATATTTATTGTATTGAGTAAGAACTATTCTAATATTTCTTTTCTCTTTAGTCTATTATATTTGTTGTATTGAGTAAGAACTATCTACCTGAACCCATGTACTACAGATTTTGGGCTTGTGCTTTTTCTACAATATTTATAGCTATCTATTTTATATTTACATTCATAATTCATCCTGAGCAAATGCTTATATAAGGTATGACGTTCAGGTTATATTCATTCGTCATGGATGTCCAATAGTTTATACCACGGTTGAAAAATTATTCTTCTTCTGACATTTTTTTTCTTGTTTTCTTTAAAGTCACTTCTACCTCTAGTTAATGTGGAGTTTCTTTTGTGGAGTGATATAATTATTTTATATTAAATTAAATTATGATTGCTGCACAAATATCTGAAAATGCTAGAAAGCATTTAAATTGCTTGTGTTAAAGAGATGAAATGCATAAGCTGTGAATTGTGTATCCCATTACTGATAGAAAAATGATAGGGCATGTTGTAGGGGTCTACTTAAGTATTCTCTATTTGGATCTTTCCATCTATGACTGCTTTCTGCCAGTTCCACTCTTCATGGTTAATACAGGCTTATAGTAAAATATTATTGTGAAAAAATGATTTATTTTCCATTGTTCTTCACTGTCTAGGTTGTGTGTGGGCATATGAGTATATGCATGTATATGATAGTGGGACTTGAACTCAAGACCAGTATGCTTTTCCTTAGCTTTTTTGCTTAAGGCTAACACTCTACCACTTGAGCCACATAGGCCCAATTCCAACATTTTGGTAGTTATTTGAAGGTAAGAGGTTCATAGAAGTTACTTACATGGTTTGGATTTGAATAGCTATCTACAGAACTCATTAGGACTATAGGTGCATGCCACCAGAACCCTGCTTCTTTGTCAAGAGTTTTAAAACTACTATATTCCTCTACTGGTCTCCAAATGCATTATATAATTTTCATGATTTATTTTGATTGTGTGTTAATTGAACAAAATAATGAATTGTACAATCATATTTCATAAAAGCATATACTGTACTTTGGGGAACTGGATGCAAATTTCACAAAGAGTACAGATTAATTTGGGGGAGATGAATCCAAGCCTTCTTTCATTTTTTATCAAAAAATTTGTTAATTCCAGGATACAGAAACTTCATGTGCTTTGTGAAATATATATCTACATATCTCAATTCCTTCATCATGATTGTAAATTGCACTGTTGTTCATTTTGCTTCTAATGTCAAATATTAGCAGACACAATGGCTTTTAAGTATTTGTTTTGTATCTTGAGATACTGTGGACCTGAACCTTTAAATTTTTAAGGTTTCTTTGTGAGATGAAAAGTTATCATTGTGGGCTCTCTCTCTCGACTTCCCCTTGCTTGGGAGGGGGGAAGGGGCTTGTCCGCCCCTTCCTGGGTGGTCCTTTATCGCTCACATGGGAGCGATGGCCACAGGTAGCCTCGGTGGCATGTGGTCGCAGGGTGCCCCAAGAACGACACGGATGCGTGGGCCCCTGGAGAAAACCTCTAGGGCTTCTGTTTATTCAAATGAGGAGCCTCCCAGATATACCCCCCAAAGGCGGGCACAAGAGAGGGGCCCCTGATTGGTCCCAAGGAGCTGTCCCTCAAGTGATGTCAGACTTCCTTTGTGGGCAGGGGTCCAGTCCCCAAGGATGGGCCCCTGGGGGTACCCCTCCGCCATAACACACATGCTAGCCCCAGGAACAGGGGCTTCTCTTCCTGTTAAAGACAGGAAGGGGAGGGACAGGCTGAGGTCAGCTGTGGCCCCTTAAAGGTGCAGCTGACCCCAACATATTATAATATAAGCAAAGAAGAGGATAGTTTTCATAGACACGGTAAGTGGCCAGGAGAGGGAAAACATCCTGGTTGGTGAGAGGAACATCAAGTTCAAGCCATTGAACCGTGGAGGTTATTGGCAAGCAAGGCCTTAGATGGTGGATTTTGTACGGGTTGGTGTTGAGTTTAAGATGATGGAATTTGTATGCATTGGTAAGTGTTTGGCTTTGCCAGATGGCTGGTAGGAGTCCACTGGAGGATTTGTTTTAAGCAGGAGGATATGTTTAGATTTCTATTTTGAAACAGCACCCTGACATCAGTGTGGAGAAGAGATTTCAACAAGGGCATTTCATTTTTTATTCATTTGCAGGTGAAAAATGCTACAACAAAATAGCACAGTTTAGAGATCAATAAATAGGATGAGTTAAAATGTCTGGAAGGAGCATTTAGACTTCTGAATACAAAATGCATTCTGCAGAAATGGCTAGTGATCCTCATATGATTTATAGCATTAGTAGATATGAAGAGGCTATTTTGTTATTTAATTTAATACATTAATAAGAAGACTGGGTGTATCTGTCTTCTCTTCTAAAAATAGCCAAATTCACATTTTTGTGGATCTAATCATTTTATGAATACCTTTGTTAGCTGTCATTGGCCTCTGTGTCTGAGAAAACTTCAACAATTTAATATTTTCTAAATGGCATTCATTCTTAGTATTCTTCTGTTGAATAAGTGGGTTCATTGAGTGGTTGGAGTCCTTTGAGAAAAGAAATTGAGCGGTGAGTTAATTATAGAGTTTATTGAGATTCATTAAGCATATCCAAGTTTTTGTAACCATTGATAAAAGAAGTTGATTCAGCCAAGACTCATCAGTGTATACTTTAACCACTGATATTTTCTCTAATATCAAGAAATACTGAAGAAAATCACATTTCTATGTGGTTAGCTGGTGGTAAAATCCATTCAAAGTGAATCAGGGACCTTAATGTAAGGCCTGGTACATTGAAACAACTACATGAAAGCATATGGTAAAACATTTGAAAACAGAGGTGTGAGCGACTACTTCCTGAATAGATGATAATAGTTCAGCAAATAATTCAGCAACAATTGATGGATGAGATTAACATCACATTAAAATGCTTCTTCAATTTGAAGGAAACAATCGTCAGAATCAAGAGACAATGGGAGAAAATCTTCACCAAATTATTCAGTGGATAATGATAAATATCCAGAAATAAGGCTAAAACATTATTAGTAGATCAAATAAGTGAAAGAGTAAACAGTCCAACTAATATAGAGACAAATAAAATGAATAGACATTAGTTCTCAGAACTACAAATTAATACTAAATATATGAAAAAATGCTCATCATCCTAAGCAGTAAAGGAAATGTCAATGAAAATGACTGCAGAACTCTACTTGCTGGCTTCTGGTGATGAGTTGGAAATAATAATCTCACAGACTTTCCTGTTCAGGCTGGCTTTGAACCATTCTTCTCAGACCTCAACCTCCTCAGTAGCTGAGATTACAGGCTCGAGCCAGTGGCCCCTGGTTGACATTGTGTTTTGTAGTTGAGATCAATCCTACCCAATGATTTCAAGGTTAACATATTTACTTCATTAAAATATATTTATTTTCAAAGTGATGCACAGAGGGGTTGCATTTTCATATGTAAGGCGGTGAGTACATTTCTTTGAGAAAACTTATCTCCTCCCTCTTTTTCTCTTACCTTCCTCCCTCCCCAATTACCCCTTCCCATTGTACCGTTAGTTTACCCCATATTGTCTTCTAAGTATTGCTGTTGGATTGGTTTGTCTTTTACCCTTTGTCTGTCTGTTTTGATGTTCCCCTTCCCTTCCCTAGTTCCAGTAAACAGATACACAATACTCAGGGTACTAATATCAGTTACAGTTTTTAAACTAGTCTGCTTTCAGATTGCAAACACCAAGATAAATAAATTACGCATAATAAGGGTGGATGTTTACTTTGAGGTAGCATGAATTTCTGATCCTGGAGACAAGGGTACACCCTTTATATCTGATATTCTCTCACAATATTTCCACATCACAGAGTTAAAAGACAATAGAAAAGTGTGGATTCTGGCAGAGGTTTACGTAAAAAGAGCTTTGAAAAAAAATTTAGAAAGGAAACTTGACCTCTAAATCTCTGACTCACCTGCATGCTAAAATTAATCTGGAAATTGATTGAAGAAGCAAAAGAAAAAAAAGTAGAAAAAAAGGCAAAACAGTCCACTTTCTCAGAGCAGAAAGAAAGAAAATAAAGCCTCAATTCCCTTTCTTCTCTTTTTTTACTTATGCAGATATATGTAGCTACAGGTTTGGTCTATTCTAATCAATATTGTTTTCCTGATGTGACCGTATGATAACTTTTTTTATGTGCTTGACCACTTGAGTCATATTCCCTACCTCTTTGCTTTTGCTATTTTTTAAAGGTCAGATGCTTTCAGTGCTAGGCTGGACATGTCTCGTCCTATGGAAGCCTCTTGTGTGTAGTAATGATGACAGACTGGAGCCCCCCAATGCTGCTATTAATCAAAGAAGGGTTTTTGTAATAACATGTTACATGGGCTGACTTAGAACCACAGTCCTCCCAGTCTTGCCTATCTGAACAGCTGGCATTACAGGCATATACCACCATACCTGGACCTACACTGCAGTCATCCTAACAAATATAGAACCTTCACTGGATTCAACTCGGCTTCTTTGAGTGCCGCTGACCTGGGAAGCTTCTCTCTCATGTTGTTCCACCTGCCAAAGGTCTAACAGCAAGCAGTTTTTCTTTAAGCCACAAAGGTTAGCAATGACTACCCTGGCATAAAAGCCTGAGCAAGGTTTTTTGTAGTTGATGGAAGGCTTGCCAAAGGATAAAATGAAAAGCGACTGCCACCTAGCTAGTGCCTACCTACAGTCTCTGGAGCGGACGGAAGAGCTCAGTTACAGAGGAGAATTGTCTATGGAGTTCCACATTAGCGGGGGAAAAAAAGCTGTTTATAAATAATAATGACCTTAGTGGATGAGGAGAAATGCAGTCAACGTTTGCTGAGCCAGACAGGTTGATGTAGGAGAGACTGCATCAACACACAACGTCTGGGAGGGAGGCAGATGCTCAGAAATTCAATTGCTTTCTCCCATAATTCAAATGGACCATGAATTTAGTAGGTGCTCAATAAATATTTGTTGAACTAGTGAGTAAACAAAAGTAATCAAACAACTACTTGCCTCTAATGAAAGTCCATGAATTAGAGCCTGCTTAGACTAATGGAACTATTGGATTTCAGGAATAAGACCAAAATTCTGACAGAGGAACTTGGAAAATGATCACTCATCTATGAATCGCAGAGAGAGAAAATGCATAATGGAATTCTAGGAAACTCACTTTGCTCGCAAGTGTGATGTTCATTATGGTGGTGAGAGGTCAGAGGATAAGAGGGTGTAGAGTGGCATTAATGTGTGTGTGTGTGTGTGTGCATGTGTGTGTGTATGTATGTGTGCATTCTATATAATTTATGTGAAGCAGTATCTAGTAAGAAGATGGAGACAGCTGTTTGGGGTCCTGTATCGAGTGATTTCTTTTTTTTACTTAATGATCATATCTCAAGTCACTTTTTCCGAGGCTCCCATTTGTTTGCAATGACAGGCTTGTAATTGTAGTTTTTCTTTGGCTTTTTTAACTAACTGGATTGTGCAGAATATGGTAATTTTTGTAAAAGCATCAGCCTGCAATGTGATTTCCAAGGCAAAACAGTTTTAGCATAGCTACTGAAGTTATATCCAGGCAAACCCCATTTATATGTGGTTATTAAAAAAAATAAAACCTCAACTTTTGCCCCTCAGGAAATACAAGTACAGGATTCCTACCCTGCTTTCCTTGGGTGACAGTTTCTTAAACATGGTCTAGTACTTGACAGCCAGAGGCACCCCTATCTCAGTCCTAACAACCAAGCCTTCTAGAACTTTCTGTTAGCATTAGAGGGAAAAAAAAGTAGAATCCTCCCAGGAAATGATTCCTAGTATCTTATTAGATAAGAACATGGGTTTGCGTTCCTCAGTCATTTGGGACATAGGGAAATTAACCAATGCTGTTCTGCAAAGGAACTGAGAAGTACCACTCACAAAACCATTTGTCTTTAAGACAGACAGACAGACAGACAGACAGACACACACACACACACACACACACACACACACCCCTGAAATTCACAGGCAAGTTTCACTCATAGTGACTCCAACTTTCAGAGCAGTTAGTAAATACTGAGGCATAATGTACTCTTTAGCTCACAGGTAGATTTGGTGTTATTTTCACATGTATTACCATGGACTAGTTTCCATCAGTTTTTGACCCTGGGCTTTGTAGATAGTTGCTCTAAAAAATGTTGGAAATACGTGTTGGAAATGAAGATGGCTCCCTACTTCCTCAGGTGCACTCAGAATTTTTAAAGAGCATAAAGTATCTTAATTGTATGCAGAAGTTTGTTTTGTATTTTTGTTGCTGATCCTGAGCCTCAGACTCTGGCCTTGGGCAATGTCCCAGGCTCCTTTTTGCTGAAAACTAGTGCTGTAGCATTTGATCCACAGTACCACTTCAAGCCTTTTCTGTAATTGATTGGCAATAAGAGTCTTATGGACTCTTGCCCAACTTGACTTCAAACTGTGATCCTCAGATCTCAGCCTCCTGAGTAGCTAGGAGGACAGGCATGATCCACAGATGCCTGGCTTGTGCAGATGTTTTATTGTGTTATGTTCATAATATGTATAGATTACTTTGATCAAATTCACTCTTTTGGTTATTCTTTTTCTCTTTTCCCCTTTTTTTCTTTGCAGGGTTGTTTTAGTGGTTTCCTTAGGCAACTCTTAGGTATCCCACGCTGTAATCCAGATCCTGTTCCCTGTCAACTTCCTCTCCTTCCCCTTTCCGCCTTCTTATAGAGTCTTTCCTACAGTTTTCTTTTCTATTCCTGCCATTTTATTTTTAAGTATAGATTGCACATATGAGAGAAAACATGCATGATTTGTCTTTCTGAATCAAGTGTAGTCCATACTTTTAGCTTACTTGTTCATTATTTTATTAGGGACTCCATTGCTTTCACTTAGAAAACAAAACTACCTTTCTCCTACATAGATGGTCATTCTGATAAGTGCCCTCAGCAGCAATTTTCAAACTTTTCCCTTCTTTAGAAATTGTGTTCCCGACTGGAGAAATGTCCCAGATGCCTCAGCTTTTGACTTTAACTTTTAGTCAAGAGATTTGAAGGATAAAAAAAAAAAAAAGAAGCCATTTCTAGAAGAAGCAATGAGCAATCGTATCACATCTGGTGACTCCCTCACAAGCTTCCAAAGCATTTAAAAATATTGATTAAGCCTCAACCTGTTGGGAAATTGTTGCTATAACTTTCTCTTTGTCCCTCGATTTGCTGAGGCGCAGAGCTTTATTTAACTTGCTGAATCTTGTGTTATGGCCAGAAAGAGAGCTCAGAGCTCCATTCCCCAGGTTCTTATTAGCTTTGACAAGTGTTGCTCAAATCGTAGTCTTAAAAGTCCCAAAGAGAGGCCTCTACCTTGCAGTTTCAATGCAAAGTCTAATACAATCTCAGTAGATATTTTGGCTTCTGAAATATACTCTGAAGTCATATACCAAATACTACTGTTACAAGGGTCATTTATTTTTTTCTTTTGTTTATGATTGCTTTGGTCTTTTCCCTACCTTAGGTAACACTCATATCGGCTTAATCTCAAAGTTAAAAAAAAAACAAACACTTTCAGATATCAATTTTTATTCTAAAACATTTCCTATTTTAAGTGGTATGTCTCTGGGGAAGACATGCATGCAGTTAGTAAATGTATGAAGATACCGTTATTTAGTAATTTCTAGTTAATAATTAACACCTTCCATCCTCAGGAAGATCACAAGATGCCAAAGTGGATTTGTCACACAGCCTGCCACCATTGGCACTCACTAGTGGCCTATAATCCTAGCCGCTCGAGAAGATGAGATATAAGGATTTCGCTTCAAAGCCAATGCAGACAGAAAATCCCCTAAGACCCTTATCTTGAGTTATCCATCAAGAAAAGCCAGAGTTTAGCTATGGCGCAAGTGGTAGAGCACTAGCCTTGAGCAACAAAAAGCTTTGAGGGACAGCACCCATGTCCTGAGTTCAAGCCCTAGAACCGCCACTCCCCCCACCCACCCACCCTATAATCACAAGTGAATCTAAAGAATTGCTGGGCAAAGGGGGATAGAACCCACAGCCAAGTAAGCTATTTATTTCAATGGTACCACTGAATACACACTTTAGTATTTTAATCTGTTCCTCTTTTCATTTGCTTCCATAATATGTTTGCTAATATGACTGAGATTCACAATTACTGTTTAACCTATTTTTGTCAGTACCTTACATGAGCTGCATGCAGTTGGTGTACTAAAGTCTCAATAATCACAAGCTAGATAATACTAACCACACAGGAAATGTGTGCCAGTGATATAACAGTTTATGCTATATCGCATGGGCACCCACCTCAAAGCTAAGGGGTGGAGGGGGAGACAAATGGGTGGCTTTAGAGAAATCCTACTAAAAATATTTGTAATAACATGGTTATTAATATTTGGTTATATAATATTTGTAATAACATGGCAAAAAATGACTTGAAAGTTTAATAAAACTTTTAAAGATTTGAATGGTGCAGTTTCCTTATCCCTGACATTGTGTATTATTCATATTAGCATTGTAATACTTTAGTTGTTAAGAAGTGAAAAAGTTGTTTGTGCTGGTACTGAGGCTTAGTTTCTCACTCAAGGCCTGCACTCTACCAAACGAATAACAGTTCCACTTCCAGCTCTTCCTAGTTGATTGGAGTTGGGTCTCTAGGATTTGCCTTACTAGTCTGGCTTCAAACTAAGATCCTGAGATCTCCTTCTGAATAATTAGGATTACAAGGCTGAGCCACCTGTGCCTAGCTTAAAAAAGGTTTTAGCAGTATATATTTTTTACTAAGTCAAGCATCTTTGGGGGCAACCTACTTTTCTAGTTTGGGGGAAATGTATCCTGAAAGTGGTAATTTATCATCCTGGTTTTTTCCTAAGACTAACAACAAGGCCTGTCTGCATTGCCTTGAATCCCCCAAGAAAGATGAACACACAATGAGAACCCTATCTTTCTCTATTTTTAGACAGGTATGTAAAAAAACAAAATAGCAAAATCCAGGTTAAATATAAAAAGGCTGTTTGCCACAGACATCATAGCACTATTTTCGTTGATCCCATGATGGTAAAACTTGGATTTCAGATACCATGATGATGAAACATGTGGATTCATATGTTTTCATCTCTAGGAAAGGCATAATTTGTCTATGGTTAAGTAAGACTTACATTTTTCTCTCACACATGCCTTTGTAAAAGTTATTTTCACCTATTTGTGAGTATTCCTCTACTAGAGGCTGAACTCAAGGCCTGGGGGCTATCCCTGAGCCTTTTTACTCAAGGGTACATCTCTACCACTTGAGCCATAGCTCCACTTCTAGTTGTTTTGTTGTTGCTGTTTTGAGGGTTAATTGCAAGTTAGTGTCTTCAGGATGTTCTTCCAGGGCTGGCTTCAAACTGTGATGCTCAGATCTCAGCCTCTTAAGTAGCTACTTTTCAATCATTTGTCATGTAATTGAACTTACTCAGCACAATGCTTTGAGTTGTCTGAAACATGGCTCAGAGGTCAGTGGCTCATACACTCCCAATGGCAACAGAGCTGTGCTTCTGCAAACTTAGCCGGGCAAGAATGCATCCCTGTTCCTGTTCCTCTAGGTAGAAGATGTCTAAACGGCCCCCCTAATAGAGGTGTAATAGTATCTCATGTCCCAAGATTCCTTAGGGGTCCTGACCAAAGTCCCAATTGAACAGATAAGAAAATGAAGACTCAGAAAAAGGAAATGCCATAGTGTAGATTACCAGTACTTCTCCAGCAAGGTAATTGCTTATAACTCAGACTTTTTTCTTTTATTTCTTACATGTTTTCCCTTCTTCATCACTCTGGCTCTTTCTTTAAACACTGGCTACACTGCCTGTGGTGAAACTCTAATCCCATGAGTGTCAAATTATATATAGTCTTTAGCAAGTGCTACATGAGTCACTTCTATTCTTTTTAAGAAATAGAATATGTTCTATTTTTTTAAAGAAAGAATATTTTAGAGCCCTAACTCATACTTGCTTAACTAAGGTCAAATTAACATAAACAAATGTCTTCAGAGGCCCAAAGGTAGCATACTTGGGCAGTCAAGGTTGGCCCTGCTTCGATAAAGTGCACAATATGTGTTTGGTTTAAGAAATATATTCACGTTCAGATTTTCAAATCTCCCTCCTGCCCAGCCATGCCATTGGACAGGCATGCAATCTCTCAACTGCTGGACATGCAAACTGAGTAAATCATTGTTCCTTTTAGCTATGGCCACTATAACTGACATTACCAGCTCCTTCTAGAATTCTAGGAATCCCCAGTACATTGCCAGACCTGCTGCTTGAAGTGCCCTGAACTTCTGCTACTTACTGAAGAAGCATGGTTTCTTTAAGGGAAGTGAACAGTCCCCACAGAGACTAGCTTTAGTCTAACCAGTCTGGTCTCCCCAAAGACAGAATCCAAACGAAATCACACATGTATATTGTATACAATCCACAAGGGAAATAGTACTGCAGCCTGCACCTTCTCTGAGAGCTGCCGAATAGCCTGAACAGACAAACCAAATGGCAAGGCAAAACCACTGTAGGTACCAAGAAAGCAGTGTAATTATACTCCGTAGTTGAGGAATTACATAAATTGCCCATTGGGACAGAAGTCTTCCTCTCCACCCGTCCCCTGAAATCTATACACAGCTGTGCGGTTTCTTCGTGCATTTTGGAAAGGTTGAACGCAATCTGATCCGAGAATCAAGTTGATTTCCTTCATCAGGAGGATCTCAGCGCCAAGAGCCAGTTTTAAGAGATGTGTGTGGTTGTCCCAGGGTGCGCCTTTGATTCATGCGCTAATTACGTGGATTCCTTGGGGAACACAGCCATGAAGCTGGGTCCTTCTTGATGAATGCTGGCAGAGAGCCATGCAGTGAGCAGCTCAGCATCTCTAGTCCCAGCTGAGAATATGGTCCCATTATCTCCAAGCTGCCTAAGCAATCCATAAGGACCCGTTCTGCGTGGATGATCAGTACAGTGGAGCCAGGGACTTGCTGAGAGCTAAAAATCTCTGCTTGATTTGTTGGAACATGCAAAGCGAAACTGGGACATTTTACTTTACAGTCTGTAAGTACCCGGCTTTGCCTCCCCTCCACACCCCCCTCCCCAACCTTTTCCTCTCTCCAGCTCTATGCGAATGTGACTTTGCAAAGCTGCATTTCATTTTCTGTTCCATTGCTCTTTGTTGAATCAAGCTGGTGAGACAGAGGGTTATCTGTTGAGAGCCTGCCGTTTCTGTTAGATCTCTTAGACAGTTGATTCATACAAGGGAAGGAGAGGCCTTTCTGAATGCTTTTGAATAAGAGTTAGAGATTATTAGGTTGGTTTTTAATTAGGGAGCGTGTTCACATTACCTGCGGTGCCAGGATGTTTAAAGTATATATTTATATCCTGTACCTCTGACCATTTCAAGGAAAATGTAAGTAAGACTGTTTTACGTTAGACATTGCTTTACATGCACAACTATATAAAATAAATATGCCAGTCTTTCCAAAATTTAAGAGTTTTTTCCTGTCCTGCACTGACAGTAATGAATGTACAAACAAGAAAGTTTCACTTGTTTTCTCCACTGAAAGGGTTTAGAAACTTTTCAGAAGAGGAGGGCATTGCAAATATATATTATATTTCCCCTCCTTTTGGTCTTCAGGGCAGGATTTACAAATAAAAGTTCATGTTTAGTACAGTACTGCTTTTGAATGCACATACTTTTTAAAGTAAAAGTGTACATTTAAAGAAGAATACACATGTCACTTCAAAAGAGGTTCATTTATCTTCTGTGCATCCTCCAGTGCATTCTGTCAAATTAATGTTTGCTACTTATGCAATGAGTTAATCACACGATGCAACTTGAATTTAATATTTTTAATCATATTTGCAAAGTGTCTTTCTGGTCATGGTGCCTTTGTGAAATTAAAATTGTTATCCCTGTGGAGAGGAATTGGTCAATTTGAGGAAGGATGGTCTGGATTTCCACAACACACACACACACACACACACACACACACACACACACATTGAAATATGTGTGTATAGATATAAATCTGTCTATCTATCTATCTATCTATCTATCTATCTATCTATCTATCTCTATCACTTTTCTTCCCGGATTGAAAGTACAACAATTGGGCTGTTGTAAAATTAAGATGTGAATAAAGGAATAAAAATCTTGAGGCATGGACCTAGCTGACAAAAAAGAAGTGAATTGGAAATCATTCACACTGGAAACATGTTGAATCTCACTGCCCATACTGAGCTCTCAGTCATGGAGTCCATGATTTCCAGCGTGGAAATACAATTTCCCTGACCCAAAAGGAAGTCCTAAGCCAGAGAAAAACCACAGACTGTGAAGTACAAAAGTGTCTCCTAGAGGAACCTCCCTCCCTCCCTCCCTGGTGGAAGGGAATGATGAAAGGAGCCAGTGAGAAGGCTCAGAATATATGGCTGTCTCCTTGAGCCCAGGTATCTTCAGAGCTTGGGATTTGGAGGGGAAAAAAGAAGAAGATAGCAAGCCAATAAATATTGCACCTCTAGTGAGAGGAAGGAAAGGGTATGCATGCTGCATCTGAGTATAGGCTGTCCCTGATGAGAACTCTGTTCCTCAGATAAAAGTGAGTGTCTTTATGGGTCTAATTCTGAATTGAAAATCATGATAAATGGGTTTGATATATATATGCATACATATATAATATTTATTTATATTTTTATTGACAAAATAATGGCCTAGGTGGTTTCTTCCAAAACTTAGCTGACTTTTTTAAGAGCTGATTTCTGAGGAAGTCCTGGTTATATTAATAATAGTAATAATAATAATAATAGTAATTGTTGGTGCTTTTCTGACTAGTGCATGTGTCCAGCCAGTCTTGTATAAGAGGTGATCTTGTCTTAAGGAGATGACAGGAACAGAAACAGAGTCAGTTGTTTGGGGTCCTCTTTTGTTTAAAACAACTGCTTTAGGTCTGCCTTCCTATCTTAGCAAATACTGGGTTCCTCTGAGTTATTCTTTCATTGTCCAGATTCCAAATTCTTTTGATGATGGATCGATATAGTATTACATTTTATTTTTAATTTCTCTTCAAACATTTAGAAATTTCAACTCATTTCTTTGGAGTTTGCACATATTTTGCAGCTAATCATCCCCATGTTAAGAGAAGTATTTGCAAGATATGCAGTATGCTCTTCTTACTTCAGAATGATTTTCATTTTCTAAAAATCGGAACATTATCACTGTCCCTACAGTTATGTTTAATCTGTAGAAAAAAATGAAGGGGGGGGGTTTGATGCTCGTGGATGTAATTTAAGGTCTGCTGGCTTGACAGATGGGAAAGCCAGATGGATATTAGATGTACCTTGTAAGAGGTACTTTTATGCCCCTATGGATTTGATTGGTTTTCCAAATAAATTTTAAAAGGCTGTAAAGGAAACTAATAGACAAGTCCTTCATCTTTTCTGTGGAGATCGTGTGTCTGTTTGTGTTTGCATGCCTGCACATCCACCCAACAGTCTAATAGATAATTGGTTGTTCCATGTTGTGGTACCCTGTAAGGTGCTGGTATTGAATAATGTAGAAAATTCCTCCAAGAGGAGCGAGTCTTGTGCTGTGGGCGTTGGGCACAGAGTCCCAGAGATCTGAGCTAAGCACCTAGAGGATTTCATAGCATTCGCAGCAACGTCTGTAAACAGGTTCTCTTTGCAAATGAATTGCATCCTAACTTTCCTTAACAGGTTGAGCCAGTGAGTGCAAGGTGAGAAATAAGGCTGTATAATGTATCTCCATGAAATGTGATCCAGTGAATATGGTTCAATGGAAATGAGTGGAAAAAAATAATAGATTTAATATCTTTAATAATTTTGTTGTTTTCACCTTCTATAAATTGTCAGCGTCTACACTGCATGGGTTATATGCAGCAACAGCCGGAGCTTGGGGTTGTTTCTTTTTAGTTGTACAAGCTGTAACATTTGCCACTTCACCCCTCTGTGCCTCAGTATCCTCCTGTGAAAAATGAAGTCTTTGTAGGTTAGGAAAGTGTATGATCTCAGAATATCACATTTTAACCTGTCACTCCCAGAACATATTTCAAAGTGCCCGGAGGCTGGATGAAAACTCACTCTTGCCACTCTCATCAAACTGTAGTTGAGGTGCTTGTTTGCTTTCTTTCTCTGTTTTTCTTTTCTTATGCATCCTTTTCTCTTTCTTTCTTCCTTTCTTCCTTTCTCTTTCTTTTCTTTTCTCTTTCCTTCTTTCTTCCTTCCTTCCTTCCTTCCTTCCTTCCTTCCTTCCTTCCTTCCTTCCTTCCTTCCTTCCTGTCTTCCTTCCTTCCTTCCTTTCTTTGGGGAGAGATAAAAATTGACCTGAGGCTCATGCATGCTATGGAAACATGCTGATCTATAACCAAGCCCGCTTTATAAACTTTCTTCTTTGAGACAGGGTCTTGCTAAATTGCTCAATCTGACTTTAGACTAGAACTACTCCTGCTTCATTTTTTCACTACTCTGCCTGTCTCTGTTATCTCATCCTTTATTTCTTCTTCTTCATTCCTTCCTCATTGTTTTTCCTCTCTCTCTCCTCCCTCTTCCCTTCTCCTTCTCTTCTGTTTTTTCTCTTCTTCTCTCCCTCTCTCCCCCCCCTCCTCTCCTGCCCCAATTCCTCTCCCTTGCCTTCCTTGATCATTTGTACCCGTAAGTTGCTCAGAAATCAAGAGATGGATTTCCAAATTGGCTATGAACACCTAATTGTTCACATAATTTGTGGGTTTGCTCTCATTTCTTAGGAGAGCTATAAATAATACCTTAATACACGATTCTGTCATGGGTTGGATTTTTCTTAGTTCTTGGCAGATGTATGTGAATGAGACTCTCAAAGTAAGTCATGGGTTTATGTGTTAGAGATACTAGTATCAGTTTTCTGAAAGAGATAATTGGTTTTGTTAAATTTTATATTCCATGTATAAATAGGGTTCATCCTAATGTTTAAACCATTCAATTTTAAAATAATATGAAAAATCTAAAACTCAGTGTGGCAAGACATTAAACACTATTGATTTTGAAGAAGAAAAGAGAGTGGGTTCCAAAGAATTTTGCTTTTCCCAGTAAAATGATTGGCTTATTAAATAGTATAAAAGATAAGTTATTTCACCAGAAATGATCCTTGTCAATTTATCTAACTGGACCACATTTCCAGCATTTAGTGAGCGAAGAAAAATATTTCATGGAAACATTTCATTAAGTTCCATTTCTTACAGTCTCAGAAGTGTTTGTCACTGGAAAAGTAAGCCTTTTAAGGACAGAAAATGAAGTTCTAAAAACCACCACTAATGACTCTGGGGCTTCTTAATATACTCAAACCCCATTGTGGGTAAACTTCACTTAGATGTCCTCCCTACAAGTTCTAAAAGAATCTAATCTGAGTTTCACAATGTATTGAATTTATATTTCTAGTATCCTGATTGTAACATTTGTTACATTATTGTAGGAAATGAGAATGCATATATTGTCAAATAGCTGAAATGACATCTTTTAATTAAAAGATAATGGTATAAGTAACACATGGGTGTTTATATCTTTAATATGTATATACACATATATGTGCATATATACACACACACATATATATATAATCTCCTATGACTAAGGAGCCATTTAAAAGAAATAATCGCTCTTATGGGTTGATCTTTCTTCACATCAGGGTAGTGCTATAATATAATTTTAAATGTTAGTTGGAATATTCATTCGTTTCCTCTCCATTTTACCACTCGGAAATCTCTGAGTATATAGCTTACTCTTCTAGGGCTTGTCTATTAATAATATTCTTTATTGAAGTTTCAGACTGTATTTGATGTGATCTGTGTAGAGGACAAAATTAATTTTCCAAATCTCATAAAATGGGGCCAGCATCTTGGCTTTGAAGGCAGCAGGCCTGTTTTAAGTAGGGTCAGTAATGGGAAATAATTCCTCTGTTTCATACTCACGTGTTCTTCCATGACTGAAGTGATTTTGTCCATGTGCCCTATTTTATTACACACACACACACGAAAAAATGTATAATGGTGACAGACAATATATTTTAATCTGTGGCTCTCAAAGCTTTCATTATAAAGTTAGCAGGCAGCTGCAGGGCACTGCTTTTAAGTTTTAACCAGGATATTGTGATGACTTGAAATGTTCAAGGCAATATCATTTAGTTAATAGCTCCATTGGTTTATCAGACATTTTACTATGTTGTTAAAAAAGAAAGAGTTGTAAATCAGACTTAGCTTTGGCTTTAGGTTTCTTACATGGCTTGACTTTTCGAAAGTCATAGTGTAGGTTTATACATAATTAGCATAAAACCTCTCTTTTTTTTCTTGTTAGAGGGGGAAATGTGATGATTTAATATTGACAGGAGTTTATCAGGAGGAGCTGTAAAAGAATGAGGTGTTTCTAATGGCCAGATATAAAATGCAAAGTTACCCTTTCTAAAGATAGGACAGAATTCAGAGAAGCTGACACTGCCAAGCATCAGATTCATGGTTTGCCAGAAGGTAACCCTATATCAGTGGGTAGAATTATGGGCACCCTACAAATGAAAACCAAATTGTAAATAAGACCATAGAGGAAGGGCTACATTGCGGTTGAAAGTGCTGTGGTTTCATGTTCCAAAAGAAATGTGCAGCCACAAAGTGGGAAATATCAAGTGTAAGGGCACCAGGACCAATTCCAAAAGAGCTGGCATGAATATTTGCTATGTGAATGCACAAATGATTCAGAAATTTGGATCAATGAAGGGATGCAGAGAAAAAGGAATGCTTTGGGCTCCTGACTGACTAGGCTGACAAGCTTTAAAAATATAATTATCAGGAGCTGGGAATGTGGCCTAGTTGTAGGGTGCTTGCTTAGCATGCATGAAGCCCTGGGTTCGATTCCTAAGCACCACATATACAGAAAAAACCAGAAGTGGCGCTATGGCTCAAGTGGTAGAGTGCTAGCCTTGAGCAAAAAGAAGCCAGGGACAGTGCTGTGGCCCTGAATTCAGGCCTAGGAATGGCCAAAAAAAATTATATATATATATATATTATTTTATCATAAATGACAAGGGTATTATGACACAGGAATTAAAGTGCCTCACTTTCATTTAGATTTCTGGAGAGGAATGTGTTGGGAATGTTCTGTATCACTGAGTAGATGTTTGGTAAATAAATGTCTGCAAAAGTTGTGTAGAAATGTATAGGCTTTCCAGTCAAATGTCTTCATCTTTCCCTAACATTTGTGTTTCTGATTTCCCATCCTGTTTTCCATTTATCTTGTTCATCCCAAATTCTCCTATGAGGTTGAATGAAGAGACTGATTTCCAGGAAGGCCAGTTTATATTAAACCCCTTCATACTCAAGAAGCAAGTTTGAGGTTATTCATGTGTGAGGTGCCACAATCCGGAATACCTCCTTACAATCATTTTATTTCACTTTTTCTCTACCGAGCATCACGATGAGAGTAATGTACTTCCATCTTCTAGGTGTTTACATAAATAACCTCGTCTCCTGGACATGAACCTGTAAGTGAGTCACGCCAGTAATTAAGCACACTCATTTGCAAGAACTTTACCACCTAGCTCACTAGAATTACATGCACATCTGTGTGCCTTTCAGATTGGTGAAGCTGCTCACACAGGCATGATGCTGGCATCAGGGGTAAAAACAACCACCGTCTCCCAGAAGAGAACAAATCATGTGTTCAAACATGGTCTCTGGCATCTTTATGATGTGTGTGTAAAGTGTGACTCTGGTAATTTAAGGTGTGTGACTCTGACTCCCATCCAGCTGTCTGGTGGTGTGCTTAGAGAGAAGAATAGCTACAGATTTAGAGAGAGGCAGTCCTTCCAAGGGGTCCCCCTCCTCTATCCCTCCCCCAAGGAATCCACAAGGGGATTTAGTTGATTGCTGCCATTAACCTCACTTGTAGTATTATATTTCTTCTAGAAAGCACCTTTTGCTGGCATGTGAGTACATTTAAGCAATGCAAAAGCTTTAAAATTGAGTTGGCTTTTTAAGTATCAAGAGGAAAACAGCATCTTGGGCTAACATGTACATGTGCTCATGTGTGTCCATCTAAGGTGATAACTTTGCAAATGGTCGATGTTCATCAGGAGTTGTGACTAAATGACACATTGGTTATATAGCAGATTTTCTTTTCTGAATCATTTTCACAGCATGCAAACACTATTGATGGTACTCGTGTAAGGTGTTAGACTGAAATATTTCACTGGAGATGTTCTTGATTTTCTGTATGATGGTCTTCAATCTCAAAGTCATCTGGAAGGTTGAATTAGGAGCATATCTGAAACTCTGCTTATGGCTGTAAGAATTCCTCTGAAGTGTGTGTTTTGGCAAACTTCTGGTTTATCATATTTCCTCAAAATATCAAGTTAATTCTGCTGATGGAATGGTTTGTAACTTTATCTGTACCCAGATAGGTTTTTTAAATATTAAAATAACATACATGCATATGTATTTCTATGTAATCATGCTTGTCATCCCAGCCTCTTTTTAGAAAGAACCTAGCAGGACCTTAGAATTAAATAAGCATAAAATATATTTACAGAAGAAAGCATACAAATTGTTTTCATATACACAGGTATATGTCCACCCATAAAGTGGTTAATCTGTGTTTCTATAGTAGGTCAATCTAAGGCAGATGATGATAGAAAAGTAACTAGACCCTTTTCTAATTGGTCCACAGTTTACCATGATAGAATTTCCATCCTATAGTGTGTCTTAGATGGAACCCAAGATTTCCAGTCTTATGATTCTTTCCCTGTAAATAGAGTCAGTCTTGTATTTACCATCAGATTATCTGCCTCTACCGACAACCAGAGGACCCAAATCAAAGTGCAGCAGATCACATACTACAGACATGAATGAGGTAGACCAGTTTTCAGACAACAGAGAGTTCACAAGAGCTATTTGTAAGAATGTATATGTGAAAGAACTGAATATTATAAAATATTGTTTGTAATTATGAAAATAGAATGATGAAATATTTTGAATTTTTTTTAGAAAAGGGGTAAGTAAAACAAAGAGAGATTGATGGGGGTGATATTGATTCGAAATGTATGGCAATTTTGCAACTAACCACCACCTTCATACCTAATGTAATGTAAATTTTAAAAGAGTGTATAGATGTCCATATTAAATAAAGTTACCCTGTAGGATCAAGGGCCTCATATTGTCACATCTCACAAATGATGAGATTTATTGTTTAAGTGTTTGAAAGGTGAGCATACCCATCAAATCCATTGCACCTTGTTTTCAACCTCTCTTGTGATACATCTCAAGGGTCTCCAAATAATGTAGAAAGTGTGAGGGTTCACATTTTCTCCACGAAGTGACATGACCCTCATTTAAAACAGGAATCATATATTAACAATCCCTTTGGTGCACTTTTAGAGACAAACCTAAGGAATAAAGCAAAGCATGTCACAGTGCCAGAGAGCTTCCCTAGATCTAATATGTCTTATTTCCTGCCAGTGGGTAATGATCACAGTGAAGAAGTCATATTTTGGACTACAGGCATGGCTCAAATGTTAGAGCACCAGCTATGATGAAGAAGATTTTTCAGAAACTAGTACAAATTTAATGACACAGATTTCAATAAATAAATATTATCTACTGTACCTCAGTGATTCCGTTTATTAAAATCTATTTGCATTTATTGGTTTTATTAGAGTATCTAATATTTATATCTTGGTTTAGTTCCCAAAGTTGCCTCTCCTGTATTATACTGCTGTTGAAAGGAGTAAGTTGATCATTATGTTTTACACCTGTTTCCTTTTCTTTTTCCTTTCTCCTTTCCTCTTCTCTTTTCCTCCCTCCTATTCTCTCCCCTTCCTCCCCTCCTTATTTTTCTTGTTTCTGTTGAGTAGATGTATTCATTAGCTGGCTCACCTTCATAGTCACTGGCCTATATTCACTCAATCATTCAATTGTATTAAATTCCTACTCTTTGCCCTGTTCTATAGCATAAATAATAAGCAAGCCCAAACCTCATTTCCCTTGCAAACACATGTGCATTCTAATGGGGTATGTATCTTCAAAGGAAAGGGCAGTTCATGTTTTCCAGCTGCCTTTGGGCACTGGGTAGCCATTTTGTCTTTTCACAACTTCCCTTTGCTCCCAAAGCCCTTCAGTTCCAGATGAAAACATCTGTGGTGTTCATATCTGTGCTCCCTAGGCCATAAGAAGTGGATGGACACAGTTGTTTTGTAGATATTATTATGAAGCAAAGTGGCTAAGTAATTGGAACAAGGAAATTATTTGACAGTAGAGTTTTTGTAATTAGGCAGCAAAGCTACAAAGACAGATGTTCAAACTTCTGCATTTATTTACCTATTTGTTTGTTTTAAGCCCAGTTCACAAAGCAAGGCTCTTCATATACAACAAACCATTCCTTTGTTAGGTGTTTCCCATCTACCTGCCTTACATGATCGAGTTGACTGAATTATTTTGAAACACGTTTATAAGCCTCTCAACGTTGGCCAGTCACGCTTCCCAATGATCTGCTCTTAAGTGGAGTTGAATTACTATGTGGGGGGAAACATTTTGAGCTTTTTGGAGCAAGATGTTGTATAACTGCAAAGTGCTATTACTATTAAAGATAATAATTTAGAAGTAAATATTATAGCAACTAAGCTCAAAGGAGCTTTTAGTGCACAATTTCCATTTCAATGTGTAAAAGAAAATTGGTACTAAAACACACAGTGTCTGTCTGCCATATAATTTGTTTCCCCCAAGACTATTGACATTTTGTTGTTGTTGTTTCTCCCTCATGACTCCCCTTTGGTAACTCCAAAGCTGACCTAGGTGATGAAGTAACCGGTGAGAGGGAAGTGCTGAGTAGATGACAGCTTTGTCTTTTCGTCTGATATCTGAGTGCAGAGCAGCGTGGAGTGATTAACTGTGTAGGTGTCTGATATCTATCTTTTTTTTTTTTAATGTACCAAAGTGGCAGCACTTATCAGTAAAGAGGGTTGGCTCTGGACTTTAGTAAAGTGGTTCTGGGAAGTGATGAGAAGAAAGATGGTTGCTGTTTGGAGATTAGAGGTTCCATGACCTTCTACCTCTGCTCCCCTATTCAAGCACAGAGGTTGGATACACTGAACTGGCAGACAGTCCAGCTACTGATGTAATTTGATGTGATGTGCTCTTTATCTGGCTGAGCAGTTGTTTTATGTATGCATATATATATATATATACACATATGGATATATGGATATAGGTATGTGTGTATATATGCACATATCTATATCCATATATGTGTATGTGTATATATGTATACAGGTATCTATATGCAATTATGCATAGATCAAACACATATACACGTGCATATGTGTATATTGCTATATATATTTACATATGTATTCATATATAAATGATGGGGATAGAGCCTGAGAAATGTAATTTATTATTGTACAAGCATATATACTTTGTATTTACATAAACTGAGAAGACTAGATCACTAGGTAATATGATTATATGGATTATATGGGAATAGTGGCATATACATATTTTGATGTTCACCAAAATACTGCACTACAGGAAGTGATGATGTGTAAGCATATATATTTGTGTGTGTAAATTTGTATGTATACACTATTCCCCACACTAGACATCTCATTGATATGAATTGTAGTGCATTACCTACAAGCACAATGCATCTCTTAGCTTTCATAATGTAGAAATCCCATTCAGACTGATGTAGTATTTTAAAGTTGAAGATCTATACTCAGTATTAACAAGGTGATTGCATTTCCCCTGAGACTCTACCACATGATGTAGTCTGGACTATCAATTGATGTAGCACAGAACGTCTTGACCTAACATCAATATTAGGGCTTTAGGCCTGCTCTCATAATAGAAATCTGATGTTTTGGAAGTGGAATTATAATTCATTTGTCTGTATTATCTCACATTGCATTTCTTTTTCTTGTGTGTGACCTAATAGATATTAATCATAAAATATTTATTATTTCAATGGCCCAAGAGTCCAAACATTAGGCAGTGACACTAGTAGCAAAACAATGTGGTCAGAGTTTCTCCAACACTAATGTGTAGAAACAAAAAGGAAGTTCTGATGGAGTGGGACATGCTATGACTTTGGACTCATGATTCGTAATAAGCTCCCTATGATTTCAATCTCAGTGATCTACAGATAGCATTTGAGTAATAATGGTAAAGACAAGTTAGAATTCCTTATTCGAACCACAATGAATTTTTATGTCTAAGTAATTCATTCCTATGCATCTCTTTTCATCCTATTTCCCTTTATTGTCATTTGAAATACGGAAAGCAAAAGTATGAGACTGACAATTTCATCAAGCTGTCAAGTAGAACCCTTGCATCTCACTTTGTATGATAGTGCAGAATGTCCTAAATCTTAGTTTCTGTCCTAAATTGGTCTGATGTATCTTGGCCTAACTAGAAAGTCTCTGGTTTCAATGTTCAAAGAAATATGAAGTCAACAATTTTAAATGTTTTAGCTAAATGGAAGCTTTCTCCAGAATTGTAGAAACTGAGGCATAGACTAGAGACAAAGAAGATTTGTTCCTTGTGGAAATTTCTGGAGTATTCTACAACATAGTCTTGTTTGTTTCTCTTTTATCCCATAGATTTATGAAAGTAACAGGCTGACGATTCTCATATGTGTACTCTGTAGCCTCCTTTACACTTTTGGTCTACCCTTAGTAATCTGTGCTGCTGCTGGTGTTGACAACTCCTGGGAAAGAAAAGTTAAAAAAAAATTCCTTTTAAACTTTTCTTCATTTGTGACATCATGACAGCTGCCACCGGGATGTGGAAAGATAGAGCCATTTTTCAGAGCCCATCAAATGGAGGCACCTTCAATGTGGTAACTTAATGAAACTTGCTGCATGGTGACATGTGTCAGAGACTCTGGTGATGTGCGTGAGAAAAGATGGTTTCTGAAAGATTTCTGCCTCAAATCTGGATTTGAGCTGAAAGGATATGACCTTGGCTTTGAACTTAGAAAAGGTTACTTCCTGTAATAAAAACCCCAGAGTCAGTATAAAGAGGCTTTCAGAACAGGAAGGTGACTGAAGGTAAACAACAGCACAGAGATTCTTTCCAAGAAGCAGGGAGAGTCACTCCCACAGAGACTTTATCTCCTCAGCTGCTCTTTACCCAGAATCCTCAGGAATCCCCTAGGTACCTTGACACGAACGATAATCAGTTGTCATCAAAATAGACTTTAAAACACTAGTATACATATGGATGTACAATCACTTCTCTTCCTTTAAATTTGTGCTACAAATCCAGCGTGAATGTGCACATGGTGAAGAGTCTGAAGTGAGAAGGGAAGGAGGAGAGAGGGTAGCCAGTGGGTACTAAGTTATGGTTAGATTGGAGCAAGAAGTTCTGGTGTGCACAGAGTATCGTGACAATAGGTAGCACTAATGTGTAATTTATTCCAACAAGCTAAAGGAAAGATTTTTTTTTCTCTGTCTGTCAAAGGGCTTGAACTCCTGGCCTTGGGGATGTCCTTGAGTTTTTTTTGCTCAAGGATAGCACTCTATCACTTGAACCCCGCTCCATTTCCAGTTTTCTGGTGGTTAACTGGAGATAAACCTATCACAAACTTTCTTGCCTGTGCTGGCTTTGAACCCCATGGGATCCTTAGATCTCAGCCTCCTGAGTAGCTAGGATTACAGGCATGAGCCACCAGTGCCCAACTAAAAGAAAGATTTTTGAAAATTTTCACCATAGAGAAGAGATAAATAGGTGAGGTGACAGAGTCGAGGTAATGTAAATATTACACAACATATGTGTCAATATGTTGCATAATACATTGTTTGGTATGTACCATTTTTTTAAACATTTTTATATATCAGTTTAAAAAATTGGGCTGGGAATGTGACTTAGTGGTAGAGTGCTTACCTAGTATGTATGAGGCTCTGGGTTCAATTCCTTAGTACCACATAAATTTAAAAAATTAATAAATAAAAAATTAATTTGAAAATTACCAGGTAAAAATAAGCAAAAGAAAAACTCATCCACCAGATATTTTTCTGAATAGCTTTACTGAGTGGTAATTCTTACACTATGAAATTAATATATTCAGTGCACAATTCAGTGTTTTTAGCACAATGAATTTTAGAATGTATTCCTCATGACCCAAGTAAATATCATAGTCACTTTTAACCCACTCAGCCTTTGCTGTCTCTGTGCAGACTTTAATCTATGTTTGGTCTATTCTGAATAGTTCATTTAGATATGTCACATAAAATTTAGGTAGTCTTTTGTGATTAATTTCTTTCACTGAGCCTCCTTTGTTCAGTGTACCTCCACACTGAGCATACATTAGTTTCGTTTCCCTTTTCAGTGCTCTATAACATTCCCATCTCAATGGAAGAAGCTGAACAGGTTGGCATGCTGGTCATCCCAGCTACAAGAAGCCTAAAATAGACATTACTGGGCAAGAAGTGAGACCCTATCTCAAATATACTAAGTGCAAAAATGGGCACAAAATATAGATCTCTTATGCTTATTAACAGCAAAATATTGGCCACTTAAACATAGGGTATTTGCAAACTAGTTTATTTAGGACAAAAGGTAAAAATTACCTCTAATTTGATACCAGCTCAGCCTTTTGGAAGTTTGAGATATTTTTGTGGTAAGATGGGGAATTTGGGGTAAGTTTTGTCAAGAAGTCTGCATCCCAACGGTTGCAGATGTAAAAAAAAGAAAAAAAAATCAAGCTTGCATTCTGTCCTTCCTGAGTGTGCCAACTGATAGAATAACATTTAGAGTGCACACTTATTAGAATCAGATCTTCACTGCACGTCATTGAACATGATTTCATGGATCAGAACATCTATTCTAAAGAGCTGCTCAGTGTGCTGGGGACAGGGATGCGGGAGGCAAGCCGCATCTCAGAGGCTGTGAGGATTGCATTTGATGACTGCTCCTGTGTATTTGATGTTGTGCAAGTATTCTGTGGGGACTCTCTTTCTTTCATTTTCCAATTGAAAAGAGGTTAGACAAAGGAGGCAAACATGTTACCGCTGGAGAAGGAAAGAAATAGGCACGGCAAAAGGATTTCCATAAAAACAACAACAGAAATTGAAGTCAGTTGACAACATTTCTAAATTCGGTGTTGGTGATGGGAGTTTGATTGGGTACGCCTCCCCATTAAACAAACACAGGCTGTACGTAAACGCAACTCACTGATACATCTTTGCTGTTCACTGTGTGCTATGAAAATGTGGTAGAATTTCAGGGCACCAAGAAGGAGAACCTTGACCCTAGCAATTTTCTTTGATTTGATTTTTGGAAGGCCCACTGTTTTCCATTAAGCGTTATCAACATAACATTATTATTATTATTATTACTACTACTACTACCGACAAATACCTGAATTGGAATAAAATCTGTGTCAAGTACTCACCTCCCTAAGTTGTTTTTTTTTTCCACTTGTATTAATATAGTAATAGAAAAAAGGTAGGTCCTCTGCCTATGGAAACAGATGGTAAGTGACTGAAGAGACTGTTGAAAAAGGACTGAGTTTAGGGAAGACTCTCCTGCAGAAGCCAAATCATGTGATGACGTCAACCTGTTCCTTGTCTTCCATTAGTGTTCTCCCTTGTCATTTGAAATCAATGACAGGTATTGACAGGCTGACTTCCCATGTGTTGACTGAAAAGGTAAACACATGGTTCCCATCCGGTGTTTCCCTTCCTCCCAGGCCCATTCCAGAGCAGAGAAGGATGGGTGGATACACGATGTACTCAGATGCGTAGGTCTGGGTTGGTGGAAGTCAGTTTTGCTCAGAGGTAATGAGGAATCAATAATTAGAAGATTGGTCAAGGGAGAGATTATTGGAACAAATAGAGGCTATGCTCCATCTCTGTCATCCCTTCATCTTCCAACCTTGGAGACAGTCTGTAGGGATTGAAAGTGCTCCCCACAGTTGTTTTAACTTATTAACTATACTACCTAGATAGTGCTCTCTTCTGCACTATTCCTACCCAAAAATGTGAGGGAAGTATAATGACTCACTATTGGATGTCCATTTACTTTCCCAGCCATTGACTGTCTTGTTTGGCTAAACAGAAAATAGTGACTCTTGTAATGAGGTTTTTGACCTTCCCTTATCCCTAGAAGAGAAGGTTCCATCTGATGAGTGGAATTATCTCCCCCCTCTATCAATGATCACAAATAGCTCTAGAAAGATGTTAGCATGCAACTTCACAAATTCAGACTCAAGTAAAAAAAATCTGTCTTGATATTAATAATAAAGCCTATATAAGAAATAATGTGCAGTAGAGTGAGTTATAACACTTAGTCTTGTAGGACACAATTTCAACCTCATACAAATTAAGGAATTAAAACTGGGTCGCCATGATAGAAAGAAAAAGGAAGAAGCTATTGTGTGTGCTTTCTAACATGCCAACTCAAGTTTTGATGTGATTGGCTTTAAATATATATATAAGTATATATAAAAATATATAAATATATATTTATATATCTTTAAGTAGCTATACAGAAGGTTTGCATGCAATATGTTAGCTTTTGAGTACCACAAATCTTTTGTTTGTTTGTTTTATTACAAGCTATCCCACCCACCTTCCATCTAAAATAACTCTAGGCAAACAAATGCAGTTAGAAAATATTTATTGGCCAGATGTAATGAATGAATTAGAACATGTTTTGCATTCTGGAAGGGGCAGCTAATGGCACATGACAGAGTAAAGTTTTGAGGAGAAGTGAATCATACCTCTTTTGCCATTCTCTTCCACATTTCCCAGTCCCATCCATCCCTCAGTTTTCTTAGTTTCATTTTCATGTAAATACATGGAATATTGCAGCTGTATTTTCTCATCATTCTCCTCATGTACACCCCATTTCCCCTTGACTCACCCTTCCCTAGCTGGTGTTTGTCTTGTCAGGCTGGAAGATGGTTGTTTAGAAGTTACAACATTGATATTCTCCCCTGTCTAGATCATACTTCAGTTAGTAGATTGGTGAATATATATGGCCCTGTTCCACATGGGCAAACAAATATGCAGCCTTTGTCTCTGTGGGCCCAATTGACTTAACCTAATTTTTCATGATCACTGGAATTCTTCACATTTGAGTTTCAACAACTTAGAGCTAATTTAACTATAGGTACTTATGGAGCCCTTGCTTATTGAAGGATCTTAGAGGTAAGAGAGGCAGCGCTTCGTACTTTTCTATCTTATTGGAAATTTCTCCTACACTGTATGGAAAGTGAAAGGGGTAGTTCTTTCTTCCAACCGGATTGTTCAAACTAGAATGTATGTGTGTGTTTGTGTGTGTGTGTGTGTGTGTGTAAATGTATGTATGTATATGTGTATATATGTGTATATATATATATTCTAAGATCCCCATTAATATTCAAAATTTTTTAAATGTTAATTAAGGAAAAATTATAGTTTTTAAAAAGCAACAAATATTAATTTTTTTCTGTTTAGTGCACAGAGGTAAGTAGATGAAAAAGGATATAAGAGCAAATAATCTGCTTTCAGAAAACTTAATTTATCACATATTAGGGAAATGATGGTAAATATTCACTTGAGAACAATAATTGTTTACTTTGATGGGAGGAGTCCTTAAGCTCAGCGCCCAGTTGAAGGACTGAGCACTGTCCTGAGCTTTTTCCATCAAGGCTAGAGCACTGTACTACTTGAGCTACAGCTCCACTCCTGGATTCTTGATGGTTTTACTTAGAGATTAAAAGTCTCATGGACTTTCCTACTCAGGCTGACTTTGAATGGAGATTGTCATATCTCAGCCTCCTGAGTAGCTAGGATTGAAGGCATGAGCCTCTGGCACATGGTTAGTTATTTATTCCAGTAATGGAAGTTGAACTCAGTGTTTATGTGCTTACTAGGTAAGCTCTACCTCTTCAGTCACCACACCCTCAGCGATCAGTTCTTTAGTTTGCCAGATAATACTCCAGGAGAGCCTTGAGTGGTAATCCTACTAAGTCCACCTGTCGAGTATCTTGAATTTCAGTGTCTTAAATTAACAGTAGCAGTGTTCATGCTCTGTTACATGCACAACAGATGTTCCTGTATGTTTCAATACAGAAAATGCATATTCTCCTGGAGTTGTTGTCTTTGATTTATATTTGCATAAATATGCATGTATTGTTGTTGGAGAATTAGGAAACAAGGTCTTATTTTTCTAAAGATGAGACTTATAAGCTCACTGGGGGGTAATAACAGAGTAGAAATTTGTACACCTACGTCTAACTTGATAATTAAATTGTGTAATGATCACTGCCTAGACCTCTCACATTCAAGTCATGTTCTCCGTGTTGACTTTTCCTTGTGAATGGAGACACGGGGATTTAATTCCTCTGGACTTTGGATCCTTTCTGAGAAAGTTTGACAGATGAATTGGGATCATTCAAAGACTTGTCCTATTTCTAGCCTTCTTTAGCAATGCGATTACTTCCAGCTAGTAGATGGAGGTACTAGGGGCTGGTGCCCTTTGTAAGACCCTGTAGAACACACATCTTAGCTATGCATGTTGATATGAACTCTATATTCCTTCTGGTCATTACTGGTCTCTTGTCACTGTTTTGCAAGAGAAGGCTTTGCCCCCAGAGTGTTGGCCTGTTTCATCTTTTTTATCTAAATGCCCTCTGAAGTTTTAATTGGGTGCACTATCCTCCTTTATGCCCTCTGCCCTGCTACCTTAAAAGACAGTTAAAATCTGCCTTTTTACTCTTGAGTTTTAAGTGAAGGAAAATCTTGTATTGTTATTTTTCTCTCTCTCTAAATGAATACTCAAAAATTGAACAGGTTTCCTGTTCAAATAATTGCTATTTAGAAACGTTTGTAAAGATTGCAGTATGTAAATAAGGGATGGTATTGAGAAAAGGACATCTTCAAAATTCTCATTTACTGTCTTTGCAAATGATGTAAGCTTGGAAAGCTTGCCTGTTCTGTGTATCTTACCTGTTTAAGGGCAATTATAAGGTCTGGGTACTGCTTGTATCTCTTCACACTGCTTGCTTGAAGTTGGCTGTAAATAAAGTCATCTGATCATTACTTTACAAATTTGCATTTGTCAACTACATCTGTTTTGACAGGTCATTGCCCAAAATATGCTCTTCCTATTGAAACTCAAAAATAATAAAGCAACTTTCAAAATATTTAGTTAAGAGTTGGGAATGTGGCTTAGTGGTAGAGTGCATGCATAGCGTGCATGAATCCCTGGGTTTGATTCCTCAGTACCACATAAACAGAAAAAGCTGGAATTGGCACTGTGGATCAAGGGGTAGAGTGCTAGCCTTGAGCAAAAGAAGGTCAGGAATAGTACATAAACCCTGAGTTCATGTCCCAGTAGTGGAAGATGAAGGAAGAGGAGGAGGAGGAGGAGGAGGGGAGGGGGAGGGGGAGGGGGAGGGGAGGGGGAGGAGGGGGAGGGGGAGGGGGAGAGAGAAGAGGAGGAGGAGGAGGGGGAGGGGGAGGAGGAGGAGGAGGAGGAAGAAAAGAAGAAGAAAGAAGAGAGGAGGAGAAAGTTAAGATGATTTTGAATGGTTTTCAACTAAGAAATGGTACATTTTTGAGAAAATAGATATGCTAATTACTTTGACTTGATTTGTATACTGTGTGTGCTTAGTAACATCATATAGTGTTCCACTAAATTATACAATTATTATATGTACATTAAAAATAAATTAAACTGAGTAAAACTTATTAGCATTTTTGAGAGCTTATATCTCTCAATTATTAAATAGTTAATTCTCCTTTCAAATATCCCATCATCTTTCTAAACCTATGCATGATACAAGAAACCCTGCTTTTTCACTATTTCCAATATGTGTTTCCTTCTGGTATTTCCCCTCATTTCTAGGCTCTGGTTTTTAATTTGTTTCTGTTTGCACATAAGCTCTTCCTGTGCTGTTTGTAAAATAATAATGTATGTATTTTTGATTTTTCGTTTTCACCTTCAGCTGTTATCCAAGTTTGGTAGATGTTCAGATGTTCTTCTCATAGAATTTTCTTCCTGTCTCTTCAGGAAGATGCTTGCTTTTTGTTCATTGTATACAGAAATTACCTCACATCATTTATATTCCTAGGCTGCTTTGACTGTCCTTTGCCACTTCAGAGGCCCAGGTAATTAATTTAATCTATTCCTAGATTCTGTTATTAAAAGGCCTCACTTTGTTATGTTATACCTAGACAGGAACACTTATTGTTGGTTTGTTTTTTAAGTCTTTCTTCATGTTTTTTGGACAATGGAATGAGAAGTGAAAGTCTTTTTCTGTCCACACATGTTTAAGAAACTCTCTCAAGGCAGATCACATTAAACGTCTTCCTTTTTTGTGGCACGCTTTCAGAACTGTTGAGGTTGAGCTGAGGCAGGGTGAGTCTGGAACTCAGTGTCAGCTGGGCTGCCTGAAGAAGTCCTCCTTTCTCCTGAAGTTGTATTTTTGAAGACTCTCCAAAGACCAAACCTACCTTCTGCTTTTAATTCAGAACAAGATCAATGAGTAGATTTTCTGTGTCACAAAGAAAAGCAGTAGATAAAATGATCTCCGTGCCAGCCATGCACACTTGAAACCCTATTTCCTTTAGAGAAGTCTCCAGATGATTTTCAGACAGGGATTTCAGGGTGATACAGTGCAGACCCACTTGCACCACTGTATAACTCAGGGTGACATTTTTGGATCTGGGAATCTTTTAAGAACCATCTAGATCTATGGGTAAATTTCAAATCCACAAAGTTCAGCTGGGAGGAAAGTTTGCTCAAATGCATCTTTTCATCTCTGTTTTTAAGCCTTATCCTATTGCTTTTAGGCCGACTCAGATTTACAGAGCTAAAATCATTATTATCCGTCCCCAATGACTGGTGGTGGTATTTGATTTCATAAACCGAGACAAATATTTTTATTTAATTTACTGACTTTTAAAGAGCTTGACCTGAAAGTCGGTGTCCCCTGCTGAAAATATTAATGTTCTCAAATATATGTTGCAGTAACCAACAGTTGACCTGATGGGGTGGGGAGTCAGATCAATATAGGGCACAGAGTTAGAGGCCTCTAAAATTCCTAAGTAAATATGGGGCGATAAAGCTTAAGGGGTAGAAAACCTGCCTAGCAACAAATGGGTCTGATTTCAAACCCCAGACTGTCCAAATAAAGTGGAGTTTGTTTTTGTTTTTGTTTTTCTTTGCTTGTTTTTTGTAGGTCATGGGGCTTGAACTCTGGGCCTGGGCACTTTCCCTAAACTCAAGGCTAGCACTCTACCGCTTGAGTCACAGCAGCAGTTCTGGTTTTCTGGTGGTAAATTAGAGATAAGGGTCTCGCAGACTTTCCTTCCCTGGCTGACTTTAAACCATGACCCGCAGATCCCAGCCTCCTGATTAGCTAGGATTACAGTTGCAAACCACTGGTGCCTAGCTCTAAATAAAGTTTTTGAAATGAATATATTTTAAGATGGCAGAGGTAATCAGTATTTATAGTTTAGCAATAATATTTCTATTCTTTCTCTATTCCAGAAGTATACCATACCATTTTATGTCAGTTTGGTGATTCAGAACAGAATGTTGCAGATCTTGGGTTCTAAAATAGAGTTCTAGTCTGTTTGGACCTTACTGCTTGATCAGTGAGCCTCTAGGAAATTATTCAGTATTTCTGTTCTCAGCTTGCTCTCCTATCAAATTACATCAAATTCCATATCAACCTTGTGGGGTTTCCATGCCTTTTAAGTGAGTAGTAGAATTGAACTAATTAAGTAGAATTAACTAAATAAAAATTGTCCTAACAATCAACAGGAGCTTCTGCTTTCCAATAGATTCTACAAATTCTTAAGATGTTATATTTGCTGTCACATATGAATCCTTAAATTGTATAAATTTAAAAAATAAGAATAAATAACAAAGAAATCTAATAGCATTCCTAATAACATACCACCAATTAAAAAATATTTTGTAGTTAGCTTTTGCTTATATGCACGTTTTCCATATGAATAGCCATATGGTTTCTTTGCCTTCCTTTTGAGAGTGTATTTCCTTTTCTGATGAACAATGAACCTGAGGATGACATGGTTCCATTTTCAAATGCACCCAGTTGTTTCCTGATTACATGGAGTTGCATCATATTGCTATGAACCCTCAGTTGAGTTTCTAAACAACCCAATTGCAGACTCACATCTGTCTCATGGGCACTGAGTATTATCCCTCATAGCAAAATAAAAAGCATTCAACTAAGAGAGAGGCATGGGGTTTTAGAGCAGAGAAGGGAAAGGAGAGTTGAGGGTAGAAAGTGATTTGCTCTGCATCCATCCCAGGGACTCAATGTCCCCAGATACTCTCACTACTATATAATTTCTTGGAAAATACACAACGAAGGCAAGTCTCTAGTATATTTATTAAGTTATTTGTATTCTGTGCTTAAAACTTTCTGCTCTATTCTCTCACTCATAAAGAGGAGATAGACAAAAAAGACAAAATATAAAGAAGAAAACTAGCCAATATCGCTTACAAATTTTTGCACTCACAGCAATGCATTGGCACCTTCAGAAATACTGAAATAGAAAATTGGAGTAAAAAAGCATATAGTGTGCATGTACAAAAACCTGGGCATCTGAGATTCTTTGACTTATTAGATACCTGGAACTCGAACCTGGATTTCTGCTTCCTCATCTATTCTTCTCAAATTCTGTACTGATCTCCTGAGACGTGGGACGAGATTTAGAATGTCTGAGGAATTATTTGTTAGCACTCTTAAACTCATTTGAATTTTGAAAAACAAATTTCAATTCCACTAAATATACGTCTGTTGTCACAGTTTCTTGGGGCAGTGTTAGCTAATGGCTGATGGAGATATGGAATCAGGTCATTTTCTTAGTCTTTTTTTTTATAATAGCGATGGTCTAGCTAAATATATTAAATCATATAATCACTTAGGTACTCATCACTTTTCCTGATCTTGTGGACTCTCAGTAACCTTGTTTTGCAAGTGAGTCAAGGGAAAAGTAACATCTCCCATGTGAAGGAGTCGGGCAGAATACCCCACTACCTACCTACAGAAGCTGCTTCCTAAAATAGGTGTGACATGGGGTAAACTTTGGAATTTCAAGACCAGTCACTGTTCGTGCCATTGTTTCTTCTGCATTTGTCACTAGTGATTTTCTCTGCACGCCTGATATAACCTCTCTAAGACACTTGGTTTAAAATTAATTGGCAGCCAATGGCAGACAGCAGTCACTAAAATGTGCTGAAGCAGGCACAGTGGCTCGTACCCAAGTACATGTCAGATTATTCTCAAACTGCCAAGGGCAAAACTGCGTGCTGAGGGAGGCTCTCCTGCTGCCCCAGTGTTGGAGGCCTCGTTCACTCTTAATTAGCTTGCAATGAGGAGAGCCACCATCTTGACTAGCTGTCCAAGATACCACTAGGCAAGGCCACTGACCTTGGCAACTCATATTTATTTCTGTAGAATTGAAGTGAGAAACTAAAAGGAAAGGAAACACTTACTGCCCAGCTGCTTAAGAGTATGTATTTCTATCCAACAATGGAAAGCCTGTGTGTGTGTGTGTGTGTGTGTGTGTGTGTGTGTGTGTTGGTGTTTGTAAGTGCCAGTGTGCACCATAACTCAGAGGAGAGTAAGCTCCCTGCACATATCAGCCTATCTTTGGGTCAGTGGCTTGGTGCCCTTTGCCTTCTGTGGTGAGATCATGAAGCCATTTCTATTTTTAGCCACAACATAAGTGCAGATTAAATTATACTTCTTGACAAAAGTTATTCTTCTTGACAAAATCAGGAAGGAAGCTAGAAGTAGGCTAGGTGTGAAATAGCTGCATTTATGGGGCCTCTCCTCCACCACTCTTATCTCGTGAATGAATAAAAATCCTGCAATTAGACTTTCAGAATTTCTAATAGGCATATAAACAAAGTAGACCTTGCAGAGAACTCAGCTGAAAGGTACTGATTGTGGAGAAAGGAAGAAGCAAAGAGAGAAGAGAAAGGGAAAGGGGATGGGCACTCATAAAATGAACTAACACCCAAAAATCTTCTGCAAAGAAAAGAACATAAACAGGAAATAATCTTCTGAGCACAGGATTTAGCTTCTGTCTTTTCTTTCTCTTTCTCACCGTGGACCTAGCAGTAGCTGATACAGTATAAATTTTGCTGAATGTCAGATTGAGAGCTCCAGAAGGTTTATTTCTGCAGGAGATTAAGGTACAAATATTTCCAGATTAGTTTCAGGGTAGCAAAATCAACTCGCAGCAGGAGCTTTCTGCCATCAGAAAGATGCTGCATGGCGCTTTTTCTTCCCTCACAAATGAAGTGGCAAAATTGCCTCTTGAGTCAAATGGAAGAAGTCGGAATGTTGTTGTGTTAGGCACCCTAGGGTGTGAGTGGCATGTTTCCTGGGCTGGATAACAGGTCAGGATTCTGGAAGGATGTGCAGTGTGCTCTGTGGAACTGGAAGATTAGACACTTACCTGGCCTTGCTTTAGTTGTATTTGTGACAGCTTTGAAAAGAAACACTTCCACCTCTTCGGATGTCACTGTGATAAACATGCATTAAGAGATCTGGAAGAGAAATCAAACAGTATTAACACAGGTTGATTTTTATGACACGTCGTAGGTTCTGTCCACGGACATGGGGTAGAATGCACCTAGAGGATTCCTCACTGTTTCTTTCAGTATCCAATTACTCTTGAAAACCTGTTTGTGTCAGTTGCACAAAATATATAGCTCACTGGGTACCATTAGTGTGAAAAATAAAGGAGAATATATTTTGATCTGAAAGGAGTAGGATTGTAATGTTCTTGTTGCTGTAATAAAGAGCTAAGTACCTAACCTTATATTTGAATACGTCACCAGGTGAAGACAGAATTGTCCCCATAAAGCACTCTCATGGAGAATTAACCTTAGACCATAAAACCCAGAGGAGAATCATTGAATAAACAAATAATATGGCATGCTAAACAGGCAGTGGTGGGATTCCAAGTGTAACCCAATACTCTTGTTTTAGTGCTGGGCTATGTTCAGTGGAAGCCTGTCTTGCCTGAGGTTTGGGCTCTGAGAATGGAAATAGCTCTGGATATGGCTATGTATTCATTTTTGAAGGTATGTTGGGCCCATTGAAGCTGGATGACTCCATACCTTCTTCAATATGGGTTTCAGAATGGGTACCAGGAGACCACAGTAAGACAATTACTTTGTTCATATTACCTTCACACCATTTCCCCACTTGATATGAATTTAGGAGTTTGAGAGAGTTTTTGGAAAGACAAAAAAATCCCTTTGCTGTGCTCATCAAGAGTCCAAGATTGCATTCAGAATCAGAGGGATGTTGTTTCCATTACTTAACGTAGCCTTTGCCTGTAGATATTATTTAAGAACCTGTTGTTTTTCTTACATATATTAAAAAAAGAAATATTTTTGATGTCAACATAGTGGGTGGCTGATTTGTCTCAGTCAAGAGATTACCTTATTTGTGGTGGGCTGAGAAAGAGACAAGCCCCTCTCGGCTAGATTTATCTTAGCATAGTTTGGACACACACACATATTCCTATATACAGATAAATATCTATATGCACATTATATGCTCTCTTTTTCCCTTTATCAACACACAATATATATACATATGTATGTAATATGTACTCATATACATACATCTATACATGTATACACAAATATATATAATACACACACACACACACACATATATATATATATATATATATATATATATATATATATATATACAGTGACTCTTTTTCCATTGAAGATCACACAAGATAATCCTTCTTAGGAATTTGTTGATTCAAAATTTTTCTTGGCATACTAGTTGGATTTACTTTAGAAATTCATCAGTCAAGAACATGCTAACAATCCTGTTAACTCTTCCTCAGACCCCACTTGCCAATGTTCACAATCTTCTTATAAGTGCCATCAGTCCCCAGTTTGGAAACAATTATTTATGAGTCAGGCTTAAGTGGTTTTTAAAAATAATTTATTATTCACAAAGATGAAGCCACTTATACTCAATGACTAGTCAATCAAGAAGAATGATTTTCTCAATATAAAAAAGGAAGAGGAGCAAGCTGTTCAAAATGAATTGAATCCTAAGTGGGGCTTCTGTTTCAATGAACCCTGTTCACATGGGTTAATATTTGTGAATCTTTCCCAGATCTAAAAAACAAAATGCAAGAATTCACAGATAGTTTATAGTAGTTTTATTTATATTTTTGTATATTTTATTTAATGCATTTTGTATTGTTTATTTTACATATATATAGATTTTTTATAATAATATAGCACTTTAGGAAGTCAGGAGAGCTAGAGAAATTCCGGAGGGATCATAGAACAATTCCTCTTGCTTTAAAGTTGATGGGTGGAATTTTTTTATATACAATTAAAGAAAACACTAGTGGCAGGTTTTCCTTGGTCTCCAGAAGCATATGGCTGATAGTGTAAATTAGTCAACATCACTATGATGTCTCTGTCATTTAAGATGCTGTACCAAGCATATAAAAAGGGACCTGTGATTTAAAAATTACATATGGACTCTGTATAACCTCATGCTGCTTGCAGTGAAACTAGTATTTAGCTATAATATTACTTGGGATCTGATAGGTAGCACAGTAAAGAAGTGCTTTTGGGTAAAACCCTACTTAGAATGTGACCATTGAGCTGGGGCTCAGGGGGGGGGACAGATGCCATTGTTTAAGGTGGACACAGGTAAAAGGGATGATGAAAACAACTGTGTATGCAGAATGAAAGGCAGCAAGCTCATGCTTGGGAACATTGACTAAAGCACGATTCCATGCCAGGGAGACTGGGTCAAGTGGCTGGAAAATTTGGGAGGCATTGTGTTGTAGAGGTCTTGTAAGGAATGTGAAGCATTGTGGAGGGAGAAGTGGTGTCAGAGAAATGGATTTTCTTTCTCTCTCTGCCACTCACTCATGTGTATTTTTGACAATCATTTGACCTCCTTGGGATGGATGCTTTAGACCGGCAAAAATAATGCTAATTAGAGGCCAGTGTGTAACATCACAGCGATTTTAGGCTTGAGAAAGGGGAATCTTTGAGTGACTGTCTGAATACCAGATAAAGTAAGTGATTTGAATTTAAGAACCACATTTAAAAAAAATGATTATATCTATAAAGAGAAGAATCACACACAGCCAGAATTGATGCTCATCTTATAAGAACTAAAACCTCCTAAGGGATTGGATTTATATATTCCAATTCACATCCACTCTGGGGTATATGATTTTTTTATGCAGTGATATTTGTATGTATCGGGTTATTTTTGTTTTTGCTTTTGTCTTCACAGCATATGAAATTTAATTCATTTCAGTTAATATGCAATGATGTGCTTTAAGCATTTTTCCTGAGGAAAGGGAAGATGGAAACTAAATTTCTTTATTTTTAAAACTCTAGTCAAAAGCTTTCCTTGAACTAACTGTGAAAATCCTTCATATCAACTTTGGCTGCTAAAAGTAGCCTCAAGGCAGGGTTTAGTTTACCAAGGAGATCAGATGTCATACTGACGATTATGAGCATACACGGAATCAAAGGCCTCAGCAGAGAGAGAGAGAGAGAGAGAGAGAGAGAGAGAGAGAGAGAGAGAGAGAGAGAGAGAGAGAGAGGAGCAATGTTTGTCAAATGTTTTCTATGAGATAGAAACTGGAAAGGATGAGAGAGAAGAAAACATGTGCAAACTAAGACCTCAGATTGAATGAGAGAAAAAAATATGTCTGCACACATGCATCAGAAAGCCACACTAGCTGAATTACTTCTTACCTCTTCTCTGTTTTCTGTTAAACTGCTTGCTAGAAAGTCATCTTCATTGCCAGACATGGTGGCTCAAGTCTGTATTCCTAGCTAGTTGGATTATGGAGATCAGTGGATCATGGTTGGAGACCAGAAACAGAAAACGATAAGCCTCCCTCTAGAGGGGCTGCTGGTGCTCACCACTCCTGTCATCTCTAGCTATGTGGGAGACACAGTGGCTGGGTGCGGTGGAACACCTGTCTTCTCAGAAACAAAGGGAAAAACACTGGAGAGTCACTGCCCAGGCTAGCATGGACAAAAAGCCAGACTTGATGTGGGAAAGAGCCAACACAAAAAGACCCCAGCACAGTGGCTCTAGCAGTAGAGTGCCTGTTAACCAAGGGTGATGCCCTGAGTTCAAAACTCCTACAATCCACCAGAAGACAAAAATCATTCTTGAATGTGTCTTGAATGAAGCCAGAAGTTGGTTTACTTTAACAGTATTGATTAGCAACTGAAGAAACAAAGTAATCTGTTTCTACTATAGAACTAATATGGTCTGTTTCTTTAAGTATCCAACTAGAATAAAATAATCAGACCATTCAAATGCTTTATTACCTGTATGTGAATTGATGTCTTATTCCATCAATCGATGTAATTTGTACAGCCCTAATTGTATGTGATCAAAATTCATCTTTACACTGAAGTATATTAGGTACTTTATGACACAAGATTACATTTTTCCAAATAATCAGATAAATGTTTTCTTACCTTTACCAAAATTTTCAGAATGTTCCGTGTGATTCTAAATCATCTATCCAATGTGTATTTTATTTTTTTTTCAAATTTTTATTATCAAACTGATGTACAGAGAGGTTACAGTTTCATACATTAGGCATTGGATACATTACTTGTACTGTTTGTTACCTTGTCCCTCATACCCCCCTCCCTACTCTCCCTTTCCCTTTCCCCCCATGAGGAGTTCAGTTCACTTAGACCAAACAGTTTTGCAAGTATTGCATTTGTAGTTGTTTTTCTTTTTTTACCTTTGTCTCTAAATTTGGTGTGACTTTCAGTATTCTTCTCAGTAAGTAGACTTGTGTTGTGAGTTTTAATTTCTACTTTAAATAATGCACATTAATTTTTGAGCTCTAAGTATATTTTAGATATAAGACGCATAGGTAGTGAAGATTTTCTCCTATTCTGTAGCTTTTTATCTTGCTAGTTATGTCTTTTGCTATGCAGAAGCTCTTCAGTTTGATACAGTCTCATTTATGCAGCCTTTATTGTTTTATTATGATTCTGGATCTTTGTTTAGAAATTTTTGTCCCATTCCTAGAAGGTTTAGGGTTTCCCCTACCCATTCCTCTAATATTTTCATATTATCTAGCCTTATATTGAGGTCTTTGATCCATTAAGATTTGATTCTGGTAAAAGATGATATATGAGTATCTAACTTCAATTTTCTAGTAGATAGCCAATTTTTCCAGCACCATTTGTTGAAAAAGGCTGTCTTTCTTCCAACCTGTATTTTGGGCTTCCTTATCAAATATTAGGTGGTTAAATGTTAGTGGGCTTATTTCTGGGTCTTCTATTCTGTGTCATTGGTCCTCAGTCTTATTTTTAAGCCAACTTGAAGTTTGGTATTGATATTCTTCCTGTGCTGCTCTTCCTGCTAAGTGTTGTTTCACTATTCTTGGTCTTTTATATTCCATATGAATTTTTGGATTGATTTGTCTATTCCTTTGAGGAACGTTGTTGGGATTTTGATGGGTATTGCATTGAATTTGTATATTGCTCTGGGAAGAATTACCATTTTTACTACATTAATTCTTCCCAACCAAGAGCATGGGATGTTTTTCCATTTCCTTAAGTCTGCTTCTATTTCTGTTTTCAAGGTTTTAAAATTTTCACAATAGCAGTCCTTCATATCTTTGGTCAAGTTAATTCCTAAGTATTTTTGAGGCTATTACAAATGAAGTAGCTTTCTTGATTTCAGCATTACTCTTCTCATTGTTGGCATAAAAGAAGGCTACTGATCTTTGTGGGTTGATTTTATAACCTATTAATTTGCCAAAGTTTCAGATATCTATAGAGATATCTATAGAGTTCTTTACCTATAGAGTATAGGTAAGATATCTATAGAGTTCTTTACCTATAGAGTATAGGTAAGATATCTATAGAGTTCTTTAAATACAGGATCATGTCATGTCATGTACAACAAAATAAACTCTCAAAGACTCAATAACTCAATTAATAGATGGGCTAAAGTCTTAAAGACACAGTTCTTAGAGGAAGAAAAAAGAATGGCCAATACATGCATGAAGAAGTCTTCAACATCTCTGGCCATAAAAGAAATGCAAATCAAGACAATATTGAGATTCTATCTCACTACAGTTAGAATGGCCATTATCAGGAAAGATAACAATAACAAATGCTAACAAAGAACTTATTATGCTGTTGGTGGGGATATAAACTTGTTCAACCAGGGAATGGGAATATAGCCTAGTGAAAGAGTACTTGCCTCCTATACATGAAACCCTGGGTTTGATCCCCAGCACCACATATATAGAAAATTTCCAGAAGTGGCACTGTGGCCCAAGTGGCAGAGTGCTAGCCTTGAGTAAAAAGAAGCCAAGGACAGTGCTCAGTCCCTGAGTCCAAAGCCCAGGACTGGAAAACAAATAATAATAATAATTATCATGTTAACTTGTTCAACCACTTTAGAAAGCAGTATGGAGGTTCCTTAAAAGACTAAACATAGAGTTTCTCTATGACTCAGCAGCTCCACTTCTGGACATTTAACTAAATGATTACAAACAAGGCCACCCTAAAGCTATCAGCACAACCATGTTCATTACAGCATTGTTCTCTATAGCTACAATATGGAATCAACCTAGATTTCCCTCAGTGGATGAATGGATCAAGAAAATGTGGTATATATACACAATGGAATTCTATTTATTCATCAGAAGGAATGATATTATACCATTTGTAGAGAAATGAAAAGATTAAGAAAATTATATTAAGTGAAGTAAGCTAGAGCCAAAGAAATATAGGCTGGATGGTTTCCCTCATTTGTGATAACTAGCATATGCTTATAAACCCACAAGTAAATGCACTGCATGACATATATATATATATATACATATATACATATATGTAATATATACAAATATATGCATATATGTACACACACACACACACACACACACACACACACACACACACACACTGGGACATGATAAAGATTATAGGACCCTAGTCATTAACATACAGAGGCCAAACGAGGCTATGCATAGGAGTAGTGGACAAAGGCCAAATTGCTCAATGTACAGATGATTATATTCTATGAAATGAACTCTAAGAAAAAGAAACATCAGATGTTCTTTGGTTGCCCTTGTTGCTGTTTTGGTTTTTTTTTTTTACCCTTTTGTCTTGTTTGCTAGTTTGTTTGTATATGGGAAGGCAAAGAAGGGGCACATAAAAGGTGGAACAAGGATAGACAAATGAAACAGTGATACTCACCAGACACTATGTGTAAAGTGAACTGGAAATCTTGTGGGTGGGGATAGGAGGGAAAGCCTGGGAGAGAGTGACAGAAACAGAGACATGGTTCATAAAGAATTGTACTCATTATTTATTACCTGAGTCATGTAACTATAACCCCTCTGTATATCAGCTCTACAATAGCAATAAAAAATATATGCATTAATTCATTTCTAAATCAATTTAAATAAACATTCATAATCAACTCCAGATATATTTTCTTAGTTCATTATGGTTCAGAAAATACCACTAATCTGCTCAGTGTTTAGGGAACTCATGGCTGTCTTTCACTCTATATTTGTACAACAATTCAGCATAACGTGGAAGGAAGCATCTGGTTTTAGGCTTTCTTATTCAGAGAAGACTGCAAATTTGAAAAACAAAAAACTTTGTGAAAATTAGGACTGAGAAAACTTTATCCACAAATGACTAGTTAGTAAACAGGGATTTCTTTACACACCAAATGACCTCTGTCATGCACTCATCTCAGGCATTGCCTTTAGCTGCATCCAAAGCAACTCCTTAATGAGCAGGTATATCACTTAGTTCTGACGCTTTCGGGGCATTGAGGATTTCAGGTTTCACCTATAATTTGGAAGGATTTTTGTGTCAGTCTATAGTTAGGGAACTGGCCCTTTAGGACACATTTTGCTAATCCTTGCTATAGTTGACAAAAATGATCCAAAGTGGACTCTGCACTTTGGTTCCGTGGCTCAGGATGCTAAAAGAAAAACATCTCTTTGGTCTTAGACATGAAATCCATGCCATCTTATTAAAGGCTATGAGAGTCCTCATGATAAGATGATTTTTCCAAGTGTCATTAACAGCTCCCCTAAACTTTGGAACCTTGAAACTTCTTCTATCACACTGAATCACAATAGATTTTTGAAGTTCAAAAGTAGTAATTCAAATATCTCTATAAGTTTTCATATGCCTACCTTTATTGGAATGTGTTTAGATTCCCAAATCAGATTGCAAACTTTGTCTGCAAATGCAGCTCGGGAATATATGAGCCTTTCTCATCATTTTGGATAATTTATAATAAGTCTTTTCACAGATTTAACCACATTCTTTCCTGCTGACAACTTGAGATATTGGACTTACTGTGAGTATTACTCAGTAATTGAATGAACTGTAGTTCAAGCATAGTTTAAAAGCAACTCTGCACATACCATGTATTCACTTTATACTTTGTCTCTCCCATCAGAGCGTTTATAATAACCAAGGCAGTAACAATATTATTCCAGTGCTATATGCTAAGTGCCCTCATAAGAGAAACTCTAGATTCTCTCAAAGCATTGTGAAAAGTACGACATTGTTAGTGGAAAATTATAGATCACTTCCTGCAAAAGCTCATCAGAGTTACAAACTTAAAACTAGGCACAGAGGAGCAAGTACAAAGGTAAGGAGACACAATTAGTAGGTGTTCCAATGAACAGGCATATGACTCTGATCTCGATTTATACTTCAGAGATAGATGGGTAGGAGGAGTTCAGGATCAAGGGTTTTTCCTGGTTTTCCAAAGATATATCAGGCAAGGGGCAAGTTGGAGAGAGTGCTTACTCATGCACTGTAAATACACTGGGATTCAGTAGCTATAGCTACATGGGGCCTGGCTGTTTGGACATAGGATTATTCATCCACTGTGAAAAAGTTTTCTCAGCAAGCCTACCTTTGCCAACCCACTACCCCAAGTTCTTCTATCAGACAACCCCCTCGTTTAGGATAAGAAACCACTTGTCAGGTCGCATTTTCCCTTACAACCAATTGTTTTCAGTGTCAACATTCAACTACATTTTCCTTGGAGGATATAGGAATCATCACATAGAGGAAATAATATTGTAAATATTGTCAAGAAAGTAAAAGTAACTTTTTCATGTACTGATAGCATGAAGGCCATGGTTGCCAAGAGGTTAACCCAATTACTTCCTGTGAAGGAGGTGGCTGACTATGAAGACGAACCTGAGAAATTTCTTTAGCAACAGCAATTAACCTGGTAGGAATGTTGCCTTGGGTCTGTTTTAAAACTACAGAACAGTGGACACCTAAATATATACTTGTATAATTACACCTGGTACCTGTCTTTGTGCACCTGCACTGTTTACTTACAAATGCCTGAGATATTTCTGGAAGTTATCCTTAGTTAGGATACAGCATAATGCTGTGCTCACCAAATAATGATCTATGAAATATGTCCTCATTCTTCAGTCTATCACACTGAAGCACAACAGGATGGTGAGGTTTTATTCTAAACCTTTTCTTCTACAGAGCAAATGATACTGTGTTAACATCTGTTCCCTCAGAAAGTTTAAAGATACACACACACCCCACGTATAATATACATAACATAATTAAACACATATGTATGCATATACATAAAACATGTAATCACATATAATTGTCTACCTATATTACATATATGTAATATGTGTATACATTTAAACACACATGTAAAGTTATATGCATATAATTATATGGTTATGCATATATCCACACATAAACTCACATAGAATAATTACATGCATATATAGTGTGTACATAATAATGTATAAATTGTATACACATATATAGTGTATATTTTCACATGTATTTATATGCATATATACATCATCATATAAATACAATTATAAACATGTGTATGAATCCCCATATGTGCACATACATATATTCCCATGATATATAATAATATATGCATTATATACTATAAAATATTAGTCTAATATATAATAGCCATTAATATATCATAGATGATACCTGGTGCTATAAACATGTCTTAATGAGTGAGTGAGTGGTGAATTGTGCTTTTTTTTTATTTTTTAGAAAATACAATGATTGAGTGAAGAAAAGAACTAGATTTTTTTTATTCTGGCTATATGTGGAGGAATAGCTATTCATATGCATCTCATAGGATCCAAATTTGAGAATGTTTGGAGTTATATTAGAGTTTTTTAAAAAAAATTTTTTATTAGTACTTGTTGTGGTAGCATACTAGATATTAAAAAGAAATAAGACACCCAAGCACTACCTACTCTAGAAGCTGAGATTTGGAGTTTAAAGTTTGACACAAGCCTGGGTAGAAAACTCTGTGAGACTGTATCGCTCAATAATCTGCAGAAAACTACACTGGAAGTAAGGCTCGGGTGGTAGAGTACCAGCTGAGTAACAAGATGAGTGAATAAGAAGGTCCCAAGTTGAAACCGCAGTTCTGTGTGAGAGAGAGAGAGAGAGAGAGAGAGAGAGAGAGAGAGAGAGAGAGAGAGAGAGACACGGGGGAGAACATAGATAAAGAAGTGACCCAAGACCAAAGCTTTTGCATCACCTTCCCATCAGCCCCATGTGAGGGCTTGCTTGCCATGAGTCAGGAACACAGTGACCATGCATAGAAAAATGGATTTCCTAATTCGTAAACAATTCATCCTCCTTGTACATGGCTCAGCTTACAAGTGTGCTGTGTCACTGTATCTATGCAAGATCTTCTTCTGTCAAGCTTCTTGTCTCCCAAGAGACTTTGTTCTTGTTTTGTCTCTCACAAAGGCTCACCCAGGAAACCTGAGAAGCCATCTGGGTTGGAAACAAATGCTGATCTGGTCCAGTCAGAGCTTTTGTGTATTTATCACTGTATAGACCTAGCTTCCAAAAAGGCATGTTTTACCAAATACCTTTTATCCTGTTCTTGAAAACCCTCTCCTAAATTTTGCCATGAAGATCAAGTAAGTAAGAGGTTGGGAATGTAATAAAATAAACAGTTGAATGGCATGTCAAAGAATCATACACTTGAACCTTCTCAACATAACTTCCCTTATTTCGATTTTTCTTTTGTTTTACACCAGATACTTGAAATAGCCATGCTATCCTACATTGTAATTCTTTTCTGAAACTTGTTTTTTCTTCTTTTGTAGATAAATCAACTGCTTATTGGATTTTATAGATAACAACTTATTCCAGTTTTTTTCCACAAATACTTCCATGATATTTGCATGTAATATTTGCATGAAGTTTGATGTCAGAAAATAATTACAGTAGGGCAGTTAATCCTATTTTCCTATCATGATGCCTCCCTGTATTCAACTCACACTTTATGGCAATTGGTCTGTGTTAAATAAGAAATTTAAGGGAACAGTACATGGTGTGTTTTTAGCATACAAGTGTGGAATCCTTGTTTTAATTCTTTTCAAATAATATGAGCAAGATAAACATGATTCTTTCCATACCTTACTTTGACTATCCACCAATCTAATTTTAATTAAATGATGGTGCAGTAACAACACTGACATTAAGGAATGACAGAATTTTCTCTCTGACCACCTTGTGGTCCCATAGGTGAGATTCTTGAATTTCTGGACATGACACAGAAAACCATGAAACAGCATCTACTGTGACATGCACAGGGAATGTTGTGCTACTTCAGCAAAAAGAGCAGCAACAGAGAGATGACAAGTGGATTCACAGGGGAGGCTGGGAAATTACTTATGCATCATTAACATTATTTTCAAATAATTATAGGCTTGCAAGAAATAGTACAGAATTCGTATGTCTACTTTGCCCTGTCTCTCTCAAAGCAATATCTCTATAACTATAGCAATCAAAACCAGAAAATGACCATTGATACAGTTGTATCAACTAAACAATACAGCTTATTGGAATTTACCATTTTTCCACTTTCTTGGATCCAGTGCCAGTTGTCATTGTTTATAGTTTTCATTTCTCTTCCCTCTCTTTTTCTCGGGAGCAGCTCCTGAGCCTTCTTTTGCCTTTTGCTCTTGTACAGTCTTATCACGCTTATGAATAAGCCAGGATTAAGGCATGGACTCAGGGCCTCATGCTCTACTTGGATGTTTTGCTCAAGGATGGCATTCTACCATTGATCCACATCTCCACTTCTGACTTTTTGCTGCTTAATTGAAGAAAAGAGCCTCATGGGCTTTTTTTTCTCCACCTGGCTTTGAACTCAGAATCCCAGACCTCTGCGTCCTGACTAGCTAGGATCATAGGTATGAATCAGCAGCACTTTGCTTGTCCTGTTTGAAAATTGCCTGTCAATACATTGAGACTGTGATCCAGTTATCTGAAGTACTTTCATAATCACATCAAGGTTATACAATTTCTGGGTATCGCTCAGTGAACTCTATCAATGGAACATGAGGCCATTAGGTCTTACTAATTGATGAGGCCAACTTAGGACCCTTTGCTGAAGACAGAAGTGGCTGACATTTCCCACTAGAAGATTTGTACTCTCCTTTCACATTTTTAAATACTTTAAACAGAAACACACTATAAACCTCACGTGTAGGGGCCACTGTGATTTGAATTCAGGGCCTTGAACTTGTTTGGCAGACTCTCTACTTCTTGAGGCACAATCCCAGACCATTTTCTGCTTTGATCATTGTTTGGGGCAATCTCCACATTTTTTGCCTGCAGCTGGCTTTGAGGAACAATCATCCAATCTATGCCTCTGTGTACCCGGGATTACAGGTGCAGGCCACCATGCCCAGTTTATTTGTTGAGATGGGAATGTTGCTACTTTGGGGTTGCTGGAATTATAGGCAGGACACCCAGGACACCCAGCCTTAATTGTACTCTTTTAAAGCCTGTTTCCCTTCCTGAAAATAATTTACAGTGCAACCTAGCACTCATCCCAACTAGTGTGTTAAGAATTAATAAACTATTCTTGCAGGTTCTTTGATAAAAGCAATATTATAATTAGAAGTGATCACTCCATGGCAAATAAATAAAGTGGTTAAAAGTATGTTGGCAACTTATCACTTCACACCCAGATCTATGGGGACAACTGTTATACATGGATCAGTCTCAGCCTGAAATCTGTGGGGTTTTTCTCTTAGAAGCATGCTCTCATTTGTCTAGTTCATTCTAAGTCAGCCTGATTAAACAACAGAAAAGTATTACTTGCTACCAATTTTGTCTAATTAAGCTAGCTCCATGAATAACCATCCATTGGTAAGGGGAATAAATAAATCTTTCAAACATGATGTGTGCATAATATCTGTTATTCATATAAGGTAGGGAAAAAAATCCCTTGGCATACTAATAACGTTGGCTCCAAATGCTGTAGTTCAGTCTTATTAATTTATATCTGAGGATGGAATCCCTCTGCCACGGAAGCATGAGGCAACCTTTGCAAAGAGTTGACTGGCTTTTGGTGCTGTTTTCTTTTTGAATGTCAAGGCTGTCCGTCTCGATGCAATACACAGAGAGGAAATTGACCACTTACAGGTTTAGAAAGAAGCAGAGGAAGACATATCTGAAAACAGTTCCTAGATACCCACAGTCATCTTTGGCACAGGGCAATTATCCTATAGCTAAGTCCCTCATGTTATAATGAGACTTTGATGTCAAGGGTAAAATCTTTGGAAGGGGTTAACTGATGTATCCCAAGTACACAAGACTAAATAATAATAATAATAAGTTTCTCATTTATATTGTTTTGCCTAGGTAGGAAAAGACAAGGAAATGGAGACAACAACGTGCTTTAAAAGGGACGAGGAGGGGCTGGGGATATAGCCTAGTGGCAAGAGTGCCTGCCTTGGATACACGAGGCCCTAGGTTCAATTCCCCAGCACCACATATACAGAAAACGGCCAGAGGCGGCGCTGTGGCTCAAGTGGCAGAGTGCTAGCCTTGAGCGGGAAGAGGCCAGGAACAGTGCTCAGGCCCTGAGTCCAAGGCCCAGGACTGGCCAAAAAAAAAAAAAAGGGACGAGGAAACAAACAGTACAAGAAATGTATACAATGCCTAATGTATGAAACTGTAACCTCTCTGTAATTCAGTTTGATAATAAATATATATATGTATATAAAAGTTCTTGTTAATTTAGCCAGTCTCTGGTGGCTCACACCTGTAATTCTAGCAACTCTGGAGGCTGAAACCAGAGGATCATGGCTGAAAGCCAGCCCCAGCAGAAAAAGAAATGTCCTTGTGAGACCCTTACCTCCAGTTAACCATGAGAAAAACAGAAGTGGAATTGTGGCTCAAAGTAGTAAGCACTGGCCTTCAGCAAAAAAGCTCAGGGACAGCTCCCAGGTCCCGAGTTCAAGCCCCACGACTGACTAAAAAAATAAATAAAAAGAAAGAAGAGAGGAAAAGAAAAGAAAAAGGCTATTCTATACCAAAAAAAATCAATAAAATTTGTCAAATGATATTGAAATATCTGATACCTATGCTTGATCATGAATTAAGGGACAATGATACGTATATATGTATATATATACACATACGTATATATATTTATATGTATAAATATGTATATGATTTTTATATTCTAAAAATACATTCTTCAAGCAACCAGAATTATGCATCATTAAAGCTGTAAAGTGAACAAGAATGTAAGCTCATGAGGACAGGCCTTTGTCTACCTTCCTCTGAAAGCCAGTGCCTAGCACGGTCCCTGGAATTATAGATATTCCACAGACGTTTTCAGATAAATATTGTAATGTAATACTTATATCTCCTTTGATTATTTTTACCCCTCTGGTTAAAAAGGAAAGCTTTTCTTATTCATTATTTTTTTTCCATACCACATACCAGTGATAAGAAGTCAATTAATAATAGGTGTCTATAAGGTAGAGGATAGAAGATTTATTTAACACTTTTATTGTTCTAGACAATCATAATTGGTGTTTACATCTTTGAAATCTCACTTCTGCTTCTGATTAAATAGATCCAGACTCTTTTAGGCTGGTGGATATCTGATCTGGCTGTCCGAGCAATTGGCAAGCTGTGCATAATGATGAATATACTAGTAAGTTGCACTTTCCCACTAAATACACCCCCCCACCCAGCTCTGAAAGTCACACAGCTCTTGCCTCTTTAAGTCTGACACCTAATATATTAGGTAGTGGAGTGTTTTGTGCTTACCTTTAGCTCTTCTTTAGTTTAGGTGATTAAAAAAATGCCTGTTGCTGTCTGTATAGGCACCATGCTTCATTAACAGTGATTTATTTAGGAGTTTAGCAGAACTGGCACCAGGCCGCACACCAGTGGGCAAGAGAGAGAGAAACGTGAGCTGGTTGCTAAGGAATCCTTTCCTCCCTGGTGGAAAGAGCCTCAAACTGTTTTCAGAGTTTACTTCCGGTACCCAGAATACATGGAGAAGAAGAAAGCCTTGAGTGGATGCCGCCATTGCTCCTCAGGCCTTCTCTCATATGAAAGAAGGAATCCAAGGACTACCCGCTTTGGCATGCTGTGGCCCCAGTACCTGTAACATTCCAGTGTCAGAGGATTCTCTGGCTTATCCATCTTGACTCCTCACAAATTTGCCTCTTCAAAGCTGTGTTCAGCTTTTACTAAGTAGTAGAATCTAATTATAGAGATTTTTCTCTCATATCCTCTCAACAAGTCTGTATCTTCACTGTCACTTTGCCAAGGAAGGAAGTGAGATGGATCAAGGTTAAGCAACTTGGCCAAGGTCTGTGATGAAGTGGAAGGGTTGAGATTTGAACCTGGCTCCAGTAGTTCCACAGGCTAATGATATCAAGAAAGCTCTATTGATTTTGTCATGTCTACTTGAAATATTATCTTGAGAAGATCCTGCTGAGAAGATTCTGGGAATGCCCTTGGGCTAAGCAAGAAAGAGTGCCATGATCAATTAGTACTGGTTTCCAGGGCAGAAGGAGGAGAAGAGGGAATAAGATAGGAGACAAGTATTTTCCTGTCTTGGTTTATGATACATTTGTTCTTGTGGATAGTGGAATAACAGTACAACAATAGAATAACTGAATCTTCAAAGAACCATTTCAGATGCAATATCTGAAAAATAGTCCAAATACAAGAGGAAAATATTAGGTATGTTTGATATACTATTTCTAGTATTCCAATAATAAACCTACATATAGGCGAAATCTTTAAGTGATTAGAAATATATACTGTAAAGTCAAATGTGGCATTCATGGTTGGTTTCGTTTCTTTATGTTTTGTTTTTTGAAGACAGGGTCTCATAAGAGCCCAGTCTGGCAACAAACTCATAGTCATCCTACCTTAGGCTTCCAACTGCTATGATTACAGGCTTATTCCACAACACTCAGTTTGAGGAATTATTTTGGAGGGAGGTGATTAAAATACTCTATGTTTTAAAATATTGGCCATTATGTGAATGCTTACAGTTTTGAAATCTAATCAAACTACATATGAAATTACACATATACATACACACATATAAGTACACATGAGTATTCTGTAAAACATACTTCATTAATCTCAGGGAGAAAGCAATTAGAGTTAATGTCTTGTTTTCTTTACTTATGACACTGACCAGGGGTGATTTGCTAATCTATAAAATAAAAATAATATTGTTATCTACCTTAAAGTGTTATCTTAAAGACAATGTGACTCAAGACATAATACAGACACAACTATTCCATAGTAAGTGCGCTGTGAGCACTATTATTTGTCATTTCCCCAGTAATTTTGTGTTACATTCTACCATTACCTTGCCTCTGAGATTTTTCATAATTGCAATCACATATCTTTTATGCTGCTCATTTGGTACTTAACATCCTAATGAACCTTCTCCATATATTGGGCTATGTTGAAAAATTATTAGCCAAACTGCATGATATAACTAAATTGGGACAAAAGTAAACCTAGTTACATGGATGTTTAACACTGCAGATGGTTATACAAGACACTATGATCCATATAAGAAATACAGAGAAGCAAACTAACCAAGATATACGAGTATTATCATTTTTAAAACTGTGAGTATTTGACTGAGGATGGGCTCAATGGTAGATCTCTTACCTAGGCAAGCTTTCCACCCTGAGTTCAAACCCCACTGCTAAGAGAGGAGGAAGGGAAGGAAAGAAAGGGAAAAAAAGAGAAAAGAGGGGAGGGGAGAGTAGCAGAGGGAAGGAAAGGGAAGAAGGGAAGGAAAGGGAAGGAGAAGTGAGGGGGGGGATATACTTGTATAGAGATGCAAACTTTATGCTCCCTATAACAGTTTTCCACAAGGGACAAGAAGTAAGTAAGCTATGGTCATATGTAAGGTAAAAATTAAATGGAATATTTTAAGTCAGGGCTATAACTCATTACTTAGTATAGGCTATAGATAGAAAACGTGTGTTTGTGGCTCAGGCTTAAATGTTCTGAAATAACATCATACAGAAAATTTAAACATAATGTATCTGAGAAAGTTTTGATGTGTGGGGAACTGAAAATGTGAGAAATGCTTGAAAATCTCAAATGCCTGCAGTGATGATGAAGTCACCATAAGAGATCCTCATTTAACTATACTAAATGTCTTTAAAATAGACGATCTTTTGCTGATAGAAATAGGTCATGCAAAGTTTGGGAATCCTAATTGACATTCTAGCCCAACTCTCTTTATCTATTGAGAAAACTTGTACAACAAGGAAATAACATCTGAGTCTTGAACTCAGTTATTCTGAATTTTAACCCAGTGATGTATTGAAGTATTAGTATTGCTTCAATAGCCAATTTCAATGTTCCATTATCAAAGTGAATTTTTATGAGGGGAAAATGAATTGAGAATTTGTTATAGGTGTATACTTAAAAAATTTTCTACAAGATCTTTTCAAACTTTGTACAACTCTGTTGTTTTTCAGGTTATATAAAGTACATCCAGAAATAGCTAAAATAAAGAGCATGTAATCCTTGCTACTGAGGAAGCTGAAATCTGAAGATCATAGGTCAAAGCCAGCTCAGGCAGGAAAGTCTGTAAGACTCTTTTTTTTTTTTTAAGCAAAAAGATGGATTTATTGGGGAAGTAAAAAGTATACTGACCAGCCAGGGTCATGGCCCAGACTTGGGAGCTGGGACCACAACCATAAAAAGCAGGCTAGCCGGCCAGGGCCACAGCCCAGACTCAGGAGCTGGTACTGTGTGCCCAGGCCATGCTCGGGGTCAGGTTATAAAGGCAAACACCACATGGTCAAGCCTGCCACAGGCAGGTGGCCAATGAGGTTACAACACAGAGCACGCCAGGTTACAACACAGAGCACGCCAGGTTACACGCAGGTGGCCAATGGAGTTAAAATCTCCCTATAGCAACTGTTTGAACCAACCTATCATTTTAGTCTTGGCGCACAGACTCTTATCTCCAATTAAACAGCACAAAAACAGAAATGGCCCTGTGGCTCAAATGATAGAGCTTTAGCCTTGAGCAAAAAGAAGTTCAGGGACAGTGCCCAAGTCCTGAGTTCAAAACCCCAGGACAAGCATAGATAAAGTAAGTAATAAAAGAAAGATCTAAAATAATGACACGTTGACTATGTAGGTTGTATTGTCTAATATTTTTACCTGATGCAAACATTGTATTTCTGATGAGAACAATCATAAGTAGTAGATGCTGCTTTATTTAAAGCCCTTGAAAATGGGGTGGGTTGACTGTTCATTGTTCCCAAAGTTCTCTTTAATGTGCTTTTAGTGGAAAGAGTTGAAATAAGCCTCTGAGTAGATGAGTAGGTTCTGAGTGAGGAGTTTCACCTTTTATAGGTCTACATCTTGGTTAAAAGGTGGGGCTTCTTAAATACATCACCCAGACTTCTTTCCTCTTCTCTTCTTTTGTAAACGAATACTCATTTCTCATCTTTTCTACCATATGCCTGATTGTAAATCTTCAGTAAAGCATAGAAATGACCACATAGAAGAATGAGAATGTTTTTCCATGTAGACAAAGATCACAAAGCTCATAAAAGGACAACATGTAATAAACCCTCAATTGGTTGATAGGACCTGAATTTTCAGTGTCTGAGAGAAACTTCTAGGCCAACTACTATAATCAGAGAGTGCATAGCTGATCTATGTGATTCATTTTGTTGATAGCCTCACTCATGTATTTGGAATACTTTTTCTACCCAGCTGAATTTGTTGTGTTCATATGCAGAAACCTTGACTTGTTACTCTTTTTATTTTGCATATGTGCATATGAATGAGCACTAAATAAGTACCTATTGGCTGATTCAACATTAACACTTGCCATTCTTCCTTTCTGAAGCCAGTTCTCTCTCTCCCACTCAGTCCTGTTCATGGTCATCCACCTTCATGACTGATTGTGCCCCTCATTAGGTGATTGTACAGTTAGAAAATGTTCCACTAGGCAACTGGAAACTGCTGATGATCCTTTTAAAAAATGATGGTACTCTAAAGAATAATTAGCCAGAAAACAAACACTCATGTTGTCACTTGGGGTAGGAATTTAGAGGCATGGTGTCACAAGAAACCTTCTGAATTGACACTTGGGAAACCTAGCTTTCCCACAAAATCTCAGCTCCCAAATCCATGCTACATTGTGCATTGCAAATATTGCACAGATCCAGTACTCTTACTTACTGAGGGCCAGGATTACCTCTGCAGAGGACAACATTCAAGACAGAACTGGAGAGGGAAAAAAAATCAGCACCAGAATGATGTGTCACATTTTAAAGGCACATTGCTTTCAGAAGAGTTTTTTTCTTGTTGATTATTGGTGGTCACCTGTAATCCTAGATACTCTGGAGCCCGAGGTCTGAGGAGCATACTTCCAAGCCAGCCTGCCAAGAAAAAGAATATCTCTTTTTTCCAGTTCACAAGCAAACTCCAGAAGTGGAGGTGTGGCTCAAGTGGTAGGACTCCAGCCAAGAAAGGATAGAGCTGAGTGGAAGAGTATTAACTTTGCTTTTATGAATATTATCCTAGCCTTTCTTAGGGACAGTTTTATAGAGGGTGGTGATATCTGACACCTAAGGTTGTTAAATGAATGGAAAAGCATAGGATAGATCTCTAGAAATGTTAGGAGCATTTGTTCCACCATTTATAAACTAATTGTTTAGTGATTGCCTTGTCTGACTATTCATTATTCTAGATGCCTCTTAAGTAGAAGAAAACAAAGATCCTTTCCTTCATAACTACAAAATCAATTGGGTGAGGTACAAGGGGGTGGGCGAAGCTGAATTTGAATCTGGTTGTAAACTGTAATAATAATTGTGCCTTTATAAAACATGTCAATTGGCCTTTACAGCCCTCTTAGGAAGAAGATAATTGCTCATGATGTGATCTTCAACCTACAGACAAGCAAACACATTCACAGAGATGAAAGGCCTTTCCCAAAGCTAGATCATTAGTGGCAAAACCAGAAAGAACTCATCATACCTAATTCCGAATCTAGTTTTTCTGCCTTGTCTTCCTGCTGTGAGACCTTGAAAACCATGTGATATTATATTGGAAGAGTGCTTAGTATCTGACAATGTAATTAACTTTTACCTAGAGGAGAAAGGCAGAGGCAAAGTAGATATTCTGTGCTTCTGAATACAGAAGATAAAAGCAGATCTCCATTCAGGGTGATCATATTTGTGAAAGGTCATTCTCCTGATGACAGTCTCTCCTTCTCTCCTCCTAGCCTTCAGAATCAAGCCTAAATTATCTCCTATACTATTAAGGCTGATGGAGGACTCCGCTTCTGACTTAGCTTCTGCCTACTTACCCTTTACCCTTGACTTCCATCCATAGGTTGTGAGAAGCCAGCATTAACAAAGACAGCCACCACACCATCTCTGTGCCTGTGTCCATGCTCAGAACCTTCTCTACATCACCACAAATCCTGAGAATCAGCATGGCGAGACACTTATAATTGCAGACTGTCTATGGGTGCATGGCATGGCTGGGGAGTGACCGGATGGGAGCACACTGTACTCTGCATCATCTTACAGCCCTGTCATCTGATCCTTCCCTAAGCTCACACCTTCTCACTTGTTGGTTTTCCTTTTGTCGACCCCATCTTTCTTTCTGTGTTATTTGTTCTTGAAGACTGAGTTCAAGGAACCCCTCTGCAGTGCTTTCTTGAAGCACCTTCCCCACCCCAACTCCCAGCCCTGACTTCCATAATTTTTGCTTCTTTAGCACCTTGTGCTTAATAGACTTATTACACACTTTGCACTGAATGACAATGACTGACTTATTTATCTCTCTCACCAAGTAAACTGTGAGCTTACTGAGGACAAGGCTGTATCTCTCTGCATACCCAACACTTAGCACCACTCCCACCATGTGATAAATAAATAATGTCTTGTTGAGTAGTGTATTTGAATACCAGCAGAATTCTAATTTAACAGAGCATAGAAACAGAAACATATACTTGAATAACTGTGTGTATACATATATATGTCTATATACATGTGTATGCATATATGCATATATGTGCATACTTATATATGCACACATGTATATGTATATATACCTATTTGTATGTATATATACATATTTGTTCATATAAATATTATATAAATATCATATAAATATTATATGAACAGATACATACATACAAATGTCCAGGCTCTCCTTATGCATTCCTGGGATCCAAAGCTCTCAATTGGAACCTGAGTCAAATGAGTCATGGTTCTTTTTCCAACCTTAATGTATAGGACCATTTTCAGTAAGATTATACATATCTGCATGGCTAGAAGGTACAAGAGTTTTGTCCTGTGTAGGAATGTGCCCTCCAAAATAATCTTATGCAGTTCTCAGTGTTTTTTTCATCTCTTTCTTGCTCAGAGAAAAGCAAATGGGTTCTTTTCCATTGTGTGGCTTCCTGGTGAGGATTTATTAGTTTTGGGCAAGATCTGAATGTTAGTGCTGAGTATACTACCTTAGCGATAGCCACCACCCAATAAAGTAGAGATGATAACTCCAAGCTGTGGGGTGATCTATTGCTGCCATAACTTGCAAGCTCATCTTGTACCTTCCTGGCTCTCTGGCAGAGAAAACAGAAATGATAGAATCATGTCCTGCACCACAGTTCCCGCATGAAGTCCATGAATCCCACTCCCTTCCAAAACCTCTGTGTGTTCTCTAGACAGACCATCACCCAAAAAAACCCTTATTTCTGATTAATGAGGGTATATCTCAGATATCTGAATGTCAATAAATGTCCATGGAGGTCTTGAATGCCCCCATCCTTAAAAATCTATCGCTCTTCACAGACAAGGAACTGTAAATAGTCTAATATCACAAACTGCGCCATGTAACTGGATACATTTCCCAAGCAAATTTTAATTGCTTTGAGAAACTGCCTCACATTGTAGATCAATCTGGAGATCCAAGATGACATTACCCTCACAAAATTAATTATTAATACCCTGATCATTTGCTTAAGACATTAATAGTTTTCATTGATCAGCACATCCTGTTTATCTAAAATGGCCTAATCACTGTGCATGTCAGAAGAGTATCTGAACATGGCCAATTAGGGATGCTATCCGCTTTCAGGCAGCCACGTCAGCAGATCAGAGGTTAAGGGTGTCTTTTTGTCTTCGTAACAGATTAAGTCTGGCTTTATCACAGGCAGAGCTATTAAAAGGCACAAAATAAAGGCCAGTTTCCTAATGATGCTACTTTGCTTTCTGTGGGCTCATGGTAGACATAAAGGCTTTTCACTGGCCATGTGGTATACACATTAAAGCTAAGAGCCCTCAATTAAACTACTTTGTGTTTGTCCATATTTTCTTATCAGCCTGGCATTGGCTCACAGTATTTTGCTCAAAAGGAAGGGTAAGATGAGAGAAAACACAAATTATTATGAGCTTACATACACTGTCTTCCTCAATATGTACAGATGTATAGAAAAAATATGTATTGTACACACAAAATACACACAACTTCTTTCACTTAAAAACGAACGCCAATTATTTTAAAACAGAGAGTACGATGTATAGAATTTGTAGTAAGATTGTTGTCTGGTAATATATGGTGTTTGAATGTTTTCAAAGCTACTTCTTGTTTTTAATTAACCAGGAAGTTTTTCTCAAAACAAATTTCAGGAAGAGGCACAGAAAGATGGCCTGCCTGGGACCTTAGTACTAGTTTCTGCCTGAGTTGCACACAGAATGTCAGTCTCCTGACTCATTAGGGTTTTTTGTTTGTTTTGCTTAGTAGATTGATGGATAGGCAGATTCTTGCACAACTTTAGACCCCAGAGGGAGTGTATCTCATATAGATAGATAGATAGATAGATAGATAGATACATACATACATACATACATACATACATACATACATATGTATACAGACAGATAGGTAGATAGATAGATAATAGACACAGATATATACAGATAATAGATATATAAATATGTATAGATTGATAAATAAATCATAGATAATTGACAGACAATAAACAGATTGATAGATAAATGGGACAGACAGAAAGACAGACAGATAGATAGATACATACATACATACACGGACAGACAGACACACAGTGGTGCTAGGGTGAAACCCAGCCCTTACGCATGCTGAGTAAGTGCTCTACCACTGTGCTCCTCCAGCAGTAGTGCTGCATGCTGCGGTATGCTGCACTTAGGTGAGTGTGTGTAGCTCCTCCCTCGAGCACCCGATGTTACCATGTTCACCTGGATGGGTTCCTCATGCCCATGATGCAGAGGTGTCCACATGTGCACGTGTGCATGGCTGTCTGCAGGGTGATGAGAGAAGGTTGGGCAGATGAGGGGGAGCTCAGTGACATTTCTGCTTTACGAAGGTTAGGATGTAAACCTTCAGCACCAGAAAGCGATTTGACTATGTTTAGGTCCCACTGTGTTTCAAAAGCATTTGAAGCTGGCTTGCACTTTTTAAAGCTTGGAGGATGGCTCAGAGTTTAGTGCCAGTTCATGTTTGCACTGCTTGAGCTGGAGGCCAGGCCCTCTTCTGCCAGGATGAGTATGGGCTCTCTAGGACACCTACATCTGCCCATTTATAAGTTTTGTACACTGGAAAAGCAGCCTTCTTTCCTACAGAATCCCTGTGTTAAGACTCCTGGACAATGGCAGCATTGCTATACTTAACTGATTTGGTCTCTTCTGGAGGAACCTAGTTTATAGGTTTTCTTAAGTGGGCACTGGAGCTATGTGTTTCTGCTGCCTTTTGTGTCAGTTCTGTTTGCTTTGCTATAACAAAATGCCTGAGTCTGGGATACTTATGAAGTGTAAAGAGGTTTGTTTAGCTTGCCCTTTTGAAGGCTGAAGAGCTACATATTATGGTGTGGGGTCCGGCCCGGGTCTCTTGGTAATTCATGAGAGGAATGCACAGAGAGCAAGAGGACACAGCATCTAAAGAGATCCAAATAGGATCATAACAATTCACTGCTGTAAAGGCTCATAGCTTTCATGAGACCTAGGCTAGTCCCTTCTAAGGGAAGGGTCATCCAGGATTTAATGACCTCCTACTCAACAACTCTTAAAGGTTCTACCAATTCATGCCCCACCACCCTATGGCCCAAGTTCTGGCAAGTGAATGTTTGGGAGGCACAGTCAAGTCATAATGAAGCCAAAGGACATGTACAAATAAACCACAGAGGAATGAAAAGAGATGCTTGTCTGCTTTATACCTTAATACGACTCTTACTCTCCTACAAAACATACTTTTCTACACCTGATTTTTACTCGTATTGCATTGAAGATAAATTTGTTTAACGATCAGGAAAAATATTCCCCAATCTATGGTAACATCTCTTTCTCCCCCCTACAGATTAAAGGTTGTACTTTAAAAGAGGCAGCGATTCCCTTCACCTGCTATTGGACTTGCAATCACTTTGACCTCAGAAGCTGAAGATGCGGTTGCCATGGGAACTGCTAGTCCTGCAATCCTTCATGTTGTGCCTTGCAGGTAGAGTGTCATTTCAAAACTTTTTTTTGATTTAAAAATGCCATGGTATTTCACACTAATTCAAAAGTGGGCCTTCGCTTTCGATGGCGGTGATAAAATCGTCAGCGCGTGGTTCGCTCTGAGTAGCATTTGCTGACAATGTGGACTGCGTCTTCCCCAGTGGTCTTTCAGTAGCTCTTTTCCTGGCAGTATAGCCAGAGATGGACACTGATGGTTTGCCTGTCTATCTGGTCCTTTTAGAGTCGCTTGAGCCATTATTTAGCTTGAAAGTTGCTCTTTTATTTACTTATTTGCTCATCTCAGGGCTCAGTTGTACAGAGCTATTGGCTAATAAAACTGGCCATCTCCTTTGGAGTGTTGGCAACTTCCATGTTAGTGGGTGGAAGATTATCTGAGAAGCCCTTTCGGTGTCTTTGTGATTATTACTCCAAGTTTCTATACTGACTCTCTTTTCAGTCCAATGCACTTATAATTTTAGAGAAGCCAGAAAAGGGACAGGAAGATTTTTGTTTTTATTTGGTTTGTTTTTCACCATATACTCATTGTCAACTAATGGAAAAAGAGGGTTTAAAAGTTGAGACAAGCTATGTATCATTCAGTTTTCTGGAGGATTTCAGCCTCACAGTGGACATGTGAAATTCAAGTGCTGATCCCTGATAGTTCAGTTTGTTCTGGGAGTTTGTTCTCACATTGGAATATTATATCTCTTTCCAAGTCTTCTTAAAAATGAATCTAGTTGACGTATTTATTAGTCATAGTATCAACTTCAAGAGAGACACCAAAATATACTTACATTTTTACCACATAAAACAAATATGGCTATGGGAATTGCTTTCCTTTTATTTGTGCATTTCCTCAGATACTACTGGGTGCCTTGAAATGAGCCAGCTCTGTATTTTGATCTGGAAATAAAATACGATGCCAGACATACACAGCAACTGTTGATAGAGAGCCCTGTTAGCTTAGTTCTTAACTTATGACAGCTTGTCATGGCAGACTATTTGCAATTATTATAAAATCAAAGATAATAATCATAGTTCTAGGATATCTATGGGTCACTTCTCCATGTCAGGCAATATGATTAGCACTTGATATACTTAAATTCATGGCAATTTCCCATGACCCCAAGGTGGTATTTGCTATTCATATTTCTTCTAATCTCTATTTAAATTATTACCAAAGCATCAAGAAATTAAAAATCTACCTCAAGGTCACAATGCCTGTAAGGAGGAAAGCTGAAATTCCAACTCAAGCTCGGACTTTCGATTCTTACACTGTAGCTGCTAACTTTTAGCTGTCTCATCCAAGTAGATGTAGTTCATGGGTGCAGGTGTATTTTGGTGATTTTGATTTTCATTCTTTCTTGGCTCATCTCCATGGAATATACCATTCTTTGTAAAAAAAAAAAAACTTTTAATACATGACCTTCAAATTATGAGCCTTGATGGACTAGACAACACACTCGCTTTGCCACGATTTTGAACATTCTGGCATCTCTTTTAAAAATGTTACTTATCTCATTATCTTCAGAATCTATTTCCCTCTTCCCATAAAATGTCCTAGATTTTATTTCTTGTCTGCTTTCCTCCTGTCCCTGACCCTGTAAAGAATTCACCTGAGGAATTGTAATTTTAATTTCTCATAATGTTTGGGTATAAATATAATTTTAGAGAGAAAACCAATTTTTCAGTATTTGCCTAGAGTAATGTGTGTATTGAACCTCCTAATGCTTGAAGAGATCTCAAGAAATTAAAGGGTAGAAAATTCCTCTCTTTTGTTTTATAAAATTTAGAATTCTCATTTAAGACTATGTGCTTATATCCTTTTTATTTACTAAGCTGTTTGTAGGGAATTGCTGTATTCGTTGTTTAGGGGGAAACTGTTTTACATGATATTAATATTCTCTCATCACATACCTTGCAGGTAAAGCCAAGCCTTAATTAATGCTTTTGTTTTCTTGCTATTTGTCTTGATTCCATTAATTTCCATAATGCTTAACACTATGAATTTTGATCAGATTTTGTTAACTGCTCATTCCCTTCTTTTTACATGCCATCCATAACTTTTCTATACTTCTTTAGTCTTGCATTGCTTGGTCAGTTTCTCAAGGACAATGCTTATTCTGTTTATCATAATTGGTAAATCCCAGATATTCCTTTCCCAATTGTTTACCTCAAGGAGATTCAAACACAGGGATGTATCTTTTAAGGTCTAATAATTATTGAAGAGAATTGTTAATCATAATTGTTATAACTTGGGATGTTTTTCTATTTTATTCTCTCTAGCATTTTTTAAAGAATACTAGTGCCAGAAGTCCAAAACTTCATACACACACACACACACACACACACACACACACACACCCATAAATAATCAATGCTTGACCAGTTTGCTTCTTAAGTTATTTCAACCTGGACTCACAATACCTTACTGTCAAAAAGAGCAAGAAAGCTATTACATGGGTGAAACCTTCTTACAGATGTAAAATTATACCACACAATGGCCATAACTGTGAAAAACTGGAGAAAATACTTCCCACGAAGGTACCCCCGCCAGTGTCCACTATAAATTCTGTGTTCCCAGTTCCCAATGTTTTGGGAGACTTTTTATGTATAATCTCATATTTTTAACATTGACATAATAGTAACAAGTGGAAGCAGTGGCCTCTACATAGCACACGGAAGTGGTTCCATGATTCGAGAGGGGATACTATGCACACTCTGACCTTTAGGCTTTGGCTCTGACCTTTCCTAATCACTTCATTGGTGAGTTGTTTTCTAAACACGGTAAATAAATTAAATCAATGGTATTGCCTTTCTCCAATGTAGCCTACTCCATTCCCCACTGCTCAATTTTTCTTCAGAGCTCTTAAGCCAATATCTGAAGAGTGATCTATTTTACTCAATTGTTCTTCAGTTTATATCCCCTGCATTTAAATGATGCCAGTTCTGTTCAATAAATAGGGATGAAATGAGTGAATATTTCATGATGACCATCCTTGCTAAGCAGGGCATAGCTCTCACATTGATTTACGGACATCATGTCATCTGTAGTTATCTTTACATTAACTAGTGTTAAGAGCCACCTAATAAGGGAATCTATATTATATGGGCTGGATCAGAAATGTTCCCCAAGGCTCCTGTGTTGAAAGCTTGCTTGATCCACAGGACAGCAGTGCTCCGAGGTGGGGCTCCTGGAGGAGATTAGAGTTTGAGAAGTCTGGTCACTTGTGGAGTCATAGCTTAATGGGTCCTTAGAAAGCAAATGTGGGAGGAAGTAATGAGACATCATCTGGGCATAGGCTTTCCTGGTATCTCTCTCTCTCTCTCTCTCTCTCTCTCTCTCTCTCTCTCTCTCTCTTCCTCCTTCCCTTCCTCTCCCTCCTTTTGGCTTCTTCTCTCCCTCTCCCTTTCTCTCACCCCATCTCCCGCTCTATCCATCCCTCTGTCCCTCTTTCTCTCTCTCCTCTCTTTCCTTTCTCCCTATCTCTCTTTCCTTCTCTCTCCCTCTCCTTCTCTCTACCCCTCTCTCCTTCCTTCCTCTCTCTCACTTTTCCTTTCTCTCTCTCATCTACCTCTCTTCCTCTCTCTCCCTCTTTATTCTGCTTTCTCTTTCTCTTTCCCTATTTCCTTATATCTATCCCTCTGTCTCCTCTATTCTTCCTCTTTCCATTTCTCTCCAACCCTTCCTATTTTAGCCTTCTCTTTCCCCCTCTCTCTCACTTTCCCTCCCTCCCTCTCTCTCCCTTACTCTCTTCCTCTCCCTTCCCCCCTTCACTACAATGAAGGAAGTGAACTTCACAGTATTTCCTGACCACAAGGTCAAAAGCAACCAGTCCAATGAAGCCCAGACTGAAACTTCTGAAAGTGTGATTCCACTCAGGATTTGTTGCAGAGGGACGCTGACTACCATCTCAGGACACTTTTTAAAATTAGGCTACAATATGTAAATTATTTAAATGGACCAGTATGACTAGAAATATATTAGGTATTCTCACAGCAATAGTTCCTCTTTCATGTCTATCATTATACTACTGGTGGTAGAATTTTCTCCCTCTTGCTTTTACCTGGCTCACACTGTTCTCTGACATCACAAGCACCAGAAGCTCTAACACACTGGCCAACTTCTTTGTAGCAATCCTTAGCCAATGTGAATAAGAATGAGTGGATAATTGATACAATCTTCTGTTATTTGTGAACTAAATTTTTAGGTAGATTTTTTTTTTTGTTTTTGCATTTCTTAGAGATCTCTAGGAGGACTGAATCTCAAATCCTCACCATGGTTTCTGCTGATTTTTCTTCTTTATTCCTACAACCTGGGATTGCATTCCAGATCGACGACTCCAAAATCTTTCTCTTAGGTTCTGCTTTGGGAAGAATATACACAGCGATGCATGCATACACCAGTTAATAGCAGAGAGAAACCTAGTATTGGTCATGTCATTAACTAGAGGGAAACCAGAAAATAAATACATCCTTGAGAGGGATTACTAAAAAACTTAGCTATGCATGCTAAAAGCTGTGAATGTAAGTATGTGTGTACTTAGGTAATTATCTGCATGTGTCACCATATAGGAACAGCCATAAATATGTTGAACCTACAATCAGGTAGCTTTATTCTTTTTACTGTTTACTATACTAGTTTTATTATTAGGCAGATGTTGAGCAAGTTTCTTTGCCTCTGTGATTCAGTTTCTATCTCTGTACCATGTTGGGGCGGAACAGATGGTCTCGAACAACCCTTTCTACTCTAGAAATTTACAACTCCATCCAACCACATGGTTTGAGAGGCAGATATGTATGCTGATAGGGTTAGAGCTATGTCTGGAATTTTATTCAACTAATACAAAATTTCACATGGGTCATATGTCTTGCCATGTGTTCCTAATTCTGTTCACACTGGCAGAATCTGAAAGAAAGGAGAAAATGGCTGGTCCATATGTTTGTGCGCAGCAAGAGGCGTGAAGATATTTTTTTAAAAACCCACTGCTGTGGAGTGTGAAAGAGATCTGCTCAGTGCATTCTCAGTTGATCTTGATTTCAAGAAGGCCACATTTATTCCCACCTCGGTGGGGGCAGTGTATGGCAACTTCATCAATTATTGCTTTGTGAGAAGCGGTCATTTCTCTACACATAAGCATTTTGGTGATTTGCTCACACAAACACACCGAAAAGAATCTCTGCCAACAGCTATGTGGGAAGGGCAGTATCTGAGGGGAGGAAAAGTCCTGTATAATCCAGAGCAGATATATTCTGAGATGGGTAAATATTCAGAGAGTCATCAGGAGGAATGCTGGGTGAGCCAATCATAGGAATGTAGCATCAGTGGATGGTAGTAAAAAAGATTTAAAAAAGGGGGCGGGGGGCTCACGCCTATAATCCTAGCTACTCTGTAAGCTGAGATCTGAGGGTTACAGTTTGAAGCCAGCATGGGTAGAAAACTGTATGAGATTCTTTCTCTCTGTGTCATTTTGTCAATAGTGGGGCTTGAACTCAGGGCCTGGACACCTGAGCTTCTTTTGCTCGAGGCTAGCACTCTATCACTTGAACCACAGTGCCACATCCAGCTTTTTCTGTTTATGCGGCACTGAGGAATCAAACCCAGGGCTTCATGCATGCTGGGCAAGCACTCTCCCACTAAGCCACATTCCAAACCAAAGCCTATGTGATTCTTATCTGCAATTAATCACCACTTGAGCTATCACTCAAATGGTAGAGCCCTAGCCTTGAGTGAAAAGCTAAGGGACAGAGGCCACACCAGACCTGCAAACAAAGCACATGGAAAAAGTGCTTAATGGGCTTTTAGGGGGAAAAAAATGCTTTAGGATCAGAAATACTTCATTGCCTGTCACCTAATCTATGTGGTAGGCTGAAATTGGGAGGATTACAGTTCCATCCTAGCCCAGGCAAAAGTGTGCACGAGATGTCATGTCAACAGAGGGAGGCTAGACAAGCACCATGTGTTGCCTGTCATCCCAGTTATGAAGGGAAGACTAAAATAAGTGGACCACAGTCCTGGTGCTTATTCAGGGAGAAAGGGAGACCCCCTCCTTACAAAACAACCAGCAAACAAACCAACAACAGCAATGAATACAAGGCTGGCATGTGTTTGCCTAGCAAAGGGCATGAGTTCAAACCCCAGTATTACCACCAAAATGAAGATAGCTTATATCGCCAAGCTTAAAATAGATGGTCTATAATTTTGCCTACTCTGGCTTCAGAGGGCCTGAATACTAAGTAGGAATTCTCAGAATGTCGTTGGTGTTAATGATCGAATCAAATGAGCACAACTTCTGTTTGCACCAAGCAGTCCAATAAGCAAACATTCTTCAACATTTTCCTTTCTTCATCGTGCCTGTGTATCCCACCAGGCTAAGAGGGCTTAGTTTTGAGGCTTGATTTTACAGCCCAGCCAGGTATAATATTTCAATTTCCCAGACTTTTATATTTTCCCAGCACAGAAAACAAGCAACATTCAAGTAATTCATAATCCTAGACAGATATTAAACCTGGTGCTGCCTTTGTTCTTGCAAAAAGTAACATATTTAATTAAGATCAGAAGGAGTTAAGTAAATGCCAGTTTTCATTTAGTTACTACAAAGCATAGACTTATACTGACCTCTTGTTTGATTGTTTTACTTTCTAAGAAACAGGTTTGTCAGTACATTTATAGTCATTTTAACTGAAGTTTGTGCAAGTATTTCCTATTTGCTCTGCATTTTCTCATAACGGTGGCCATGAAATGAAGACAAAGTTCTAGAAAGATTTAGCTAAAACAAGAGTAAATATATTTAAAAAATAACTCCAGTAATAAAATTCAGGAAAAGTTCAAAGCAAGTATTTCCAGACAATATTAATAGCAAATAGAAAACGTCTCAATATTAATTTACAGTTTTGATTATTTTCAGAATGAAGACATATTAATCAGGATTAAATATATTGAGGTAAATAGAGATCACTGGAAATGATTTTATGTCCCTATAGGCAGGGACGTATGGTAACAAACATGTAATACAAAAGTTATTGAAAATTTTCATTTAAAACCTCTGCTAAAGCAAAATCATTAATGACTTGATTGAGTATGGTCAGTCAAAATATGTCTTTTAATTATAACTAACAAAGAGGATTAGTGATGTAATCTAATATTATCTAATATAGAATAAAAATTTGAAATTCTCATTAATGAAACAAATTAGGAAAAGGAGAAAACAGCAACAAGAATCTAAATGTTGCATGCTCTTAATATCTACTTATTGATACTGTCATTACAGTATGAGATCAATGATTGTCCCAGGGTTCATACTCTAGTCCCAACACCAAAATAATAATATTGTTATTAATAATAATAATACGAGTGTGAGTCTTGCAGTCAGAAAAGTTTGCCCTTCTTAGCTCTGTAATTCCCTATATCAGGAGTTATCCGGTTTTGTTTTGTTTTGCTCAGCGTTGCTTGCCAGCTGCAAAATGGACAAAATATTTTTGTTTACTTCTTTGCACATCTGTAAGCATATGATTATGCTCGTTCATCCTTGGTACAGTGTCTGATACTTAGCAAATTCCAGTGCGAACTGTGATCCATCGTATTCTTTAACTTATATTGGAGAATATTCTAATGCTCTTTTCTAAGAATATAATTGAGTTCTAGCCAGGGGCTGGTGGCTCACACATGTAATCCTAGCTATTCAGAAGGCTGAAATCTGAGGATTGTGGTTCAAAACCAGCCGGGGCAGGAAAGTCTGTGAGATACTTCTCTCAATTAATCACCAGAAAATCGGGAGAGGCTCTGCAGCTCAAGTGATAGAACACCAGGCTTGAGCTGAAGAGCTCAGTTACAGTGCCCAGACTCAGAGTTCAAGCCCCATGACTGACCAAACAAAATGTAATTGGGTTCTAAATTACACAAGGCTTCTCTCATGTTGGTGGTGGTAGTAATGATAATGAGATGATTGCATCATTGCCTTTGGTATAATTATTATTACCATATATTGATCCTAGAAATTAGTGGGTTTCATTATGATATAATACATGTAAACAACATAGTTGGATCATATTTTCCCTCCTAGTGCTCTCTGGTTTTCCATGGGTCTCCTTATTCTTCCCAGACAGTCTCCTCCATCAATAAACAAAACATTTATTCATTGACTTAAACAGATTTACTGAATTTGAGATCATTTAAATTACAAATCCATAAAGCAGTGACAAAATGCAGTTGATAAATTCTTTTCCCTATCTTAAACATCACTAAATAGATCAAGGAGCTGGAATCCTGAGGGAAATACTAGAAATCTAGAGCATCAACATCAAATTTGGCTGTATCTACTCAGATAAATATTGCATTAAAATTCAAGTTTATGTGTAAATATCACAGCCCCAGGGAGAAGAATAGTCTGGAAGAAGGGGGTCTAAGAATTCTGCAGCAGAGTAAAAAGGAAAATAGGGAAATTCTTTTTCACTTGGCAATTTCTGTTTTATAGAATATTATTTGTGTGAAAATCGCATTCACTGGTCTTATCAGTATTTCATAACTTCTCAGCAAAATTCTGCAAAGCCTATCACACTGGGTTCTGAAAAACTAAAAAAGGTTGACCCTGAAAAATATTGTTACATTTTTATTATTTCGTTTTTAAGAAGATGGGGGATTTATTTTGGTTTTGCTTCATTCTTTGACTTAATCACAATTCCCATTGATAAAGGGACATACACATACACACAGACAGACAGACAGAGACACACACACACACACACACACATTCTTATCGGCATGATAGATGTTGTTAGAGAACTTCACCCTCTCCTTTAAAGAAGGCCAGAAAAGAATGCATATCAAGTACACACCTTCATATTAATATATTAGTCTAGTGAGTTTTAAACAAATATATTAAAACTTTATTCATTTCAACTCAGAGGGAGGTAAACAGTTGGAGTTTTGAGGTGTGTTTAAAGACAATTTCATTAGCTTGAAATCTGTATTCGAAGCTAAGTTATAATTAGACTGAGAAAGCAAAGGAGGGAAGGAAGGAGGGAGAAAGAACATAAGGGAGTTAGGTCAGAAGGAGAGGTAATGAATATTACCGCAGGGGGTGGAGAAAAAAACAAGAAAAGGGAAATGAAATGTTAGAATTTAGGGGAGGGATGCCTCCTTGGAGAGAAGTTAGAAATCACATACTGTAGTTACACAGAAGAAATAAAACAATTTAGGGATATAAAAAGTACAGTTTAATCTGGCTTCTCTGTTGCAAGGTAGTAAATCACTAACTAGGGAGGAGGCAGACAGTGGCGGCACTGAGAAAGGAACAGAGAGGCTTACTTTATATGCAGACAATAATGATGCAAAACCCAAAAAGCAAGAATCTGTACAGAGTTGCAGTAGGGGAAGTTGGTAATGTGAGGATCATGAGATCCAGGACAAGGGACCTAGAAGAGGCCCTTCCATCATTGGATTTCTTCCTTGTGTGTCAAGTTTAACCTGAGTTGTCTGACATTTGTTTCCATTCCAACAAGAAGGATCCATTTCTAGGACTGCAATTCCTTCACTAGTTTTTAGTAGTCACATATGTAGAAGCAATTGGGCCTAAACCAGCAAGTTCACTATTTTTCTCCATTTTCCATTAAGTAGTTCAAATAGTATGGGAATTCCTTCCTTCCTTCCTTCCTTCCTTCCTTCCTTCCTTCCTTCCTTCCTTCCTTCCTTCTTTCCTTCCTTCCTTCCTTCCTTCCTTCATTCCTTCCTTCCTTCCTTCCTTTTCTCTCTCTTTCCTTCCTTCCCTTCTTCCTTGCTTGCTTGCTTTCTTCCTTCCTTTCTTTCTCTTTCCTATATTCCTTTGTTCCTTCATTTCTTTCTTAATCCTTCTTTCCTGACTTCCTTCCTCTCTCTTTTTTCTTTATTTCTCTTTCCTTCCTTTCTTTCTCTTTCCTTGTTTCTTTCTTCGTTTCCTCCTTATTTCCTCTCTCTTATCTATTTATCCCTTTCTTTCTCCTTCCTCCCCCGCCCCCGCTCTCTCTCTCCTTTTCTTTCTTTTTGTTTCTTTCTATTAGGGATCCAATTGAGGACAGCATGCTATCTTGGCAGACACTCTACCATTTGAGCCAAGTCTTCTGTCCTTTTATCCTTCACATTTCAAATAAGGATTTGTGGTTTTGTCCAGCACGAGTCTAAACTGAAGTTCTATTTAATTCTCTGTACAGCTGGTATTACACTCCTGCACCACCATGCCCAGGTTATTGATAGAAAAGGTTTGGTTGACACTTTGCTTGGGCTGGCCTTAAACTACAGTCCTGCTGCTATCCATCTTCCACGTAGCTGAATATACATGAACTATTATGTCCAGCCACCGCATTTACTTTTTAAAGGCATCTCACCTCATGCTTTCTGGAACACTTCTTTGACTATGTATGTGTGTGTGCATGTATACATATACATATATATACATATATACATGTATATATATATACATATATATATAGTAAAAATCTCTGTCAGCACTGTAACTCTGAGAGGAAAGAAGTGTAACCAGAGTTTCCATAGGGATTTTTAAAGTTTTGGAACCAGAGAATTTGTCCAGATGGGTAGGGAAACAAGCCACGCCCTGCTTCCTGGTATGCCAGTCTGGAAGTGAAAGTGGATGAAGTTAATGCTGTAAGCTCTTCCTGGCATATCTGCTTTCCGCCTCCGAAAGTCTCCCTTCTCCTGCTCTCAGAGAGGAGCTCAGTACAAGTTCCAGGAGGAACTAACTTCTGACAGTTCTCCTTTTTCTCTAATTAAACAACCTGCTCTTTGGGTATGGAATAGAGAGAAATGAGCCACAAAATAAAATGCACATCCTTGAAGCTCTGTGTCCTAGAGAAGAAATGGAGATTACAGTTTGGGAGACTTGGATTATGATTCTCCAACTAATTACCTCTGCAACTTTCAATAAACCAGAAAATCATCTACAAAATGAGGGAGTGGAGATCCTTAATTCTGTAACCCTGTTTACCACCTATGAGAGAAGCTGGTCCTCAGTAACTGTAATAACCTGCTAGGACTTTCTCTCAAAATAGTAATATATTCATGGTCTATTTGCTTTTATCCTCAGAAGATATTTTATTGAGATATAACATACATATTATATAATTAACATTACAATTAAGTTGTTTTTTATGATACTCATGAGGTTGTGCAACCATCTACAATATTTTCATCAGCCAAAAAGGAAACCATGTATCCAACAATAATCCTTCCATAACTTGTCTTAGCCTCTGCCCTGGAATAGAACTAATTTACATTCAGTTATTATATGTTGGCCTATGGACTCTTATAAATGGAAAATATATATTGTAGGCCCTTCCCTTCTGGATTCATTTACTTAGCATAATGTTTCTAAGGTCCATCCATATTGTTACATTATCACATTTCATTCATTTTTATAGCTAAGTAATATCCCCTATCCACCATATTGTGTTTATTCCTTCATCCATAGATGGACATTTGGCTTATTCTCACATTCTTCCTATCATGAATAATACTGCTACAAACATGTGTATTCAAACTGTTTCTATTTTAATCAATGCATGTTGCTGGTTCCTTGGGGGGAAAAAGCAAAAACAAGAACAAAATAAAAATCACCCTGGCTTTCCTTGTTTTCCCTGCTGTGGAGGCAAGGTAGATAGATATTCTTTTCTTCCTGAAGGCATATGACGTGTGCTGTAATAAAGAATATGCCTATCATTTTTATCTGGGGATTGACACTATTTGGTCCACAGAGAGGGCCTTCTCCCACGACTTCTGTCCTCCCATGAATTTCCCAGTGATGGTCAGGGTGATCAACCTGGGTTTAACCTCCATGAAGACCAGAGAAGGAGGGAACAATATGGCAGTTGCAGTCAAACATGAAGAGATCAGCTCCCTTTTTATCCTTAGAGCTGACCACTAGAACCATAATACCAGATATACGTTTGCTCAATCTTCTAGTGCCCACAGTAGAGGAAAAAAAACTAAAGAGGCAAATTTATTGTATATAATCAGTGCTGTCTATTTCAATACAAAAACTACAAAGGAGACATTTTGTATTGAGCACCCCAAGGGCAGTGAGCTAGAGACACAGAAAGCACTTGTGAAGATGGAGGAAGAGAGTTGGTTGTAGGACGGGACCCACTAGCCACCGAATTACCAAAGGATCTCCACCACAGCCAGAAGTGGGCAGGGCCCACCAGCTTCTCCAGGGAGCTGGCCTTGTGAACACCTTGACTGCAGACTTCTACCTTCAAGGACTATGAGATAATGTTTCTTTTGTTTGAGCCATGCAGTTGGTAGTAATTGGTTAACTGTAATTGTATGGTACTAACCTAGATTCTGATGGATCGGTGTATACCAGCAGTATTTGAAAGTCCTCAAGAGCCACCCACAGTATTTCAAAGTCCTCAAGAGCCACCCACCGGTGCCTAGTTTTGAAACAATTTCAAAAGCTTTAGCGGTGTCTCCTTTTGTGACAATTTCCTAAGTGCTTCAGAAATGAAAACTTTAAAAATAAGTTTCAGCTCAGATCTGAAGAGGTCAATTGTTTCCGAAACAAAACAATGTCATCTTCCTTAAGGGAAAATGTTCTTGATTACACTGAGAAAACAGGGAGCAATCTGGCTGGCAATCCACTGGAGATTTGCAAAACATGAAAACAGACTTCTTTTATCTCTCAAAGCATGGGGTTTATGTAGTAATATGAATATTGCTTATTAAAATAATGCGTAATTGTACTCTGTGTATGCTCAGAGGCTATTTTTTAATTTTTCAATTAGCAAAATGGCTCTACAAAATATTTGTGTTTTTCTTTAAGATTAAGAAATAACATCTTCTGGGCATATATTTCATCATAAAACTACAGAGCTATTGGTGATTGCAGGCAATGAGCAAATCTTCTCTGAAAGATTGCATTATGTGCTGGCAGCTCAAGCCTGCAATTATAACTACTTATGAGGCAGAGATCTGAAAATCATGGTTCCAAAGCAGCAAGCAGAACAGTCTGTGAGAACCTCACAGGCAATTAACCAGTATAAACTTTGAAGTAGAGCTATATGGATCAAGTGGCAGAGTACCAGCCTTGAGTGCAAAAGCCAAGCCAGAGCTCAAGGCCCTGAGTTCAAGCCCCAGTACTGGCATTAAGCAAACAAACAGACATCACCCCTTAAACTCTCCATCAACTGGCTCCATCAAAAGCCAGACTGACTTTTATAAAAAGAGGAACATACATACCAAGGGAAAAAGAAAACAACTGACTTATGAACTGTCAAGCCTAGGTTCCATTTTGTCACAAATGCTCACTGTCTGGGGATTCTTGTGTGTAAATTCAGACAAGGCCAATTCTTGCTTTTGTTGACTTTCAAGATATCTATTGTGGTTGTCAATCACTGACCATCAGAAACCCCTTACAGAGGATCTTACTTGTAAGAATTCTCATCCTGGATAGGCACAGTCCTCTAAATCACAACATTCAAGTCTTAAGCATGAGGCAAGTCTGGGATACATAGGTTGTTTCTGGGCCTTTTAACTTTTTCTTTGTGCTAGTCCCAGAGCTTGAACTGAAGGCCTGGACTCTGTCCCTCAGAATTTTCCCTTAAGGCTGGTACTTTACCACTTGTGCCACACCTCTACTTCCAGCTTTTTTGGTGCCTACTTGGAGATAAGAATCTCACAGACTGTCCTGCCTAAGCTGGCTTTCAACCACAATCTATGAAAAACAGGGTAACCTCACATAACAAAGGTTACTGTAAGGTTAGATGGGACAGGACAGTCGAGAATGGGGTACTTAATCTTGCCCAGAAATGCTCAGTACATTTTTAGATACTATTAATAGATAGTATTATTAGATTTAATAGATGCTATTACATGATTTTTTGTATATCCATAAAGCTGTGCTTTCATTGCTAAAATTCAGTGGTAGAGTTCTATTTTCAGAGAAACATACTGCAAATTAGTACACTATCTCGATATTCCCTAACCATTCATCCTTAAGCAACCAGTAGTATACTTTATGTGTCCGTAAGATTTCCTAATCAAGGCATTATCACATGTATAAAATCATATATTGTATTATCTCATATGATATTATCTTCTGTGAGTTGTTTCTTCTAGCAAGATTGTTTTCATGGTGTATCTACATCACAAAAATGTATGGGCGTTTCATTCTCTTTCTATTGCTGAATAAATGTACTGGCTAAAAAATACTATTTAATTTAGATTTTTATCATTTTTCTTTGATGTTATTGTCTTTCCATATCTGAATAGTATTTTATTGGATTAACTAATGTTTTAATTGTTACTCAATTAAAATCCCTACTGTTTTCTTTGATGCAATTATAGAGGCTAGAACCATGTTTCCCAGATTCAAGACTTAAAGCAAATCAGTCTGCCACTTAGCAATGGAGGTTCTATATATGTAAAGTGATAGAATTGTGCTTAATTAATGTTCTAAGTCACTGTTTTCCAAAATAAGGTCATCATCTATGATTGCCCCGGTATCTGAATTTCATGTTGTATTATTTCTTTTCATTTTTTATTAACTCCATTATTTTTTTACCTAAAGGAACTTTGTTACAGTATTATCTAATGTTATAAATTCTTGAAAGTCATAAAACTAAATATTATGTAATAATTGTAGTATAGTTCAAGCCCCTCAACCAACAACAACAAAAAAGACTAAAAAAGAGAGTAGCTGATCTCTTTCTAAGAACACTACTTTCCTGAGCTCTTGTATTTCTCCACAAAATTAAGACTGAAATGTTAGAGAAGTTCTAAAACTAGGGTGTGAGTTTCCATTTAATTTAATCAGAAGACATCAAAGAGAATTAAAGAAAGAGTATCTTCTCCTCCTCCTCCTCCGCCCCTCCTCCCCCTCCTCCCCCTCCCCCTCCTCCCCCTCCCCTCCCCTCCTCCTCCCCTGCCCTCCCCCTCCCTCTCCCCCTCCCCCTTCCCCTCCTCCTCCTCCTCTGCCAGTCCTGGGGCTTGAGCTCAGGGCCTGAGCAGAGTCCTGGTTTCTTTTTACTCAAGGCTAGCACTCTACCCCTTGAGCCACAGGGGTACTTCCGGCTTTTTCTGTTTATGTGGTGCTGAGGAATCAAACCCAGGGCTTCACGCATGCTAGGCAAGCATTCTACCACTGAGCCACATTCCCAGCCCCATTAAGGAAGTCACTATTATTTAGTGTCTTGCTTCTCTCAGTGCTGCATTTCTTCTTTTTGGTAAGAGCTAATGTAGAAGGGAAACATCTTATAGCTTTAAAATAAATAAATAAAAATCGGATGTTGTAATGGCATGCCTTGACATGGCAGGTCACGTGCACTTTGGCAATAATAGCTCGGCTGAATCAGATTTTTAGTTGTGATCAGTTGTGTCTAGCTGCACTGTGTAAATTACTTTTTAAATCCCTGTCCTATGTAAAGTTTAATACAAATCAGTTTGGAGCCAAGACATATAAAATACTATTGACTTGTCTATTCAACTTAATGGGATTCAAAAGATTTCTGTAGCCCATGCTATAACTTATGAGTTATCCTCTTGGAAAACATGAGTGGCTGAAATAGAAAGGCATAAACCCTGAACTGGAGTCCTGGAACAAGAGTGTCCTTACATATAACACTGTTATGAGTGGAAGTCCTTTGAGCTTGCAGTATTTTGACAGAGTATTGAGTATTCCTAGAGGTTGTACTGAGAATTTAACACAGAAACCATTCTTAAAGTCTTACAGAACTCAAATGGCTCTTAAACTCATGATGCGTGAGACACATGATGCGTGAGGTGCTGGGTTTCAGGGCCTTGTTTTTCACATTCTTTAGAGTATCTTTCCATTCACTGAGCTGCTGCAGCACTGTCTTGACATTGCAGCTCTAGCTCTCCCATTCCTATTATCATAATAAGTTCAGTTTTCAGATATGTAATATCTGTAATGATGTAATGATTCGTAGAGACCATCTGAGGATGTGAGGATTATTGTCAACCCTGTTACACCACTCCATAAAACAGGAAAGAGTTTTGTGTATCTTCTGTACAGTTTTTAAGTCAGGAATTAGGAAGCAGCCTGTCTATGGTTGTGACTCAGGGTCTCCTAGAGAAGTGGCAGGTGTCACTTTAGGTTGCAGTGACAAAAGGCTTGGCTGAGCCTGAGCATCCATTTCCACACTGACTCAGTCATACATGTTTCTGGTAGATGGTTGTTGGCAGTTGGAGGGAGGCCTCTGCACCTGGCCCCACGGAGCCTCCACATGGTTGCTTGAGCTTCCTCATGACATGGCCCCTTGCTTTTATGAGAGCAAAGGATCCAGAGATAAACCCATGGTGACTGGTCTCCTGATATGCCATTTCCACATTGTTGTTTGTTATAAATGTGTCCTGAGGTTTTATGCACACTTTGTGGTACAGAATTAAGATCTACCTTTACAAGGAAAAATGTCAGATGGTACATAATGTAAAATTAAAATCATCTACTTCTTTGCTTCTATATGGCAACAAGTTATCATCAATTTTACCTTAGAATGCTCATCCTCACGGTGTTTCCCCTCTCCTCCATTTCTAATCCAGTCCTTTCTACCCAGGTGATCATTTGATCACATAATTCCAACCACTTTATTCTTGACTTAAAGTGGCTTACTATACTATTACATTATATGAAATACAAAGGCATTTTCATGGCCTGTGATGTTCTCCTTGGTTAATGTCTGTGATCTCTAGTCTCAGTTCATGCAATCTTGTTCCTAGCTCACTGGAAATCTAATCTTTGCTTTATTAAAATATGCCAATCTTTTCCTGGCTCAGGGCCTTTTTGCATACTGTTCACCCAATCTCAAGTGATCTTTTCTATGACCCTCCCTCATGTTACCTTTCTATCACTGGCTTTATTTACCCTTTGGATTTCTATTTAACTGCCTACTCCCCAGAGAAAGTTCTCCTGATGAAACTAAGGTAACTCTGAAACATTGTGTTTATTTAAAAAAAAAGATTTAGGAATAATTGGGATGGAAAATGCACAAATTAAAGTTTATACTTTTTGAGATACTCATAAATTTTGACATTTCTGAGCACTGTACAATCATTACCATAACCAAGATTATGATTGTATCACCCCCAAGTGATTTCTCATGGCCTTAAAAAGGGTAACTTCCTCAACCATCCTAGTCTGTAGTAACCACACTTTAATGAATCTATATAGTGGTGTTCATGAATATATGCTAAGATCTGCAATTTAAAAAATAAATTTGGAAAGACTATTCTCTAAAATTTAAAGTTAAATTTAAAATATTACTATTGCAATGCTGCTTCTAATTTATGGATGCTCATTGTCCTTAGTGTGTCATTATTCATGTGTGTGTCTTGCCATCTACACTGTGAGCTCCCAGGAAAGAGAAGAGGTGTGAACTCTGTCTGCCATGAGTTCATTGCTACCTCTCTGTGGTCACGTTGTCTGGCACCTTGCAGATATCTAACAACAGAGAATAAATGAACAATTAGCAGTGAAATCAGCTGACAAGAGCCCTTAAGAAGGCACAGGTCAAGTATTCTTAGATAGCAATACCAGGGAGATTGAAGGGGGAGGAGCTTTGGAAGCTGACCTTTGAAGAATGTGTAATTCCATGTGTGAAAATAAAAGAGCCTCTGAGTCTGAGCAAGAAGATGTACATTTCTTAGACAAAATAAAAAGCTCTCCACAGAGTAACATGATCCCAGTTTAGCTATCAAGTAAAGGAGGAGATGAAGAATGCATGTTGGATACCAGGACCAGGCATGTGATCTTTATTTTGTAGAGATGGTAATCAGTCACTGAAGGTTATTCACTCTGTCTTGACTTCTCACAAATCTGGCTTTGCAACTGAATGATGAATATGACCCAGCTAGACAAGCAAATTTGTGAATGTCTTGGAAACCACTGTTTTGCCTATCTTTGCAGGATTTATATCATTTCTTTCTTTGTACTTGGGTTTGAACTCAGGGATTCCCATGCACTTAGGTAGACACTCTACCTCTTATCCATGCCTATAGCCCAATATAATTTAATTTCTAATTTTTTAAAGGTGATAGTCCAGGCATAGTGGATCATGCCTGTGATCAGCAACTTGGAAGGTAGATATTGGGAGAATTATGTTTTAAGGCCAGCATGGGTAAAATGATAGTGATAAACTATCTCGGCAAAGAAGCCAGGCACAATGTTACACCCAGGCAAAACCAGATACATGATACATAGGTAGGAAGACTGTAGGCCAAGGTTATCTTGAATGAAATCACAAGCCCATGGCTGAAAAGCAAAAGGACTGAGAATGAGGTAATCATTCAAATAGCAAAATATTTGCCTAACAAGCATGAAAACTCTAGTTCATACCATAGTACTGCCAGTAAAGAAGAAAAGTTGGAAAATGTCATTCAAAATATGAATTTTTAACTTTGCTAAGACTAAAGAGGGAATTGACATAACTATTCTTTAGTGTGGTCTGTGCTTGGGTGCGTAAGTTATGAAACTTCAAAACTGTATATACTGGTATTAGAACTAGGAAAGTGAAAGGGAATACCAAAATTGAGAGACACGGGATAAAAAGACAAATGACTACAAAAGCAATACTTGCAAAACTGTTTGGTGTAAACCAACTGAACAACTCATGGGAGGAGAAGGAAAGGGGAAGGGGGGAGGGGGAAATGAGGAAGGAGGTAACAAACAGTACAACAAATGTACCCAATGCCTAACGTATGAAACTGTAACCTCTCTGTACATCACTTTGACAATAAATAAGAAAAAAACCACTTCAACCTTTTCATAGATTTAGAAAATTGTCAAAAAGGCCAGCCATTGGTGGCTCATTTCTTTAGTTATAGCTCCATGGGAGGGAGAAATGTAGAAGAACAAGGTCTGAGGCTAGCCTGGGCAAAAAGATCTTAAGACACTGTCTCAATGGTGGTAGCCATTGAGAGAGAGCACAGAGGTAACCACAGCAGGAAATATGAATAAGAAGATTGTGGTCTAGGCTAGTCCATGTAAAAAGTGGGCCAACTGTCAAAAATAAGCAGAGAAGAATCCTTTAGTCCTACTTCCTATGTGGAAAGCAGGAAATATTTCTTCTTTCTCCCTCTTTTTATTCTACCTTTTTCTTCATATACTAAAATACATCTTTGCTAAAGTGAAACATTAATAATAAAGCACATAGGAGCTGAACATGTGCCTTGGTGTTAGAGTAACTGAAAGGCCATGAGTTTAAATACTAGTGCTGTGAAAAACAAAAGAAAAACATAAATATTGATACTGATTTTATAAAACATATTTGGTATACAAGTTTCTCCAAGTTTATTTTTGTATTTATTCTAATGTATTGAGGGATTGAAATCCAGTATCTGGGTAGTGACGAGAAAACCTGTGCATGTGTGAATTCTGAATGTAAGTTGGGGTATAAGTAATCAAATATTCTCTTTTTTTCTATGCTATTTCACTTGTACTGTAGGTATTATCCATTCAGGATTTTTGGAACTTGTATTCTATATTTACCTGAATAATTTTAACAGAAGCATATAAAGGAGATAACAGATGTTTGGTCTATACATTTCTTCAAAGTGTGATAGCATCTATTTTATATCTAAAACCCAGTATAAATATCCCAACTGTTAATTTCACTGTTATATTCTAGAGGTTTATTACTGACTGACAGAAAGGGCAATGATGATAATCAGTAAATAATGCAGCAGTGTAGTGCCACGTGCTTTCAAGAATTCAGCTGCCATAATTCTTCTTTATTTATTTTATATCCAACATATAACACTTAATAAGTGTACCTCCATTCATCTCCATAATCTGTGACCTGAATTAGGCCTTTTGATGCTTTGAGATCATCTCTGAATAACTGACAAGCAAAGGAAAGGTCAGGCCAAAGGTGCCATGATTTTACTATTTCTGGGTGATGGAGTTACCGTCAAAACATGGGTTCAAATCCATGAAATGATTAAACTAGTAATTGATTTTTTTTAAGTTCAACTAATGACACATTCTTGTTGGATGTTTATGTGTTGATCAGGCATTTCATTCTTTCTACTGAAAGAATGAAATCTACTTTGCAAGTCCATAAGAATGAGTGTTCCCTAACACACACCTGGATTTGTTGAAATATTTTAATGAGTAGAACATCTAGGTTGATGAGCTTATTTCTTCTATTTCTGTATTGGATAAAGAAAGCTGGTTTTTCCCATATGGGTCTGATGAAAAATGAATCCTAGAATGAAGAGGAGAAATAGAAAAATGGCATTCTTATCATCACTCCTTCAAAGAGAAACAGAAACCTGATTTCACTGCTATTCCTATATTTAAATTAAGTCATATACTTCAATAAAATATTGCACCTTTGCAAGAGTTGAATTCATTTTATAACAATAAGCATTTGCAAATGGTCATATTTCAAAAATATTTGCATATTTCAAACATATAGTGAATTGAAGACCTTGACTACTTTGGGAATAGCATTCACATTGGGCAATCCCTAATGCCATGACATATATTTATTTGAAAGTTAAATTTACTGGGTGCTGTGGCTCACACCTGTAATCCTAACTACTCAGTAGGCTGAGATCTGAGGATCATAGTTTGAAGCCAACCCAAGAAGAAAAGTCCAGTGAGACTGCTATCTCCAATTAACCACCAGAAAACTGAAAGTGGTGCTGTGGCTCAAAGTGGTAGAGCACTTGAGTAAGAGAGCTCAGGGACAGTACCCAGGCCCTGAGTTCAAGCCTCATGACTGAGAAAATAAAAAGATAAAATTTATAGGCAGAAGACTTATTTTGAAAATCACTCAGTTTACCTAGTTTCCCGCTGTTAATTTGTCATGTTATTGGAGAGGTGGTACTTTCTGGAATAATGTTGGACAAGATTCCTAACAATCTCTTTTCTTATGACAGTTAGAAATATTACTAATGAAGATCCCTTAACATTAGTTCTCAGAAAACAAATTCTTTGTTGTGTGTAGATACTCTGACAGAGAAGTCGTTCACGGTAAAATCTAGTTGTCCAGGATGTCATAGCATGGATTGTAGATTTCTTTTATATCCAGTCACAACAGTCACAAGTGTATGTGAACTTTTGAGTGCATTGTGTGTGTGTGTGTGTGTGTGTGTATATATATATATATATACATACATATATATATATTAAACATTTTGCTGAGTGACTGGAGATGGAATCCTGCAGACTTTTCTGTCTGATCTAGCTTTACACCACCCATGATCTGCCAGCTCTTAAGCTCCTGAATAACTAGGATCCCATCCTGGAGCCACTGACAGTGACCAAGTACTCTTATTTATTTTCAAAGAAACATATATGATACATTTTGCATATTTCTCAACCTTGGACCATACTTGGAAAAGCCATGGCCTTTTGTTAATGGAAGTGATGCTTATCATATTAGTCACAGTTCCATTTCCCATTGTGCCTGGCACCAGCCTTTAGCCAGGTAAAATACAAAAGCCAAATGTGATCTGAGTTAGGCACTGGGGATATAAATGCATTCCCTGATAGTGACACTGTGCTCTGAATATCTTAACCTTTTATTGGCATGTTTTCATGAGTTCCTTCAAAACATCAGTCAGCATTACACTATTTACTATTTCCAACTCACTCTTTCTGTTACACTATATGTCAATAAATTCCAAGGTAAAATGGTTTGAGCCAGATGCCAGTGGCTGATGCCTATAATCCTAGCTACTCAGGAGACTGAGGTCTGAGGATTGTAGTTCAAAGCCAGCCCAAGCAGACAAATCTGTGTGACTCCTTGCTCCACTTAAGCAGCAAAAGGCAAGAATTGGAGTCATGCCTCAAGGGATAGTCAGCTGTGAGGGAGAAATCCAAGCAGAGGTCAAGCCCCTGAGTTCAAACCCCAGTATTGGCTAAAAAAAAATAGGAAAGAGAAAGGAAAAAGGAGGAAGGAAGGAAAGAAGGAAATAAAGGAAGTTATATCAATGCTGGGTCTACATGTGTCCATACATCTCAGAAAAAACTCCACACTATAACATATCATAAAGTAGAGAATAGGTTTTATTCCAAAACTAACATAGGGCAAGATTTAAAACAGCAGAGATGCCAAATGTCCCATAATCATCTATACCCAGGGTCCATCCTTCCGTGGGTCTACAGTACAGATCTGAGTCACAGATTCTTCTCTCCAGTTGTGTAGCACAGTACACTAAAGAATAACTAGAATAGAATAACCAGAATGCATAATCACCAGCGGGCTGCCAGTAGGAATACTAGACCAACGATTCCTAGCACATAGAGCCTTTTGGTCCTTATGGGATGTCACAGAGTCATGACTGCATGATGAGAAGAACCAGGGCTCATGAACCAGGGATAAGCACAGCCTACTGGGTGCTCATAAGAAAGACCCCATTCTAGTTTCCTGTTGTCCATGTCTCATAGAGTGAGCTCCAACAGTCCTGCTCATTTAAACTACAACAGTTGGTTGACATGGTTTCCAGGGCAGACAGGTATACCACTTTCTCAGAGCTGGTCTCCTGTTACTCTCATCATTTAGTAGCAGAGTCACTGTAATTACCACAAGTGTGATTTATCATCACCTGTCGCATGTGGGTAGCATTGGCCTAACACTGGGTAAAACAAATGAAGCTGTCATGGGTTTTCCCTGGTAGGAGTTTATAAGATGACATCATTCTCCAAACCTGATCTTTGGGAACAAAACATGGCTCTATGATGTGTGCCGATACACAAAGGGATAATTAAAAGCTATAAATGAACCCATACCACCCCACTCACATTAAATTAACTTGCACTATTTTTAAGGATTCTGGAGTTTGACTATAGATTATATTAAATGTTAAAAATAGACTTTATAATGATCTTGACAAATGAACTTCCTTGGATGTGAGAAACATATTATATTACAGCTAATTCCTGCAAATATCAATTTACATACAAATTAATTTATTAACCCAATTACAGTGAATGCATTGAGTGTATTTATTTAATTCTAATCTACTAGTCAAATTGACACTGGTTATCTTCCAGATTGTTTCTTTCTTCAGTTAAGTAAAGATAATGGTGTTGTCAGGTAATTATCTAAAGAAGGTTGGACATACCAATAGCTGTTTTTCATGGGGAAAAATTAAAGCTATTGAGCCATATATTTTACAGATAATTTATCTACATGTTAACTTACCTTCATATCATTCCTGGGAGGAAGATTCTTTTTGCTGCCTGTTTGTAAAATAGGCAGTAGAAGCAGGGTTCAAAATCTAGGGAAATGAATACTAAAAAAACACTCTGTCACCTGTTTTTTTGTTTGTTTGTTTGGTTGGTTTTTTTTTGTCAGTTGTTGGGCTTGAACTCAGGGCCTGTGCACTGTCCCTAAGTCCTTTGGCTTAAGACTAGTGTCCTACCACTTTGAGCCACAGCACCGCTTCTGGTTTGCTGGTGGTTAATTGGAGATAAGAGTCTCGAAAGGACCTCAAATCTCAGCCCCCTGAGTAGGTAAGATTACAGGCGTGGGGGCTGGGGATATGGCCTAGTGGCGAGAGAGCTTGCCTTGTATACATGAGGCCCTGGGTTCGATTCCCCAGCACCACATATACAGAAAACGGCCAGAAGTGGCGCTGTGGCTCAAGTGGCAGAGTGCCAGCTTTGAGCAAAAAGGAAGCCAGGGACAGTGCTCAGGCCCTGAGTCCAAGGCCCAGGACTGGCCAAAAAAAAAAAAAAAAGATTACAGGCGTGAGCCACCAGTACCCAGATCTGTTTGTCACTTTTAGCACTGTGGATAAGGTACATTGTAAGCCCTTGTAGGTATAATTATAATGGTTAAAACAGAAACAGTGAAGAGTAAACCTGTAGTGAATTGGCTCCTTACCTGATTACCTTTCCAAGAATTGTTGTCCAATCATAAATAGCTGTCCAGTGAATGCTTCCTAATTTCCATACAATATACATCAAAACTCTCAAATTGTCTCAGGATCTCACTGAGCATATACCTTGAGCACAGGGGGTAAAGCATCAGGCCCCCCAAACTTAATTGACACTTGTTACCACTTATCTACCAGTCAGTCTTCCTCCTTACCAGTTTCACTACCAAGATCTCAGAGACTGGTCGAAACTCCCACCAAGTCAGTACTTTGGTAGAAATTTAGTAAGTTCCAAAACATTCAATTGCAAAACAATAAGTGATTAGGAAATGTGCCTTATCACGTAACTTAAAATGTTATGAAGTTTTCAGGAAGTTTTAAAGGTCATTGGCAAGGAGCAGCTCCTCACAGACAGATCATTTAAAAAGAAAATGCAATCAAAACTCTAAGATTGTTGTTGTCCTGACATAGGGCTCATGAGTCATAATGCTGCTCTAAGTGTGATCCATCTGATGACCGGGGCCCAGCTGTTCCTCTGGAAAGGTGCAAAAGAGAATCAGCAGCCTGGAGGCGTAAGAGATGGTGGCATCTGAGAAGTAGTGTTGCATAACCCAGGAAAGAGCTAAGTTGTCAAGTCAAATGAGTACACCCCTAAACCCCACGATCCCCTGAGCATGAATAAGCAAGCCCAGCTTTATGGAGTGTATGGATTGAGCAGCCACTGCTCCCTTTATGGTCTCCTTTCCCTGCTGTCATTTAATCCTATGGCTGAAAGGAATTTGGAGAAAGTAAACACATTGGAACAGCTCACACACAGGACTGCAAAACAGAAAGAATGACACTTGTCCATTATTTTTTAACCTGATGAACTTTATTTTTGTAATTATCAGTTTCTAACCAGGCAGCTGTTGCAATTTGTAGTCATTCCTTGGTTGCCTGCAGAACTGATTTTTGTAATTCTCTCTTACAGCTCTCTCTTCCAGGGCTGGGTTTGAAGTTGCAGCACACTGGATATTCAGCAGGGGCTTCAAGCCTGACAGTATCTTATTACCACTCTTCTGGCTTCCTTTAGTGATTCCCAGTACCCAACGTGATTGTTCCTCCAATTTTAATTTATACTCACTGTGTCACAGAGAAGTCTTTTCAGTCCTGTCGCTGAGCCCAGTTGGCAGTGTTAGGAGGCCCGCGTAGCTACCCACAATGTGAAGTACACTGGTATTAGCAAGTACAATGGCACACACTCGGAATCTTCTTGCCCTTAGGGTACAAGAAGTCTCTGGCTTATTCTAAGAACTGAAATTCTTTAGAGGAGGTAGAAGGGGGAAAAAAACTTAAAGCAATGTCCATTTGCCTCTCGATATTTTAATCACCAAACACTAGAATTTTTTTTTAAGTTTTTATTATAAAACTGATGTACAGAGAGGTTACAGTTTCATATGTTAGGCATTGGATACATTTCTTGTACTGTTTGTTACCTTGTCCCTCATACCCTCCTCCCCCCTCCCCCTTACCCTTTCCCCCCCTGAGGTGTTCAGTTCACTTACACCAAACAGTTTTGCAAGTATTGCTTTTGTAGTTGTTTCTTTTTTTACCCTGTGTCTTTCAATCTTGGTATTCCCTTTCAATTTCCTAGTTCTAATACCAGTATACACAGTTTCCAATATACTCAGATAACATTACAGAGATAGTGTAGATACAATCACAAGAAGGTGACACAAGAACATCATCAATAGTAGAAGCTACAGATACACATGCGATGTTGAAAGTAGTTACAACTGTGATATAACAATCATTTCCATAAAATGGAGCTCATTTCACTTAGCATCATCTTATGTGATCATAAGGTTATAGCTATTGGGCTCTTGTGATCCTTTGCTGTGACTTGCCTAAACCTGTGCTAATTATTCCCAATAAGGGAGGCCATAGAGTCCATGTTTCTTTGGGTCTGGCTCACTTCACTTAGTATAATTTTTTCCAAGTCCTTCCATTTCCTTACAAATGGGGCAATGTCATTCTTTCTGATAGAGGCATAAAATTCCATTGTGTATATGTACCACATTTTCCTGATCCATTCGTCTATGGAGGGGCATCTGCGTTGGTTCCAGATTCTCACTATGACAAATTGTGCTGCAATGAACATTGTTGTGCTGGTGGCTTTACTGTGATTTTGTTTGTGGTTTTTTGGATAGATACCCAAAAGTGGGGTTGCTGGGTCATAGGGGAGTTCTACATTTAGCCTTCTGAGGAATCTCCATACTGCTTGCCAGAGTGGCTGAACCAGTTTACATTCCCACCAACAATGAAGTAGGGTTCCCTTTTGGCCACATCCCCTCCAACAACTGTTATTGTTAGTTTTCTTGATATATGACATTCTTACTGGGGTGAGATGGAATCTCAATGTTGTTTTGATTTGCATTACTTTCATGGCCAGTGATGTAGAGCACTTTTTCATATGTCTCTTGGCCATTCTCATTTCCTCATCAGAGAAGTCTCTTTGTAAGTCTTTAGCCCACTTGATGAGGGGGCTATTGGTTCTTTGCGGTTTTGTTTTGGAGGAAGGTAATTTTTTTAGTTCTGCATGTATTTTAGATATGAGGCCTTTGTCCGTTGAATGACCAGTAAAGATATTCTCCCAGTCTGTGGGCTTTCTGTTTATCTTGTGAGCTATGTCCTTTGCCGTGCAGAAGCTCTGCAGTTTGATGCAGTCCCATTTGTCCAACCTTTCTTTGATTTGTAGCCTTTCTGGGTCTTTGTTAAGGAAGTTCTGTCCTGCACCAAGGAGCCCAAGTGTTTCTCCTACTCCTTCCTTTAGTGTTTTCAGGGTGTCTGTTTTGATTTCGAGGTCTTTAATCCATTTGGAATTGATTTTGGTGCAGGGTGATATATAAGGATCTAGTTTTAGTTTGTTGCATGCAAACACTAGAATTTTGAAAAACATATTTCAATTTGGTGCTTCTATTTAGACTTGCATCTATAGTGTGTGAGCTCAAATATACCCTTGTGTATACGTGTCTGAGCTGTGAAGCCAGTACTCTTCTTTGATTTTACATATATACTACTTTTATTCTATTATGCAAAAAAATAGAAAGGAAACCAGTGTTTCTATTAGAGAAATTCACTGAAGTTAGGAATGAAGGCAAATAAGGATGAATAGCTGCCGGCAGTTCCAGCCTTAAAAATCAGTTCAATTAGTTAATGTGTTTACTTGTGCGTGTAGAGCTATGACATTCGTATCCATATCACCCCAACATATATCCATGAATGATGGAATCAAGCCACTCTCATGGTTTTGTAGCTGAACATATTTCCTCAAGCTGTTACTAATGGTGATAAATATTCTTATTTAAAGGGTATTTCAAATAGAACAAGAACACTGGTTGTTTTTGCTTGGAGAAATAATTTCTGATCTAAAGGAAATAGGCTGCCTCTATAAACAGGATCCATTATCAATAATAACTGACTCTTATGTGTTTACCATGTACAAAACATTGTACAAAATTCTTTATATGCTATATTCCATTTTAATTTTCAAACTGGTTCTATCAATCTGGCCACAGAAATCTTTTGTCCAAAGGACTCATTGGTAGCCGGTCTTCTTTTAAAGTGGAATTCGAGGCCTGCTTTCTAGTTGAATATCCATCATAAGAATTACTTTATCTGGTATATTATTAAAAATCAATGAAAATAACAGCACTTCCTAGTAACACCTTAAGTCACACTGCATATAAAACTGGTAAAATATCCATTTTCCATTTATCAATGAGGGCAGCTATAAATAGCAGGGGGTGGGGGAGGGCATGTATGTAGAGCAAGATGCTTCTTGTCAGTACAAGTGGTCACAGCTTTCATTTTCAAGGATGAGCAGGCGGAGATTTGCAGAGCTTAAATGATTTATCCAAGATCCCATAGCTGTTTAGAGATAGGGAATGAATTCCCAATTGGGTTATCTAATTCTAGGATCTGAATGGTCTTCTACCACACCTTTATTCCACCTCCAGTTTTTAGCAATTCAACATAGAGCCCAAGTTGACAGATTTTTGTATTCTGATGCAAAAAGAAAAGAAAGAAAAGAAAAAGAACCCCTTCAAAACCATGAAGATGATGGTAAGTAGCTCCATGTGGAGGGGCAGTAGCCCCATGTAGAGTGGCAGTGGACCCATGTGTTCAGAATCAGAAGCCGCATACATGCTTCTGCTAACCATCGACAGCTTTGCTACTTCAGTATGTATATGGTGGCTATCTGTCAGAGAAGGATTTGTAACATTTATCAAACTTCCTTCCACTCAAAGTTTGTAATGCCAGAGAATCTCTGGGTAAACAGTCAGTTGAAGGAAAGCATTCCTTAGGGGAAATTACATCAGCATTTTTTATGATTGCATTAGAGAGTGTATTTTTGTCAATTCTCTAGCAGCGATCAAGATCCTGAGGGAATTAAACAAAGAAGCAGAGTTAGAACTGGATGGAATTTAACATTGCCTGAAGCCTAAGTAAGTTATTATTACTATTAGCAAGTGCCAGAAATATCTTTTTACAACTCAGATGTGTGGCTGTTTTTCAGGTGATAAACAATTCAGAAAGTTAGTTTTATGATTTTTAATGCAACATTTATTTTAGTTTGTGGGATACTTTTGAATAAATAGCACAGACAACACAATGATTATGAGTGTGGTATGCTAAGAATACATGAGTTTGCAGAATAAACCAAAGCTTTGTTATTTCTAAATATGCATTTTTATTTGGATCCTAACTCAAGGAAAGAGTAAAATTGAAGTAAATGGGGCCCTATTGAGCACATATCAGAACATATCTCCATCATGTTAAGGCAATGAATTCTTCAAAAGCTTAACTCACAGGTGGCATAAGCAGATGAGAATACATGCAAATAGCAGGAAAATCTGCCTTGTTTACTTAACAATACCTTGTTAGCCGCATGTATTCTGGAATTCTTAAGTTTACCCCATTTTCTCTGCCACTGTATTTTCTTCTGAAAAACAATTGTCTGGAATATTTTTTTCAGTATTCTACATGAATAATATTTGGGATTTATGAAATAATAACTAACTTTTATTTATACACCAGATATAGAAAACTCATGAAATTTATTAATATTATTAAGAAATTAATATTCTTAATACTATATTAGTAATAATCTTATATACAATAAGGAATTATATCTTTGATTCAAATGGTACTTTAGGCTTTTCTAGAACAGAAAAGGTATTATAACAGTACACAAGTGCCAGTCTACAGGGAATTTTTTCCCATACTGAAAAAAGTAGATAAGCCATTTTTTCGATCTAAAGAAGAAAAGTCCTGCATAAAATAATTCTAATGCTCTGATGATTGAAGGATCTGAATAAAATGGATTAGATAAATAAAAAGAAGGTTCACGCATATAGAAGGGAGAATAATTTCTAAATAGCAGGGCTAATGGAGTTGCTCAAGTGGTAGAATGCTGACCTAGCAAGCACAAAGTCTGGAGTTCAATCCCTAAGATCCCCAAACTAATAGTAATTAATAGTAATAATAATGCAAAGAATTTCTAATGACACTCCTCTGAACACTGGTGCATCCTGGACACTGGGGTAAATGAGTTTTTCACTCATTTAGTAAATAATTCACACTAGCTAGATTGAAAACACTGCAGAAGGCAAAAATAGACAAAATTGTTGGCCATGTGGGTTGAAAAATAGACAGATATAAAATTATATAATGTTTCACATGGCAAAAGGTATTTAGAAGAATAAAGTAGGATAGGTATTTTCCAGGTGTAAACACAAAAAAAGGCAGAGCAAAATAGATAACACAGTGGATAGACTCTAAAAGATGGAGGATCAAGCTCAGAGCCTTAGGCAGCAAGCATTTTGTAACTTTACTGGGGTAATAATTGATGTGTATAAGCTGTGTGTATATTTAAAGCACTCAAGTTAGTATGATTGAAGGTATGTATCCACTCAGGAAACTGTCACTACAGATGACCATGAATTTATCCACCACTTTCAAAGCTACCTCCTCTCCTCATTTTATTGTTGTGTTTCCTTTTCATGGTAAGAGTCCTTGAAATCAGATACACCAATTGTATAGAGACCTATGACCCCAGGAGTAAGAAGTATGGATGCTTCCTAATATGTGAAACATTACAGAGTTTTAAATGAAGAGCTATTATGACATGACTTAAAATCCCCTTAGCTGCTCCAATGGCAATGGCATGGAGAGCAGCAGTGATGGAAACAGAGTTCGTATCTGGGCAGTAGCTGATGTAATCTATTTGAGATGGAGCTATGGCTTAAGTGGTAGAGCACCAGCCTGGAGCAAAATAGGTTAGGACCAGAGTAGCAGAGAGGTACAGGTCAGGAAAAGGATGGGACTGTGGATGCATTTTGAAGGTGGAGATGTCAGACTTCTTGGTGGACTGGATGAAATAAATAAACCTACTCCAATCAATATTACTGTGTTCATTCCATCCACTTGTGGGAGTCAAGTATCCTTTATCTGAAATACTAAGGACCAGAAATATATCAAATTAAGATTTGAGAAATATTAGCATATTCATAAAGAGATTTCTTGTGGATAAGACCCAAGTCTAAACATGAAACATTTTAATTTTGTATGTATCTTATGCATAGAGCCTTGAGAATAATTTCAGACCATATATATTGAGAGAGAGAGAGAGAGAGAGAGAGTAATTTGGAGTATCAAAGTTTCATGTTATATCATTTTTAGATTTGGAATTTTTAGATTTCAGTTGTTAAGTTTGTACCACACATTGGTTCTAACTTCAGTGGGTTGTAAAAGCAGCTGCTGAACTGAGATTACAGTTGTGAGATTTTCATAGGGTTGAACTCTAGTTAATGAGGAATAATTTTTCTTAGAAATCACTAATATTTCTTAGAAATCACCAAGAACAAAATAGATAGCAGTGTGGCCAGAAAGAAAATTATACATGGCATGTGTGCGAAGCGTTGGACAAAGAAATCAGGTGAGGTCAGAAGAGCAAAGTCAAGTCCTGACTCAACAAAACCCAGACAGGAAGGCACTTGAAAAGTGAAGGGTGGCAGTTCAAGCCAAGTGAATACAACATCCAAAGGATTATCCAACCCCAGTTGGGAAAAATATATCTTTTTACTTTCCTGCAACAGTATCTCACTGTGTAACATAAGCTTGCCTCAAACCCAACATCATCCTACCTCAGACTCTGCAGTGCTGAAATTATAGATGTGACACACCACGTCCTTGAACTTCCAGCATACAATGAAGGGGCAAAGCGGTTCTGTGCTGCTTGGAAAGGCACCAGGGACCGTATCATCTTGGAATGTGTAGACTAGGAAAGAATTTTACCTTATCATGAATGATTCTTTGACAACAAGAAGTCATTTTAAGGAGCACACAGAGAAAAACTCAACCTTCTTTATCTTGAAAAACAAATCGAGACCAAAAAAAAGTATTTGTCTGATTGCTGGTAGAAAATAGATTTTAAGGTGATTTTTGACACTGAAAACATTGTTGGGTTGTAACTAATTCTACGTTCTTTTCTTATCTTTACATTACAAACGCATGTTGATTTTATTTATAAAGTGAAATAACTATTTGCCCAATCCCTGCTTTTCCCTCTATTTACCTGTCAGCGTCCTTAGAGAATGCCACAATCTATAGACTTCCAAAATAGCTGTGATTCCCCCTTCCCTTTAAAAGCTTAAAGCTTGGTATCTTTAAAAACATATGCTGCATGTCCATGAAGTGCTTTTGAATACTTAATCCACACTGACCAGTTAAATGGAGGGGCCTTAAAAGAATGAGGCCTAGACTCTGCCTTTGGCTCATGCTGGATGTTTTCATTGGTTTAAAGTGATGAATGCAGAGCCCCTTGCAATCTACGGACTATGGGTTCCAGATGCAATTCTGTTCTTTGTCCCGAGGTTCCATCTGGGACAAGGGTGAAACTACAGAATGTGTTGTTCTCTGGAGCTCTTGTCTCCAGGCTCTCCAAACCTGCAAGCTTCTTTCTGATTACACTCCTGCTTCTCTTGTTCTGGAAACTTCGTGGACTTTGTTTCTATCATATTCTACCAAAGCGGTTTGGTTTGGGTGTCTGGTTCAAAGTTTGTTTCTGTGGAAATCTGTCATATTAGTGAGGAATAGAGAAAAAAATGTTGTAGTCACACAAGAGAGCATTTTGAACACTGCCTTGAAGTCAGACCAGTGCTGCTCAGAATACAGGAATAATCATTCTCAAAAGATGCTTTAAAAAACATGTATATATACACAAGAAGGGACATACAATGATGACCATCAAAGTAATAATGCAAGAGCAAAATGGTCAAAGTAGCTAGCTGTCCATGAAAAGTTGAATAAGTAATCTGCTTATTCCCAGAGTAGAAATTTATCTAATGAATTTGCTGAGGTAGAACAATCCATATCGATAAAAAAATGACAAAAAAGGGAATGTTAAGTGAAATGTAATTTGTTTCCATTTATGTCCTAGCTTCAACCTAGAGTTGTGTATTGCCTAATAATGAGATTACATTCTGAGAAACTTGTTACACGGTTTCAACATCATAGAAATATCACTAATGCATTTACCCAAATGAGATGGTACTACCCGCTACCCACGCAATGGCTATTGCTCCTAGCACAGAAACCACGCAGTATGTTATTGTGCTGAATACTGTAGACAACTGCGGCACATAGCTAAGCCCTTGCATAGCTAAGCATAGAAAAGGCACAACAAACATGCAGGAAGACATAATGGTTTAGTAGGGTAGAGCATTCTCCATGTATACAGCTTTCAGGGCTGGAACATTGCTCAGAGTGCTTCAAAGAGTGACAAATGAGACATTGTGATTGCCAAGTTCATAGTTGTCTCATGGACCAGACTTTGTAAATGCTGAACACTTAGGCCACACTTAACTTATTAAACATGTTTTATTTCCTTTTTTCTGTGATGAATTGAACTTAGTCTACATTAACTTGTTATGAACTTGTAGTATTGACCATTGACTTCGTAGTAATACTTGAAAACACACTGAAAATATCCTTATTTATAAACTTTCTTTGAGTTTAAGATTTGTTTAATTTTAAATTATATTATTTATTTTCCTAATGAATTTTATTTGTTTTAAATTTTATTCTTATATTTAGGTAGCTTCCCTGAGGAGTTGCTGTTCAACACAGTACTACATCAGTATAATGTTACCTCTCTTGTCATTCTCTAATTTTGTACAATATACAGTGAATTCTATAACGTTTTCTTCCCTTCTTCGCTTCATTTGTCTACTTAAGAACCATGGCACATACATTTTAGCCTAGCCTTGCACAAAAACAGGGCCATCAACCTCACCTTCTTTGACTAAATCCTGTCCTTCTGGAGCTCCAGGCAGGGAGTCTGAAGCCATCACTTCCTGTGTTAACAGTGCCTTCTGGAACATTTCCTGCCTGAGGCTGTTTAATGTTAACTTTTAGTCCATAGTGGGGGAAATCCATAGTGTCATCCCAACTTGTAATTGATCATTTGTAATACTCTTTCCAAATTCTCAAATACATTATCTCCTTCATTATCAATAAGGAACTATGTTTATACTTACATAACTTGATACATAGAGAAATATATATATATATAATCAAATAGCTTTATTGCATTAAATAAAGTGAGTTTCATTCAATGGCACTAAACTCACAAGCAAGCACAATGTCCGTTTTCTGTTTGCCTTCACCCCTTTGAAGTTTAGGATGCTGTCTCATTGATTCCTGAACATCTGGACGTAGCACAGTACCTGCATCATGATAGGTACTTGTAGGTCTATTGCCTAATTAAAGAGTCTGCATCATATGTAGACAAGAATGGGCAAAAATAATTGCATGTTATTTATCAACCCGGTCTACTTGTTACCACTGTGTCTAATAGTTGTAATAGTCTCTGCCATACTGTGCATTCCCATGTTTGTTTATTGTGTATCTCTTTCCATAAAGCATGTACTTCAACAAGACAGGGACTTAACTGTACACACTGCTATTGACGGTTGCCTGTTAAATAGCAAGTGTCGTCAGTATGTACATACTTAAGATGGATTTTCACTGTGTTGATCCGGCTGGCATTGAACTGCTCGGCTTCAAGCAGTCACCCTGCCTCAGAAACACACAGAATTACAGGCATGCATCATCATACCTGGATTATATAGTGCAAGTTTAAATCAATGAACACATACTGGTTTCCAATAACTCTCAAGCAGGCAGTTAAAGACAAGGCCTAGGAATCTTTTGTTGATTCTTCGTCCCTGTGGGACTGAACATGTTGAGTGTTTCATATGAAAATATTCTGGATTCATTCATGCTATTCTCTTCAAGAGCTCTGCTGTCGCGAAGAGAAGACCATGTTTATTCCATTGGAGATTGTGGAAAATATACTGCGGTATTTTTTATATTGGTTTGTTGTCCAGGGAAACTTTTTCCCTTCCATTCTTAAAATGTTCATCTGCTCTTACTAAAGAAAACAATTACAATTGTAAGTGTATGTATTACCCATCACCTGGTACATGTAACTCTAACCCCTCTGCATACCAACTCTACTATAACAATAAAAATTACAGTCATCTCTGATAGTTCTTGTTTTCATGCGATAATTTTATTTGGGGGCTACCATGCTGAAAGCACTTTCCTATGTCATTGGAAGCCAATGGCTATTTTTAAGCTGCTATTGCTAAATCCTGCACACTGTGGTCTGTGCCTTGCTAGGTGATTCAGTTCATCAGTCCCCGCATTTATTTTGGGTGGCCCTACTTTCTGTGTGTACCTGTTTGTGATCCTCACTTTTCCTGCAGCTATTCCCACTGAGTCATGTCTCAGCCGTTGTGAAAACTCAAAAAAATGTGTCATTTACTAATGTCTTACACTTTGTTTATTTTGCCATTACCATTATGGGGGTGAGTTCATATGCTATATATGTCCTAGGCTTTGTTCTGATCAAAATTGCTAGGTAGCGAGGAGACCACAGAAAGATTGTTTTATTTTTGTCACTTTGAATTTTCTGGAAAAGGTAATAGGTATCTCACAGGACTGATGATATTGCAATGCTTTAAAATAATCAAGATGAAGCCAGGCAGAAGAATGGCTATTGTGAATATTTTCAGTGTGCCCTGTCTGAGAACATACTGTCATTTCCTGTTGCCAAGAAGAAACTAAAGGTGGAAGCTGGTGGGTCACGTCTGTAATGCTAGCTACTTGGGAACCTGAGATTTACAATAATGGTTCAAAGCCAGCCCAGGCAGGAAAGTCCATGAGGCTCTTCTTTCCAACTAACTACTGAAAAGCCTGAGAAACAGTGCCCAGGCCTTGAGTTTTAGCCATAGTACCAGTATACAAACCCACATACAAGCAATAAATTTGGTGTTCCACTAATACCTTGGAGGAAATATTTAGGGCTATAAGGTGAAGATTATAAAATTGGTACATATATTTGTATTGGTTGTGTTAAGATAACCAACAAATACTCTCTTTTCTTGACTGTTGTTTTCATATAAAATTAATAACAGTACTCCATATACGTGTTTATATGTGTGCATGACTTGCAAGTAGTAGAGGAAATGTAGGCATGAGGAAATGAAAGGAAGGAAATATCATCTACATTTTTTGCTTGAATTCAGTGTAGAATTAGGAACTGTATTCTGACATGAGTAGGAGGCAGATTTGTGGAGCAAGAGAGTCAGGATGGATGGCTCTGTGATGTCCTTTCAAAGTCAAAATGTCTGTTAGATATTCTTGTAGTGAGGAGCAGTAAACAGTACCCAAGTAAACTCAGGAAGAGACTGGGTTTGGAAGTAGATATTTGGGAATTGTTTGTATATAAAAAAGCAAAGAAATGCCCACACAATTCATTTAATTAATTCCACAGAGCATTCTAAAGTATAATTTGGATAACTGAGAATTGATGAGTAGTTATTTCCTGAAACATTTGTCTTGAATATTTGTTGACAGCACAGTTGCTGAGACATTAATTGATTGCTCATGACATGCAGTGATGGTTCATTTCACTAAAGTTCTCCTAAAACACAATGAAAGTTTTACATGACCAACTTTGGCTTGCTTTGAAAATTGAATTTTGTCTTAGCATTAAGAAATAAATCTCTACTTTGGCTTCATATATTCAATAAGGACACAGATGTGGAATAATCTATATCATAAAAAGTTGTATAATAATAACATGTGAGGGCTGGGGATATAGCCTAGTGGCAAGAGTGCCTGCCTCATATACACGAGGCCCTAGGTTCGATTCCCCAGCACCACATATACAGAAAACGGCCAGAAGCGGCGCTGTGGCTCAAGTGGCAGAGTGCTAGCCTTGAGCGGGAAGAAGCCAGGGACAGTTCTCAGGCCCTGAGTCCAAGGCCCAGGACTGGCCAAAAATAATAATAATAATAATAATAACATGTGAGTAACCAATCAATCAAAAAAGCAACTAATAACAGGCCACAAGTAAGTATTTTAAGCAGAAGTTGGTAATGTTCAGCTAAATTAAACCTTGAATATATAAGTGAGGATATGGGGGAATATTTAATCTGCATGTTTCTAAATCTCCCAATATCATTTTAATGCCTGTACATGTTTAATGTCCCTATCTACTTGGGGATAGATAAAAGGATTTCACTGCCTTAAAACCCTTTGCATTTCCACAAGCCTTCTTCTTAACTAACTATATCACTGCGATTCCTTGTGGATTAAGAATGGAATGAAGCCAGTGAACTATCTCACCACCAAAATAATAAACTTAAAGGGCTGGCTAAGGAGTTTTATTGAAGCATAATTTGCATATCATAAAATTATTTGCTTTCAGTGTAAACTTTAATGACTTTTAGTAAATGTATAGAGCTATACATTCATCACCAGAATATAATTAAGTAATTAAAGTTATAAAGTTTGGGCAGATATACCCATGATGAAAAAATGAGCTTGTAATAGAAGCTAGAATGTTCTTAGCCTTTAAAAATGTAGTTTGGAAGGAACAAAATTTCCTTTCTTAGACTCCTAAAATGTTTTCATGTCTCTGCTAAAGCTATATCAAAACAAGACTCTAAGCAGTATAAACCAGAGTTTAGGATTAATCTGTTCCTTAAATAGTATTGTGATGCCACAGATTCTTCTGCAGTAACATTATTTGGCAAAATCGAGAGTCCTTGTTGCTTAGACTGCCTTCATTTTTTTAGAAGTGTAGTTTTCTCAAAACTAATCCAAGGAAGAGAGAGATTTCTTCATAGTCTCCGAAGTATTTCTCATGACCTCTGTGTAAAGTAGAGTCATATTCAGAAATTTTCTTGGAAAATGCACAAATATTTAAGTTTGACATTAACACAAGCATGCATGTCAAAAAAGTAATTGTCATAGTTAGCACATTATAAAATAGCATTTGAACTTTTCAATAGATGGATAGTGGCTTTAGAGTAATTATAGAAATAATAAACTAGTGGTAGCCATTACTTCCTGCCTGAAGCAAGGATCTTCATCATTCATACACACATACAAACATTCATGAATGTGAATTTGTGTGTACACATATGGTGTGTGTATAGTGTAAAGGTGTAAGTAGTACTCAGAACATATATAGTCCTATGGGTTAGTATGTCTATCTATCTATCTATCTATCTATCTATCTATCTATCTATCTAATGTGTATAGACTCTTTAACATTTAAAATGACCTTATGGAATAGAAATTTATACAGTCTTAGGCAACTGAAGCACTAGGAAATGGTTTGTGAAAAGTGCCTTGGTTACTAAATAGCAGGGCTGGGTTGATGAAAGGCAACAAGTCAGGCTCTGGAATCTTTGCTCTTATTTAATCTCATCATTTAAGATAGTCCTTGTTATCTCCAACTCACATTCAGGCAGGAATCAAATTTACAAGTGAGGATAATCCTGTTTCCTCCAAATTGTTGTGAAGAAGAACAATGTTGGGAAGAGAAAGTCCCTTCTGGGACTTTTTCTGCCAGGTGAACTATAACAAAACACCATCATGCTGCTCCTTCTCCTGCCAGCATACTGACTGAACATGCAAAGGTCCCAGAGAACTGGTGTTGGAAATTAATATTTTCCCATGATTCACTTGAGGAATAGATTGGAAACAGTCTACTACTTGATGAAGAAAACATTCACAGCTTCTGTGTACATCTTTCTTTTCTGCCTCCACCACCTCTTAAAGTCTTTCAGAATTGTTGGTCAGCCACAGGGTGGGTATTGGTTCACAACTGTAAGACGATGGGCATCAAAAGGACTATATTGCTAAATGAGCAGTGAGAGAAGGGGGAAGTCCAGTTGCATCTGGTTCTGAGGGTATGGACAGCACATTTCAGGGTCAAAGCTTTTCATTTGCCAGATTAAAAAACAAATAAAGCATGAAAGAACATGCACTTTTCCATGAAATTCTTTTTGTATTGATCAAACACATCAATAGCACAACATACACCACCTGAGGTATGGCAGCTTATATCTTCTCCACCACAAAATTTGGCAGTGAATTCACTGTTTTGATTTCCCTCAGCAGTACCTAGAGCTCATGGTTTTAACTCTTTCTAGCTTAGAACTCCTCATTCTTAAGATGTGAGACTGTGCTTTTCTTGGGTGCAACCCCAAACAGTCACCCAGATAGTGACATATTGTCAGCTCCACTCTGTGAAAATTCACTCTGTGAAAATGGGTCTGTGAAAATTGGAGGCTGGCCAGCCATTCATTAGGTTAGATTAAGCATATTGAATGATTTTAAATCAAGGCAGTGTCATACTGTATAAAACCCCAAAATTTACTTCTCACTAATGTAACATTAGCTGAGCTTAGTCTAGTGATGGAAGAAGTGATTTTTTTTCCATCTTGAGATAATCTTTCATTTGCCTAGGGACTAGAGGATTCTAAGTTGTAAGAAAATGATGGGATAAAACACCAATCCCATACATTTCTTGGACTCATAAAAGGTTCAGTGGTATAAAATAAATAGCACTAACAGTTGGACTTAATCCTTTATAATTGCTGGGATTTAAATAAAGATGCTGTTTACACAAGGATGTCCTCATAAATAGGATGTTAGAATATTTGAAAACTTCATTACACAAAATATACACAACACAATTCCACAATGGCCTTCCTCCTCTTGATACCAATGGAACCAAGCACTTTAATTCGTCCGTGGCTTTGCTGCATATTCAGACTAGCGAGACATCTGTCCTAATGGTTGATAAGGAGACTCTAAGAGAAACAGGTCTGTGAGACAGAAATTACTTGAAATTTGACTCTAGAAAACACATATTATAAGCAGAAAAGTATTTTATCTCACCAACCTAAGTTTTCATCTTTTTCAAGTGAAATCTGAAAAATAATAGTAGGCCTATAATGTTGGGAAGATTAGGTGAGTGTGCTCTGTCAATACTGTCAATTTGGACTTAGACACGTGGAAAGTTCTCAGTAAATATGAGTGAGCTCCTGTTCTCTCTGCTTCATTGCTCATGCCTGTAAAATATAACATGTCCAAATGCAACTGAACACTCAGGCCCCACCCACCTTAGCTCACTGTGGGAGGCAGGGTTCCATCTGGCCTCCTCTAAACCAAAATGTTTAGTCTACTTGCTCCTACTGCCTCATTAAAATGTCTACCTGCACTAAGCTCATGGGTAGGTGCTTCCCCCATGTTTAATAAAACACCCCAAACCATTCGCAGAGAGTGTCTGAGTGAACCCCATGGATTCAGGGCACTATTTATGGGCACTTAGCTTATTACTGTTGCAGGCAACAAATTAATTTGTGAAAATTGTAAGCATAGACAGCCAAGAAAATGGAGCCTCTTCTGATCAGTTCAGACATCATCTCTAAAACGCTGACGTCCTCTCGGCATCTTCATCAGCATGCTGTGTGCTGTCGCACAGGGCCATGTTGCTGCTAGCTAGCGGGACAATGGGCAGGCTCTGGGCTCACATGCAGGAAGCTTACAATCACTGGTCCTCTGCCTGCTGCAGAACAGGGCAAGTTCCCTTCCTCCTCCACATAGGGAGTCAAGAAACAGCTCTTCTCTGAGTCCACCTTTTGCTTGTACGTTCTGAACGTACTGAGAGTAAGAGATCTTGCTGTTGTTAGTATTGTCATGTAGGATTTATTGCTACGAGGAGGTTTTATGTGAACAAATACACATACACACATGAACACACACATATGGTGTGTATGTATATACCATGTGAATATGTATAGGCACACGTGTGTGTGTGTGTATGTTTGTATAGTTCACTCCCACTTTTATATTCCTCTAACCCTCTTTTCTCTCTCTCTCTCCTTTAAAAACAAGCTTTGATTGTTTCTTCATGCTATCTCCATCTGTATATAGGTAATATATTCTGAGGTTCCTCACTGCCCCACCCAACACCCTCTGCATTTTCCCTGAGAGTTCTTACGCACTGTCTTTCGATGGACAGAGTAACATCCAGATGGAGATACACCTGCCAATACTGTTTCCAATGTGCAACAACATGCATACTTCTTGCTCAGTCAGGGGAGCTACCATTCCACATTTCACTCTTGTGAACATGGTCAGCATGGAATGGAAGGCAAATAGAGTAGTTGCACACTAAACGTTTGTTGAGATTAGCTTCTGCAACCTAGTCATTATTTAGACTTTGATCTGTTATGATGTTGTAAAGGATTAATAAGTTCATTTGTTCTTTTTTCTTTTCTTTTCTCTCTTCCTAAAATGAAGCTATGCTAGTTTGTTATATTGGGAGGACTGCCATGACTTCTGCATGTAATAGAAGGATTCTGGGTGTAGGAAGCAGTGTAGAGGGGAAACCAGGACATTTTGAAGCAGAAGAGATGAGTGAAATGTGTGGTACATGTGGGTCACTGTGGCGAAATCATCCTTTTGGCTAGTGATTGAGAGTTGCCGAACATGCTAGGCCCTTTCTTTCTGGAGTTCTTCTTATCTGTTATCTTATCCTTCCCTGAAGCAATGAGTAGGGATGGGTGTGAATGCATGCAATGAGAGACAAGTCCATGGAGCTCCTAGAGGCCCAGATCTCAGGCCAGATCATCCTGCTGGTGTGCAAAAACAGAGCCTCTGACTTCTTGAATCCGATCTCATTGTGTGACACCTGGCTCCGCTGACAGCCAGGAGGTCATGGAGACACTCTTTTACTTTTACCCAGTGTCAGTTCCGCAGGTCCACACACAGTGAAGCAATAGTCTCAGTAGCTATCAAGGACTTACCTTTCAAGGATTGGGTAAAAGGAGAGGTCCGTGCTCTATTTGGGAGGATAGATTGGCTTACCCCCTGATCAATGGTGTAGAACTTATAATAGAAAACTAGTTATCTGCTCATCTGAACGTGACAAAACCCCTTCATCTTCACCTTAGGCACATGTGATCTTCTGCTAGGCCCGGGAATACTCACATGAGCTCTGTGAATGCTCCTTTATGGAGACTAATTCTCCTTATATTATTATTGTTATCATTATCTTTTCATTTGTATTCTCATATTTTCCTTTCTGGTTTTCTCACCGTATCTTGCCCATGTATGGTCCATATGTTTTTGTCATTTTAGCTCCTTATCCTGAAGCTCAGCAATCATTTCTGAGTTTTATGGATCACGGCACAGATATTCTGGTGCTGTAGCTATTAATCGTTCTGGGACTGCACGGCAGTTTTACCGAGGCTTTGGGTTGGTATTTAGCTGTTCCTTGGAAGCTTCCTGCTGGAATTCAGGCAGGGGGTGTTTGGGCGAGTTCAGAGGATAGGTACACATAAATCAGGTTTGTGCAAACAAGCATGATGAATACTAGTTCCCAAAGTGCTCTGCCTTTTGTCAAACTTATATATGGAGAGAGAGAGAGAGATGAAGAGAGAGAGAGAGAGCTGTTCAGGGTGAAAGATGATTCATAAAACCACTCCTAGTGAGAGAGCAAGCACAGAAACTACTGCAGGGATCTGCTTAGTAGCCTGGTTGCCTCCCTTCACCTGGAAATAGCACAAAAGACAATAGTGTCTGGATGGTGTGCAATGAACAGGAAAGGGAAGGCAGGGTCTCCTGACTGGGAAAGCAGATGAGGTTATGAGGTGGCAAGTTCGCTGAGACACAGTATGTTGGGGTGTCTTCCCCATGGCTCACAGGGAGAAGAAGAAAATAAACAGTGCTTTGTCCAGTCACCATCAACCAAATTGAGCAATTCTTCCAAGGATGCTTGATGTGATAACCACAGGTTTCCTACGTTCTTTTGTTTTGTTTTTTTTTTTTTTTTTTTTTTTTTTTTTTTTTTTTTTTTTTTTTTTGGACTCAGGCTTGGACTCAGGGCCTGAGCACTGTCCCTGGCTTCTTTTTGCTCAAGGCTAGCACTCTGCCACTTGAGCCACAGCGCCACTTCTGGCCGTTTTCTGTATATGTGGTGCTGGGGAATCGAACTCAGGGCCTCATGTATACGAGGCAAGCACTCTTGCCACTAGGCCATATCCCCAGCCCCCTACGTTCTTTTAATCACAACATTTAAAAAGAAGTTTTTACCAAGTAAGTGCTTACTAAACCACCAGCAGCACGGTGTTGTACGCATTGGGTGCTTCGTGAGAGCTGTGGTTGACCGCCGTCCTCTTCCTCTAGAAAAGGATTAGGTTCTGAAAAGCTGGACCCATGCACTGCTCCCAGAATGCTACACGAGCAGACACCTGAGGTCTAGAGCACTCCAGTTCCTAGCTTATATAACGGCTTATTGCCTAATCAACCATATTGGAAATAATCTCCACTAGCATTGGATCAACACGCAAAAATCAAACATGCATAAGATGTATAGAATAAGAAGATAGCGGATACTTATGAGAGAATTTAGATGAAGCATCATCCCTCTTACCTTTCACATTTCCAGAATGTTCTTCAGGAGAACCAGCTGCTTTCTGGGCTCCAAGGTAACCAGTATCCTGAGCTTTGTATTTTATTTTGCCACTATATGCTTTTACAGTTTTTCCAAAATGTAATATCTGCCAATACCTTGTGTAGATGATGTGACATTGAAATTGGGCTTGCCTTTCTTTACCGGGTTCTGGAGATTCATCCAAGCTGTGGCGACGAGATCTGATGCATTTATCCTATTTTTACTCTTCTGTTATTACTCTTTTCATGAATATGCCACAATTTATCACCTTCTTTCTATGGAGAACTTGTTGTGTGTGTGGATACTCCCAAGCATTCAATTATGAATACTGATAGGCCTATCTCTTACTCCATCTAAGAAGCTGATTCTGAACTATGGCAGCTTTTGTAAATATTACCAACCTAAGCTGATAATACCAGCTTGTTTCTCCAAGGGCAGCTCTAATTTCCATTTTCACTAGCAGTGTCTAATTCTTCCAGTTTGTTCCCATGATTGCCAACACTTAATATTGTTAGAATTTCACAACTTGACAATCCTTTGAGTGTGAAATGCTGTCTTGATCTAATTTTAATTGGTTGTTTCTACTTTCACGTCCTTATTGATCCTTAGGTCTTCTTTAGTGAATTGCCTATCTGAGTTCCCTCATACTCCCTTTGCAGGATTGTTGAGATTCTCCTTAATATGGATGAGGAAGTATATCCTGGGTACCATATGTTGCCAGTTGCCATATGTTGCCGCACACACACACACACACACACACACACACACACACTATACTCACATATGTGTGTGTATATACATATGTATATACACACACATATATATATACATATGTATATACCTTCTCCTAGTTTATTTCTTTTTAGCTTTTCCACTTTCAAATATAATCTTCTTCTTCTTCCTTTCTTTTTATTTTTATTTATTTATTTATTTTGCACCAATTCTGGGCTTTGGGACTCAGGGCCTGAGCACTACCCCTGGCTTTTTTTTTTTAAATAATAGTTATTACTTTTTTTTAATCATGTAGAGGTTTTATTTTCCAAGTTGTTATTCCATAAGCAATATGGTATAACCAGTATTTGCATAGCATTAAGTTTTCTTGTTTATTTTTTAATTCAGCAGTTATACAAAGTAGTTTCAATTCAAAATATCAATTAATAAATATAATGTGTCTTGATCAATGTTATCCCTTCCACCATATCCCTATCGATCTCAGCCCTACTCATTCAACTAGTTACCTTTGAAAGATTCCATTTTGACACGTAGTCACTGGCTATAATGACTGTATTCATCCATCTTTTTTCTCTCCATTCTCCTGCCCTTTTCTTGAGTCCCAACTCCCTCCTACAAAACATGTTTCAGCTTCCTGTTCTACGTTTTCTTAAGCTGTAAGTTAGTTGTTCAAAGGAGTTACACATTGTACTATGCCCCTGTGGATACCATATTTTAGTCACTGTGTTTGTGTATGATGTATATGTCTCTGTATATGCTTTCTTAATTTTTTTTGCACCAGTCATGACACTCCCCTTTATTAAAATGAGGGACCCAAGAGTATCAGCCATTCAGTCAAATGAAGAATGCAATTTCGGGCTGGGAATCTGGATGGCTGGCAATCTGTCCCTCCTTCTGTCCGTTACATAGCCTTCCATCACATGTCAATCTGTCACATGTCACCGACATGCGACAGACATGCGGCAGACATGTGACACACATGCTACCAATATGTGACCTACGTGTGACCGACATGCGAATGACATGTGACCACCATGGAACAGCCATGAGACTGGCATGTGACCCTTATGTGGCAGACATGCAGAGGACATGTGACTGACATGAGATAGACATGCTACCAACATGTGATTGACATGTGACTGACATGCAACCGACATGCAACCGACATGCAACCAAAATGTGGCTGCCATGCGGCCGACATAGGACTGACACGCATCCAACATGCGATTGACATGTCTGACATGCAACTGACATGCGACTGTCATGTGACACCCATGCATCTGGCATGCAACTGACATGTGACAGGCATGTGATGGACATGCAATCAACATGTGATCATGTGACAGACATGTGACTGACATGCGTCCAACAGACTGACATTTGACCAGCATGTAACTGACATGCGACAGACTTGCAATGGACATGTGACAGATATGTGACCAACATGTAACTGACATGTGGCCAACATGTAACCGACATGCGATAGACATGCATCTGACATGTAACTGACATGGTGGTCATGCGACTGACATGCCATCAACCCTTGATGGTCATGTGACAAACATGAACCTGACATGTGACTGACATGCAAATGACATGCATCTGACATGTAACTGACATGCAACGGACTTGCAATGGACATGCAACTGACATGCGATTGACATGTGGCCGACATGCAACTGACATGTGACAATCATGCATCCCGACATGTAACAGACAGTGATCAACATGTAAGTGACATGTGACAGACATGCAATCAACATGTGACTGTCATTTGACAGTCATTCAACTGACATGTGACTGACATGAGTCTGTCAAGTGAGATGTGACTGACATGTAACCGACATGTGACAGACATGTGTCCGACATATAACTGACATGTGATCAACATGTAACCGACATGCAACAGACATGTGGCCGACACGTAACTGACATGGGACAGACGTGCACCTGACATGTAACTGACATTTGATCGACATGTAAGTGACGTGACAGACATGCAATCAACATGCGACTGTCATTTGAGTCATTCAACTTACATGTAACGTACATGTGACTAACATGAGTCTGTCATGTGACTGACATGTAACCAACATGTGACAAACATGAGTCCAACATGTAACTCACATGTGATCGACATGTAACTGACATATGACAGACATGAATTCAACATGTAACCGACATGCGACTGACGTGTGGCCGACATGTAAACGACATCCGACAGACATGCGTCTGACATGAGACCTCCATACGAGCACCATGCGATGGACACGCGATCGACATGTGACTGTCAAGTGACAGACATTTACTGACATGTAACTGGCATGGGACTGACATGCGACTGACATGCAACTGACATGTGACGGACATGTGACCGATATGCGACAGACATGTACCAGAATTTGACTGACATGTGACCAACATATGATGGACAGACATGTGACAGATGGACAGATATTTGATGGGTGAACATGTGACAGACAGATGGACATGTGACAGGCACCCATGTGACCGAAGGATATGTGATAGACAGACATGTGATCGACGGCCCTGGCTTCTTTTTGCTTAAGGCTTGCACTACTAGCTCTTAAGCCACAGCACCCCTTCTGGCTTTTTTCAATACATGTGTTGCTGGGGAATCAAACCCAGGGATTCATGTATGCAAGGCAAGCACTCTACCACTAGGCCATATTCCCAGCCCGATTTTTATTTTTTTATTTTATTTTTTTGCCAGCCCTAGGCTTTGGGACTCAGGGCCTGAGCACTGTCAAATATAATCTTATGAAGAGAAGAAACTTAATTCATCACAGATAATGCATTAAACTACTTGTTTATGATTGCATTCTGTGTATAAAGAAAATGCCACGATCTCTTTTTATGTCATGTAAAAGGGATTCAGTGACCACCTTGATATGATTTGTGAGGGGAAATATAGAGTAAAGAGATGTTTTGGCTTAGAAGTGATTGGTTTCTTTTTTTCATATTTAACCTGTTGCTGTACAGTGGGTAAAATAAGTAAGGTAGCTTGTGATTATTCAGATTATTTGGACAGAATCTGTAATTAGTAGAAGTATAAGGTTTCCATGTCAATCACCTCTAACTGAGCTTAAAGAGTCTAGGGAACTTCCTTTTGTTTTGCTTTGTTTTTGTTCTCACTTAACTGCTGCAAGAGATAAACAAAAATAGTCTGCAAAGTGAAAGCAGTGTCTGGACTTTTGTCATTGGGATGTGATTCAGAAAGTATAACACAGAAATGATAACGTATCTGGTGGCATGTTCTAATATTAGTGTTGGTCATGTCCATGACTCCTGGTACACTTGATTTCCAGTCTCTCCTATCATCATTTGATTTGTGTTTTGTCCTTCTAGTGCATGGTTGTGATAGAAACCGTATGTCCATCCACCCTCATTTGGCTGAGGTGAAATGATGAGATGGAGGGTGAGAGGGTGGGGGGCAAGGATGTAGAATTTTCTGGGCTTAACCCACACTTCTGGCAGCTGAGACGAAGTGAATCCCCAGGTTTGAAGCAGGAACTCTGCATGCTACATCTTTGAAAGGAATGCAACTGTTTCTTACAGGGTTCACCCCTAGCTGCATAATAATGTTCATGTATTAAATTGGAAGGACCTCACTCATGACTTGGATTCTGCTAATTCTTTCAAGTCATACTTGTTTTCTAGAATACAATTTCATTAAGCTCTCATGGATTCTGAAATAAATGTCTTTTTTTTTTAAATCATAAGGCTTGAAATCAGAGCCTAGGCACTGTCCCTGAGTTTTGTTTTTTCTTTGCTTGCTTAAGGCTAGTACTCTACAACTTTGAGCCATAGCTCTCCCTAGTTTTCTAGTGATTAATTGAAGATAGGAGTCTCAGACCTTCCTGACTGGGCTGGCTTTGAACTTCGATCCTCAGATCTCATCCTACTGAGTAACTAGGATTAAAAGCATGAGCCACCAGCAACCAGCTCATGTGATCTTTCTTAAATCCACCAGCCATAAGATAGCAATAGATTCTGTTCACCAAGAAGTTTTGTCCTCAGTGTGATCACTATTGAAATTGATGGTCCCACATTGTTCCTTTCCTTTTCACATATTGCACAGTTTACTAGTTAAAATGAATTATGAACCTTAAGATAAACTAACAGATTAGCCCACATTGAACAGATTTTAACTGAGAGGATCTAGTTTTCCTTCTGGCATTGAGTACAACAAATGTCTCTCTTGAGAAACCAGTTAACAACTTTTCTACCATTGTCACATTTATCCATGGGTGACATTCTTGTGTATCCCTATGAAGGGACTGGATTTCTCCTGTGATATGAGAGGTTGGTGAAATAACTTCTGTAGCTGAAATATCTCCTCCTTTGGCCTGGTGAACATCTGGAACTCCACCAGTTGTTACTGCTTCAGGTAGTTAAGCCATTCTTCCCTCCAGCACTTCCTGCTGAGGCTGAAATGCAATCAGGAGACTAATCGTTTTTGGATGGGTTTGATCAGTCAGTTCCTCTTATAGTGGAACTTAGTAACTAGCTGCTTTCCACAGCAACAACTTGGGTGAGGTGGAATTTGGCCACAGGGGAGGCTTTGGGAAGACATTGGGGCCAGTGAGAAAAACGCTATTTCTACACATTTGGGAGTCTGAATAGGGCAACTTCTGAGAAATATCTCCAGAGACCAGCTTTACTTTTCCATAGTACTGCCATCTTGGCTGCAAGTTGGGTAAGGGGTATATTTTTGAATCATGAGAATACTTTTTACTTTAGATAGAATGCAATGGATATCTGATATCTTTTTCTTTCTTTTTTTGTGAATCTAAGTGACTATTGAGAGATTTCCAAATTTCTCTGATTGCTGTCAGGAGACAATGATGAAGTGGAATTTTTTTTTTTAATCCTCCTTGCCTTTATCAGTGTCAGTGAAATGAGAACAAAACTCTCTATGCTCACAAATTGGTACGAAATCAGATCTGGGTCTTCAAAAATCAGTGGAACATCTTTCAACCTGTAGTTCTATGTCTGATTTGCAGACAATGGTAATGGCCTTATTGAAAGAAAACTTATCTGTGATACTGCAAAACTGGACACAATTGAAAAGCTTTGAGTCACAACTTTTTAAAAAACTGGACATAGTAAAAACTGTTGCTCTTTGCTTTTTTTTTTTTTTAAAGAAGCCATTAGGTCATTTTTCTGAGAAATTCTTCCTTAGTGTGTGCCAAATTGGCGTTTCTGTTAGAGTAAGAATCCAGCTGCCGCTATTCATCTTCAGAGTGGTTTTATTCAGTCAGTTGTCCAAAATTGTGGCTTAACAGAAAGTTTCATAAATGAGAATCTGTTATGGATGGAATTCTGTTCCTTCAGAAATTAAAGCCCTAATCTCCAATGTGACTGTAGGTTGGAGATGGGGCTTTTAAGTTGATAGTTAAGGCTGCGTGAGGTTATCAAGGTGAAGTCTTAGTGGAATAGGACTGGGCTCCATATACCAAGAAGACACACCAGGAATGTGCATAGATAAAAGACAGCATGAGGCCATAGAGGGGCATCATCTGCAAGTCAAGAAGAGATCAATTCAGAAATCAGTCCAGTCAGCACCTTGATCTTGGAATCCTAGCCTCAAGAACGTAAGGCACACACACACACACACAAAAAAAAAAATCACATAAACCATTCGTTCTGTAGAATTCTATTATGGGAGCCAGAGTAGTACAATGTAGCATCTAATTTTGAGATAATCATTTTTTTCAAGCAGCCCATTTTCCCAGGGAAGATTATCACTGCTTGACTTCTACATTAGTTTCTCTATTTTCAAATGAAATCATTTGAGCTTGGCCATTCCCATGTCAGGTTGACTCCTGGTCCTCTCCAGGAGCACATCAACCTTGAAGGCTATAATATATCGTAAACTTCCAAGAAAACATAAATCAAATCATATCAGAAGACCCTTCATCTGACATGTTCCGTTATTGCCACTAATCCCCCCAAATCCTTGATTCTGTAATGAAGTTATGGCTGGTAGAACAGAGGCTAAGTCATTTTTTGCTTATTTGTTTTGTTGTTGTTTCTGCTGTTCCCCACACTTGAAACTTGATACTAGATTGGCTGTAATACTTGATTATTCATTGTCCTGCAAATATCAGTCTAATAACATTGCCTTACCAGTTCTATCCAAGAAACATTTTTACTATAAACTTGCATTTTCTAGTCATTTGTATTTCCTCTTTACCAAAGGTAAGAAAGAAGGCCCTCCAACCAACTCTGGCCCTCCACCTGTTTTTGTAAACACAACATGATTGCACCACAACCATACTCTTCAGTTAATGTGCTGTCAGTGACCACTATAATACCACAGGGGGTAGAATTTAGATGCTCTCAAAGACATCCAAATGCTTAAAATGTGGATGCCCTGTTTATCTATATAAGTAAAGAATTTACTATCTATAGAACAGTTTATAGGAAACATTCACAGACTCCTATTTTATGTTAGCAACTTCATAGCCCAACACGTCTGTGTATTGATTGTGTAGGGTCATAGGGATGTAGTTCTAGTGCAACGGGACTTGTATCCTTATAGGAAAAGGAAGAGACACCAAAGATGCACTCAGTGAAAAGATAACATAAGGCAGAGAAACGGTGCGGCGTTGTCTGCAAGGTAAGGAGATGGGTCTCACCAGAACCAATCCCTATCAGAGTACCTCCTACATAGTTAGCATAGAAACTATACACCTCTATATCCAACTTGCATTTTGTATTAGAGCCTAATGTTTGTGTAGACTGACCTTCAATCATTATCCTTTCATCGGTGCCTACCAAGTAGCTGAGATTACAGGTACATACCACCATGCCCATTTCTACATGTTCGTTTGTTTATGGCCAGTAGGAGGAATCGAATCCAGGACTTCACTCTTGCTTGGCTTTCTTGCTTGCTTGCATTCTACCACTGGAGCCACAACCTCAGTACCACATTTTTTTTCTGGCTACTTTACAAATGGAATATCCTAATTTTTTGCATTCCCATCCGATTTCTTTCACATCGCTTGGTGGTATGACAGTCATAATATTGTAAGGCAAAGCTCCTTATCTGTCTGCAGAATTAAGACTCACCAGGGTTTTCTAAGAATCATGGCTTAAATGCAATACCCTATGCTTTGTTTCCACATTTGTGACTTCTGATTGCTAGGAAGCCAAGGTTACTAAGTCAGGAAATGAGCTTGGCAGGGAGTAGGGGAAGTGATGATTCTCAGGTGAGAAATCCATACCCTGTGATGGGTGATGGTGATGAATACTTAGCTTTGAAAGACTTCATTCATTATGTAATAGCAGTAGGCAGTTAGCAGAATGCTTCTGTTAGTGAAGCTCACGAAGGTTTTAGTAAGTGCCAGGGACTGGCTGATGTCCATAAACATGAGAAGAAAGCACATTTGACATTGAAAATAGTATACAACCCAGTGAAAACCCGCAGAACTCTAAGTTACTACATAGAGAAGGAAGGAGGCCCCTCCGATACACCCAGTGCTAGCTACAACTCGAGATGAATCCTTTCCTATGCAACACCAGATTAATATTGTGCCAAATACTACCCTGTACTAAAGAAATTTTATTTTTTATTTTTTTTATTTTTATTGTCAAACTCATGTACAGAGAGGTTATAGTTTCATACGTTAGGCATTGGATACATTTCTTGTACTGTTTGTTACCTCCTCCCTCATTCCCCCCTCCCTCCTCCCCCTTTCCTTTTCCCCCCATGAGTTGTTCAGTTGATTTACACCAAACAGTTTTTCAAGTATTGCTTTTGTAGTCGTTTGTCTTTTTATCCTGTGTCTCTCGATTTTGGTATTCCCTTTCACTTTCCTAGTTCTAATACCAGTATACACAGTTTCCAATGTACTAAGATAAGATACAGTGATAGTGCAGGTACAACCACAGGAAGGAGATACAAGAGGATCATCAACACTAGAAGCTACAGTTTCACATGGCATGTTGAAAGTAATTACAACAGTGATATAACAGTTGTTTGCATAACATGGAGTTCATTTCACTTAGCATCATCTTATGTGATCATAAGGGCATAGCTATTGGGCTCTTGTGATCCTCTGCTGTGACTAGCCTAGACCTGTGCGAATTATTCCCTATTAATATAAGGTCACCAAAGTTAAATTAACTAAGATACGTAAGTAACATTCAAGCCAATTATAGATGAATCCTACTAAGTTGGCTGTTTTATAAGAATTGCTTCATGTGAGTTTGTCCACCTTTTCTCCTGATTTGTAATCCCCTCAAAGATAAAGTCTACATTTTCTTAATTGAATACTTTCCCACATGTTTATCAGGTACATCTATCACCTGGTGTAGCCCTATCTTCTTCTTAGTTTTATGTCTAAGAATGTCTAGGCAAAATTTGTTTCTCAAATCTCTTAGGTAAGGACTCTGTTGGAGACTGAGATGAACTTCAGTCAATCTCACACTTGTGTGTTTCCCCTAACACTCAAACACATTGCTGTTATCCAGTCTGACATCACAGAATGTGTTGTTTCCTTTTTGACCATGTTGTATGCAGCACCTGCCCCTCCACACACCAGACTCAAGCTAAACATGGCACTGAGAGATGTGAAGTGCTTCTAAGCTACTGCTCCTCATAAAGGACTTCAAGAAAGAGGGAAGGAAAGAAATAGGAAGAGAAAGAAAGAAGATGAAAAAGTAGGAAAGCAAGGAAGGGAGGGAAAGGAGAAAGAAAGGCTTAAGAGGGAAGGGAGGGAGGGAGGGGGTTTCATTTTACTGCTAAAATGATATCATAACAACAGCTAGATCTGAAGTGTTCCCTGTCCAGCTACAGTGCTCAGCAGCCTGTAAACGTCTTTAACAAAGCAGACACATTGTGTTCATAACCTTGCCTGCTTGAGGTTAATACCAAAAGTCAGTTGGTCTTTGCTCTTGACCTCCAAAGTCCATCTCCTCATATTAGGAAGAAGAAAATGAGAAATAGAACTTGCTCTGTCAGTTGCCAGGAAGTGAAAGGAAGAAATGGGTCTGGGTCAGAGTACAGTCAAACAGGAGAAGCACACATTTTTCTCCTTCAAATTCTATTACCTTCTGATATTTGTTGATGATGAAGTTAAAGAGTTGCTGATCTGCTCTCTATGAATATGTCCTATTGCTTACAATCATTGTTTCTCAGAAGCAAAGCATAGTTGGAAAGTGATTTAAATTGTTTCTTAGTCCTTTGGAGGATCACATGTAAATTCACTAGCAACCCCCGAACTATCCAGTATGCATTTAAGTAATGAAAAATGTATTGGATTCACTACACGAGTGTATTAGCTTGTACTCGGTAGTTAAATGAAAAATGTATTAGCCTCTGTGTATAAATATATTAGAGTTCATCGGTGGCATTTTCTCTTAAACACTACCCCTCTTGAACTATTCTGTAATATTATCACTGCTCAAAGACTCAGTGCTGGAGAATTGAACACATTCTCTTATGTAGCAACAAATATTTGTTTCTTTAATGGTTCTGGTTTATTACAACAAATAGTCATTCCTTCCCAGTATCATAGTCTTTGTAATGGTTGTTTTGTATAGGGCGTAGTAGTTGTTTTGTGTAGAGTGCTAGAGAAAGATGTTATTTTTTAAATACATACAAAATTACACTCACAATCTACAAGGAACATATTTTTTAAATTCCATAATTGAGATGAAGATACTTTTTTCTTAAAAGACAGTTACTGAAGAGATTCACTTATATAGTTACTAAATATAGATTGGCAAGGCATAGCTCTGAACCATACAGGGAACATTTATTTTTTATTTTTTCTGGCGCACAATGTTTCTGTATTACATTTAAACTGAAACCCATTCACTCTCTACCTACCTATTCAATTACATCACCCTGGGTAACTGTTAAAATCTGTTAACTTTACATCTCCTTGAAAATTAGCTTGTTACAATTTGATGGGTCAATTTGACAATCTCCAAGGAGAGATAAAAATAGAAAAAAGAACGAATAAAAAAGACAGTATGTACTGTGTTTGAATGTGTCCCCAGAAGTTTGTGTTTTGGAAATGCAATCTTGCCAAGGGTTACTTTTAAGTCATGACTCATTAATGTGGCCTCTGCCCTTATGAATGGATTCATGTCATTGTAGTCTAATTGAGTTCAACACCAAAGGAGTAGACTCCTGATAAAGAGACAGGTCTTCTTCCCACCATCTCCAGCACATAGCCTCTTTCCATTCTGCCTTACACCATGAGATGACTTTCCAAGAAGGTCTTAGACACTGCAGGATCTAGAACTGTAAGGAGTAAATCTTTTTCTTCATCATTAAAGAAAGTAGCTTCATTGAAATAGAGGATATGCACTGGAAAATTCCAATAGTGTAACTTTGAAAAACTCAGTTTCTTATGTAATTCAATTTTATAGTAAAGGTGATATGCAGAGAGGCTTTACAGTTACATAAGTAAGGTAATGAGTACATTTCTTGTTGAACATTGTTACCTCCTCCCTCATTTTCTTCCCACTTTCCATCCCCTCGTGACTCTCCCACCCAGGTTGTAGAGTTAATTTCCAACCTTATGAGTGTCACTGATGCGTGGGTTCTCCCCTGTCCTTTGTCTCACCACTTTGTTAGTCCCCTGCCCTTTCCTCAAATCAAATAAATATATGCACAAGACAGTGGGTACAAAAATCAAAAACAGTGACAATGGGGGATAAACCAAAGGGGAGGAAAGAAAGAAAAGAGGAAGGACTTCACAGAGCACATTAAAAAGAAAAATAAAAACAAGACAACAAAAAGTCTCTTGTTTCCATATCTTAGAATTCATTTAGATTAACATCATTTTATATGGTCATATGTACATAGCTATTGAGCTATTGTGATCCTCTACTAGGACTCTCCTAAATATATACTAATAATTACCAATGAGGGAAACCATGGAGCTGATGTTTCTTTGGGCCTGGCTTGCTTCACTTGATCATATTAAGAAGTAAATCTTTGCTCTTTATGAATTACAAGATCCTATTACAATATCCCCTATACCAATGAAGATCATACGAAATGTCCTTAAACTTTCATTTGATATCAATGTGTTGTCTTAAGTTTTTGAAATCCCACCTTTTCCCCACTGTTAACAACTGTGGACATACCTTATCTCTAATAAATGATACTTTCAAAAAGGAAAGATTTTATTAGCAACCAATCTATGCTGTGTATTTGGAAAGACACCTCACACCTCCATGTGATCCATAGCCCACTTGCCTACTAGTTCCCTCACCATGGAATAATTGGATCCTAATTTTCTGCCTTTCTCTTGTCCACCTATTTTTCGAAGTGCCTACAAAGAATGTCTGAAAAGTGTCCAGAGGAGGACTCACTGTTTGAATGCACCATCCAGCATATGCCCTGCTCTTTCCCACTTAACTTGTGGCCATGTTCAGAGCTTTCAAGAGTCTTTGATGTTGTTTAAAACTGCAGCCACCCATTAAGAGAAGGAAAATAAGAAAGTCCACACATCCTGAGGATTTTCTATCATTAGGCATCGGGCTATATTCCAACTTCTTCGCTCTTCTCTCTCTTTCTGAGCAGCATTAAATGTGTCCAGTTAAATTAGATGTTGATGGAAAAAAGCATATAATCCTGTAAAGACTGACTGTGCAATCATTTCTAGGAGAAAGGTGTGATGCACCACACCACCTGATAGGAACATACTCGTCTCAAATAGAATAAAAGCCAGGATTCACTTACTCTCAATTATCTGAAGTGGTCTGGAAATGACATGGTTGAGAAAAATAAGTAAAAGGTCCTTTTTAATGCATCTGGTTATCAGGCAGTATCTAAGATCTCCAACCTGAATTCATTCCTGTTTATAGTATTATAGCCCTTCCCTACCTCACATCAGCAATGGAATCCAAACAAGATAATAAGATTCTAGCAAAATGACAAGCACAGCTTTCTGAAAAGCATCAGATTGTGTGATGACCCTTTTTCCATTGTATCCAAAAGTACTTGCTTCTAACAGCCAAGATGGTATAACTGTCTCTGAAATGTTGCTTTTTAAATGACAGTACTGTCATATATACTCCCGTAGATAGATAGGTGGAGAGAGGGGGAGGACAGAGAGAGACTGATATATAGACATTGGCATCCTTTTTAAAGAAAGTATTTGTAAATGTACTATGCAATTTCTGTAACCTTTATATGCAGAGCTGAAAAAACTCAAGTAAGTGAGTATTGTCCTCTGACTTATTTCTAAAATAGAGCATATACCTTTTAGTCGTTATCTAAATTGTACATTGCAAGTGGCCCAGAATCATTCCAGGTCCCTCCCTCAAAAGAAAATATCACTGAGGTTTGAAACTTCCTTATCAACATCTATTCTGATTCTCTGGACACCCCGAAGTATGTATTTTAATTCTACCAGGATTTGGTATCATTTCCCACATTGTAACATATTATTCAGGTAAAAAAGAGCCCTTTGGCTATATAGGAATGGTGTGAGCCACTACTGCTAAGTGATCTTGGGATTTACATTCATCCTCCTGTGCGCAGCTGCCTACCCTTCAACCCCTGACTCTTGCCACGAGCTTGTGTTCTTGAGTACAGGTTTGGCCAAGTGCGTGACTCAGTGGGGTCTGTCTGACCTTTCATGTTCCACCAAACCCTTGCATTTCATACCCTGCCTGACCTTGTCTTATGCATTTCCTAACTGCTTAGTCCCCAGTTACTGAGGCTGTTCTTCCTGAATCTTGGACTCTAATCACGTGTGGAAGTCTTTTCTAAAATAAAAATAAAAATAAACATTGTACATGGCCAAAGCAGAGTGAAGTATACAAATGAAAGATATCTGGAATGAGTAAACATTTGTTTTTCTTTCATCAGTTTCTCCCTGTCTCTGTCTCTTATCTCTCTGTCTCCCTCTTTCTCTCCCTCTCCCTTTCTTTCTTTCCTTTTCTTTCTCTGTTTTTCTTTCTTTCTCTATGTCTCTGCCTCTGTGTCTCACTTGCTCTCTCACTCTTATTCTTGCTCTCTCTCTCTCTCTCTCTCTCTCTCTCTCTCTCTCTCTCTCTCTCTCTCTCTCTCTCTCTCTCTGCATGTCTCATTCTTCGTTAGCAGCACTAGGGATTAAATCCAGATGCTTCTATTTCCTAGGCAGGTGTTCTACCAGTTGAGCCATTCCTCCAGCACATTGTTGCACTGGTTATTTTTGATATATGATCTTATTTAACGCCCAAGCTAGCCTGGGCCACAATCCCACAGAAGATTACACACACCGCACTCCGTTCAGCCGCTGTGCTCTCCTGTGACTACAGGAGGCGCCAGGGTGCCTGGCCATTGATTGAGTCTTGCAAACTTCTATTTGCCACAGCTGGCTTCAAGCCATGAGCCCCTGATCTTGGCTTGTCGAGTAGCTTGTATCACAGGCTTGAGCCATATTGCCTGATTCCTCCACCATTTTCTGTCAGAAATCCAGGAACACCATTATGTTTGTTAAAACCATAACAAATCAATACACGTTTTGACAATAATTTAATTGGGTATATTTAAGGCATATGACATGATGTTACAGGATATATAGAGCTCTTGTTGTAGTCAGGCAAATAAATATAGCCATCATTCTCCCAGTTACTTTGGGGGTGGTGGTATCATTTTTGTGGCCTGAGTAACTAAAATGCATTCCTTTAGCATAAATCCCACATCCCTTTTACTACCTATAATATTTGCACATTAGCTTCCTATCTTACTACTATCCAGAATGTTGCAATAAACAGAGGAATATGGACATATGGTTGACTTCTTAGGGTATATGCACAGAAGAAAAAATTACTAAATACTGGGACTTAGGATGTTAACTCTAATTAAAATTCCAAAAACAATTCAAAGTGAATTGTTATAAATGAGAATAAATACAATTCATAAAACTAGCTAGACGAACGCAGCACAGTATATAATAATCACTCTGTCCATTCATCTGATTTCCTCCTCTGCTTCTTCATCTGCCCACTTTCCCACTGCAAATAATGACATCTTCGCTCTTTATATTGCTTAGAAGAAAACCTTAGATTCCTTGCTCCATGATTTGCTTTCTCCACGTCCCTCAGCTAGTCTATGCTTTACCTTCTAAGTACTTTGAGAATCCAATGAATTTTCACCTATTTCTGCTTCCCTTCTCATCAGAAGTACCAACAAGTATCTCTCTTTGGAATACTTAGACATCCTCCTAACTGGCCTTCCAGTTGTTTCTTCAATGTAATGTATGAGGTGGGCTCCAGTCTTCCACAACACAACTGTCAGGGTCATTCTTTTAAGAAGACAAACAGAGCACCTCATCTGTCTGATCACAAACTTGTCTTACATATCCATTATTTTCAGACCAAATGCTTGCAGTCTAACACACGTGCTCTGCATTTTATCCCGTTTCTAATTCCTATCTCCTCTGCTCTTTTATTCTATTCTATTTAGCCTACTCTATTCTACTTCTATTCTGTTTTGTTCTGTTCCTTCTATTCTATTCATGCTCTCCTCTTCTACCCCTTTCTTGGTCTCACAGGTGGCCTCATGCCAGGCTTTGACCTACCTTTGTCCTTTGATCATCCTCACTATCTATCATGATCTCATCTATCATGATCTCCTCTTCCCCCAGAACAATACAAGTATACCTTCATCTCCTGCTCCAGTCTTCCTGCCATCTCAGCTTTATGCAGTGTGTCTATACCTATCTTTCTCATTGTGCTTTACCCACTTTCTTCCCTATCTGTGCATTTTCCTGATTCTAATCAACTCTTTCTTTTGTCCCATCATTTTATAAATGTATAATATGCCAAATATTTTGCCCAATTGTCAGACTTATTTGTGAACTCTCTAAGGGCTTGCCTCTTTGTTTTGTTCACTGAGAATAGAGCATGGCCCAGAGTAAGAACAGAGTGGGAGCCTATTGAGTGAGTGAGTGAATGGATGGGTGTTGAATGAAGGAATGAAAAACAATTTACTTTTTCTAAAATCAATTAATTTAGGAAAAGATGAATAGTTTTGTGTTTTGTTGAATGGGGAGTTTATTGCTAATGCTATTTCTATTCAAGTTTGCAATGCAGAAGGGAAAAGAAAAATCTCACTGTTATCTGGCCTCCTGCAGATAAAGCCAAATGACTGAACATTTGAATAAATTGGCTGGTTGTTTGGACGCTTTTTTTTTTTTAATAATAGCTTAAAGAAAAATCAAGTTACATGATTTTCCACCCCCTCACCCTTTGGTAGTGCTAGTATTGTCAAAAAGGCACATAATACACACTTGATTTTTTTCAAGAATTTAGTTAATTGAATTCAATGAACCAAAACACTCACAGTGAAAACCATCAACATTTATATGTAAAACAAAATCTGTTTTTGTCTGGCTTAAAGGGGACGTAGCTGGGGGCTAAAGGATTACAAATGTGTAAGAGAAAAATCTGACATTGCTTTTTGTTGTTGTTGTTGCTAGCATGCATGCTTTCTAAACTCTGAAATAGCAGTGTTGGCAAATTCATTACATGATGGTAAAGTGTGACGAGTTGAAGAGTTTAAATTGAGTAACAACCCAAAATACCAACCAACCCATCATACATGAAAATGTCTATCGGAACAACAGATCCAGTGCTATACAATATCAATGTGGGCCTTTTTAGAATACAGCATTGTCTGTGTTTAGAGATTTTTATAAGGCCATTATTAGTTAGTGTGGGAAAAAAATAAGGCCTTTTACAAAAAAGGAGAGACTCAGTCTTTGTATAGTAGTATATCTAGTAGGGATTACATAATCCAGAAATAATGAATAGGTAGAATATAAGATATGTAAAAGAAGGAATGTAGTAGGCATGGAGGAAGATCTACAGGAAACGGAAGCCTGGATAATGGAACACTTACAAAACTATAACTATGATGACAGTGTGAATAATTAGGCAAACAAAGACTTCTATAGTACCTACCTGTGTAAGTAGGCATGTATATATACAAATACATATGCTTATCACATACATTCATTCCTGTATATAACAAGCAAGGTCCTTGGTCAATACTAATATTATCCACTCCTTTTGGGCATCAGATTTTCCACTCCTGACAGACACTTCCTTTAATGCTGATTTACTTGGGAAGCAAAGAGGCCTTGAGAACAATGCAGCTATTTCTAAGATTATTTGTTCCCATCACTGCCTCTTTCTAAGTGTGTGATGTTACTTGTGGCCCTTCTCTCCTTGACAGGAGGCAACACTAAGTGCTATATAGGGATTAAGGAGGGAAAAGAATTGGATGATTAACAGAAAGTGAAAAGTTGTAGGACGATCATGAAGATGTTCCTTGATTTCTCAATTGTCACTTGGCAAGCAAGAAAAATTCTGCCATACTGGTCATTTAAGCTAAGTATATTCATTAATACTCACAAAATTAATATGATAAACAGTCTCAAATATCTTGGTTTGGGGGGTGGGAAGTACCCAGTGAATCAAATTTTAGTGATAGATGAAATTAAACGGTGTCATGTTCATGGCCATTGCCAAATCATTGCAGTAGTTATGGTAGGTTGTTCTATCATTTATACCGTAGAAAAGTATTGAATATATCTATAAATAGATGTGAGATGATTTGTGTGTGTGTTCCAGGAAGTCCATAGTATTCACATTTTTCCCCACAGAGACATGAGAGCAAGAAATATTTAAATTGTTCAGAAATCACCTTTTGCATTTAAACATTTAGGTTATTCCTTTCTACTGCCAAGATATCTCATTAAAACAATCTTAACAGAAGTCAAACAAGTGCAGATAAATTCCCTAGTGGGGAATATAAAATGCATAAGGAGTCCCTTGTACACTCTACATCTGCAGTCTTCCCATTCAGATGAACCCACATTTTCTTCGAAATTGGCATGCTTGTATACCATCTTCAGTGTGACCCCAAGCTACCCCTAGTTATATAAGTAACCCCCTGTGGCTACTCTAAATAGGCCCCCCAATTATGGCAAAGCCTTGAGGCTCAATGAATTGCAATGTGATTTGGTATCCTGAAGGGAAATTTTAGAAATCATGTTCCCTGCTAGTTTGCCAGAAGCTTATATGATGCCAGCAAGAAAATTTGCTTAGAAGCTTAGATTCTGTCATAGCCTGAGTCAACAGATGGAACTTTTAAAGCCAGTCAGATTGCAAGCCATATTCACATTATGTTGAATAACATATTTAATTATATCTGTACTTCTTTCACACCTTAACTTTGGTGGATCTCAAAATATTTCGTGAAAACTTGGAGAAAGAAGCTGCTCTTGTTCCTCAAATAAACCACATAAATTATATAAAGTACATGGCTTCTCTTCAGTGCCAAACTCTGCAACCTTGCCATATTTTTTGTATAGGTGTGTATACTTAAAAGCAGGTATGTGTATACATTGTCTGTGTATGTTTACACTATGACCAAACATGATATGTGTAGCTTTTCTCTCTTGGACAAATCCTCTCCTCAATTTCTCTCCTTCTACTCAGTGAGCACATATATAGTCATTTCTACAGGTAAAATATATTTTAAAAAGCATTTTCTGTCCTCTTGCCTATTTTTTCTCACTCAGCCCCAATTGTAATTCTGCCTGAAATCTGACAACTCAGTAAGCCTGTTGTGTTTTGATTGCCTGAATCCTAATTCACAATCTCCCCCACAGAATGGTTGTATGATTGAATCTCAACCTCCTCTTCTGAGCAGAGGTGATGGTAGTAGAGCATTCCTCATAGACAGACATAAGATTGCACTGAAATAGCCCCTTTAAGGCATCATATCCCACAGGAAGACTTCAATGATACAAGCGGAGCTGAACCATCATAATGGAACGCTGCCCATCCCTTACTAGCTTTATAGCGCTTTGCACGTAAGGATTGTATTATCTAGTCATACCCTTTTGTCTGTCCATCTTCTGTGTTACTGAGTATTTCTGGAGCTTTCAGACAGATAAGATAGATAGTAAGCAAGTAAAATGTATAAATGGTCTGATTTCAGAGAGCCACAAGAGCTAGGAAGGAAATTTTAAAAAGTAATTTACATTCATTTGGGTTTGTTCGTTATGAATTAGTTGTATATGATGTGATGTTAAGATACTGTATTATGGATAATAAATCACTACTGGTTTAGCATTCTGACTACTTATGTCTGAGGCCTCCTGGAACCTGTATGAAGTGGCCATAGCTATTCATTGTAGTTTGGGGAATTTCTTGTAAACCATTTGCTCTCTTCCATTCGAATTCATGTATTCACCAGAATTCAATCTGTTTCTCTGTGTGTCTAACCACATCCTTGTGTCTGACATGCTTCTCAGATGAAGGCTATAGTCTGCCTGGTACTGACTACAGGGTCACTGAGGGCTTGATCACTAACTTTGTTCCTTCTTCTGATGCCATTTATTGAAGTCTAATAGCAAAACACAGGGTGTTGTCTCTTACTCCCTGAAGGTAACTTCTAATTATCTCCCCAAACATTGAGAAGTCTAGCAGAGATACTCTCAACAACAGTGCAAGTTATCATGGCTGATTTTCCTTTCAGAACTTGCAAAGTGGTCCATTCGTACCTGTTCTCACAATAAAGTTGAAGAAATGTTTGTCCTTGGGTCAACTGCCATTGTTATCCCCAAATGCATAGATTTAATTTTCTAATATGTTCATCCTTTAAGGATTTTTTAGAAGCCCTCTGGGCTTAGAAGCAAGAATAGATGCCACAGGCAAAGGTGGGTTACAGCAGTGCTTCCCTGCTATGCCTCCCCTGACTGTACATCTGGCTGGGTGTTACTGAGCGCATGATTTATTCAGCATTGTTTTGTAAGATGTCTGAAGCCAAGAGATCAAGATTATGGTGGAACCCGATTTTCTAAAGGAATTCAAGTTTTGATTTGGCTCACCATCTCCTCCATCTGCCTACAGGAGAGTCAGGGACACTAAGAATTTGTGGATCTCTGACCTAATGTCATTGAACATGAACCTATTTTTAATGTGGAAAATCTTGAAAATACAGGGTGAATATTGCTATTTGGGATGTATGTTGGTGCCGCAGCTGGAGGCAAAGACAGTCGCTTTTTCTTTTGTCAAGGAAAACAACCAATTTCTCATCTTGTATTTTGCAAATATCTACTATTTACCTGCTTGTTCCCAAGGCTCCATGAATTAAAGCCTCCTTTCCCAGTTAAGTATTCAAAACTCATTTCCCCAAACTAAGTGGCAAAGAAAATGATTTTCAAGATGGGTAAGAGGGGAAGGTTTGTTTGATTGGCCCAAAACGCATTTGATTAAATAGATTTCAGAGCCACAGTAAAATTAACAAAGACCAGCACACTTTATCCATTTTTCATTCTTATTTTTCAGACATGAAAATTGCTCAGACTTCAAGACTAGTCTATGTGAAGGCATTAAGTGTTTCAGAAATCACCATGACTTAGCAATCTTTTGTACTCTCAAGGGGAAAAACAGCCAACTTGTGACATTATTTCCTTATGCTCAAGAAACCTGATAATACCTTATTGTACATCAATAGTACAAGCAAATTTTATTGTAGAGAGGTTCTTGTGACAAGATCTGTGAAGAATATTGTGTTATTAACTTACAGGTCTGCACATACAATATAGCTTTTCCAGGACAAGTTTGGGGGGCTACAGGTGGTTATTTAAGACAATCAATTTACATAGAACAATTTATTCTTTTTTCATGCTGTTAAAGCAAATTGGTATGTAATTGGATTTATATACTGAATAATCTCATTTGCATATCCAATTAATTCTCCCTGTTTTAATTTGCTAGGGTTGAATTCACATTAGTAGTAAAAATAACACTTAAATTATCAAGGCCTCAAATTTTCCTTTGCTGTAATTTGTTCAAGATGTTCCACTTAAAAATTGGGTCCTCAACATTCTTTTCAAAATCTATTGGGAATATGTGAAATACCTTACTTAGAAATGCCCTTAGCCAAAACCCACAAAGTTGAAATGTATCCTTTGTTTTTAATGAATAATGTAATGTATGCTTTAAAAAAAAACTAGTTTTACCTTATTACACAATATTCCTCAAAACAAAGATAAGGCAGATTTGGGGTTTTCCAATCTGATCTCTTTTTCTCATTCCAGGATGTTCAAATAAACATACATACAGAAATGACATTTCTTCCCACATGATCTATATTGATTCTTCATGTGCATTCTGTAACCTTTTTGGTTTGTCACATTAAAAGTAAAGATACAATGCAGACATGTTTAGCAGTGAAATTCTAGTACACAAGGGCTTAGTACTTCCTGTTCTGATATGCCACAAACAATTCACTTATCTGAGTCCATGTCGTCTTGTCTTAAATTCAAGAAGTACACTCTATGACATCAAGAATTGTGATGATTGCCCTTTGTCTGGCATATGGATGTACAGTGTTGGCCCTCTGTATCCTTGAGGTCTACCATCTGCACGTTCAACCAACCATGAATCCAAGCTATACAAAACCATCAACTGTACTGAACACATGCAAGCTTTTTCCTCATGATTATCCCATAAGCAATACAATAAATCAACTTGTTACATAGGATTTACCTTGTTTGCGGCATTATAAGACATCCAGAAATGATTTAAAGTAACTGAGAGGATGTCTGTAGATTCTATGCAAATTATACTCAAGTTTGTATAAGGGACGTTAGCACCCTTCGATTTAGATCCTTAAAATGAAGAATGACCTTGTATGGGCCTGACCATAAAATATACTCCACCAGCAATATAGGGCTGGTGTGTACTACAGGTACATGAGCAATATCAGAATGATCATTAATTTTAGAAGACTCAACATTCTACTAGAGTGAGTAAATATTTATTAATGAATAGTTGTTTTACTGCCACATTCTCCATTCAGATATTAACCAAGTGTTTTGTGCATGTCATTTTATCTCTCTAGGCATCACTTTATTTATTTGTAAGCTAGGAATAATAAAGAGTACTTACTTCATAGACTGGGGATCAGAACTAGATGAATCCTTACATGTTCCATACTTGGAATATTTCCTGGTACATCTAAGCTCTCCATCAGGGTTCACCAAGACTAATGGTGTTACCAACTTAAAAGAATATATACTTAACTTGGTTTCTTTGTTGGCATCTGTTACCAAATGTTTTAGTTTGCTAGAAGTATCATAACAAAATACCATAGCCTGGAGGCTATGGAATAAACATTAGTGTACTTCCTGTTCTAGAGGCAATGTTGCTGCTGTTGTCATTGTTTTTGTCATGGGCAGTTTTTGTCCCTGAGCAGTTTTTGTCCAAGGCTGAACCACAGTGCCGAGTCTGGTTTTATGGTGTGTGTTTTTCAGAGATCAGAATCTCAGGGACTTTCTAGCCCCAGCTGGATGCAAACCACAATCCTCAGATCTCAGTCTCCTGAGTAGCTAGGATTACAGGAGTGACCAACCAGCACCATCCTTAGAGGCAAGGTTTTGAGATCCAGGTACTAGCCAATAAGTTTCTCCTGACTTCTCTCCCCATGACCTGCACATGCTCAGTGTCCTTAGAAGGCCCAGTATTTTTCTCCACGTGAATGCATATTTTCTCCTCTTAGACATCAGTGAAGCTGGATTAGGCCCCATCCTAACAGAATCATTTTACCTTCTATCCCCTCTTAAAAGCTCTGCCTCCAAATACAGTCAATTTCTGTCCTGGGAGTTAGGACTTTAGCATATAAATTTTGAAGGGAACACAATACAACCCACCACACTAGACTGATTTCCTTATGTACGACAAATACCATGAAGATCAGGACTTAGGAAGTGATAACTGGTATGTAAGCATATCTGTTCTCTTCTTGTATTTAGAAATCAGATGTCATTTATGCCTCATCTCAAAAATCTCTGCCCATTTGCTGTGACTACAACCTCTCTTTCAAAGTTGTACTTTGATTTTTCTCCCCCCATATTTTTAGCGTGAATGCTAGGCTTGTATAGTAGAAATAATAATTCTATTACTCAGAAATCTTGTGTCTCAGCCATGTTTGGTACTTATAATACAAATAAACCTGTATACATTGTAGAAACTTGGTCAAGTCATTTTCTTTCTGTGAGGTTTTCTTTTACTTATCTGTGTAAGGAGACACACTTCCACGTGCCCCCCCCAAAAAAAAAATGACAGGATAGGGGAAAATAATTTAGTAAAGTCTAAATTGCAGCAAACACACAAGCTGTCTCTGCTTAGTGACAAGGCCCTTCCATTTTCTTTTTTATTATCACTGTTGGTTTATAGATATTAATATTAAATGGCTTCTACGGTCACTTTAGGAAACCCACTAACTTTTGATGCTAAAACAGTAAGTGTACAATTAGATGCTGGTTTCTCTCTAGATTTGAAGCAACTATCATTTGCAATTGACACTTTGGGAAATTGCAGTGTCCTGCCATACAGTGGAGTCTTCCTGGTCATCACTGATGTACATAAGAAATACCAAGCAAAAGTGTTGGAAATTGTTTTCCTTTTTCTTTCTTTCTTTTTTTTGTTGTCAAAATGCCACTTTGCCTTGGAAACTAGCATTTAAGCATGATGTTAATGTCATTTGCTTTACTGTAATGCCTTTATCCTATGTGCAATGTTCAAATAGCCTAAAGATATGTAGGCTTCTTTATCATTTTAATTTGAGAAATCAGCAAACTACTATAGATAAGCTCATAGAGGCCTGGAATGGCCTAGGGTAGAGGATTTTTAAGGAGTATCAAATAATTGGTTATAATTATTGTACTTGGAATGGCAAGGGAACTAGTATCTTTTTTTTTCTTTATTGACAAAGTGAAGTACAGAGGGGTTACAGTTTCAAATGTAAGGCAGTGAGTACATTTCTTACCCAACTTGTTACCTCCTCCCTCATTTTTCCCCCACCTCTCTTTCCCCCTTTCCCTCTAACCCGCCCCCCCCCACCGTGAGTTGTACAGTTGGTTTACAACAAATGGTTTTGTAAGTATTGTTTTTGTAAAGTTTTGTCTTTTTATCCTTTGTCTCTCCATTTTGGTATTCCCTTTCCCTTCCCTAGTTCTAATACACGTATAAACAGTATCCAGGGTACTAAGATGAGAAACAGTGATAGCAGAGGTAAAACCACAGGAAGAGAATATGACAGAACAAAAGGGGTATGGTTTTACATGGGATGTTGAAAATAATTACAACAATGATATACAACCACTTGTTTCCATAACGTGGAGTTCATTTCACTTAGCATCATCCTATGTGTTCATGCAGACATAGCTTTTTGTGATCTTCTGCTATGACTAACCTAAACATGTACTAATTATGCCCTATGAGGGGAACCATAGTATCTTTTATTAACCGAATTAAAAGGGCTAATTTTCACAATTCAGAAAGATTCTTTCAATTTTTCCTTTTATTTCTTCAAGACATGGCAGGTCTATCAGGACGAAGCCTTAGGAGTGAAGACCACAGTCTGTGTAGCATCTCCAGCTTCCTCCTTTCTACACTATTTTTTTTCTAGTCTCCAAACATGCACTGAAGCAACACTTGAGTCTGAAAAAGAAAAGGGAATAGAAAATTCTGACTCTTAAGACCTGCTCTAATTCATTGTGTTCTCTTTCTATCTTCTACCTATGTTTCTCTTTAATACATTTATCTTCATCTTCACTAAATGCAAAACTAGTTTACCAGAACACCAATAGAGGTTGTCAGTCCCTCAATTCAATCAAATTTGCACAAAACCTATAAGACAAGAAACACTTTTCACCTTTTCAATGATGGCCTCTACTTAGCATACATCCTAGCTGTCTTTTCCTGACTTTGAGTAGTGTTACCCCACAACCAAGAAAGTTAGAAGAACTTCATCCCATTGTACCCCATATCCAAAATTGGACAGATCAAGATTCTTCTGCAGTGGGATGTGGAACCCATCCTAAATCCAACACGTCCTGAGGTCTCGATGTCACATGAAACGTAATGCTGTGTCTAGAAACAAAGGAATTAGTAGAACCCTCAGCAGGATGCCAAAGATTACAGACTTATCCAATGGCAACAAGCAAGAAAGCATCGAACACGACTCATTGGTAACCGTTTATACTGCTCAGTGAATCTCACCTAGGTGAATGTCTGAGCCATCATAAGACACTTCCAAAAATTACCCACTTATTATCACACTTCAGATATTGCTGAAAAGGTTGATGAATAGTCTCCTTTGGAATTTTCTTTATGGCTTATGGTTTACCCTCTGAATATTTCCAATGCCATTAAACCTTGGTTCCTTCAAGTTCTAATTCATTTTTGGCAACTGCTAAGCCTTTTATTTTTAGAAACTAGTTCACAACCACATCACGGTAAATGTTGGTGCTCATGTTGGGCAAAACTGTTTTTCGGTTGAAAATGAATTGTGACTATAAGTTAATGAAGGTATTTTCTTCCATGTGGCTCATAAATCAGCTTTCTGTAGTGTTTTAAAAAGGAGTTGTTAAATTTCCATGAGGTAATGCATGCGGAAGCTTTAACAAAAAAACTATAAATCACCCTATAAAGGGTAAAGATTTTTAAATTTTTGTTATTGATTGAATTATATTTCAACACACTTCTAAATTAATTTCTTTAATAATAACGTATTTGATTCTGTCTACCAGTTAATCTATAGATTAAGTGTTTTCTTGTTCAGATTTAGGCTCATGGGAAAATAACTTGAGAATTCTCAAACAAGGAAAATGAAGCTCAGAAAGGAAAAAAAAACAAAAAACTTACCTGAGTTTACAAAGATAGTAACTAATATTTCAAAGAATACATTCAGTTTCCTGACTTTTAGTCGACTAAAGAAAGTCATTCTCCCATTTTCTTTTTCACATTTTCTCTCTAAAACCCGACTCTAACCTCAGGTAGTCTAATCTGTTCTTGTACTACTTTGATGTTTTAGGATTTCAATAATTTAAAAGAGTCTTCTCTCTTATTTCTTGAATTTTCCTTCAGTGACTAATTAAAATAAATGAAATAATAGACAGACATAGGTGATGAAGCTTCTAATTGTTTCTTAATTCTGTCTTTCATAAGGACTAAGTGAACCCCTTTACCAAATCCAGGATGTGTTTTTGGTTTGTGTGTTTTTGAGTCACAAGTGGTTCCTAAGGGCCAGCTAGCAGGCGGGAAAGAGCAAAGATGGGAATATAATCATTTACGGGGAAGTAAAAGTCTTTGTGGTTGTTTTGTTGTAATCTTGTTTCTATTTTGTCACCCTTGGAAAATAAAAGTAACCTGATGATAGAACTTATATCTTCTAATTTACTTAGTCCTTTGCTTTCTTTTTGATGTGCCTCAGCTCCAAAGCTTAGTTGAAGGAATTCAAGTGGGATCTGAAATAGGAGTGTGAAAAGAGTTCCTTACTGTCTTGGTCATGTACCAGTGTTCTTTGTTATGATCAGACTCTAGGATTGTCTAAGAAAATCCCTTCAAAACTACAAGTCTATTAATCTGTACAGACTGCAAGATGCTATCATATTAATTATGGTTCTGCTTTCAAAATCATTTGCGCATATTGAATTAGCCTAAAAAATCAAGTTTAATTATACACTATGTGATCATAGGATATATTTCTTTTTTGTTTCCTTTCATGAGTTTTTATAACCTGCATCTCCGTTTTCTGAAAGACTTCATGTTGCCAGCCCAAAGATATTAATTCTGAGGGTAAGCCAGCATAGAATTACTCTTTCTCAAAGTTGGCCCATTATAAGCATTGATAGTAGAATATATTTAATGAATTATGTCTTGTTCTTTAGGAAAGAAAAGCAATATTTGGGGAAAGTCTCGGGTAAATATTTACATTAGTCCTTTGGAACATTTTCCCCTCCTCCCATTCCTTTGTAGCCCTAACAAACATAAGCAGAATGCAGGATACCTAGGAAGCTCCAGGCCTTCAGAAAAGTTCTGGGTCACATGACCTTTTATGCTTCTGATTATCTATTGTGTGGGATTGGGTATTACATCTCAACTAACAAGGAATTGACACACATTATTCCTGCATCCAAAGATTCCAGAATCCATAGAATTTTGAAATCAAGTTAGTCTCTCCTTTTGATTTTGTTTGTTTGTTTTTGCCAGTCCTGGAGGCTTGAATTTAGGGCCTGAGCATTGTCCCTGGCTTCTTTTTGCTCAAGGCTAGCACTCTACCACTTGAGCTACAGCACCACTTCTGGCTTTTATTTCTATATATGTGGTGCTGAGGAATCGAACCCAGGGCTTCATGTGTATGAGGCAAGCACTCTACCACTAGGCCATATTCCCAACCCAGTCTCTCCTTTTGAAACCAGATGGCTTTTATCAAAATACTTTAAACAATTGTTCTCCAGGATATTCTTGATCTACCCAAGTTAAAAAGTCACACACAATCAGTGTCTCTTTGACATATCACTATCTATAAATGACAAAAATCTTGATCACGTCGAAGTATGTAGGAAAATCTCTTTTGTTTGATTCCTCCTCCTATCCCAGTCAAGAGGCTGGAGAGCCCTAATGAGAGGCTAAGATTGCCTTCTGAATCATTATCTATGTGGAGAGTTCGGGGATGTTTTGAGAGATTTACAGCTGTACCTGCCCAGAGAAGTCTTGTCTAATACAGAATCTGTGGGCACTATTGCAGCACTTCATGTGTGTGCCATTCTTTTTATTTTTACCTTTTTTGGGGGGTAGGGGAGTTGGTCATGAAGCTTGAACTCAGGGCCTGGGCACTGTCCCTGAGCTTTTTCACTAAAACATAGCTTTATACCACTTTGAGCCACAATGTCACTTCCTATTGCTACCATTTTGAATGACAAGATCACCATTTTCTGCATCTACCATTTTGACTCAATCTGTCTCCTTGGATTTTGACCTTTGATATAGGGAAACTAGATAGTGAATATCTCTCTTCTGTTCCCATAAAAGTTTGAATTCAGGGTCCTGGTTTTGGGTTAGTGCACTGTAGCACTGCCTTACAAGTACCTCCTGGCCTCTCCTCTGTCTCAGTTTCCCCATATTGTATTGCACAGAGCAAGGAGTGGCCATGCAAAGTTGAGATTTGCCCCAGAATAGACTACGAGAGCTTCCATAAGTGTAAGAGCACGTTATGATGGCTGACATGACAGAAACAAAAGAGGATAAAGAACTTAAAAGATTAGATGTTGCCACAGCTATTTGAACTGATAGAAAAAAAATGGGTATTTGGACATCTAGTAGCCTAATACCTCTTTGCTAGAAGATGCTTGTGAATCAAATATGCAAATCCTTACAATATTCACAAGGTTCTCTTGATACTGACTTTCAGGGTACATATTCCCACGTCGGTGGTTAATGAAGAAACAGTTAAGGAAGCTCACCTAAAGGAGGTAGTAGGCTTGTCTGTAGCAGCCCCAGAATTTGAACAAATGGAAAAATTGAAGGCACATTCTAGCTCAGATTGAGGATCTGTTTTGTTATTTTGAGAAATATCTGAAAAATAGAATGGTGTTTCAGGATTGGAGAAAGCAAGATTGTTTGTCATGGAAACATTAGAATTGTGAGCACATGTGGAAAAAACATGTTCAATAGTGGATCTATATATTCTGTGGATTGTTAAAAGAAATTAGACTATAATTTAAGTGTGGGTTTGATAGGTTCTCATTTCACTCAATAATGGATCACAATGTAGATAATGCCTTGCAGAAGAGAAGTTAATGTAAATTCTAAGAAACTCAGAGTAACTTTGAGTGGCCCAAAAGGCAACCTAAGTATCACAACTGCTTTTGCCTACATAAAAAGTAGTTGTGTCTAATTCCAGGTGAAATTTTCTAGAAACATTATTGGATTCCCAATGGGGTTCTATCTGTAGAACACATTTTTAGAGCATGTTAAACAAATTGCGATCAATCGTTTCTTTGTATAACATTGAGGTGTCTTTTCTCATTTTATAAATAAATTATGAAGACAACAACTATGTCTCTTTCTGATTTGAACCCTATATTCTAGTGCAGGACTGGGAATGTAATATGGACTAACTTATCATTTGTTCAATGAATTCATAAATGAATACCTTTTCACCATCTTAATGTGACAATGCATTATTGAGGGGTCAGGTCTCAAAAGGAATGTCTAAGCTAATTAATGTTCTAAGCTTGTATGTAATAACAGCTTGAATTATGAAAATCTTTAGATATGCATGGCTGAACAGCAGCTCACGAGTGTTATAGAAACACAAGTCTGAATAGTTTTCCAAATATTTTCCTTATATCTTACCAGCTAGGTTCATTTTCTTGGGGTAGAAAGATCACCTGTTTCATCAAAATAGTATGCTTCAGCATTAAGAATAGCTTATTGGGCGTTCTGGTCAGATATTTCCAAATTTAAATGAACAAGCTTTCTGAAATTCCTAAATAGAATGCAAAAAAAGCTTAAGATTATAGTGATGATTTGATGTGATCTGGAATTGTTTACCCACTCCTATTTGATAATAAAAATAAATTATATGATGGGACAGCCAACTGTTACAGCTTGGGAAACTATGAAAGAGTGAAAATAAATATTTGGGTTAATGAAATCGAGTATTTACAAGTGTCCTTTCCTGTTCTAGGGCCAGAATGTGTAGGCATGCCTGCATCTTAGAGGACAAAGAGAAAATGACCTGGGCCTTTGAGGCAGTTATTGAAAACCTATTTTAAAATTGAATACACAGCCAAGATAATATAGGCTGTTTGATAAGAAACATTAGAGAAATCTATAACATGAGGCTTTTTATTATAGGTTTATTACATCAATCTCTCCAGTGGGTAATGGAACCTGTAAACATACTCTTATGTAGGAGTCTCCTTTTGGGATTTTTATTCATGCTGAGGTAAGCACAGCAAACTTATTTGCTGTCAGGGTACATTGAATTTAAGATTAGTGTTTATTTTTGGTGCAAAGAAGGTCTGGCTTTTGTGAATTGAAAGTTGGATCCGCTGCATGAAAACAAGATGGGACTACAGGGAGCACAGGAAGTAAATTATATTTTTCTAAATATGCTCTCTGTAAACAGGTATATATATATAAATATATATATACACACACACTCACACACACATCTATGTACACAGTGAGCATGGAGTGCTTATGTGTACTTTCTCAGTTGCATGAGTCAAGCAGCAGGTGTGGGTGGGTGTGTGCGCGTGCATGCGCGTACACACATTTATGTATGTGTTCATGCTTCTCTAGTGTGGCAAGAGAAATGTTCAGACTCATGCTGCTCATCTAGCTGGTTTCTAATGCAAAGAATTCTAGAGTGAAAGAAAAAGATGTATTTAGAAAGGGAATTTTCTGCCTCTTTTACCACCATGGACTTTACTAATATTAATAGGGGCATATGACATAAAATACTCAAATGCCTTCTACTACAGTGTACATACCATAATGTTGACAAATAATATTGGATCATTCTAGCTTGTTCTTATGCAATGAAAATTTCTTACCCACAGTGAGGATTACAGTGTTAATCATAGTCAACTATCCTGATAGAGTAATGATTATCGTAAATACTCTGTCAAGTGATCTACATATACATGGCTATGTTTAACTTTATGATCAAGTGACATCAATATGATGGTGAATATTATTAATGCTCCAAACTTACCAAGGAAAAAATACAAAGTTTAAGAGAACTGAGATGATTTACTGAAATTCACCTAAGTAGATTGAGACTTTATTTTGCTTGTATTGCATTGTTCTTTTATAACCTCACTTTGTATTTGTAAGATATCATCTTCCTCAACTTTTCAAAACCCATGTTCTACTGGCCACAATGGTCTTATGTGTCATTTTCTTTCTTTTCTTATTTTTTCTTTGGACAGTACTGAAGTGAGAAGTCGGGGTCTTGCACTTGCTAGGCAGACTTCTTTATTATAGCTTGAGCTCTACTTTTTGCCCTCCTTATTTTTAATAGTCTTGTGTTTTGACTTGTCTTGCCTGGACTAGGATCCTCTTATTTGTTCTTCCTGCCCAGCTGGGATGACAAGTATAGACTACTACAGTTACCTTTTTGTTGGTTGAATTACTTGGATTAGGCTTACCTTGAACTCAGATTCTTTCAGCTTCAGTCTCCTGAGTGACTGAAAGTATATATCTGAGCCATTGAACTTGGCTCCATTGGTATATTTAAAAATTTCTTGCATATGTTTGTAGTACAGTATCGATTTTGTTTAGTTCTAACTCACAATCTAGTAACAGGGTTAAGTGTTGTTCAGGGTTTCTCTGGAAGAACTGAAGATGGAGAGAGGTGAAATGGCGTGCCTAGAATTACATAACTCTTCCTTTTAGTAGCCAAGCCTGCAATCACATCAATGTTCAAAGTTATGTGATTTTTAATTCTGAAGTGTAGCTTCAAATGAATCCCAGTGAATATGTGACTCTCTCTTTTTCTCTGCCGCTTTTTACAGAGCTAATATTTCAGGTCCCTTTAACTGTTCAAAACACAATATCAAAGAGAACATCCCCATTAAAAATCACATATGGGGTATTCAAGGCAGACTCGGTATTCTTGGAATTTGCAAATATGCAAGAACCTGCTTTAAATAGGAGCAGAGGGCAAATCTGTGGTGTCTGCCACATCTCAGTCTACAATGAAGTTGTGGTTTTCAACCTTTATAATGGTGACTAAGTTGTAACATCTTTTACATTTAAAGTACACGTTGTTTCTTGATGAAGATTATTTACCTTCACACTTATATGATTTAACATTCTAAATGTAAGATGGTTTAGAGTGAGGCCAGGGGTACCTTTATATTTTTTTTTGGATCTTCTACAATTTGTTGCATAAAATCTACAAAGGTTTAATCTGCAGAATTATTTGGTCATTTCCTGTGGCTATGGTAATGTTTGAATTCATCCTAAGTGTATATAATCCTTTTGAGGGATGCTTATTAAACACAGCACCCTGGGATTTACTCACAATATTGTTCTTATTCATATGGCTAGAACTGGGTGTCTGGTCAAGGATTGTCTGAACAACTTTATTTTCTCAGTGATAGCTTGGATGTGAAATCCTATTTCTGTGTGTCCTTTAGTGCCTTTTTCAAATAGCATGACAATTTGATGCAAAATTGCCAGGCTTTGTCAAATCTCTGTTTGCTTCAGGCCAGAGACATTTACATTTCTCCTGGTCTATCTAAGGAATGACCTCGGTTCAGCTGGACACATCCAACATCTTGAAACCTGTAAAGCTAAAGCACTTGCAGCTTTTCCAAGGTCTAAGAGATGGTTTATAAATGATAACAGAACTACAATCATACTTTCAAAACATTCTTTAAGAAAAAAAGAGTTATAAGTCTACAAGCACTTACTTAGGAAAGATGTAGTAATATTGGGGATGGGAGATTCAGTCACACTGACATCAAACAAGCATTTCATGTGTGCAGAGATAAAGCTGCAGACTATACAAAATAAACAGCATGTGTTCACCTGAGATAGCAAGGACATTTTACTCGGGTACATTTGCTACGCTTTCAAGTTTCTAGGGCACTACTGTCTGTTAACATGAGGTTTGCTTTAGGCCTCTCCTAACTCTGCCATTAGTTGGAATATATCCAGGCAATTAAAAGTATAAAATCTAGCAAATTAAGAAGGTGAATTTTAAGCCTCTAAAAGTCCAGCTGGGTGTGGTCGTGCAGTTACTCAGGAGGTAGATGTCACAAACAACACAGTTTGAAGCCAAAGAAAGCAAAAACGAATCTAGTGACATACTATCTCATCTAGTCAATTAGACATGGCATCTAAGATACTGGGAGCAGAGGGAGGAGAATGCCAGCTCAAAGTCGGCCCCATGCACAAACTTAAGACACAATCTGAAAAAGAGCTAAAGAAACAAAAGTTAGGACGGGATATGCGGCTCAAGCCACCGAGCGCCTGCTTAGCAAGGCCTTGAATTCAAACCTCAGTACTTCAAAAACATTTCTTTTTGAAAGAAAAAGACTTCCACCTCATTGGAATGCCAAGCTCAAATTGAAATGTTGTTGAATTATCTTATTTGGAGGGTTATTGCTGCCTCTGTGTATCTGCATCAGTAGTGATAATCTGGGCTTTGAATCCTAATTCATTTCCTCTTCAAAAAGGGAAAACACAGGAATGTAATTCTCCACACAACAAAATGACAAATGTGAGGCTCAAGTTCAACAAGACTGAGGTCCAACATGTAAAGCAAACTAGGAGTCAGAGAGCAGTTGCCCCATCCTGTGCTGTTGACACACGAAAGCGTCCAAGCCCAGAGTGCTAAGGGGCCTGACTTAAGATCAATGTAACCTAGCTCTCCCTGAGTGATCTATCAACTGTTTTGGTCAATAATATTTATTAAGCTCTTCTCTATATGAAGCACTATTTCAAGCTGTTCACGTGTTGATTTTATAATTGTAGAAACAAAGCTACGTATAAATTTGTATTCTATCATACTCCCTACCAAATTGTTTTGCTTCAGCTTAGCACAAAAGCTGCAGTCTAAAACTTGACTTCTCTGAAAGCCAGCAAAGGGAATACATAACACTAAGCATGATTTAACTTATCCTCACCCAGTTCTCCTAAATGTAGGCGCACAGCAGAGAGAAATATCCCAAAGCAGGCCAGCCCTTAGGAGGGGCCTCTGGCATAAATATTCCAGGAACTCATCAACCCTTGAATACTGAAGTTGACTCTAAGATTTATGCAACTAGGCTGAAATAAAACATTTCTGGATTTCTAAGCAAGATTTTGCAATATTTATAATAATCATGGTCAGTTTTTTCCCCTGAAATATGCCCTGTGGATCATTTGCTTTCAGGATGCTTTATGGGTAGTTGAAAACCTGTGATAAAAAATTGAGAGAAAGAAACAACATAGAAGTGTTGAGAATAGCTGTTCTACAGATACAAGTTTGTTTTAACTTGGCCTTTTGGAAAGTTAGATTCAACCAAAAGCCAATCCTAATATGACCTTTTATTTTAAAATTCCTGTTATATTCCTGAAGAAAAGACAGGAAAATAATGAGCACCTTAAGTTTGGAGATGTGGCTCAGTTGGTAGAGCAGTAGACAATGAGCAAAAGCATCAGGTAATGAGTTTGAGTCTCAGTCTTGGACCAAAAGTAAAAGAAGAAATGAGATCCCCTTTATTTCATATAATAAATACCTATCTCTTGGTACTGGTGGCTCATGCCTGAAAAGTGAGGAAGAGGGAGGAAAAGTCCGAAATAGTTCCTGGGAGTGTTTGTGCAGTTAGATACCTGTGTGATTATTGAGAACAGGAAAGGATAATAAGTAGGAGGAACCCATCTTGGGTCTGATGTACAAGAAGTAAGTCTCTGGAAGTTGGGACTTGAGATGTGTTAGAATGCAAGGGTTTTTTTTGAAGCTGGAGAAGTAAGCATAACCTTAAAGAAAAATAAGGAATATAGAAGTCTTATAGCACATCTAGAATTCAGAGAGCTGGAAGAAGATTGTTGTTGTTTTCATGAAGAACTTCAATTAGTAATCTGGAGAATCAAGAAGAAAAAAGAATTGTTTAAAGGAAGGTAGAAACAGCTCGAATGTCATTAATCCAGTGAATGCACAAAGACAGTGCAGTGTTTTCTGTAAAATAATATTAACTAGACATAGAAATAAAGTACTGATATATGCCACAATATGAGTGGCCCTTTGTTAAGTAAAAGAAGAATGTCACTAAAGACCCTACATCTCTTAATATCCAGAATAGGAAAGTCTATTAAAATAGAAACTAGATTGTTACATCGAAGGGGGAAGACAGTGAGGCAGGATAGTTTAAGGGTAAGGGAATGATTGCTAATGGTACAAAGTTTGTGTGGAATGATGGAAACTATTTTAAATTTGATTGTGGTGGTAGTTACATAAATGTAAAAATGCCAAAATTTCTTGAATTTTTTACTTAAAATAGATGAAAAAACATTGCATGTCAATCAGCAAAGTCTTGAATAAAAGAAAGACATATATCTTCGAGGAAACTTTGCTGAACAAAATTCTACGAATTCTAAACCAACCATGTGACTTTTTGGATCCAGAACTATATTCAAATTTTTACATAGAAACCTTTACTATTTTATTTGTAATTGGGCACACATTTAAGGCATTCCAATGACTCATATGCCTTTTCCTTCTTAAGTAACTAGGCTTGCTATAAATTAGCATTAAAGTTTACAAGTCAGTGGGGAAATTCTTTATAGTAAAGCATATTAATATCAATTTTATATCAATATTATATTGGAAGCTATTGCAATTAGCACTGAACCCGTAGGCTCTCATTATCCTGGGCTATACGTTTCTAAACCTGATTCTTACTTAGGCCCACAGGGGACCCAGAGTGAACTCAAACAAAACTTATCAGAAGGAAACATTTGTCATTTTCCATTTTAGTTCTCATCCAAGATATTCTCCAGGTTTCCTTGGAACTGCAGAAATATCACACTTATACATTATTTAGTAACCAGCTTGCTTTGCAAAGGTCAGATTCATGTTATTCAAAACGTGATGTTTAGTATGCAATAGCACAAACAGATTTGGTGAGTTTTTTTGTTTTTAGTAATGGAACGTGATGGGTGAAACTAACTTTCACTGGAAGAAATAGGTCTTCTTTCCTCAGCATTTGATTTGTAAGTGGGTTTGGCTTCATTAATATTTAATCATCTTTTTAATCTTCAGGACAGTTTTTATTGCAGCCTGCTTCTAGGGAGATTTCCTTTTGAAAGACCAATAACACCCATTATTCACTTCAACATCAAAACAAGGGCTGTCTCAAGAGGGCAGCAAGTTGTATTTCATCTCTAGGGATACAATTATTTTGTGTTTATCCACAATTCCTCAAGGGCCTGATGATGTAGGCCACCCTTCTTCCCGCCCTTTGTAATTCAAAAGAAGAATCGATCAAATGTGTTGGAGTTACATGTATTCATTCAGACAGAATTGCATCATCCTATTCCTAACCAGACTATGTGTAAGTTCTATTTGGAATAAAAACTTAATGTGGCAATGGCATTTTTTCAACCTATCTTAGTTGAGCTTTTCAGGGCATTTTCATGAGCTGCTAGAGTTGACAGAACAGGGTGTCCTTTGGGTTGATGTGGCTTAAGCATTCAAATGCATTTTCAAGCTCAGAATGAATCAGAACAAGAGAACAGAATCATCCACAACCAAGTGTGAACCATCAACACAATCACACAGAGCAATCAAACTACAGATAGGAAATTGGAATCAGTACTCCAGAGAGTGACACTGAGAAACCGAGGCTGGCGTCGCTGTGGCAAGCTTCAGCCTCCCACTTGCGGGGTGGCAATTCTTATTTCCTGTTCATTTGAGAGAACTCCAATAAAAAGGAAAAACATTATAAGATGAAATGTTTGTTTCTGATCAGAAGACTACTTATGCTATAATTAGGTGCCTGGCGTGGCCTTCTCTGGAGAGAGAATTAGGGTGGGTATCGTGGTACTGACATGCCATTCTTTTCAAGGTCGATGTCAATGGAATAGCATGATATAGTTTTGCATATTTTTATTTAGCTGGATACATGTTGTATACAAGAAAAAAGATATGGGGCACAGAGGATATGTGGCTTTCTACATCCAACCATTCCAACCCTCTTTTATGGTTCCAGAGAGATGGGACATCAGTAGAACAGGTGCGTGTACCTGCCTTTTCATAAAGATCAGTTGTGGCATCTCTTGACCCTTTAAAGGTATTATCCCCTCCTAAAGCCTGGTGCCCATTCAGGTAATTAAGCTTTGAAATTAGAATATAGCTTGTAATGATGAAGTTCAACTCCTTAGATATCTGGAGAGCATGCAAGCCAAACCTGTACAGGTACTGCCCCCGAGCTCATAATATAACAAATTCACATGCCTTTACCTGATGGATTTTCCTAAAAGAAGAATAAGAATAAAACATTTTGTTATCCAACCCAGTTAATACTTGTCCTCTTTAGGTTTCTCAATTCAGTTTGCCAGCTATTTTTGGATGGGAGGGACTAGTTTCATGTCCTTAGGGATTTTAAACTTATAGGTAGAGTCTTGTTTTGCAGAATAGCTTAGGCCTCCATAACCATAGTTTATGGTTCCGTGAGTAGATCATTCTAAGGAAAACCTGATATTTGAATTGTTGTTAAGAAAATGGACACTAAAATAACAAGTATTTCAATAAGACACCATTTTCTGTTCATAATAGAATCGGAGCTCTTTTGTGATAGTTGCTGATATTTTTTCCCCAAGTAATACATCACTGATTTATTTTACGGATGTTAGCTTTTCCTCTTAAATAACACTCATTGGGGAGATTATCAGTTGGCAAAGCAAGAAACTTTCCACTGCTCAAGGCAGAAAACACCCTTAGTTAACTTTGAATCCATTAGTTTAGTAATGATTGCATGAAATCTACGATGAAGCAGCCATCTTCTGTCTTAGGAACAAGGAAGACACAGATGGCTAAAATGTACTTTCACTTTCCTTCTAGTGGACTAAAGAACCTATTTCAATATTCCAGTTATAAAGAAGGAACTTGAACTTTAGCTACTCCAGGTGTCTGTGAAAACACAGGGCTGTTCCCAGAGGACCCTCATGCTTCTCCTATGGCAAGCATATTACCTTGCAAAGATTTGTTTCTTTTCTTTTTTTTCTTTCCTATCAGTCTAATAGAGGGAGGAGTGGTAAAGGTTTGTGATTAAAAATGCACAGTGTGCTTTCAGACGGCCTGGATTCAAATCTCTGGCCTTGATGCTTGGCCAATACGGGGCACGTACATTTTATTTCAGAAGTACTACACTGTGCCTAAAACAGACCCCTCTCATGTAGCATGCACACTATTTTAATTTTTACTGCCACATCACATCGAGACCTAAGCCACCATTTTCCCTCATCTGAGCCCACCAGACTGCCTTTGCTCGCATAGATTACAAAATGCTAACTCAATATTCCATCCATGAAAGTGCACACAACTTCACTGTTTCTCATTGGAGACATGGGCTGTGTTCCTTTGTTCTTGCAAGCTAGGCTGGGCTTGAGACCTGCACTGACAGCTGGCAGGTAGCAGAAGCCACACTTGGGAGGCTCCACTTTAAGAGGACTTCTGGTTTATGCTTTTGTCCCCTTGGAGTGTTGTTTTGAAGCCACATAGAAAGTCATTTTGTTTTGAGTGGGTAGAGAAAGGAGTGTGCCTAAGATATGAGAATACCAGACAAGAAAGCACCTACCAGGGGAGGCAGATCTTGTGCTGGTTCATACTAATCATAAAATACTAATACCCTTATCCTCCTTACTTGTTTATGTGTCTTAAATCCTTCCTTTGTACCTGGCAACTTTCTATGCATATTGTATTTATTATCTCATTCCTTCCTTGTGTCTACCTCAGTGTTCTGGTTTCTAAAGCTACGTCTTTTTTTTTCTTTCTTTTTTTTTTTTTTTTGCCAGTCCTGGGCCTTGGACTCAGGGCCTGAGCACTGTCCCTGGCTTGTTTCTGCTCAAGGCTAGCACTCTGCCACTTGAGCCACAGCACCACTTCTGGCTGTTTTCTATATATGTGGTGCTGGAAAATCGAACCAAGGGCTTCATGTATACAAGGCAAGCACTCTTGCCACTAGGCCATATTCCCAGCCCTAAAGCTAGGTCTTTTTAACCAATAAAATAACAACAGGAAAAGAAAAAACAAAAAGCCAAACAGAGCACCAGTGGGACATGCCTGTAATCCCAGCTACTCAGGAGGCTGAGATCTGAGGATCATGGTTCAAAGCCAGCCCAGGCAAGAAAGTCTATGAGACTCTTCTCTCCAATTAACCACCAGAAAACCACAAGTAATAATTTGGCTCAAGTGGTAGAGAGCTGGCCTGAGCAAAGGGGCTCAGAGATAAACCCAGGCCTAGAGTTCAAGCCCCAAGACCAACCAAAAAAAAAAAGAAATAAGTCTAGAGAATCTAAAGTATTCTCATAAAATACTCAATTGAAACTCACAAAACTTCCAACTGAAATTCTTCTGCAAATAAAACATGTTATGATGAGCTGCCTTACTAGGAGCTGCCCTTCCTGTTTATTTTTAGAATAATAAATAAGTAAAGTAAATGCCATGCAAAACTCCCTATGTTTCAATAGCCATAGTGTCACAGTAAACTAGAACCCAAATCATTGTTATTTCTACTTCTGTCCTGTTTTTATACCTCTTTCTAATGTGACCATCATAACTTACTTATGTTTGGAACCTGAACTAAATGTGGTGCCTTTGTAAATGGAAAAGAAGATGTAACTCATTGAGAGTGTGTCTTCCTAAACAAATTTTACTCATACCATTTGAAAGAATTGTGAGGACCGGCTGCGTGGGAAGATTTACTAAATTGGTGACAATTTGATAAGCAAGACTTAGCCATATGGATAAATGGGAAGTCTAGGGAAAGGAAACTACAAAAAAAAAAAAAAAACCTTTATACTTATGTTTTTGAAACTTCATAGTCTTTGAAGAAAGTTCTTAGAGTAAAACAAATAAATAAAAACTTCCTAATAGTCTACATTTTTTCAATCTCACTGAATATTCTGACACATATTAAAAACAAGCATTCAAAGAAACAGTGGACAGTAGACGATCAGAGAGAACCTCCTCCAGAAAAGACCCCAAGTGTGCAACAGTCTTAAATAATGTTTCCTCACTTGAAAGGTATGTGTGAGAACCCGGGCCCTCTACCTGCCTAGACTCAACATGACTGCAAGATGAGCTCTTCAGAGTAATGGGGTTTTAAACTATGAGGGGACTAAACTACACATCACATAAATGAAATCCAGTAACAAGTAATAGCAGCTCGGGGATTAACGCATCAGATTTAAATGAGAGGCTTAAAGACCTCCTTGGTTGAGGGGAAATTGTATGAGAAAAGCAATTTGTAGCAGCAGACATACGCGCATGCGCACATGCACACACGCGCAGTCTGTGATTGGTTGATCCTAACAAAAGCTTGAGGGTTACCTTAAGAACAGTACAAGAAATGTATCCAATGCCTAACGTATGAAACTGTAACCTCTCTGTACATCAGTTTGATAATAAAAATTTGAAAAAAAATAATGAAAAAAAAAGAAAAAAAAAAAAGCTTGAGAGTTTCTGGGAGGTAATGGAGTCTTCCTGAAGATGGGTTGAACATGAGAAAGGAGCGTGGTTCATTGTGAGTTTTTATTTCAAGCATCTTGAACAGTTGACTTCACATTTCCAGCAGATGGTGACAGCAGCAGGCAGGCACTCCAGTCAATGACAAATCAGAGTGAACTTTTAAAATAGCTGATTCTTAAACTTGGAAGCAAAAGGAGTGAATGTTAGACAGGAAAAAAAAAAAGAAAGAAATTAACAAGTTTCCCAGGATGCACCTTATTATGTGCAAATCAAAAAACGAGAAAGTGTAGAATTTGCAGTAAACACAGGGCTGTGCGTTTCACATTATGGAAATGTAAACCATTTAATCAGTCTGTTAGCGGGCAACTTGAATATTAGCTGTCACCAAATCTCTTTACTACCTAACTTCAGAAATGCAGACCATGTGCTTTTTCTCCAATAATGCTTACTAGAGTTATTTTCTAACGAATTGTCCTGTTCCTACTAACGAATCAAAGTAGGAAAAATATACATTTTTAGTGGCTCACTGTGTGGAATAAAGATTATCTTCCTATACTTTATATTTTTTCTTAGTATATGTTTTCTTGTACTTAATGTACATATGCATATATAACATACATATGTAATGTATGTACTTGTAATAATATGCATTATATTAAATGTGTGCATATATACATTTACCTAGTATATTATATATTTTCTTATATACTATATATGTGTATATATATATACATATAAAACCTTAGTATTATTAGGGGAAAAAGTGATAATATTATTAAAGAAAAGAGTTAAAATACATTCTATAGACATTTTGAACACTTCAAAGTTTAGAATTTCCCGATTTTGTGAAGAAATTTTCATTCAATCCTATTGGTTGGATCATATTTATACTTACATTGTCCTTTACTGTATTGCAGCCTCTTTACAGTGTATATTTTATATATTGTTACGTATCTGTTACTTAATAGCCATTTAATAAAAGGGAAACAAGATTCTTCTCCTCTGCTGCCCGTCCCCTCCTTCTTTTGGCCTGCTTTTGTCTTATTTTTGAGATTTCTTCCCTGGTACTGAAGTGGTGGTGGGAGTGGATGTCATGTGAATTAAGAGACTAGAACCACAAGAAATATTCCTTGAGCAGAACTGTTGTGTTTGCAGATAATCTTTCCATTTCATTTCCTATGTTGTGTCTTGTGCTAGCCACGATTCCCCCAGGCCATTTCTGTGCGGTTGGGTTATCTGTATGGAATGAAATAGCTCAAGATACTACTCAGCCTCCAAATGTCAGGCAAGTGATGTAGCTAGAAGACTTCATCAAATGCCAGTAATGGGGAAAGAAGGTGATGTCCGATGAGGCAAGCCCACAGTAAGTCTTTAGGGGTTTAGAGATTTCTTTGTTCCTTATAAAGTCAGCAGAACAGCACAACCAACTGGCTCCCTTTCCTTAGTTGGGGGATGAAGGTGGTAAAAATGCAGCTGTCATTTTAGCTACAAATACACATTTTACTATTAGCTGCAAACGTGCATGTTTGTTTTTATTAAAATGCCCTCTATTTGTGCTTTGAATTTCAGTTCACTGAATGCCATGAAAATTAAATAAACATACAAGAGGGCTTAGTAATAACGTCAATGAAGTACTTAATTCCCCACGTTAATCAGCCATTTTCCCTCCCATTCCTCTTTCCTGCTTATCTGTCAAATGTTTCTTAATTAAGAATTATTCTTAATTACAAAGCTTATGTGTCATTTTATTTTAGAAGTAATTAATTAAATTTAACACTCATCATTGGGGATATTGCCTTTTCTGCACACATGTCGTTGCTTAATTATTGGAATACCTTGAATTCTTTGACTGTTGGGGGAGGGCATATTGATTTGTTTGGTGTCTGCTGTGTAGTGGTTCATACTGAATAGGATAGAGACTCAGCCCATCCTCCAGACAAAGAAGTAGGAAGCATTATTTTTTTCTCAGTTGATAAAGGACATTGAACAAATGCACTCTGGTCATTCAATACATTATGTGACGTCTCTGAGGACCAAAAAATGTGATGATTATGGATAGAGTTCCATCCTGAAAAGAATGGAAGAACGGGGAAAGTAAAGCTATTCCATAGGAATCCTTAGATAATTATTTAAATGGATTTAACTTTTGGGGGGGGAGGGGTTATAATGAGGTCACCCTGAGCTGGTCACCTGGCCAGAGGAGAGATGGAGTCTTCAAATTAGGAAAAGGACATCTGATCTAGATAGTTTACATTTGGATAGTCTCAGGTCTTATTTCCAGAGTTACTACTTCCAAAATGCTTCCCAGAACTGAAAGACTTTTCCTTGACATAACTGGCTGGACCTCCAGTATATTTAACTGACTACATGATTCTCTGCCTTATACTGAAATAGTCTACACAGCAGAGATCATTTGTAACTTCTCTTATCTCTTGTTTCTCCATTGCTTAACGTGTGTGTGTGTGTGTGTGTGTGTGTGTGTGTGTGTGTGTGTGTGTGTCCTGGAACTTGAATTTAGGGCTTAGATGCTGATGCTGTCCCTGATCATTTGTGCTCAAGGCTAGCATTCTGCCACTTGATCTCTACACTGCTCTACTTCTAACTTTCCAGTGATTACATGTAGATAAGTCTCGTAGACATTCATGCTCCAGCTGGCTTTGAACCATAATTCTCAGATCCTGCTTCCTGAGTAGCTACGATTATAACAATAAGCCACCCTCACTTTTCGACCTTTTGGCTAAGATCAAGTGTAATAATAAGCCATCAGTGCCCAGCTTAACTAGTGTTCTTGATACAGAGAAAAAACTGAGCTTTGAATGAAGCAATACTGTCTGTGTGCACATGCGTACACATATGTGCATGCTGGTTCTTAGGTTTGAACTCAAGGTTCTCTCTCTCTCTCTCTCTCTCTCTCTCTGTCTGTCTCCTTTCTCTCTCTCTTACTCTTTGGTATGCATGTTCACTCTCTCTCCCTTTCTTCCTTCCTCCCTCCCTTCCTCCCTCTTGATTGGCTTTCCCTGTCAAAGTTTGTGCTGTACCATTTGAGCCAGACTTCTTCTTCCCAACTTTTGCTGGTTATTTGGTAATTAGCATCTCACAAACTTTATTCCCTGAGCTGGTTTTGAACCAAGATCCTCAGATCTCAGCCTCCCAAGTAGCTAAGATTACATGCATGAACCAGCAACACTTAGATAATTAAATCTTTTTAGAAGCTAGAAGGAATTTGAGATATTGTAAGTATAAAAATGTCCACTATGTTTCATTCTACTGGGTGGTTTGCTTCTGCTAGAAAAAGACATGTGAGTAACAAGTTAATCCCTCCCTTGACCAATGTGTGACATAATAAAGGAGAAACTTATTAACTCACTATTACATAAACTGGATTATAATTCACACTGTAATGAAGAGGTGAACACATCTTTGTGAGATTTTGTAGACAGTAACTCAGCCAAGCTGAGAAGTACAGAGATTACTTGAAATCTGCCTGATGTTATTTGGGAACAGATGAAGAACTAAGAGAAGGGCACACTGGGAAGAGCTAACTAGATAAGCAAAGGTCAGCTACATAAGCAATTGAATGTGATATTATCAAACTGTCAGAGATTGGAAGACAGTGGTGTCTAGTCTTGGTGAGGATTGTCAGACAAGCTTCCTCTATAGGGCTGTCAAAAAAACAAATGGGAGACCACTGTTTGGAAAGCCTCTGGTGGTGCACATCACCTGGGAGTGATGATTCAATAGTTCCTCTCCTAGGACTCCTAATTATTAGAAATGTGTGCAGATCTTTATGGACAAAATTATTTACAACTGCCTCCTTCAAAATAGTATTAATAGCATAGACAAATTATTATTAGTCAATGCTCTAATGTATTATTTAAATTTCTAGGATGAAGCCCCATGCCACTAACTTAAAAAAATGTGTTTTAGGACAATATTCACTAATGACAAGTTTTAGGCTTAAAATACAATGTGTAATGAAAGTTCTAATATAAAGTTGACTGATAGATTTTTGTTTTGCTTTGCTACATTTACAATGCCAGGGATTGAACCCAGAGCCTCACTCTTGATAGATAAGTACTCTGCCACTAAGCTACAGCCCAGTGCCAGCACCCCCATTTTGTAAATGTTAAAAGGAATCCAGAGTGAAAAAGGAGATAACTGTAATACATCAATCTGCTAACAGTGAATATCTTTGGGTGTTGTCTTCCTTTTTCCTGTATACTTTTGTTTTCTACAAAGGATACATTATTTAATAATAAAGAAGACAGATTAAGCACACAGGTACACACATATATATGTTATATATTTACTCTATATGTTATATATTTACATATATGTTATATATACTTATATATAACAAAGAAACAGGATATATTTGATGACTAAGGTATAAGTTGCACAAGGAATAGTTTAAGAAATGAAGGTAGAGTTTAAAAATATGTCTAGACTTTAATGTGTGTAGAATCTGATATTGCATATTCAGGATAGTAGAAGAAAGGATGAGCCCTGGTCTTACACTCAAAGGTTTTATACTCTAGCGGGGATGCAAAATAAATGTATGCCACTATCAGAAAACTGCTAGCAATACTAGAGAACAAGTTGCTGTAAAATGCCAAAAGCATGGCCCAGAAGTTCAAACCAGAGGTGAGCCTTTTGAGAAATTCCACAGAATTTCTAAGTGGTTTTCGGCCAGTTGCTATGACCACTTAAATGATGAGTGATCTTCTCAGCTGTGCAACGCCTATACAGTGACTTCCTCCTCTATTACAACACAGGGTCAAGGGATAACAGAGAATGTAGCAAGAGTGATAGAAAGATCCAACAAGTGATATGGCAGAAATCCAGAAACAGACACTCATTACTTAACTACTTCAGGTATCATTTATCTGTCCATAGAGTTACACCATAAATGCATACTAAATGCATAACTCATGCTATCTTCCATCACCTCTGTATGTGTGTGTGTGTGTGTGCGTGTGTGTGTGTGTGGTATAGGCTCAAGGACTTGATCTCAGAATCTCATGAGCTCTCCCCTACCTTTTAACTCAAGGCTGGCATTCTCCCACTTGAGCCCCCACCTCTACTTCCGGCTTTCTCCTGGTAAACTGGAAAGAAAACATCTCTCTTATTTGTTTGTCTAGGCTGGCTTTGTGCCTCAACCCTCAGCCTCTTACACAGCTACACAAGTGTGAACCACGAGTGCCAGGCATGTAACAAATTTTACTCTTGACCTTCACAAGGTGTTTTTCTGCCTGCTGCCAGCATCCAGGTGTCCATTTGGTACTCTGGGAAATCAAAGGAGAGACCACGACAAACCTTACCAATTGTTGACCCCCATCATTCAGAACGATTGAGGTCTGTCTTATCACCTTTGTGGGGGGACATTTTCTCTTCTTAGATTCCCTATGAGTCAAAACAATTCACCACTATTATTTTTATAGCATGTCCATCTCCCAGAGTGTCAAATCCTTTACAATAAGAAATGGAACAAAAAGACGATGATTTGCAGACTTTGGTGCAGTTATTTTCAAACAGAAAAAGGAAAAGGACAAGAAGAGATTGAAGGGACTAAAAGCAAAGATAAGGTGCTGACTTGAAAAAATTGCCAAGGCAAGATTGATAGATCCTGTACAAATGTACACAACTGACACATGCACACACATTCATACACGTCACACACACAGAATGGTAGTCTCAGCCGAGAACTTTTATCACAAGTTTTAATGACAATGTAAATTGATATTAATTTTTAATGATAAGGAATATAACCAAATGCTTATTCTCAAATAAGATTCCAATAGTCTTTCAGAACAATTGTTCACATGTTGAAGCCTAAATGCATTAATACATGCAAGTGTTTTGACCAATGCCTAACATAGGAACATTGTTCAAATATTTTTCCATTATTAATTGATGTTCTTGATGGTGATAATGATGAGAATGATAACAGGGTTGAAGTATTCATTTCTTTCTTCCTTACACAATCTCAGTGATGATTCTTCTTTTTTGGGGAATCCTGATGTTTGAACTTAGAATCTGGGTGCTGTCCTTGAACGTTTTGCTCAAGGCTAGTCTTATACGACAGAATCACAACTCTACTTTACAGGCTTTTTGCTATAGTTAACTGAAGACAAGCGTTTCACAGATTTTTCCATTCTATCTGGCGTTGAACCAATATCCTTAGAGTTCAGCTTCCTGAGTAGCTAAGATTACAGGCATGAGCCCAAGGCTCACAACAGTGATGGTTCTTTTTAATTATTTTGATATTTGAGAACCTGAACAGAGAGATGGAGCTATGTGACTGACCTAGAACTTAAGCTTGCATTCAAAAGATGTTCGAACATTCTTTGAGGTGGCAGCTATTTCCCAAGTCTTCCTTCAGACACGCTCATGTCAGAATGACCCATACTACTTACTTAAAACAGGGATTCCTTGTCTCTACTTTAAACAGGGTCTCTGATGATATATTCCTAAGGCTGCCTTTTAGTTGTCTGGCTCTCAGGTGGCTTTTTTTTTTTTTGCCAGTCCTGGGTTGGACTCAGGACCTGAGCACAGCCCCTGGCTTCTTTTTGCTCAAGGCTAGCACTCTGCCACTTGAGCCACAGCACCACTTTCAGCCATTTTCTATATATGTGGCACTGGGGAATCGAACCCAGGTCTTCATGTATATGAGGCAAGCACTCTTGCCACTAGGCCATCTTCCCATCCCATAAGGCTGCCTTTTAAATAATTAATTCCGGAGATGATTCCTGGGCACTCACAAATTTGAAGACCACTGCCTTTGAAATAACTGACATTTACCTACCATTTCTTGGATCCACACCGTAACGGAGAGGGTTTCATTTGACAAGGACTCCGTGGAGGGAAACATTGGCTCAAAATGTCTTTCACCAATTTTCCTCCAATTCCCACTATTAAATATTTATTCATTTGGATTTCTGTGTACCTATAGAAGTCTCCATTTAAAATTGAAATACGTGAAGAAACCATTAGCATCCATTAGCAGGGCCTATGAAGGAGGGATTTGAAAGTCAATTTGAAAGGGCACCGAGGGAAAAGGAAGCTGAATGAATTGTGAGAAGGATAAAGGACAGAGATGGCAGGAAGCAGAATAGTGCAGGTGACTGAAACATCACCGCTGACATTCCTGGACAGCAAAGGAACATCAAGACCAAGGATTCTGTAGCTCAGCTGCCAGGAACACAAAAGGGGACATTACACAAAGTGGTATAAATAAATTTGAGATATATGTTTGGTAGAGATTACCCCCCAAAGACCAGTTTCGCCTCTTTTCCAAAATGATCTGCAAAGGAACTTCCTGCAGTACCCATGCATTTTAAAATCCAGGCCTATGGTGCAGACATCCTTGCACAAACCTTAGGACTACATATGAACCCTTGGACAAAATTATGTAAATGTGTATATGTGTGTGTCTATGTGTGTGAACAGTAACCACCTAATTGTATTTTACAAATAATTATTTCTCTTCTCTTACAAATGATATTTTTCCTGAAATATTTTTAAACTACTTATGTGAATTTTTGCAACCTTTTCTCCTTCCTGATCACCATAAATTTAACATTTTATCAGAAAGTTTAGTACTCAGATGACTATATTGTATGAACATGTTGATTGTACAGATTAAACGGATAGGGAATTAGAAATATTCTCACATGTTGAATTGGAAAGGAAGGAGAAGAGAATACAGTTAAGAGGTTAAGTAGCCAGGCCAATGCCTTTCCCAGGAACTAATGTGGTTCCTCTGTTTTTGCTTTTACAAGTGTGATCCTTTATACTGCCTTGTATGTGCCTGAACTTGTGGAACAAAATAATCAGCCACACGTTCTTGTGAAAGTTAAACAGCATTCAAGTGGTGATTAGCTCTTTATAGAGCAGTTAGCCCTGGTAATTTGTATACATACATAAACCTCAATTATACACTCTTCCCTTGTATGTGCATTAGCTACCAGTTAGTATTTGACCTAGAAACATCCTCACATCTCCTCAGTGAATCATTTTTATTGGCCAGATGATGGGGATTTAAAAAATGCAACTTTTATTGTACAACGGAAGAGTTGAAAAGAAGTTACTTCAGCCTGAAAATTTGGGAAGTAGATGGGAGGGAGTATTTGAGATGTCCCAGTACACGTTCTTCTAACTTCAATTTGTCATAAAACTGTAAAAGAGTAGCTGGAGCAGGAAAATGTGGTACATATACACAATGGAATTTTATGCCTCTATCAGAAAGAATGACATTGTTCCATTTGTAAGGAAATGGAAGGACTTGGAAAAAGTTATACTAAGTGAAGTGAGCCAGACCCAAAGAAACATGGACTCTATGGTGTCCCTTATTGGGAATAATTAGTACAGGTTTAGGCAAGCCATAGCAGAGCATCACAAGGCCCAATAGCTATACCCTTATGAACACATAAGATGATGCTAAGTGAAATGAACTCCATGTTATGGAAACAATTGTTATATCACAGTTGTAGCTACTTCCAACGTCCTATGTGTATGTGTAGTTTCTATTATTGATGATGTTCTTGTATCACCTTCCTATGGTTGTACCTACACTATCTCTGTAATCTTATCTGAGTATATTGGAAACCGTGTTTACTGGTATTGGAAGTAGGAAATTCAAAGGGAATACCAAATTTGAGAGACACAGGGTAAAAAAGGAGAAATAACTACAAAAGCAATACTTGCAAAACTGTTTGGTGTAAGTGAACTGAACACCTGGGGGGGGGGAGGGAAAGGGGGGAGGGAGGGGGGCATGAGGGACAAGGTAACAAACAGTACAAGAAATGTATCCAATGCCTAACATATGAAACTGTAACCTCTCTGTACATCAGTTTGATAATAAAAATTTGAAAAAAAGAGTAGCTGGATATACAACCATCCATCTAAATCTCTAATGAAATCAATGGAAACTCTTAAGTATTCCCTTTTGTCTTAAATCTAGTATTTTTTCCAGTGTTGGCGACAGCACTGTCCCATGCAATTCAATTGCACTGAGTCCCACATTCAGAAAAGTTAAAGATAACTTCTGACAAGCAAACCACCTTAAGGTTTAAAACTCAAGGTATATTCATAGATTGTAGTTATGACTTCAAAAAGAAAGCCCAACTGCATTGATAGTTGTTACTTGATGTTTTTTTCTTTTTTATGGCTAAAGCATGAAGTATTTTTTTTTCTTTGCTAGATTCAAACTTTGTTTCCTTCTGTTTGAACCCTTTGTTATTCAAATTGCACCATAAAAGAGTCTTACAGCAGGTGGTAATGGTTTGGGGTTACATAAATGGACTTCGCAGTTATGATTCCATTCCAATTTCCAGCCTTAATTAGCCATATTACATGCTATGATTTTGGACAGGAGGAAACCCAAACCACATAGTCACCTGAATTTTTCTTTTTTGTTTTTTAGTTTGGAGAAAAATAACCAGCTGCTTCTCGGCTTTCAATACTATATTTCAATCCTAAAGTACATAGAATGAAAGTGTGGCAAATATACTTCTCTAGGAAGAGAAGTATATCCTGAACAGACAATTAGCTCCTTTGCTGTGGGTAGGAGGACAGGGATGTTTGCCCTGGGTGATATGTGAGTCCTGTTAGTCAACGAGGCCCTTAGCTTGAGAGCATGCTTATTAACAAAAGAAGATGAGCTAGCAATGTGCATGATGCATGCAGCCTGATAATGAGACCCCTTTCCAGCAGATTTTAACCCTTAGTCAATCCAAACTACTCATTTTTAAATGTATTTATTGTCAAAGTGATGTACAGAGGAGTTACAGTTTCATATGTATCAAACGTGTTACCTCCTCCCTCATTTTTCTCCCCTTCTTATTCCCTCCCCCCAAGTTGTACAGTTGATTTATAGTATATTGTCTTCTAAGTATTGCTGTTGCATTGGTTTGCCTTTTATCCCTCATCTCTCCATTTTGATGTTCCCCTTCCCTTCCCTAGTTACGATAAACATATATACAATACTCAGGGTAACAAAATCAGTTACAGTGGCATCAGGGGTGAAACCATGGGGAAGAAAGACAAAAGAAAAAGGCATAATTACACATGGCATGTTGAAAAAAGAACAACAACGATAAACTTATTTCTATAACTTGGAGTTCATTTCACTTAGCATCATCTTATGTGTTCATATGTACATAGCTATTGTGCTATTGTGATTTTCAGATAGGACTATCCTAGACATGTATTAATTATGACCAATGAGGGAAATCATAGAGTTCATGCTTCTTTGGGTCTGGCTCACTTCACTTAGTATAATTTTTTTTCCAAGTCCTTCCATTTCTTTACGAATGGAGCAGTGTCATTCTTTCTGATAGAGGCATAAAATTCCATTGTGTATATGTACCACATTTTCCTGATCTACTCATCTACTGAGGGGCATTTTGGTTGGTTCCATATTTTAGCTATGACAAATTGTGCTGTGATGAACATAGGTGTGGTGGTGGCTTTAGTGTGGTCTTGCCTGTAATCTTTTGGGTAGATGCCCAAAAGTAGGGCTACTGAGTCATAGGGGAGCTCTGTGTTTAGCCTTCTGAGGAACCTCCATACCGCTCTCCAGAGTGGTTGTACAAGTTTACATTCCCACCAAGAGTGTAGTAGGTTTCCCATTTGGCCACATTCCCTCTAGTATTTGGTATTATTAGTTTTCCTAATAATGAACATTCTTACTGGGATGAGGTGGAATCTCAGTGTTGTTTTGATTTGCATTTCTTTTATGGCCAGTGATGTAGAGCACTTCTTCATATGTCTCTTGGCCATTCTCATTTCCTCTTCAGAGAAGTCTCTTTTTAAGTCGTTATCCCACATGTTGAGGGAGCCATTGGTTCTTTGAGGATTTGTTTTGAAGGAATTTAATCTTTTGAGTTCTACTTATATTTTAGATATGAGGCCTTAGTCCATTGTATGGCCGCTAATCTCCCAATCTGTGGGCTTTCTGTTTATCTTGCAAGCTATGTCCTTTGCCCTGCAGAAGCTCTGCAGTTTGATGAAGTCTCATTTGTCCAGCCTTTCTTTCATTTGTTGTGTTCCTTTATTAAGGCCCAAACTACTCATTTTTAACTTTGACTCTATGTTCAGTTCGCTGGAACTAAATGTGTTAAGTCTAATGCCTCTGAGAATCAGGGACCCTACTCCCCTCCATGGCACCTTACATACCTCATCTTCTACAAAATGTACATCCTTCACGTCTCCATTTCCCCACCCACTCCTCAGCTACCTACCTCTATAACCTATTCCTTGATAGTTTGTCTTAATAACTTTCACTAAAGCCATAATATTCCAAAACCTAAGCACTGTGCTTCAAATACATAAATAAATCTGTAATATTCTGTGCTACACTATTCTGAGCTATGGACTTCCTTATTATTTCTATAAGTCAACTCTAATTTCCCCCAAGCATCTGCCTACTTTTACTGTGCCCACAATGGGATTCCTAAATGCTATGGGAGAAAAACCTACAGCGTACAAATTGGTGCCAATAAAACATAACAGTGTTCAAGTAGAGATGCCCAGGAAGCCATTAAATATATGTCCTGAGATTTAGGAGTGGAAGCCCAGAGAGAGAGAGAGAGAGAGAGAGAGAGAGAGAGAGAGATACTGAAGAATCCTTAGCCTAGAGGTATTAATGAAGCCATGGTGAAGTATCAGTTCCCTTGGGATGGAGACAGTCTTGAAATAGGTTACCATGGTTTTTCTTTAAGCTGCCAATATTTGACCACACTGAGTTTCAATCACAGAAAATAGCAGAGGATCTAACAGGAAAGCCTGGGATCCTGTCTTCTTGGAATGATTTGGTAACAGGAGATTTACATTCCTGCAGGGAAATAATAGTCCCCAGCTGAGAGAAAATTGGTTCTCTAAAGAATTGATTTTCTCTTTCTCTACCTCATCCATTTCCATGCCAGCTTGTCTTCTGTAAACATTTAAATGTACAATATCTGACATAGAGTAGTAAACATATCTCTACAGCTTTGATTTCCATCTCCTCTGTGTTTGGACAATGTTTTTCATTTGCATGGTGGTCATATGTGTGGTTGTTTGCTGGTGAGTTGATTAGTTTGTTTGATGAAATAGCCTCAATCATGTAACTTAGGCTAGCTGGGAACTCACTATATACCTGGGGCTGACCTTGAACTTAGGATCTTTCTACCTCAGCTTCATGATTGTATGCATCCCCACACCTACCTAAGTGTAGCTTTCTGATAAAAACTATTGTCATCAAATTAGTATAGGCATACAAAACACTAAACATTGACTGAAAAGGAGTCTGAGCAATTGTTTTAGAAAACCACATACTTATAGACTCAGAGAATATGGACTTGCCCAGAGTTCCTGATAAGTTAATGCCACCGCCTGAATGTAAAATTTAGGTCAAATTGGTTTGGGATCTTCAGTTGTTGACATATATTCTGATATAATTGCTGTTAACCATACAGAAAAGTTTGTGCTTTTATATGCATGAGAATCAAAAAGCAGCAATACATAAATAAATAAACAAACCGTAACTAGTTCAGTAGTTTAATAGAATACAGAAGCACGGTGCACCAATTTTGAAGGCATGGTAAATGTATTTATTGCGGTTGTGATTCGAACAGTGCCTTTTAAAAAATAATCTGCTTATTTCTACCTATTGAGAGAAATAGCTATTTCCTCAGTATTTTCCATTGGACCACATTGGGTTTTATTCCCAACACAGTTTGCTATCCAACCAAATGAAATGGTTCGCAGGCACCACCTTCTATCCCAGAGTCAAAGGAATCATTTGGTATGAAAGGTATTAGTCATGCCAGGCTCAGCACCAGCCAATTACTTATTACCCAAGCTGTATTTTATCACCCCAAATACATGGAATTAAAATAATTGCAAATCTGTGCATGCACACAAAGGAAAGTATATCATATGCACACAGCTCTGTGTTATTGGTGGGAGTGTAGGGATATTTGCTCTGGAACAATTCCTGCTTTTGAACCAGACCCTTCACTTGAGCCCACGTTTATTAAAACAGCAGATGAGTGAAGAGAGCTAGAGAATGAGGAAACATCCAGCAGGATTAACCCTTTAAGCTATGCTAGCAGCAGGAGGAGCCCCATCCAGTAAGCACCTGAAAGAGTTTCAGAAAACATTGAACACAGTGAAGTGCTTATTGGTCTTTGTTCCCTTTGTGGGTCTTTGTATCCCCACTAGGAATATATGGAGCCATTTACAAAAATCAGGTTTACGAGCTGCCCATTTCTAGGGCTAGCCAGAGAGAAGCATTAACACATGGCAAAAGCTCGCATGTCAGGTTCCTTTCATCTAAGGAGTAAGGGCAAGATGAGATGCAGTATTATACTGTAAAGAGAAAAATGATCCACAAAGAGAATCATCCACAATGAAGGTGGCAAATTAACACTATAGAGAATTCTGAAGCTTATAGACATAAGCAAGGAGCATCAGAATAGAAAATGCAACTTGTTTCCTTTAAGCAAACTTCATTCCGGCTCTCAGGTTTCGTCTAGTTCTTAACAAGTTAGCCATTTGCATTCTCTTGAGAAAAGTTTTAATTTTGAGTTAATAATACAAAGGAGCTTCGCTGTGGCGGTTCTACAGTGGCATCCACTGCTCCAACACAAGTTTAGCCCTTCCACCACATTCCCATACTCACCTTTCTCTGCTCAACGTTTGGTGTACTTTGTTATGATGTCCTCCTGTATGCATAAATGCACTTCCATCTTCCACACCCCTTAGCATTAATTTCTTTCCCTCTTCCTCCTCCTGCAGCTCACCTGCCAGACGATTCCTCATTTCGCATGCATGCTCATTATCATTACCACCATACGTCTGGGTGCTACCAGTCAGTGAAAATATGAAATACTTGGCCTATTGAGCGTAGCTTTCCATGTTCAATATGGTGTTCTCCAGTTTCACTCATATGCCTGCAAAGCATATAATTGCACTATTTGGTGAAGAGTAAAACTCCATGGTGTGTATGTATATGTATCATAGAGTTTATATCATATGGTATGATATTTATATATAATACATATATGTATGCATATATAGTATACTTATGCATGTGTATGCATATAAACACTACATATATATGCACACATATATGGGGGAGAGAGAGGGAGAGAGAGAGAGAGAGAGAGAGCTTTCTTTAGCATTCATCATTTGCTGGTCACCATGGCTGATTCTCCAGCTTGGCTATTGAAATGAACCTTGTTGCTAAAACTGCACACAGGAAATAAGTGAAAGTATCAAAACTCCAGTCTGCTAAAGTTGCTATGCACCCATTTTTGAATTCGCCATTGTCCATTGTCAAATGACTCCTTGAGTTAGAGGAGCTCCAGCCCACTGCCATTATCAACAGACTCCACTACAATGGTAGAAATCACTACCCAGGATAGCACCTCTAGGCATAAGGTGGAACATGACTTTGGTAAAGGTGCCTCCTTCCATCTTCTTTGTCTACAGGAATCCTGCTATTCTTATATATATATATAATGCCTGTCTCAACCCATTTTTCTGCCTCTTGCTAGAAACCATTTTCCCTTTCTTGTACAGGAGAGAAAATATTAAAGAGGCAGGAGTCTGCGGGAAGATAGTGGTTGAAGTCAAAGTGGAGTGAGTTCTGAAATCCACTCTGGAATTACCAGTAGAGAGAATGATGGAAGAAGTCTGCATTTTTGATGCATTGTTTTGGCTCCTTTGTCCTCTTCCTCACCTTGCCTTTATACTACCACAAGAACTCAGGAGTTCTACAGGGACAGCAATGTATATCTCCTTTCCTATCTCTAGCCTTTATTAACCATTTCATATGTATTCTTTATGAAGGTCCAAACATTCTGTGAGATGTGTCTGAGTGTGTACATGTGTGTATGTAAATATGTACATGTGTGTATGTATGTGTTTACATTATACTAATATCATGTGTTATTGCTCCTTTCTATATTTGTTGCTCTGGAGAAAAACCTAAGTGTTAAACTTAGGCAAGCATTCCTACCAGCAGCCTATGAGGTTCAGACAAGGGAGTAAATTTCTTCTTTTCTTTACAATTTCCAATGTTTTTAGGTGAGCTATTAAGGGCAATAGGTTCTCCAAAGCAATGTTGCTCTTGTCTTGCTAAGCAATGTGGACAATAGTGTTTCTGGGTGTTTTGTTACAGCTACCATTTCAGTAAAATTGCATTTTCAGAGACAGGAAATGAGAACCAAGATTGTTCTACTTTTTGGGCACATCCATCCTTCTCCTTTCAATGTACTCATCAAGAGACAATGGAGTCTAGGAAAATATGTATCTAAAGTATGGTCAAATTATTTATAGTTGGAAAAGCCATTTGGCATAGTCGAATGGACATGGTCCCTGAAATAATTTACACATATATCCCCACAAGTTACACTACTTTGTTAGGGCTATTTAAAACTCCAGCCCTTATATGGCCATCCACCATGGAGTGAAAATGCTACATCCACAAGCTAAGCAATCAATCAACGTTTAATCCATGACAGAGCAATATATGTGTGCACATACAAGCATATATGTGCGTGTATGAGGACATCATAGTGAAGTACCCCTAACACTGTGCAAAACCATGGAAATGACAGGAAAGAGGGTGAGTATGGCAATATGGGAAAGGATTGAACTTGTTCAGTGGGCACTGTGCAATGAGGCCCCCTGGCCTCATTGTCAGTGTATGCTAATTCAAAAATCCGTGTATTTTCTGAGTTTTCAGGCAAGAGCCAGTTCCCATCATTAGGGTAAAAATCTTGACTGTTATTCACTGTACAACCGGGATAAGTCGACCGTGGCATATAGGGTAAAACCTGACAGCTATCAACTGTCAGACAGCCCAAACACTGACAGTGATTGCAGTTGAAAAACCAAAGGAGAAAGGATATTCATAATTTACAACACATGAAGATCATGAAATTTAAGTTTCAGTGATCATCAGGAAAGTTCTATTGAAATGTGAGCCACATTATTCCTTTCCATGCTGCACATAATAACTTCATTGCATCTCTGCAGATAGGACAGTTTCATGATAAGCTTTATTCCCCAAAACTGAAAATGCTTACCACAATCTGGTCTTTTTAGAGAAAAAGTTTGTCCACTGCACCCTAGAGATCACTTCATTAAGGATCATGTGAGATGTCATTTTATTGCAAATAATTAACTTGGTGCTGTTATTTGTGATTGTGGCCCTTGCCTTGGAGGCCCTTGCCTTGGAATAAAATTTGTTTTGACATATGCCATATCTTAGTATATATAGTTTGTCTCTCTCTAATAGTTACCCTATTGTAGCTCAGTTTTAGCTCTTTGAGTAGATTACAACTGATATCTTTTTCAAGTTTATTCTTTAGAAGCCTTGTTGCCCATATTTAATCTTATTACTCATAATACACACTCGAAGTTTGTTGGAAATCTACCTAGACCCAGTATAATGCCGCAATAAGCCAGAGATGTGAACATAACTTTATTTGGGATGTGGTGAATTTTCAGAGGTGGTCATGATTAAGATCAACACAAGGCCAGGTGTAGCAGCACATGTCAGTACTCCCAGCTACAGGAAAGATGGAGATCAAGAGGATCAATATTCAAAACTGACCTGGCCAAAAGATTAATAGGACCTCTATCACAGCAACAACAAATCAGAGTGGGCATGGTAGCTCATATCTGCAATCCAACTACTTGGAAGGTGGAGGTCAGGAGGATCTTAGTTCAAGGCCAACCCAAGTATAAAGTCACATATAACCCCAACTCAACCAAGAAAAGCTGTACATGGTGCTACTCACCTGTAATCTCAGGTCTCTAGATCACTTAGGTGGCTAGCAACACAAATGAATGAATGAATGTTAATATACACAAACAAGTTGGGTAGACATGTCTGTAAATTCCAACTAAGTAGTAGATGTGCATATGATGATGTTACTTGGAGGCTAAGCACAGGCAAATCTGTGAAATCCAAGGTCTGGGGCCTTGACTTGAGTGGTAGAGCACCTGCCTAGCAAACATGAGGCCTTGAGTTCAGGCCCTCCAATGCTACTAGGTAAAACAAAAAGAAAGAAGAAGCTGAAAACAAAGAAGGGAGGAAGAAAAGTAAGGGAAATAGAAAGAGGGGGAAATGGCGGGGCAGGGGAGGGGGGAAGAAAAGAAGATTCAGGGTTTTTGTTTGTTTTCTTTTGTTTTTGCCAATCTGTAGGCTTGAACTCAGGCCCTGGCTGCTGTCCCTGAGCTTTTAGGATCAAAGCTGGCTCACTACCATTTGAACCACAGCTCCACTTCGGCCTTTTATGGTAGTTTATTAAAGATAAGAGTCTCACTGACTTTACTGCCCCAGCTGCTTTCTAAGCACTATCCTCAGATCTCAGCGTCCTGAATACCTAAGGGTTATAGGTGTCAGCTACCTGTGCCAGGCGGAAGATTTAGTTTTAGCCCCAGCATGCTAGGGCCTAGCCAGAGACATCTGTTATGACTAGCTGGCTAGAATACAACTGGCTTCCAGTGGCAGGCTGGATACATTCAGGTTGAGAATTCTCTGCACTGAGAATGAATATTTCCCCAGCTATTAATTGCAAGATCTCTTCTTTGTATGAGAAGATTTCATCATGCTATTTACCTGAAGCCATTCTCACCAGGGACTACACTAATTAGCATAGCTATCAACAAACATTAGCGCATATGCATAAGTTAAAACATATGTATTTTTGATTCACAAATTGTCTCTGTAACAAAAGAAGGTTGGATGAACTTTCTGGAGCCTGCAAAATTATGCAAGTTTAAATAAACAATTATTAGAGCTCTCTCCCTTCCCCTCCCTCCCCAACCGCCACTGTTTCTATTTCAGCTCAGCCTAAATCAGTGCTGCTTCTCATTGCAACTATTTTAGACTTTTGTTGTTTAATGCACGAGTGTAATGTGTGTCACCCACCACATTAGACTACAAACCTACCAACTAGGGATGGGGTCACTGATTTTACTGCTTTGGAGAATATTGAGGTTAATGAGGGCCAAAACCCACAATTGTTATTTTCAAGTGCCACATGTAATCCAGTTGGTTTTTATTTGGTGTATTGCATAAATTCAATCTCAGATTATTTTTTTCCCTTTGTGTCAGTCCTGAGGCTTGAACTCAGACTGGACCCTGTCCCTTAGCGTCTTTTCCCTCAAGGCTGCAGCTCCACACCTGGTGTTTTGCTATTAATTGAAGATAATTGTCTCATGACCTTTTCTGCCAAGGCTGGCTTCAAACTACACAATCCTCAGATCTCAGCTTCCTGAGTAGTAGCTAAGAGTCCAGGCATAAGCCACTCAATGCCTGGCTAGTCTTGGATTCTGAAATGCAAGTTAAGTGGCACGCTTAGACTCAGGAGAAATATTTAGTTTCTCACTAGACAACTGGCAATTCTATGTACTTATTCACAAATATTTGGAGATGCAATCCCTTGACTATGTATTTCTGCAAATAGCAGGAGGAAAAGTTGGCAAGAAGTCGCTTTGCCTCAGAGAGTTTGATGTTCTTCTTTCAGAAAAGCAATAAAAACTACAGTGCCCAGTGCTTTCCCAGGCTGCCCTGCCTTCCCTCTGGTCATTTCCCTCTCCCACCAACCTACTTCTTCCTTGATGAAGTTCCGTGAATGTTTAAGCCTAGAGAATTGAGGGTAGAGGAAGAGAAACATTACTTTCAACACGTGTTTAAAAAACACTTAGATCTTTTGTATTTTTCCGTTTGCCTCTCTTATTATTATGACAGGAAATTTGGGATTAAGTTTATCTCTCCAAGGCCTGTGCTGTTTATTTCTTTGACTGAAACACCCTGTGACGGTATTCAATAAGAAGCTTGCTTAATATTTTCTTCCATGAATATCTTTTGTCATCCACAACACTGACTCATGCAAACACCATTTCATCTACTCCTTGTAGATTTAACTACATTTACTCTCCTTATAGAAAAGTTCTGGATTACCACATGTGAAAACTATTATTGAAAAGACATGCCATCTCCATTTTGTTATCTTTCTTTGCCCTGGAGTCAGGTTAAAATAATTTTTAAAATATGATAGATTCAAAAGACTAATGTGATGCTCTCTATGTTTCAGATATTTTTATTCAACTTTTCCATCATTATCTTATGAAAATGTTTCCTTATATATTGAGTTTGAGAGAATGTTAGGTGAATGTCTCTGTGCTCTGCAGCTAGGATCTACATTCAAAAGTTTGTTCTATCTTTCTATCCATATACCCATTTGCCTACCAGGTTATTTTTATCCCTGATACATTACCAAGTCTTTTGTCTCAGTATCATTAATGAGTATTTGATACTTTCAGTCTTCTTTTCTCCATTAAGCTAAATTTATATACAGTGTTGTTCAGGTTTTTCTTGTTGGTGGTATTGTTGTTCAGGTTTTAAAGTGGCGACTTATTGGTATTTGATGATTACATACAGTAATGGAAACTAAACCCCAGGATATATTTAAATATAGAACATCATTCCAGAAATCACCTTCGTCCTCTTCCTCACTTGAGTTGTTTTAAGTCAATATCAAAACAGAATACTTTTTATAAGGTCTTTTTTAAAATCTCTTTACAGCCAGGATAAAGTATCAGTTGAATTCACACAATAAAACAGAATAGATTTGCCCAACTCTGAGTTCATGAAAGGTCTTGTCTTTGTTTTCTCTTGAGTATCTTATTAACATTGGGCAGAATCTGCCTAGAGGTGATGAGAATTATAGCCCATTGACCACACCGATGGGTTACTTTCCTTCCTCTTCACAAATAGCCATGTCTCTATCATCTATCTAGTCATACAGACTCTGTCCATATGTGTTAAGGCTGAATCATGGGCAGTCTGCTGTTTGTAGTTCTTGAGTGCCACTAGATTGCTTAGGGTCCAGGCATTGGTGGCTCCCACCTGCCATACTAGCTACTCAGAAAGCTGAGGTCTGAAGACTGAAGTTCAAAACCAACCCAGGCAGAAACATCCATAAGACTCTTATCTCCAAAACCCAGAAGAGCTAAAGTGATAGAGCATCAGCTTTGAGGTGAAAAGCTAAGCAAGAGTGTGAGCCCCTAAGTTCAAGCCCCAGTACCAACACTACTAGAAGAAGACAAAAGTATGCTCAGTGGAAGAGATCTTTGCTCTGATTCTGTGGATAGCTGTATGCAGCATTAGAAGTCACAAATGCAGGTAAGCTTAGAAGTCAAATGTTTCTGATACTAGTTCTTTTTCAGTAAGTTTTTCTTGAAAACTATTCACCAAATCTGTGTTACATTCAGGCAGGAACAAAAAAAAAGAATGAAATAAACTAAATTCTTATCTTCTAATAGTGTGTAGGTACGAAAAATCATTAAAAGGGAACATTTGAATTTTCTGTGTGTTTAAAATATTAGCATGTGTTGGAGCTCCCGGGAGTGTCTGTTAATCCATCTGGGCTGTTGAGACAGCATTTGGAGAAGAAGGCAGCCCCAGCCTTGAAGAGACAAAATAAATGTTAGCCAAAGAAATGAATGAAAGGGCTGGAGGTATGGCTTGAGTGGCAGAGTATTTGCCTAATAAGTGCAAAGATCTAAGCTCAAACCCTAATATTGCAGAAGGAGAAGGAGAGAAGGAGGGAGGGGGACGAGATGAGGAAAACAATGGCGAGATAGAGAACTTATCAAGAAATGGAATTATGTATATATGCATATATGTATGTGTGTATGCATTGAAACAATGTATGCTGCTTTAGTGTTCCAGAGAATCTGAATCAATACCCTGGGAAATAGGGGGTCATCCTCTCATGAACCCTAGGAAACAAAGCAGACATGTTTATTGAGAAGCCCAGAGTGACCTGTACCCCACTAGTTTTTCTAGTACTCCGCACCATCTGAGTTTCTAGGTCCCCTTGATTACAGGAATATTACTCTAGCCTTGCCCAATGATTCCTAGTGGCCTATGATGTGAATTCTTTTCCCCTTGATATGTATGGCTACCCTCCATCAAGACTGTCACCTTCCAGTACTTGCCCTTGTACTTATATCTTAGACTTACCTTTACATCTCCTTTCCTCTCACTGTTCTTCCTCTAACCTAAGCTTTCCCATCTCTGTGTATTCCTCTCTGCCAATGGCAACCTTTCAAAATCCAATCTACTGCCACCTCCTTCACTAGAAGCTACTTTAAATCTAAGTACTCCCATAATTCCTTAGCACTACCATTCTACCTTTTAAGTAGTGCTGTTTTCTTCTGAGTAGCTAATCATGTCTAGAACAATGCTAGCTGCAAGTAGGAAATCCATACCTAGAAGCACTCCCGACGTACATCTGTCCTCTGTACATTTTCGTGTTTCCAGAAGTCATAAATGACCATCAAAAATGAAGCAAACGTGGAATGAATCTTGAGCATGTTATTTTTGTAATCATAGTATTACAGTTATTCTGCTTATATTCAGTACAAACCTAGAGAATGAGATGTTCCAGGAGTAGGTCTAAAGAAGTAAGGCAGGGAGAAATAAAAGAGCCAGAGCAGCCAAAGAAACCCAGGAGGTGCTGGAGCTAAAGGGTCAGTGTAATGAATTTCCCTTTCTTTTTTCCCCCCTCCCTGTTTCTTTCTGTAAGAGGAAACTGACGATGGGCCCTCCTTCAACAAATAAGAATTTCTTTTGTCTTAGTATTTTGCAATGTTTTCCTCTTACTACCATTTGGGCCATTTTAGTTTTTCTTTGTTTGATTGCTTATTTATTTTGCCAGTGTTGTGGCTTGAACTCAGTCTCTCCCATGCTCGCTCTAGCTTATTTTTCTGGTTATTTGGAGATAAAAGCTCTCAGATTTGTCTGCGTCAACTGGCTGTAAACCAAAATTCACAGATCACAGACTCCTGAGTAGCTACAATTGGAGATATGACACACTGGCACTGAGCTGGATCATTTGTTCTTTTTTTAAAAAACAAATTAAAATTTAAATTGTTATTATCAAGGTGATACACAGAGGGTTGTAGTTAGGTTAAGTGTACATTTCTTTGGGGGAAATAGTCACCCCTTCCCTTGCTCTCTTCTAGTTTTTCCTTCCCATCCCCACCCACAAGTTGTATAGTTCATTTTCGTCAGTATCCAGTGAGTACCACTGCTGCCTTTGTTCACTTTTTGTCCCTCCATTTCTGTACCTCCCTTAACCTCTGCCCCACCCCAAAAGAGAGATAAATGAACAAATAGGACAAAAAGAAAAGAACACAAAAACAGCCACAAAGGGGGAAAATAAAACACCTCATGTTTCCATTCCTGGAGTTTATTTTGATAAATATTATTTTATATGTTCAGAGATCATTTGTTTTTAAATTAAGGTAGTTATCCTATAAACTTTGTAAGAAAAAGAAACAAAGAAAGGCCTTGATATGATACATGTTTAGTCTTGGTAGGTGAGCACCAATGTCTTTTATGTATTGAACACTAATGACTAAGCCAGCCACTAAGCCACAGCCAGCCAGCCCTTTTCTGATATAGTTGTGTTTAGTACAGGAATATATACAGGATGTGTGTGTGTGTGTGTGTGTGTGTGTGTGTATAAAATCTTAGAGTCACACATTATCTGCTTGAATCCTTCACATTGTGTGTAAGAGGTATGCAATTTACTGAGTTAAGAAATTTGTCAGCATAGAGCCTTAATTACTGGAACATTATTTACCCTAAGCTTTGTACCTTTTGCTTTTTTCCATTCAGCCCCATTTCTGTCTTTGGAATCTCTGTTTCAAAGCCCATCCTTGAGCTCCTTGCTGAATCAATTCATTCCTCTTAGATTCAGTACCTTTTCAGCATTGATGAGTCTTCTTAGGTCTTCTACTGATAGTTTGTGTCCCATTCAGGAGGTCAAAAGCAAGCTGTTTTACTGTACACATTTAAATGTTAATTGCAACTAAGAAATACCTCCTTGCAACATGTTTCTGTACTGATATTTGTACCAACAACTGTATCCCATAGTTGAAAGTCAGCATATCAACCCCAGATGTTTAATTTACAATTGAGAGCCTGACTTAATGCTTGGGAGAATTTGATGGTGATCTTTTGAAATCATAAGGAATCTATTTGCTCGGCCCTACCATAGACCCTCTGTGTTGTGATTTCAGGTTATCAAGAGCTAAGAGTTGTTTGAAAGGTTTTGGAGTGGAAATATCCACCAGAGTTCATCTTCAGGAAGACATTTCCGGTGTGTTTTGGGTTTTTTTTTTTTTTTTGCAGTAGTTTCACACCTGGCACTCTGTCCCCTCCGCACTTGACTTGTTTTTTCTTTGGCACTTTCCTGAATGTTGCACCTGTATCGTCAAATACCACTTCAGACTAGATCTGTGCCCCCAAAAGTCATGTGCAACTTCATAAAAGAATTCTATCTGACATTTTCAAGAGCAACTCACTTGAACTCGTAAAAGTCAGGTGTAAATTGAGAATGGATTTACACCTAAGCCATTTTTGGTTGATTTTCTTTTTTTTCTTTTTCTTTTTTTTTTTTTTTTTTTTTAGTATTTATTTGGAACTGACATTTGGAAAAGTAACCCAGATGCCCTTAGAATCAGCCTCTTGCTCACTCCACAGTGTGTGTGTGTGTGTGTGTGTGTGTGTGTGTGTTGACAGTGTGACATCCACGTGGCTAGTACATGTGGTATCAGGTAAACGCCAGGCACTCCAGTTCACTGGCTTTAGAACGGGATAAAATGGAAGCCATCGCTATGTGAATTCAGTCATTTCCATAGTGTGGTTTCTTGCATGGGAGTAGAGCTCTGAATCACAGTTGTTGGCCGAAGATGTTTACAAGGACATGGCTTGGCGGCAAAATCCTGACTCTTCTATGTTGATTATCACTATTTTAGACATGGTTGGGATTCAATATCTCAATCTGCTCAGACTCAAGTATCAATGCAGACTTGGGCCACTGGGGGAGCTGCAGAAGCAGATGCTGCTGCCTCCTCTTCGACTGCTGCAGCAAGCAGATGGAAAGGCAAGCTGTCTATGGCTCCTAGTGGAACCTGCCCCTCTGCCTTCCACCATCATTCTGCTTTCATGACGGGGGCGACTGCACCATGGAGAGATCACACAATCAGGAGTAGACGCTCTGCCTTCAGCCATGTGTCTCTTGAAATGGAAGTTTGAGTGCATATGGAAATCTACCTGCTTCAAAGCTCTTAGGGGATGATTATTTTCAAACACCAAAAAGAAAATAAGACATAGATTTAGAAAAACTGTTAAACAAACCTGACCAATTTCCTTAGACAAGACTAAATACAGGTGGGATCCAAAAAATGAAATCCCTATTTTCTTGATTATGTCATTCATGGCAGAATATTGTGTGCCAGTACTACGGCTTGAACTCAGGGCCTGGACACACTTATATTTTTTGTACTCAACACTTAGTGCTTGCTCTACCACTTGAACCTCAACTCCACTTCAGGCTTTTTGCCAGTCAATTGGAAATAAGAGTCACATTCTTGCTTGAGCTAGCTTCAAACTGTAATACTCAGATCTCAGCCTGCTGAATAGGAAGAATTATGTGTGAGCCACCAGCATCTGGCAAAGTCTTCTTGAGTAAAAATACTTATCCCCTTAGTGGAGAATAACCAATAAACAAATGATCTGGATTGCAAGGGAAAATGAAATCCATGGGTACTCACTAATTTTGATGATTTTTTTTTAGAAGTTGCAGCTTAGAGTCCTCTTGCATTTATTTGTTCTGTTTTATTTTTTGTATTCCTAGAAGGAGCAATTCTTGATGTATTTCTTTCTGAGAGAAAAATTATTTTCTAAGTTGATTTGAAATTAGCCTGCCATCTGACTCACTGAGATATAGTTAAAATAAATTCCCACATGTTTTTTTTTTTTTAAGAAGTAAAAGGGGAGAAGGGTTTTATTATCTGTATGGATCAGTTCCAGGAGTTCGCTTCAGTTTAGTTATTAATTTTCCCGACAACATGAGCTATTCAATTAAACCTTCCCTCAAATTGGCCATAAATTTCAGTGAAAATGAAAGAAGTTCCATTTAGTGAGCAATTTCTGTCACAGAATCTAATAATACAATGCAATAAGAATGATTCTCACCTACACAATTGAATGACTATGTTTCATCTGTTTTGGTCTGTTTTGATTGTGTGAGTATATGTGTGTGTATGTGTGTTTGTTTATCTTGCTCAGAATTCAGATAGCATGTCTAAAATGGGTGGGATATGGGATCAAGTGACACAAGAGTATTTTATTTTCAGTGCTGGGGATTGAATCTATGTTTTCCTGCAGTGACACAAACACTTTACCACTGAGCTCTATCCCCAGCCCTCACTCAAGAATATTTTATAAACTCTATTTTCACCACTTGTTTAGGGTGACATCTTAACTGAGATCTTGCAATATGCCATACCGACATCTTTCTTTTCTGTCTTTCAAAACAGGACTGTTGGCCTGTGAGTCGTGGCTGGTATACAGATTCCCATGCTCTTTAGAGACATGGTGTTTCCATAGCCTTTGCTTGAGGGTCTTCCATGGACACAGCCTCCATAGAGGAGATGGCAATATATAAATCACACTGAAATATTCAACTGGTTTTCACTGAGTAGAGAATGGCTGTTAGCACTGGTATGGGAGATGGCAATAAAAGATAAATCAGATGTGGATGGTACCTCTTTTAACTTAAGGTCTAGTGCAGGAGATGAGAGAAAAATGAAGAGGAGCTATGTGAAGATAACAATTCAGAGCCATGAGCATTGCTAATGATTGGGCAGGAATTTTTTTTTACCCTCAGACTGTGATATTATGGAGGGAAGGGCACAAGAACTGTAATGTAGAATGGCTTAGAAACGTATTCATCCAACTTTTGTGCAGCTCTCTCTGGAAATGGTTTGAGACAGAACTATGAAGAAGGAAGGGTGGGGGATGGAGGAAAGCATCTAAATCCATTCTGAGGAATGTTTCACTGGGTAGGCTAAGTGACAGTATCTTCACCCCCTGTTTTGTAGTGAGTTCCCTAGGGTTCGTCAGGATAAATGTCATACTTAGCAAATCATTAATACTCTGAGATTTCAGCCCTTACATTCTATCTTTGAATATTTTTTTTTACCTTTAAGTAGTTGTACAAACTAGTTTCCATTCAACAAAGCAGTTGATCAATGTAGTGTGTCATGATCAGGGCCACCTTTGTCAATATTCTCATCCATCCATCCCCTACCCACCTCTTCCCACACTTTCCTTAATTTTTTAGGACATGCATTGAATTTCTTGTCCATTTTTTGCCAGTCCTGGGGCTTGAACTCAAGTCCTGAGTACTGTCCCCAGCTACTTTTGCTCAAGGCTAGCACTCTACCACTTGAACCACAGCGCCACTTTTGGCATTTTCTGTTTATGTGGTCCTGAGGAATCGAACCCAGAGCTTCGTGTACAGGAGGCAAGCACTCTACCACTAAGCCACGTTCCCAGCCCTATTTCTTGTCCATTTAACAAAGCAGTCTGTGTATACACTGTATCTTGACCTCTATAATCCTTTCAATATTTTCTCTATGATTGTTGAAATTTTTTCTGGATTAGTTAAGGTTGTTAGGATACTAGCAACCGAAATTAGGTCTTGATAATTTTAATGGAAAATGAATTTACACATATTAAAATTATCAGGAGTTCCCAGAAACTATGACAATTTCAGAAAAAAAAGTTTCAGAGTCCAGAGGCAGATGTAGTATAGAATCTAGAGTATAAGCACCATCGGGATACTCAGGGAGATAGGGCCAAAGGAATGAATGGCCTCTAAACTCTGTTGTTCTCTATTCTGTAATATGCCTCAGAATCTAAGATCTTAAAATAAACCATGTCTGACTGTCCTAGTTTGAATTATGAGCATCTTTCTTTAAACCACACTACAATTTACACCCCATAACTGAAGAGGAAATGTAACCAATTTAAAAGAATGGATGACCAAGAAAGATTGTATCTCCACCATAGAAATAAAGGCACTTATCAGTACAAGAGTGAGCTATGTAAGTACATTGTTAGCTATATAGACAAAGAAACCAAGGGTTTTGGCAGGCCTGGATTAACCAATGTAATATAGTGTAATACATTTCTATAATGTTTAAAATATGATAGATGCTACCGTAAACCCTCAGTCAAGCCTGGTAATATGCCACCACATTTCTTCCATGAGCTATGGCTATTTTTTTCTCATTGTGCCCTCCAGCACACAAGTAATTATACAAGATTCAACACAGCTTGAGGGCAGTAGATGTTCTCTCTTAAAGGGAGAGAGTTATGCTAGGATTAACTCTGAGGTTTACAGAGTTTTATGACATTATTCAAGTGAACTCCTTCTAGAAACAAAAAGTGTTCTTCTTGAGTAAGGACAGTATTATTAACATTACCTAAGAGATTATGTGTATGTATATGTGTGTGTGCACACACGCACATGGTCTGTCACTCTGCATACATGTGCATGTGTGTACTGCTTCATGTGGGGATCACCTACTTGGAAAGATAGCTAAGAGTTTTTCAACATGCACTGGGCACCTTAAGAGGTTGTAGGGCCATTAGGGATTCCTTCTATAACTTGTTTCCATTTATAGCAATTTCCTGACTCCCTTCCCAAAGGAAATGTGGGACAAAAATAGACTTCACCTGCAAACCCAACTGTCTTGGCAAAAGTGGTTTTGCTTACTACTCTCAGAGATAGTCTATTCTACAGGTGATTTTTCTTATTCTTAAATGGAGGAAAAGGACTGTTTTTCCTAAGGTTTTACCTGTAGTTTGTCATGCCATTATCATAATGCCGTGACATAGCTTTTTCCACATGGGGAAACTGAGACACAGAGATGATCACACAATATTTATTTCTTTTTTTTAACAGCACAGCCTTTGTGTAATGATTTTCCTCATTGAATCAGAAATCCTTGAGAGCTGGAGTGATATCATATTCCTATTTAAATCATGTATGTCTACATAACTCACCCATTTTGACATGGTTGTAATAGTTCTTAATTATGAATGGTTCAAAAGGCCCTAAGTTCTTCATTAAATCCTAGAATCTAGAAGTTCTGTCAGATATATTGTGTCATCAAACCATCATACAACTAGAAATTGAAAATGAGAGTTCATGGAGGATTCTATTAGTCATACATAAATCTGAGTTCTAAAGAAAGTATTCATATTATGTGTGTGTGTTATGAAGCATTATATGGAAAGTTCTTATCTACTTCAAGAGAGGAAACATCTATTCTTCTAGTAAAATAACAAAATGGCTATGGCAATACAAATTTAAAATATGCTTTTTAGAACAGAGAACATATCAGGGAGATAATGTATCAGGAGTAGATATCGTACTTTTGTGTTAGTGCATCCTTTGGCTTGTATCTGCCTCAGATCAGTAAAAACTGTGTCGTACTCATCTACTCAGAAGAGAGTGCATTGTCACTTTTGAGGATGTAATAGCATTAACTAAAAAATTATATATGTGGATGATCCATTGAATTGAAGTAAGGCAGAGAAGGTTTCATCAGCTTTTATCATTGTTGTTTGACTTGGAAGTCACGTTGGCAATTGGTTTTTCACAGATGATGAACTGGCTTCCTGTATCATCACCTCAGACCATGAGTTTCATCTCCTTCACAAAATATTGGGGCTACAAGTGGGGGTTTTATTAGAAATGAAGCACAAAGATAGAGTAGCTTGGCTTTCAAGTGATCTACCTGTACTTATTTGATTTCACTTCTATTGCAAAATATTGTTGGTATGATTGAATTGAGGAGGCAGGTGATTGTTCATATATAATTCTTTCAACTTCTTCTACAATACTGGAATTTTCCACCAAAACAAAATAAAAAGATGGATGAGGAAATAAAGATCATGTGGACTCCAGAGACAATCTGCCCAGATTCCAAGCTGAGCACTCTTAGTGTGACTTTATGCATGTTCCTTTAACTCTATGTATTAATTTCCTCATATGTGAAGCCTTGTTTTTTGGCTTGGGATAATCTAAAAAAGCCCTCAATTGTGTTTATATGTATGTGTAACTATGACAGAAAACTGCCTGCTGTCAATAAATATCTTTTGTCCCACTAAAAATCAGACATGTAAATTCAAACCAATTTTATACGGAATATTTAGTTCAAATCTTAGTTCCAGAGAACTAGGACAGCCAGGTAGATGAGAATTCTTAGCTACTGAATATCAGAACCAGATCTTTACAGCAAAATTTCTGATTCAAGTACACTGTACTTACTCATGGGTAAAAATTTCTCCTTTGGTAGTGACAGGGGAGAGATTATAATAATAATTACTATGTTGTTATTATTGCTATTGCTACCATTGCTAAAACCTTTCCTACTAAATTCCTTTTAAACTGCTAGATGATTTTAAATAAATTTAAATACTCCTGAATTTTCACAAGTAAGAATAGATTTCATGAACTCAAACTGTTGCAGGCATGGGACATTAATAGGGATGCAAGTTAACATGAATCTGAGAAGATTCAATAAATTACCATCTTTCCATTTGATTTCCACTAGGTAGCCATTTTGATGTATTAGTATAAAATTTTAAAGAACATTGGTTACTGTTTTATACACTAGCATTTCATTTTCTTCTTAGTTCTTTTAGGTATTAAGAAAAGAGAAATTTAAAATTATCAACTCTCCTCAGGCTTGGAAGCTGATGAAACATGAATTTCCTCAGTTATATTTCAATTGTTACAATGAGTTAAACTCATAGTTACCATTTCCTTGAAAAGGAAATTTAGTAACATGAACTGGAGTAAATAATAATTCTAATCTTCACTAATTACCATTGTTTCAAAAAATGACAAAATGTCTTCAATTACTCACAATACAATGGCATTTTTCCTAAAACAGAATGGGGTTTTCAGCAGTATATGATCACACATGTCCAGACATTTCATAGAATTATTCAAACAAGAAATTGTTCCATTGCTTATGTTGCTCACAAGAAACAGTTGTAAAAATGAAGTCACTGCTCACAAATGATGACTGTGATTATTAGATGGTGTCCTAATAATGAGTCTATCTTCAGAAGGTGTATCTTCTCTCGATTTTTGAGAATTAGGTGATGTCCAACTGCTATACTGAAGCTCTGGGCAGTGAGCACTCATCTTTGATGACAGAACTGTGAAGTTGTAATAAAGGAAGCTACTGGTGTGAGGCCCAAGGCTCTAACACTGGGGCTTGGTTATCCCACACAATGAATATTCAAAACGTGAAATCTGGGCACTTTCATATACCTCCTGGAGAGACACTCTATTTCTCCTGACCCAGACAGCTGGACGAGTAGTATATACGCTAGCATTAGTGTCACTAAATTTCCTTTTCAAGGAAATGGTAACCATGAATTTAACTCATTGTAATATTGAAATAAAACCGAGGAAATTCAGATTTCACTACCTTCCATGCCTGGGATCCATTTGTTAACTTCAAATTCCTCTTTTCTTAATACCTAAAAGAACTAAGAGGAAAACGGAATGCTAGTGTATAAACTACTATATACACAAGTACATCCTTCCCCCAAAATTGATAGGATTTTTTTTCTTATGCAAACCATTACACTAAAAAAAAATTACACTATCGTATGTAAACAAAGTACACATATATATGTACATACACAGAGCGAATATGCGTATAGGAAGCTCTCCATGTCTCTGTAAAATGTAATAGGGAAATCTTTAAGTGTAAATCCAGCCATATATTGATGGCTTCTTGGCTGGGCTTTGATCTCTGGAATGTGTTTGTATACACTCCAGTATATAATGGTTGCTACTACTTATATCCTCAGAATAAAAACAAATTTGTCTTCTGAAGATGTCCCCAAGACCACCATACTGAATCTTACTTAGACCACAGAGGCTAAATTTTAAATCAGATTATCACAAATACAGCCTTACTATTGGATGACAATCTACAAAAAAAGAATAATGCATATTGCATTTATGAAAGACAAGAGCTGAATTTTCCTGCTGGAGATAACCATGCTCTCAAGTGGTACAGCTCATCCTTCTGGTTTGTTTTTAAATCTTGGCGGGGACCCATAAGACACTCATTGTAGTGTGAGTCTCAATTATGGAAGAGCATCAGGACCATCTCTGCTTTAACCATGCTGAGATGTGGGGCTGGGAATGTGGCTTAGTGATACAGTGCTTGCCTTGCAGGCATGGAGCCTTGGGTTCGATTCCTCAGCACCACTACATAAACAGAAAAAGCTGGAAGTGGCTCTGTGGCTTGAGTGGCAGAGTGCTAGCCTTGAGCAAAAGGAAGCCAGGGACAGTGATCAGGCCCTGAGTTCAAGCCCCAGGACTGGCAAAAAAAAAAAAAAGAATGCTGAGATTTGGGGATCCTGAAGCTTGGTTTATGATTGTGGCTTGACTGTCAATGGCATAACCTTTGGTACATTCTAGAACTCAAGGTAGAGATATCTAGAGCTCAAGTTCTTATGACACATTAGAGGGGATAGGAATGTCTAAAGCATCATCCACACAATCACTAGTTTAGGTCACCAAAGACCAGACTGGTCCTAGATCTTCAGTGTAATCTTCTCTCCAGTTCTAGATTAGTAATTTCTCTTAATTAAAAAAAAAAGTTATCAGTAGTTAGTTCTTAAGCCAGGACATGTTTGTCTCACACCTGGTACCTCTGCATTGAGAACATTAAGACGGCATGATTACAAGTCATAGGCCAGCCCGAGACCATAATGAGACAGTCCCTCAAGAAACCAGAAACACAGCAACAAAATAATCATTGATACCATGCATGCATAGATCTCAAATGATGATGGTTAAAAGCCACTTTTGTCAATATATTAATAGTTTATAAAGGTTATGACCTTTCTGATGTGAATCCCTAGCACTAGTTATATTTGGGCTATGTTACAATTAGAAGCACAGTTAGTAAAAATTAAGTAGTCTAGGTGAAAGAAAACTGTCTTGTCAGCTTGATGCTGGTAGCTCACTTTTCTAATTCTAGCTACTTGAGCAGCTAAAATCAGAAGGATTGTGCTTTAAGGCCAATCCTGTCAGAAAAAGTTTATGAGAGCTTTTTCAACTCACGGGTGCACACAGCAGCTGACCTGTCTTCTTAGCTCTGTAGGAGGCTGCATTTGGTAGAATCAAAATTCCAGGCTAGAATGAGCAGAAAACTCTAGGAGACGCCATCCAAAGAGAAAAGAAGCTGGGTTTGGTGCTCTGTGACTGTCACACAGCTATGGCAGGGAGAGAAAAATAGGAGGACCACCATCCACACGCATTCCTGGACAGGAAGAGAGACTCAATTCCAAAAGCAATTATTACCCAAAAGGGCTGGAAACATGGCTTACATGGGTTGGTGCTATAACGCATCTCCTTAACAAGCACCAAGTCTTGAGTTCAAATCCCAATACTGACCAAAAATTAAAAAAAAAGGCTTAATCAGTATTTTGATGCATCATGATCACATACACAACACGTGAGGAAATTTTCTGTCTTAACAAGCATAGGAACATGAGTTTAGTTTGAGAACTTCTAGTAGTATTGACCTTCAGATAAGGTTTGTTAAAGGCATCAGTCCAGTAGGAAATACGGGAAAAGCAGTCTGCGTATGCTTATCTTTGCCAGATGTCAGTAGTAATTGGAAGGGAAAAAGAAAAAACAGTCAGGAATCATTGTAATTGTGTACTGTTGTGGCAATTTTATTCTGGCTTTTGTTGTATTTTGAGAGTGACAGCTACACCCAGAGATTCTTGTTTGGGTAACAAGAGCAATTTCCTTTTCCTGAAAGCTCTATATAGTTTTAACCTTGCCTTTTGTTTCCCTGGTTTGACTAAGGAAATTAACTTTTCTGGTGTTACTAGATGGATAAAAGACAAATGTTAAAAGGTGCCGATTGCTTTTGCTTTTTAATATGGAAAAAGCTTCTTGTCAGTTTTCTTGTCTGTCTGCAACAAATTTTAGATATGATTTTATTTTTTGGACCACCCATGGGCTTGTCACAAATTAATTAAATGCTTCATTTCTTTTATCTAATTGAGGCCATTTCTACCTCTGATGAATAATTTCATCGAATTTGTTACAAAGGAAAATGCTCTGTGAGTGACTGCTTATGCAAAGTAAATACACAGAACAGCTCTCTTTTACCCTTTGCTTGTGGCAAAGGCTTCCCAGACCCTCCCCTGGGAGTTGTTCCCTCTCAAAGATGGCCAATCTCATCCCTTTTAACTATGCAGCACGAAAATGGACTTGACCCCAAGCTTCAAAGCACAGAAGTTGCCTTCACCCAGCAGATATAATGTACCTTAAATCAATAAAATGGCAGAGTGTGAAAACAGTGGGGTTTGGGAATTGAATTCAAGGGAAGGTCAAGGGAAGCCCAAATAAGAGACTTCGGGACTGTCTGAAGCATCGGTCTACAGAGTCATTGTCAGTTTTTGATGATTTTTCTAGGCCAATACAGGGTCATTCATAGCAAAGATGTTTCAAACCCACATACTCTCAGAACCAAGAACAGAAAGGAATGAGTGGAGCTAGCCAGGTAGCTGAGAAGAGGTAGGGATGGAGGCCCTGGCCTGGAATTGGAAGAATTCATGGCTCATCCAAAGAGGCTTGCACTTATGGATTTCCAGCCATTTTCTGTCTCATCTGAGAGCTGCCCAGTGTAAAGGGGGTCACTTTTTGAGGATTTTTATTTTAAATGCTAGAAACTAAATTTTAAAAATCAGGAAACAAACACCAGAAACACAATAGGCATTTGGGGACCAGATTGAGCAAGCCATGATAGACATTAATAGAGGCAAGATTCTCCAGGTTTTCTGTAGAAAGGAGAAAGAAGGAACCTCAAAGAGAACTAGGAGTTTGAGAAGATAGCCTTTGTTCTCAACAAGGCAAAAAGGGGGATTTTCATCAGCACTGCCCCCTAAATTAGAGAAGATTAGCCTGACGGGAGAATTATTCATCTAGTGTTACCATTCTACCTTCTGCAGAACTTGTCTTCTTACGCAATTGCTAAATGTCAGACTTGGGCCAGACAATAATCATAATGAAATTGTAGAATTTATAGGGACCTCTGAGAGAATTTAAATCCAACTCACTCTGTCCTATAGGTTCAAAGCCCAGCAAAAGCGATAAGCCGTTCTCTCACTTGGGTTAATACAAAGATTTTCAAGCACATAAATACTCAACATCTTTTTTTCATCCCCTCCTTCATTGAACTAAGAATTTTTAATGTTATTTATGGTTTAGTTCATCAGAGGGCTGCATGGTTCATCGCTGTGTTAATGAGAGATGAATCATCTTTCAACATTTACTAAATTATACAGCCATTAAATGCAATGAATGGAGGGCTCAGTAGAAATATGGAATATGCTTGTCATCAGTGCTAAAGCTTGACATAAATTTCTATGTATGTTATCATTATTATTATAACTATTATTGTAGTTGACTTGCAAAATAAAAATGGAAGGAAATAGACCAAAAGCAGCTGTGACTTGAAAAATTAGTTTCCTCTAAATTGCTACATAGCTATATTAATTCCAATTAAAAATATATAACTACTGAAATAAAGTATCATTCTAACTTCTCTCTGAAGATTAACATAACTGAAAAATCCAGCAATACACCATTTGTGGTAGAGAGATAAAATTCTATTACATTGCAAAAATACTACAGGTAATATTTCTCCTCACCCATTGCAAGGTTCGTGACTGAAAATCCCTAGTACAAAGCATGATCAATAAGAGAAACATACATTTTAGGCAACAGAGGAGCATGAGGGACGAATACCCAAATACACTGTAGAAGAAGGAAATCTACATTTTGTACATAGGTTTATTCACAGTGGCCCATTGCATTGGGTTATGGCTGGACAGTAGAAGGTATGATCTAGTGGAAGTAAATTGGGGTGATTCTTGTTTGTTTAAATTTGTCACGGAGTTTGCATGTATTTATTGCTTTCTTCAGGGCATACAGAAGGCCCCTCTGGAATAAGGGTCTTAGGATTTATTTAGAGAGAAAATTCTTTTATGTCTCACTTCAGGAGAGAAGAGAGGAGATCAAAAAACCCTTCCTCTTCTGCTATTTCCTGAAATGTGGAGGTAACATATTCTTGGGTATATGTCCTGAGTCTCATATATCCTAAAAAAATAAAAATGGGACAGAAAAGAATTTAATGTTGAATGATTAAATAAGTACAGGAGGAAAAAATTCTGAGATAATTATAAGAGGAAACAGCTTTGGGTTCTGCCCAATCTTGATGTTCTTTGCACGAATATATATATATATATATATATATGTATATACATATATATATATATAATCTTGAGAAATGAACTTAGAAATTTTCACAATCTTCAGTTTCTCACCTGTAAAATCCAGATAATAGGCATCCCTTCCTTCATGACTGAAATGAGACAATGTATGTCAAACTCTTAGCACGGAGCTCACCATGAAACCATGCTTCTCCAAGGCTGGCTATTTCCCTTACCTTATGGATCCTCCCATTTAGAACAAAGAGGAACAATAAACAGAGCACCACTCATAGTACTGATCATTCTTTTCAAACAGGTGACCACTCTTCCCCAGGGATAGTGCATGGACTTTCCCTTTCTAATCCTTTAGAAATGAAAGGGAAGGGTTGTTTTGTATTTGTTTTTCTGTACTGGGGATTAAACATGGAGCCCCATGTTTGCTAGACAGTCAGTCTACCATTACAGTTCTGCCCTAACCCTAAAAATGAGTTTGATTAGTAAATATCATTCCACTAGTAGTTTTTTAAAGAGTAAGACAAAATATAGTGTAATTTTCCCAGTCTCTCATTGTTAGAAATACAAGATCTATGATTCTTCCACTATTCCACAGATTAATCATTAAGTAGCCATAGGAAAGGACAGGGCCCTGCCCTAGATAGGGCCAAGTGGGTAAGCACTGAGGTGAGAAACTTTTCTTCATTTAGTGTTCCATCCAAGGACTTGGATATTATGCCAAAAAAAAAAAAAAATTGAGAATGGAAGTGGAGGATTGCATCCATTATTTTGAAAAAAAAAAAAAAAAAAAGGTTGGGTTGCAGAAGTCAATGAAGACTGTGCAAAGACTGTGTCAAATCAAATAAGAATGTGGACCCATGGGCTGGGGATATAGCCTAGTGGCAAGAGTGCCTGCCTCGGATACACGAGGCCCTAGGTTCGATTCCCCAGCACCACATATACAGAAAACGGCCAGAAGCGGCGCTGTGGCTCAAGTGGCAGAGTGCTAGCCTTGAGCGGGAAGAAGCCAGGGACAGTGCTCAGGCCCTGAGTCCAAGGCCCAGGACTGGCCAAAAAAAAAAAAAAAAAAAAAAGAATGTGGACCCAAAGAAAAAGTCATTGTGATTCTCAGTGAGAAGGCATTCGGGGAAAATGCAGAGGGTCAGTGAGAGCCTACCAGGTCTTGTGTTCCTTCCCCATGTTGGAATTGGGGTTAGAATGAAGACAACATATAGTATAAAGGAATAGAACGAAAATGGATAATAATCATATAATTGAGAAAAGGTCTGACCTTTATAAAATAGCTTTCCTAACCTAAATTATTTGAATAGTTTGCTACGATTAAAGAGACTTTTGACATATATCCCTAAATCCACTAATACCTTAATATCATTTGTGTCGGGGTGGCATTTACCATAAAGGAATGAAGTTCACCTGAGTGCCTAAGACCTGTAATCTTAGAAAATTGGGAGTAGACATTTGGGATGATCTTGGTTCAGTTCCAGGGAAGCCTTGGCAAAAATTCCTGAGGTCTCATCCCAACTGATAAAAGTTGGATTTAGGGGTACACACTTGTCCTCTCAGCCCTGAAAAAGAAAGCTAGGAGGCGTAACATCCAGATTAGCCAGATAGAAACACAAGACTCTATTTTCAAAAGTTCACTAAGACTAAAATGTCTGTGAGCATGCCTGAAGTGTTAGAGCACCTGCCTAGCAAGCACAATGCCCTAGCACAAAAACGAAGGGAGGGAGAGGGGGAGGGAGGGAGGAAGGGAGGGAGGGAGGGAGGGAGGGAGGGAGGGAGGGAGGGAGGGAGGGAGGGAGGGAGGGAGGGAGGGGAAAGACAAAGAGAAGGAAGTACAGAAAAAAGAGAGATAAGAGAAAAGTGAAGCAAAGAAGAGAAGAGAGAAGAAGTGAAGCAAAGAAAGGAAGGAAACGGAGGGGAAAGGGAGGGGAGGGGAGGAGATGGAAGGGAAGGGGAGACAGAGAGCTCAGGGGAGACAATTTAAAAGGGTATCTCAGCAAAGATGCAAGACGTAAGGCAGAATTTTGGGATCCCTGATAATATTCAAAATGTCAAACATCTGTCCTTCAACACCAAGTGTCTATTGCAATTAACAGTGCTTACACCCTTCACAGAAAAATTCTCATCATTTTCATAAAGGTCTCAGAACCATCTAGTAGAAGATAAAATATTTAAATCAATAAAAATTATCATTATGAAATGAGCCTAGATCAAGGTATTGAAGAAGAGTAGAACCTCTATGAGACACCTTTCTGAAGCTACCTTTAGTGTTTCTAAAACTACCAATTCCTTACAGAGAATAGAATTATCTTGTGTACGTGTGAGTATGTGTGTACTTGTGCATGCATGTGTGTATGTGTTGCTCTCCGTGTGTATATGTATGTCTGTGTATAGAATAAAGCAGATCTAACTGCAGCAGCAACATTGCAAATCTGTCTGTTAAGTTTCTGTTCCTTGACAAGAGTGAATGATCTGGTTGTATTAGAGATCTGAGTAATTCGGATCCATTCAATTTTCAACTGATCAATTTTATGAAACTGCACAGTAAGACAGCATAAAAATACAATTAAAGAGGATGTGTGGCTCTCTAAAATAAAAAGAATGATTACAATGAAAATCTAATTCAAGTCAAGCTGTATAATTCCAGTGGTACCAAATGCCTTGTAAGCCCAGGACCTTGATTTGAGTCCTTTTTACTATATGAACTACTGGAGGGGGAGGGTAAGAAGAAAAAAAAAGAAAAGAAAAAGGATCCAATTAAGGTAAACATTTTTTGGTTCATTTCTCTCAAGCATCAAGTTTCATGGACTCTTTCCTTAGAGTACCAGGGCTTTACCTACATAGAACTCTGCTTGAGTCCATTAGCATTTTATAGTCTTGTTTGTTCCTAAATGTTAATGTCTGTCTGCTTTTACATTCTGGGTTTCTTGGGAGTGTTTTATAAATCTATTGCACGTGTAAAATTTAGTAGTTCTGGATGCAGTCCCAAGGAAAGAGGTGCCAATCAAATCACCCTTTTCCCATGGGAATTTACTCCGGCGATTGAAGCTATTTCAAAAACTTCCTTGAGGTTTTGAGGAGGGGGAAATGGGAGGAAAGTAAAGGAAGGGGTGACATTGTCCAGAAAAAGAAATGGACTCATTACCCGATTTACGAAATGGTATCCTCCCTATACAACACCTTCATAATAACAATCAACTTATATTTTTTAAAGTTGCCCTTGAAATTAAAGAAACTATGCTACATATGTCATTCATCTATAATGTATTTTATATTGTTGGAACTCAGTACAGTGTCAATGGGGAAAGAAAGAAAAAAAAATCAAAAAAGAAAGTTGTTTTTGTTGGATTCTGGTGTAAATGATCCCGAGGCTATGGAAGCATCAGAAACCTGTCTTATTTGATTAACTTGAAAAGTGTTCAATAACACCGATTTCTTTAAATGTCATAGAATTGTTCAATTCATTGAGAGTCCATATTCCTTTGTTGAAGTTTTTGGACAACTTTCTATTCTTCTAACTGGCCTCTGTACCATTTCTGTGTTTTTAGGATTAGCTTTAGACATTTTTATTCTTTATCCCAGATCTTGTTTACATGTAGTTAAAACAAATAATCTTTAAATTGTCTTGATTTTCTGTCAGTTTACATGTAGTTAAAACAAATAATCTTTGAATTGTCTTGATTTTCTGTCAGTGGCTATTCTTTGCACATGTGGGCTTTTATTCCCTTTTATATAAGATTGTTCAGTCAAGTTTCTCTTTAAATTAGATGTAACTGGTTAAACAATTACTTGGTTTTCTGATATACCTTTATTCTTTCCTTCAAAAATTTTTGGCTATTGCTCTTTTATTTGCTGTCGATGGACATGGTAATGTGTTTATTTAATCAAGTGAATTGCATGAAGAGTCATAAATGCCCCTTGTGTGGCATTTGCATTATCATCTTGAAAAATATTTTAATTTCCATTCATTTCTCTTTGACCCGTGGTTCTTTTTCATTTCTAAGAGGTTTTTCCCCCTCTTTTTACTGGCTTGTTATTAATCTATTCTTCAGTTTGGAAATTTAGTGAATTTCTGTGACTGAGAAGGTCAATTGTGACTAAGCCAAAGTAATGAAGTCAAGAACAGCACAGGTAGCAGGGTTTCCCTCATGAGTGGGAATAAGAATGTGTCTACAAACCTAGAACCACAGCACACTAGGTGCCACCCAAGTGCTTATAAATGAATTAACTGAAATAGAATAGAATCTATGGAGAGAGCAAATAGTATAATTCTTCAGGAAAACTAAGTCACAGTCTAACAAAATAAGTACCAGGATATGGATGGGTATTTGCGGGGAGGTCGGGGTGGGGTGGGGGAGGCAAAAGGAGAATGGAGGAAAGAAATGAACAGAATGCCTGCAAGAATGCATTGTACACAAACCTGAAAAAGAAGAGCAAGGCATAGTTTGAAGGGGAGCGGAGATGGTGAAAGGATGACACAGATCAAGTTTCATTGTGTACATGCCTCGCTTTGTTCCATGGCAAACAATTCAATGCATAACCTACAAATAACCTAAGAAAAGTGAAGGAAAGGTGGGAGGGGTGGGTGAGAATGTTAAGACATTGGTCAAGAAGCACGGTATTCAGAAATTGCTTTGTTGAAGGGCAACTCCTTCATCTCCTTTGTACAAACACTTCAAGAAAATACAATACATTTTTTTAAAAAGGAAACAAGCAAATATTGCTTGGGATTATATCATTCAGGAATGTTATGCTGTCAATTTTTCCCCATTTGTACTACCATGCCATAGCAGAGAATAGGCATATAAATAATATCTCATACTAATGTGTTTCTGCGTTCCTTCATAGATTTCATGTTTTATTTATCTTGTTAATGTAAATATTGTGTTATCGTTATACATATGAATAAACACGATTTTTGATGGCTAAGAAGACCCTTTATCAATTTTAAAGATTTCTTTTCGGTTTTATTTAATTTGCCTCATCTTATCTCTATTATAACAACTCCTGATTGTGTAATTTATGTTTTTCAGTGTATTATTGTCCACTCCTGCTTTGACAATCATTTGTGACTCTTATTTAGGAATTAGTTGAGCTTTAAACTATGGGTCTCTTCTTTTACTAGTATATTCTCATTTCACGAATATAAAATATTCATTTTATTGTCATTTTGATACAGTTCTCATTCTGATTATTTGTTACAAAAAATCCAACATAAGAGTTTGTGAATCTATTAGTGGTTGACAGTCATACAAACTTTTATCTTTGGTACTAGTTGGTTGTTTATAATCATAGTACTACCTAATAAAATGAATCATTTCCATGGGAGTAGTTATTTTAATTAATTAATACATTTCTGCCTCCTAATTCCTCCCTACTGTCTCCTTCAGTGCCTTGTTTTAATGTGATGTGAGTTTACACAGTGTTTCATTTTATACTTTTTAATGTTCTCCTCTTAGCTTCAAATGATCATTTGAACATAAAAGATAGAGAACTCTGTGTTGTGTGGAGTACTTCCAACTTCATTTGCCCTTTCTCTTGCCAAATGTTGATAATTGTAGGGCTTTTATTGTCAGGTTTACGATATTTCCATTCTGTTATGTATAATCAATTTGCCATGTATTTTAGTATTAGAACCACATTTATCAGGCCCAGTGTTTTCCCGTAGCCATTGGAAAATGTTTTCTGTTACCTGGCTGCAGTTCCCTCTCTCATGGTCTGCTACTGAAGAGCTTAGGGGAAGCTGATTTGACAGTTATGCATTCTTTGAAATATTTAAGTTCTTTGGACATTCATATGGCAGTTTGCTTCAGTGTAAAATTCTCTCATCACACATTTATTCTCTCAAGTATCTAGTCTGAAATGCTGTTGAGGATTCTGAGATAGATCTATTTTTAATTTTTATAAATACATTGCTTGAATGTTCAAAGATTTTTTTTGGAACTTTTTATTTATGTAGCCCTGTGAACTTAAGTGCAGGCTACCTTCTGTGTCATTGTTTGGTGTACTTTTTACTAAGATTTACATGATCTATTTACCTTTAAATATACATTTACTGTAATCTTCTACTTCTGGTATTAAATTATATATTTAAATTATGTGGTTTATTTTTATGTTAAAATAATCTCCAGTACAGATCACCCCAGATCACAAATCAAAGGTTCTATGCCATTAACTATACGGTCTGACAATTTCTTATGTGTCCTTTCAATTCTTTACCCATTTCCATATCACTTCTTCAATATCGTTGTCTTTGTCTAATATTTTAACAATGTGTTCTTTCCTTCACAGAGTCATTGATTTTCCTTTGCCCATGTTTCTGTCCATATTATGTATTTCCGTTGTATCTGTCCACAAGGCATGCATGTTATATAAGAACATTTTCTGCCACTTAATTTTCTGTTTCTTTTTTGCGTCTGTTTTAATTCATCCAGTTTTGTCTATGCTGATTTCGTCTATTATAATTCAACATCAAATAGGGTAGATTCTTTCAGGACTACTCATTATTATAACAAAGCAATACTATATTCCCAACTGACCAGGAATTTCTTTGTTCCTTAGGACTTACTTGTTGTGTCCACTTTTATAGTTGTTGTTCTTTCCAGCTGACAGAGAATAGCATAGTAATGTTCACATAGTAATATGACATTGTCATTCTAGCTGCCAAACATACTCTTTGACAAACACCATACACACACACACACACACACACACACACACACACACACACACACACACACGAGTCTCTGAGTTCCATGTTCATTCTTAGTTTGGTGTCTTGAGACTGTCAAAGCCTATTTTCACGACTCCTTAATTTCAGTCCCCTAGAACAATTCTTTTCATTCTAACTGCATTATTTTTCTTGGACTACTTTGAGGAGCTGCACTTTTACTTTATCAGAGCTCTCCGAGATCTTTATGAACTTCTGCTGGACTTCAGCACTTGTCAGCTCTCTGCCCATATTTTAATAAAATATGTTCCAAGGTTATAGATGGGTCATACTTGTATGTAAACCTGCACTTTTCTGTTAAATCCAACTTGTTGATCTGGGCTAATTTTCAACCAAAAAAAGAAAAAAAAAGTATGTGGGCAGTAAAATGAAAATGAATGATTCTAAAGACCTTGTAAAGGGAGGAGTCACTCTGTATAATAAAGGAATAATGAAAATACATACATGATGGTGTGAATAATGTATGTAAAGGAAGCAAGACTACTACATAAGCCTACATGACAGTTTTTGTCATTATAATAGGGAAATTTCTTATCAGCTTTGTTATGGTGTGAGACAGTAAAAGGTATGATTAAGAGCTTGGATCTTAAAATCAAGCCACATGAACTTCACATGAGATTACAATACTGAAGAATTAAGACATCTCCATATTCTTACCACCATTTATGTGTGTGGTAGAGAGTATTGACATGTGGAAGTTTATTTATTTATTAATGACCAACAAATTACCCATGAAGTGCTATCTCAATTGATTTACATTTCTCTCATATTTAATCATTTTAAGCATAATGGTATGTGTTTATAGGCTCTTTACAAATCTGGGTTGGGGGCTTATTCTGTTTTTGTGGGTTGAACTCAAGGCCTGGAAGGTTTCTTCGAGCTTTTTGATACAACCCTAGCGCTCTCCCCCTAGGACCACTATTCCAATAACAACGTTTTGATGGTTAATTGGAGGTAAGAGTCTCACAGACTTTCCCTTCCTGGGCTGGCTTTGAACGGTAATCCTCCAATGTCAGCCTCTTTCTAGTTAAGATTACAGGGGTGAGCCACTACCAGAGCCCAGCTACATATACATCTTTACTGGAGAAATGTTTATTTAAGTCCTTATATCTTTGCAAATTTATGTTGCCTTAACTGAGTTGTCAGAGTCCTTTTTAAAAATTTTTCAAATTAGCACACATTTGCTTTGCTTTGTATTCTCTGTTTTTGTGCCACATCACACTTGGCCTTTAAAGTCAACAACACAGAAATATAATGGCAAAAAAGAGAGAAAAGGCCAGAAACCAGTCGGAATCTGCTTCCCAGCCTTGGCCAAAGGTCACCATCTTTGATTGTCTTAATTTTCTGACTCAGATGTGGAGTCTCCTCATTCAGACATCTAAAGGAAGACTAAAACCAGCTTGTATGGCGCTGACATTTGAGTCCTTGTAGACCCAACCAGGTCACCAGTTTGAGAGGCAGAAGGGATGTAGATGAAATATTTATATATATATATGTATATATATATATACATATATATATTCCTGTTATCCTAAACACAAATACATTACTACTATCCTAAAAACAAAACCTTTTGTGCCCTTGGTGATTGACATGAAAGTATTTTATTCTAATTGCATGTGGACTATTGCGTGACAGATGTGTCTTCCTGCCTACGAGAAAAAGTCATTTGCTTCTACCTCTCTCTCCCAACTATTCTCCTCCAATAACAGAATCATTAGAAGAAATTCATCAGCATTTTGTATTTCCTTCCGTATGTATGATACAAAAGATGTTGCCAGGCAATAGCTTAAGTAATTTAAATATACTCACATTGTCCAGGTACCAGTAGCTCCTGCTTATAAATCCTATCTATTCAGGAGGCTAAGATCTGAGGATCACAGTTCAAAGCCAGCCTGGAGCTGGCAATTCTGTGAGACTCTTATTGCTAATTAACCACCTAAAATCAAGAAGTGGAGCTGTGGCTCAAAGTGGTAGAGCACTAGTCTTCACCAAAAAAGCCAGGGACAGTGGCCAGGCCCTCCGATTTAAGTCCCATGACTGACAAAAAGTTATTTTAAAATAAATTAAAAATTAAATAAACTCATGTACTTAGCACTTACAAGGCTGTAAAGCAAGTTTCGTATCACAAGTTGGGGACGCTGTGACCTTGACGTTACTTGCTTGTGGTAGAACAGAGATTTGAACCCATGTGTTGTGGTCAGCGTCCACATTGGAAACCAACTCTTAAAGTGTAAATGACTTGCACATAGTGTCATGTCCTGTGTTAAAAATGTGATTAATCATTACTGTTGTAATTCCACTTGTTTCCTTTGAGAGACAGAGACAGAGACAAAGACAGAGAGAACACTAGAAATAGTATAATGATAGCTCTAGGGCAACCCCTAGCTCCATCAAGCGTAATCTGGGACCCCCCATTCTTCTATTCTATAAAATTAGGACCTAGCACAAATCTTTTGTGTAGGGAGCTCTGTGGTGAATGTGGAGCGATTACCATAGTTACTGCTTGTCTTCTGGTGCTGCTTTCTCCTGTGGGGCTCCTGGCACACCCCACTCCTTGCCTAGATGGGTGTGTGCCCTAGCCACCTGGGATATAAACTGGGACAGCAGTATGCTTATTGACTTCCATGTCAACTCTCAGCTTGTTGAATTCAGTCTCGTGTATAGCAGGTACTCAATACACACTTGCCAAATGAATGAAAGATGTTAATCTATTATTATCCTTCATCAGTATGTCTCACTGCATTAGTGTTAGAAAGGTAGAGAAGGTTGTGGTCATTTTTATATATTTAAAGTTCTATGGGAAAGTATTTGAGCATCGTTTGATAGAGAAATGGACAGATGGATGACTTATTCAAAGAGCCCAACAACTTAATGGATATGCAGTTTTTTAAAGCTTGTCCTAAGAAAGCCAAGAAAATGTTTTTTTCTACCTCTTTTGATAAGCCTATGAATTCAAGTCAGAGGCTTTTTTTCTGCTGCCATTTATCTTTTTTCAGAAAGAATTGTTGCTTTGTGTTTGCCCAAATCAGTGTGCATGCCACTTTACCTTTTGACAGAATGACATAAAAAGGCAGAATGCCCAATAATTAGATGCAAATGTTATGCTTGTCACTTTGAAAGGTTATGAATCCCTTCTTTTATAGAGTTTTCTATAGAGGATACTTCAGAACAATATATCCCTTCTGTGTATCAATATGCTGTAATACCAAAAAGAACAACTTTGTAATTTGGAAGAATTAGTAACAAGCATGGCATATAATGAATCACATTTATCCATCCTGCTGTCTATTGAAAGGAAAGAGGTTTTCACTGATTTCCAGCCAAATCAAAGTCTCAAGGCACAAATATTGACAAAATAGATTATCTCCCTTCCTGAGGGATGACTTCATCATTCTTTCCCTACAATATTTCAGGGTAAAAGAGGATTGATTCTGCAGATATCCCGAAAATGAACTGGAGAGAACTTAGGGTACTATGCAACATGTTTGACTTTAATTTGAAACACAGGAATCTGCTAAGAGCCCATTACTGAATAAGCTATGTGACTTGGGTTATCTCACTTAAATTCTGTAAACCGTTGTTTCCTCACCTCAATCAAAATGTGTTTGGATTAAAAAAGTAAATCTGAAGTCACATTTAGCAATAACCATTTCTATTCAGTATCTTCTTCTAACAGCACTACTATCACAAAATACCCTGAAGCTGTAGTTTATAAACAATAATAATTCACTTTTCTCCATTCTGGTGAAAGTTCTTATTGCTGTGGCTGATTACCACATGCTAGGTATCTTATAAAAAAATAAAATAAAATAAAAGCAGAGGTTTATGGAGCTGATAGTTTCGGGGTCTTGGGAAGTCCAAGGACATGGTACCTTCATGCTGTGTTATATTGTGGCATAGGGCATCTCACTGTGAGATAGAGTAAGAGTGTGTCTTGTAAAACTGCTAGTCCCATCATGGAGCACTTCTCTCCTAATCCATCTTAACCTAATTGTCTAATTGTCTGTACAATACCCCACCTCTAAATACCATGAACACGTTGATTTGGATGTTAAATTTCTAATACTTGAACTTTAGAGAGACATATTCCCATCACAGCAGCTCTGATCTTCCAAGAAACCAATGTTTTGCTGCCTGTCAAACTAAAGGCTGATTTCAGTCCTTCCATTCTCCATCATTGAATAATGAGGAATGTGGTAGGTTATGTTATACAGAACCCAATAGCAGTTTATTTAGCATAGAACATGGACTTATTATACACTTAATAAATGATAGTTATTATTTTCCATGGCTTTAATTAGGGTACCCAGAATGTATCTGTTTACGAAGGCAAAGGCAAAGTTGAATACTGGGCATGGTAGCTCATATCAGCAATCCCAAATATTCAGGTAGCAGAGGCAAGAAGGTCATAGACAAAGCCAGCCAGGGCAAAACTAAGAGACCTGTCCAAAAAGATGCATTCTTTGTCTGACTTATGTAAGTGTAACTCCTCTGTACATCATCTTTATAATAACATTAAAAAATTAAGCAAGAGATTATCTAAAAGAATAAAATAAAATAATAAAAGTAACAAAATTAAGTTTTGAAAAGGAAGAGTTTAGCCAAGTGCTAAACTCATGCCTGTAATCCTAACTACTCAGGAGGCTGAGATCTGTGGATCATGGTTTGAAACCACCCCAGGCATAAATGTCTCCATGAGACTCTGATCTTCAATTTACCCCTCAATTGGCCTGGAAGTGGCACTGTGGCTTAAAGTGGTAGAGAGCTAGTCTTGAGCACAAAAGGCTCAGGGTTCAGTGCCCAGGCCGCGAGTTCAAGCCCTACAACTGATAGTCATAATTTTAAAAAAAATGAAAAGAGTTTGGCCAAGATGGTAGAGTGCTTACCTACCTTTCAAACACAAGGCTTGAGTTCATACTCAAATACCTCTGAAATCAATCGATGAATGAAAAGAAAGGCAAAGTTGATTTGCGGTTTCCTAAAACTTCCTTTACGTGGCACTGAGCATGGGGTGATGGGTTGTGGGTTGTGTTTATCCTTTATTTAGCAGCACTTTCTGGTTTAATGCACTGAGTGATTTAGAGCATAAGTCTCATTTGGTTTTACTTACCAACCTTCCATTCAGATGCCAAGGTCCCTGCCTGGGAGACTGATCCCCAGAGCCCAGATCCTGCCATCAACTTCATCTCAATTTATTTTCTCTCTTCCAACATCACAATAGGTATTATGACAGTCCTGTCATCTAAGAAACAACATGCAAGGCAATTAAAGGAGTTACACCCCAAGAAGAAGCATACTAAATTCTGAACGGGTGGATCTTTCCTGTTAGAAATGTGTTGTCAGTTTTGCATCTACAGCTCCCAGATTCCTCCCTTTCACACATCCCAGCTTATATATCGGTACCCTTGGTGTGTGCCAAATTAAAAAACCTGAGATTCGTAAGGAGAGACAGAAATGGGGTGATGCAGTTGCCAAAGAGACAGGTGCAACGGTTCATGAATATTACCCATGGAGCCACGGTGCGTGGAGCATGAAGGTACTGCCTGAGGCGTTCTGTGGTGAGGCCGCTTTAATGTCAGGGAAGGCAGTGGGAGACAGGGTGTTGCTGAGGAGTTAAGAACACCAGCATCTTACCCCAGAAGGCCTTCAAACAGATGGTCTCCAAGAAGGCGTGAAGTTATGACTGAGTGGAGAAAAGACAACCTCAACACTTTGGTCATGCTTTTGTTTAGTTGAGAAAGAGAATGCTGTGGGCTGTGGGAAACTGGGAGAGAGAACGAGGGAATGAATTCTTTCTCTTGATCACAGAGAAGCCTGGACAGCTCTGGCCCATCAAAGGCTTCATACCTGGTAGCAAGGAACACCAGAACCCAAAGCAAGTCCTTTAGACTAATTTCCACTTCCTTATTATATGAAAAAAAAAATCCTCCAGGAATGTATAATGACAGACACACTGTTAGTTCAAAGAATAAAGGACTCATTTCCAACATTTGATTTAAGAGCTCTGACTTTTACCAGTTCTGGCAGCCACCTGGTGACTAAAACAGTGTAATATATTTGTTGAAATGATCCCCATCCTGCATTTTCCTCAATTGTTTTTTGCCAGTCCTGGGACTTCAACTCAGGGCCTGGGTACTGTCCCTGAACCTCTTTGTGCTCAAAGATAACACTTTACTACTGGAGCCACAGTGTCACTTCCAGCTTTTTCTGAGTAGTTTATTGGACAATAAGAGTCTCATGGACTTTCCAGCCCAGGCTGACTTCTAACCATGATCCTCAGATCTCTGTTTCCTGAGTACTTAGTTATAGTCATGAGCCTTCAGCACCCAGCTTCTATCCTTTTTAAGGGGTTCCTCTTGGTCCAGGTGAAGGTGTGTATATCTGTAGCCCCAGCCACTGGCATGAGTTGAGCCCCAATGTTTGAGGCCACCTTGAGCAAAATAGCCACAGCCTATCTGTCTCAAGAAAGGAAAAAAGAGAAGAGAGAAGGAATGAAGTAGTAGCTCATGTCTGGACATTGTGTATGCATCTTGGCATATATGATTCTAACTCGTATACCTGTACCCAATCCCAAATTCCAATCAAATTTGGAGTAAAGTTCTCCCATTAACTGACTCCCCAGAGGACCCTTTTGGGGTGCAAAGACACACCAAAACATATTAGAAACATTACCACTTTTTTTTTAAGTGTGTGATCTTTCCACACACTACCATGTGTGAATTCCAGCTTAAAGCTAGCTGCCTCCAGAACCATAATGGATTAGAATACAATTACAAATAGAAAACTGTTTATAGAAGAGAAAAGCCATGAGAAAGACCTTATTTGGTATGTTTTGACATATCTATTCAGAAATATCCAAAGAGAGAGTAGTCAAGGGAGCAGCATAGATCAGTTGATCAGGGGAGTGTCTAGGTTCAAGTACAGGCTCAGAAATGATTGCATTCTGTCATGCCACATATAGACCAGCCCTCGGAGACATACACATGCACCAAGGCAGGAAAAGGGAAATAGGGAGAAGAGAAAGAAAAGTAGTAACATGGAAAATTAACTCACTGCCACTGAGTGGGATGGCTCATGCCTGTAGTCCCAGCCCCATGGGAGGCAGAGATCTGGAGGACCATGGTTTGAGGCCAACCCCTGTCATAAAGCAGGAGAGACTCCATCTCTAAAGAATATAAGTTTTAGTACACAGCTGTTATTGCAATTATAGGAAAGACATAGCTCAAGCTCTGAAGTGGGCGTGGACACAAACAGAAAACACTATTATGCAAAAAAAAAAAAAAAAAAACTAAAGCAAAAAGGTCTGGTGGTATGGAGCAAGTGGTAGAGCCAATGCCGAGCAAGCCCAAAGAAGTGAGTTCAAACTCCAGGACCATACACCTTTCCATAAATAATATGTCAGTTAGGAATCACTGAAAGGAAGCTGGAACACTGTGACTCCATGTGCTTAAAAACAGGCCATGGTTAGCTCACATCCTGAGGGTTCCTAGGGCAAAGATTGGGGTTGGGAATATGGCCTAGTGGCAAGAATGCTTGCCTTGTATACATGAAGCCCTGGGTTCGATTCCCCAGTACCACATATATAGAAAATGGCCAGAAGTGACGCTATGGCTCAAGTGGCAGACTGCTAGCCTTGAGCAAAAAAAGGAAGCCAGGGACAGTTGGCCCTGAGTCCAAGGCCCAGGACTGGCAAAGAAAAAAAAAAAAAACCCTAGGGCAAAGATTGACTTGGAACAAAACTTGTTTTGAGGCATAAGAATTTAATCCTCATCTTTTCCTTTCTTGCGCTTTGGCTTTCCTTTTCTTTTTCTGCTCTGTAGGCCCTTTCAATGTGGAGACTTTCTTCCACTAAGCAATCCTAGTCTCAAAAGGGAGTTTTTCCTTTGTGCTTTCAAGAAAAGCGCTACTCAGGCATCTCAGTATCCTGTGTCATCAACTTGAAAACTATGATAACCAAAGAAATGCAACCGTAACCTACCCAGCCCGGAACTTCTCTGGGCCCGTGCAGAGAAATTTTGTCTCTCCAAATGCATTAGGTTGGGAGAGTTGAAGGAATGGTTCTCCTTTGCTTAGATTCTTATAACTTATGGGCATCATCAGTCAATAATAATTAACTGATTGATACTGGTTCATCAATAAAAGAAAATATAGTAATACTAGATTCAGGGAAAGTACACAATAAGAAAAGTACAGAGGACAACTCTGCTTGGATTTTTTAAATCAAACCTGAAAATGCTCTAAAAGTAAAGTCTGATCATTACAAAGATAAAGTTCCCTAGATTATGTGGTCATTATCTGTCTTTCTCTATAGAATAAATAGTCCATGAGATCTCCTTTGCACTCTTATCTACTCTAGGCAGTATTAAAATTAGCCTCTAGAAGATGCCTCAAACTCTGATCAGAAACTATTTGGGTCAGAAATGTTTGTGAATTAAGAACTTTTCTCTCATTTTAGCAAAGAAAGATGACCCACAAAACAGGCCCAGTATTTATGTAACATCCCCAGCTGAGCCTGGGTCAGCACTCCATAATCAAGCGCGCTTCTAATTCTGCAGCAAAGCACATGAATATTCACACTGAGCCTATAAATAGGCTCACATCAGCTCAGGTCAGTTTTTTTGTCTCCAAATGAGCTGCAAAGTATTCGCATTTGTGGAACGTGTATCATCTATGTCATAACTGGGGCTTGAAGTCAAAATCTCCCTACTATTTATTTCTCCCACTCATTTATTGCACGCATTGCTGAGGAACGGGTCAAGGGTTGTGGTCAGAGGAGGACATGTTGACTATGACCCTCTGGCTCTTCCTTGAAAATCCTTCCACATTGCAAATTTTCTGTAAAAACAAACCACTTTCATCTCTTCTTGCTTTCTTCACCCCAGCACCATTGCTAGGAACTTGTTTTACGTATGTTCAAGGCTTTGGTATGTATGATATGGTGTCACAGTATTATCCTGTTAGCCACAGACAAAGAAGCAATATAAGAAGTGCTCACTTCTCATTTGGATTTTTTTTTCACTTTGTGCCTTTAAACATACACCAGTCATCAGTAGACTTCTCTTTTCCTTCCTGTTTAAAATACTCACTTGAGGAGGTTAAAGGAAGGGAAGTAGAAACCAGACCAAATGAAAGAGACATTTCCTCCATTCAAGCAGGCATGGCTGTCTCTTAATATTTGTTTTACTCCTGTTCAATTCAGCTGAACAACCAAATAGAATACTTACTCAGCACAAACACTGTGCATTATAGTTCACACACAGACATTTGTGTGGAGACTTTGAACACCCCTGGCTGCTTATTTCATACAGGCAAACAACACTAAATCATATCTGGCATGAGAGTGTGATCGCTGTCTAGTCACCATCTCCAAGATCAGAGATTCAATTGTAAAGAATACTCACGTGCAGGAAAATCTCCATGACAGTCTTTCATTTGCTTTAGGATTTCCTTAGAGGGTTGTCCATAGATTTTGTAACTTATTTCCACAGAGAGTTGCTCATCTTGCAGATTCTTAGCCAAGATGAATGATTTCTGTGATCATACAAACGTAAATAAAAGACTCTAGGCCAATAGGATACAGAGGGCTCTGTGTGAGCCCTTGGCAGAGTAAGTAGTGGTTCTTCTCACTGGGTTTCCTCTTTGATGGAAATGGTGAGAGGAAGTGTTGAAATGTGAGGAGGAAGACTCACTCTTGGAGAAGATCCAGCAAGCCAGCTTAGCAGAATTTCTTGTCCCTGGTGGCTTTGTTCTGCAATTCAGTAAGACAGCAATATTTCCACTGACCACACGCATACACACACACACACACACACACACACACACACACACACACACACACACAGTGTTGGCCCTCTTAGTTCCTTGTGGGCTGAACAGTATGCCAGATAAATAGCACAACATGGCAGATACCCACCCAGGTATTCACAAGGATGCTTGTATGCATGCAGGAGGCAGCATCTAGCTACACTCCAGATGTGACCCACATAGAGCCTCCATCTCAACCCAGGCACTCTTTGATTGATACTCTAAGTGTATATTGAAATGACTGTCCTGAGTTTTCTCTCAAATGGAGATGGTTGGCATTGAAGTCTTTCTTCTTAAGACCAGGTGTTTAATCAAACAGTCTATGTGATGTTGTAGGAAGATTGATTATGTCACAGTTCTAGATTCTGGGCTATTACAGCAACACTTTCATGCCTTTTATCAGGATGAAGGCACTGAACAATCCTCAGGTGCAACCCCTGTCAACTCCACAGCAGTTATAAGTGGAATGAAATGTGAGGTTTTTAGAGTCCTGAGATGCAATCATAGCCTTGCATTTCTGTTGTATGTTCCCAGGAGAATTGAGTCTCTGAGTTGACAACAACGGGGACAATTCCAGCAGGAATGAATCCCCAAAGGCGCTACTGGCCAAATGTGTTCTTCATCTCAGTGACCTGGCACAGGAGCCATAGATCCACTGTGTAGTTTTTCTTCACTGAGATCTTTCACGTTTGGGACTTCAGTTTGTCAATGCTCAACTTTAAAAGTTTAAGTGCTAGTTTTCAACTTATGAAGGAAAACATAGTAACCAAGTGACTTACCAAAATGTCATTGACTAAATCCTAATAATAAAAATCCAATGAGTCTAGGCAGGGTCCAGGAATCTGCCTCTCAAGGTAATGTCACCTTTTTTGCTAAGATAATTTCATATAAGCGGTTTCTCCATGAAACTTTAAGAAATAATTCATTTAGACCTCATTTCCAATTTTATTTATTTACATTTATTATGTGCCATCTGGGAAATATATATCCTGAGATTAGAGCAGTTTCCTGTTTGGACTCGGCCCCTATAATGCGTTTGCTACTACCTCAGCTACTTCCGGGATTGCTCGCAGAGGCCATATTAAAAAGACAAACAAACAAAAAGCCCTACACTTGGCACCAAAGAGTTTTCCCCAGAACTCTCCTCTAGCTTTATGTGTGATATCTCTTGACCTTTCACTGGAGCCCGGGTCTTCTCTGAACTTGTTCCTGTGGAGAGGGTACTTGGCTCTCTGCCTTTCTCCTTTGCGTTAACTGTCACCTGAGATTTGGTCTTATGCTTCTCTGCTTCTCCCCAACCACTCCAGGTTTTTTGCTCAATGTGACTTGTGGCATCCAAATATGATGCATGTCTGGGAGCAGAGCTGATGAATACGCAGAAATGGGCCAGATGAATCTGAAGAAAAACTATAGTCCATTGGGGTCCTCAAAGAGCAAATAAATTGTGTAGCATCCAGCTGCACAGGGATGCTTTTTTTGCTTTCATGACAAGGGTTGCTCTCGCTCTCTTTCTCTCTGTATATATGTATATGTCCATATATATAATTTTTGTTCCCATTATAGATATAGTCTAATAAGTAAAATACATTTATGATTAAACCATGTCTTCTACTCTAAAATTCTGTGTTTCTATGTTTCACTTTTTGTAATCTACAATTTTCTATTAGCCCCAGAACCCCATTTTATTTCTGAGATGCTTATGAAAAGTTGCAGGAAAAAGTTGGTTCACAAAAAAATTGATTTTGCATCTCCTCCAAAAAGCTAGACTTGGAGCAGAAAAATGATCAAATGAAAAAAGAAAGAAAGAAAAAAAAAGATTTTGAGACCCACTAGCCAAAAGTATTATTTTCCAATCATTTTCAATATTTGATGAATAGAAGGGAGAAAAGCTCATGGTCTCAGCGATGTAAGATGACCTTTAACTTAAATACATTTCTAAACGTTAAATCTCTCTCTCTCTGTGTGTCTCTCTGTGTCTCTCTGTGTCTCTCTGTCTCTCTGTCTCTCTCTCTCTCTCTCTCTCTCCCACTCTGATGACCCAACAGTCTCTTATCTCCTAACAAAGAGGTAGTTGATTGAGAAAAGGAGTAAAGATCCCAGGTAATCATGTTGTTTAACATCAGCATGTACACCAAATCCCCCAGGCCAAGAGCTTCACGTCTATGATCTACAATCTGTAAAACTGAGTCTGGGCTGTGAGTGATCTGCTAGGTCCATTTTCTTCTCAATAGAGACGTTCACGAAAGAGATCTTTGATCATATGAGTGCATTCCCAAACTTCTCCAAGGAATTAGGGCTCTGGGATAGCATTTTAGTTGGAGGGGTAGGGAACCCCAATCAAAAAAAACAAAAACACTTGTTCTAATATTCTGTCACGTAACTAGCAACAGGTTCATTGCATATAAATAAGAAGTGGTTCTGTGTGTCCCCAGTGAGGACAAACCATAATGCACCTGAGTGAAGGACGGAGGTATCCCTGGTGTCCCTGGTCAACAGCTGGGAGCAGCCCCTGTGGAGGGCTCATTCCTCGTTTCTACAAGTCAACTCTGAGTACTCTTAAGGAAGAGTTGGTTCTTATAACTTTACCACACGATCTATTTTTAGGGTTAACATTTATGTATCTTTGTTCCTTTCTTTTTTTTTTTCTCCTTTTCTGGAGAATCACTCACTATGTAGCCTAAGCTGGCCTTGAACTTGGAATCCTTCTGTGTCAGTCTTCCCAGTGGTAGGATTAAAGAAATGCAGCTCCATGCCCAAGCTTTCCATTTCCTTTGTGGGCTTAGTTCCATCATTTTCTCTCCTTGGATGCTTCCTTTTCATCAAGGAGTCAACACATGCTGAAATAACATCTCTACATGTGATCAAGCAAAGATGTGTTGGTTAGACTTTGTCCTCCCCCCACCCCCGCAAAAAAAAAAAAAAAAAAGAAGTCTAAAAGTGAGTCTAAAGCCAATGTTGCCTAATGGCCTGTTCTTGGAAAATAGAGAGCTAGGAACAGAAGTGTGGGTGATTTCAGTTCTCAAACTTGGTTGTGAGAAAGAATGATGCAGAGATAGCTAGGTGCCTGTGTCTTGTGCCTGTAATCCAAGCTACTCAGGAGACTGAGTATCTTGTTTTGAAGCTAAGCCTGGGCAGGACAATCCAAGAGACTCTTGCCTCCATTTAACCAGCAAAAAGCTGACAAAGGAGCTATGACTCAAGTGTAGAGTGCCAGCCTTGAGTGGAAAAGCGAACGGACAGTGACCAGACCCTGAGTTCAAACCAGAATACAAGAAGAAGGAGAAGCAAAGAGGGAGGGAGTGGGAGCAGGAGGGGGGAAAGGAGGAATGGGAAAGATAGACAAACAGAAAGACAAAGAAAGAGAGGGAAGGAAGGAAAGAAAGATGGAAGGAAGGGAGGGAGGGAGGGAGGGAGGGAGGGAGGGAGGGAGAGAGAATGAGAGACAGAGACAGACAGACAGACAGACAGACAGACAGACAGACTGTGGAGGATTTAATTGAAATCTAGATTCATGAATGCCAGATTTTTCTAGTACAGTCTCTCTGACTAGGGTTTACTAAAGCACATATGTTATGATAAAAAGTCACATGATCTACATTCTAACTTTGAAACACTTTTCACTATTGAACTCTCTACTGCTTTCTGAAATAGGCCTTTAACCTGTTAGACTGTAAACCTTTCTTTCATTTGCATAGGCAAGTTAAGAAGCTAAGGCTTTGAGGTAGATGTGAACATAGTGTTTTGAGTGTATCTCTAATACATCACAGTCACTATGGCGCTATGTACCCTAACAGTGCCTCTTCTGGACTCTGTTCTTTTCTGTAGGTATTTCAAGGTTTTGCAAAATGAAGTAATGCTTTTTCTCAAAATTATGTGTAACCTAAGTCTAAAAGTTTAAAAGCTAGGATATTTGTTTCTACACCTGGACTGCTAAATTTTCTGAAATCTGTCCCCTCCATCTGTGTGAAAACAAATAGCTCTTGCTTGAAGGGCTGCGGATTTCCTCAGATTAGAACTGAAATATCTCTTCTTTTATGCTAATGTTAATTTTTCCAGCAGTGAGCACGGTTAACCAAGAAAAAATAAAACTTTAGATCGAGCATGTTATTTATAGCGAAGGCAGAGCATCATTATTATCAATTCTTGTTACAAAATACACAGAAAAAAAATCCTTTTTGTTATTTAAATACAGCATGGCTACACTGAGAAATAGTACAGATGTTAATCCAGAGCCTCCAGCTGCATCCTGGGTAATCATTATTGTGTTTTATTCTTATTTGGAATTACTAGTAATAGACTATATTTCAGTATGAAATTCAAATCAAGGAGCACCAATGAATTGAGATGATTGATATTATATACACACACACATAATTCTAGAATTGGAAAACAACAATGGAAATATTTCTCTCTTAGAGAATTATCTACCCAACTCACTGCTACGTTAGTGATCTTGATGAAAAGTACATTTTTTTTCATTAAAGTAGATGTGCCAAAATTTACTCATTTCTTCACAGTTGGAATGAACTAACCCTTGACCAGTAATCTAAATTTGTTTTGAAAATATCTCTATAATTGTTGAAAATCTGAAATGTAAATAGCTGGATTCTGCAATATATGGATTCAGTCCGCCAGCATGTGAAAAAAATGCACACTCGGGTGCTTTTATTCTGGGCTTTTATTTGTTTGCTTTCACAGATTCTATTTCCTTGGTTTAAGTCTCTTACTGACTTGGAAATTTATATATAGAATTAAGAGAGAAGTTGGTGATGGTAATACAATTCACAACATCTCTGGATGCATGTTTTTTTTTTTTTTAGTGCTGCACCTGGTGCTTGAACTCAGGGCCCAGGGGTTGTCCCCGATCTTTCTGGCTCAAGGTTAGCTTTCTACTGCTTGAGCCACATCTCTACTCCTATCTATTTTTGGTGATAGATTGGAGAGAAGAGTCTCATATTTTTCCTTCTTTGGGCTGGCTTTGAACCACAAGCCTCAGATCTTAGCCTCCTGAGTAGCTTAGCGCTACAGATGTGAATGAGTTAGTGGTGCCTGGCTGCACTTGCCCATTTTTCAACCCATGTGGATGACTTAGTACTTGACCTACCTTTGCATTACAGCTCCTGGTCCTTCTGAATCTTCTTTCTCTCTCTCATACGAAGGTCCTTGGCCACTCTGAATTGTCTATAATAGACTAAAACTCTGTTTTGTTAGGTTGTCTTTTTATATCTTCTATTCCAACTTTAAGTTGAAGTGTTTTGGGTTCTTTTTAAATCTGAATTATAAGTCTTCAAGGAAATGACCTTGAGACCTTAATCTGATCCCCTTGATCCCCAAACCAATTTGATTCATTTCTGCCCTTGGCACACATGCTGGGCATACATGCATGGACTCTTAGTGGGTGTAGAAAACAGAGAAACTTTGCTACAGATAATTTTTCAATCCAGATTATATAATGTATGCGTGTGTGAAATATATATAATAATATATTATGCTAAAATAAATACAATATATTACTTTATAACATATAGGCTATTTTAAACCACTACATAAATATCATGCTATACTAAAGATATGTATGAGGACCATCTATATTATATATTTCTTATTATTAACACATTTTAACATGATCATTGCTGTTTCCAATTACATTTTTAGTTATAGAGCATAGAGATGTTAATGTGCTGATATTACACAACCTTCCAAAATGACAGCAGCACAAAAGAGATATTGGAGGTCCAAAGTGTGAACTAAGTAAGTGGGAGGAGTTAGAGAGAGTTGAGCAAATAGACTCAGAGAAAGGAAGGGGAGTGGCCAGCCAGTCTGACTGGGACTTGATAGTCAAAGTGACCAATCAGAAAGGAGATATAGCCAAGATTTCACTTGGACATAACCCACCTGAAGTCTGTCTTTCTTGGGAAATGTCAAGATGACAGGAATGTGCAGCTGTGTGTTGGGGGGGGGGGGTGTTGGGAGGTTGTTTGTTTGTTTCCATTCGGGAGGGGAGGTTGTTTGTTTCCATTGTGTGTGTTATTGCACATTTTGTCTTCTTGGGAGATATGTTTCATTTTACACATTTTTCTCTTCTCCTTTCAGATGACTACACACTTCATGGGCCCGTTTTTGTTCAAGAACCAAGTCATGTCATGTTCCCTTTGGATTCCGAGGAGAAAAAAGTGAAGCTCAATTGTGAAGTGAGGGGGAATCCAAAACCTCATATCAGGTGTGTTGGTTTGAACTCATGCATGCAGTTCCTATTATGAAAACTGGCAAATATGTACATAACACTGATTACAAAGGGAGCTTTTAGAAAGGCATCATAGAATACCCTGGGAAATCTGAATAAATAATGATTTTAAGAAAACAGTGCCCAAGTTCAATAGTTCTGGGGATCAAACATTCTGATTGATCCTCTTTAAAAATATTCACAATTACTACTAAATATTCATAAAAATGGCCAAACTGAAATGTTTCAGTGAAAAATAGGAAATACTCTAGTCTGAAAGTAATTGGATTTGTAAGCTAGCACAGTAAGCTAAACACTAAAGGTCACATCATCGTCCTGATGAACTAGGTGATCTGAGCTTTGCCTTCTGCCATTTCACAGTCACTAGGGTAGCAAGAAAAATGCTGGGTCAGCTAACAGGAGATGTTAATGGGGAAAAAAAAATCTCAGAACAAGTAATAGTCACCTTCCCAAAGGATAGCAAAGCACAGATGTTCCTTTATTTCATATCTTAAGTCTGAGTGGTTTTCAAATGAGATGTAGCTAAAAGGAAAATTAGGAAGTATAAGACTACTCTGAAGAAAATTTTCCCAAGGCAGTAGAAAGAGACGACAAGAAGAAGGGAAATGAGAGTGAGGGCAAGGAAAGGAGGAAGAAGTGAGGACACAATGCAAGTCAGAATCTAATCAGAGATTTAGAAGGAAAGATAAGAAAAAAATGAGGTCAAAACACTATTTAAAGAGAAGGCTCCGAATTTACAAACACATTAAAACGTGCCAGCTACCAATTTAAGAAGCCCAGCAAATTCCAACCAATATACATAAACAATGAACTTCCATCAATCATAGTCCAAAGAGATGATCATAAAAACAATCAGAGTTGGCCAGGCATCCATAATTCATGCCTATAATGCTAGCTACCCAGGAGGCTAAGATCTAGAGGATAATAATTGGAAGCCAGGTTTGGCAGAAAACTCCAGGAGACTCATCTTGAAAATAACCAGTGACAATCTGGGCTGTAGGCATAGGTCAAGTGCTGAGGCATCAGCTGAGGAAACAGCCTGAGTGAGTTTAAAGGTGAAATTAGAGCTCCCATATGACTTAGCTAGCTAGCTATCCTACTGTCGAATGGATGTAGGGCGGGGGGGTGTACCTCTCTGAAGAAGATTAATCAGTATATCAAAGCTACACCTGTATCCCTGTTTATTATAGCATTATTCACAATACCTAAGATACAGAATCAACTGGGATATCCATGATCAGCTGAGTGGCTCAAGAGGATGCAATATATACAGCTGTTCATACACAAATATGAATGAAATTATGCCATCTTCAGCAGCATGGATAGAGCTGGAGGGCAGTATATAAGGAGGAATACATGACACATAGAAAATCAAGTAAAACACATTCTTCCTTGTATGCCAAATTACAGAGTTGACCTATAGAATTTGAGAGGAGCATAGCAGTTACCAGGAGACTATGAAGGTGAAAGTGAAAGACAGAAGAGAGGAGAGGAGAAGAGAGAAGGGAAGGGGAAAGGAGGGGAAGGAATATAGGGGGGAAGAGGAGAGGAGGAGAGGAATTGGATAACAAATATGAAAAATACAACTAGACAGTAGGAGTAAGACCTCCTGTTCTGCAGCACAATAGAGTTACAACAATGAAACGTGTAGCTCAACATAACTGAAAGAGAGGACGTTGAACTTTCCCAGCACAAATGCTGACTACCCAAATTTGACCTTGAGTAGTTTATACATGTATCAAAACATCACACAATACCCTGTATAAATGTATCATTTTTATTCATCCATAGGAAATTAAGGAACAAATAACAAAATAAATATATCTTTAGACAAGTAAAAAGTAAAGTTTGATTCCATCAGATTCTTACTGAAATTCTAAAAGATTTAAGAATAAAAATTATTCCAGAGCCAGGCATAGATGGCTCATACCTGTCATCCTGGCTACTCAGGAAGCTGAGATCTGGGGACCCTGAGTCAAAGCCAGCCCAGGTAGACAAAGCCATCCAGGTAGACAGATGCATGAGACATTTATCTCCAGTTAACCAGCAAAAAGCCAAAAGTGAAAGCATGGCCCAAGTGATAGAATACCAGCGATGAGCAAAGAATCCCAATGATAGTGAAGGCGTGCCCAAAGTTCAAGTCCCAATACTGGCATGTGCATGCAAGAGTGCGTGTGCACACATGCATGCGTGCGTGCACACACACACACGAATCCGAGAAGATAGCCTGTGCTATAAGAAAAAATAATGATGTGTAAATAGGGTGGTATCAGAAATTTCATATAAAGTCGATTGTACTAAGCATTAAGAATTTTTAAAGTGTCTTGTAAATATCAAAAGAGGAAAAATTTTAAATCATAACAATAATAGAAATAAATTGGAAAGTGATAGGCTGGACAAAGAAGCATCTACATAGTAAATATTCATATGTAAAAATAAAATTGAACCTGTACTTCATAGCATATACGAGAATCAATTCCAGCTGGATAGAAAATTTCAATGGGACATTTAAAACAATTTTTTTTAAATGGGCGTACATATTTATAACTATGGAGGAGGAAAACATTTCTTAAAAATGACTGAGAAAGCACAAATTATAAAAAGAAAATATTTAACTTCATTAATATTGAGAACTTCTATTCAAAGGAATACACTGAGAGACACTCCAGTACAAGCTGCAGAATAGCAAAGATATTTGTAATTTATTGGTCATTGTTGAAGGATTGATACCCAGAATATTTTTATAAAGAATTTCCATAAATCAAAATGTAAAAGACCAGTAAGCCAGTAGAAATAGGAGCCAAACAGTTGAGCAAGCTCCTTCAAAAAAAAGAAGAAAGAACAAGAATAAGGTAAATGTAGACAACTCCATCATTCATGAACAGAAACATAAAAGAAAAATGAATCTTAGATAACTGGAAGTAGATTGATGGAGACATTGAACAAATAGAACCCTGGGACGTTTCTAGTAGTGTTTTGAGTTGGTAAAACCCACAAGGGCAGTAAAAGCAGCATCCTTCAGGAAAACTAAAGATGCACTTACCTTTTGAATGAGTTGACCTAATTTCATAATATATTAGGAAAGGAGCATACACCAGAATGTTCCTGCAAGGTAACCTCATGCTGTTATGAAGATAAGTGAATCACAGCTGCATTTAACCCAGGAATGGAGCAAAATAAATGTGAAAGTATGAAATGAGCCATAGCAGAGCACTAAATATATGACTACCACATTAAGTTCAAAAGTGGGTAAGATGGACCCGTTAATGAAGGGAGGAAAAATTTACACTTCTCTCTCAGAGTTTCCCACTGGGCTTGAGATTTCAATGGACCTAAAACAAACCAACAGCAAAGAACGTATAGAAATTTATTGAACACTAGTGTGGTATGGCAAAGAAACCTTCAGTAGGAAAAGATCCACATTGGTGACTGGACACTTGTATGATGCATTGGGCAGTAACTAATAGTGGACACAATTGTGAAACAGCAACTAAGTCATGTGAGAAGGGTAGGAGAAAGTATTTTTAGCAGAGCCTTTTCTCTGAGTCAGCTTCTGGTCATGGATGGTTAAGAACGTTTGCATACAAAAAAAAAATGGCAACCTTCCTCTAGGAATGTCATCTCCTGCACTTAGAAACTAATGAAGATTATAGTGATCAACTATTGCTTTTCAAATGCCTCTAACCAAAATAAACTAGAGCAGCATTTGGGGGTGACTCTTTTAACAAATACAACCATACATGTTTAAAAAAAATCATTCAATTTCACTTAGCATCATCTTATGTGATCAGAAGGGTATAGCTATTGGGCTCTTGTGATCCTCTGCTGTGACTTGCCTAAACCTGTGCTAATTATTCCCAATAAGGGAGACCATAGAGTCCATGTTTCTTTGGGTCTGGCTCACTTCACTTAGTATAATTTTTTCCAAGTCCTTCCATTTCCTTACAAATGGGGCAATGTCATTCTTTCTGATAGAGGCATAAAATTCCATTGTGTATATGTACCACATTTTCCTGATCCATTCGTCTACTGAGGGGCATCTGGGTGAAATGAACTCCATGTTATGGAAATGATTGTTACATCACAGTTGTAACTACTTTCAACGTCCCATGTGTATCTGTAGCTTCTATTATTGATGATGTTCTTGTATCACCTTCCTGTGGTTGTACCTACACTATCTCTGTAATCTTATCTGAGTATATTGGAAACCGTGTATACTGGTATTAGAACTAGGAAATTGGAAGGGAATACCAAAATTGAGAGACACAGGGTAAAAAAAGAGAAACAACTACAAAAGCAATACTTGCAAAACTGTTTGGTGTAAGTGAACTGAACACCTCAGGGGGGGAAAGGGTAAGAGGGAGGGGGGAGGGGGGTATGAGGGACAAGGTACAAGAAATGTATCCAATGCCTAACGTATGAAACTGTAACCTCTTTGTACATCAGTTTGATAATAAAAAATTGAAAAAAAATCATTCAAAACATTATGGAATTGAAAAAGTCCAAATTGAAGATAATCATTAATCATTAAAGGGGAATTATTATAATCACAACAGATACCAGAGACACTAACAGTAATAATAGGATTCCTTTCCTTACACACAGATCTTCATTGACTCATGATTCTTACATATTTCTGACAAATATTATTTTTCCTGTGTTCAAAGTTAAGGAATAGATTAAAAATAGGGCTAATTTTAAGTAAAGATAAAGAAGACATTTAATATTATTAAATATTTATTATTTAATAAAGAATATCTATTGTGTTATGTATTATAGATAATATCTATGTAGATATGATTAAATACTCGTTATATATTATAAATAATATCTATGTAGATATGATTAAATATTCGATTTAGTTATATATATCTACATATACATGTATGTATAGATATGTAACAAAATATAATACATACAGTTAGATATAATATCTAATAGGTTATTTACTATAGATAATATTTACAAATTTAAATTAGATATTATTATTTCCAGACCAGTAAATATTATTAGATAATGTTTAATGATAGGAATTCTATAAAACACTCAAAAATATATGATATGTCATAATATTGAATGGCATCATCAGGAAGGAATCACAGGAACATACAGTGTTACATCATTTGTTTGAGTTTTGTTGTTATTTTTGTACTTATAGACTGTACTAGGGCTTGAACTCAGGGTCTAGGAGCTGTCCCTTAGCTTCTTTGCTCAGGGATGTTACTTTGCCACTTGAGTCACACCTCCACTTCTAGCTTTCTTTTTTGTGGGTGGGGTGTGTAATTGGAAATCCATCTCACAGACTTTCCTGCCTGGACTGGCTTTGAAGCATGATCCTAAGATCTCAGCCTCCTAAGTAGTTTATAGGCATAGGCCTGCTGTGGCTGGCTCAGGATTTTGTTAGATCTTTGTTTTCTTTGTGGTACTGGCAATCAAACCAAGAGTCTCACTTGTAGCTGGGCAAAAGCTCTACCACTGAGTTCCATCCCTGGCCCACTAGCAAACCAGGTAAAGGACACAGACATTCTATGGAAGTTCAAAGTATTCATCGGGTGGGGAGTATGTTAGAATTTATACACTCCTTTATTCATCTATTCACTAGCCACTCAGTTGTCTCCAACGGGGAATTGGCTTAATGATGATCTGGGTTGAGGAAGAACAGTCTCTACCCAACTTCTAAATTCAGTAGCTCTTCCTTGAACTGGATTTCAGATCTCAGCTAAGTTGCTGTATTAGATATGTAACTGTATTATATTAGAATTCTAAAAAAAAAAATATCATCTGAGAAGACAGTATAAGCCTTTACATTAAACAGGTACAATGTCCCAGATTCTGCCTAGGTTTCAAGTACTGAAAGCTTATGATCCACTAGTGATCGTTTGAGGACTTCCCAGCTGTAGAAATAGTAGATTTGCCGCATGTCAATGTGGGTAACAGGTGCTTGGAACGTAAGCATCCTACAAGAAAGTCTAAGGAGAGGTGGGGAGGGAAGATGTCAGTCAAGTTTTCACAGAAGAGGAGATGTTTTCATCCTATTTGACAGTGGCTTACTGCCATATACTTGAGAAAACAAAGTACATTCCAGGAATGGACTCTAGCTAAGGGTGGACTCCATAATTAGAGTGAGCCTGTAATTTATCACCCAATACAGGACACTGTTGGGGAGTGAATGGAAGACCACTGTTAATGATTACTTTGTGACAGTGGCTGGAAATCCAGCAGTGTCCTGAGAAAATCAAAACAAGCAGTTACTCTATGTTGGATCCAGTCAACTCTTGGCTAAATCTATGATTTGAAAATGCATTAGACATTCAACACAAATGTAAGAGTCAAAGGTGCCTAGATAGATAGAGATGAGGAGTTAACAAATCGCAGTTTGGGTACATAGCCAAGTGTTAGTTCACATGATAGCCAGAAAGGAAAACAAATTTTACAGCAGAATTTGCCAGGGCTGCTGCTTTGTTTTTCTCCAAACTGTGACCTTTAATTAACATTGCTTTTGTAACATTGTGTTTTTAGATAGAGGGGCATGCCATGTTATTTAAAACAAGCTGTGAAAGAGAAACCTATTATGTGTGTGTGTGTGTGTGTGTGTGTGTGTGTGTGTGTGTGTGTATTTTTAAGATTGCTAGGAAAGGCTGAGGGTTTTTAATCAAAGGCACTAGCAAGTCATAGCAGTGTGGTTGGCTTGCTTTTATATCTGTAGTAGTTTCCCCTCAATGTAATATAGCCCACTGGTACCTAGGAGTTTAAATCTGCTTCCTACTGAAGGAAAGAGGAAGAGGAAGAGTGAGAAGATCCGGTAATTCCAACATTGTGTCGGGTGAACTTTTAAAGTTTGGTTGACTCTCCAGGTGAATAAGGAGAAGAAATTGCAAAGTGAGCTCTCCAGGGGGATCTGTAGCACCTGGTGTTTCTCCGTTACACCCTTGCTGACCTTTTCACGTTGTGTTTATTCCCTCTGAAGAGCCTTTTCTTTTCATTCTTTCCTGCCCCTCCATTTTGAAAGGATTGACCCAAACCTAGAAAAGTTTAAGAAGTTTTGACTCTCACCAAGTTCCCTTGTATTAATAGTTCCCTCAGGACAAACGACATTACTTATTTCACTCAGCATCCATTTCCAGACAGAACAACCTTCAAAAAGTCAGTGGCAGTATTTTTGCTCTGAGTTTGCAGAGAACAAATTCCAAGTCAGAAAAGCCCTGCCCCTCCCTTAGTACTAAGTTCAGTCAGTGATCAGTGAAAAGAGAAGAGAGGAGAAAAAGAAGAGAGAGAAGCCAACAGAGAGGGAGAGAGAGCCAATTTGCTATCGCAACTCTCTTAGATAGTGTTCTAGCAAAGTCTGTTAGAAAATTTGCCCCTTGCAAAGCTTCACAGTGGTAGTTTGCCCTGTTTCTCTGGAGAGTTGAGTCATGGGTCCTCAGGCAATTCAGAAATCAGTTTAGGAGACACCTATTTGTCTTACGTCCTAGGCAAAGTCTTTTATAAGCATTGCCTCTGTATTGCTACTACTTAACAGATCACTGAAACATTGAAAGTAAAATGTGACTTTTCCAAGAGTGTTTCACTACTCAATGAGATAAGGAATTCAGGTCAACCCACATTCAATTGGAATGAGCATTGACTGCCTTGCAATAAAATGTGTTATAATGCATTGTAATAGAGACCCAACTGCATTTCTCAGAAAGCACTTTATTTTCTAAATAATCCCTTCTCTTTTGCTGTTTCTGTGTAAAAGCAGACACTAAAGTAGATGAACTGACTTTGTGCACAGCATTTTAGTTGAGATGACTGGTGCAGGCAAACCTACAGAGATGTTATTATTCCCACAAATGCTCTTCTCAAAAGGCTCACTTGGTCCCATTCTCAACATCCACACTCTGCTTACAGCTCACATTATATTGCAATTTCCTCTTTGAATTCTTAGATTTGTCATATTAAATCGTTCTACTATCATTTGAAGTGAGAGTTATCACCAGGATGCGATCAAGTGACTAAAAGCAAATGTCTAGTGCTTGCAGTCTGTTCTGGAGATTCATGCACACATCTACCTACTGGAATATAACCTGGCTGTTCTCTTTATCGCTTATTACTTCTTGTCTGTGTCAGAGCACAGAGAGAATTACTGCCAAGACTAAAAACATTGTCAGTTCCTAATACCGACCTTCTTATAAACAAATGTATATAGAGCTATGTCCTATTTTTGTGCCTCTAACTGACTTTTTCTCCCCCTTCTGTTTCTAGCTTTCTGTATTTCCAAACCCCAGATGTGAATACACATTCACTGTTCTGCTGTGTTGTCCTAGAATGCCTCATAAATTGTGTACACTCAAACCTCAAAGAAATAAACTAGCAAAGAAGTAAAATGTTGAGTCCATTAAATCCCACAAGTGTTAGTGAACACAGTGAAGGTCAAGTTCTTAATGACTAAAGTGTAAACACAAAATGATTTGGGTATGGGACACCACAGTGGCTCACTTCTGTAATCCTAACTACTCAGGAGGTTGAGAGTTCAAATCCAGCCCAGGCAGAAAAGTTCATGAGACTCCCATCCTCCCATTAACTAGCAAAAAACTGGAAATGGAGGTATGACTCAGAAAGCACTAGCCTTGAATTAAAAAAAGCTAGCATGCCCTGGCACTGAACTCAAGCCCCAGTACACACACACACACACACACACACACACACACACACACACACACACACATCTGCCTAAACACATGATGATCTTCACTATGTAAAGGAAATTTAGTATTTTTGATATTCTCTTTGATTTTCCAGCACTGGAGCTTGAGCCCAGGTTCTCCTGCATGATAGGCAAAAGCTCTGCCCCCTGGGCTAATGCCCTGTCCTTCTGGTTTCCTTTCTGAGATAGTTAAGCCCTGGAGATCAGGATCCTCCAAACTCTGCCTGCTGACTAGCTAAGGTTACAGGTGTAAACTACCACCTCCCATTATTCTTTGTGTTTATTTGAATCATTATTCTCTGTGCTGCTGTACTTATCAAAAAAATCTCCCAACATGATTGCTACTGTGAGCCTCTTAATAGTTTAATGGTGAATCTTCTTACCCAAGCTTTCCTTTTGAAATTATGTGAGTCACATTAAAATGAACTCAGATTTCACAGGTGATCCCAGTAAATAAACAGAAGAACAGCAAAACTACTTTTTTTGCCAGATAGGAAATAGCCTGATAGGCAGTTTACTCAGGCACTTGACTGATGTTTTGAGGGCCAGTGACTGTGGAGAGCCTCAACGTGATTCACAGTTATAGCAATTGTGTCCCTCAAGCACAACTCTGGATCAATAGAGTTCCTCAGCTTTGTGGTCAGCCACTTTTGTCATATTAAGGAACAAATCAAAGCAACTTTGTTGCAATTGCACCAAATATTCAGCAAGCTACCGGAAAGTGAGGCATTCTGTCATCTGTCTAGACCAATTTAAAGAATGACTGAAAATGAGGAAAAAGGACTTTTACCAAAGGGCTGTATTTGAAGGAAGTTGCAAGAGGTGCTACAGGAAAGGTAGACCCCTAGAGAAAGTCAGGTGGATAGCAAACATCCTCAGGAATCACAAAACAGGTGTTAAATGTTTATTATCACCGTTTACTTTACAGGGCATGCTCTCTGCCTGCCCACTCTAAGGTGTTTCGTGGAGCCATGGATACATTTCTGATTTTTTAAAAGATCACACCTATTTCATGCTATTTGTAGTTTTTGTACATTTTAGACAATTGAGAAATATTGATTGATACTTCAAGGCTTGATCCGCTGACATTTTCATACTATAGGTGGAAGGTAAATGGAACAGACGTTGACATCGGCATGGGTTTCCGCTACAGTGTTGTGGAAGGCAGCTTGTTGATCAATAACCCCAATAAAACCCAAGATGCCGGAACATACCAGTGCATAGCAACAAACTCATTTGGGACCATCGTTAGCAGAGAAGCAAAGCTGCAATTTGCTTGTAAGTAGCAATTCGATCGGACTGAAAATGTAACTTGGACTTTCTATACCATTGGACCAATAACCCTTCGTAACAGTTTTGTTTGAAAAACCAAACAGATTTTAATTGGTTATATGATCTTCTTTACCTTTTTATTTCATATTTAGGAACTATCTCATTTGTAGGAAAAACTGTAACTATGAATGGGAAGATGTGTGCTTCTGTTTGCCTAAGTATTTAGAGAGGTTGAGCATATTATAATTTGCTTGTATGGTGCTTTATGTACACATAACCTCGTGCATGAATTTAAATTTACACATGTGTAAATGTACACATGCAATAAGCCACAAACACAAATTTTAAATAGAATGTCTGTTTTTGTAAAAAAGAACTACCAGTAACCTGGCAATTGATAAAAAGCACTTTAACCACAAATCTTAGAGTTGGGGAAAACCCTCAGCAGTAAATTAATCCTCTCCTAAAATCCTTCGCTTTTTATTTCACAGAGTTGAAAAAAATGAAAGTACGAACAATAACAAATACTAGGGACAAAGTATTCCCTTTTATATTTCTAATTTAAGACACTGAAAATAAAACAAATTGCTATCTCTTAAGAACACTATTGACTAAAAGTTCATGAATGTGTTAAGGGCAGTAGAATTTAAAATTAAGTTCTAAATAAAATCTCAAAGCAAGAACAGTAAGCATGAATTTGAAAATTATCTCCCTTAAAGACAGGTATTCAGCCATATCGTTTTGGGTTTATGTACTAATGTGGGAGAATATATATAAAATCCCTGTTTAAAATCCCTAGTCACATAGAAAAGCATTGATATCAAAGGTTTCATAAATACTGAGTCTATTGGTAGTGATATTGTAGAATAGTCTCATTAACCCAATCCTGTCTGGAAATTCAATAGCAAATATGCCTAACATCTGGTATTTAATCTATGACTGGTGTTTGATGGTATTTTTATTAGTTGAGAAATTAATTTTATATATATATACATATATATGTACATATATACATGCACATGTATATATATGAATCCATGATAATTCTGTTTGTGAATGTCTTCTGAAACTCTTCTAAACATTCTTAGATAAATAAAGAATAGAAATAGAATACATCTGGTTATTTGTAAAAGAACTAAAAAGTTTATTATTTTTTATTAGCTTGCTAATATCTATGCTTTTTTTTTATGTTTTGATTGTTGTTGTTACTTTTGTTCCAGTCCTGGGTCTTGAACTTAGGGCCTGAGTATTGTAGCTGAGCTTTTTTTTTGTATTTTGCTCAGGCTAGTGCTCTACCATTTGATGCATAGCTCCACTTCACCTTTTTTGTAGCTAATTGTTTTTTGGTGGGTTTTTTTTTGGCCAGTCCTGGGGCTTGGACTCAGGGCCTGAACACTGGCCCTGGCTTCTTTTTTTTGCTCAAGCCTAGCACTCTGCCACTTGAGCCACAGCGCCACTTCTGGCCATTTTCTGTATATGTGGTGCTGGGGAATCGAACCCAGGGCCTCATGTATATGAGGCAGGCACTCTTGCCACTAGGCCATATCCCCAGCCCTTTTTGTAGTTAATTGAAGATAAGCGTTTCACAAGCTTTCCTGACACAGGCTGGCTTAGCACTATGATGCCCACATCACAACTCCTGAGTAACTATGATTACAGGCATGAGCTACAGGCACCCAGCTATGCTTATTTGTTAGTAATGGCAAATTAATCATTATAGAGTCATTTTATTAAAAACTCATAGAGGGTTGGGAGTTTGGCTTAGTGGTAGAGTGCTTGCCTAGCATGCACAAAGCCCTGGGATCAATTCCGCAGTACTGCATACGCAGAAAGAGCTGGAAGTGGTGCTGTAAGCTCAAATGCTAGAGCTCTAGCGCTAGCCTAGAGAGGCTCAGGGACAGAGCCCAGGCTCTGAGTTCAAGGCCAGGACTGGCAAAAGAATAATAATAACCCTCATAGAATCATGAATGCTTAAAATAGGGGGAAACTCACTACACAATAAATCCTACAGTTTTTGAATTTTGCATTTCATAGTACAGAAAAAAAATATTTTAGAGCTATGTCAACCAAAAAATAGAGATGGTTGTATCATTTTATTTTTATATCATACATTTAGCAAATAGATTATCAATTTTCAAGACTATCCTCTTATAAAAATTCAGGCATTTTTTTTACCCCTGGAGTATCAGAAAGACAGAATTTTCCATGCAGGAGTAATTATTTAAATAGCATTGTTTGCCTTAAGGAAACTTTACCCTATGTATTTGGTGTGGGTTGGCATGAGGACCAATATTTGAAATTCAGCATGTTTATCCTGCTACCTCAGTGCTTCCTACACACATCCTCCACCAAACCATTTACTGATAATCATTCACTTTAAAATTGTAGTGATAGCTGGTCTGATCACCACCAAGCATCCCAGTATAGAATAACCCAACCCTTCCTTAAAGTTGAGCTAAATAATATATGTGTTTCTATCATCATCCCTTCCAATTCTCACTGTATGATTCTGATTAGAATACATTTTTTAGGATACAAAAATCATCTTGTCTCATAATTCCTTTCTCCTTCAAGTACTTATTCCACAAAACAATGCACTCACTTATTTTAATTCATCTATTAAGCTGTATACATGGTAGAAATTTATTTGTAGAACTGAAGAAATTCATTTATATGTTACCCACTGAAAATTAGTCCTATTTCCCCTATAGGTACAAGATGCAAGTGACTAGTTTTCCTATCACCTGGCATTTATGTAGTGAATTCAAATTAATTAATTGTTGTTGAGCAAATCAAGGAAGAGGAGCTGGATGTTAAGTCATGACACATAAAGATGAGTTAGACAATTGAATTCAAGGATCTTTCTAATGGCATTTTGGTATTTGTGTGGATGTGGGTGCAAGCCTTTCTACTTTAAAGTTGTTCAGAGGAAAGTTGACATCTCAACTCCAGATATGTGTTGAGGGGTATGTGTTGAGGTGTGGAGCCTTAGCTAACTACATTACAAAGATGGTTGTTAAGGTTGGCGCTGGTAGCTCATGCCTCTAATGCTAGCTATTCAGGATGCTGAAACCTGAGGCTCATGGTTCAAGTCCAGCCGGGGCAGTAAAGTCTGTGAGAGGCTTATCTCCAATTTACCACCAAAAGCCGGGACTGGAGCTGTGGATCAAAGTGGTAGAGCACTAGCCTGGAGCCAAAAGAGCTCCAAAATGGCTCCCAGGTCCTGAGTTCAAACCCCACAACTGAGGGGGAAAAAGACAGTTGTCTTCATGGAATCTATCAAATGTTCGATCACAAATGGTTTCTAATCTGGAAAGTCAGCCTGATTGTGTCCAGAATCAATCCTTTATTTAAGAACAGCTTTCTTTTCAAACTGAGAGTTGCCTTTCCAGCTTTCACTTCCTCCTTCCTCTGACATACAGCAAGGAAACTTGCTGGGGTCATGGCTCAAGACAGCTTGTCTCCTAAACAACAAGAAGCTCAGGTTGAATATACCTTTGATTTTTCCATCGACAAACTGAATCAGATGATAGGACTGAGTGTGGAAGTGATAGGATTCATTATTTTTATTCATCAGGTCAAGGGTGTTCCAGAGTTTCTGTCTATACATAGTGGGGCACTACAGCCCAGTCACCCAAGCTACCGCACTTCTCTACCCAACCATCCCAAATGAAACCTACTTGATACTCATTGCACCGTTGCTCACATAGCAATTCTTCTTTGAGTCATAGACAGTGATATTTAAAACATTAAATGCCTGTCTAGGCCAATCACTCGATGGTAACAAAATGATTGCATAGCATGAGTCCATGGGTTTCATTTCCAGCACCATATTAACTAATTAATTGGACACCTGCTCAATCACAAAAATATAAATCATTACTTTTTTTTAAGTTGGGTGTATGGAGCTGAGAAGCTGAGCTAGTGATGAAGATTAGGTGTGATGGAGTGTTGATAATTGCTCTGTGTCATTTGCTCTGTACCATCATGGCTGTAGAGCTCAGATGTCTCATAGCAATCTAGGAGATAACCACATTTCCCTCTCCACATCATACAGCCTAGGAAAAGCCCAATAATGATTCCTAGCATAAGAATGGTGTGCAATGACTTTTCTGTTTCCCTTTTTTTTCCCTCCTTCCTTGTCTCTTTGAAATAAGAACAATCCATACCATTTTTGGTTAAGTACAGTTAATAAGAACATAAATAGGCCTGGAGACTTCTTTGGAGTCAAAGTTATCTTTCAGTTGTATGTCTGTGACCTATCCTTATCCATAGAACAATAGTTATCTGCTTTGCTGTGAGAATTAAGAATTCTGATACTTGTAACATGTCTTGATCATTGCTTAGCACACAGTAAGGCTTAATGAATGGAAGATATTACTAGATGTTTTGTTGCTCCATATTAAACATTATGCTCAGCATTTTGGAAGCACCATTCTCAACATAACCCAAAGATGTATAGACAGTATTTTTTATTTATAAGCAAACAACTTGAAGATTAGCAAAGGGAAATAACTTTCACCAAAGTGAAGGGGTGGAAAAGGGATCTTAAAGGAGCCTGGACCTGTGACTCCTGAGATTACCTGGCATTTTACCTGTGCAACTCAATCTGAGCCACCAATAACAGTCTTTCCGAATAGAATTCATACACAAAGAACATATTAAAGTAGCTGCTAGGGGCTGGGATTGTGGCTTAGTGGTAGAATGCTTGCTTGGCATGCATGAGGCCCTGGATTCGATTCCTCAGTACCACATAAACAGAAAAAGCTGGAACTGGGGCTGAGACTCAAGTAGTAGAGTGCTAGCTTTGAGCAAAAGAAGCTCAAGGACAATGCCCAAGGCCCTGAGTTCAAGTCCCAGGACTGGCACAAAAAAAAAGTAGCCAGGAAGAGTTTCTTGGTAGAACCCAGATTAGATTTGCTCATTTTGTTTGCAACCTTTAGTATATACATCCATCATATATTTTTATTTGCAATTTTTTAGTTATAAGCATTCTTGATATCATTATACTGTTGATTTATAGATAATATGCAAAAACTAAAATGTTGTATACAAACATAATTATGCATACATTGCAACTCTAATTTTAATATAATTAGTTCCAGGTTTCATAACGAGAACAATTAATAACAATATTTCTGCTCTAAAAGTTAAGATGCAAATTTTCAATTTATCCCAAGTACATTGTAAAACACTCTGAATATTGATATTTTATGGTAAATAACCATGGGTTAGTAAGCTGTTTTTTCCCTAAGTAGTAAATGATATATTATTATAAGTTGCTTATTCTCATCTCATTCCTCCCCCATATGTGAACCAACATGCTCCTTTACTGTAGATTGTTACAAAGAGCTTCCAAGAGAATAATCTAATGATTTCAAATGTTAGCTTGTCAAGCTGATTGCTTCTTAAACATTGTTTGGGGCCCTCTTCCTGGAAGTTTTGCTGTTAAATAACCATTCAGAGCTGCAAAACAAAAAATGGAAGTGCTGTCTCATCTCAGATTGTGGAGAACTATAATTCATACATAAGTACCTCCCAATTACTCATGGTAAAAGTCACTCATTTAACAGAATTGTCTTCTGTGCCTACGGAGAGATTGGCACTTTCTTGCCAAGGGTGTAGCAGGGTAAGTTTATCTGTGGATACCTGGCTTAAGGTAGGGAAAAAAAGTAAAGTATAACGTATATATGTTTATTGGAACTAGAGATGCGAAGGGGAATATCAAACTGGAGAGACAAAGGATAAAAGACAACCAATGCAACAGCCATACTTACAAAGCTATATGCTGTAAACCAACTGTGTAACTCATGGCAGAGGAAGGAAATAGGGAGGGGGGAAGGTAGGAAAAAAATAAGGGAGGAGGTAACAAATGTACTTACTGCCTTATTATGAGACTGTAACCCCTCTGTACATTACTTTGACAATAAATAAATTAAACAAAACAAAACAATTTTCACACGTTTCTGCCCAGGCTTTGAACTCTCAACCTGCTGAATAGCTAGGAAATTACATAACTCAGCCACCAATGCCCAGATCAGCCAACTTTGTTTTTTGCCAGTCTTGGGGCTTGGACTCAGGGCCTAAGCACTGTCCCTGGCATCCTTTTGCTCAAGGCTAGCACTCTACCACTTGAGCCACAGTGCCACTTTTGGCTTTTTGTTTGTTTATGCGGTGCTGAGGAACCAAACCCAAGGCTTCACGCATACAAGGCAAACACTCTATCACTAAGCCACATTCCCAGCCCTCAGCCAACTAGTTTGAGAACACAGGATGGAAGTCATAGCCTTGATAATAAAAATTATGTATATATGAAAATATTATACCCTATTTCCACTCGGGATTTTTGGCAACCTGGCTTTTGATGTCTGCTCATTGCTTCTATTTGCTACAACTTTCAGATGTTCATTGTTTTTTTAATTGAAAAACAAGCTTATTTGTCTTTCATAGTCAAGAGTAAGGATGGCAGTTAGTCAGAACAGTAGCTGAGCGTTTGATAACAGGCCAAACCCAAGACTGGCTTGACTGATTTTCAATTAGGAAAGCTGTTTAGACTGTCAAACTTTTGTTTCTGAGCAACAAAATGTTGATAGATGATTGTTTGGATAAATAATTTGGGAATATGTAGATCAATGGAAACTTAATCAACTTTGGGAACATTTGGATGTCAAAACTGAAAACATTTATCAGTGCAGCTCTTTGATCTTTAATGAATGAGTATATTTATCTCATTTGACTAGTTAGAAGTATTTAAACCAAAGCTTGCTGACTTTCTGTATTAGTAGATAAGTTTCTGCCTCTGAGAATAGGACCAGAAAAGCATTAAATAGTGGCAATGGTTGTCTGTTGAAATTTTCATAATGTAAATCACTCATTTGTTAGCTAAGTCTCCTTTCTCCTCACATTGGGATCAATGTGATGGGAAATAGTAGTGTCTGATTTAAAACCATCAATGAATTCCAGAGATTTTTTTAATCGTTCAGAAACAGTTAACAAATACAATCTATATGAAAATTGACTATCAAGATCCAGCAGGGGTCCAAACAAACCTATTCTGACAGATCTTCAGAAAACACTGAGGCAAAAACTATAATAACCTCAATTATTGTAAGAGGTAATGAAGCTACTCCAATATTTTTGTGCATTGTTTCAAACTAACAATTCAGTCAATACATGAAAATAATTTTATAATTTTCAGGTTCCAATTTTGCATGTTATATTTGTTTGTCCATAGTCAGGAGTTAACATTAATGGGACATATAGCAGCTATTCCTGAAAAAAAAGTATGAACTTCACTCTAATCAATCTAATCAATGTCCTGCAAACCGTAGTATGCTTAGGTATGGCTCCTCTAAGACTGAGTTGGCCATCTGCAGAATATTGAATGATCACTACTGAAGACTAGATGTCCATTTTGCTCCCAAATCTATATTGAAGTCCTAATTTCCAGTGTGGTGGTATTAGGAGATGGGACCTTTGGTACGTACTGATTAACTCACAACAGCACAGTGCTCAAAAATCAGAATGGTTCCATTCACAAAGGAAATTTACAAGAGCATCCTTGCCCTTTCTGTCACATGGTGATCTACAAACCAGGAGCTGGCCCTCAAACCTATCAGTATATCTTAGACTCCGGAGTGTAAGAAATATATTTCTTCTATTTCTAAGCCACTTAGTCCATTGTATAATTTGACTGACTATGGCATCCCTAAACTGACTAACACAGTAACCCCCAAAGATATCTCTATCCAGAAATTATGTTGGGTTTTGTTGTTGTTGTTGTTGTTGTTGTTTGTTGTTTGTTTTGCCAGTCCTGGGCTTGGACTTGGCCTGAGCATTGTCCCTGGCTTCTTTTTTTTTTCTATATATGTGGTGCTGTGGAATCGAACCTAGGGCTTCATGTATATGAGGTGAGCACTCTTGCCACTAGGCCATATTCCCAGCCCTCTATCCAGAAATTATAAATGTGACCTTCTTTTGAAAAAAAAAAAATCATCTCTTCAGATGTTATATCTGGTGACGAGATCATCCAGGCTTACCCAAGGTAGAGCCAAAACCCAAGAGCAAGTGTCCATATAAGAAACTGAAAGCAGGACAGGCATAGTGGCACATACCTAAAATACCAGCTCCTTGGGAGGGAAAAAGAGGAGGATCACAGCTGGAGGCTAATCTATAGAAAGCAAGACTCCTGTGTTAACAAACAAGTAGTGTATGGTAACACCTGCTGTAATTTCAGCCACTCAGGAGGCATAGGTAGAAGGACCAGTGTTTGAGGCCAGCTTGACCAAAAGGATAAACCTCTAGCTAAAAGTAGAATTAAAGCCAAAAGGACAGGGACACATGAATCAAGTGGCACAACATTTGTGTGAGATCTGGAATTCAAATTTCAGTAGCCACTTCTGCCCTCCCCCCAACAAAAAAAAACAATGGTTAGAGGTAACAATAAATTTATTCATTAAAAATGTACTCGCTGACATACGTATGAAACTGTAACCACTCTGTTCATCACCTTGACAATAAAAATAATAATTTTTTAAAACATATAAAGAGGAAGACACACAATGATTGGAGAGCTGTAACTGAGGACATGAAAAGTTGGAAGAAACAACCAAAAACTCCTTCATTAGAGTCTCTAGACTGAGTATGACCTCGCTGACACCTTGAATTCAGCTTTCCAGTCTTAGAAGTATAGAGGAAAAAGAAGTCTTTTTCAAGCCCTCACGTTGATTTTTTTTCTGCCTGACCACATTAATGAAGAAATATTAATTAACTAACTTAAGTCTGAAATGGGGTGCATTTGTAACTTTGCTGTAAGTGGAAAAGAATTATGAAATGTAGAATTACCCATGCAAGTGGTGTGTCACATTATGCATTGGCCCTGGAGAACATTGCTAGGGTTTTGAATATGATATGACATAATTTGGTCAAATGAAGAAAATGGTAGTGGCAGAAATTCAGAACAGAACCTTTCCCTTTTGCCAGCGCATCCCACCACCCTCGAAGAACAACCCTTCCTAGGCATCTAGAACAGACAGCATGGGCCCTTTCACCACCAGGCAATGGTTTGAAATGTTTCCGAGGACTCGGTCAGCAGAGTCCTGCTCTCTCTGGACTTTTTCCTCTAGGTCATTTCCTCTGGATTTGACCCCTTTGTCTGGCACATTAAAGCCCTAGCAACTAGCACTTCCCACGTTTAGAGTGACTGACCGACCTGCAGCTCTAACAATTCCACTGTGGCCTCTCAAGCATTGTTATTGCTCATGTTATGACACTTGCAGCCCCAGAAAACCTCTGTGCTAGCAAGGGTTAACTTCCGCCCTCCTCTCTACCAACACCTTTCCCTAAGTGGGCCCTAATGTGAATGGGCCATTTACCTCCTGGCTGACTTGTCCTTTTATGTATCACGCCAGCTCCTTTTTTTTTTTCTTTTATTTCCTAGCTACAATAAACAGTCCCTTTAGAGAGCAAAGCATGATTTAGGGTTCAGAGGTTAAATCTCAAACTCAAAGGCATCATGAAATGATGTGTGTGTTTTCCAAGAGCTAAATTATTCTGTCAGAGATTTCACTACAGATTAAATTCTGTACCAGCCACTAAACATTCAGTGGATGGCACTGCGGGTCAGCCATGTATTCCTGAAATATGTATTTAAGATACATACTAATTATGAACAGAGCATTAATTTGCTCCCAAACACTTGCATTGTGATATATCATTAGCATTTCTGATTAGTTCATTTTTTTTTCATAGTACCTACATTTGCTTTCCAAAAGGAATGCCCTCTTAGGCAATGAGCAATCTGTTAGCTCAGCCTCATAAAAGTGAAATTAATCATATCTTAAAGAGCCTGCTTTAAATATCCCGGTAGGTAGTGTATTGGAAAAGGTAAGTGGTTATCAAATACATTTTCTTATTTTTTTTAATTTTCAATAACTACTTTTCTCTTGCCATTCTCAGTATTCTCACAGAAGGTCAGGGACTTTGTGAATAGGGGCTTCATAAATGTTGATATGGTAAATAAAACTGAATGAACAACATGTAAACTAATGAAAGAATATCTGAGTAACAAAAATGCCTTGGCATTGAAGATCTTAAACATTCTATTTCCTCTAAATCTTTTTTTATCAATAACTAAGAAATATTTTTTTATATTTCAAAAATTAGGAGGTACTCTCCAGCATATTCTCAGTATCCTGCTTTAGTTTCCCTAAAGAAATTCACTGAGGAAGTGTTGCCTCTGACTTTCAGTGTTATATGTTAGTTTAACAGCTCTATTAAGATATAGCACATTTCATATAATTAATGAACATAGGGTGAATAATTCAATGACCTGTATATGTAGAGTAACTTGTGTAGGCACTGTCTAACTTGTGAATATTTTCATTTCAGAACCCTCAAACCCTTTGCCCACACTCTATCTCCATTCATTTTTGTTCTGACAACCACAAACCTGCTTTCTGTCTCAATGGCTTGCCTATTCTAAACATTTCATATAGATAAAACTATAATTATGTGGGCTTTTGTGACTTGTCTCTTTGACTTAGCACAATGTTACCATGATGTAGCTGGCATAAGCACGTTTTTGTTTTTTTTTAACAGTCAGAAAAGAAATAGATCATCATACAGATATAATCCCATTTTACTTAGGCAGTCATCTATTGGCCATTTGGATTGTTTCTACTTTAAAGCTTTTATGAATAATGTAGTTGAACATTCATCAGCAGGTTTTATGTGGACCTATGTTATTATTTCCCTTTTGTACATTCCTAGAAGTGAAATGCTTAATGTTTTCAGCAGTTACCAAATTGTTTTCCAAATTGGCTACCCATTTTGTCATCCTACCCGCAGTGTATGACAATTTCCATTTCCCTGCCTGCACACTCGCACAGGGAATTTTATGCCCTTTGTATTTTAGCCAACCTATGAATACGTGTGTCATTGGGATTTTCATTTCCTTGCTTGATGCATAATGACGATAAGCAAAGTTTCACAACCTTATAGGCTATTGATAATTTGTTGAAATCTTTTACTCATTTACATTTATTTTCTTTATCTTGTCATTATTGAGTCATAATATTTGTTCACTGTAGATGTCCCTTGTTATTAATTGATTTGCAATTTTTTAAATTTTTTCTGGATTGCATTCTCCTTTCTTGATAATGTCTTTTTATGCTTTTTTTCTTTCTTTTTTAAATTTAATCTTCCTGTCAAGGTGATGTGCAAAAGGTTTACAGTTACATATGTAAGGTAGTGAGTACATTTCTTGACTTGTCATAATTGTTACCCCATCCCTCATTTGTCTCTCACCTTCCCTCCCCACACCCCCCAGTTGTACAATTATTTTCCAATATATTACCTGTGAGCATCGCTATTGCATTGAATCACCCTTTAAATTTTGCCTCCCCATTTTGATGTCCCCCTTCTCTTCCCTAATTCAGATAAGCAGATATGCAATACCCAGGATACCAAAATCAAATACTGTGATAACAAAGGATAAACCATAGGAAGGAAAAAAGAAAAAATTTCACATAGTACATTAAAAATAAGGACATAATGAAAAATATCTTGTTTCTATATCTTGGAGTTCATTTAGCTTAGCATTTATGAAGTCCAAGGAATCCGGACTTTTTTTTCTTATGTTTTAGATGTGGTTTCTGTCATATATAAGGAACTATTATCTAATTCATGGTCACAAGAACTCCTACATTTTTTTCAAATAATTCTGTAAAGTTACCTATAAAATTTTGGCCCAATACTCATTTTGAATTAATTTTTGTACATGCTGGTGTATTCTTTCAAGAGAATGATACTTTATTCATTCATTCATTCATGCTGGCACAGGGGCTTGAACTCAGGGCTTCTCACTCCTGCTTAGCCTTCCCCTGTAAGCAAAGCTTTTAAGTATGCAAGATACAGTACAATGTTGATAAATTTAGGATTGTTTCATTCAACAATATCACAATAGTGCTTTATGTTGAACTACTTTCCATTACTATCACAAAACACCCAAGATAATAAACTGAACTAGAAATGATGCATTTTTGCTCACACTTTCAACGACTTCAGTCATGCTTACTTGGCCCAGCCCCTTTGAACGGGGGGTGATGGCTCATTGTGTAAGGAACACACAGTGGAGGAAGTTTACTTATCTCATGGCATCCAGGAAGCAGGAGAAGCAGGAAGCAGAAAGAAGGAGGCTCGTCCTCTGAAGACAGGCCTCTAATGATCTAACTTGTTTCTTCTAGGCCTCTCCCTCTTAAAGTATTTACCACCTCCTGAGATTGCAACAGGCTGGGGACTAAACTTTTCAACACATAAGCATTGAGTAAAATTCAGGACCCAAACTGGAGCAAACTTTACTGACTGAATTCACTACTCCCCAGATTAGCAGGAGAACTCATTTGTCCTTACTTCCCTTTTCCTGAGTCACAGTGATGCTTTCTACAAACATCCCAACAGCAGTGCTTGAGCTTTTCTCCCAATAGTCACCATTTCTTCACAGGTGATACATGGTCTGCAACCTCAAGGAGATATAGTTATCTTCTGTAAGAACTATTAAGAATGCAAAGGACTGTTTAACATTAGCCAGTGTATCTTTATTTCTACCTTTTCTAGGAGCTGGGGAGAGGTAGTAAAGTATGCTTGCATAGTTAAAATTGCCTTCCTGAGTTTTCCTAGCACTGAGGATATTCTGACCCAAGGATTATTTTAGATTGGGAATTTTTCTATCTCTACCCAACTATAGGATCCATGTTGAATTGGGCTCCTAATCCCTGGTAATAATCAAGCCAATGGATGCTCAAGGTTCTTACATACAATGGTGAAGTATATCCATGCAACTAATGCACATCCTCCCATATATTTCAAGTCACATTTAGATTACTATATAATGCCTAATACAGCATTGATGCTATGTAAGTAGCTATTAAAATGTTATTTATAGAATAATAACAAAAATAATGTCTGTGTATAATAAATTCTTCTCAGTCTCTTGTTGGTTGAATTTGTGGATATAGAATTGGTATATTTGGAGGGCTGACTTTACTGTGTAATGTATAAGATCTCCCAAATTTATGCAACACTTTTCATTTTCTCCCCTGGCTTTGTGTCTGCTAAGCCATTTATATAGGACTGTAGAAAGGTTGTGTAACCTTAAATTACTTTCTAACCACACCCTCACTCCTGATGTTAGTGTTGTTGTCTACACAATGAGCATAATGATCGTATTTTTTAATGATAAAGTCATAAGAATTACATATGCCTGCTCAATGTAATTTGAATTAACAGGCTTTTGTTGAGTCACATAGAGGTTGACATTGACACACAAATGCTATGCTTTCTCATCTCTCTGGTCAAGTATTCTAAGATTTGTTACGCTGTATGATAATTACAAGGTTTCATTTGGTCAGATGCTCTATATAGTTTGTATATGGAATCATACTGGCCCCATGTTTTAATATGTGACTTTTTTTAAGATCTGGATGCTTGTCCCATGTTCAAAGGTTTTTTTTAACCCAATTGACAGTTGCCATCTCTAGGACATTAAGCTTCTTTTCACTTCAGCCCTCTTGCTCTCCTATGTATAATTTCAGTAACAGTAACACAAGTTGTTGAAGTCTTTTTTAATGATATTTTTCTTTCTTTGTGCCCGTGTGTGTGTGTGTGTGTGTGTGTGTGTGTGTGTGAACGTGCCTATAGGTACACATGCATATACATGCTGGGATTTAGACTAGAATCTTGTGTATGCTAAGCATGTGCTCTACCATGTACCTTTATCCCAACCCCATACCTGAGATCATAAGAAGTAATTCGAATTAGTTAACCAGTTCTCCATTCATAGACTTGGCACTGCTTTTGTATATTTGAAAAACCAACTACCTTTGGAAAATAATGGTATGCCATTGAGACAAATGTGTTGGAAAAACTTGAGCTGTTGATATTCAGTATGGAGAAAAGAAATCCTCTATCACCAGGACTTCTAAATCACAGTTTGATACACAGGCATAGCAGGATTTGTTTATGGATTTTTTTTGTTCCAAGTTTGAGTATCACCTGCCCCACCACCCTGGGGAAGCAGTCTCATTCCCAATGACAATTTCTGTTACATCTCCCCTGATTACAATCTATAATTTTATCTACCACTCTACCTGCTGCTTGGCAGCCTCTGACTCTACCGGCAGCTCACTGGGTTCCAGGGATTTTGGCTAGGTACAGAACTGGATAACTCACTCTATGTAAAAGCCAGGGTGGGAAGGGAAGCTAGTAGAAATGGCAACCATGAACATTTCCACACTGCAGAGCTAACATGAAAAATAAACTCCAGAGACAAAGATGAATGTGTTTTCCTTTTGGAAGAGAAATTGATATAAGAGAATGGAGAGAAGATAGTCATCTAACTTGATTACTTTTGTTCTTAGTGATTGGTTGATCAGAGATGTGTACACAAATAAGTTCTCCATCTACCTTTTTTTTCAAATTTTTATTATCAAACTGATGTACAGAGAGGTTACAGTTTCATACGTTAGGCATTGGATACATTTCTTGTACTGTTTGTTACCTTGTCCCTCATACCCCCCTCCTCCATCTACCTTTTATTTGTAATTATTAAAGATTATAGATGTATATTTATTAGCATATATTAACTATACAAAGAAGCCTGATTATACTAGACCTATGCATGCATATAAAGTGCTTTAATCAAATCACCCCTCTGTTACTCTATTTTTATTTCTCTCTGCCCCCTTATAAAAAAAAAGGATGGATGTTATTATTGTATTTCCATGGAGGTATATACAGTGCATCTATTTTTGATTAACATCCACTAACTATAGGAGAGGATTTCATTTGGACACATCTACATAGGCAAGTAATGAACTTTGATCAGAACTTATCCCCTCCATCATTCTCCCTCATCCCATGTCCCTGCTTCCCACCTCAATTTCAACAAACTTCATGCATTCATTTCCATATAAAATCTTTTGACCCTATTCACGCCTCCTTCACCTTCTCCATTTCCCATCAATAGATAAGAGAAGTAATAATGAGTCCATAGATGGTGATGCTGAGACTCACTTTGTCTCTGTGGTCTGCATGTGACATTGACACGAAGAAGTCTCCATTGGCAGTTCCCTGATGATAGCAACCATGACCTGATTCTCATTCCCCTGGATCCTCAGAGCCACAAGCAACACTCACTTGATAACTATCTTCTCAAATTAAATGGCCTTACCGTCTCCAAGTTTGCACTCTGAGAAAAATTCAAACTACTACAAAGCAGAGGGTGCATAAGGTCCCTTGTTGTTTGCCAGAAAACATTTACATAGAAACGTTCATGGAGTTGAGGTTTTCAAGTGGCCGAAAGGAAGATGAATAGTTGATGAGTGGCACGTAGAGATGATCAACGGCATTACATCTGTGCTTTTGTGACTTTTCCTTTGAACATCGCTGTCATTTCCTGCTAGAAATAAGACATCACAAACAGATCCTTCATTTGCCCAGGTGGCTTTGATGTCCCAAGAATGAATGGGGAGTCACACTGTAAGCATCTTCCCTACTTAACCCTGTCGGTGATAGAAAACCTTGCAATTTAAGCTTGTTTTGAAGGTAAACCAGGATATTTTCTCTTGTGTTATCAATATGTCATCAACAACAACAAAAACCCATGTTACTACAGTTAGCAGGTAAGCTTGACTACTTGGCTCAATATGAAATTTGTTATCTGTGAATTATCTCGTGGCTGAAATTAGGGTGGACAACACTGGATAAGTATGACAAATTCATTGCACACTAGGTGATATACGGAGGCAGCTTAACCGAGTTCACCTTGCAAAAATCTTGATGACGTTTCCTAAATTCTTAGTAATGGCAATGAGGACTGGAAAGCTCAGGAAACTGTCAAAAAAAAAAAAAAAAAAAAGGTCCTTTGGACCTTTGTATTCATTGCTTCATTTTCCATTTGAAATTCTAACCCACTACCATCATGTCTTGAAGAATGAACTGGAAGTTAAACGTAGCAGCACTATTCTACTGTTTAGAAAGTGCTTTCATATCGATTACATCTTTTGTTCTTCAGAAAGGCCCATGAGTAAAATGTATCACCACCACCACCATCTCATCATCATCATCCTTCCCATTTTACAGACACAGAATTTACAACTCAGACACAAAAAGTGGCTTCCTCAAGTTTGTGGTGCTAGGAGTCCGATCTAGGATCCAAAACTATATAGCTTCAAGTTTTAATGTCTATTGGCTATATCATGTGGCCATTGCACTTTAAACAGATTCAATTTAGAGGCAAAGGAAATATCTTGAGTAGTGAGATAGCTAGTGTCTGTCATCATTATGTGAAGATTTGCAGGTGGAATCATCTTCAAATTCTAATTCCCAAATCTTGTCTATGATAAACTATCTGCCAATCTGTAAAAAGAAAAAAAAAGTGCTATATTTTATAGCAAGGTAAAGTTCTATCCACAGAAAGGAAAAGTTTTCTTCTATGTTCTTCCTTTTGTATTTTAAGATTTAAAAGTTTTATCCTTCGTGAATTCATGATGTTCAATGGTTATTGTAATAGCAATAGATATCAGTGTTGGTACTTAGAAATATATAGGCACATGCCTTAAAATTCTACTTCATTCAGCCCTAACTAGTATTTCTTTGTTTAAAAAAAAAAGCTGACAGAATAGTGGCAGGTAAAAGCACTTCTTGCCTGCAGCTTAGGTCCTTGAATATCATCATTAGAGCCAAGTGTTCACAACAAACAAACATGGCCAGTAGCTCCCCCAAACCTGGCAATGTATATCTGTGTAGCACATTACTTTTTGGGCTTCTTCAATAGTGTCTAGAAGTCATACCCTTCCACAGAGATTGCAAGGTCAATAAATGCAGAAGAATGCAGAGAGTTAAACATAGTCTTCAAAATTCCTTTGAGTTGTGAGTGTGAATTACATCATTGGAGACAGGCATCCTGTTTTTCTCCAAGGGTTGAAATACATGTTTCTTTAGGGAAGCAGCAGATGAAGAAGTTAGCTAGAGGTTAGAGCCATGGTGTGTGAAAATAGAAACTAAGAAGTAAAATAGATTTGGATAGGTTTCTTACCTCCAATAGAATATGGGAAACTGACCATAGCAACTGCCTAGTGGGTGGAATTGCCTGCACTACTTACACAATAGCTTTTTGTTCTCAGATAGGCCAGCCCACTGTGTAGACACCAGCAAGTGACTTTGTCTCTCTGATCCAAATTTCATTTCCTGCATGACAGGAATGATATCACTATCAAGGGCTGACACAAGGATCAAGTGAGGCAAAATATGACCATACAGTTTTCTTCCAAAAATAAAAGGAAGATATACTTTGTTGATAACAATACAATAAAGGCTAGGTATCACTGACACTGAAAAGGCAAACAAACAAAAGAAAGCCAAGTAGGAAGGGAAGAGAAGAGAAGAGAAGAGAAGAGAAGAGAAGAGAAGAGAAGAGAAGAGAAGAGAAGAGAAGGGAAAGGAAAGGAAAAGAAAGGAAGGAAGGCAGGCAGAAAGGAAGGAAGGAAGGAAGGAAGGAAGGAAGGAAGGAAGGAAGGAAGGAAGGAAGGAAGGAAGGAAGGAAGGAAGGCAGAAAGGAGGAAGGAAATAGAAAAAATATCTAAAGTGTCTGAAAGGGATAAAAATCAACAAACAAACCTTGTATCCTAACAAAAGATAAAGACATAAAGTATTAATTCCCCCCAAATTATATGATAAATGAAAAGGCAGCAGTGTACACAGCATGTTATGAAAGCAACACATAACCCATTCTGGGGTACACAGTATGCTCCCCAGGAGAGAGGATGACAGAGCCAAGTCTTGACAGATGGTTGAGAGTTAGAGAGGCCAAGAGAACTGGCAAAGGATTCTATGCAACAAGAGCAGCAGAGCCAGCATTTTCATGGATAAGTAGGAGACGTGGGAACACTCCATAGATCAAGGTTGTCAAGTATGAAGGGGACATTGGAAGTTAAGAGATTGCATAGAAGGGCAAAGGCCAGGTCATGGAGGGCCTTGTTTGACATGCCAGTGAGATTTACTTAATCTTTTAGTAGCTAGTGATTTCTCATGGTTTTAGGCAAAGGAGAGATATAAATGGGTCTGCACTTTAGAAATCAATTACTGTGGCTTCATTTTGGAGTGTACATTTAAAGGCACGGGGTTATCAGTGTCTGGGAATACAATAAGAGGACTTAGCAACATTCCAGAGAGTTGATATGAGAAGAGACATGACTGGATACTATTCGTGCGGTGAAGTGATTGGGGCTTGATGGATGGGTGAGTTAGGATTGAATTCTGTACTTAAGTATAGGACTACCAGGCTAATGTCTTGTATCAGGAGAAAGTTTAGGGGGGAAAAAAGACTATCTGTGGAGAACAACAGTTTACAAATTTACATACAGACATACTAATTTTATGATTTGTCTTCCAAACCTAGATGCACAGGTGTATGGAAGAGCCCATGATTAACCATTTTGAGGAGATCATAAATGTAAATCTTAACTGTCTCAGGGAAACTAGAATGCAAAGTTACCTTATTGATTGGCTATCCTGTGGGTAGGATTGTACTGATCAGACATTAGAATATATGAAGATAGTACCTTAACACAATGAAAGGCTCACAGTAGGAACCATGGAAGCATAAAGGTTAGAATCACAATTAGGACAGTATATCAAATTAGCCCAGGAGTAGGTGAAAAAGGAACTTTGCTTAAAGGGTAGGGCAGTTAAAAGAACACTCAAAGGAAACTAGAAGGGAACAGGAAGAAAATATAGAAAAACAGAAGGTGGCCAAGAGAAGACATTTGCAAGGTATGATTGAAAATGTCCAATTAAATAGAAAAATTAGGGAAAATAAGGACTGGAAAGTGCTCACTGGATCTCACGACATGATTAGATTGTTACATGATTACCACCATGGTAATTAGAGGCAGCAGGTTAAGGAGCAAATAAGAAGGAAAGAACCCAGACAAAGCAATACATAACTGAATAAAGGAAAAAGGAAGTAAATATGAGAGGCACACAGCTCAGGAGAGAAGTAGATAATCAAAGGAAGTTTTGCTTTGATTTTTTTTTCAAGTGGGCAAAAAATGATCATATTTTCTTACTGAAATACCAAACTTCAAGTACAATTTTAATTCAGCTGTAGGACTGTTCACGTTTAGTTTGTAGAATTTCCCTTCTATACAAATGGAAGAAGTACTACTTAAATTTATTCAGTAAGTAGTAACTTTAATTTCTGTCTTATACATTGTGCTTATTAAGTGGATAGGAAAGAGAATAGTAAGAATGTTCTTACTGGCCAATTTTCCACAACATACCAGATGAAGAATTATTGGAGGGCACCCTACATCTCGAAGAATCTCTGAACGAGAGAATTCAGTTATGATTCTGCATGAGGAGATTCTGGAGGGGAATTCTGGTTGTGTCCCTACGCATAACTTGCTTTGATAAGACTATACTAGTAGTTTCCTTATTCATGGCTGGCAAGCCTATCCTGTTTTCTCAGTAGTCATTTCTGTGTTTCCTGTAGGCATTAAGGACTTCGGTGGTTACCAAAAGTCTGTCACTGAGTATAATTGTCTTTGCCTCAACTGGATAGACCCTTGAGGAAGATGAGTGTTAATTCATGGAAGCTTCATCCCTCCTGCTCCATTTTAACTGCTAACATTGTTGCTTTCCCATCCCTCCTCACTCCCAACCCTTTCTCCAGGAATCCTTCCTTCCCTCTTCCACACAACTCTATTGTTTCTCCTTGCATCTCCTGCCCTCAAAGCAACCAATCAGTTATTTTCTCTTATGCATATCCTCTCCTAGTAATTGACTGAAAAATAGTGATTATCCTTTCTCCCCTAGTTCTTTTAAAAAGCAGCTGATAGTGGTAGTTTATATATTTGGTGTAGGAAGATGCCTTCCAAGGCATTGAACATCATCCTTGTGGATCAGAACTATTGAGAATGGCAAAAGGAAGGGTGTGTAGCAAACTAGACCATTCCTCTTAAGCATCTGTCTCTTGTTTTCATTAGTACTGAATGCAACTGTAGACAGCTTGGTGGAGAAGTTTGAGAACCTGTATGTCACTGTATCCAACGAAACACCAACAGGATGCTTATTGAATATTGCTTTCTTATTTTCATTCATCATCTAGAGCATGAAACAGATCCCCTTTGGGGAAATTTACAAAATAACCTATATTTTTTTTTGCAAGATTCTTACATCAATTTCCATTCCACAGTACACCGAGTAGTCCTCCCATTTGGGAGTGTGGACAGCTACAGCAGTTTTGCAGAAGACTGGTTATGCTTGTACGGTTCACCCCACAGCCTGCTGGTCCTCTCTATCCATCAGATGCTCTGTGGGACAGTAATGGCTCTCCAGCAGGCAGAAGTGACAGTTTGCTTTTGCATCTACCAAGCATTAATCTTGCATGATATGATCCATATGCTTTGTACAGTGACTGTAACAATTAAACCTTCACATAGATTCCTTTAGGGCATTGCACTGACTTGTTTCAGAATGTGAACACTGTTCCGTGCTGGTTATTTCCAGCATGTTCATTCTTATACAACCTTCACCATCTTCAATTTGCAAGCCTCATTTCTTCCTGTGTTACCCTCCCTTATCCTAACTCTTTCCCAGTGAAAATTCCTCTATGTAAGCACATGTTCATTGATCACCACTCGGAAAGTCGTTTCCCGCCATTTAGTCTCTATAACATGTTAGGAATTTTCCAGCAGAGTGATGATAGCTATACTTTGTGAAGATCTTTTTTTAAAAATTTATTAATTGATTTGCTTCACTTGGACCTTACTACCATGGAGTCTAAGAGGACCTTCTCTTTCATATTCACTATGCCAGCACCAAACTCACCAAATACACAAGAGGAAATCAGGCAATTCACACATTATTGTGATTGAAATTCTGCTCCTCATGTAGATCTGACCACTCCCTTCTTCATGCCTCACATTTTTTTTTTTTTTTTTTTTGCCAGTCCTGGGCCTTGGACTCAGGGCCTGAGCACTGTCCCTGGCTTCTTCCCGCTCAAGGCTAGCACTCTGCCACTTGAGCCACAGCGCCGCTTCTGGCCGTTTTCTGTATATGTGGTGCTGGGGAATCGAACCTAGGGCCTCGTGTATCCGAGGCAGGCACTCTTGCCACTAGGCTATATCCCCAGCCCCAATCACATTTTTTATTGTCATTACCAAGTAGAGATATAGAAGGATTGTGATTCCATAAGTCAGGTTATGAGTACAATGCTGCTTGACAATGTCTCCACTATCTTCATTCTTCCTCATTTTCCCACCCTCATTTTATAAACATTATAGAATTTTGTTGCATGGATTAATCTCCTAAATAAGCTCTGTAGACTGTGCACATTGTTAAGGAAGAGACTCTGTATTTCATCTTTGACCCCTAGCATCCAGTAAGTTCCCACTTAGCTCACAGATTTCAAAATCTTTAGATATGTATGTGGACTAAATGGAACTATAGTACTTCATTTGATTGTGAATGATTTAGAAACTAGATAGAAAAAAAGTATATATATAATTTATATATGTGAATAAATATGCATGCATATATTCTATATTCACATGCATATAGTGTATACACGTGTATGAATATACACACGTTTATACAAACAGATGTCTGTGAACCTCTATAGACAAAAAATGCATTGAAAATCCGTAATTTCCATTATAAGATTAATACTAAATCTTTGGATTTTAGGATATTTGTTGTGTGTAATATTTAAATAGAAATTAGGCACCATGCATGGTTGTTATTTCTGACTTGAGGGCAAATGCAACACTACCTCAATACTTGATATCTGTCTCAAATTAAGTATGCTCTTCCCTCTTAGCATGGCAAAGAAAGTCTGAGGATGGCTAGCTAGACTGGTTTCTAGGGCAAGCATCTCTAACTTCTATTTCTAGAAGAAAGGGAGGCTCTGCTGGGAAAAATAGCTGTACACAAGACTCCCTTTAATGTGCCTGTCGTCACCCAGCTGAGATTTGGACATGGGTGGGGCCTCAGAAAAAAAGTAGGACAGCACTTGGGGCAGTAACTTCTTCCATTATTGTACCCCAAATCATGATACAGGCAGTGAGGAAAGTAGTTTTGGCTGTTCCACAGTGAGGATTTCTACCACACAACATGTCAACAGAAAATAGAGGTGTTATACACACTTGATTTTTTTCAGCAAGTATGTTGCCCAAGGCATTCTCCAGCATGCAGTTTTTAGGTGTATACTTTTGCTCCAATTTTATATAGATTTCTTCAATTATGAGCAATGTGTTCCCAAATATGCCTAGCCATATATATGTTTTTATCATTTTGTTTAGGAGAGATTTTAAAGTGTATTTCTCATTCAAAGGCCTAACCTACTATGATGTCTTTGTATTTTATTGCAATAATTTTATTTCCTGATAGATAGTACCTGTATTTTAGTTCTAACACATAACTGTCCTGGAAATATTTCATTTATTTAATCTATATTCCCTATAGGCATAGAAAAGCCATGGTAGAATTGATGTTAAGTGATTTTTAAAGATAATGTATAGAGGAACATTCCTCTGAGTTCCATAAATTAAATTTTGCTCCAAAATGTAAGCCAACAATCTATTACTAAACAAAGTTTATACATGAAAGCCTCCTAAGCGCTGTGACTCAAGGCTATGAATTTCACTTCGATTTTTTTTCTGTTTGTGGCATATAGGATCCTTTAAAATCCCTGTTGCTGTTCACTTACATCCATTACAAATTTTTTTAATTTGCTCTAACCATGACTATATTTAATAAGTGCTGTTTCCGACAGGAAATGGGACTCGTATAATGATGAACTCCTTTCTCCCAGTTATTAAAGGAATCTGTTTTTATCATGCTGATTCCTTTCAGCCTACTGTAATGCGTGGAGTCAGTAATACAGGGGGTTCATATAATGGGAAGAAAGGAGACAAAAACAACACACATAATAATAGCTGACTTTTAATGAGAATTCTTTAGGGCTTTGACCAAGCAGATCCAAAATAACTTATCTGATGATAGTAGCAAAAGCAAATTACTCACATTATACTGTTAAGGACTGTCGCAATATTCCCAGAGCTGCAATATTGCTTCTTATAGATGTGCTAGACTCAACTTTATAACTTTGGCTATTAGTTGCTAAGAAACAAATTATAACTGCAGTTCAGATCCTTATCTGTCTTAGCCTCTTAACACCCTATAGTAGCATTTATTTCCTTTAGATGATTAAATGATCAACAAAAATAATAGCTTTAAATTTAATAGACATCAGAAGCATTTTGAGACAGCAGGCTATGTTTGTTTTATTTTTGAGAGGGAATAGTTGGAGTTAAGAGAAAAATTTTATTGACATGGCCATGTAGGAATGAGTTGAAACTTTGACAATCATTTTAGCTGACTTTACTTTTAAGTAATTGGCCATTAATTAGAAATCAGTTCCCTGACTGTTTGAATCATTATGCTGCATAGAAAGTGAAGTTCAAGAGTAGAAGCTTTGAACTGATACTGATCACAGTTTATACTTTGGAAGTTCAATTCCCCCTCCACCTTAGAGTCTCTTCTGAGGAATGTTGAAAAGAATGCATGCCATGATACGTGAGCTATAAACAGGAAAACATTTTCAAAGTATCTAGTATTTACACTGGAAGTAGTGGTAGTTGTGTTATGGTTAACCTTTAAAATTAGGAGACAGGTTTCAAGGTATTTCATTAGCTCTTCCTAAAAATTCAGGGTTATTCGAATAGATGAGCTGCATATGTCATCAAATTAATACACCGTTAACTCTGAGCAAACTATTTCAAAATCAGATAGTGCCAGGAGAAATTAGTTAACGTATTTCATTCATTTGAAAAGCCATCTGATCATTGTGACTTGAAGATGAAATATTCACTTTTAAAAGGACAAGAGTAATGGGGACAGATCTTAATCCTATCAAATGTAGAGGTCACCACGAGAGAAGGGAGAAATATTCTAAATTCAGATCACCACAGATCCTATACTTTATAGCTTTTCAGGGATTAGACATTGAGTAACTGACTACATGAACCTTCCCAGTATGAGATCCTTTATGCCTGTCTCTGCCTTCCTGTCCCCTCTCTCCAAAACCAAGCAAAAAATTATATTTATAATCTCCAAGAAATCTGGACCCTTCAACCTTCAATGAGTTCTATTTGAGCATATCTTTTATGTGCCTTATATTTGGGTTCTGCAAAAGAAGGATCTTATTTGAAAACTAATAAACTTTAAAGCAAACTGAAAGAACAGTTGCCCCAGGAAACAACCTAAACTACAATGTGCAAGAGAAGGCAAAAGTTTGGACAAATGTGTTTGCCTTTGAGCTCCTTTAATAGAGCTTGCTCTTCCACCATTTTGTTTGTTTCTGACTTCTATAGGGCAGTGAGTTTGTGTTGCTTGCTATAGTCCTGTACATACTCATTGCTATTACAATCCCATGCTTGCATAAGTGAAAAACTGGCATCACTTTCATGTCTATAACAACACATTTTCATTTCCTGAGAAGGAAAGCTATGATGCCGTGTGTTATAGAGAATTCAAATCATCTTTTCTAGAGCCTCTGCCCTGTAACTCTTAGCCAACATAAATCCTTTGCCAATTATAATTACTTCTCAAAATTTTAACCCTGGGTTAAATCAGATATTCTGATCTACATCTAAATAATAACTGAGCACATTACACTGTGCTAGGAATTCTGGGAAAGCAGAACGGGGAGGGAATAAGATAGGATCCTGACAAAAGCACAAATGGGGTAGAATGGGAGAAATAAAAAGAAAGATAAACAGAGTATTTAGCTTCTAATGAAACGAAACCAATAGGCCTAAAGACTAGTTGAAACTGTATACCCATGAGGTACTTGAATCAGGAATAAAGGCACCTTTAATCTTAATTCCAGCACATTCAATCATCCAATTCAGTAAATTTCATTTATATTCTTCTATCTCTCTTCCATCCCCCCCTTTGAAAGTACAGGGAGAATGCTCTGCCAGTTTTGTTTATCATAATTAACTAATTGAATATAAACCACTTTACAGATTAAAAAAAAACAGAAATAAGAGCAATCAATAATAGTATAGTATGAATTACATCTAAGCTGTATGCTATGGATCTATAGGCACGGGAGAGCAAATTACTTCCAATACTGTATTAAGCCAGCTAATCTTTCTTCCGCTGAGTATCTTTTTCACTAACTGGCTTCCTGGTGGCATTAAAGAGTTGAAAATACATACTTATCACAGATTTCTACCTTCTTATATATTTTGCTTCTTCTTAATGAAAAGGAATAGGCAGTTTACAAAGGGTCTCTGCCTGCCTTACTAATAAAGAATTAGCGTTAAGTCCCACAACTTTATGGCAGTGTCTCTAACAACTTATGACATCTCACCAGGCAGGCAGGAGAGCAGGTGCCATGGTTTTTCATCTGGGGACCAAATACCAGTAACATTTCACTTTGAAAACCTTTCTTACTGCTCATTCCCTGTGGCTTCCAGGATAAGCTACTACTTTTATCTCTCTGCTCTGGAACACATAATAAAGAAAAGAAAAAGAAAGCATGCATCCTAGAGTCCCGCAGTGAAGAAAAGCAACTAGATGCTTGTAAAGTGCTTTTAACAATATCCAATCTTTGGTCTGAAGAGTGTGCTGGAATTAGTTTAATATTTCTGCTTGAGCATCTTCATCTGACCAATCTATGTGGTTAGGGTTGTAGGGTATTCTACACAACAGCAGCCTGCTTCCTTAAGTTAATAGAGAAGGAACACTGAGGTCCTAGAGGTGATGTTTCTTGAAGGTTATTAGGAATATATGTATGTGTGTGTGCACGCGTGTGCGTGTGTCTAAATACATGTATGTGTGTATATATACACACATATATACATTGTGTGTGTGTGTGTATGTGTGTGTGTGTGTGTGTGTATCTCCAGTAGTGGAACTTGAATTCAGGTCCTCGAGCTCTTACTTGGCTTTTTCTCTCAGGGCTGGTGTTCTACCATATAGGCACAGTTCCTCTTCCTGCTTTTTGATGGTTAATTGGAGATAAGACTCTCCTAGACTTTCGTGCTTGAGCTGGCTTCAAACCAGGATCTGCAGATCTCAGCTTCTCGAGTAGCTAGGAATATAGGTGTGAGCCATGGGTACCTGGCTTCCATTCATCTTTTCATACACATAGTGCTGTCTCCTGGGTGTCCCCTTTTGTCTCCAGAGATACATCATTGACATGACCATGAGGCGGGAATTCGAGTTTCAAGAAAAAAGAGAGGATGAAATTAGGAAACAAAGAAAGAAGAAGTTAATTGTGATGATCCAGCCTTTCAAACTTTCTTTTCTTTGGTTCATTGAAAGTTTGGGTATTTTAGTGCTGAAATGTTCACAGCACTTAGAAGAATCTCAAATATCTTGACTCCCATGTTATGATACAGCATTTGGACCCAAAACTAGAAGGAGTTATCAAATTTGGGGAAAACAATTCATTCTTGGCATTTGGAAATATTATTTGATCATTGCGGGATAATTGCTACTTTTCCCTAATCCACTCAGTTGACATTTAAGGATTGTTTCTGATGAATCTGTTCGTTAGGTGGTTTGCTCTGTGACTTTCTTGTATCTGTCTTAATTTTCAATATTGGTTATAAAGTTGCTCTGCATAATTCTCCAATAAATGTCTTGTACTCACTAACTATAACTCTTTATATTTTCTTCTCTGGATGTATTTATCAGTGAATACACTATTGTGTCATGATTTCAATGATTGATTGTACACATCAGTTCCTTTCACCACAGATTCTGCCAAAAATTTCACTTACAGACATTGAAAGTATTGAGATAATGACAAATATGTTTTTTCTAATTCTTATTGATTAGAAACTCATGCCTCTGTTCACATGAATGTATAGAACAGGGAAGTAGATATGAGGCTAATTGAGGAGAATAACTATTGGGTCAACCAGAGGTGTGACCTCTTCCTTACAACCTCTGGTATTTCTAATGCAATTTTGTCATTATGGTGGCAAACACAGCTCATAGTGGGCTGATTTTCCCATTTTTGTTACAGGACATAGAACATACTCACATACATTGTGTGGAGATTGAGAACAGATCCTATATAGGAGCTACAAGATCCCGGATCTAGTGATCTAAATCAGAAAAAGAGGGAAAAGATCATTGTCTCTATTTTTCAGATGAGGAAACTGAGTTTTACAAGGATTAAAATGTCTTTCCTAGAGGTCATACAGTGAAAAATGGGCAGAAATGACACTCAACATAAACTATATTATTATGCTTATGAAACCAAAACCTGTGATCTTGGAGGAAAGAGGATACAGATACTATCATGAATGGAGTTATCTGTGCTGGACAAACATCAAGCTAAAATTAAATGATTTGCCTTTGCACAAGTTCACCCTTAGCAAAATGACTTTAAACTGGTATCTAGATGCTTGGTTCTAATTAATGATTTTATGCCCACTGTAGAATTGCTCATGCTAGGTTTTAAGAACCATTTCACAAAATGACATTTATCAGACATACACAGGTGACTCCATCCAGGTAGTAAAGGTGGGTTACTACTGAAATAATTTGTTTTTCCCTTACCAGGAGCCAAAGAAATGTAAGTCCTGCTGGTTTTTGTGGTCTTTATAAATAAATAAGATGAGGGTATTTCCCACTCTGCTCTGCCTTCTGCTTTTCTGCAGAATTAAGGGATTGAATAACTTGATTTAAGAACCCCTCTAGGTGTGATATACCATTATTATGTGTGACCTCATTAAAATAACTCATTTGAAACTCAATAATACTGATGTCCAAGGGGAGATCTTGCCATGGGAGCTCTGACTGAACTCAGGGAGAAAACCAGTAGCAGTTCACAGAGAGACAAGAAATGTACTCATTACCTTACTTATGTAACTGTAGCCCCTCTGTACACCCCCTTTGCAATAAAATAAAATAAAAGTTTAAAAAAGGGAGGTAAAGACAGCCTTCCAGCTCAATCTTCCACAACATAGAAGTAATACAACCTTGAGGGCAGGCATTATTATATCAAAATCCCAGCTTTACTTGCCACTTGGCAGTGCCTCTCTGAGCTTCATTTCCCTCTCTGAATGGAATGGATAGCACAAGCCACCTAACCAGGTGCTTCTGAGAATTTAATGCTATGGCTCACTGAAGCAATCACTAAGTGCTGACTTTCTTTGTCCTGCATGTAGTTTAGGCCATGGCTAGGAAAGATTATAAAAATGGAGTCCTCCCTTTCTGACTACTTGAGTGATTAAAGTTGAGGAGTTCCTGTTTGTATAATCTCTCAAGACTTCAATTACTCAGCCTTAGGCATCCTAAGCTCCTAGTCTAATTTATTTATCAGTCTAGTCATACTATGGACAGGTCAGCCAGGTGTGGTGGCCTATAATCCCAGCTACTCAGGAGGGAGTGATGGGAAAATTGTAGTCTAAAAGCATAAATCCCCATCTGCAAACTTGAAGGAAAACAGTGTAGGTATGGTATGGCTCAAGGGGTAGAACATTAACCTAGAAGTTCAAGGACCTGAATTATTCAATCTCTAGTAACCCCCCCCCCCATTAAGAGAAAGGAATATTTCCATCTGTGCACAACTGCTTATTGACATTTACTGCGTTGTCAGAATAGCACAACAGTGATGCATTAGCTTGTGTTTTCCGGAGAAAGAGAACAAGCAGAAGATACATATTTGTTTTGAGAAAGATTAATTTTTGTAAGGAATCATCTCATAGAGTTACAGACATGAAGAAGTCCCATGTCTTCGGCCTACAAAACTCAGGAAAGCTGATCCTGTGTTTCTAGTCTGAGTCTGAAGGCCTAAGAACAAAAGGACTCAATGTTCTAGATCCACTCCAGGATTTAGAAAAGGCTCTCTTGTCTATCTTTGCTCAGCAGGCAGGCAGACAACAGAAGGGACAAACTCTTCCTTTGTCTTTTGTTTTGTTCACTCCTTCTAAGCAGAAGGAATGTGCAATCTGGGCACCCTGTAGCCTAGTCAAGTTGACACATGGAATTAACCTTCATAGATATATAAGGCAAATAAGTTCTCTAGTTTTATGGTGCCTATATAATGGAAGAACAGGAAACCACATGAGTCAGATAATGTAAGAGAGTGCTTGAACCATGGAAAAATGCCACCAGTGATGTGAAAAATAAGAACTGAAAAGAAACTTGCAGTGTGTGACAAGAAAAACATCTTAGAGGGCAGAGTTGTACCAAACCCTCTCATGTGCCAGCCTTGCCAATGTGGTGAGCTGTTGAGTTTAGACCTGAGAGACTAAAGGTAATTCTCTCTCAGAACTACCACTTCCTGTTTGCTGGAAATAATAAACAGAATTAGAAATTATCAAAACCCATATTTTTTTGTGTTCAAGAGCCCTGATCATGTCCATGGAAAAAGGAAAAAAAAAAAAAAAACAAGTCCTGCAAAACCAAGAATAACATGGCCTTGAGAAGAAGTACTTTTTGCCTGAGGTTTATAATATTTAGCCATTGTTAGATCTGTTTTTGTGAAGTGCCATTGAACTGTATGGTGAACACCATCATAGGGCATCAAGGGCAGCTTTCTAGGAGGACAAAATGTAGTGTCAGTCTTGAGGCCAGAAATAAAATATTAACCTTACATGCAGTAAGTGACCTCCGTAATTCATCCAAATGATTCTATTTTGTATTTGAACTACTTTGTGGCACTCATTCGTGCATGAAAAAGCTGTGTCAGAAATTGGTATAACAGATGCATACATGCTATAAAATGAACAAATGTACAGTTTGACCTTGACAGTTAAAAGGCAAGAAAAATTTGAAGGCATTTCAAAAAATTCAAATACTGGACTTTGCATAAATGAGCATATCAAGAAGAATTATTGAAAAAGGCATATGGTCAGAATTAGTTTATATCTCAAGGAGCAAACTTGGGAGATGTCTAGTAGTCAATATATGTAGACATTGCTACTATAAAATTCACAGGGAAGCTGGGCGCCGGAGGCTCACACTTGTAATCCTAGCTACTCCGGGGACTGAGATCAGAACATTCTGGTTTGAAACCAGCCCAGGCAGTAAAATCTACACGACTCCACAGAAGTGGAACTGTGGCTCAAGTGGTAGAATGTTAGCCTTGAATGAAAAAGCTCAGGTACAGCATCCAGGCTCTGAGTTCAAGCTCCAGTATCCAACCCCCCCCCCCCCACACACACGGAAATTATGCTGTTTCTGTGATCTGAACTCTTTCATGAGATGACAAAGGGAAGCAGGCACTGGAATTAGGCCAAATGCTTTGTTCAGTCTCTGACACTTGCAGCTCTTTCACCGTAGCCAGAATTCACCTGCTCTATGTCTATTTTTCTCCTCTATGAAATGGTGTTGTGATCAGAAATCCTTAATGAGTGCATTTGTATGATCATTACACAGTGCATTTATCCCAGTCTGCCTTCATATAAGTAATTACATATAATCCAATAATCATAAATAATAACACTGACAGTCATATCATCATCATCATCATCATGCCAAAAACAGCTTATTAACCTTCAGTGCAGCAAGTGACCTCAGTAATTCCTTTAAAAGATTCTAGTTTTTGACAGTCGCCTGTGTGTGAAAAAGCTGTGACAGGTATTTAATATGTATTTTGATTTATCATGAGTAAAGCCCTGTGTTTGAACTTCACAGATTGTAGCTCTTTCAATCCTCACATAACCTTATGAAGTGTCTTATTATCTTTACATGATAGGTCAGGAAAGTTCAGCACAGAGATGTTAAATGATTTTCTCTGGTCACATAGCTAATAAACAGTTAAACCAGGGCTGGACACCTGTTAGTGTACTTTGATCATTTCTCCATGTCATTTATATATTGCTATTAGCTGATATTAATAAAAGGGTGTTTTGAAATATTGATTCAAAGTAATAAGGCACATAATCTTTATTAATGTCTATTAATACTGATGTCAGTTTGGTTGTCATTGGGCTGAGTAGCCCTAACACCGTTCTTATCCTGAAGTGGGAGCGCTGTTATTCCCACATTGGACTCTGTTTCATTCCCTGCCGGTTTTTAGCAGGATATGACTACAATTCCTGTGGCATGGTTAGATTATGTCTCTGCTAGACACCAGAAGGAAGAGTACAGAGCTATCTAGATTCTCAGTGTGTCACGATGTTTTCTCTCTCCATGCAGTGTTAAGAGAGCACCACTCATTATGAAAAAAAGATCCAGCCTGGTCCCTTCCATTCTTCTTCTGCACTTCTTAGTGCTTTTCTTACCCCATGCCCCAGAGTCTAAATGTCTGTTGGTGCTGGACTCTCCTTTATCCCTTTTATTTTTAATTCCAAACAGCGTTAACATCTCTCCTGCCTTGTACCTCAAGGGAAGATTGAGGTGAGACCCCTCCTACCTTGGGACACTTGCAGCATCCCTAATGAAGTGCCCTTCACTGGCAGGGACAAAAATTGGTTGGAGAATAGCTCATATTTCTCCCTTTTGAGCCTTGCTCGGGTTCTAAATTTGATCGTAGGGCATGAGGTGCAGCGAGCCAAAGTGCACAAGTTCAAGTGGGCATTTAGGGAGGAGAAACAATGGGGACGTGCCAGAGAGAGGGATATTTCTATGCCAATTGTCTCTTGTGTCCTGTGTCCACCCACTTACTTCCTTGGATGATCTAGTGTGGGACACTTGAATCCAACAGAACAAACCAATTCGGATGTATTGTGTCAGAATAAGATTGATCAAATGGAACATGGGGATATAAATTATTGATCTCATGCATACTACAGCTACCTATTGACAGTATACTTACCACATGACAGCCAAAAGTTGGGAGCAGAGGTATGGCTCAAGTGATAGAGCACCAGCCTTGAGCAAAGGCTAGGAAAACAAACAGCTAAGAAAGAATGCCAAGACCCGAGTTCAAGTGCCCTCCTCCTCCCACAAAACATTAAAAAAAAACACTTTTTTAAAGATAGGACAGACACTTGGCTGCTTTTTAATTACACAAATCAATCTTCTGAGAGACGTAAAGAAACAGTGAGGGAGATGTTATAGCTTCACCTACAACTACTCACTATTTTTTTCTCTTTATACCTTTGAGGACTTCCTCTAATGTCCCTAATGCATAATTAAGTGGCCTCTCACCACAGATGATGCTCCAGCCATTTTGTCTCAGTGATACAGACTAGGGACTCTCTAGAAAGTTTCCTGATAGTAGGTCTTGGTCTTTGCAGCCAGATTGTGTAAGGTTAACTTTGGACACTTATTATTAGCTATAAGCCTCTGGGCAGATCCCTTTTAGTCTGACTTTGTTTCCTTATCTATAAAATAATAATAATCCTAATCTATGGGGAGGTTACACAGTTTAAAGATGTGGTACAGGTAAGCTATAGATTGTGTTTAGTTAATATTTTTGTACATTCACTGTTATTAAGTTGCCAGCATGGGAAAGTCTTAGCTCTAGCCTGATCATTCCAAGTGGGTGCAATTTATGCTTTCTTTCAATGGAAAAATCAAGTTTCCCAAAAATTGTGGTAAAGAAAAGGAAAATGGAATTAAATTAGAAAGGATCTGAAAATATTTATCTGATTGTATGATAAAAATTGAAGTTTCCAGATTGTGTGTGTGTGTGTGTGTGTGTGTGTGTGTGTGTGTGTGTGTGTGTGTGTACATGCATGGGAATGATGGTACTAGGGTTTGAACTCAGGGTTTGGGTTCTATACTTTCACTTTCTCACTCAAGACTGGAATTCTGCCACTTGAACCACAACTCCACTTCTGGCTTTTGGGTGGTTAGCTATAGATAAGAATCTTGCAGACTTTCCTGCCTTGGCTGGTTTTCAACCTAAGTCTTTGGATCTCAGCCTCCTGCAGAGCCACAAAAACATATGTGATCATCAAAGCTATCAAGTTTCCACATTTGCTAAACTGACCTTTTAATTTTCTATCTCCATCACACTGCAGAAGTACCTATAGTTTCAGCCATTGGACAAAATTTCTAAGCTCTTTCTTTGAGAACACCTAGTCAATATAAATAATAATTATAATGATAGCAGCAATTGCCATGTAAAGCTTTATACTTACCATATGCCAAGTTACACAGTTTATAAGTATAGTCACATAGTACATGGAGAAACAATAATCATTATCTCTTTTCAAAATGAGAAAACCAAGGTTAATTCAAATGAAGTAATTTGCCGGGAGCCACATAGTCAGTGACAAAGTTAGAATTCCAACCTAAAGTCTATCAGACTCTTATCTTTTCAATGTTTGCGCTGCCTGACTGGGGCCAGGTTCCCTCTTCAGTATCAAGGGACATCTAAAGGCATTAGTTGTGGCCAAGTGAACTGAAGAGAAAGGCATCGAACCGTAATAGATCTCAAGAGATCAACTGGGCCAGCTTGCTGCCTTCCATCAGGTAAATGACCCAGCCATCTAGGACAGATGCTTCTATTTTTTTCTGAAAGACCTTCTGGGGCAGTAGTTTCACAAACTCCTTTGAAGGTGGGTGAGCAGAAGCGGTCAAGCACAGCCCAGGAAAGGCCTAACTGGGCAGGTGCACTTTGTGTGACTCAAACCCCCAGCTGACAGGCTGCCTGTGAAATGTTCTGCTTGAGTACTTTCTACTTAACATACCAGCAAACCAGCCACACAGCCTCAGGCCGAAGAAAATAACTTTGCTTTGTGTGAGCGTTATATAGACAGATATCCAATGGCCTTGGCGATTTGCAGAGTTCAATATCTGTCGTGGGCATAGCTATTGCCTGTAAAAATGGGTTCGAGAATGACCAGTAAGCTCTCATTTCTGCCTTCCATAACTTGCCTGCCTTCTTGACTTGCTTCAGTTACTAAGAACATGAACTTATTTTTAATGCAAATTACACATACAAAATAGATACATAGGATGGGCCTAGGTATCTCATGCCTAAAATCCTAGCTACTCAGGAGGCTGAGATCAGAGGATCACCATTTAAAGCAAGCCTAGGCAGGAAAATAAAGCAGACAGAAAGGTTTGACTTCCCACCAACTCTTTCTTTAATCACTCTGAGGTTCTGAAAATGTGTCTTATCACATAACACAGGATTGTTGTAAGGAACTGTTAGATTTTTTTAAAACTATTTTCTTCATGAGGTTTAAAGACAGCACTTTTGAAAGATGAAGAACCTGAAGTTTATACAAATACAGTGGTTGCTCACACAAGGTCATAGAAGAATGCAAAACCTGGTGTATTTGTTTCCTAGGCTACTATGATAAATTACCCTAAATTAGGTGTGTTGATCAACAAAACTTTTTAAGAATCTATTCTGAAGTCAAGAATTCCAACCCTCATGAAGGAGACAATCTCTTTGTGGGCTCTTGGGAAGAATATTCCTTGCATTTTTCATCTCTGGGTGGTGGCCCACACTGTCCTGATCTGCGTTCACACTCTTCCATTTTCTAACTGTCCTCACATGCTTTCTCCTTTGTGTCTTCCCAGTGCCTTAAACAACACTTGTCATTGCTAGAATTTACTCAGATAACCCCTGATGTGGTCTTCTCCAGAGCCTCATATATATATATATATAATATATATATATATAATATATATATTATATATATATCTTCAAAGATCTCTGCTTCCTTCTATAAATTCACCATCACGGGTACCAGGTCTTAAGACATGGACTTATCTTTGGGGGGCCTAAAGTCTTGCACACTGAAACTGGCTTCTATATAATGGCATGATCTATATATTCTCTTCCCATGGACCCAGTAATAACTGTTGAACAGCCTGAATTAAATCACAGGAATCTATACTACACAGTAACTTGAACATAGTGGTTCAACATGATCCTTATTTCGAAGATAGAGCATTTGAAGACTCCACATTTCTTCTCACCCAACAGACCTACTAGCTTGAATATTAATATCACTCTGAGCTGAGAAGGAGATACTTTCAAAGTATTTAAAACTGATGGGTACACAAATCTTTCTGTTTGCAGCTGAATATGTTCTAATTCTGGTTGTGAGTTTCCTAAGCAAAAAAACAAATCTGGAAAGCCAGTTGAATTTACAAATGCATTCAGGCTTGGGTAACATTATTCCACTAAATGTAAAAGTCCTTCAGGAAGAATCAGCTAAAGAACCCATCTCCCTAAAAGACACCCGTCACAACTAATCCCATTCACTTAGCATTTGTCTCTACTATTGAAGGATGCTTTGTTATTTCTTCGATGTCTTTGCTTTCAACAGATAGAGAAAGACAGAAAGAGAGAGATGTACAACCGATCTTTCATTTTAAACTCTTCCTTTTAAAATGGGTACACACATTTTCTACAAAATTAATAACTGGTGTAATGCTGTGCCTTTTCCAAATATATATTCTGAAATGCTAGTACTTATAGGCACATTCCCTTAGCAAGAAGATTTGCAAAGCAGAGCTTAGCTTTCATAAACGATAAGGACATCTCTGTCATCTCACCAATGACCTGAGACACGCAGCCTCCTTTGGGAGGTATTATTGTTTTCATTATGTTTGCAGAGGAGCAGCAAGTTCACTTGCTGAATTATTTCCACATTACAGGCAATGAAATGAAGAAAGCTAACCTTGTAGAAAAATGCTATAAACAAGATGCCAGAGTTCAAATGAAAAAAAAAAAACTTTACAATTAGCTTCATCCTAAATGGAAATGGGTTTGCTTGATGAGAAGACAGATCACACTTTTCACTCTCAGTTCCTATCATAGTTCCTGCTTTTGGATTTTTTTTCTCCAAACCTATGCTAGAGCTAGCTGCTTAATTATCTAATCCATTCATCAACCCTATGAATCTGTATTATTAACCTGAAAAGCCTTGTCAGAGGAGGTCCAAAAGCAAGTTTGAGACCTCAGTAAGTCCCTCTTGCTGTGTGCCAGTGCTGTTCCATTTCTAGCTTTTACCCATAACCATTTGGCTTACTTCCATCTATAATGGGTTTACTGGAATTTGGGTTGTTAATTATTGATGATTATCTTCATGAATATGGCATGGTGCTGGTTTAATCAAGGAGAATCAAAACTATGGAGAACAGAAATGATTTTCCTTTTCTTAATCACTAGTGTTGGAGGGCTGTTTCTCTACTTTTGTTTCTTATTTGCATTTCACAAAGTAGATGTGCTTTAGCTACCATATCCCCATCCTTTTCTGCTTACCTTGTTCCTGACTACCAGTCTGCCCAGACTTCTTTCCAAACTACATGGAAAAAACAGGCAACCCCTTCCTGCCATGATCAGAGTTACCCAGTAGGCAATGAGGAGAGAAGAGCATGTAGAAGTTGTAATAGGCTAATGTTATATTCAGATCACCCATTCCTATGAATGAGTCTTGAAGAATAACCACAATTTGTATTTGAGAAAAAAAACTACCAACGACAGCCTACCACATTTCTGCTTGGTTATAATGGTTTGAAAATAACAAATAAAATATGTGGCATGTGAAATATTTACTCACATGTTCCTTTACTGCAGTTCTTAGAGTATAATTAAGAAGTCTGTGTAAGCAACAGCAACAAATTTTGGGGCTCTGTTTTATGCAGGACTTCTAGAAGGTTTTAGTGCCGTAATGGGCATGTTCCAAAAGGACATATGGGAAACCATCACTTTCAAACTCTTTGGATGATAAATCATATTTTTGCTCATAGGGAAGCAGTATTTCCAAACAAACTTCATAATAACTGGAGAAGATGTGAAAATGTCACACTTGGGCCTAGGCTCCAACTCTGCCACACACAGTGTATGTACTTTTAGCACATTCTTTTACAGCTCACACTTCACGCTTTCTTTGGGAATGAAAGGATTTTTTGAGTGTCTTGAAAAAAACACTTGCATCTGTTGAGGGTACTATAACAAGGTATCATAAGGTGAGTAGCTTGTAAGAAAAATACAAATGCAATTCTCCAAGTTCTAAAGCCTGGAAAGTTCTAGATCAAATTATAGGCAGATTCAAGGTCTGGTGAGGACCACTTTCTAGGTTACAGACCACTGTCTTCTTGCTGTGTTTTGAAGTGGTGGGAGGAATAAGGGAGATCTCTACAGTCCCTTTAATAATAGTAATATTTTTATTCATAAGCGTTTAACCCTCATGTTCTAAACAGCTAAGGCCCACAATTTAGCCAAATTAAGAGTTAGGGTTTGAACTTATGAACTTGGGGACACAAATATGCAAAAATTCAGACTGTATCAATGGAAAGAACTAGACACATTGCTAAGAAGGCTTCTAGGTATTATTCGTGTTTCCATTGTGCCAGTTTCATTATGTTAGTCTAGTTTTAGTAAGAATTGCTGAACCCACTAAAAGATTTGAATGTGTAACTCCCAAAAGATGATGATCTTGAAAGTATCACCAGCAAATAATTCAAATTAGGTAAATCAAATATCAGAATTGGCCCTAGCAGGCCAACAGTTTGATCTTTACGTACAGAAAAACATGGTATAGATTGTGATTTATTACAAAGTTTCTGGGGAATGAATGACCAGGGAAGGGATGGTCCTATCGTTCCCTGAGGGCATTGGTTCAAACATCCATCCTCTCTCTCTAAGATCTGGTACCGAGTTACCCAATTACAGGATCTCTGTCTTGATTCTCCTGTTCTCTTACTTGTTTTGTTCTTTTTTTCCCTCCACGTGACATGGTAATGAGTTTGTGTAATTGGTGTTGGGTGGTCTTCAGGGCCTCCTTTCCTTGCAATTCCAGTGACATTCACATTTGTAAAGGGAATCTTCATCATCTCTCCTATTATTTTATTTATATAGTTATTTATTTATTCCTCTTTTTAAAGGAAAGGCATCACATTTTATTCATAGTTGCTATACAGTAACAAATGGATATCTTTGGCATCCAATTTGTGCTGTATCCAAAAACAGGTAGGCCTGATCAGAGCAGAAATGAACCAAAATTATGTAGAATTTGATTGTGTGTACATGATTGCGGAAAATGTAAACAACCTTAGACTTTTGTAAATTACTTATCCCTTCATTAATCACAGAAACAGCTGGAGAAGAGAAGGATGTTTGGATGCTTTATAGAATTGTTGACTAGAGCTTTCTTGAGTCTTAAGAGGTGAAATTGGTCTTTGTTTTCTTCTTGTAAACCAAATCCAAATGTATTCAATTAGGTTATGTACTTGGTTTAGGGTAAAAAATATACTAAGGGCTTAAGCTACTCTATAACTCGATCAACTGAACTTTCGCATTTTACCTTCCTTCAATAGTACAGTTCTTATTAAAATAGAATTATTGTGAGATGTCTCTCAAAGGATTACATACAAAGGTTTTCTGGTAACCAAAGCATGGAGAGTTAGTAAATGTGTCGATATGGATGACATAAAACTAAATTTTTTTAAACCAATCAGGCAGAATCTTTTGGCATCCTCTAACCTACAAAAAAATCACTTGATTATATTCACTTTTAAAAATCCCTTTCTTTTCTATAGTAAGGTTTTTAATGTGCCCTATTTCTCTGAGGAAAAAGAAATGAAAGGCTGAAATCTAAAAATAAAATCCATACTTAATACACAAGCTAAATATACCCCCAATTTTCTCACGGTTACATTAATTCAATGAAATCTAATTTAAGCTAGTACCAGTGTTCTGAATAAAGATGAATCTGTATTACCAGTTCACATTGTGTTTCTGCCCCTTTCTTTGAGACTTATCAGAAGAAATGTTAATTGCTTAAATCCTTACATAAGACCCTGTGTTCTTCAAAGTTATTTTTTTTTAGGAAAGATTAAGGGAAGGGTAGCATATATATTTTTAGCATTTATCCTCTTCAGTCGCTATATTCCCAGTTTAGTTGTCCCAACTTCATATCATGTCTTAAGTTAAGCACTTTAAAAAAATCCAGATTGTATTATATAGCTGAATACCTCACCAGGCTTTATACTCTAATTCCCACAGTAGCTTTGCTGCTTCGAGGAATGTTTCTCAAACTAGTGTATTATGTTCTGTAAGAGATTGGTAAAGGCAATAGCTATGGATTTCCATGCTGAAATAAGTTTCAGAAATATTCGATGCTAGTTACAGAAGCCCCTCTATTGTTGAAGGACGTTTTTGGCAGTAGGCACTGACTATAGAGGAGCTCAACATAGTTTTAGCATTTTGCTACTTAATCATAACACATTTTTAAAATTTATGAGATTACTCTGTGGAAAGCAGAATAAAATCCAAGGAGCCAAGGTAACAAACCTCTACACATTGTTAGATTTGTGTCTTATTTTTGTTTAGACCATTTGGGCCTGTTTGAAAACAACACTGTACTTTTCGTGTGTCTTGGGTGTTGTCACTTTATCCTCTTAGCTCTCTTCTGCTCTTTTTCTTCTCCTGAAGTCTTGGGGTTCTTTTTTCCAGGTCAAGATTTCATATTAAACATTTGGTTATTATTCTTTTTCCCTTCAAGGGAAGTGATTTGCCTTTCTTCTTTGTAACCTCATAGCATTTTGTTTACACTCCTATGAACGTTCTTGCCCTTGACAAGATGAGGAGATCTACAGAACCAGGGATATCTTACTTTATCCTTACATCTTTTAGTTCTTAGCACTTTGCCAGGCATAGAATAGACAATCATTCTGGTTGAAGACAGCTGAGGTGAAGCCCTAAGAGCCGTACATCAAAGCATGCCACTTCCCTGCTCAGAAACCTGCAGTGGCTCCTACTTCCACTCAGAATGAGAACTGAAGAACATTACAAGGATCAATAAGATGCATCATGGCCACTCACCCTCTCTGTCCCAATATATCTTTGCCTCCATGCCTTCACTTCTCTCTCCTTCATTCATTCCATCCCAGTCAAAGTAGCCTCTTCTGTGTCTTTTGAACATGTCCAGGATTCTGCCTTCAAGACCTGTTTTTCTACTGGAATGTTTATTCACTAAAAATGTACCTGCCTAAAGCCCCCATCATTTAAAATTGCAAGTTTCTTTCCTAGTTTTACACATTTTCCCCATTCCTTCCTAATTCTGTCCTGCCCCTGTTGTATAAACCATGAAGATGCTATGTTAGTTATGTTTATCCAATTTAACTTTCCTACTTCATCTGGCCAGATTTAAGTTCTACACAGGCAGAGGCTTTTAGTCTCTTATTCAGTGGTATCTCCAAAGTCTCTACAATAGGCACTTCGAAGTAAGGTAAATGAACATGGTTTTCTTTTTATATTCTAGTTTTGTGAATTTTTATATCTATTTATCTTGGTATGTCCATAAAGAATCTAGTAAGATCAGGGTAGGTTTTTCTGTTGTTGTTAGTTTTCATTATTGAAAAATTGTTCTCTGCACTTCAGCTCACTCAAGCTGTGCAGGCAGTAAAACATTGCATCAATTAAAATATTCCAATTAACACTAATCAGGGAGAGCAATATTAATAACACAGCTGAACCAAGTTGCTGAATCTCTGAATCCTCAGATATCGCTCTAAGCGCAGTATGTCAATTGCACAAGATAACTTTCCCTCCTTATGAATTTTGGTGAAACATTGAAGTCACTCTACTAGGGAGAAAAATACAGCATTATAACAGTAGGGATCTTTCTCTTATTTTTTAACTTAATTGTAAGGTGATGTCAGAGGGGTTACAGTTACATACGCTAGGTAGTGAGCACATTTCTTGTCAAAAAGTGTTAAACCCTCCCTTGTTTTCCCCCACTTTCCCCCTCCACCAACCCCTTCCCCCCAAAAGTTGAATATAGTGTCTTGTGAGTATTCAAACCACTTCATAGCTTTCATCACATCATCATTAAGGTTAAGAGCTAGTTTTCATGACATGCCCATCTCATTGGAACCTTGGAGGCTACAAGGACTATGGAATGCCATTTTTTACCTCAAGGAGCTTGCAAACTCTTTTGGAAGTAAGTGTGTGTGATTCTGGTCCCAGATTAATTACTTAGTAGAGATTTACCAGAGCAAATCTCTTTTCTGACTTTCTTCCATACTCTTAAGTGAATACTTCTTGCTAACCTTATCTATTTCACAGCGATGATGCTTTCATAACCAGAGGAGTTATTGGGGTACAGACAATGAGTTTATTTTAAACTTGCTTAAAGTAGCCTCTTGAAAAGCAAAGCAGGTCAAATGTGATGATGATGAATGAATGTCCGTAATACCAGCTACTTGGAAGACAGAGGCAGGAGTACCGTGAGCTTGATGCTAGTTCAGGCAAAGCTTGTGAGACCCTAAGTTAGAAAATGGAAGAACTTGGGGAACAGCTCATGTGGTAGAATGCCTATTGAGATCAAGGCTCAGGGTTCAATCTCTAGCACCATAAAAAAAGTATAAAAGGGAATCATTTCATCACTGGCCTACTTTCTATTACTTAGGTTGTCACTATGATTATCATGATTTTCTTTGGAATCATTTTACCTAAAGCATCATCTACTAGCATAAAATGAGTTCTGTTATCATCTGTGCATAAATTCAAGGATATTCTGAATCTCGTAAAGTGACACTTGCCTTATCAAGTACTTACAAAGTACCCATCCCATCCCTGAGCTAGAAGCCCTGAAATTCACCCCCCAAATCAATATTCAAGTGTTTGTCCTCAGTTGTGGGTAGCATGCAGAGGAGCAATGTGAGTTAATTGACACTCATTTTCTCAACTGAAACTCAACAAAGTAATACAGTGCTGCAGTCTGCTCTCACGCATGAAGTGTCCTTTCTGAAGTCTGTTTAATGGCATGGCTTTTGCATTTTTCTTGTGCTTTTTTTATTGGTTGTTTTGCTGTATGAGTCAGCCCAAAGCAATAGCCCTGGAGTGCTGTCTCATGTTTGTAAGTACAAGAAAGATGCGCCTTCCAGAGAAAATATGTGTCTTCAATAAGCTTCACTCAGGCGTAAGTTATAGTGCTGTTGGCCATGAGTTCAATGCTAATAAATCAACAATTTAGGTTGAGTAAGATGTCTTCAGTGAGAAAAACACAAATAAAACATGGTTGTATGTTGATTGGTTGATGAAAATGTTGTGACCCCTGTAGTTCCCCTGGGAGCAAAGGTTCAGTAGTCACTAAATCAGTACAGCTTTATAGAACATAACTACCAACAGTGTGCATTGACTACAGCTGACTTAGTAATGCAGTGCTGTGTTTAGGAGAAAGTCTTCCATTCGGTGAACACAACAAACTTGTGATACTTTCAGGGAAAAGATATTTTGACTTTGAGATTTAAAAAAATAAAATTTCATAAATAAGAAACTCAGAATATTGGCCCTGAAGAAAAATATTGAGACTTTTCATTAGAACTTTTTTCCAGAAACTACCAGAAAGACTGGGAGGAAAAGCAGTCATATGCAAGGAGAAGATATTGGAAATCTAAACTTTATAAAGAGCTTTACTACAAAAAGATGACATTGTGTCAACAAAAAGCAAAATTTCAGGAGTCAATGTGACCCTTGGTATGAATTGACATTTACAGCTGGATTAAAGGTGAATGGTTCATAACCATATAAAAATAAATTTTACTGGTAATAAAAGACATGCCAATTCAAAATCATCTGCCATCTCATTGTACACCAGATTTGACAGAAATTAAAATGTCACATGTTGATGAGGAACAACCAAAAGGAATGTTGTACCAAGCAGTTGTGAAAATATGTTCGATGATCTTTTGAACTTGTAAACCTAAGCTTTTATTTTATTTCCTTAGATGTACATAATCTAGACCAGAGAAACGCTTGAAATTCTACCCAGGAAACATGCCTTCCCGACACATTTAGTGTATGATATAGTAAAGGAGTCAAGAGAAAAAAAAAAGTCAAAGATTCCTGCCAGTAAGTATTTAGAAAGAATGACAAAAAATCTAACTGAGTGAACTCCTTAAAGTGAAATCACAAATGAATTAATAGATGAAAGTGCTTCAAATAGTGTCCACCAAACGATAAGCACACAATAAGTCATAGTTCTGTTTATTATTCAGCCACTCTGAGGTGGCTGAATTATTAATCAAACTCATCTAAACAAGAAAGATAAGAGCATCACCCCCAACATGTGAGTACCAGGATGTCTCACTGGAGATTCTTATTCTCTTTGCCTGCTTACCCAACCACAGACTTTAGGTGCCATTTACAAATGTTTCCATAACTTGTCACACTCAGTAGTGTCCTTAAGATGATGCCCTCAAGTATAATCTTTAAAGAAGTCAGGAAATGCACATCCCTAGTGAAGTTGCCACTGCAAGATGTCTTGCTGCCGTGGAGCCACCGGAGTGCTGTTGAACTCAGTTGTTGAAAATGCCAGTGGAGAACTTACAAACGCAAAGAAACTAGACTGAGACATGAACAGGGTGGAGCATTTTAAAGAAGGAGCAGTGACAGGCTAGTACTCTGCAGTTTGAGATGAGACTGTAACTTTAAGATAAGCATATTCCTGTTTGAAAGCCAGCGCAGCAGTAGTCTCAATATGAACAAGAGTCTGAATTTGTCTAAGCATGCTGAACGTACTCCAGTAAGACAATGGACACAGCTGAGACGGCCATGGAGAAGGACCAGATCAGGAAACCAAAACAAGAGATATCAGCCAAGTTTTACCACACATATTTAAAACCAAAATGAGCCTCTTGATCCTTATAGTTCTGGGTCCATCATCTGTGCAAATGAAATATTGATCAAATGATACACTCTTCCCCAGTAAGTACCAGTTTTCAATTCCATGCTATTTTCTAACACCCTCCAACATTTATTAGAGATCACGTTCAGTATCTTCAGGGTGTTGTTTAAAGGACTCCTGTAGGTAACAAAATCTACTAATTCTTAAGTCCCTTATATAAAATGGTATAATATAAATATAACCTCACACATCCTCCTCAGATTAGTTACAGCACTTATAATATGCCATGTAAATGGCAACTACAGTGTAAAATTGTTTAGGGAATCATGAGAGAAAGCACATACCTATTATGTACCAATGTGAATTTTTTTTCGTATGTTTAATCCACCATGGGTTCAATCTATGGAGGTAGATCCCATGAAAAACAGCTGACTATACTTTATGTCTTGCAGTAGAGAGTCTTTTTTAATGTCCCTGATTATAACCTAGATTGGACATTGTTTTGGGGGGGGACCTTATAATCCAAACGTTGCTCTTTTGTTAATTTAATTGTCAAGGTGTTGTACAGAGGGGTTAGTTACATGGGTAAGGTAGTGAGTACCACTTCTTGTCATACTTGTTATACCCTCACTCATTTTTCTCCCATGGTCCCTCCCCCAACCCCCCTCCCTCAAATTGCACAGTTCATTTCCAACATATTGTCTTATGAATATTGCTATTTCATTGGTTCACCCTTTATCTTTATCCTTTGTCTCACCATTTTGATGTTCCCCTTCCCTTCCCTAAATCAGATAAATGTATATACAATAGCCAGGGTACTAAAATCAAATCGAGTAGCAACAGGAGCTAAAACATGGAAAAGAAAACACGAAAATTTCACATAGTACATTTTAAATAACAACAACAATAAAAAACTCTTGTTTCCATATCTTGGAGTTCATTTTGCTTAGCATCATCTTATGTGTTCATATGTACATAGCTCTTGAGCTATTGTGATCATCTACTAGGACTATCCTAGACATATACTAATTACTACCAATGAGGGAAACCATGGAATCTATGTTTCTTTGGGTCTGGCTCACTGCACTTAATATGATTTTTTCCAATCTTTCCATTTTTAGATTGGAAATGTTTTGAGGTCAGGAATTATATTGAATCACCTTCATATTCCCCACTCCATTAATAACATACAAAACCATAAATAATATTGAAAGAAAGAAAGCAGTGAGGGAAATCCAAGGAAGAAGAACAGACAGAAGAAAAGATGGTAACATTTTCCCCAACTAAGACAGTCTTTGTAAGATGACCAAGGTAAAAACAGTAGCGCCATACAAGGCTGGCATGTCATGTAATTGCTAGCCTGGTAACTGTTTCTTACAGGAAAGCAGTGGCCATGTTGAGTCTCCTCCATCTCCTTCACTTCATCAGTTGTCGAGAAGTTTTTGTTTTGCTGAGATGTTTTAAAGTTTAAAATGTAAGGTGAAAATACTTATTAGTTTCCTCAGGTGTTACATGAACTGAGATGACTTTCACATCGGTTATAAATTAGGAAGACCGGGACTGCTGTGCCATTTGGCAACTGCCGGGCAGCTTTCTTGGCAGCCTCCTTGGGAGACAATAGCTGAGTTGGCGGAGGGGAGTGATTTATCCTCCCACGCTTAGAAGTAGGATGGGAAGCAAAACCATGAAAGTTCTGCTTTTTAAACTGTTTTCTGCTTTGAAAGTTTTCATGTCAATAGTCTCCGTCTTGTTGCCCTTGCAACATTTTTATAACATGTATTACCATCAAACGCTATCAGAGCTATTATCTACTTTACTAGTTTTAAGCTCTTTAAGAAGAGAGATATTTGTTTTGGTTGTCAATGATGTAGCACCTTTGATTAAGGCTTTCTAATAGATGCCTATTACAAGCATGTGGTAAGTAGTGGAGGAATCTTTATTGGTCCTCACTGAAAGAGGTAAAGGTATGCCAAACTCATATATTGGTTTTTTTTTCAAGCAAAATCACTCAAGGGACTATAACTCGAGAACTAGCCAACCTATCTTTTTGTATGTGGAGCCAGCCATTAATATTGTGTTTTGTTTTTATAATTTACTGAACTACAAGTTAGGGAACCAAAATTTAACTTGTTCATTTAAGACCCCAGTGCTTGTTCATCAGAGCCACTCTTTCCTTCTTTGGAGGAGAGGAACACTCCCAATGGCCCTGATTGGCCTTCATCACCAAGGCTAGTAATTAGGACTACAATAATCCTGCATAAACAGCCCGTGAGGGAAACCTGCCTTTTGCAAGCTTATATATTCCTTCCACCCCACGTGTCTCTTCCTCGCATGCTACAATTCACTACCCTGCTTCCATGTGTCTGTGCATGCCTCTGTGAATGTCTAAAAAGGCATAAAAGCATTATGCTTTGGTCATTTTGTCAGACACCACTCTCTGGTTAAGTTTTCATGCACATCTAAAACTAATAAAAAACTTTTCATACTTTTCTCCTTTTCTTTTTCTTTGATTTATTTTTTTCTTCAGCAAAACTGAAGTTTCAATTCAGAGCTTCACATTTTCTAGGCAGTACTCCACTGATTAAGCCATGACATTGGCCTCATTTTGTTCTGGTTCTTTTTTAAGATAACATCTTACTTTTTTCCTCTGGGCTAGCTTGGACAGTGATGATCCTATTTTATGCTTCCTGTTATGGCTAGGATGGCAGGTATACATCACCAGGTCCAGATAAGGCCACTGAAAGGAGTCTTAAGAACTTTGCTCTGGCTGGTCTCAAACCACAAGCATCAATATCTCAACTGGGCTATGGTAAATAATGCTGCTATGAACATGGTTGTGCTGGTAGCTTTAGGTCTTGTTTGTGGTCATTTGGGTAAATGCCTTGGAGGGGATTGCTGGGTCATACTGAAGCTCAGGCTAAGATATGGAACCAACCCAGATGCCCATCAGTAGATGAATGGTTCAAGAAAACGTGACATATATATACATATATGTGTGTGTATATATACATATATATGTGTATATATATATACACATATATATATATATATACATAGCCCCATTCATAAAGAAATGGAAAGACTTGGAAAAAAGCATATTAAGTGAAGTAAGCCAGTCAGATCCAAACAAACATAGGTTCCATGGTGTCCCTCATTTGTAATAAGTAGTATATGCCTAGGATAGTCTTAGCAGAAGATCACAATAGCCCAATAGCTATATACATATGACCATATAAAATGATGGTAATCAAAATTAATTCCAAGGTAGGGAAACAAGTGTTTTTCTTTTGTTGTTGTTGTTTTTAATGTAATATGTGCAGTTATTTTTGTTCCTTTCATTATTTTTCCTTTGGTTTATCCCCTGTTGTCACTGTTTTGGTGGGGTTTTTTTTTGTTTTTTGGTACCCTGTATCTTGTATATACATTTTTTTGATTTGGGAAAGGAAGGAGAACAAAAAAATGGTAAGACAAAAGACAAAGGGTGAACCAATGCAACAGTGATTCTATGTGGGAAGTGAACTTTACAAGTGAGAGGACTAGGGGGGAGGTAAAGTGGGAGAAAAATGAGGGAAGGATTATCAATGTTCGGCAAGAAATGTACTCATTTCCTTTTAATGTAACTATAACCCCTCTCGAAATATCACCTTGACAATAAAATTAAATTTAAAAAATCTCAACTTACCCCAAATAGCTAGTATTATAAGTGTGAGCCATATGTCTAGGTTGTTTTTCTCTTGCTAGTCAACTCTCCTATTAATTGAAATAAGTAGAGGGGACTGTGCTGTCCCCTACATCCTCTATTATAAGATATATTTAAGATTCAGAGCCCTCCATGAATAATGGCGTTTCTAAAAATTAGAAAGAGTTCTACTGCACTGCAGCTTTATCTCTGACTCCTCTTTGCACAGATGAGAATATGAAGCAGCACCCATAGCAAAATCTAAAGCAGTGATGAATAAACACATAGCTTGCCTGTAGAGTGGATGATGGTTTTATTTTCAAAACTGTAATTAAATGAGATAAAAATATATGGTTGAAGTTCCCAAAGTAACTTCATTCAACATAAATAACAGCTGTTCCTCATCTGGGAATTTTCATTATGTATAGAACCTTGTTTTTCATGCCCTTAATTTTTTTTGAACCACTACACAGCTCGTTCAGCACCAAGGATCCCAAGACATTTTTAGAGACATTATTACTTCACATAGCTTCGGTTTGCCCAAAATAACAATGGCAGGGCCTGTCTAATTTGTTACATTTGGTAAATTTGAGCATGACTGGCATTTTTTTATGAATCACCAATCCTTATTTTATGAGTTCCAAACCCCTAAACACAATGTTATAAGCAGGTTCTCTTTTTGTTTTGATTTTTTTTTAAAACTGTGCAGAGCATGGGTTCCAGGAAGTCTGGTCCTATCTGCTTCTCCTTTTAATCAATGACTTGTACAATTTTATCCTAAGCATCTTGGGAAGAAAACACTATTAAAGATAGAATTTAGAGAAACGTTAGGTAGCTGAGTCTTTCTAGCTTTATGTCTGAGCAGGAAGCTAGATACTGTCCTTCCTTCCTGAAATGTGTTGTACACTGTCAAGTGGTGGTCAAATTTGGCAGTGAGTTTGTTGTCAGGATTTATATCCTTGATAGGTTAACAAATGGAAAAAAGAAGAAAAAAAAACAGTAAGTTTGAGCATTAAGAGATTCTTTTCAACTTTGAAGCAGTTTTCTATTCCTCCTACATCTATGGTCATTCTCTTCAGTTAGCTCTTAATCCATGGCCCTTATATCACCATTTACAGCACATTACTGAGATGTTTATTATCCATTGCCAACTTCATGATGGTATCTTGATAGGTGACTTTCAGCCTTTTATTTAGATAATATCCATTCTAGTGTTACTCTTATATAGCTCATTTGTCTCTAATAGCACCTGTTTGTGAAGAGGACTAGAGCAATGAATTATAACTTGTTAATTTTAATTTTCAGTGGAGAGAGGGAAAGTCTAAGAAGTAATTTTTGAAAAATAACAGGTCTTAGTTCTTTCTTTGAATATTGTGATAGGAAATCTTACAGATAGAGAATTCTCATACTGGATCAAGAAATGGTAACCATATGATAACTATATGGTCTATAATTTCAAGTAGATAGCAACCCTGTCTCTGGCAGTTTTTTTATACTTCCAGATATTCTTGGAGCTGGAAGGATGGGATAGGAGGGGATCTCTCTTGTTAACCAATGATACTAGTTTCAGAGTCCAAGTTCACCCAATCTTAGCATAGCTCTGCATCTCATTTGAAAAGGGGTAGGCTAGGTGGCTCATTGCCCTTGATTGGCAAAGAAACTTTTCTAAAAGTTAGCATCCTAAACTTTCCTGGCACTGAGCCCCAAAAGTCATTTTTGACCAAGAGATTGGAAAACCATGCGCCATGGAGACAAATATGAGAAAATGGGATCATAGCCCAGTATGTCTGGCTGACCATAGCCTCTACATGAAAATCTAGAGGGGCGACATTGCTCCATAGACACACAGGGGGGCATCTGATACAGATCAGACACCATGCTGAGCATTGTACTGCAGCCTGATAAAGCTGAGCAAACATTTCTGCTCTCCATTGACTTTCATTTGTTGAGGGAAGGGAGAAACTAAATGAAGAAACAAATAAATGACCAATATCCTTGCAATGATGATCATGATGGTTGCTATGAGGGAGGAAATCAAGAGATGTGCTAGAGTGACTGAAACCAAGTAGCCATCCTTTTAGATAAACACCCAAGAAAGGCTGATGTGAGGGGACAATGTTGAGTTGGCTCCTGAAGAATGAAATGAGAGAAATAAAAAAGAAGGGGAAGGAGAATTTGAAACAAAAGAAACAGTGAGTATAAAAGTCCTGAGACAGTGAATTCCAAGGTGTAGAAAATGTGATTGTGCAACATATATAAGGAGACTTAAGATCCCAAAGGCCTTTGCAGAGCACAATAAAGAATCTATATATCTGTGTATGTATATATGTGTGTATGTACATATATGTGTATGTGTATATATACGTATATGTGTATATATATATATGTGTGTGTGTTATGAATGTGTGTGTGTGTGTCTATTACTGGGCCAAATTTTCTAGTGCCTTTGTCTTTGTGTTGTATAAGCTGGAAACCAAAGATAGAGAATGCAGTGGCCCAGCCCTTAACACTCCTGAGTCAGGGTGATATGTGAAAACGATGAGTTCCTGTAGAGAAAAATGCTGAAATAATCGCTGATATTTTAGGGCACCTGTCTCCAAGGAGAATAACATTATTTACGATGCCATTGCCCACTAATCGCAGTCACCTCATGAATTAGATAGGAGCACATTTTGATGGAGCACACAGGGAAACGCAAACACTTTAAATTGAGTTGTTCTTTGGCTTTTTAAATAGCACAAAGGTCTAGATAAAATAGAGAATGTCAAAGAGATGAGGGAAGGAAAAGAACTAAAATGAGAAATAAAAATAGCTATCTGGAAAGTCATACACTTACAGACAAAAGGGCAGCAAAGCAACCTTTATTTTCCTGTTAAGTCAAGAAAATAATAGTTGAAGGGCAAAAAAAAATTGTGAAAGTCTCAAAGGGTGAATAAGACAATCAACAAGTGTAGTCTTGTTCCTGTTATTTAACTAGGTGTAGGCTATAGCCTAAGTATATGGACACATGGATTAGGAAGCTCTGGATTCTATATATATTTTATTGTTATTATTAAGATGTTGTGCAGAGAGCTCACATTCTCAGAAGTCAGATAATGAGTACATTTCTTTTTTGAACAATATAACCCTGATTCTTGCTCCAGCTCTTCCATCTTTACATCTGGGATTGGGGATGTTGATTTCTCCTTCTACTCAATGGCATCAGTAATAGATAATGCCTCACAGAGCTGTTATGAAGATTGAATGAATAAAGGCCTGGAAAATAAGGGACAGTTTTGCTTGTGTAAACTTGCTGGATCTGAACCTGCTAGTCCTAAGAGATAGTACAATAAAAATGGTTGCATTGCAAGAGTAGCCCACAGAAACCTTTACATGTAATATTGATTATTCTGTTTTTTCTTTTTGCCATTACTTTGTTCCTGGAAATTAAGAGTGGTATAGTGATGTGTCACAAGGAACCAGAGAAGAGAGTAAACTCCTATTTTACTAAATACAGCATTGCTGACCCTAGCACATTTGCCTTGTCAGTTCCCATGTGCTTCTCCTCTTCCTATTTCTTAAGCCATTATTATCTCTTGAGCTTTTCTCTACCCTGACCTGCACACTATTTCACTGCTAAATTTCTCTATTTTTTTGTTGTTGGTGGTACTAGAGATAGGTATTTAAAACCCTTATTGTGCTGGTATGTAGCTCAGTGGCAATGCACTTGCGTAGCAAGTACAATATCCTGGGTTTGATCCCCAGTACCAAAAAAGAAAAAAAAACAGTTAAAACTCTTATCTACAAATCCATACTTCCTAACAGGCTAAAAATCTGTTAATAATCTGTGTGTTAATAATCTGATTGAATTAAGTCACTGTAAAAGACCAATAGCAAAATAATACCTTTAAGATATTTGTGGTTTCAAGGGAAATTTTTATAATTCCACAGCAACATCTAGATGATAGCATTTCATCTGTTATGACCAAACAAGATAGCAGAGAAAGACAGAGAGAAAGACAGAGAGAGACAGAGAGATAGAGAGAGGCAGAAAGAGCGAGAGAGAGAGAGAGAGAATGAGAATTGGAGACAGGACATTGAGGGCTAAAATCAGTACCTTGGAGAGCTCCAAGGAGTTCTTTCCTTATACTTTAGAATTGTTCTCAAACTTTTCACAGTAATGTTCATGGAAGGAGCATTGAGAATTATGAAAGAATCAGGTCAGAAGCCATTTCTATAAATGAGTCATTTGTAAATTGGATGTACATTAGCCTAGGAATATTAATAAGGCTTTTTTATCTGTACAAAGATTCATCCCTTCCAGTGTCAAAGCTACACCTAATATGTGGTCCCTTACTTTATAGATGACCAGCAAATTGGAAAAATGATCATCAGATCTTTAGAGAAGCATTAGGTATTTTTGTTTGTTTTACTGAAGTTTTACACAGAGAAAGTGAATTATATAAATACTTGGCACAAAAAAGGAACTCAAATAATTTGTGCTGGATGTTTGGTAAATAAATGGAAAATAATGACATGCACATGAGACAATATTTTGTAATGTCAGTGTATATGGATGTATATATGGATGTACTTGAGTTGCCATTTATCATTATTTAGTATAGAAAATGATTTTAACACTTTATTCCAAGTGACTAAATGTATGTAATCAGTAAACTATTTTAAGTAATTTTAACACTTTATGCCAAGTGACTAAACTTATGTAAGCAGAGAACAATTTGTTTAAAAATTGTGTATTTTATGTCCTTTAGAAAAGGCAAGTGGATGTGAATTTTATGGGCATACTTTTTCTACCTTAGCATTGAAGGTTCTTTCAGACCATACATCATAGGAAAAATTCTTAGGACTGTACCTGAAGACTGAGAAAGAGAGAGAGAGAGAGATAGAGAGAGAGAGAGAGAGAGAGAGAGAGAGAGAGAGTCTTAACCATTAGTCACATAAACAATTTATTCCACATGCTACAAATTATGAAGTATCTATGTTCAGTCTAGCACTTCTTTGTTTCTTACAACATGATGCTCACTTCCTCTAAGCTTTCCTTTGATGTTCAAAAATTGTAATGACTGGGCTAAGCTTTATAGACACTGGACCAGGCAGTATGTTAAAGGCATCATCTTAATCTCAAGAATGCCATGTGAGGAATGAAGTATTGTCATGACATCAAAGATGAAGAAAGGGAAGTTTAAAGAATTCATCCATGCCATACTAAATAAGAATAAGAGTTCTGAGCTTGTACTCTAGTCCTTGTGACTCCAAAGCCAGTTTGTTACCCCATTAAGCAGTCTTCCTCATGCTCTATTCACTGAGAGATATCCAGTCAACCAGTCAATCTCGCTTATGGTTTCTTCCTTCCTACCAAGCAGAGAGAATGTCAAAAATGTGGATATGCAACTCATAAGGTTTTGTGAATTGGGGATTGTTTTTTTTTTGAGGATACGTCTCCACATTCCCAAAGTCATATCCATGGGCAGCCACATGTAAACCTACTCAGGGAGAAAAATAGCAGACAAAATTTGAAATATGTGATGTAATAATGAGTATTTACTCTCCAAAAATACTCTTTTCTTCTTGCAAATGATGTAATGATCATTATGGAAATCATATTTATAAGAAACATATCATCTGCTCATTTTCACAAGTTCATATTGATTTCCTTATTGATTGCTTCTTTCAAATATGGAAGAACCAATAACACAGGAAAGTGGTGCTGAAAATTTCTTATTCCAAGACTACCTTGTGAGAATTAATAGAATTCAGGTCTATCCAAGTTAGGGGAAAAAAATGAATTTGTGTTGTTTTGCTCGTATTAAATAATGCATGCATATAGAATAGATAAATTATTTGTGTAATTTATGGCATTGTTTTTTCTCTTTCTCCTGTTTTCTATATATTTATATTAAATCACGATGTATACTATTATCTCGTTATACTTTAAAAACTGGACTTTCTTTAAGTTATATTTTTATTATCTTTATGTGGTTGTTTAAAGAAGATGAATCTTTTTATACGCTCCTTCAGGAGCTCTAGCTCTAGCTCTTGCTTCTGGTCCCATGATCATGGTCTAAATAAATTATATTTTCTGATTTAATGTTATTTCTCCTCAAATAATCCGGTACCCTCATGATTTTATTTGCTCTAGACTATATCCAGGTATTTATTATAAGCTACTTCTGCACCCACTTTAAAAACTTAATAACAGTCCAGAGAGAAAGTATGAGGATATTTTCCTCATTTACTCTGAGTCATTCTCTTGTCTGAATTCCAAATATTTTCTTCCTTGAAGGCTTTTTATTTATTGATTCCATATTGCAATTTTACAGCCCCTTTCCACCTTCATTCCTCTAGGAATTAACTGTAATCCCCTTCTAGACTCTCCATGAGCTGACAATCTCCAAACACTTTGTCTTATATTCTAAGCTGATTAAAAAATAAAATAGTGGTTTTATAATCCATAGGACAGTTGGTTAAGCAGAGAAATGTGGAAAAACATACTTGCCACAAACTTGTGTGTCCCTTAGCACAAACTGTTGAGAAAGTTACATAAAAATGCTGACAAAACCATCAACAAAAACTAGCACTGTTTATTTTGTAAACATGTGCATTATATATCAGTGAATCATACATAAAGGTGGACAAACAGAAATCATGGTACATGGAAGTTAATTCTTTATCCTGTATAAATACCTTATATCCAACCTTATCATCGACTATAGATTCAACTATATATTTAGTAAACAACTGCAGAAGCTAAAGGAAAGAGAACCCAAGGAAAATAATTCAACTACCTTCTTACATTATAAGGCAATAATCCTGCCTCTGAATATAATGTTATTTCTGTTTGCTTTTCACTTGTTCAACTTCATCTCCATCTTTTGTACCAAATGCTTAAAATCTCTGCAGAAAGTTTTATGGAAGTAAAAGGCAAAGGAGAGTAAACATAGAACTAATGTTTCAGTTCATCAGCTTGTACATAAAGATGTAGATATTCTTTCATATTCGTTGAGTATGAAATTCACTCTCCCTGCCTTCCTCTCATGATTCTTTGACTTCTCCCTCTCCTGGATCTCCCTTCACACCTTTCAAGTACCACTTTCATGGTTTTCATATTGTTGGACTGTGAATTTTTCTCAGGAGTTATACTATTTGAATTCTCCCCTGAAAATACCATATTTTGGTTAATACATTTGTGTACACTTGAATATAATCTCATATGTGTTTACTTGTACATTTAGCATTCATATTATGGGACCCAGCATGCATCCTTTGGCTCCCTGAGCCTAAGTGATTTCATATAACACAATTGATTCCAGGTCCAACCAATTCTTTGTGAATGATATAATAACATTCTCCCTATAATGGATGAGTAAAATTCCATTGTTTATATTTATACCAAAATTTCGTGATCCATTTGTCCATTGAGGGGCATCTGGGCTATTTCTATACCTTGGATATGGTGAATAGTACAGCAACGAACATGGCTAAGCAATTAGAAGCAGCAGTTGATTTGGTTATATAAGATGAAGTGTCTCTGATCACTCAGTTCTTAATTTTTCCTGCAATTCCAAAACCTGGATGGGATATCTGTACAAAAATGTAGTGCACAGGTCTACCTATATATAATAATATATTATATAAAATAATATACTATATAATATTATAAAGACTGCATGTCATATCTAAGCATCTATGGCTATATAGATAAATATAGCTATATAGATAATTGCATATAAACAAGTGACTTGTGAACTAAACAGAACAAAGAATCAGTGGCCATATGTTTGAATTCTTACAATAATATTTAACTTCAGGAATTTTTAGGAAGTCTGAATACCTTTAAACCTCAGTTTCCTCAATTCGATTTACATGTTCCGACTTGCAGAATTCTCTGGAACAAAGAGAATGTCTTCTATGTGTATTGCCAAGTGTGGTGGCCACTACCTGCATGTGACTGTTGAACACTTGAAGTAAATTTCATTTCAGTTATTTTTTGAATCAGAATGGACATATACTGCAAATGGCTCTTCAAATGGACAATTCTGCTACAGGAGAAAGAGACAGTACCAGGCAAATATTGTCAATATCAGACAAAATTCATTGCTGTGGCACAGATGCTCTCATGGCTGATTTTCAGTGTAACTGTCTTCTTTTGAAATAGTGGCAATCACCCATAATCTCGTAGGATGTTAAAGCTTAAATGTGTCTTCCTTTATCTCTCCCAACAGATCTGGAAAACTTTAAGACAAGGACAAGAAGCACTGTGTCTGTTCGTCGAGGCCAGGGAATGGTACTTCTGTGTGGCCCACCACCCCATTCTGGAGGTACCTATCCTTCCTTCCACTGACATGTGCCCACTTTGATGCCTCAAACCTTAAACATGAATTCTTTTTTTTTTTTTTTTGTTCATCTTGGGACTTGAACTTGGGGCCTGCATACTGTTCCTAAGTTCTTTCACTCAAGATTAGCAATCTACCACCTTGAGCCACAGTGCCACTTCTGGTTTTCTGGTGGTTAATTGGAGATAAGAGTCTCACATACTTTGCTGCCTATTCTGGCTTTGAAGTAGGATCCTCAGATCTCAGCCAGGCATGAGCCACCAATGCCTGACTAAACATGAATTCTTGATATCTTCCAAGACTCAGCTCTTTCTTTAACCTCCTCAGACCCTTCATAGTGGTATGAGTAAGGCTGAATTGTTTAGGTCATGTTCAATTTATCTTTGTTGAGAATGCTTGTTTTGTTTGAGGACTTTACTGACCTTCTTTGGATCACCCCAGATGTTACAAGACTGAAAAGCCAAATCTTTTATGCAGTCAAGTCAGACCCTGAGAAGCATTGTGGTTTTGTTACTAGGGAAGTGTTTGCAGCAATGAGAATATGGGGAGGTGAGCATATGGAGAGGTGATATGTAGGCAAATAGTATGGAGATTTAGTTAGTAGTGATATTAGGATTTTAGGATTTTAGTAGTGATATTAGGATATTAGGATTTCTCGAAGATTTTTGATGGCCAGATTGATAAGCTCCTCTTCTTGGTAATTGAAGCTGATGTTCAGTTTGTTGTAGGCTAACTTAGTTGCTTTGATTTTTCCATTTGACTTCATGCACGATTGTAAGAGCAAATTTTTCAAATTTAGAATTAGAAAAGAACTGGTATATTTTTTGTCATATATTCCAAAATTGTAACTTCATTTTTTTTCATCTACGCCCCACCTAACCGTAACCACAGAAAATAACTTATCAAAAACAGTTAAAAGTCTCACACTTCAAGCACACATACACCAAGGCAAGTAGAAGGGGCAAATACCCCTCTAGTCTAAATCGAGGACAAGAGATGATTACAGTTTCTGGCTTTCAAAGACTTCAAAGAACACAAGTTGCACTTTTGAGGTTTTAGGTTCAGAAACAAGTTTACTCTTTGCTCCTTTCAGTTAGTATCAGCAATACTAAATTGATAATCCATATAAGAATGTGGGGCCTGGTACTGTTTCAAATCATTACTGGAAGTTGGACAAATATTTTCACATCTTTGTGCATCATTCTGAAATAAGAGATGTGTGTGTGTGTGTGTGTGAGAGAGAGAGAGAGAGAGAGAGAAAGCTTTACACCCACTTTAGTCCTGTCATGACACAATTAACAATCTTCTTTATCAAGCATATCTTCACCCTTGAAAACACTTAACCAGGTACATATATTTTGATTCAGGTGAAATTTACTCAGACTGATGCTTCTCTTCTAATTACAAAATCTGATCAAAGTGAAAACAGAAAATTTTTCTAATTTCTTCCAAAGCCAATCTTCATAGCCATAAGTCTCTGTAACATATCAGTGATTAATGATTCTTCTTGGGGATGTATTTTAAGTGTGCCATGCCTGTCTGGCATGATAATAGCTTTAGAAAAGGCAGAACATATAATAAAGTGAAAGCTGCCCTGCCTAAACTGTGAGGTATATCACCCCTTTCTCTTCCCATGGGAAAATTTATTAAAAATTCCCATAGACATCTGCTGAAATGTGCTTGTCTCTGCCGGCAGCAGTCAGCAGCTCTGAAATCTGACATTGCTGACAATCTTGATGGTGAAAGACAAGGAAATAAATATTCTCATTATGGGCTCTATTAGAAATCATGTACACAGTACCACTATGAGCTAGGCAGCCATAAGCACAGAAATTTCCAAGAAAACAACAGAGCTGATCTTCAAGGTTTTAAGAGAGTGTTTCAGACATCCATCAGGCCGGGGCAGTGGAGCCAGTGATTATCTGATGAAATCCCGTCAGTGATTGAAAAGCCTCCCTTGCAAAACTCTATAGCAGCGATTCTCTTACTGCTTTTCCAGGCTGTGTATCACCTCAAACCTGGCAGACTCACTATGAGCTCCTGGACCCACTGAGCACTTTAGACCCAGCATATGATATCCCAGTTCCAATTGGAACAGATCACACAGAGGGGAGGAAATGAGTCAGCCTTTTATTATATCAATGGGGTATCCACTAATGGCATGAGTTCCATTGTCAAGGATGCTGCATGTCCTAGTTCAAAAACCGTGCAGTGTCAGAGCTCCTCGGCAACATAGAAATGAGCCGTGCTTCAGCTGTTTTGCAAAGCAGATACTCTGTGCATTCTCTAGACAGAGAGTGTGCCATCTTTGCTATCCCTTGGTTTATAAACATGAACTCGGAGAGATGATCTCATGACTAAAGTTTGACCAAAACCTTTGACCAAAACACAACCTCTGAAATACATGCAAATCACTCTAATGGACTTTAATTGTTCTTGATGCTCCTTCCCATTAGAAACAGAGACAATTGACTTCCAGAATGTTCTCTCTTCTTTCCACCACCTTCTGGGACTTTTGGCACCAGCCATCCATAACCTTTAGCCAAGCTCTCATTAAGAAGGAATAAAAATGAGTTACTTCCTTACTTGTTCCAGTGCAGATAAGTGACAAGATTATCCTTGGAAACTCTTACAAACTGTTCATTAAGAGATGTGATCCTTCAGACCTTCTTTTTATCTGTCACAGCTCAAAAGATGGTCCATGGACCCACAGCAATCATACCTGGATTTTTTTTTAAGGCACAATCTCAGACTTTAGAATCAGCTCTTGCTTTTAGCCAGGTCTCCCACTGACCATATGCATATTGAGTTTTGAGAAGCCCTGAATTGTATGTTTGATGCCTACACACATCCTACCTGTGACTAGTGGTGGGCAGGCAGCTTTAGAATCACTAGGACAGACCATTGATGCCATAGGTGCCCAAAATTTTCCCAGGAAAATATCCTATTTCCACGAATCTGAGCTGGGGCATCCAAATGAGGACTTGCACAAAACTCTAGTTAACTCCAGGTTGCCCTGGATTTTAGATCTGTTGATTTTGACCAGCTATAAAATCAGCCCAGGTCCAGTACAGCTAAGATGGATTGCTTTGGTTTGCATATCACCCAAACAGAAGTGATATGAATACTCCTCATCGTTGATTTATATTTAAACCAATCATGGGGGCCATGCCTGTAATCCTAGCAACTGGGAAGGAAGTAATCAGGAGGATCATGGCTTGAGGTCAGCCCAGGTAAAAAGCTTTTGAGGTTCCTATGTCAATTAAAACTGGTGTAGAGGCATTTGTCAATTCTATAAGGTAAATAGGAGAATTATGGTCCAGGCCAGCTCAGGAATATATGCAAGACCCTATTAGAAAAAAAAAAAAAAACAACTAAAGCAAAAAAAAGGGTACAAGGCCAAAGGAAATCAGAAATTAAGATTACCTTATCTCAGTTGTTTGCATTCAGATATGGCTATTTATTTTTGGTCATCTCTCACTAAATTATTGTCAACAAGAGTATGTTTTCATAGAATCTAAAAAAGTATAGAAAACCACCCAATTCTGATTCTAAGGTTATTTTTTCATTATTATTGTTTTTGGACAAACTAGCTAGAACTTTTTGTTGTTGTTACAGCTTTTATAACAGAACACATACTCATTAAAGTTGAATCCCATTCACAGATCCTCAGATCCAGAGATCTCATGACAGAATCAGTGGAGGTCTTTGTGCTGTTTATAATGCTTGCTTTTTCTTTAAGTCACATTCCACCTTAAAATAATCCTATTGGAAGTAAGGATAGGTATTTTCAAGGTAAAATTGTTGAAGCAAAGAGATTACATGGGGGTATACACTAGTCTATGGTAGGTTTAAGAGTTGCTAGGACTGAGGACACATCCTCTCTTAAAGAAAAGAAGAGTAGAAACATGTATTTTACTCTGTGCCAGTGGTCACTGAACTTCACATCAGGTCATTTAAATCTGAATTTTATGGAGGTGAGAATTTTCACTACTATTGTGGGTAGTTTTAAAAGTGCACTAGGTATCTTAATTATGTATCCACAGTAGAAAAGTTATGTTTCTAAATTACAAAATCATGTCTTGTCCCAGGAAAACATTCTCTACAAACTTCTCCATTAGTTTGATTTCGTATGGGCATCTAGCCACATGGAGTATAATAGAGCCCAATAGGAATTCATCATGCCTTCCCACACACCATGTGGTTATTTCAAATAGGCCATTTTGTATTCTCTAAAGGACAGAGATAAATACATGAATATAGGACAGCATAGCTCTATTAACCTACTATGTGGTCTTGGGCCAATTATGTAATTTCTTTCTGCCCCATTTCTTCATCTGGCTTCTGTTTCTGTCCTCCCACACCTGGTCAGTATCCAACACAAAATGTTACCTTCAGAATCAGATTCATCTGAGTTCAGATTTAGTCCAAATGATGCCAACAGATCAGTGAGCCAGGACGAATCTTAGGATGCTAAACTTTAGCACCCTCTATTCTCAGTGTAATTTTTAAAACAGCCACATTGTAGCAAGCTAGGATGCTACATATAACTTCTCATATGTGAATGTCATTGCCTTCCCTAAACTGAATATATAGCCCAAGTGGTAGAACTCAGGGTCCTGAGTTCAAAATCCAGTATCATCAAATAAAACAAAGAAAGGAATCCCACTTAAAGTGTTGTGTCATGTCCTCTTCCTGGTCATAACAAAATCTCAGTTGAATGTGCCTATGTGAATAAAGGAAGGCCCAGCCTCCCTTTGTATGTGTGTGCGTGTGCACGTGTGTATGTGATTTCATAGTTAGGAATAGTGCCCAAGTGTAGTCCTACTTTTTAAAACATTTAAATAACAAATGATGAATGATGGCCTTAAAATCGTAAGTTTTTGTGTCTTGGCCACCACTGGTATTAGCTGTCCTTTGAGGATCCATTTCACATCCTATAAGAAGTGTCTTGCCTGAGAGATATTGTATCTCCTACAAATAGGCATATTTGCCAATCATGGGGTTCGAATTCAAGGTGCTCTCCCTGAGCTTCTTTTTTTTTTTTTTTTTTTTTTTTGCCAGTCCTGGGGCTTGGACTCTGGGCCTGAGCACTGTCCCTGGCTTCTTTTTGCTCAAGGCTAGCACTCTGCCACTTGAGCTACAGCACCACTTCTGGCCATTTTCTGTATATGTGGTGCTGGGGAATCGAACCCAAGGCCTCATGCATATGAGGCAGGCACTCTTGCCACTAGGCCATATCCCCAGCCCCCCTGAGCTTCTTTTTAATATTTTATCTTATTTTTATTGTCAAAGTGATGTACAGAGGGATTACTGTTACATATGTAAGGCAATGAGTACATTTCTTGTCAAACTTGTTACCTCCTCTCTCATTTTCCTCCCTCCTCAGTCCTTCCCCCAGTTTTACAGTAGTTTTATAGCATATTGTCTTGTAAGTATTGCTGTTGCATTGGTTCACGTTTTATCCTTTGTCTCACCATTTTGATATTCCCCTTCTCTTTCCTGATTCAGATGAATATATATGATACTTAGGGTACCAAACTCAAATACAGTGACAACAGGGGTAAAACCATAGGGAAGAAAAAGGAAAAAGGGGGCATAATTTCACATAGCACATTGAAAATAACAATGATAAACCATTTATTTCCATAAGTTGGAGTTTATTTCACTTAGCATCATCTTATGTGATCATATGTACATAGCTATTGAGCTATTGTGATCATCTATTAGGACAGTCCTAGATATTTACTAATTATTGCCAATGAGGGAAATGAACTGTGGTATATACACACAATGGAATTCTATGCTTCTGTCAGAAAGAATGACATTGCCCCATTTGTAAGGAAAGACTTGGAAAAAAAATCATACTAAGTGAAGTAAGCCAGATCCAAAGAAATACAGACTCTATAGTTTCCCTGAGCTTTTTTGCTCAATGCTAGCACTCTGTCACTTTGAGCCACAACTCCACTTCTGCTTTTCTCATGGTTATTTGGAGATAAGAGTCTCACAGACTTTCCTGCCTAGGCTGACTTTGAACTATGATTCTTAGATTCTTGAATCGCTAGAATTATAGGCATGAGCCAGTGTTGCTTGGCTCCTACAAATAATTTTTAAAACCCAGGTATCCAATAAATTAACAAACCTCAATGGAGACGCATTGTCCAGAAGAAGTTGTGTTGCCATTAGACAAGAAATGGATTCTTGTCTAATGGAAGTGAAACCCTAGATGTAACATTAAAATACAATTACTGTGTCATTCCTCAAGATGATTGGGGATTGGACACTCTGTGATATAATTTTAATGTAAGAGGTATCCTCAGTTCCATTTCTTAGTAACAGAACTGTATATGTTTCCTTAAATAAGTGTCTATTGCAATTCAGTGAGGAAATGGTAACTTTTGGTGATAGAATAACAAAAGATAGAAGGTAACAACAATAACCACATGTTAAGTATTCTAAAGGAAATCTGCTTTGCTGTTCCTTGACTTTGACATGTTCCTCCAAAAGATATGAACCTGGCCTCTTTTATCTAAAATGTCATCAGCCATTCCTCCCCTTATTTCTCTTCCTACTTTACCAATCATAGAAGAACATAGTACATTAGAGATCTAATTAGCATAGAATAATGGAAAATCGTTTGCACGGGAATGTTTTTCTGCCCTCATTAAACCTCTTCTTTCATCCATTGATCAGGGACGACTTGTTATTAATTATCTAACCCAGTGGTATGGTAGAGTGTTTCATGTTTAGGAGGATAAGTCACTAGACTTATTTGTCCTTACTATACCAATTGCTTGTTCCACTTATGCCTGCCTGTAGATCATGTAGTCAAAGAAAGAATCCGAAAAAAAAGGCAAAAACAAGCAATTGGAGCTTTGCTTGTCTAGAAAGCTAAATCATTTGTGCCCTATCATATAAACCAAAAAGAGAGATGAATATGCCTATGGACAATGTTTTCTAAGTCCATGGGTAAGTCCATTCTGTGTTGCTACTGACACATTCCTTGACTTTGAATTGTTTTTCTGTCAACTTTCTAAAAAACTTGAATGTTTCCTGGATATACTGCTGAATGTCAGGATGTCAACAATTATATACTTAGGAGCAGAAAAATAAGTTTACCTAAGTGACAATCATCCCTTATTACTCATAGAATTCTTGACCTTATATAACTGGGTTCCAAATTTCTTACTTATTGACATTGCTTCCCTCACTTCCAAGAAGAGTTCATTAAGACTAGTAGCTATATACTTTCTACCTTAATTCTTCTAGCTCTAAAAAAAGGTGCATTAAATGTCAGGTCACAGAATTTAGAAAATGACTCATCAACTTTAATCAATTGCAATTACTTTCAAATATTTGTGTTCAATAGCCTAAAAAATGACATAGTTTATAAAACTAGCAGAGGTAAATTTCAAAAGATCATTTGTCTTTTTTATTTAAATTTTATTGCAAAGCTGATGTACATAATGGTTACAGTTACCTATGTCAGATAATGAATACATTCCTTTTTGAGCAGTGTCACCCCTCCTTTTTTTCTCCCAAATTTTCCCCTCCCAACTTCCCCCTCCCAGTTGTACAGTTAATTTCCAACATAGTGAGGAGATCATTTTTTCTATTCCTGTTTTCTTCTTTCTGTTTATGCAAATGTTTTCATGTAAATTATTGGGCCAAAAAAAAAAACCATTCTAATTAATTACTAATAACCTCAGCTAAACAGTGTCAATCTTGAAAATTACTTTTTACTTACCTTAATAGTAGACACTATATCATTGTTTGGTCACTGTATAAATTTAAGTTAAGGAATTTAAATATGAATATATCTATATTTTAAGAAATATCTTTGTCTTCCAAAAGCAAATATATTACTACCACCATATTTGATCCATAGAAGTAAAAGCACAAAGATCAGTTAGATTAAGGGCCAAATGCATTAGTACCAAAAGAGAAATGGCATTTGTCAAAGTGAGATTTGACTCATAAAGCTGAACGATCAAACAACTGTGATTACTCCACAAAGCTTAACTGAATACAGAGCTTTCTCTTGAGATTTCCTGTCCTAGACAGCAGTGAAGGATGATATTGTGTTGGAACACAGGTGCTAGTTGGGGCATGAAGAGTTTGGAGATGTATAAAACACATTAAGCACCCAGTAGAGTGCCACCAGGGCTGTACCAGCCAGAACAGAACAAATGATCAACTCTGCTCTTTCAACAACATGAACCTGCCTGAGCATTTCATAAATAATCCAGTAGACAATCACTGCAGGATATATGAGAACCATTCTTGTTTTAATGCTTGCTGGAAACACATCCTTATGATTCTCCTCAGCTTGAAAAAGGAATGAACAGGTTTGAGGGTACATTTTCTGCTACAAAATGGCGTTTTGTCAGGTCAGTGCATCAAGATGTTACATTGAATTAAACAGGAGAAGGGTGCAGCACAAACAAAGAGGAAACGAGAGTGGAGTACCAGAAATTTAGAAAGGATTGGGTTGGGTGTTCAGGAGTGCATAGCTCAGATATGGAGTGTTTCGTGCAGTCAGAGATCTTGATCCTACATCTTAGGCATCAGTAAGAATTTGGCCATTTTTCCAATGCATACATTCCTGAGTATGTATAGAAATTATTGTAGTGGATTAAATCAAACCCTTAGGTGGGGTGGAGGGAGCCATTTGTCCAAGTTAAATTTCCTTTTACCTACATTGAAATAGATTTGAAACATTTTGTCCAAAGATAGGATAAAATCTGTGTAAAAGGTAGGATTAAATCATTCTGTGTAATATCAGAATACATATTTAAAAGAAAAAATGATTGAAATAAGTGTCTGTAGATTAACAAGGACATACAACATGGATGAAAAGCTTGTTTGATCACTCAGGCTAACTGGAGTTCACCATATCCACCTATGATTTTGACATATGTAGGATGAACACATGATTCCAAATGAAGGGTAATATTTTGACAAAGAGATCAGTTTGACTTGGATTATGCTCTGAAACAAATGTCAAATTTTTAAGTCAGAGGCCTGTTGGGAGAAAATTCATGCTACCTTAGGCAGATACAAGTTGGTAAAAAAACAAAAAAAAAAAAAAAAAACAATATAGAGACATTTTATACAGAGCCAAGAGAGCTCTTCTCTCCCTTTTTTTTTTTAAACGCACCCTCTTTTTCTCACATCAGCTAGTTGCAGGTTAACACATTATCACAATCTTCACTGTCAAAATTAACCCCTGGAATGGAGTTGTTATAACAATACTCCACAGGAATTCATAAATCCATATGGCAGGCACAGCTGGAAAGATGGTTGCAGCTGATCAAGTAGCATTTCAGAAATATCCAAAGTATCTCAACTTGGTGAAGTAATTTGGAATTTGTATTCATTCTCATTCCTTCACACCAACACATAGATGAGGGAGCTCCTGAGAAATGACAAGGTTTCTCAGTACTTGGTACTCAGTTCTTAGCATTTCATGCTAACCAGGACTTGCCTTTTTGAAAAGATGAACAGTTTTTAAAACACCAAGTAGCTCATTTAAGCAGCACATTTCTTCCTTTCATAGTCTCTCCTTGCTAAAAAATATGAGACAGATATGACAGGGCTTTGCAATCAATACCAAAATGTCAGAGAGGCATCTTAAAACCTGCTTCTCTATGTATCTTGCTGGCTTGCAAATTCCTTCACTGTTTCTGCAAATCTGAATTTCTTCTCAATGTGGGTGTCTGTATTTCTGGAGATTGAAAGGTAAAAGGATAGCAGGACAAGAATAGACAGAACAAGGGTATATAGTGTGGAGTTCAGATATTGTGCAAAAAGGCTAAGATAGTACATTGAGTGAGAACATGGAGCAAAGGAAGTCTATTCTGAAAGTTGCATATGAAACAACACAAAGTTCTGTGTTGATTTCTTACAATTTTATTAAACTAGTAATAACCAGGAATTTAAGATATCTTAGAAGGGGATGTTGGGAGACCCGTGCGTTCAGAAGAAATAAAGAGATACATATATTTTTTTAGTTGCTAAACTCAAGACCTGGGTTGCATCACAAACCATGCTGATAAACAGAGATAATAGGAGCTGGGAATGTGACTTAGTGGTAGACTGCTTGCCTGGCATACATGAAGCCCTGGGTTCCATTCCTTAGCACCACCAAAACAGAAAAGGCCAGAAGTGGTGCTGGAGTTCAAGTGGTAAAAAAAAAAAAAAAAGAGCAAAAAAAGAAGCCAGGGACAGTGCTAAGGACCCAGGAATGGCAAAATAAATAAATAGAGGTAAATAAAATGTCTACTCAGGAAAATATTTAGTGATAAAGGAGACTGGGAGAAAGTGACACTTGTTAAATATTGCTTAAAGATACAAAACAAAACAGAAATACATGTGAAAGGGATCTTAAACTAAAGGTAGTGTCTCTGTCATGTTTGTAGACAAGTACAAGAAAACATGGATTCTTTGGGAAAAAAAGCTGACTCTAATACAAAATGGGGTTCAAAGGGAGCTTGCAAAGATTAGAAAACCAAAGAAGTAAAATCTACAATGCAGAGTCAGTAAAAAAAATCAAATGAACATTATAGAAAATTGAATTAGTGATAAGCATGACTAACAAGATATGTTTTCATAAGGAATGCAGAATGAAAGTATAAATGATCAGAAAGCTTCATAAATATGGAAATTAGGGAGTAAGTTTCCAGTTTATATGTAATCAATGCAAGTGATACAGTGTATACAAATTATTGTTTCATTTAATATATTACCTATTTCCCATTCCATTTCAATTCACTAACTTTGAAAGCATAATGAATTTATCTGCAGAAAATAAAATATTATCATCTTTATTTTAATAGTTGGAAAAAATAAAGATCTAACTATAAATATAAATGTAATGTGTACCTTCCAATTTGTTGGAGACAGTTAAATCAAAGGTGTTGTGGATAGAGAATAGCTCAGTGGTAGGGAAATGGTTTAGCATATACAAGACCCTAGGTTCAATTGCCAGCACCACAAAAATGTAAAAACTAAAAAAGTTGTGGTCTATTTAATGAGCCACTAAAAATAAAAGGAGCAAAAGAGCATAAAGGAAAAACAAGATAGAAAACTAGGTATAATATATAGCTTATGACAGAATATGAAAGATTTCATTTCCATATTATACATAAGAACATAAGACAAAATTTTAAATATATCTGATAAATTTTAAAAATGTCTGATCTAAATGGAATATGGCAGCTATTCTTCTAACAGAACAGACTTTACAAAGAAGAAAATGACAAAATTGTAAGCTTGGGATTAAGTATTATTCAGGTATATGGACATTAGTTTATGTAAATGTGAATATTTATTGAAATAAGCAAGCCACAATGAAGACATCCTACTCACATTATTTGAACACCATAAAACAAGATCAAATAGATAAAACTACAAAGGCGAAAGTAGTATCTTCCACTCAAATAAAAGTAAGGATATAATGAATTTGGACAAGGTTTGATCTTTTTAATGTAAATATCTGTATATTTACAACTGAACTCCCCAAAACAACACTTTTTGTGTGTCTTTATAATTCTTATTTTAATTGGTTTCCTAGTAAGCTAAAAATTGTATAATAGAAAATATATAGGCCAGGACTTATTTTCTGCCATAATGCCATTAAATTAGAAATTAGTTCTACATTGATTATTTATAATAAAACATTAAAAAATCAACCCATGTAAATTTCAACTCACATTTGTAATATCTACTAGAACACAGAAAAATGTTTCAAAAAATGAAGGAATGAAAGAATTTGTTAAAGTATACTTGTATAAATGGTGTTTGGGTTTGTTAGAAATCAAACTCACTACCTTAAGTATTTGCCTTAAAATTATACAAGAAAACAGCACAAACCAAAGGGGAATAGAAAGAATATGAAGTTTAATTGAATCACAATATCATTGAATTACTATAGATATAAAGTATTCAAGAGAAGCGTTGAGAAATTAAAATTATATAAAATATGTTCCAGTCTAATCCAGAACACTAGAGAAATATCAATGCACACAATAAGAAATTAAAAAGAGTATACAATTTTGTGTATGAACATTTAAAACTCAAGAGAAAACTACACAGAATTCTGATCATTCAAACAACTGGATGAGATGAACCATCTACTAAGAATATAGGAATTATAATATTGAACCAAGAAGATACCAAGAAAGCCTAAATGAACCAGTTATCATGGAAGGAATGAAAAGTTGTCAGGAATGACTTTCTCCAAGTGCACAAGAATACATATTTGATAAGACATAGCTTTTAAGGTTTTTAGGCAATTCCCTTGCCAAATAATTTGGGTCAGAGCAAAGGCAGGATAAGAAAGATAAGACTGAGGTTTATTTTCTGCAGTGAGAATAATCCTGACACCAGAACCTCACAAAGACAATATACTGCAAATTAGAAGCATTAAAAAAATAAAATTGAAACAATAGAGAGTAAGAAAATACTTACCACCTTCTAAATGAGAGCCAGCACTATCCTTAAACAGAGGCACTAGACACAAATATGAATGAAATACTGTTAACAATTATTTAAGCTAAATGAATGTATTCAAAACTTTATTGCACCATCATTTTCACACTTGTTACTCATGTATGTTAGAAAGTCTTTTTACACCAAATAAAGTTAAAGAATATAGTTGATATTAATCATCTCTAAGGATACTTCCAACCTACAATTTTGCATGTTTTTTAGATTATCAGATTAACCTTTCTTCACACACACACACACACACACACACACACACACACACACACACACCATTTTTGTGCTATTATTTGGTGGGGGGGGCATTAAAAATATGTCTATTTTACATGGAGGACTTTCCACAGTGCCTGGACACATTGGTCTCTTGCAAACCATCTACCTCTATTGTTGCATTATTTTTATTTGAAAATCACTCTGGATACCCAAGTTAAAATAGCTGTCCTTGCTACCATGCCTTGAGAGATGAGTATCACTGCAAATGCCTAGATTGGCATTAATCCGCTTTGCTCCTGCCTGGAGCCATTCTGAATCTCCAGTGGCAGAGCCTTACTGTGTTAGTGGGGCAAGTGTGCATTGATGTGCATTAAATCAGCACTCAGAAACACTCAGACAACTTGACTTTCTGCAGGGAAGGGAAAAAAATACATATATATATATATATACATATACACACACCCCAGTCCCTGCTGGCACTGTAGCCTAGTTAAGACAAGTGCTTGAGGCAGAGTGGAGAGTGCATTATGCTAAGATGACTAGTTCATTCTCAGGTTAAAGGAAGCCTTAAATTCAAGTTGACATAGCTTCTGTGTTCATTTCCATACTTATCTCCACTGGGGAAATGGGATGCTTACCACTAATAAGCCATCCAGTAGCATAAAAACAAAGAATGGGAAGAATCAGTGGTCCAAAGCTTGCATGTGGCTAGGGTCTGAAATAGGTTATGTTGCGGTTGACATCGGATACTGTGCCTGCCATATTGGCTTCCCACTGGTAGAACTTCTCCTATGACTCTGAGCAGATTTCTGGGGACTTGTCAGTAATCATTAACATCAAAAAAATGTTATCAGCATAGGACACCTCATCAAGTAGTGACATTTCATTTCAGATAATGCATTAAAACATAAAAACAAGTATGAATTAAAGGCAGAAAAGTTCAGGGATAAGTATACTAGAGAAAAGCAGAAAGTGCTGTTCCCTCAATGTTCTGATGACTCTCACGGAATAAATCATGGAGAAGTCTCTCCACTGTTGAGGACCAAATGTCCCCTCTCTGGTTTGGATCTCAGAATGGATCATAAAAGTACTTAACATTTCATGAGAAAGCTTATTATGCCTGAAATTTCGAGAGTGGAAATGAATGGATCTTTCAAAAGATGGCAGCAGATAGGACTAAAATTAATCTTCCATTATTCTCGCTGCAATAACTCTTATCTTTGCTCTGCACAAATTGTGTGGTGTGTGTGTGTATATATGTGTATATACACATATATACACATATATACACATATATACACATATATACTTGAACTGATGCCCTGGGTTCTGTCCCTTTAGCTTTTTCACTCAAGGCTGCTGCTCCACCACTTGAGCCACAGCTCCACTTCCAGTGGAGAGAAGAGTTTTCACAGATGTTCTTACACAAGTTGGTTTTGAACCCAGATTCTCAGATCTCAGCATCACGAGTAGCTGGGATTACAGGTATGACTTCCTAGTTATGAATAAGGGAAAGTGCTCTTCAGGCCACCCTTTCACATGTAATCCGTCATATTGAAACAAGATTTTTAGATCCTAGGCCCAAAGTCCAGGAGTTCCAAGTTAGATCCAGCTACTTGCCCCCATATGCCAAAGAAAGAAACATGGTAAAGTGCAGCGAAATGAGATTTACTACATGGCAGCCATAGGAAGAGAGCACTCTGTACATCTGTAGTCATCTTTGAAGGTACAGACATTGGCTTTAGGCTAAATAGAGGGAAATAGAGGCACAATGGTGAAAAATGGTATTCACAGTTAAAACAGTCCCAACTCATAGTCCTATCTCATCCTTTGTACTTGAAGGAATCCAAGAGAAGCCATTATCACTTTATTACTGGACCAGAACTGGAACAAAGTTGTAGCCAAAATTTTTGGCTCTTCTCTTTAAAATGATAAGAAAAGATATCGCCTGTTTCAGGAGCAGTTTGCCTTCCATACAGGATTGTGATCTGTGAATTTCATCATTCTTGGAGCCCTGAGTGATTGCAAAGTTGATTGCAGCAAAGAATTGCTGGGATCAAGGGGCACAAACACAAAGTTGTGGGAGGGGAGGGCTTTTCGTTCATTCACAGGGCCCAGCAAAAGCATCTTTTAAGTTGCCTCTTACAATATTCCCTTTTCAGTAGAAGCTGACATGCAATACAAGATGAGTTAATTGAAGAATCCATTTGCTCTTATAGAGCAGGATATATGAAATAAGAAAGTGTTAAGGGTTTCTGTTGAACCAACAGGTAGAATAGCTGTGCCTTTTAGATGCTACACTTTGCGAAGGAAAAGAAATTAAGAAGCATTTTGGATGTTGACCCTGGGATATGTAATTTATGCATGGCTCTTGTAAGCTGTTACCTTTTAATCACCCAGGAGCCCCAGATCTTGAAGCAGACTAACGATTCCCTGTTGCGTTTCGGCTCTGCTTGTAGTTCTGCCTTGAGCACATCTGTCAGCAACATTCCCAAGGGGACTGGATGGAACTTGGGAAGTCTGACATCCATGCATTAACTACTCCAGGACTTTCTCCATTAATAATGGACTGTTCTGCCCTGACCTGAGAATTTCCTCCCTAACAGGGATGCTTTTCCTTTTATGTGTCACAGGGCCTGTCATCAGGGAGACAGCCAGAAAAGAGACATCTGGCATATGTAACTCATAGGGGGTTCATAAAAACAAAGGCAGGTAGATTGTTATCTTGAGTGAGGTTCTAGAAAATACCAAAGGATGAATGTTGTACTAATGGCCATCTTCACCTAGCTCAGTGACAGCCAGTAAACCATTTTCAAAAGGAAAACAAAAACATGTCTCTCTACTTCTACACAGCCTGACACACATATCCTAAATTTTTATGGCAGAGATAGATTGCTAATTGTTATGTTCACTCCTTGGAGATGGTGCCCAATTATTTTGAAAAGAGTCTTTCTTTCTAAACCTGCACAGGAATTGTCCTCCAACATGACAACTAACTATGTTGTTACAATCTGTTTTGCAATTAATTGTTTAAAGAAAGTCTCTGAAGTAAATCAAAAGTATTTTTTTTAAGATTCAGGTTGGGTTGTTAACCTACTTTAGGTGTGGATAAAAAACTGGTTCCGGAATGGAAAAAGAAAACTGGAAGCTCACTGGGTTTTATTGAGGATTTTCAATTTGGTTCAAAAGAAATGATGATAATAACAACAACAATAATAATAAAGATGGAGAAGAAAGATAGGAAGAAGGGAAGGAAGGGAGGGAAGGAGAGAGGGAGGAAAAGAAGGAAGGGAGGGAGGAAAAGAAAGAAGGGAGGAAAGGGAGAAAGGAGGGAGAGTGAAAAGGAGGGAGGGAGGGAGAGGGGAAGGAAAGAAAGAAAAACAGGAACACAAGGGTAATCCAAACAAGAACAGAACCGGCTCTGTAGGTGAGTGATTTTTGTATCTCCAAAGTTCACACGTTAAGAGACTCAGTTACTTCTCTTGGCAGAGATCACTCATGAAATTACTGTGGCAGAACTTACCCTACTGAGACTCTGGAACAAGATTCTAAATGTTTCAGGAAACCATGCTGCAGATGAATTTGGAGCAAGCCAGATGTGTGATAATAGAAAAAGAAGAGCTAGTGAACAACCATTTCATCCAGAAGGGACAGTGAATTGATGGCACAGCAGATTCAAGAGCTGTTCTTAGGTACTACTAAGGACATTCAGACCAACTTGATTACCCTGTATCACCGTAACATCAGACCAGGTGTATCACAGGGTAGTGCCAGGCCTTTGTCATCAATGGGATCCCCAGAGTAGTCCCAACAACAATACAGTGAATGTGTGTGTGTGTGTGTGTGTGTGTGTGTGTGTTTCCCATGTAACTTTCAGAGTAAAAATTAATGCTTATATTATGAACGGTGGGCCACTGATATTCAAGGCTCATATCTGAAGCAGAAACCAAGATCTCTGAAAACATTTCTACCAGCAGAGTTTGCGAAGTCCCTACAAGTGCAAGCTTCATGGCAGGTGGCCATAATCAGTGAAGTCCAGTGTCATCCCTCCTTCCTACACCTGTGGAATTCTCTGGCAGCTCTCCCCGACAGAGGTTGTATTGTATACTTATCCCGGGTCATTTTAGCATAACAAACATCTCCCACTCTCATATGCTTCATCAGGTTTCCAAGGTAACAAAGCCAGGAAGTTAACACAAGGTCCATAAAGAAAGAGAACAAGAGCAGAATGAGAGCAATGTCAGGCTTTAGCCATAGCTGCATAGAGTAAAGCTCTTGTTTTTTTCCTTGTTCTTTTTCTATTTCCTTTCCTCTCCTTCTCCATCGTCCCCTTTCCTCCTCCTCCTTTAAGAAATGCTTGAGGTCTAGGTTCAGTGTTCACTTGTAAGCTATAGAAGGCATGGCCTCTGGCACTGTAGCCAGTACCTGTGTGACTTCCATTATATAGTAAAGAGCTTGTATAAGGGTAGTTGAAGATTTTTATCTATGATTCAGTTATTCTCTATTAATTTCTAAGAAAGTCCCACTTCCTGTGTATATATCCTCAGTACCAGGGAGCATGTTATTTTTTTTTCCTCTCTCTCTCTATTTAACTTTTCTCCCTTTCTATTCTACATTCTCATAGGAAACCAAAGACTGAGATAAAAACAGACAAGGCTTTTTCAAAGTCAGGAGGGTTTGATACTGATCTCATTATTGGATCAGATTTTCAAACAAAGACAATAAGAAGGATAATGCTAACTCTGGTAGAATTTAATCCAACATCTTTGCTTTTGTTAGGTTGCTCAGAGAAATTGGATTAAGAAAGGTTGTTTCTGGGTGAATTTTAAGTTTTAATTCAAGAGTTTCAGCCCATCACTATGTTAATGCACAGTGGAGGGTTGCTACTGTAGCGTAGCTATACCTCTGAATGAAATTGCTTCATACTGGGACATTATTTATTACATCTTATAATCAATCATATACCTCTATCATGACATGATTTATTACGTGCTATTTTCAATCAGATACTTCTATTGTGCTTCCCTATCATCCTCTCCCCAAACGTCCCTGAGAGTATAAGAATGCATTTACACATGGTAGAAAATTGGAATTATTTTCATGTTAATCTTCGTGCTGTAATTTCATCTGCAATGTTATAGAGACCCTGACAGGGATCCTCACTGAAGCAAGCAAGGAAAAAAATGAATTCGTCAATATACAATCAGGCTCCAAAGTCAGATCTACGTGTAACCAAAGGAATAGGGATGTGGTTAGTTCCTCAAGCCTTTTGGATGAAATCTTTTAGTTTTTAGTGAGTGAAAGACTGTTTAGCAATGCAAGAAAAAGTAGGACTAGCAGGAGCTAGGTTGAACATCATTGTGCCTTGCACCTAGCTAATTGAACTTTGTCTCACTCACACTAGTGCAGACATTTGTAGGAATTTCATTTTTTGTCCATTGATCACAAAGTTCAACGTTTCACCAAGGAATGTTCCACAGACAATTTAGTCTTAGGAACAGGATCTAATCTTTTATATTACAGTAAGGAGCTGATCAGATCTTAAGGATTAACTTAAGGATTAATCTTAAAGGATTAACTGGGTCACATTGAAATGGAGAACTTAAAAACAGAAGGAACTGTTCTTAGTCAACAAACAGGAAGCACAGAAGCAGGCTCTCCTCCCCATCCTTACCTCCAACCCTTCCCCCAACTTCCTTTCCAGAACACTTTGTTAATGAGAAAATATTGAGCCTTGATTTGACATTTACAGTATTCCTACTGTGTACATTCAAAGCCATCTTAAGGAATTTATTCTTTAATACAGAGACAATGGGAATTTACCACGGATTGAATTTACAGTTTCAAAATGTCATTCTTTTGAGGAGGATGGGAAATGTGTTGAATCAGGCCAGAGAAACACAAGAAACTAATGTTAGTGTCTTTTGTCTTTGGTAGTGGCTGTGCTCTATATAGAAAACCTTGCTGGACTTGTATCCCAAGGTGGGCCCCACCCACTAGATTCTATCTCCTCTCAACCAGCCCAGGATTTTTCTGTTGCCATTATATTTCCCTTCTGTCCTGCATCAGGTTTTCCTGACTGAATCACTTCCATTTGCAGCAACAACATCTCCCATCTTAATAAAGAAGCAACTTTCTTCACCCTGTTACTCAATTTAGGTGCTGCTCTTTAGAGCTAAACAGTGCCTGTCATCTCTACATCTTTGTAATTGACTCTTGCATCCAGTCCATTTTACGACTTTTCTCAAGAATTGCACCCAAATCGCTCCAGTCACAGTCTTGATACAGTGCTGATATACCTTAGAACATTGTCAGCTTTTATCTTATTCGTCTATCAGCAGCATTCAATACAGTTGATTCCTCTAAACTTCTTGAAATGCTTTCTTTGCTTCTTCGGCTACAATGAGCGTTGTGTGATTGCTAGGTTACCAATTTTCTCTTCAGTCTCCTTTGCTGACATTTCATTTCCCTGTCATCTTCCATCTTCTCAAATTGGAAGTGTCTTCGGGCCATGGCTCAAGATCCAGACCCTTCATCTTCATTATATTCCTGCTTCCTAATGATTTTATCCGCCTCATGGCATAAATACCATCTTCATGCCAACATTTCTCAAGTATCTTTAACCCCTCTTCCTCTTAAATTCTTTCTATTTATCTCCATTATCTGCTCATCCTCTTACCTGATTGTCTCAGAGACAATATAAACAGATCTGAGCAATTACCTTCTTCCTAAATATCATCCCCTCATGCCTTCCCTATTGCAGGATAGGACAATTCCATTTTCTCAATCCCACCTCCCAATGCCTTAGCGAATCCTGATTCCTGTGCCTTCAAAATATATCCTGAATCTAACACTACCCTTCCCCCTACACATGTCTGCTGATGCAGCCCCAAACCCAAGTCCAAAATATGTGGGTTGGATTATCACAGCTACTTCTTAACTGATATGCCTGCTTCTGTTCCTACCCACCTCCAGCTCTTAATTATCACAAGCCAATCCTCCTAAATGTAAATCAGCTCACCATTCTCTCTTCCATGAAGCTTTCTAAAGTGTTGCTTCTCGGTGTTTTTTTAAAGAGAATCTAAAGCCCTTAATTCAACCAATAGTCTCTATAAACTGTACTCCCCTTGCTTCTTTATTTATCCTCATCATTCTAATCCACCTGTATACTTTCCCCTGGACTCTGAACCTATTTCCATCCATAATAGGGACTATTGCTTCCTTTCCTTGAAAGGATGCCCCCCAGGGAGGCCCTGGTGTAGCAATCTTAATTCATTTGAGATCCATGCTCATTTTCACCTCTTCCCTGGCTTTTCTAAAATAGCACTCATCACCATTCTCTTTTTTCCTCTGCTCTTATTCTCTTAATAATATGTAGCACTCCGTGACAGAATGCACCTTTCTGAGACCTGTGTTTGAGTGAGGAGGGACTGTATGGGTGTACTCTTAACATATATTTGACATGAAAATCACCATAGCTAGATAAGGCCAGAGAACTCAGCAGCAGGGGAAATAGAGAATACATGACCAGGCTTGTGGGGAAACTAATTTTTCTTTCAGCTGAGGGTAGGTAGATACCATCATGGAAATGTTTGAAAGTTCCTATTTTATATGGAAGACCTAGTCATAGTTATTAATTAGATAACTGGGGATTTCCTACAAAAGTAGTCTTCCCATGCCCATCTGTCCTTAATCTGTCATCATATCAGCAAAATTCCCCCATCAGTCTCCCTTAATAGAGCCAGCTACAATCAAAGGTTAACTAACAATGCCTCAATGGGAAGCCTGCACAGGGCTTCAGGTTAAAATTCCATGCTGTCATGAGCAAGGGTCTGTTGAAGGGGAAAGGAAGCAGCATGTTAATGCTTTTTAAGAACCATAGAGTCTCCCTTCACTCACTCTCTGATGAACACAGGAACTCTATTCCTTGCTTCGGTTCAACACAATGTCAGGTGCCTGAGATGGGCTGAAAATTCAAGACTGATAGAAGGCTGCTCCCTAAAAATCTGAACCTTTCCATTTCGAGCTATTCAATTGCAGCCATTGCTTTCATTCCTGAACCACTTTCTCCCTTTTTACTTATTTTTATAGACTTTAAATATTATATAACTGAGTAAAATCAAAATTTGAAAGGAAGAAAATATTATTCACACCCCTCCCCTGAAAAAACTGTATTAAAATCTTCGGGGAAGTCTTAAGTAAAGCAAGTCAAAAATTAAGTACATATAGACATTATGGTTAAGACAAATATGAAAGTCTGTTTTTAAATAAAATGATTATGTCATACTCTGGTATGATTTTTTGTTTGTTTGTTTGTTTTTTTGCCAGTCCTGGGCCTTGGACTCAGGGCCTGAGCACTGTCCCTGGCTTCTTCTCGCTCAAGGCTAGCACTCTGCCGCTTGAGCCACAGCACCGCTTCTGGTGGTTTTCTGTATATGTGGTGCTGGGGAATCGAACCTAGGGCCTCGTGTATCCGAGGCAGGCACTCTTGCCACTAGGCCATATCCCCAGCCCTCTGGTATGATTTTTGTACTCAGCTCTTTTTACAAGTTTTTTTTTAAGTAAAACTATAAATGAGAGTTTTATGCATGACAAATACAACTTGTGTGAAAATAACAAACCTAGCCAGGAATAAATTTTTTTTAAAAAATAGGTAAATGACAAGGGACACATTGGTCTTACATCAAAACATAGACAAATGATAAAATTCACTGTCTTAACTAGTAAATGCATTTATTAACCAGCCATATAAGTAAGTTGTATGTAGGCACGTAAGCTACAAAAATAGCATAATGAATTGACTTAATTCTATGAAATGTTTACCATGGAAAAGTGACATTTCTTTAGGACTTTCCTCTTCTGGCAACTTTTTCAATTGACCAGCCAGCTGTAGTTCCCCAGAGCACAGGAAGGGAGACATTTTACACTGCTTGAAAACAGTTTTCGAAAGTAAGGATTGCAATCCTGTTCCAGGCATGTGGAGAGCACTAAAGGAAGTGAACCCCTCAGAACAATTCTGAGACAAAAGTACAATTATTATCCCCATTTTACATGGGAAGCGCACAGAGACAAAATGACTTAAAGCCGAGCTGGTTTCGTAACTAAAAGCTGTCTGAGTCAGGGCTTATGCTCTTTAGCTATAATGACATAATGCCTCTGCCAGCTTCTTCTGCTACACTTTTTGTTTACATCTCCTGTGACATGGCTTTTTTCAAAGTAAGTTTTAACAGACTGCCAAGTGAATGATGTGATGTGTAATTAATGACATCCAAATGGCAAGGACACAAGAATACTACAGATGTTATTTTTTTGTGTGTGTATGTGTCTCTAGTAATTAACCCTTACTTGTTAAAAGGATATGGAGATAGTTCTGTGAGGCCATACATTTGGGACATGCTTTTGGAGATTAGATTTGGATTTTGCTTAGATTTGGAGAAAACCTGTAGGAAAGAAGAACCCTGTTCAGTTTTATTTTTCCAACTTGTTATCTGTCCGTTCTCATTAAATACATTCCAGTTCTTACCTTACTGTGAACTCGTGGTCCTCCTTCTGTCATTGGAATCTTTTTATTTTTTAATTTTCTTCTTACATTTCTCAGCTCATTGTCATGCTCAGGCTCAAGAGAGAAAACACAAATGTTACCAATAAAATAATAAAAGTAAATAAATAAAAGGTAAAAGTACCTAAAGGGACTTGTCATAGCTATAGCACAACCATGTCGCCCATCTCTTTAGAGGTCAGGTAAAGGGTAGACAAATGATCCAAGAGCGCAGCCAGCACAGGATACAGATCGCCTACTTGCTCACCAGGTTTTGGTTAGGGAGTTTATGAAGACTGAGAAACTTCAGACTCTTGCCACAAGCTGAGCAAATTCAAGCAGGGTCAGGCATCATCTTGGAAGGTTCACTAATCAATGTTCACCCGGCAATTTGAGATCTGAAGTGCTGTAGGAATGCTAAAATTATAGGTATCTTCTTGTCCTATAATAGAGTTAACGTTGACCTGTGAGGTTTGTGTTTTTGAAACTCAGCGACAATAACTCTTTGTACCCTTTCCTCCTATCTGTGATACAACCATTCGCCCTAGTTTTTACCATACCAGGCTGTCTGTTTTTTGGCTTCCTGCCATGTCTGTCCTGTTCAAATTCACAGTCCACAGCAGCGGCCTGCTTAGTAAATGTCAGGGGACATTGAGCGGGCTTAGTGCTTTCACTGAAAAACCCTCCATCGTCCCACCCCCTTGCTCCTTTCCCAAGATCAAGAAGAGATCAGCCATAAAGGTATTCTTAGGCAATAGGAGCCTGCATGATTTTCCTGTTCCAATGCTCTTACCCAGGAGGGCTCCCCTATCAGAATCCAAGAGTCAAAGTGATTGACCCAAGGTCAACCCCACTGTGCGCTACAGCTGGGCAAAGGTGACATTGTATCTTAAAACCTGAGCATTGGCTTTTCAATGACATGATTTTTAACTCGAATTAGATTGGGAAGAAATCTGGGGAAGAAAAATTAAAACAAACAGGTCTGAACTGTGTGCTGACAGGAAGAGGATTGGTGCAGAGAGGGCAGGGGGGAAGATTTCCTTGTAAATAGCTGTCAGAAGGTGGAGTGTGGGAAGACATTTTCATCCCTCTCTAACTAGCCTGCTCACTGGATGTATGTTACATTTTTGTAACATTCTTCAATTCTGTGTCTAATTGTTCTGTTCATTGGGAGACTTTCCATTACAAGTGCCAACATCCAAATTGTCTTTCCTATGCCAAACTTGAGTCTTATGTCCATTCTTTTTTCTCATGCTTTTAGCCATTAATTTATTGTGTGTATTTTAGAAAACAGTAGCTGTTGTTTTAAGAGCAAAGATCTAAGACAAAGCATTATTTGAAAATATTAACACTGAACTTACCACTTTGTTATCCAAATTCTAGATTCGATAAAATTTGTCATTGTACAGAGAAATTTTCAGAGGACTTTCAAGACTTTTTTCTTTTGACATTTTCTTTTGACATTGACATTCAATGCTGGCCATTTTTTTAGAAACTGGTTTTTTAGACCTGGTGTTTTTGTTGTTGTTGCTTTTGTTTTGTTTTCCCAAAGTCCATTCTTAAACTACTTATGGCAAAGGAAGAGAGGGAGGATGGTGCAAAATTCAGGACTTGCTGAAATTCCTTGATCCATTTTGTAGCAATAACAGAGATCAGGCAATTTGTGCACCCTATGAGAGGGAAATGGTGCCTGTTGAAAAATTAGGAGTAGATTAGAAGGGGTATCTAAGAAGGAAGCTAGGAACCTAAGCAAACGATGTCCAGTTTCCATCTTGCTGTTAGCTGTGCTTGCTGTCCAAGACCCCAAACCCAGACACTTTACCACAAAATGAAAGATGTGTATGACATAAACTGTAGGATACACTCTCCTCCATTCATGAGCAGGATTCTAGAAAGTTGTTTTGCCCTCGTTACTTTTCTTATTATTATTGTATTTAAGTAGTTGTACAAAGGAGTTGCCATTTAACAAAGCAGTTTATGAATGTAATATAGCTTGATCAATGTCAAGAGATACATGCATTTCAGGTGGAATGTGTCTATTCCTGATGCCCTATGGCCACAGATAAGAATGCAAATGAACCAAGTATTGTAGTTCAGGTGAAGCTTCACATACATACATAAACAGACCAGGCCAATGATAGCCTTGAAAAAATCCGGGCTCCTTGTTATGTTCTTTCCACTTACTAGTTTTTTTTTTCCAAAGAATACATTATTGTCTCCTTTCAAACAAGTATGAATAATAATCCCCTACATTGTTTGCATATTATAATCTATAGGTGACACACGTGGTTATGATAGATATCTGGACCCTCACTGCTCTCAAAACTACTGAGATGACTGGCAATGGTGGCTCATCCTGTAATCCTAACTACTGAGGAGGCTGAAATCTGAGGATACATGTTCAAAGCCAGCCTAGTCAGGAAAGTCCACGAGACTCTTGTCTCCAATTACCACTAGAAAACCTGAAGTGAAGCTGTGGCTCAACGTGGTAGAATGCTAGCCTGGAGCAAAAAGACCTCAGAGACAGTGCCCAGGGCCTGAGTTCAAGCCCCATAACCAAGCACAAAACAAAACAGCAACAACTATCACTACTACTGAAACTTTATGTCAGAGGAACTCCAAGCTGTACCTAGATCATGCAAAACAGTATTCACCAGCATGTAATATCAGATGATTGCTTCCAGATTGAACCCTCCAGTTTTCTTATTGTTTATGTAGATGAATTCTTCTATTAAAAGATGAATTTATGTAGATGAATTCTTCTTTCCTTCGATTAGAGAAAACTGAATTCCTCAGTTCTCTACAACTTCTGTTGTTAGTCACATAGGAGGGGAAAAAACAGTACTTATGAAAAACTGTAGAAATAAGTATGCCTATTTAGCCATAATAAATATAATAATGAAGGAATTAAAATTATATAATGTTTTCCATCTTGTGAGAGACAGATAGATTTTGTTTTCCCCCCTTGAGGGAACTTTTAAGAATGTGTTGAAATCCTTCTGGCATGTTGGAATAATCATTAATGTTTACAGTTGCTGTGGCAACTGAAAATGCAGCAATTGAGTAGGAAAGAAGCCTGAGAGGGGGAGATAAGCTGTGTCAATTATTGAACATCTGTCAAACCCTTAGCCAATTTAAAGTGACAGACAAAAAGCTAGGAATCGGTGGGGTAAAAAGTATCTATTAACACAGAGCTAAGGACATCAGCCTGGTATTGTTTGCATTGCCACTGTTATCGAAGGATAATTAACTTTCCTTTTTCTCCACATAAAAGAAGTCGTTTTCTACTGGTGAGATCCAGCTATATCTTATTATTTCTCATTCCATAATAATTTTTATCCACCTCTACTGAGTGCTCCTTTACAGCTTCCTAAACTCTGTTCTTATCTAAGTTATTTAATTTAGTCTTCATGAAAACACACTGAACTTGGCCATGAATATCTATTTTGCAGGATTTTGTGGGAGCAGGGAGATGAAAAACTATGCGTGTGATTACATGCGTGGTCATTCTGATTGCTTCTTTCTCCAGCCTGCTCAGGGCTCATTGGTGCAGAGGCAGTGCCTTGAATACTGCTCACACATGAGGCTACACCCACTCTGGGTCCTCTGGCTATCACTGCATATCGATTATTAACTCCTTTTCCATTCAAGTCCCAGTGCATCCTTGTAACCCTAGCACAATATTCAAGATAGCCAATTCCAATTAGGCAAGGCTCCATAGCCTAGTCAAAATCTATTTGCCAACACTATCCAATAATGACGCCTCACTTTTGCTTGCTGTTGTATTGTTTACAAATCATTTTCACATGTGTAATCTCATTTGACCATGAAGCTTATGACATGAGGGCTTCTTAGCCCTGTCCTTACATGGGAGAAGATTGAATCTTAGAGAGATTAATTGATTTGTAAAGGCCACAATGTGAATTGGAAGTTATCTCCTCCCCTAATTGCTTTTCCAACTCTGCTACATTAGGAAAGAGCAGTATGTAAAATTCTAGAATCATACGTTCAAATCATGGCCTTATCATTTACTAACTGAAAAAAGAAAACAGGTAGAGAAAGAAAGGTAAGATTATTTCATTTTTCTCTAAGGCCTTCCCTGCTCTGGGAAAGAGAAGGGCTGGGCAGATTTTCTTCCTTAGGTTAGTTTCTAGCTGTAATTTTTAACAAATAGGCTCTACGTAAAACCTTACTGCTGTTTCTCAAATACAGCATTTTTTATTATCTGATGGACTTCAGTTCATCACTACATCCCCAGTTTCCTCAGATCTCAGTTTCTAGAAAGCTAAAGAATATAATCCTGTTAAAATCTCTGCTATTTCAGTTTATTAGTAAAATAAGCATTATACAGCTAATCAAAAGACTTAATTTTTTGGTCTTGCTTTAATTGATATTCAGTCTTAATGTGCTACGTTCTTAGTTCCCGACTTTGCTTTTCTTGAAAGCAGATAGTCTTATCTCGAAGAGATGAATCGAAAGAATTAACGTAAGTGAAAATTAGGTCAGAAAAAAACATGAAGTAGAATATTCAGATATCAATGTGATGTGTAGCTTAATTCGGAATCCTGACCTGCTAGGTTAAAATAGATAGATGATTAAGAACTGATCTCTAGAAAGAATTTAAATGAACGTATAATTTGTCCAACAGTTCTATTCATTATTTTGCCTTTTATTCATAGAAATAATAAATATTAATGCTTATTGTGAGCTAGTGTGTTGGACACTGTTATAATTAGCCTGTTGCTTATAGTATAGTGTCTGATCCTCTAGCTTATGAGCTATTATTATCATATCATGCTCTCCATTTACAGGTGAAAAAATAGTCTTAGGTGAGTTAACTTTCCACACTCACAGTGTATGGCAAAGCAAGGTGTCAGTGACTACCCACATGGAACATCCAATAGTGGCATAGGTAGTTGACTAGTTACCAGTGGTAAATATGTATTCAAAAGGCTAAAGAAAACATGGTTTTGTTTTGGCATCAGATCTCTGATGGTGGGATACTCTTTTTCTTCCTTTTCTTTACTCTATTTCTTCTTTTCTTTCTTGCAAGTCTTTATTTTGCCCTCTAGAGTTTCATTAGTCACAGGTAAGAAGCCACCACTTATAACTGTAACGAACAGTTTTATGGGGTAGCTAGCAGATGGCAATTAGTATACAGCTATTTTATCTTGAGGAATTTATAGATCGTGTTAAAAGTGATGGTTAAGTACAGAAAGGAAGATATGATGTCTTTAAAGAGAGAAATAAAGGATATGGTATTATATTGGCTAAGATACATGGTAGCAGGGTTTGAACTCCAAGTCTTTGGGGCTTTCTTGCTCAATTACTGCTGTTCCACTTGAGCCATCCCTCCAGCCTGTTGTTTTTCTTGGCAATTCTGGAGATATTTTCTTACAGATTTTTCTGCACAGGCTGACTTAAATAGTGATCTTCTACATCTCAGTCTCTTGAGTAGCTTAGTGTATAGAAGTGAGCCACTGGTACCATGCTAAGATACTCTTGGATACCAAATACTTGGTATCCATCTAAGAATTTTCCATTGTATAACTTTACTGATTAAAAAAAAAAAAAATGAGGATGACATGAAGGGCCAAAATTTTTCTTTGAAGTTAATTTTCTTGAAGAACTCCACTCCCCCTACTGGATATTGATGACTCTGCATCTCATCCTCTCAGTCTAGCATTTTGGTATTCTGTTATTGATAATCACAGAACAGCACTGAGTCATAAAGTAAGAAGGAAACGGAGTCCCTTCTCTGCTCCATTTGCATTTTGAAAATCTCTTATTGCCTTTCTTGATCTTCACTGGACTAAAAACTGTTTGGGGAGATGAGAGACTATGATTATCTACCTCATAACTCATGTTCATCCCTATTGTTGACCTTAGAGTATTGAAGACTGGATACCTTGCGGGCCAGGAGAAATATCACCACAAATAGAAAAGTTCCTTTCATGTTAAACCAGCTAATATAGCCAGACTCACAAATGACTTTTCGTCTCATCCTGCCTTCCACCATTCGAAGCAATCAATGATTAGCACTTTTTTTTGCTTTAAACAATAGTTTGAATTAAAAATATAAAAGAAAAGCCTTTTTGCTTAGGAAGGATACTTCCATTTTTAATAGACCACTGGGCCAAATTCCTTTATTAACTGATTTCATGGGAACATTCACAAGCTAAAGAGAAGAGAGGCAAGGGAAATATCTGGGTATATAATGAAAAGTAGTGTTTTCTTGGAAATTTTGATTATAGGTTAATTTATGCTCAGAACTGAAATGTTAATTGTCTGAATTTTTATCACATTGGTAATTGAGGAGGGTTTAAAATTGTTTCTTAATCTGGTGAAATGGCTGTGAATTAGTGGCTTGTGTGGGAATTACTGAAAGCTTGCTTAGTCATATTACTACTTGAAGCCTTATATAAATGTAAATAACTATAGTTTAAATTGATATTTCCATCTAGCTGAAGTTATTCATCATTTCTCAGTATCCATTTTAAATAATTCACTTTCTCTTTCTACCTAGAAATTGCTGAGCTTAAAATAGTAAAACAAACTTTTAATTATGCTGCAACAAAACTCACATGTTCTGTTTATTATGACTTATGCATCGTATCTTAGGACATATCATTACATGCTGTTAACGTAGGGGATATATACCACATATTTCAGAACTATTTATTTCCTTGGTTCCTGAAATTCTGCCCATCTTCTGAGTGCTAGATGTAGGGTGAGGGTGCAGGAATGAATGTCAACAGAATTATCTTGATCTACCTTCATTCCATACAGCAAGACTTGAGATATCAGTCATCACAGTCACCCAGGCAATCATGTTACTGGCTGTGTTGAGGGAAAAGTTGCAATTGCATTTGTTTCTAGCACATAGAGGAAAAAAATTGCTATGGACTTCTAGGCAGACATTAGAGATGTCTAACTTAAACCCAAATCAAAGCCCATTGTTTGTCTTTGTAATCTTGGAATAACACTTTGCCTTTCTTCTAATCATGTTCTCTGTCTCCCCAGTGAAACTAATACCAATTCTATTTATTTCTGTAAATACTCAGAGGCAACAAATAATATCATAGATGTAAATACTTCTGAGGTGCTGGAGAGGCAGCTTAGTGGTTTGGTACTGATCTAGCATGCACGAGGCCCTGGATTGGATCCCCAGCATTGCAAAAATAAAATAGAAGATGTTTTGAAGATGTAAACAAGTAGGACAGTTGTGAGTTTCTACTGTTCTTATAAGATATAATTTTACTTAGAGGTGAAGTCTAATTGACCTGATGCAATCTTATCTTCATAGTACATGAAACCATTTCACTCAGCCTGGTGATTACTATCTTCTTAGAGTAACAGATCTGGCCAGGTCACACTGGTGTCACCCAGGAATTCAAGGAGCATCAGAATAGGTACCATTTATATTAAAGAAAAAAACAGGGCTGGGAATATGGCCTAGTGGCAAGAGCGCTTGCCTCGTATACATGAGGCCCTGGGTTCAATTCCCCAGTACCACATATACAGAAAATGGCCAGAAGTGGCGCTGTGGCTCAAGTGGCAGAGTGCTAGCCTTGAGCAAGAAGAAGCCAGGGACAGTGCTCAGGCCCATGAGTCCAAGCCCCAGGACTGGCCAAAAAAAAAAAAAAAAAAAAGCCACAAAAGAAAAAAACAGTATGTGTGTGCACTGATTTCATCTCTGCACACTTGCCCCCTGCATTTACTGGCTACGATTTACACAACCTTGAACCATCAGTCATCTTTCTTTCCATCTGTCTTGCTGCATCGAGTCACAAACACACACACACACACACACACACACACACACACACACACACACATATGCACCTGAAGGAAAGAAGGATTTTCTAGGGAAAGGCTTAGACATTTTGATTTAAAGTATTTGGCTCCTGATAGCCCCAATTTTTTGCCTTCATCTGGTTTCAGGGATTTTGATTTGCCATCAATGGTCTAATGAAAGCATTGTGCCCTTTTATTTAAAAGTAACTACCCTCTCACTGAAGCGTTATGCCTGGAGTAATTCTGTAATATTGTTGCTTCAAGGAAACTCTTGACATTTGGAATTCCAGTTGGATTCGAATTACATTTGCTGAGTTTATTACAGAATAGAAGAGATGAAAGGGAGGCGAAAGTTCTGCCCTCACAGATATTCTTGTCTGCAAGTTGCACCAAAGTCTAGTAGACAGGGAAAGAATGAGCAAACGAACCATTCAGATCTGGGGAAAGGAAAGACTTGGTATGTGAAACAATGAAATGTGTGAATAGTAGTGGCTTTCTGGAAGAAGGTAGAGGGAAGCAAGGGAGTGAAGGAGGGAGGGGCAAGAAGGAAGGAAAGGAAGGATGCCAAGGAAGGATGAAGGAAAGGGTAGAGAAACAAGGGAAGGGAAAGGGAGGAAGAGAAGGGGGAAGCAAGGAGGGATGGAGGGAGGAAAGAGAAGGGAAGCTAAGTTTGCTTTGTTGTTGAGAAGGGACCATATGTATTTAGGGTGCTAGCACATGGTCATTTGCAAAGGATCATGGTGGAGAACAGAAGTTGGGAGGGTGTCCTGAGAAGTGCTTACACACGCCTGAGCAGGGAGACTTGGAAAGCCCACTTTATCTTCAAGCAACTCCACTTAACAGAAAGTGTAAGCCTTTCTTAAAAGACAATCCTGTAGTGAAGTGCAACTCACAGGAACAGGAAAACAAAAGCAGAGCTCTGCTCTCAAGGCAGAGCCTTCCCGCTGTGCCTGAACCGTGCACCTGCAGTGACCTCTGAGTGAGGACACAGGTGCGCTGGGAATCCATTAACCAGCGAAGCCCAAGCCCCGTGCAGCCTCGCTGGAGTTCTGCAGAGCTGAGCCTGCGGGATACTTTGCCAGAATACGGGTTTCTTTCTTTTTTGTTCTTTTCACTAAGAAAAGAGTCGAAAACTAAGACTTGATTGTTTAGGCTCTTGCTAGAGGAGAATATGAAAGCATGATGCACTTGAGGTGAAGCAGGAGAAGGGGATGGTGACCAAACTCATAGCTGCCGTTCCTGGGATTCATCAAGCAGTGCTGTGGTTTGGTGTGAGTTTGGCTAAACCGCAGGATGTGTGTAGGCCAGTGAGGGGAATGGTAGGAGGGTCATTTGTGGGTCACTGATCCAGGGCTAAGGGCTGCGGGGAGGGTGCTCATTACTTCCTAGAGAATGTCAGAACTCACCAAGGTTTACTGAAAAGAGTACAACTATTGAGCTGAGAGAGCCTTGCAGTATTCTTTCTGGAGCTAGCATTGAACTTTGGTATAATAAATACCATGGTTGCTCACGTATCATTTTTATATGATGTGGAGTATTTTACACTTTGAAGTCAAAGGTTGCCCATGCTTCATGAGAAGAGTATGTCTAAAAAAAATGAAACTTGGGTTTTAAAACAGTTGATTTTTAACCAGTACCTGAAAATAGTATCCTTTAATCCCTTCACCATCAGTATGGATCTATCCACGTCAGTCCACTGAAACTGCATCTGCTTTACTGGTTTGACCACACTGGGAAACTGCTCTTTGTTGCAATGAGAAAGGCCCATGCTGATTCCTGAGGATTTCAGCACCAGCTTCAACCTGACCCCTCAAAAAACTAAGATTCACTTGTCTTATCTAATAGTATTCTCGTGCTAACGAAAGTTTGCAGTAAAGGGTCAGTTCAACTTAATCATTTCTCTCTGCTTCTCTGCTCTAAAGCACTGCTCACGGACTAACTAAGGGGAACCTAGAGTAAACTACAGGGAGTGGTATAGACTGACAGAGACCAGTAGAAGGCTCTTCAGTGGAAGGCTGCTTCTCAAATTGGTCAGCTGCTTCCCACATGAAAAGAGAGACTGAAGACCTTCCACTCTTTGAAAGCAGGAGTTTCTCAAAAAAATTTGGCCTCCTGACCAGCAGCACCAACATTACCTGGGAACTTGTTTGAAAGGCAAGCTTGAGGTTCCCAGAATCAGAATGTTTGGGAGTGGGGGCCCACCCCATCTTCAGTGTGGGAACAGCTCTCCAAAGGGCTCTGAATCTCATCCAAGCCTGAGAGCCACTTAGAATGGCAGATGCTGTGTTCTCCCATGATTGCTCTTCAGAACTGCTATGTGAGAACAGCGCTTATGTATTTCAAGGAAGGCCCAACGTCTCAATGTCTACTTGACCGTCACCATTTTCCTAAGACGAAGAAACTGAAAAAGGTACATATACTTCTCCCAACCATTACTTCTGGCAGGTCACTTTCTCACCTCCACTGGAGAGCCCAAATAACTCTAGCACACACACATACACACACACGCGTGTACACAAACACACATACACACACAAAATGCTTTCCTTTTTAAAGTACACAGGCTTTCTTTGCTCAGAAGGTAAAAAATTTGCTGTCTCCAGATGTACACAATATTTCTTAAGTTTTCTTTAGATACATTTGTTTTTACACGTAGTTTTTCGTTTTGTTCTTTTAAAGCAGTCAGACTCTATCCCTTGCAATCCAGAAACATATTATGTGACAAAAAATCAGTTACAAGTTGAAGATTTGGTTGACGTCTTTCCATGTACAATTAAAACTCAAATCTTATTTTATTATATACTCATATGCTTACCACCAGAGCAATGGGTAAAGCACTTTCTAGATAAGTTCCTTAACTCCTTTTTACACACGTGTGTGTGTGTGTGTGTGTGTGTGTGTTGGGACTAGAACTTGAACTCAAGGCTTTGTGCTTTTGCTTGGCTTTTTTGCTCCTAGCTATTGCTCCACCACTTGAACCACATCCCCAGCCCAGCATTTTGATGCTTAGGTGGAAATAAGAGTCTTTCAGACTTTTATACCCAATCTGGCTTAGAACTGAAATCTTCAGATCTCAGCTTCCTAAGTAGCTAGGATCACAGGTGTACGCCCACACAGAATTCTTTTTAATTTATTTATTTATATTGTCAAAGTAACGTACAGAGGGGTTACAGTTACATATGTAAGGCAGTGAGTACGTTTTTTTTATCAAACTTTTTACCTCCTCTGTTTTTCTCCCACCTTCCCCCCCCCCCCCCCCCGCAGATCCCTTCCCACCCTCTCCCAAGTTGTACAGTTCTACACATTACACTGGGTAATTCTGCAAAGATACTGAATTTCTTCTTTCTTAGATCTTCTCAAAGATATAAAATATCATGCTTTTACCCCTGTTGTCACTAACTGACTTTGGTACACTGGGTATTGTATGTACATTTATCGGAACTAGGGTAGGAGAACACCAAAACAGAGAGACGAAGGGTAAAAAGGTGAACCAATGCAACAGCAATACCCATACAGAAATTTTTAAAGAACATCTTTACCCAAAGGAAAATGTCCAACTGGCCCAACACAATATAGACAAAAGTAAAACAACCAAAAAATACAATGAAATTCATAAAAGAGAAAATGGAAGACATATTTAAGAACAGTATTCAAGGTCTACATTCCTTAGGAAACAGCCCCTCTGCTGTCTTCTTTCCTACACTCACTTCCAGATTTGAGTGGTAAAGTGACAGGTTCTAAAAATACCATTGGACAAAAGCAGTAGCCCCTTAGTCAGAGACTTATTTTTAGAATGGCTTGCCACAAGGCTGGTTGAGATTTAAGCACCGAGTCTTATCTAATCCCTGACTCACGATTTCATTCCTCCAAAATTAGTGCAAGTTAAATATCCGTTGCCCAAAGTGCTTGGCACCAAAACTGCCTCAGTTGAGATTCTTTCAGTAGAGAGCATTTGCATTTTTATAATGAAATGTCTTATAGACGGGACCCAAATCTAAACACTTTTATTTTTATATACACACACACACACATATATATATATATATACATGGCCTCCATATCACTATTTTGAGTAATTCCCTAATTCTTTGTCTTACCAGTAACTACCAGGATGTTATTAACAGGTACTAGGTATCTTTGGATCTCACTTTTCTTCCAGACCATTCTGTCAACATGAGTATGTTGGATTTTGATACACAGTTACGATGTATAGATTCTAATGTGAAACTGGTGAAAACAAACTAAGTCAGCTAATCCTACTCCTTCAATTCACAGATAAGGAAAATAAACCTCCTCTAGCCCCCAAGTAAATTCTTAGAAGAATATATGGGTTCCTAAGGGAGCCGTCTTTTCTGAACACTACTGAGCCTGTCCCCCATCCCCTGCCTTATACCCAATTCTCCATCACTATCCACTCTTATCCTTTCTTCATGCAGGTTTCCCCATCTCTATAGCTGCAGGGGCTGGAGGAGGGGGTACCGTCCTATTGGAAAATTTAAGGATTGAAGAGAGGCTTCTTCTAAAAACCGGCATCTTGGTTAGTGCCTGGCTAGAAGTCAATGTGAAGATGCACTATCCAAAGCTAGAAAGAAATTGGTGTGGAGAGTAAGCGAGCCCATGCAGAGAACACAGTCACATTGGGGGGATTTGAGCCACAGTCACCTGCATTTTAAAATTGCCTGATTAGTGGCTTCTTTTCAGGAGAAAAGCCAATGAACTACATTTTATTGTTAGTCAACAGTATCTGTGTGGAGGTAGTGGGGGGGAACTAAAGAACCTACTGAGAGAACAAGGTTTTTGAGTTCATTTCCAGTAGCTCTCAATGTTACAAATCATAAAACCATTGCTAGGTCCTTCTGCCTTGATTCATATCATGTTATAACTAGTCAGTATTGCCAACTGAGCAAAATCTATTTAATATATTACATTCCAAGGATCTGTTTACTTGGTTGTTTCAAATTGCCAATGGGACACAAACTGTCTGTCACTTCCAGAGCAATTAGTGTGCGAAAACTTATCAAAAGAAATCTGTCAAGTTTTGAGGAAGGATAAATATTGCATGGAAATCCCACAGGAAATCAAACTGAGTGGGATACATTTTTTGTTTCCTTTGCCCGTTGCAGCACATGAAGATTTATTTTTGTTTTATTTACTTGGCTTTACTTTTCAGAATGTTGATAGCATTTCACAGAACCCAATGGATTAATGTTCTGTTCTGATAAAAATAGATTTTCATTCTTGGGGGAAATCTGTATTGTCTGTTGAGTGGTATAATAATACTGCTCTTTACTTTCAAATATCAAGGGCTCTTGTTTCCTAATGGACACTGAAATGGGAGTTTATCCACAAACACCAGGTCATTGTCTGCTCGCCATATGCTGATGCTATACATTGATCCTTCCTAGACCTCAGAATTTTATACGTTCAAAATGAAGAAACAGAACAAGTAATCTTTTCAGACTTTATAGCTTTCCAATAGTAGTATTACTGTATTATATCCATTCTACTCCTTCCTTATTGCTGTACAGAAATATGTACATATATGTGTGTATTCATATATATGTATACATATTTATGTCTGTATATATGTATATATATACACATACACACACACATATATATATGAGTAAAAACACAGTATTTCTGATGGTGATGTTTGTTGTGAAGGAAATAAGTTAATATCTCAGTTAAAGATCTCCCCTGCATTAGAAGCTCAGTGTACTTAGTTCATTTTGATTTTGCAAGTTCACCAGCCAAGACTTTCGGGAAAACATCAGTATGCCAAGACTCAACAGTATTTCCATAAAAATCAAATGTTTCCCTATTGATATATTTAGGCTACTTGACTCAGTCTCTTTTTGAGTCTCTTCCTGGCAACTGTGATCTTGTTTCTTTTTCTACAGTGTGAGAACTGGTTATTATATCAGCATGAAAAAATTATACTGTCAGTACCATACGTTTACAAAAATTATTACAAGTTTAATTTCCCATTTTGGGTTATTTTCTTTTCTTCTTATTGGTTTTTCTTGCTTTTATTTGTTCCTTATTCAACTATATTCTTTTCCTTCTAACATGGCACATCCTCCATTCATTAAAGTGTATGGAAATCTTGGTCTCCAGCAACAAGGCAAACTGGACTCTAAGAGGGAGAAAACAAGGGACCATGACAATGTCCTCACTTGTAATTATACAAGACAGTATAAGCCTTTAAGTTATCCTGTCAATTGTTTAATGATGATCCAAGTCTGACTTAATTCATCCCTTATGGTAATACCTTAATTCTCCTTTCCTTTGATTTTTAGTGGTACAGGGGTTTGTATTCAGGACATAGTACTAACTAAGCAAGTACGAGACTGCTTAAGCCAGCCCCACAGCACTTTTCAGCTTTGCCGTTGATGATGATGATAATGATGATTTGAATGAGGTCTTGCATTTTTTTTTTACCACATCAGACTTTCATTAGGATTCTCCTCCCTATACCTCCTAGCCTCCCACAAGGCTGGAATTACAGGGGCACACTACCATACCCAGCAAGTGAGATACTCTAAGTCCAAACCCTAGTACCAAGAGAAAGAGCAAGAGAGAGGTGGGGGAAAGAGAGAGTTGAAATGGCTCCTCTTGTGAAAACTTTGGTCTTCTTACTTCTGGATGCTTTGCCTCCAGTTAGAAGATAATAAGGTAGAAAAATGCCTGTGATCTCATAGCCATGTGCAAGTCCATCTTCCTCATACAGAAGTCATTGTTCAGATGAGAACACCAAGGCACTGAGAGATGACTTGGTATACCTGAGTAGGTTTTACTCACTGTTTGAGTACAGGGAAGAGATCATTGTTCACATCTCTTGTCCTTAGATGGAGGCTGCCATATTGGACTGGCCTTCTTCATGACTTATAATAAGGGTCTTTCCTCCCCCAGGGGATTTTAGATCTTGAGGAAAGTTATCCTCTGCTGTGAGCATTTGTTTATTTACAGAGTCTCCTCCTGCCAACAGCATGGGAGTACTTCTAATTACATGCACATGTCTAAAAAAAATGATTAACTAGTCTATCAGAAACATAATTATGACTCTAGAAGAAAGCATGTGCAAATGCTACCACATGAGGATAAAAGGGAGCAGAACCTTCTAGACGTTGCTTTTGATGATGGAGGCAAAATGTGCTTCCTGTTGCACATTCAGTTGTTGAGGTCAACTACCACTGGGCTACAACCGAAGATTAAACGCCAATTCCTCTCATAATAATGAGTGTGCTCTTCACTCACTCAAGTGCCTTTCTGCCATCTTCCAAGGGCATTTCACACATGCAGAATTTAACCTGAGATCATATAGTGACCAACAGTAACTCAGCCAACTGGGTCCAAAAGCAGAGGCTACCTGCCCCTGCTCATTTTCCCCCAAATGAAAGTTCAAAGATAAAATTTTGACTATTGGTACCAATAGCTCATCTACCATTTCTCAGCTTTGAATCGGCCTGGAGTTCACACTGCACGGGGAGGAAGTTTGCAGCGCTGGGAGCTGCAGAAGTGCCAGATTTTTGTTTTGTTTTGTTTTGTTTTCAGAGCAGAAGAGCTCACTGAAACAAGTTGTAGAAATTCAGTGTCATTTAGGGTTCTCTGAAATTGATAGCCTAAACTCATGTGTTCATTCGTAAAACATTTACCTAAACCCTAAAAAAAGAAGAACCCTTAAAGGAACACTTTCAGATCTGATTCCATTTATGTCACTGGCATTCTGAGAATACACAAGGATTTGCAAAAACATTGTTCTCTGACCGCACAATTATTTTTTGTTTGTTTGTTTGTTTGTTTTGGTGCCAGTCCTGGGGCTTGAACTTGGCCATAGACACTGTCCCTTAGCTTTTTCTCTCAAGGCTGTCATTCTAATCCTTGAACCACAGCTCCACTTCTAGCCTTTTGGTGATTAATCGGAGATGAGAGTCTCATGAACTTTTCTTTCCAGACTAACTTCAAACTGTGAGCCTCTGTATCTTAGCCTCCTGGCTAGCTAGGATTGCAGGTACCAGCAACAGTACAAATGTTTAACTTGACCATTTCTGCTCTAGATTAGAGTAAAACACCCTTGTCCAAAAAAAATGTATTTGTAATGAGGTTTCTTTTTGCTTTTCAGAGCTGAGCTATGCCTGGATCTTCAATGAATACCCTTCCTATCAGGATAATCGTCGCTTTGTTTCTCAGGAGACTGGAAATCTGTATATTGCAAAAGTAGAAAAATCAGACGTTGGTAATTATACCTGCGTGGTTACAAATACTGTGACAAACCACAAGGTCCTGGGGCCACCCACACCACTAATACTGAGAAATGATGGTAAGTTATCTAAATTGACTATGAGATGATGTGTTATGTAATTGACACATAAAGCTTTAAATAAGAAAAGTTTAATACTTTCTGAATTTAGTCCCCATTTCTTTTTTTCTACTTGTGTAAGAAACAACCACATGAATCCATTTTGGAAAACTAATTAGAAATCTAATTGCTAACCTCAACAGGAATGGATGCAGGAGAATATAAATAACAAAGGAATCTATTTCTTGTTTCTCTCCCACTTAAATTGTGTACATAGGCAGCATGAAGTGAAAGGTTGAACAATTAGCTCATTAATCATTTCTGTGCAATTTAGAATTTGGGGTGCAGAAAGGCTTAAATTATCCAAATCACCTCTGGATTTATAAGGGTCAAGACATGACACCAGGCTCATTTGAGACACAAGTTTAAGTTTCCTGCTCTGTAATGATATTATTTCAATAAAATATATGAATTTCGCCTTCATTAGCTAAATGGCTTAAATGCATGGCACATCAATCTTGCATTCCCAACCTAGATTTATCAACCATAGGCTTTTATATATTCTGATCCCTCTTCCTAAAATGCCTCTCTCTCTCTCTCTCTCTCTCTCTCATCCTGGGACTTGAACTCAGTGCCTAGGCACTGTCCCAGAGCCTCTTTGTACTGAAGGCTTGCACTCTGCCACTTGAGGCACAGTGCCACTTCCAGCTTTTTCTGAGTAGTACTGGAGATGAGAGTTGCACTGACTTTTCTGCTTGGGCTGGCTTCCAACCATGATCCTCAGAGATCTCAGCCTCTTGAGTAGCTAGTATTGCAGGCTTGAGCCACCAGTGCCTGGCCTCTGGGGTTTTGTTGTTGTTGTTTTGTTTTTGCTCTAGTTCTCTGTCTTCACCTTATATATCCATATTTGCTAGTCAGTTTTCCTTGCATGCCCTGCTCATACTGTGATCAAGCAAAGATCATACTGGAGCCCAACATCAGGATTGCCACATGACTAAGTGTTCAGTGAATATGTCCGGTGTTTAAGATGCACTGTACCAAATAAAACTGAACAACTATCTGTTGAAAGAGACAGTAAGCAAGGTAACATTTCTATCAAAACTATCATTGCCGTCTTTCCAGAAGTAAAGATGAGGAAACTTTGGAAAGATATGATCCAGGGATGTTTTGTAAGAAGTTGTTACAAAAGAAAAATAATACAGTCCCTTCTGGTCCCTATCCAGAATGCATTTATGCCTAAATGCCTATTCAGCAATATCTGTTTAGGTGAGTCAACTGATAGATGTAATGGAATACTGACTTTGATGCACTGGGATCTAGCCAAAGATAAATGCCATACAAAACTGCCACATCAAAAAGCACAAACAAAAAGAAAAAGTCAGGAAGCATAAAAAGTCTAGAATCTTTATGTATTTCTCACATTAGGAGAAATTCTGCCTTTTGCTTGGCTTTTATACTTTTCCTGATGTCGAGTGTAGCTTGTCTCTTCATAGGCATGATAAATACTATGTGTTAGAATATTTTATCACAAAATTAGGAGGCTAAGATCTCATTCTGCAATTAATGGCCTTTCATGCTGAATTTCCATGAGAGTTTCTTAGTGAAAATTTATAATGTCTTTCCAATTTAGACTGGAGTACATAAAATGGATACTCAAGCTGTATTACTAAGCACAAAACAGGTTATTTAATTAGCTCTTGTCTGAAGGTGAGAGAAAAGGAAGGAGATAAATCAAGAGAAATGGCAAAATAATGATGATATTCTTATTTAAGGCTCTGCTGTGAGAGTAAAATCAATGGAATGATCGCTCCACAAGATCTTGTGTTTAGTGACTGTATTAGACTGATAAGTACAAGTAGAGTATAGAATTGATATGGCCATTTCGGCCATTGAAGCAACTCGAAAATTTGCCTCCTCCTTCTGCCTCTGAAATGAGATAAGCAAGGCAAAGGAGCTGTCATCCTGTCTATACTAAATGCCACACTGAGTCCTTTCTTTTTGACTACAACAGATGTGGGTAAAGAGATCGAATGGTTCATTGCTTCCAGCCTGGGAGGACATGATCAGAATAGGGTGTGGCGTGCCATGTTTGTCTGACAGTGTTTACTTCATGGCCCTAGCCTGCTGCCACTCTGGTAGACCTTAAACAAAGCTTCCTGTGGCTGCCACCTTCCTGCCTCTCAGATTGCCCCTCTCCAGTATGGTAAGGGAAGTGAGCCAGAAGGAGCTGAGACCAGGCATCTCTGGATGGACTACATCCCCACCGTTCAGTAACTGGGTTCTTAGAGATACTCATTTAATCTCATTGCCCTTTGTTTTGGTCTGTGCATTATGATAACAGTTTCTACATTTGAGAGATGTTCGGTATATTAAAACAAATATAACATAGGTCAAACAAGGACAAAATCAAAATATAACATTAATAACTTTCCTGCCTAACCTATGCCCAACAAATTATATTTTAAACAAATTGCAGTAGTGGATAGATGACACTTTCCTTGGTTTTATGAAGTTTAGATAGATCAGGGCAGAGAAGGGCAGGTATAATACTTTCTAAAATATCCAATCTTTGCTGATAAAAGGTTGTACTGCTTTCTTTTCTGTGTTTCCTCATTTTTGCTGATGATTATAGAATTTTTAGGACAGCTTTTGTGGGGGTTTTCTGTTTTGTTCTGCTTTACAAATATCAGCCCTAGAAGGCATTCAGAGACCATGCGATTTCATGTCCTTATTTTGAAGGAAAGAGGGGAACTGTAGAGCCTGGGAGGTAAAATGAGACTCAATCAAGAAAGGTTCTTCAACCCTCCTCCTCCTGTCATTTAAACCAGCTTCACAAAAACCTGTCCTGGGCTCTATAGTTACATAATGACTTGTTTGCTTTCCTTTCTAAGTTTTAAATTTTTTCATTTCTTAAATTCTTCCAGATAACCAAAGATTATTTTATTATAGTTACCTCTAAGACAATTCATCAGGTAAAATTGAGAGTCAATAGACAAATGTGAGAGAATCATATCAGTTTATAATTACTTATCTAGATACCTTTAAATCTGCTCTGCAATGATCATACAAGTTGTTACGTGATATATAAAAGGTAATACAAAACGGACAAGAAAAGCTAACTGTAGCTTACATACCAGGGAGGAAAAGTTTATAATTGGGAAAAGTATATCCTAGTTATTATTACACAGACACTCCATAGTCATTATTGATAGCAGTGTTGAGTATTAATAATTAGAAGCTTGACTGGGTAATAGGTATCATGCATGTAATCTTAGGTACTCAGTAGACTAAGTTTGAGCACTGTGGTTCAAAGCCAGCCCAGGAAATAAAGTCCTTGATACTAATCTCCAGTTAGCCACCAGAAAACAGGAAGTGGAACCATGTCTTAAAGTGGTAGAGGACTAGTCTTGAGGGGAAAAAAACATCAAGGACAGCACCTAATCCTTGAGTTCAAGACCCACAAAACAGGATAAAATAGATAGATAGACTGACAGACAGATTGATATATAGATACATAGGAAGATAGGAGCTTGCTGTGTTATATGCTTTCTACAAACAACTGTCCCTATACTTCCATAAAGAAAGGTAACACACCACCATGCAACAAAACCACCAGAGAAATAAAGAAAGCCTTGATCATCATTACTCTATTTCTTCTGTTTTCATCCATTACCCTCAACTCTGTCTGAAATTGCTAAGGATGCAAAGAATTACCATAGAAATGAGAAATTGGGAAAATGAGATAAAGTCTGTAAGGATGTTTATGAATGTCACACACACAAGTATGTAATTGAGCATGAAAAATCATTGCCTAGCCTTTGCCTATTTTGTGTTTTCCTGGAGACTAGCTAGAGATTAGTTTGGCACTTCTTTGTTTTGCTTCAAAGAACAAGACAGATGCTGAGTGGTTTACAGCCAGAGTCTATCTGGTGGACCTGTGCATTGCACACTCATTGGTAAATATTTTTCAATATCATCTCTCATTAGAAATGTATGTAGAAAAGACACTAGGGAATGGGGAAATAAATAATAAATTTATCATACCTTAGTGTTTAAAATTCTCTTCTCCTTTCTCTCCTACATCATGTTTTTATTTTTTACATACATTTTATTTGTAGGAGTCTAGTTTTCATAGAGATGTACTTTATATTGGCTGTTTAGATCTTCATGTGTTTATTTGTATTGCTAAGCATATATAAGCTGAGTCATATATATAATATATAAAACATATAAACCAGTTATATATCTTTATACATAAAATGTAAACTTTCCTGAATGTTTTAACATAAACAATTTTAAACAAAATATTTTAAGGTCATATTTATAGCCTTAAATATAACTGAAATATCTGACCATTTTTTTAAGTCTGTATCTGGTTTCCCCAACTTAGTTTTACTTAACTCCTGGACATATTGATCAAGCATTGCATCAAAACATTTAATGTTCTCACCTTAAATCAAGCTTTCACCTAGCAGAGGAAAGACCAGCTGATGAACTCAGCATTGTGCAAATTCAATGTACTTTAGAAAGGGGACAGAAATAGATGTGCTGAGCATATGCAAGCCCTGAAAGACAAGAGAAGGAAAGTGTTGAAGTCTAGGGTATATTCCCAGATCTACCCCAGCTCACAGGAGATAGTCATGCCATTTCATTGGTCCTTAGTTTCCTTCTCAAAAAAGAAAAGCACGATTTATCATACAATCATATCCAAGATTCCTTATTCTTATGAAGTGGGAGTCCAATGATGGCTTTCTGGCTTACTGTTCTCCAATCTCAACATTCACGCAGGCCACTCAACATCCAATACTACTCACTGGGCAAGACAAATGCTGTCCTATTTGTCGAGTTTTGTCCATTCATAGAAATGGAAGAGAGCTAAGCACCTTCACTCTTGGAGGCTCACAGTGGGGCCACATGCTAGTGTTCACCTCTGAAACCATTCAAGCTTTTAGTCACAAAACAATACATTCACTCATAGTTCCAGATTGAATACCTTAACTAGAAACAGAAAGGAGGAAACTAGAATATTTGGGAGACTTTTTACTGCTGTACGAAATGGCCAACTGTGCCCAGTAACTATTCCTAATTTTTCCCCAGACTTCATCAGATCACCATATAGACCTTAACAACCACAATTTGTCTTAATGAGCAAACTGGATATATATGTAGACCCCTTAATTAGAAAAGGGGTCAGATAAGAAATCTAGACACTAAGGACATGTCTTTCAGATTGTACAACCTTTTATTAAAGGAAATGTATGACCTCCACTTAAACATAATTTCTCTCATTTTTATTGTTTTGGTGGTGCTAGAGAGATGAAATGAGGCGTGTTGTACCTGCTAAATACAAATACTCCACCACTTCAGCAACATCTTCAGCCTAAAATCAATTTTAAGATCTAGAGTGTATAACCAAAAAGCAGTGCTTTTATTTAACTTACACTTCTAATTGCAACTTTTTTGGTAGCTTTGTCACAGCCAAAATTGTCTTGTTTTTAATCAGAGTCAAGGCTCTGGGGGCGTAAAACATGTTTGAGGAGGCAAGCATCAAAATGACTTAAAGGGTGTGAGACGTTTTGTTAAACTGCCATTGCTAATCTGATTTAATAGAGTCTTAACGGCGCTGGATATTTTGACGGTTTGACAAGCTTAGGAACTTGGCAGTGAGCTTCAGACCTCTAACAGCCAATTCCATTCCAGGTCCATTGGGGTCCAGAGGTCTTGGATGGTCTTTTGGCTAGTCAGATAGGAAGCATCTGGTCAATGCTTACACCACAAAGTCAAAGACACACGTTTAGCCCCTGGGAACCTACATTTTTAGAGAGCTCCAAGTTAGTGAAGCGCCTCACGTTGCCTTCTTTATAAGAATGATTGAAGAGTGTGTTAAGCAGTAGATTTACAGCTAGAGGGATTTGGAATGACAGGAGGCACTGGGCATGTCTAATCTAGAACAAAGTGGACTTGGGTCAGGTAGTTAACCAAACAATATGTAGAGTCTTTCTATTCCTTCAGATGATAGTCCGGTTGAGAAATCTACTTGCAATATGAGATAGAAGAGCTATACTGGGAGAAAGAATGAGTAAAGTGAAGTCATTTACATTTCCTTTGTGGGCTGGGGATATGGCCTAGTGGCAAGAGTGCTTGCCTCGTATACATTTCCTTTGTGTTTGCTTTGAAGAAGATGTACCTGATCTTGAATATCATCCCTGGTTTTCATGAAGAATCAGGTAGCTTAGAATGAAGGATTTCCTGATGGCAGACACAGTATCTGTTTAAACTAACAAAAATCCCTCTTGTGAGCCAAAAAATCTTTCTGTGACTGATTTCTGTAAATAAAATTAAGTAATTTTAACCATAGAATTATTGGTCATTCTTGGCTGATTCCTAGATTTGCTATACTTTTTGTTGCCATGATAGATGCTATCTTACTTTTAATCACACTTTAATTATTACTGATGGATGGAAAGATCCATTCATTAAGTGATCCAGTAAAATCTTGTAAGTGATCCAGTTCATGACAGACTTTCTGGAATCCCTTGTCAGTTCAAATACTTTGTCGGTGTTGTTGATTCTTCCAAAGTTCACTGTCTTTCTCATTTCCGTTCTTTCTTCCTTTTTTTTTCCCCCCCTGCCAGTCCTGGGCCTTGGACTCAGAGCCTGACTACTGTCCCTGGCTTCTTTTTTGCTCAAGGCTAGCACTCTGCCACTTGAGCCACAGTGCCACTTCTGGCCATTTTCTATCTATGTGGTGCTGAGGAATTGAACCTAGGGCTTCATGTATACGAGGCAAGCACTCTTGCAACTAGGCCATATTCCCAGCCCCCTCGTTTCCTTTCATATGGGTCAGCCAGTTAGGGCTCATGAGCAGATCATCTGTTTGACTTAAATAAAGTTTTATGGACATATAACCCCACCCACTTGTGGACATTTTGTCTGTGGTTACTCTCCAGCTAAATGGTAGAGTTGAGGTAGTAGCAGATATAATAGTCCACAAAACCTTTCTGTCTATTTTGCAAAAAAAAAAAAAAAAAAACTTTGCTGACTCCTGATAACATGATAGATAATACCTATCTGGAATACCTGGATAATACCTATCTAGAATATCTATCAGAATCCTTTTTCTCTGTGGCTTCATAAACATGACCTACGGTCTGGAATTTGAAAATGTTAGGCCGATGCTCTTTCACTTGAGCTATACCCCACCCTTTGGGGCTTTAGTTATTGATTAAATCCGATCAGAGGTGGGGGAAAATGATGAAAGAAGTTACATTGCTCAAGATAGATTCTACTTATACACTAACATGTTGAATGGGAACCCCTTTGTACACCACTTAAAGATAGTAAAAGTACAATTAAAATAAATAAATAGGACCATGTTACTTTTGCCTGCCTATGATTCCTCTACCTATAGCCTCTGGCACAGCTGGGATCATAGACATGCACCACCTGCCTAGCCCCATGCATTTCCTAGTAGAAGGCGCTTGTAAGTATTCCCTCAATGGAAGGCAAAATTGGCTCAGAGGATGGCCTTGTAATCAGTTCTGCAAACTGAGAGCAATTCGCAAATCAGTTCAACATGGACCCAGACAAGAAAGCATATACACAGCTCTTCTATCTTCATGCAAGGCAGCCTTCTGGAGAAAGTCACCTCTGTGTTTTCATTGTTCATAAGGAATGAAGACAATGTAGGTTTCATTTAAGTAAAATTGTGAGATTTATTTTCACCTATCATGAGTTTCTGACCTTAAGTATTAGTCATAATAAACAGCTTCTCTTTTCCTCCACAACAATGGAGAGATTCGTGTGTGCGTGTGTGTGTGTGTGTGTGTGTGTGTGTGTGTGTGTGTGTATGAGAGAGAGAGAGAGAGAAAGAAAGGGAAGGAGATAGAGGGGGGGGCAGGCAAGTCCTGAACACAGGAACTGGGTGCTGTTCTTCAGCTTTTGTACTCAAGGCTGGCACTTTATCACTTGTTCACAAGTTCACTTCCAGCTTTTTGATGGTTGACTGGATGGAGATCAGAGTTTCTCACAGTCTTTCTTGCTTAGAATGGCTTTGAACCATGCATGATCCTCATGTCTCAGCCTCCTCAGTAACGAGGATTACAGATGTGAGCCACCAGCACCTGGCAATAAGGAGATTCTTCCCTTTTAATTTACTTATTGTTATTGCAAAGGTGATGTACAGAGGGGTTACAGTTACACAAGTCTGATAAAGAGTACATTTCTTTTCAAACAATGTCACCTCTTCTGTTGCTCTCTCCAAGTTTTTTTTTCCCCCTCCCATACCCATCCACAAGTTGTATAGTTCATTTTTAACATGAACTCCAGGAAATGGAAACAATATGTTTTTTTAGTACTGTTTTTTTTTCTTTTCCTTTTGTCTTGTTTGTTCATTTATTTGTCATTGGGAAGGTAAGGGGAGACACAGAAATGGTGGGTGAGCAGATAAGGAAATTCTTTGTGGACAGCTATTGCTTCAAACTCAATTTGAACTAAGCGACTGAGTGATGGGAAGCCTGGTAGTTACCAGGCTTCTTCCATCCCCTCCACCCAGAGAGGAAGCAGGACTGATTTAGAACAGCCAAGTGGTAACTCAAGCAAGGGACTTAATGTAACAAAGGAGATGCTTGCAAATAGTATTGGATGAATGAAATCAAGTCAAGAAAGTCAACGTATGAACTTTCTATAAAACAATTTTTGCAAGTTTTGTATCTCGGTTGGACAAATCACCCTGCGGAAGTTGGTGACTGTTTCTTCTGAGATTTATTTTAGCAAGCACAGACTCCAGCGAAGGACATCATTGGTGAAATCTTGGGGCATACAATTCTGCAAAGTGCCCTCCTTCTGCCAAGACAGGGCTTTTCAAATTGTGCTTGAACAAGCGCAGTGTGTGGCTGATTTCCCTTTCCTGTTCTGTAAATTGCCAGTTATTTTGTTGAATTCTATATTCTGACAGCCATCAATGAAAACCTTGATAATTGTCCAGGTTTTGGAAGTGTGGCAATCATTGACACAAGGTCATGAACACTGTCCAGGTTCTTGATGGGCTTTCTCCCTGGTAGGAAGCCACATCTTGTGCCATCCTAACATCGTACCTCTGCTTCTAGGTAGGGAAGAGATTCTAAAGATGATCTTCAGACAGCAGCATAACCGGAAGCTCCTTCGGAATGCAGATCCTCAGGCTCTATCTCTACTTACTTGATCAGAAATAGACTGATATTGAGTCACTGGCAGCTTCAGAAGTTCTAGGAACTTTTAGGCAACCCTATGTCATGAAATGAACTATTTCTGTTATTCAGAAAACAACTAGTCATTCCCTGCATAGGCCACAGTTCTGTGCCATAGACCCAAAGTAGTTTGTCAATATGTGAAGACAAAGATCAGGCCTGGGATGTTCACAATGTACCCCTCACTGAGGGGCACATGGGACCCAGTTAAAGTTAATCTTCTGTCTCCCTACCCATACCACGTGTTTCTCTTCATCCCGCTTTTTTTTTTTTTTTTTTCATATTCTGGGCACACAGCTAGGAATCGTGAAGGATCCAGAAAAACATTGGAAAGGTTTCTATTCCACAAGGGGGTAAAATGTGTAACAGAAGAGAGGCCATGTATGTAAATAGCCATAAACATGATGGAAAACAGCAATGATATTTGAGAGGGGCTCTCAAGTTTGTAAAATGTTTTATGCCAGTAGTTATTCACTGAGCATACAGACAGCCGGGAGACTGCAATAGAAGATAAGAAGCATAAAAAAGACAGGCGCATCACTCAGAATTACGTGTTTTATCATGGAGATAGAAGACAAACGCGGAATGCACAGGCAAATGAGAGAATTGTAAATCGTGATCAGTAACATGAAAAATAATAGGGAGTAATGTGGAGGACTGGTTTTAGATAGTGTGATTCGAAAAGATTGTTCTGAGTTGGCATTGTTTGTGCTGAGACACAAAGAAAGAAACAGGGCCATTGATGTGAAAGGCAGAAAGAACATATGGTAAAGCATATCTACATATAGACTTGCATGTGGATTCTCATGGAGGCATTGGTCATATCTAGAAGCAACAGCAACCAAATTTCCTCAACCAGAGGCGTCCACTGGATTGTGCTATCTGGGAAGGTATGCTGAAATCCTAACCCCCAGTGCCTCAGGATATAACCTTCATTAGAAGTAAGCTCACTGTAGATGTGGTTCATAGAGATGAGGTCATCTTAGAACTGGAAAGCCCTTAATCTAATATGTCTGGCATCATCTCGAAGAAATTCAACATGAAGGTCATTTGACAACAAAGGCAAAGACTGAAGGAATGACAGCTACTACAAGAAATGGGGAAGAAGCAAAGAAGGATTGTACCCAGAGACTTGAAGAATGGCTCCATCAGCAACCCCATTTCTGGCTTTTAGACTCTAGAACTGGGAGAGAATAAGTCTGTTTTCCTTCAAGCCATTCAGTTCATGATAATTCTTTTACAACACTCCTAGGAAACAGAAACAACCAGCAAATAGATAAACAAAATGTGGTATATCCATATAGAAGAATATTATTCTTCAAGAAAAGAGATCAAATTACATATACTAAAATGTGGAAAGATTTTGAAAGCATGCTAAGTAAAGGAATGAAGACACAAAAGACCATTTCATTTATGTGAAATGTACAAAATATACAAATGAAATAGGGACAATTAGCAGATTCGACTTTACCCAGTGCTGGGACTAGAAACCGGAATCAGCTATGAATATGCATAGGGGAGCTTACTGGGGGTGATACAGTGTTCTAAAACTGGATTGTTGTGATGGTTATACAACACAGAAAGGTTGCTGTGTGCATTATTTAGTTGCACCCATAAAATTGGCAGATTTTGGAGATGTAAACTGTATCTCGAGAAAACTTCTTTAAGAAAATCAGATAGAGGCATAAAATTCCACTGCGTATATGTACCACATTTTCCTGATCCATTCATCTCCTGAGGGGCATCTGGGTTGGTTCCAGATTCTAGCTATGACAAATCGCGCTGCGATGAACATTGTTGTGCTGGTGGCTTTACTGTGATTTTGTTGGTGGTTTCTTGGATAGATACCCAAAAGTGGGGTTGCTGGGTCATAGGGGAGTTCTATATTTAGCCTTCTGAGGAATCTCCATACTGCTTGCCAGAGTGGCTGAACCAGTTTACATTCCTACCAACAATGAAGTAGGGTTCCCTTTTGGCCACATCCCCTCCAACAATTGTTATTGTTAGTTTTCTTTTTTTCTTTTTTTTCTTTTTTTTTTTTTTTTGCCAGTCCTGGGGCTTGGACTCAGGGTCTGAGCACTGTCCCTGGTTTCTTTTTTTTTTAAGCCAAGATTTTGTTTATTTGTTTTGTTTTTGTTGCCAGTCCTGGGACTTGGACTCAGGGCCTGAGCACTGTCCTGGCTTCTTTTTGCTCAAGGCTAGCACTCTACCATTTGAGCCAGAGCGCCACTTCCGGAGTTTTCTACATATGTGGTGCTGAGGAATCGAACCCAGGGCTTCATGTATACGAGGCAAGCGCTCTACCACTAGGACACATTCCCAGCCCCCCCTGGTTTCTTTTTGCTCAAGGCTAGCATTCTGCCACTTGACCCACAGCGCCACTTCTGGCCATTTTCTGTATATGTGGTGCTGGGGAATCAAACCCAGGGCTTCATGTATACGAGGTGAGCACTCTTGCAACTAGGCCATATCCCCAGCCCAGTTTTCTTGATATATGACATTCTTACTGAGGTGAGATGGAATCTCAATGTTGTTTTTATTTGCATTTCTTTTATGGCCAGTGATGTAGAGCACTTTTTCATATGTCTCTTGGCCATTCTCATTTCCTCATCATGGAAGGACTTGGAAAAAAATTATACTAAGTGAAGTGAGCCAGACCCAAAGAAACATGGACTCTATGGTCTCTCTTATTGGGAATAATTAGTACAGGTTTAGGCAAGTCACAGCAGAGGATCACAAGAGTCCAATAGCTATACCCTTAGGAACATATAAGATGATGCTAAGTGAAATGAACTCCATGTTATGGAAACGATTGTTATATCACAGTTGTAACTACTTCCAACATCCCATGTGTATCTGTAGCTTCTATTATTGATGATGTTCTTGTATCACCTTCCTGTGGTTGTACCTATACTATCTCTATAATCTTATCTGAATATATTGGAAACCGTGTATACTGGTATTAGAACTAGGAAATTGAATGGGAATACCAAAATTTAGAGACACAGGGTAAAAAAAGACAAACAACTACAAAAGCAATACTTGCAAAACTGTTTGGTGTAAGTGAACTGAACACCTCAAGGGGGGAAAGGGAAAGGGGGGGGGGAGGGGGTTATGAGGGACGAGGTAGCAAACAGTACAAGAAATGTATCCAATGCCTAACGTATGAAACTGTAACCTCTCTGTACATCAGTTCGATAATAAAAATTTGAAAAATAAAAAAATAAATCAGAAGAGGTTTTAATGTTTGTAGTCATTTAAAGACTATAGTGAGCTAGAGAATGGGGTGGAGACCCTTGGAGAGTGGATATCCAAGCTGGACTTTAGCAGGTGGGATTTTTAGGATGAAAAGCTAGCCATTCAGGAACCTGAGATGCTGACTGTGCCTTGTCAGGAGTCATCAGTTCTTCTAAACATGGTTATATACAATGTATTTGTTCCCTGCTATAATTTTCACGGTTGGGTTGAAGAAACAAGATTGCCAAGTCATGTTTATAGGAAGCGGCTGGAACAGAACTTGATAGCTTCTAAGACCTTCTTCTCCCTTGTATTTTTAACCTTGTATCATCTCCTTCCAGCACATGATATACTGCCATGCACACGGTCTTGATTTCCTGGGAAGGCAAAGGCCTCTTTCTCTCAAGGCAATTCTTTTTTTTAATTAACACTGCTTTGCAGACTATGGCAGCCACATACAGGAACAACGAGGTGTGAACTCGCTCACTGCACTCAGTCATGCTACTGATATTTATGGGGTGATGATTCAAGCACACGGCCTGTTTGTTAGCGCGTTCGGCAGCTGTGTGTGAAGGATGTTGTTAGAAGGTCCCACACTATTAACAGCGCAGCTTTGTGCTAACGCTCACAGGGAGACAAGCAGACTTAGGTACAGCCTAAGTTACTCACTGCAGATGTTGGCTCAAAACAGGAAGAATGATGTAGGATAAATGTGAACTTGTCAAGCTGGATTGTGTGCACTTTAGCTTAGTTTAGTTGCACCATCACAGTGAAAGGCCATGGGAAGAAATTACAATAAAGAGTCAGGGCTTTTGTTGAATACCAGGCAATTCGCTGTGGAACTAAAGGCAAACCGTTTCGTTGAGATGATAGCCTTCTTGTAAAAAAGTAGAAATAGATTCATATTTTGATTGTTTTTTTTCCTTTTGACATTTAAACAGCTAGCTGTGGAAATCCTCCTACAAAAGTATCTATCCATCACTGAAGAAAGTGAGCTAAAGGGTTAGAGGTATGGCTCAGTTGGTAGAGCTCTAGCCAGTGAGCGAAAGCATCAGATTCCAAGTTCAAGTTCTGGTCTCAGACTTTAAAAAAAAAAAAATTGTCTAATGTCCCTTCCAACTCCAATACTTCGTGCCCACTCTGGGAAAAATAAAACCAATTAAGTACCAAAAAAAAAAACCTGTGTTCACTTTTGCACATTAACAATAAGCCTCATAGCAAACCTATCTATGCTGCAAATAAGCTAACACATAAAGTTGATTATTTTTTCCTCACAGATTGTGTAGGTGCTTTCAGTGCCTCTCTGTCTCAGAATCATCAGATAGAAAGAGTTTGCAAAATGAGTATAATTGTTTCTCTTTGTTACCGCACCTGTGCCCACACACTCCTTGTTTCCAACCTTTCCTCTGGATCCTTTAGTGTCTTTCTCCTCTAACTGTGGAAAACCTAAAGGAGAGCTAAAATAAAGAACCTGTTATTATGCAGAAAAGTAGATAATTCCAAACTTCATACTGGTCTCAATGAATCAGAAATCATGTTAAATAACCAGAGAGTGAATAAGAATAAATGTATTAAGACAATTAGAACTTCTGTAGACAGGATCAAGAATGGATTGGTATGAAATAGTAAATATTTAGTTTGAATGCCCAGACTTAGTTTGCTCAGCTTTTACTTTTATCTTAATCGTACGATGATACAAGAAAGTGGTAGCATCTGATTCAAATTGACCTTGGAAGTGAATCTAAAAATTGTGGCCATGGAGTGATAATTCAGAAAAAAATTATTTTTCACTACAGACCTCAGAAAAAATGTGTGTATCTTTCGAATGCTTTGCATACTTTAATTTTGTGCCATATGTTTTCAAGAGGATGATTTTTGTGCTGACTAGGGATTTATCACTCTAAATTTTGTTTTTCTTCCATGACTACCTTAAAACACTTTTTTGAGAAGCCTGGCGAATATAATCCTAGGCATATGGCGTGCGACTGTGATAGTTTTTTTCTCTCGCAGGAACCGGGAGAAGAGCCACAATTTCATGGCTGTTGGAGTGATGTCTGGCTTTCTCTGAGGGAATTAATGATGCTCATAATGATGCGTAGAAGGATCCTACATTAACAGAAAATGCACCCATCTTGAAAGAAGCCTCTGAGACTTGCGTCTTTTGTTTCTTCACAGGGGTGATGGGTGAATATGAACCCAAAATAGAGGTGCAGTTTCCAGAAACAGTCCCGACCGCTAAAGGAGCCACAGTCAAGCTGGAATGCTTTGCTTTAGGAAAGTAAGTTCTGTTTTCTTGTCCTCTCATCTCTCTTTGGTTGAGGCAGGTAGATAATTTTTCTTGCACTGTCCCCAGCCTTGGGTTCCGAGGTGACAGAAACCAAGTGGGGCCTTTCTCCTTGCAATTCGGCATGTGCATCTTCCATTCTGCCCTCTGACCACGGAGAAGAGACAGGCAATGGCGCTGAGATTGGGTGACTGCCATTGACGTGGCCACAAATGGAAAGAGAATGGGCAATTCTGAAAAAAAGTATTGTGTTCTGTTGTGATGACCTGTGATTTATATGCTGTCTAACCCAGAGTGACAGGAAAACAACAGCCTTCATGTGAGGTAGAGACAAACTGAGTACTGGGGAAAATATGAATTCATGTTCTGGCCCTGGCTCACAGAATTTCTTTTGAAATGGTCTGTTTTCATCTTCCCTTCTTTGGATTTCCTTCTGTTCTGACTACAAATAGTTAAGACCTGATGTTCCTTAAGGGGGTCTCTCTTTTACAGAGTGGTCTGAAAATTAGTCACAATTTTATTATTTAGTCTGGATTGTCCTTAAAAGAGCTACTTGGGAACCAATTAAAATTTCCGTAGAATATCTGCCGGAAGCAACAAAGAAATGAAATGCAAATCAGTTGGGATTTCTATGTGCCAGTAACCAACAGAAAGGATTTGGCAACAATAATATCATCCAAAGTGAGACTTATTAGATCTTCAAAGGATTGTTTTAATTTGTTGTCATGATGATGATGATGATGATGATGATGATGATGATGATGAAAATAGTGGTTATACTTTTGGCTAGACTTGGGGCTTGAACTTAGGACCTGGGCACTATCCCTGAGCTTGTTTGTGGGGCCGGGGTAGAGGGGTCTCAAGGCTAGCACTCTACCACTTTGATCCACAGGGCCATTTCCAGCATTTTTATAGTTACTTAAAGTTTAACTATCAAAGAGTCTCAAGGATTTTCCTGCCCAGGCTGGCTTTGAACCGTGATTCTCAGCCTCCTGAGTAAATAGGATTATAGGCATGAGCCACTGGACGCCATGCTCTTTTATGGATTTTTAATAAACCATGTCAGTCTGTACCATCTATCTGGCACCAATTACTAACTCCCTCTTTTCCTTGTGCCTAAATGTTGACAAGGCATCAACATTAACTCCTGCCCAATCCTCTTATCAAGATGTAGGTTTGTTAAGTAATTTTGTGTTTTACACCATATATAGAATATGTTCCACTTTGAGACATGTTATTTTTATCACTAGTAAAAAGATGATTTTTTTTCATGTTTTCAAGTCATGGCAGTGTAAGCTACAGTAGTTATCTTTATATTTGTACAATTGAATACAGTGGAGGATTTTTGTTGTTTGTTTTTTTTTAACTTGCCATAGTAAATAATTGTGACACACCGGACACAATGGCTCACACTTTTAACCCTAGCTACATGCTAACTGGGAGAGGATGAAATTGGGAGTTTCACAATTTGAAACCATAGCAGACAGACAAATCACAAGATCCTGTATCAACCATTTAAAAATCTGGGTGCAATAGTACACAATTGTTATCCCAGCTATGCATGAAACATAAGTAGAAAGATCATAGCTGAGGCACAAGCTGAGGCAGAAAATGAGATCAAAACACAGTGGATAAATAAAAGTTAGGAAGCACAAATGGTAGAGACCTGCCTAACAAGATTAAGGCCCAGAGTTCAAGCGCCACTACCACCAAAAAAAAATTATAATATAGCTTCAGGATGGAATACTGTATAGATAAATAGAAAACAAATTGTAAATATGGAAAGCATATAAAAAATATATGATTCATTGCCAGAAGTGAAACAGGTTAATGATGTGATTGTTTTATGTTTGAAAGAGTGTGTACGTGTGTGTGTGTGTCTGTGTGTGTGTGTGTGTGTGAAATCAACTGGAGGAAAAAAAAAAAAAAACAGGTCGATGGCAACTGGATACTGGCTATATCTGGTAAAAAAGAAAACCTGCAAGCTGACACCTTGAAAAACCTTCCTTGGAGAAAGTAAAATTCCTGAATTAAAGTCTATTCACACTGCCTGAGCGGCAGCACCAAACACACAAAAGACTCTAATTGAGCTTCTCCAGGCTCCACAGAGATGTTTGGATTTGCACTTCACCTGTTGAAACCCACCATCATCACCCACTTAAGACCAGAAAGCGTGCATTAAAGGCATGTGTTAGAAGAGTTTCTCGTTAAGTGTAAAGAGACCCATAATACACTCTGATAGAGCCCTTTCTGCATTTTGAGCAAGTGTCTGTCTAATAAACCTGTGGTATTTAAAAACAAATATAGTACAGATGATAGCTTTAATCTTTTAAATACTATCTCAGGTTTTCCAGAGAAGATTAGCAAGTCTTTAGTCTAATGACTTCTCTGTTGAGTGTTTTTGTGAAAAATAAAGAAGTAAATAATTGTATCCCCCTGCCTTCCCGCCCCCCCCCCAACTCAGAAGCCACAGTCTTAAAAGCTATGGTTCACAATCTAAACCACTGACTTCTAGGCTGATCCACGTTGCCCTCCTTAAGCGGAAGATGCATTCTAAACACAGATGGCAGAGCAGGGATAGATGCCTTGAGAGCCTATAAAGACCTCACCGATTGCTTCTTCCTTTATCTCACTATGTTAAGTAAAGATTTCCCCAAACCGCCTACCAAATGGATTGCTATAAATTGCTAAGGTTCTCCAAATGCAAGGCCCAGCAATCACATTGTGCCTTCCTTGAATTGTGCACCTGTCAAAAAATGAGGTTGTATCTACCCGATTTCTTTTGGTGTTAGTTCTGCTCATTTCTTCTTTATATTACGGTTTCTTAAAGGAAGGTTCTCATTTGGTTGGACAGAGAGTTTTAAGAGTATAATGCCACTGCTGTCTGTTACCTCATTAAAACCGCAGAAGGGACAGACAGCTAGTATCTAATTATATTTCACATTATGTGGGTCAAGAATTCAGATGGGGGGGCGAGGGGGGCGTTCCTTTGGCTCTGTGTAGCATCACTTTAGGTGTCCCTGGCAGGTGAGCTGATGTTGACAACCCAGGAGTTTCAATCACACTTCAGAGGAGGCTACTATGGAATGCCTATGCCTGGCCAGATATTCAAACTAATTATAGATGCCTCATAGCACAAAGGCTCAAGTCTGCAATTCTAGCTACTTGCAATGCAAAGATTTGGAGGACTACAGTTCAATGTCAACCTGGGCAAAACGTTTATGAGATTCTATGTAAACCAATCTCTAGGCACCATGTCAAAGGTATCTGTCATCCCAGCTACAGAGGGAAACATCACTACCAGGCATAGTAGCCCACTCCTCTAATAGCATCTACACAAATAGGATGAGCATGGGCCAGGCTGACCCAGGAAAAAAATGCACAACTCTCCCTCAAAAGTAACAACACAAAAAAAGGCTGGCAGAATACTTCATATGCTAAAGCACATAACTAGCCAATACAAGACTCTGTTTGAACCCCAGCACTGAAAAACCTTCCTTTTTTATTCCAATGATACCTCTGCAAAAGAGAAGGATTGCCTTGTTTAGGATTGAGGAGCAAAATACTCCTATTGGAGCTATAGACACCGTCAAAATAATAATGATGTAGCAGGAAGGAAATTTGAGAAAAGCTCTAATGAGTTTGCATGCTTAGAATGGAGAAGAAGAAAGTCATTGTTTGTGTAGAACACAAGGTAGGGATTTCTCTAATTCAATTTGCTCTTTTTCATTCTTCCTACCAGTCCAGTACCAACTATTATCTGGAGGAGAGCTGATGGAAAGCCCATTGCAAGGAAAGCCAGAAGACACAAGTCAAATGGGATCCTGGAAATTCCCAATTTCCAGCAGGAAGATGCTGGCTGGTATGAGTGTGTGGCTGAGAACTCCCGAGGCAAAAATGTAGCCAAGGGACAGTTGACTTTCTATGGTAAGTGTGTGATTCCAGGCCATCGTTTATAATTTTGCTGAACTTCATGGTATTAAAATCATTCCCTGGGAGAGTTGCTGTCAAGTGTTTGGCTTTTCTTTTTGCCCCCTATTGTAGAAATTGTGTAGGACTGTGTGAAACTCTTGATTTGTGAAATAATTAGCATTTGCTGGATGATGCGGGGTGTGGAGGGTGAGAGAGTGAGGATGTTGACAGAGTAGAGAGGAAGAAATTAGTCTGATGTGTTTGCAGGATGGATGGAAGTGTGAACACACTTCCAAAGGAGCCTGGTTTTCTGTTTTCCCTCTTCCCACCCAGCTGAAAACCTGACACAGGAAATAGATTATTATTCCTACTCTTAGTTTATTTGAAGAAGAAGAAGAAGAAGGAAAAAAAAGAAAGAAAGAAAGAAAAAGCTCTATGTTTCAGCTTCACTTGGATTTTGATTCAGAGCTTGGGTTAATCCTTCCATTATTCCTGTTTGGTGGCGGTTTATTGCGCTACCGTGACCATTTCCAAATTACACACTACACTGTCTGCATGTAGTTCTTAGACTGGAGCATGAGAAACAACTCTTGCCCCCCACCCCTGCCAAATACTTTATGCTCAGCTGTTTCTTTTCCAATCAAACCATCAGCCTTCATTCGAATAGGATATAAATGTGCATTCTCTCTCCTGTGGTCATTAGTGAGCCTATCTTAGAAGCCCTGTTTGAATATTGATTTGAAATCTAGAAAAAAAGTGATCTCAGTAGATGGGATTTCTGAGGGAAAAACGAGTTCTGCCAGATGAAAACCATCTCTCTTGGATATAGGATATCAATGTTTCAGATGAATAATTACATAAGTATGGTTTGGCTGAATCCCAGGGGCTCACACCTGTCATCTTAGCTACTCGGGAGACTGAGATCTGAGGATCGTGATTCCAAGCTAGCTTAGCCAAGAAAGTCCGTGAGGATCTTATCTCCAATAAACTACATTTTTAAAAAGGCAAAAATGGAGCTCGGGGGGAAACACTAGCCCTGAGTAAAAGAAGCTCAAAGGACAGCCCAGGGCCCAGGCCCTGAGTTCAAGCCCCAGGACCAGCAGAATAAGAATAATGGTTTGAAAGAATGACATTATATATTAAAATGAGGCGAACACTTTTGGAGGGGCAAGTTGGGGCAAAATCTTTGAATGTCCTTTTCTTTTCTTACAAGAAATAACCAATAGTACAGGAACTTATTTATTTCCCTAATTCTTCTTTCAAAGTATGTGGATGAAGAATTCAGTTGTCAGATGAGGTATTTTAGAAGCTTGCTCAGAAAGTAGGGAAGATTAGCCAGCCTCACTGACCTTCAATCACATGACCATTTCAGAATCTCGAACTGTTAATGCAGCTGGTGCAATAGAAAAGCATATAGGATTCTCTATTCTAGAAAGGTCTCCACATAGTGAACTGGGCAAAAGTTTGAATAAATCTACACAGCCTTTATTCATTTATTTTTCTATGCATACCAAATGACACACCTCACATTTGATCTTTACTCTTTCTTAAATTATAGTAGTTGATAACTTGTTTGGTTAGAGAATACAATAAATACAGCCATACCTGTTTGGGGTTTATTTTTCTCATCAGTCTAATAATTATTTCTTGCATATCACATGTAGTGACAACTTGATTTTACTTGAGTAATTAGGCAACAATTCTCTGTTTTTGCCTGGTCAAATAGATGTTACAATTTAGTAGTGGCTCTTCCTAAATATTATTTGAGTTTCTCAATTCATTTTCATCTTCATGATTTTCTTTTAAGTGAAATACTTGCTTTCAGTAGGTTACAAAAAAGGTATGAAGCTGTCTAGGCACTGGTGCCTCATGCCTGTAATCCTAGCTACTTGGGAGGCTGAGATCTGAGGATCATGATTCAAAGCCATCCTGGGCAGGAAAGTCTATGAGACTCTTAAACTCCAGTTAACTACCAAAAAAAAAAAAAAGCCAGAAGTAGAACTGTAGGTTGAGTGGTAGAGTGCTAGCCTTGAGCATCAAAGCCCAGGGACAGAGTGCAGAAAAAGAAAAAGAAGAGCAGGAGGAAGGAGGAGGAGGACAAGGAAGAGGAGGAGAAGAAACAAGAGTGGGAGGAGGAATAAGGAGGAGGAAGGAGGAGGAAGAGGAAGGAGGAAGAGGAGGAGGAGAAAGGAGGAGGAGGGGGAAGAGGAAGAAAATAAATTTTTCTGTAACCAAGGCTCTCCATACTGCTAGTAGTTAGAGGTTTCCTGCTCTAGAAATATAACAATCTAGGATTCCTGTGATGAAGAGTCAACTCTGCCCCCAGCCTTGGCCTTGCATAAGGAGATGTTTCTCCGGGATCCAACAAGGAGATGTGTCACAAGAAGAAGGAACATGAACACTAAGTTTGCCTTTAACTGCATTTATCTGTTGCCATGTGTGAGGAAAAGGGCAGGATAAAGTTCACTTACTTTCTGACAGTAACTCATTTATAGTTATACTTCACTCTCAGCCACCACTGGAGTTAGAGATTCGTTAGATCTGTTGACTTTGAAGGTACTTAGCTACTGCATCTGTGTAGATTCTTTTGTTCTTCTCCAACAAACATATCACTTACACAGAAATTATCACATTGTTTTCATCCTCACAGGAGATCTTAATTATATGTAAGTACTTGGCTCTCTGTGTTAGAGATGTATTTTGGAGTCAGAGCCAGAAGAACTTTCCCATTTCATTCCTACAACTATCCAGTTTATTCATAAAGAAACTGATTCCCAAAGAGATATGAAGTGAGTGAATTACATGGACATAGAAAGAAGCATCCTTAGATTTTAAGTGCTACCCTGGAGATTCTGAAACTTCATTGGGCTTCAGAATCACTTAGAAGTCTTGTTCAAATACACAGTGTTTTTTATTTGGAACAGTCCAAGGCGGCACCTAAGAATTTTCAATTCAATTAATTTCCTAGATAGTGCTTCTTCTGCTATTGGTCTGGAGACTTTATTCTGAGAGTGATTGCTTCATGCTAGGTTGTTTCCAAATGGTAAAGAGAAGATGAAATTAAATTACATGCAAGAGAAGGTGTTCCTACTTCTCTGGAATGCTTCCAGCCTACTGTCATAGCAAGCATTGTAGCTAGTTTATATAAGCACAGTAGCATAAGCCTAAGTCAACCATCTTTGAAGAAGGAAAAAAGACATATAAATGGGAACCTGGGAATCCTGTAATTCTAGTTAATCAGGAGACTGAGATCTGAGGATCACAGTTCAAAACTAGCCTAGACAAGAAATTCTAAGAGACTCTTGTCTCTATTTAAGTAGCAAAAAGTACAGAAGTGGAGTTATGACTCAAATAGCAGAGTACCAGCCTTGAGTGAGAAAGCCCAAGGACAGTGTCCAGGCCTTGATTTCAGACACCAATATTGGCACCCACAAGGTAAGGCCAAAAAAAATTTGTATAGACTTTTCAGTCAGTAATGACTCATCTTTGCATTTTATTCTGTCTCTGGTCACTTTTTATTTTCAAAACAAGCTGAAAGAATTATCATTTTCATAGAGAAGAATGCACTGTGCACTCAAAGACCCTGAAATGGCTCGTTCATGTAATGGGTATTGCAAAAGAAAAACCGTCTTCAACAGTAGAATAGAGGGAATATTATATATAAATAACAAGCAAGGCTCTATTTCTTGGAGACCACTCATGCTTGATTTAGAAGGAAGTAATGGGGCCATCCCTTTGATTTTTATGTATGTATGTATGTATGTATGTATGTATGTATGTATGTATGTATGTATGTAGGTATGTATTTAATCAGCTGCTGGTTTAGGGGTTTGAACTCAGGGTGCAGGCAGTATTTGAGGTTTTGTGCTCAAGGCTAGCACTGTACCACTTGAGCCACAGCTCCACTTGTAGCTGTTTTCTGGTAGTTAATTGATGATAAGAAGTCTTGTTCACTTTCCTGCCTGGGCTGGTTTTGATCCTCACCTCTCAAATCTCAGCCTCCTGAGTAGCTAGCTAGGTTTATAGACATGAGCCACCAACACTGTGGCTCATCCTTTTGATTTTGGTCAGTAATGATAATAAGACCCAGAGACACAGGTCATACAGAGACAGAGAATGGGAATGAGGGTAGATGCATATTCCCTACCACCAATGTTCCAAATGAAAACACCTGAAGAAACATTTGACTTTGAAAGAAAGGAGAGAAAGAAAAAGGGAGAAAGAAGAGAGAGAGGAATAAAGAGAGAGAGAGAAAGAGAGGAAGGAAGGAAGGAAGGAAGGAAGGAAGGAAGGAAGGAAGGAAGGAAAGAAAGAAAGAAGAGAGAGAGAGAGAAAGAAAGAAAGAAAGAAAGAAAGAAAGAAAGAAAGAAAGAAAGAAAGAAAGAAAGAAAGAAAGAAAGAAAGAAAGGAAGGAAGAAAGGAAGAAAGAAAGAAAATGACCACAGGGGATAAGGTGATTCCATAGAGCAATACTCTGCTTAATTGTCCTGGACAGAACTGATAAAGGGACCCCCAATTCCCGGGTCACTTGAAATAAAGTCAAGAGCTTGTGTTTCTTTTCTTTCATCCAGTGACTCTACAAAGCAGGTCTCTGCAGTTTTTCCAGGACTACACATGAGAACATGCACATAAGAATATGTGGTATGTAACAGAGAAAGCAGTGTTGTAAGTAACATAGGAGTGGGACACACGCTCTTCACCCCAAACGTTAAGCCATGAATTGCATCAAGCCTGGCACCAGTGACTCATGACTACAATATTAGCTACTGAGGAAGGTGATCTCTGAGGATCAAGATCAAAGGCAATGCAGACAAGAAAGTCCATGAGACTCTTACCTCCAACTAATGTCCAAATAAGCCAGAAGTAGAGCTGTGACTCAAGTGCTAGAGTACTTACCTTGAGCCAAAAAGCTTAGAGACAATGCCCAGGGCCTCAGGACCAACAGACACACACACAGACACAGGTATGCACACACACACACACACACACACACACACACACTTATACATATAGTTATATTGAGGACAATATGTTGAACTGCAACTCTCCTTCTATTTTCTTTCTTTTTTCTATATAGCTGAGGAATTGAACCCAGGGCTTCATGTATGCCAGGCAGGCACTGTACGACCAGGCCATATTCCCAGCCCTGCAACTCTCCTACTAGATTTCCACAGAAGGCAAAGTATACTTATTACACTTTTTATCCATTAAGGGATATTGATTACATTTTCTTTGTTCCAAATTTTGTATAACTGGATTCATTTATCAGAAAGTTCCTTTGCTTACATAATGACCTTCTTAAACTGTTTGTTTGAGTCATCCTGAGTGCCCTGAAAAATTATTGAAAGTTTCAAAAAGCATTTTTAATGTGGATTATATCTGTCAATATCTGCCTCACTATAAATTAGAACTGAGTAATTTAGTACTTTCTTTTTTGTGTGTGGCAGTACTGGGGCTTGAACTCAGAGTCTCATACACTTGTTTAGTTTTTTGCTCATAGCTACTACTTTTATTAACAGAAGCAATCTAGATTCTCATAAATATTTCTGTGTTTAGTCTGTCATGGTGTGTTGTTTTTGTGTCATGTAGGTGTGACTGAAAAGGGGGCTCTCATAGATTCTCTCCAGGGACTTAGAGAGCACACACATCAGTAGACCATGCTTTGAATGGTCTAAGACCCAAAAGCATGCTCTGTTGCAGCAGGGTTGACATACTTTGAGAGTCTCTTGATTTAGAGTCGATGCTGCATCAAACAGGCCTATGGGCCAGTCCTGAGTCACTTTCTGAATCTGGACCTTCATGTCCCTGGGCCTCCTCTGTAAATTGAAGACCGTTGTGAGACTTTAAAATGAAGTTTTATGGTGGTGGCTCACACCTGTAATCCTAGCTATTTAGGAGGCTGAAATACAGAGGATCATGATTTGAGGTCAGCCAGAGCTGAACAGTCTGTGAGACTTGTATCCCAAAATGACCAGCAAAAATTAAGGCTGAAGATAAGGCTTAAGTGGTAGAGTGCAGTGAGCCAACTAAGCAAAAAGTCCTGAGCTCAATCTCTAATACTGACAAAAAGCAAAATTACACATGAAATACTATATATCATTTTAACAGTAGCAAGGTATTCCATATGGAGCTAGTGTCTATGATTGGGGATGTACGATGGACCCGGAAGAAGAAGGGAGTGGCTTCATCCTAAAAAGAGCGCATCCAGAGAGCTCCGTACATAGCTCAAGTCAAGTGGAGTGCTCGCCTAACGTGTGTGTGTGTGTGTGTGTGTGAGAGAGAGAGAGAGAGAGAGAGAGAGAGAGGTTGGGGAGAGGAAGAAGGGTAGAGGTAGGAAGAGAGGGAGGGAGGGAGGAAGAAAGGGAAGGAGGGAGGAAGGGAGGGACAGGGGAAAGATGGAGGAAAGTGAGAAAGAAAAGAGAGAAAGGAAAATGAAAGGAAGGAAGGAGAAAGAAAAGAAAGAGAAAGAAAAGCGCCCTTGGAAAAACACTAAAACACTAGGTAGAGGCTATGGTGAGGTTAAAAAATAACAAAAGAAATTCATCTATGTTAAGGCAAGAATCATAGCTTCATTTCTCTGGGTAAAATTGCATTTGGTGAATCCATCCTCAGGCCTTTGCAAAAACTAAACATGTTGCTGAAGGAAAGTGTTAATTATATGGCTCCTTTATAAAGTTTTAAGTCGGCGATGGCATGCCAGGGAAGAGCAGGGGACAGAAGCACTTGTATAGAAATTGGTGAACAATTCACAAGTTAACAGGTAAAGGAATAACACAGGTGCTGGCGGAGGAGAGCCACGTTGTGTGGGCCTGAGGAGCTTCAGGAAGGGATTGCATTGAACATGTCAGGAAGGGCTGCTGGTGGAGGGAGCACCAAAGACAAATACAATCATTAGGAGATTCCTAACAAGATGAGGACATTCCTGAAGATGAGATGGTGAGAACAAAGACATGGAGGTACCAACTGGATCCTTGGAATGGAGGACAAATGAGATTCTTCTTTGGCAAGAGTTGAGGATTTACTGAACTAAACTGGAGAGAAAATAACTCTACTGGGTCAGACCAGATGGTAGAGGACTTTTAACTCTTTGCCTAAAGATACAAAGTGATGATGATGGACTCTCTTAATTTCTGTAATATTTTCACCCTGGGAAGCACATTTCCAATCCTTAGCATCAGCTCACACGCTGATTACATCCTTCAATCATATTGCATTTATTTATTGATCATATCTATTAATAGAATTGAGCCTGCTTTGGATTGCCTTCAAATACATCTTCACATAGTTGGAATTTATATTTTGCTCAGAGTTTATCATTGCTCTTATCTTCAGGAGAGCTGACCCGATTGCAATTCCTCTGTATCATTGCCAGAAGCAGAAGTTACAACTCATAACTTACAGAGAGATGAAGAAATCATAAACAGGAGTGTGTAAATGGAAAACCCAGGCCAAGCAGGAATCCACTTGGCCTTAGAGTCAATCTAAAGGCTAAAGTATTCACTAATTAAAATCAGGGGGAGCCTTAAACATTGTCATATTCAACCTTCTTTGTTCCAAGCATTTTGTACAAAAGATATGATATTGACTTTTTTTCAGTCTGGGTATATATTTCATTATACAACCATTTTTTTTTACATGAAAGAAGTGCTTAGTATTTAAAATGCAAGCAAAGCTGTCATGTTTGCAGAACCCTCAAGCTCCATGGAATTGCTCCATCCCTCTAGTGGGAACAGATGACCTCACAAAGTCAGAGGAATGGAGGTATTCATAGCTGAAGTAAGGTCAGCATTGCTCAGAATGCAACATGGGAATTTCTTGTGAGGAAAAATCCTTCCTTTCAGTGCAAAGTCAAAGTATGGAGTTTTAGGAGAAATCTAGAATTGTAATCTGGAAGGCTCTACAATCACTTTGGCAAATGAGAAGTTTTGTTTTTGTGGGTTTTTTGTTTGTTTGTTTGTTTGTTTTTTTGGCCAGTCCTGGTGCTTGGACTCAGGGCCTGAGCACTGTCCCTGACTTCTTTTTGCTCAAGACCAGCACTCTGCCACTTGAGCCACAGCGCCACTTCTGGCCATTTTCTGTATATGTGGTGCTGGGGAATTGAACCCAGGGCCTCATGTATACGAGGCAAGCACTCTTGCCACTAGGCCATATCCCCAGCCCCAAATGAGAAGTTTTAATACCCAAACTCACAACATTAGATATGAGCTACATGGGGCATATCTTGAGAATTCAGTTAACATAACAGAATAAAAATTCCAAGCTGAAAGATAACTATTTTAGAAATATTTTTGTGTAGGCTGTCAACTGACCCCAAGTTATTAGTGGTAGGTTCATATATTTATAACAGAATAAAAATTCCAGACTGAAAGATAACTACTTTAGAAATATTTTTGGGTAGGTTGTCAACTGAACCCAAGTAGTTAGTGCTAGGTTCATATATTTCACTACCAACAAACAAGCCAGTAAGCTGCACCTCTGTATTTCCTGAAAATTATTCATCTTCTTCAAGATTGTGTAAGCAATCAGAAGTGGTCATGAATTTCTAGAAGTTATCTTTGCATTAGTTATTTCACTTGGATTTTTAAATCTCAAGCTCTAAAGCCCACACTGGAATTCCTCTCTGTTAGAAACTTTTGATATTGGAAACTAGAGAACCAGAGAGCTCTGAGAATAGTTTGGTCTATTGAGCTCAAATTGTATCTGCTTGAAATACGTATTATTATTGGATACGATTTTTATATGATTCCTGTGGCTGGAATACAGAAACATTGATTTACATCATTTCTGGCAGTTATTGAACAAAAAATTGACATGAAGAGAATGGCCATTTGTCTAAAGGAGTAGCATTATGACGGAGTCAGATCCTAATGCAATCATTTAACCTTATGTTTGAATTCATAGCATGAGACAAGACTTAGAGCAGCTTAAAGAAGGAATTCTTTTGCTTCAAATGTTAAAAGAATGCAAAAGCCCATTTTATCTACTATGTGAATTTATTTAATTCAATTTTATATGTGGGATCTTACATACATTAGCAAACAAAGCATATTAAGGAATGCCTCTAGAATAATAATACTAAATCAACTTACATTGGGCCTTTCTTTGAGCTTGAGCTTGTATTTTGACATGAAGTTGAAAAATGTGATTGAACTTTGATATTAAGCGATCAATGCCATATACCCAGATGAGATTAAGTGATCGATTCCTATACCAAGTGTAATTGAACCTTTGATATTAAATGATAAATGTCATTACCCAGGTGTACAAATAGTATTTTCCATAATGCACTAAGTTGGAATATTTGCTACCTAACAATGTTCAACATAGTGACCCACAGATATACAAAAATATATGAACCATTTCCTCTATTAAGCACAGGACTTCATTCGAATAGCAAAAAAATGCCTACTTTGATATGAGTAATCTAATCTACATGAGTAGAAATATATAACTATGTGGCTTTCGCCCAGTAAAAATGCAATTGATCCATTAAAAAGACTTTTGTATATGAGATAGTCTATTCTTTACTTTTTGTTCGTGTGTTGCGATGGAGTTTGAACTCAGAGACTTGAGCATAGGCAGGTTTTATTTGACCCATATCCCCTGCCTTTTTGTTAAACCTTAGTTTTCCTATAGAGTTGTTTCTTTGTTTTGTCTGAGCTATACTCTGACATTGATTTTCCTTCTCATGACCTTTTTTGTAGCTGGAATCCCAGGCGGATCATCATACCTGGCTTACTGATTGAGGTGGGATCTCACCAGCCTTTTGCCAGGGTTAGCCATGATCCTCTTGATTCCTACCTCCCGAGTAGCTGAGATTACAGTCATGAGTCACTGTGCTTGGCTGGCTATTTCATTCTTGATATTCATAATCCCCTGTCTAGATAATCACCTCAAGAGCAGTAGGTTCAAATCAGGCTCACTTGGGATTTTTTACTTTAAAAATAAATACCTCATGCTGGTTCATGAACAAAAATTAGTTGTTCATTTCATCCTGGCTAGCACACACAACTGCCGTTATGTGTTTTTGTCGAGCACCTTGACCTCTATAGCCTTGTCAGAAGCGACAGAAAGAATCTTTCAAAGTATCTAGTTAGTTCCAACACTGCACACTTTCTTTTCAAAATTCTCCCAAGGCCCTCCCTCTCCTTCCCTTCCTCCCTTTTGAGATAGCAAGGTTTGGTTTCCAGCATTCTGTAATTTCTGAAAGAAAGCAATGAATAAGCCCAATTGTTCGAAGAACTCTGTGACATTGAAATCTCTGCATGTGTTTTTGAAGTTTCCTTTCTGAACTTCAACTTGACATTGCTTCATAAGTTACATTTGCCCTTCCATTTTATCCCCCCCCCTCCACTCTTTCAGAAGTTTGAGCTCCTTGTTAATATTCCACAGGGATGTCTGTAGCTTTTCTCCTTTGCTTTGTGGCTATGGGCTGTGTAGGGGTAAATATTCAGCAGGTTTGAATGTGAAATCAAGCACACACTTCCATTAGCTCCATCAGCCTTACCCATTGGGTTCTCCCAGTAGAGCTCTGGGAAAGGTATTACCTTTGAGTTTCCTGAGCATTAGCAACAGGATGACATAAAACAGCCACAGACTTGCAGCTCTTTCAAGGATATGGGTTATAACCCTTCATTCAAGTTAATGCTTGTTGATGTTATAACTTTTCTTTTGAAGTTGACCCTTTTGGCCTCCCCTGTTATGCAGCCATGCATCATTCTCAGCAGTAGAGGATTTGTAAAATTGTGTTTTGCTCTGTGTAAAACATGAAATTGCTTATAGATGTGGTTGGGGGGGGGGGGAGAAAAGAAGGAAGCAGCATTTGTGTAAGGACCTAGAGACCTCTGCTGGTTAAGTGACTCACTGAGTGTTTTGTTTAGTTTGAGGATTTCTTTTTTGTTGTTGGTGGTGGTTATAGTTTTATTGTTGAGATGGTAAGATACCCAGGTTGGCCTCAGCATCAGCATTTTCTTTTTGAATTGCGTTATGGATGATTTTTCATCTTATTGAATGACAAGTCAACTAAGAAACATGTTATAAATAATGACTGGCATCTTCTAATTATACACTTGGATCAGTGCTGATTATTAAGTTTGTATCAGTAGATATAGAATGCCTTGTAAGCAAAAGGCTTCTAGCCAATGTACTTATCATTGTAGTTAACAGCAGGAAGTGTTCTTGATGTGTTAAGCCTTGGTATTATAAAGACTTTTTGCCGATCCTGAGGCTTGAACTCAGGCCTGAGCTCTGAACCTGAGCTTTTTTGTCCAAGGCTAGATAGAGTTCTACTAGTGGAGTCACAGCTCCACTCTGGCTTTTTTTTTTTTTTTGAGTAATCTATTTGAGATAAGATTTTTATAGACTTTCCTGATAGGCTAACTTCAAACCACATTCCTCAGATCTAAGTCTCCTGAGTAGTTAGGATTATAGGCATGAGCCACCAGTGCCTGGCTTGTGAAGACTTTTTAAACCCATGGAGTTATTCTGGCCTTTATATTCACTGAAACTAGGAAAGGAAGAACAGAACTGTGACTTTTCTTGACGCACAAAGAGTACAGTAGAATGTCAGTGGTGGAGGAAGTGTTTAGCAGTGCGCAATGTGAGAATTGAGTGATGTTTGAATTCTGGTACAAGCTGTGGGTAGAACTGGATTTTCTAAGCAAGAGTGGCAAAAAAAAAAAAATCAGGAGTCATTCGAGAATGACTCCTGCTTCTGGGATCATAGTGCCTGTGAATCCCATTCTGTTACTATGGGCTCAATCAATAACATACAACAATGATAGCTTGAAGGAGAGAAGAGCTACAAAGTGTGCCTTTAGGACCTGTGGCAGTGAGATGTGCTAGTCAGGAACAAGATTAACTACTCCAACAAAAGAGATCCTAGGCCACGTAAGAAGCCCACTTCTTCCCTATGCCCTCTCGTTTCTTTCTTATGTTATTAACTCTCCAAAAACAATCAAGTGTGTCTGTGACTCTTAAGCTCCACAGGGTCATTCAAAGTCCAAAGCTAGCCAATCTGTGATTTCATCCTCTATATTGCCCATACCTGTGCCCAAGGTGTCTACACTTCTTACCATCAGTGAGAAGTGGCCAAAAGAACCCAGTGCAAATATCTCTGAGTAAATAACACAGAAGTCATCCTCTCTTACTTTTACTTTCACACACATACAATTGGCAACAACTTACTCCATGGTCACCTCTTGGTACAGGAAAAATTGGAAATGTAAGTGGGAGGCTGAATATTTGGGTCCCAGATAAAAATGGGATGGTTACAGTGAAGGGAGTACTCCTACGAAAAAGAAAATTAATGATGATGATGATAATAACAATAATAATGCTGGGTGCTGGTGGTTCATGCCTGTCATCCTAGCTACTAGGGAGGCTGAAATCTGAGGATCATAGTTCAAAACCAGCCTAGGCAGGAAAGTCCAAGAGACTCATCTCCAATTAACCACCAGAAAACTGGAAGTGGGACTGTGGTTCAGAGTGGTAGAGCACTAGCCTTGAGCAAAAAAAGAGGTTCAGGGAAGTGCCCAGTCTCTGAGATCAAGCCCCACAACCAACAGATAGATAGATAGATAGATAGATAGATAGATAGATAGATAGATAGATAGATAGAACTTAGGGGATTGGGACAGCTAGTTTTGATTATAGATAATGGAAGTTTTATCCATTCTGCCTTTAGTAATTGAAAAAGACCAATAATATGAACCCCAAACACAAAGAATAGGTTTCCCCTGAACATCTTCTGCCCAGCCTTGTTATTGGTACAACATGTAACAAAGCAACTTCAGTAAAGAGCCTGTTTTGTCCTTTGAGTTCTTGTGGTAAAAACAGATGGAGGGGCTGGGGATATAGCCTAGTGGCAAGAGTGCCTGCCTCGGATACACGAGGCCCTAGGTTCGATTCCCCAGCACCACATATACAGAAAACGGCCAGAAGCGGCGCTGTGGCTCAAGTGGCGGAGTGCTAGCCTTGAGCGGGAAGAAGCCAGGGACAGTGCTCAGGCCCTGAGTCCAAGGCCCAGGACTGGCCAAAAAAACAGATGGAGTACCAGCAGGAGGTGGTAAATGGAGAGGATGAAGGAGGGTGAATATGGCTGAAGTAATGTATATATTTACATTGGAATCGAACAATGGAACCTGTTGAAATTGCTTTAAGAAGGTGGGGAGGGATGAGGGAGCATGATTGAGAGGAGATGAACTGGATCAGAGTACATTCTACGCTTGTATGGAAATAGCACAATAAACTCCCAGTGCCACCAACACGTGCAGATGAAAATGTATAAAACAAAAGGATTAAATGTACTAAACCTGTGCCTTTTCTTTGCTTTTTAAACTGCTATAGCTCAACCTAGTTGGATTCAAAAAATAAATGATATTCACGTAGCCATGGAAGAAAGTGTCTTCTGGGAATGTAAGGCGAATGGGAGGCCCAAGCCTTCATACAGATGGCTAAAAAATGGTGAACCACTGTTAACGAGGGTAAGCAAAGTATGGGGAATTGTGTCTTAAGATGGATTCTAATGGTTAATGTGGTCTCATTGCTATGGAAACAGAAAAACATTGTGTTGTTTCCAAAATAATAAGCACCTAAAGGCCATTAAGAGTGGGAAAAGTGAAAGTGAGTGCAAATGATAGGGATCATATAGAAATCTAATTGTCCAGCTGCGTGTGCATAAACGTCATAGATTCACACATATGACTTTACAGTAGAAAAATTGTGCAGGTCTTGCTATAATAATGGTATTGCTATGACACAGGAATGCCCCTCTCATTGGAAAAAGACAGTCACAGGAAGCCCTTAGCCTGAGGAACAGTCACGTCCAATTTACTTTTCCTTCTTGGTTTTTCCTATGAACCTTCCGATGTTGACTAGAGGTTAGCATTTTCCTGGGGCTCCAGATTGAGAACCACATTGCCTGCTCAGATTGCTTCCCTGCATAGGATGCTGAGGCAGACATAAGTGCCTGCTTAGGGCACTAGGAGGAGGACAGGGAATCCTGCCTCACTTTCCTTCTTTACTCCCTAGAAGGGTTCCGGGGCCCATTATTCCCTCAACAAATAAGCCAAAGTCAAGTTCTGAGTGTAAGTTGCCAATACGTCACTGCCATTTTCCTACCTTAGGGTCCATGGATGCCTAGCTTTAACCACAGCTTACTAACATGCCCACTCAAATAATGGCAACCACCCAACACACAGAAGCCTAGTGCTTGTGTGTGTGTGTATTTGCATACCTGTCCCTATGAATGCATATACGTGTGCACAAACACACATGTATACACATACATAAGCACATAGTATATGTATACATACTTATATATTTATACAGATTCATAATATCAAATCTAGAACAAATAGGGGATCCTCTTGGATATTTCTAAAAAATGGATACACCAATCACATGTTGCCCACTTTGGTGGTGCTTACCAATAGTCAATAAGTCACCTACCTTTGAGATGACAAATAGGAAAGACTTCTTATGCCATTCCCTATGGAATGGCAACCATATCATTGATAGTAATGAATTATGGGAACACTGAATAATTAACTTCTTCGATAATCTCCAATGGATATTTAAAACTTCCCTCTGCTTTATCTTAGAAGATTATAATTCTATTTTTGTCATCTCAAAGGGTTACTTTGTCATAAGTTTAGAGCACTAAATTCTCAACTATAAATGTGGTTCTATTTCCACCCTTCTCCTCCAGTTAAAGCCCTTTCTACAGAGCATATTCATCTGAATGGCTTCACTATTAAACCAGTGAGAACACAAGAGAATCCTATGATGGAAATTCCGTTTACCAGTTGGTATACTCATTGTTCCACTTAGCATCTGACCTGTCACAAGTTCAGTTGGCAGATAACTAAATCATGCTTTGTAAATTGCTTGTAAATGGCTATTCAGTCCTGATCCCCTCCTCCTCTCAATATAACACGTGGCAAATTGCCTTAAGATCTTACTTGGGGAAAGTCATTGCTTTAATATCCCTCTTTTCCTTTCACAGGATAGAATTCAGATTGAGCAAGGAACACTCAACATAACAATCGTGAATCTCTCAGATGCTGGCATGTATCAGTGCGTGGCAGAAAATAAGCATGGGGTTATCTTTACCAACGCCGAGCTCAGTGTCATAGGTGAGTCTTTATACTGGAAAGAAAAATAAATAAATAGCCCTTTGCACTCACTAAAGTTCACAAGTGCTTTCCCAAGCATAAATGTTCAAACCAAGAGAAAATGTAAAAGAAATCTTTAGGCTGGAAGCTATTGCTTGAGAAACAAGTAATAGAGTCTACAAGCAATAAGAAGAGACCACTTTCTAAATCAGCCCTTTTCTGAGACTTACAATGAATAACACAGTTCCCAGGACGCTCATTTTTATTCCTCTATCGACCATGCTTCCAAATTGAGCAAAGTTGCTGAACTGCTTGGGAGTCTCCTGCGATCACTCTGATTTGGTGCTAACTCTTGCTTGCGAGGCATAAAGAGCTGACTTCGGCTGGAGATGTTTAGGTGAACAGCTGACACAATGAAGCTGCTCTTCTGTGTCTGAATATTTCAGACTATGCACTAATGGTCTACCCTCCACCCAAGCCCAGGTGCAGCCTCGTGTCCCTCCCCTCAGCCACACCAACCTCTCTGTTCTGCTTGATCCTTCCTGAGCTGTGCTATGCCTTGTCTTGCCTGCAGTGCAAGACTGAAAGCAAGACTGAATGAAGCACAGAGTGGGAACTCAATAAACACTGAATGAAAGAAAGAGAAGTTTTAAGTGACTGGAAACTCCATATTGTTTCATAGTATGGATTACTGACTTAAGTAAATACATACTTGAATGGATGTATAGAGTAAATTGATGAATCTGTAGGCATCAGGAAAAAAATCTAAACTACCACAGAAAGTTCTGCAATTTGACTAGGTTCAGAAAAAGGAGACTGAGAATACAAACTAGAAACACTGAACTGGGAGCCTGTTATCCTAGCTATTCAGGAGGCTGAGATCTTAAGAATAGTGATCTAAAGCCAACTCCCAGCAGAAAAAAATCTCTGAGACTTTTAGTTCCAATTAACCAGCAAAAAAAGTTAAAAGTGGAGGTGCAACTCAGATGGAAGAGTACCAGACATCAATGTGAGCAAGCCATAATATTATTTTCTTCCACAAGATACTTTATTGTTTATAGCATAGAAATAATTTGACTCTTTGGAGTCAAATAACAATTTATTATTAACTCTGTTAGAATCCTGATGAAGTTATGTTGGGGGGAGGACGGGGGAAACGGCAACAGTATGCTCCCAATAAAAAAGAAAAATAAGATGAGTACCAGTCAGTGATCACATATTAGGATTCCCAGTTGCTGGACAGGAGATGTTGTGGATGTCTGTTCATAAGCTAGATAATAGCCCTACTGTCCTGAAAAGGAGATAATTAGGAAGCATATATTTATTAGGCTTTTCTGTTGGAATCGTTTTATGTGTTCTGTCTGGGTATTTAATATATATGTAGCATATCTACATTTAATGGATTGAAACGGCTGGAGAATTAACCTAGGTGCTAGGTGATTCATTCACTGCGTTGGGCAAATGACTTAGAAACTCTTTCCTCTTGGGGTCAGTTTATTAGGAGGCACGATTATGGCTCTATCAAATAGAAATGTCCTTGTTTATAACTGTGCAATTATAACTGATCATTTATTATTTCCCAAGGCAACTGTTCCCAATCTTTTTTTTTTTTTTCCTCTTTCCTGTATTAAGCTATTCTAAGTGTAGTTCACTTGGAGGTCATCCTTCCATAGATATTTTGGGGTTCAGCAGAGTTTCCTGAGGGATAACCATCAGTCCACCACCCCCTTCCATTGGGAACTCATCATGAGAAACTTGAATCTTCCATCAGACATTTAAGAAGTAACAATAGCTAATTTAGGTATTTCACTGATAAAAAGGTAATCTTTTTTGCCAGGTGCCAGTAGCTCACATCAGTAATCCTAGCTACTCGGGAAGCTGAGAACTCAGGATCATGGTTCAAAGCCAGCCCATACAGGAAAATCTCTGAGACTCTTATCACCAATTATATACAAGAAAAGCCAGAAGTCGAGCTGTGACTCAAATGGTAGAGCACTAGCTTTGAGGGAAAAAAAAGCCCAGGAATATCACCCAAATCATCATCATCATCATAAAAGATTAAAAAGTAACCATTTTATGTAGTATTTTCTCCTGCTTAAGTATTTGTGTCCACTTAGTTCAGATACGATGGTGCTGAGTAGAACTGTTGATTGAATTGCAGGGTTTGAAATATATTGTCTTACTTGATAAAGAATGTTTATAATGCATCTACAATTACGCGATTATGGGATGGAGTTAGAGGATATCTAAATTGTCAAAAGGAGAGCCTGAAGCAAGGGTTTAGACACCTATATTCATCTTCCGGAGAAAGCTTGAAGCAAGAATTCAGATAGCTGTAATCATTGAATGGGTGTCTTCCAGGAAAGGAAGAACGCAGAATTGAGACAAGTTGGAGCCCAGCAGCGAGAGAAACTGTTCAATAAAGTCCAGTTTAGATCTAATAGAGACTGAAAATAGTTGAAATATAAACTGTACCTTAGATCAAGTCTTACCTGGAGGCAAGGAGACTGACCTCATTTAAATAACAATGTCAGTCCCTGGGTTGCTGGTAGTGGGACAGCTAAGAAGCCAAGTTAAGGCAGGATGCTGGTGCCTCATGTCTTGTCATCCTAGCTACTCAAGAAGCTGAGATCTGTGGATTCAGTTCAAAGCCATCCCTGGCAGGAAAGGCCATGAGACTCTTATCCCCAATTAACTACCTGAAAACTGAAAGTGGCATTGTGGCTCAAAATGGTAGAGCTTAAACAAAAGAAATCAGGAAGAGTGCACAAGGCTCTGAGTTCAGGCCCCATGACCGACAAAAAATAAAAAGGACAATCTAAGTGGTTGGGTGGTGGATAGGGCAAATGTCTAGAAAGCTAACTTCCCAGCTGGAGGCGGCAAACACATAGCATTCTCTGAAACTGGGACCAGAAAATAGAATCCGAGTGAAAATACAGCATTTTAGCCTCAGGACAATTTCTTTTGTGAACCATAAGCCTTGGTTACCTTGTTCACTTTATTATAGCTACTTTTCTATTATTTCAAAATGGGATGAGTTACCCCTCAGAGCTAGTAGCTATCTACTCCAGGGTCTTTTGCATGACTTGGATTTGAAGGGAGTATGTATGAATCTGAAGTTGCTTCTTTCTTGAGGAATTCTTTTTTTTCCCCCTTTGCAAGTAAAAGAACACAAAGCAACATATAACCAAACAAAAAGAACAGAAAAGAAAAAGAATATACAAAAATACAAAGTACAGCTGGGCACCAGTGGCTCATGCCTGTAAACCTAACTATGCAGAAAGCTGAAACCTGAGGATTGTGGTTCAAAGCTATTCCAGGCAGAAAAGTCCCTGAGACTCTTATCTCCAATTAACCACCAGAAAACCAGAGGTGGCGCTGTGGCTTGAAGTGGTAGATTGGTAGCCTTGAGCAAAAGAAGAGCTCAGGGACAGGGCCCATGCCCTGAGTTCAAGCCCCACACTGACAAAAGGAAACAACAAGTAAAGCATATATAGAGTATATCCATTGATAGGTACTATGTCATACTTCAACGTGTGTGTGCATTTTGTGCTGTCTAAGATGGAACCCATCTGTCTCATCAAACCTCATCATTTCTTCAGGAGTAGAACATTCACTACCCTCTTTTTTAGTCTCTTGAGTTTCATATATATAATTGTTATCTATCATTCCCCTACTGGCCTTGGCTCAGCAGTTTTTTGGGTTTTTTTTCATCCCATCTGTCGCCAAGTCCCCAGTGATCAGCCTTTTTACATCCCTCCCGCACCACTAGTCTCCCTGGCTTCTTGTAGCCACCACTGCTCTGTGGGTCCTGAGGAAACTCTCGGGCCCCACAGGTGAAAGACATCTGACCCTCCCAGGACACGTGAAACAGTATCAAGTACTGCTGGTCCAATTAAAAGCGAAGTACAGGCTTGAGCAACTACCCAGTTAATTTGGCATTTATCCCGATGATTGGCTCCCAAATTAGAAAAACATTAAGGGTAAACTAAAAGTTATTTCAGAGGGACTCTCCCAAGTGCTCCTCAGGATCCAAGTCTCATTTCTCCCCTGCCTCATTGAGCCAGATTACAAAGTAATCAAACACATGCCCCCACATGCTTAGCATCGAATGAAAGGACGGATGCCTTTCTTATCCAGATGAAATGATCTGGACAGAAACTTAACTTATGCTGAAGAGGTGAGCGTGGTGCTGGGATCTCACATTCAAATTTCATACCATTAGCAAGTTATTAAATCTTACACTTCGGTGTGGGCAAAGGATGAAATCACTCCCCTTGTTATAACAACTAAGAGATCACCAACCTTGAAGTGTTTGTAGCAGTGTAGCAACACTTTGATGTTGTTTGTAACTAGCCACGCTGATAAAATAGTCCATTTCTACATCATATGTCTGCCCCATTTCAGAAATTACCAAATTTTACTGTAGGCTATGATCAACTGGCGAGCCATTATATATGGTGATGGTATATGATACTCTGTGTCAACTAATTCAGTCTGTGTGTCTGAGACCTAGGCATTTATTCCCGTATCTGTCCCCTGACCAGCACAAATGTGTGACCTTCCATAACCAGAGATCGCATGTAAAGGTTGTCGAGTGTTTACAAGTCATGATTATCAACCTTTACCTTCTGCATGCAAATCACATAACATGTTGAGACACAGATTGCTGAGCACTACCCTTTTGGACTTCTGATTTGGTCGTACTGCGATGAGACCAGAGAGACTCCATTTGTAAAACATGCTGATGTTGCTGGTCCAAGGCCACACCTTGAAAAGCTCTTTACGGCGCCCCAAAGACTCACTTCTGTTCATTCAGCAAACATTTCTATTGCATAGCAAAGTGACTCATAAGCAAATAGGACATTTTAATAATATCCACTTCTTTCCTAAACAACAGCATTAGATCTGTATAAAGGTTTAGGGCCTTGTGCCAAATATAATAAAAAGGACGTTAATTTGGTCTGTTATAAGAAGGTCATTGCAATTAGAGATTTAAAAGGTGTATATTGTCTTGTTATGTTTATAAAGGCAGGATGGATCAAAGGAGGTTAACAAGGGCTTTAGCAGCTGAAGCCTTACTTCAGGCTTTACGTGGGAATCATTTTTTTTTTAATCAGCACTTTAATTATTGTGTAAAAAATGATATTCTAAAGTGACTTTAAGATGTTTTCCTTGGAATAAAAAAGAGTTTTTACCCATATTTATGTAATTAATTTTTGGCTTTTAAACGTTTCATTAAAAAAAAAAAAGGAAAAGTCTATGCCTGATCTTTCTTGTTGGCAGAGAAAGCGCTGAGAGATCTTGAAATGGTGCTTGTGCCCAAAAGCATTTGGCAGCTTTCACAGAGCCTGCAATGCCAACATCGGAGAGGTGTTTTCTACCCACACTAGGATATACGACTCAGCAATAAAAAGAAGCTGTCGATACACACAACGACTTGGCTAGAGTTCAAGAGCATTTTGCTCAGTGGAAAGAAGAATCATCTAATGTTATATACTATATGAGGATTTTTTTATATTATACACACATCCAAATCGATGTTATATATACAAATACATATTTATGCATACATAGATGTGTCTGTGTGTGTATACACACACACACACATGCACGCACATACATGCATGGGCATGTGTATATGAAACCAAACTATACAAGTAAAGAGGTTGGTGGTTCCCAAAGTTTAGGAATTAGGCAGGTAGGCAGGAAAGAGAAAAATATGACTATGCACCAAGGGAATCTTGTGGCATAGTCTGGATCTGGACCACAATTATGCTTATTCTGTTTTACATATGTAAATAAATGACAGAAAATTATCCACCTACCTTATACCCATGGTCATCTCCCTTCTTTTGAGGTTATGGTGGGTTTGGAGATATCATTATTGGGAGAAACTGGATGGAGGATGTACAGGGCCTCTCTATCTTATTCCTACAGAGCTATAATTATTCCAAAATATAATTTTTTCTTGTCAAACAAAGATGTACTTTTCTGACTCTAAGAAGATTTCAGGCAGAAAAGTCCCTCGACACCCACGCTGTTGGCTGTGCGGTCATGGAAACCGTGGTGAGGAAAGAGAGGCATAAAGGACTTAATCTGGGCCAAACATTATGCTAAGTACTTGATGTACAACATGTGTATTCTATCATGCAATCCCCAAAACATCCTTGCAACTGTGAACATTATGTTTTTTCTGCTTTATAATAACTCACCCAAAGGAACCTGAGCACATGAGTGCAATCAATGGCTCTAATAGAATGGTTATTAGAGGCTGAGGAAATAAGGCATTTGGTGAATTAAATCAAGTCAAATGGGGTTGGGTATTTAGGAACTTTAGAGAAGATGCCTCCTACTGTCCCTGCAGGGCAAAAAAAAAAAAAAGTCCTTCAGCACTCTGCATGAATCTCCTTGTGCTTATTATTCCTTATCAGGGAGCAAAGATTATAGAGCATCCTGCTCTATAGCCAGGATAAGTTTGGGTTTTTATCATTTGACACTAGCATTATTTCCTCAGTCCTGGAGAGATTTGAATTCATGCATGCATTCTATGCTTCTATTTTTTTATGAAATGATGAGGTAACACCTAAGAGATAATAAAGGTTAAAATCATATGCAATTCTAAACTTCCAAAATGCCCAAATTTAAAAGTCTCCAAGTGCTGGAATGTTCCTAGGGATGCTCCCATGAGCCAGTGGTGATAGAACGTACGTGGAGAGATAAAGAGTTATCCATCCCTCTCTGGTTATTTAGTAAAATTTGCCATCTCGTTTTCTAATGATTGTTTTCACGATCTCTGGAAAAACTACACTAATTCAGGCACAGATACAACTTCTGTTTCAAGAGCTGTACTGTCACTTAAGATAACCCTTAACAAGTGAAAAGAGTCATTTAATTCCCAGGTGTGGGAGGCTCACAATTATAAACTCAGATACTCAGCAGGCTGAGATCTAAGAATCACTGTTCCCACACCAACCTGGGAGACAAATCCAACAGACTCATATTTCCAATTAACCAACAAAAATCCAGAACTGAAAGGGCTTCCCAAGTGCTAGAACACCGGCTGTGAAAGGAATAGCCAAGCAAGAGCCCAACGCCCTGAGTTCCAATACCAGTACCAGGGGCATAAATAAAAACAAAAAAGTCATTTAATTAATCAAAAACAAATCACTGTGGATTAAACAGAAAACTTTTCCCACCTGGATGTTTCTCATAGCTAGTGGACAATTAGCATAATGAAGAGCAATGATAATCAGAAAAGTTGCACTTCCACCATTGATGAAGTCACATACGGAGTGATGCCCTCTAGTGGCTAAGAAATGGTATCCATTCATCAGATTAAATCTATCAAATGACAGTGCCCAGGAAATCTCACCTGTCCCTAGACTCACGTGACCCATTGACCTTGGGATTCCATCTTGTACTAAGGGATTTGCAAGGTGAGCAAAAGTGAGACCCTACTGGCAACCTTACCAATCAAATTTAAAATTGTGAATGGCAAATAGAGCTTGTCCCCACTTGGCTATTCCTTGAAATGATCACTCCAGGCACTAGTGTTTGGAGGTTAGAATAAATTTAGGGTGCCATTCCTAGAACAAAGCATCTCCTTCCAATTGCATAGCCTCCAGTGTGCAAAGGTCATCCCATGAGAAAATGTCAGAAGACTTCATGAGCGGTTCCAGTATTCCAAAGCCAAGGAAAGCCCTATATCTACCCTACAAAACACTACAGCTTCCAGGGTTAGACTACCTGAAGCAAACTGAGTCAATAAAGGGAGAATGCTTGACTTATATTTCCATGTGTATGAGCAAAAGATATCCAACTACCTCATCTCTAACATAGCCACGTGGTAACATGTACATAAATGCATATTACAAATAATTTTGAAACAAGGTATGTTTTCTGTTGACTGTATATCAGATATCATGCTATTTGAAATCCTGTTTTAAACACAATATATGGTTTTATTTTGACAAATACATCCATGTGTTGCACTTAGCTTGATTTATATAAACTCATTTCAGATGCAACATCAGAATTCCTCCTAAGCAGATGAAAAAGTTCTGCTAGAGTGATAAAAATATGTGTGTGGAAAGATCTTGTTACAAGCAGGGCTTTTTGTATGGGAAAGATTTGTAATGTTTTTAAAAGAATTTTTAACAATTTTTTTCTAGAAGAGCTAAGTTTTTTAACGTGTGTGCACGTGTGTGTGTGTGTGTGTGTGTGTGAATTTGGATACTTCTCTGAGATAAGGATCTGCTCAGCTAAAACACTTTTTTGTGTCACAAATAGCATAGTTGCAGTTGGTAACTGGGAGAATAATGTCAATAGAACATAATGCTCAATATATACAAATCTTTCACTAAATAGAAGCAACTGAACATACAGCAACACCAACAGAACACAGCTAGTTAAGAAAAGGAAAATACTAGGCTCTGACCCTGAATTTTTTTTTAAATACCAAATAAAGCCAGTTATTATTATTAAAAAAAAAAAGAAAAGGAAAATAATAATGCACAAACTGCATTTTCCCCCATGATCCTCTGCTTGGCACAGTTTGATCCCCAACCTTAATATTGCATATTTCTCAGTTTTTCTGCAGTTTGTTCTTACATCACAACTTAGCAATATCAACTGTTTCTTTCTCTCATCACACACACACACACACACACACACACACACACAGAGTATTTTGCAGTATTTTTCTATTAAGAACACAGCTCATCATTCTAATCATGTTAATCATACTTCATATCTACTAGGTTGGTTATTGTCTCTCTCTCACTCTCTCTCTCTCTTTCTCTGTGTGTGTGTGTGTGTGTGTGTGTGTGTGTGTGTGTGTGTGTGTGTGTGTATCCTGTGTCTTGAACTCAGGGCTAGGCACTGTCCCCTAGCTTTTCTGCTCTGTCTGGCTTTGAACCTCAATTCTCAGGTCTCAGCCTCCTGAGTAGCTAGGATTACAAGCATGAGTCACCAGCATCTGGCTAAATGTTGAATAATTTTCTTTTTAGGAAAACAAATCCTCGATTAAAGTAAGGAGACTGTTCCCTTTGTGGTAGAATATAACACTTTCATCAAATTACATTCATATCACTGGTACATTTTATCGTATATAAATTATTGGTTAAATTTGAATGGTCCATCAAAAGTTACAGTGCTACTGTACAAAAAATTAGCTCCTACTTTTGATGATCAAAATAACAATAAGTTCATTAGCAAATGAAATGGACCCCCAAATGATCCATTATTTTATTTTCCATATGTCTTCCAGCTGAAGGTCCAGATTTTTCAAGAACACTCTTGAAAAGAGTGACTCTTGTCAAAGTGGGAGGTGAAGTTGTCATTGAGTGTAAACCCAAAGCATCTCCAAGGCCTGTCTACACATGGAGGAAAGGAAGGGAAATACTGAAAGAAAATGAAAGGTACTGTCTGGAAATACTTCTATTATTTGGTTCACCTGTAATAATTGGTTCATTTTTTATTAGTACAGGAGGGGACTTATTATCTGATATGCCTAAGAAAATATTAAGTAAAGGCCTGATCTGTATAAGGGAAATGTTAAATCAGAGGGAGAGAAGGCAGGAAGGAGGAAAGATTTACAGAGAACTATATGCAGGTGAAGAACTAGAAATAATCTTCCTAATTTTAGCCTACAATACCACCGTTCATTTGCCCACTCTTCCTCATCCTATGTCTTTTGGCATGTTCAAAGTGTGAATCTTCTCTGCTGTGAAAACTCTTCAAATATTTGGCAATGGCCATTTTGTCTCCTTCCCCAACTGTTTGAGGTTATAAATAGCTCTAATTCCAAACTTTGGTGTGCATATAACAATTTATTCTCCACCCCCCGCCCCTTACTTGAGTTGTATCTCTTTGAGGCAATAGTTGTTTTTTATAATGTCTAAATTCTTTAACCATGACTTTCCCATTACAGATGAATTACCTTTATGAAGCACATGGTATATGCACTGTAAATATGTATGTAGTTCACTTGGGGTTTGACATCCGATTGTACCAAAGGGCGCAAATCTCTAAGCCCTTGTCTTAGCTGTCACCTCCATAAAATAGCCCTACCTTTTCCTGTAATGTATTCAATCTGCTGGAAAATGGTAATTATGCATGAGTCTATGTTTGTCACCCATAAGACAGGATTTACCAGCTGTATACATAATTATTTTAATTGATGCTAAAGGTTAGGTTCTCGAGAATGTAATAAGAAGACTATAAAAATGTGTGTGTGTCTACCTTTTACATCTGTACACCTTTGAATTTACATATACAAATTAGATCATTGCACTGATGATGTTGTCCTTTTTAATGATTTTTTAAACAAGCCTGGTTTGATTTGTGATGGTATATTTAAACACATATTAAATTCATAATACACATCATTTGTGCATCCTAGTGGATCAGAAAGAAAGTATTACACTCTGAATATTGTTACAATATTCAAATTTTGAGCCAAATCCAGAAATCGAGAGCCTTTTTCCCCCAGCTGAAATCACATGATCTATTTCCTATTTTACTTCAGTGTATCCCAAAATCTGGTATGATCACTTTTAATAATTAGGTATTTGTTTTTCACATAATAGAAATATGTGAGCTACTTAGAATAAGTCAACATTTTTAACGATTCTAGTTTTAGGATGACTTAAAGATATAATAGTAAGAAAATAGTACTGAGGATTGAAGAAAATTCATATCCAAATCAATAATTGAATGAAGTTAGAATAATTACTGTAGAGAATAAACTATGCTACTGTTGCAAATCATCCACATTGGACTAAAGCAACAAAATATTACAGTGCAAAAGGGAAAAGACCTCAAATGCATGGGCTCCTAATGGTTCTGTCTAGAAATGAATCATTTCACTTTACTAAACAGACCGAAACAAGTCACCTGGCCCAAATACCAAGAGGGAAAATACTGCTTTTCTGTGTTCCCTATGAAGTAAGAACCCTATACATGTATACACCTAACGCTTGAAATAATATTCATGGCTTCTTCTCACTGCTATAGGATGAGTGAATTTGATTGCTTCTGCCATCCAGCTTTTGTTCTTTGTATCCTTGATGGAATTAGTAGGGTTCAAATAGGCTTCAACACTTATTTGGCACTCCATGACAGCATCCTCCCTGCCAGCATGCAATCCCTGTTGTTTATCACCTTGATTCTCAGTGTCACCAGGCTTGTCCCGGATTATCAATATTAACACTTCCTTCTCCACCAGGGTGCTGGCTTCTCAGGGGTCTGCTCCTCCCTTCAAATGTAGTAACCAGACAGACTGAATTTGGTTATTTAAACGCATTCAAAAACTAGCCAGGTATAATAACGTAAGGAATGATGGGAGACACTTGACACTCAGCCATAGCCATACATGGGTCACATGTCTCCTCCAATACTTTCCAAGAGAAGGTTTGAATTTTATTTGAAATTCTAATTTTTATAATGTCCAAAATTACTTTCTAAAACTTCGATCCAAGTACAAGATAGACCATATAGCCAAAGACTAAGGTGGGCAAGCCACTGGTGTTTAACTTTCAAGGAAGATGTAAGTACTTTCAAAGATTATGTAACTTATAATATCTAAAACAAGAAACATGTTACAGTAGTTTCTTCATGAGCAGAGGAGCAATAGTGCCAATTTCACTTTTTTTGGTAGAAAAGAAAATCAATGAATTGAATGAGTGTGGAAAAGCAACCATAAATGGAATTTATGAATGAAAAATGTTAGAGTTCATATTTGAGGAAAATACTGACAACATAGACCAATACAAAGGGTATCTGGTGTTGATTCTCTTAAGATGTGGAATCTTCACAATCTGCTGAAGTTTGGCACTGGTGGCTTATACCTGTAACCCTAGCTATTCAGGAATCTGAGATCTAGGGATCATGGTTCAAAGCTAGCCTGGGCAGACAAATGTGTGAGACTCTTATTTCTAATTAATCAGCAAAATGCCAGAAGTGGAGGTGTGGTTCAAATCATAGCATGACAGCCTGGAGCAGAAAAGCCAAGTAAGAACATGAGGCCCTGAATTCAAGCTCTGGTGCTAGAAAGAAAAGAATAACCTTTGAATAAAAAATTGCTAATCCCTTAATTTAAAAATAAACACTGCTGTAGCACAAACTGAAGTTTTATGAGTAAGCACCTTGTCTTCTTATTAACGTTCTCCAGAAATTCTGTGTTTTGAAAGTCATAGCCAAACTCTACTTATTAAATTATGCTTAATTTAACTTTTAACTATCTAGATATTACTATACCACAAAAGCCTAAGAAGCATTTTAAAAATTCAAACATTTTGTATTATTTAACCATATGGTGATATTGTAATTAGTTTCATGGATATAGATGCAAAATTACTGGCTTAATATTAACGTGCCAATTTGGTGGTTGTTGTTCAGGACCTGGGGCTTAACCTTCAGTCCTGATTGCTGTTCCTGAGTGCTCAAGACTAGTTCTCTACCACTTGAGCCACAGCTCTACTTTTGGCAGATTTTTAGTGCTTAATTGGAGATAAGAGTCTCATGGACTTTCCTGCCTAAGCTGGCTTTGAATCTCAATCCTCAGAGATAGATAATGTTATAGGTAAGAGCCACTTGTGCCTGGTTAATATGCTAATTATTTTAAAGTATATTGATAAAGTATATTGTTTGGGTTTTCCATTTGTTTTAGAAATTGATACTGGCTTTATCTACAGTAAGCCAAGCATGTAAATTAAAACTGGAATTAAAAAAAAAGTATAGCCCTGCTATTGAGAAGGCAGTCTATCTAAATGATAATGTATTTCTTATTATAACAAATATCAGGCATGTAAAATAGGGATGGCCTGTAACAAAGCCAACTTTAGACCTCGAGAATGATCTGAAGATACCAGAAAACAATTCAAATCAGTTGGATGAATTGGAAAAAATTAGCAAATTAACTGAATAAGATTCATTATTTCCTTTACGTTTAAGTTTTAGGGAGTAGGCCCTGGCAACTAACATGACTGGTATTATACCTAGGCCATGTTGGTTCTATTCTCAGCAGCCTTTCTTCTGGTAGTAGAAAGGTAGATCGCCCTTACTTCCAGTAATTCCTGATTAGATTTTCATGGTATCCAATAAGTTTACCCACCCTGATCCATGCCCTTCTCTGGACCACTAGCCTTCAAAGAACATCTGATCACCTGATTGGGCAGAGAGAGGCCCTGTGCTTAAAGGCAAATCAGGGACTGGGTATGATATGAATGCTGCTCAGGAACCAATGCTAAATTCCCTTCTAGTAGAAAAGCTGGGGAAAAATGGGCTACGGTGACAGATGACAAGATGAGATGATTACACCGTGGACAGGCCCATCTAGTAGCTTCTAAAACTAGGCCTCCCTGTGTATCAAATGAAGGAACCCTGAAGGATAGCGCACGTAGAGAGTGCCCCGGTGGCACAGCTGGATGGGAGCAGGAAGTTAGAGAGTTAAGGAGGTGGCAAAACTCCCCAGACAATGTGACTGACTGGAGCCAAGTGGGCAGGAAAGTGCAAAAAGAAGCAAGTGTTCGAGGCATTTAACACAATCCTCAGATGCCTCCTGATCTGGGGACATCTTTACATGGCCTTAGGCAGAGCACTTTGAAGGCCCCATGGACCAGAGTTGAAGACTCAATAAAATTGTACTTAGCATTCTTTCAGTCTTTCCTCACCTTTCCAGACTGAAATGCCCTGGTCCCACAGTATAATCAGATCAAGTCTTGGCATTCTGTGAAAATATTCAACCCAAACAGGAGCAAAATTCATGTTCCTGTGCTGTCTGGAGACACTGACATCTGCCTTCAAGGTGAAATTAGATCATGGCCTTAATTTGCCAGTCTTCCCAAAGGCCTTTAAAAGAGTTGAAATTCATGTAAGACACGGAAGGAAATCCCAGTATAGGGTTGCACAATGCCAGGTTGTAGGTAAGGTGTAAAAGACAGGTCTAAAAATGCTGGTAGTCTCTGAGAGGCAGAGCAAATGTGATGTCAGGTATTTGCCCAGAAGGCCCTTGGAATCCTAGCAAGGAAAGGGGAGTTCATTGCTTCAGGCATTCTGCCTCTCTTCCAGAGGCTGAATGTCTGTCTATGTGCTCTTAATGAGAAACCTGCCCTCAGGATATCTCTTACAGTTGCTGCTGAGCTACACAGCTCTGTTATTAGGAATTCTGCCCAGGGGAACAATTATGTTATTGCAATAATTAGAGGCAGTTCATCTCCATAATAATGGAAATCCTGCCTTGGAGGCAAAACAGCATCAAAGCAAAACAGCATCAGTGCTCTAGTTAGAATCTGTTGCCCTGCTTAGTGGTTAGTACTGTATCACTTCCATGTGGTATGTGAAGTTACAGAAATAAAGCTTAGCCTGCCTGTGGAATCAGACCTAGAACTTTCTCCCATGACCTCAGCTTGGGTTTCTTAGTGCCCTGAATAAACTAGTGACTGCCTTACACTCCTTTGAAGTGCTATGGTTAAGGAGTTTGGGGACACTTGGTTGAAACTGTTGGCTGTGATTCATTTGTTCACAATTGTGCTTTCTTTTGGCAGACTATGAACTTTGCTTCAGCTGAAACCTTTCCTGCCTTAGTGCGGTACATGTCACATTCTGGTCAAGGTTGATAGGATGACCGCATTTAGGCCATCAACCACTGACCTCTGTTTTATTCACACAGCCTCATGTGGGTTATACCAAGACCTATACATGGAATTCATATATAAAACCCCTTAAGCTAAACCCAACACTTGATTTCATAAAAACCCTTTAGCTTTTCTCCATCTGAACTGCTCTTACCTAGCCAATCCACTGTCCTCTTTCTATTTTTGTTTGTTTGGTTTTGTTTTTTTGCCAGTCCTGGGCCTTGGACTCAGGGCCTGAGCACTGTCCCTGGCTTCTTTTTGCTCAAGTCTAGCACTCTGCCACTTGAGCCACAGTGCCACTTCTGACCGTTTTCTATATATGTGGTGCTGAGGAATCAAACCCAGGGCTTCATATATACGAGGCAAGCACTTTACCACTAGGCCATATTCCCAACCCTAGCTGCTAAGTTTATATAAGAAAATGCAGGATGGAACAGGTAGAAACAGGACAGCGGGGGCTGGGAATATGGCCTAGTGGTAGAGTGCTTGCCTCGTATACATGAAGCCCTGGGTTTGACTTCCCAGCACCACACATACAGAAAATGGCCAGAAGTGGCGCTGTGGCTCAAGAGGCAGAGTGCTAGCCTTGAGCAAAAAGAAGCCAGGGACAGTGCTCAGGCCCAGAGTCCAAGCCCCAGGACTGGCAAACAAACAAACAAATAAATTTAGCAACTATTAAACCCCTTTACTGCATGTCCTTAGACCTAGTCCTCATACCCAAATGTTCAGCAAAATGACTTGTCACTTCTCACATCACACCTCTGAGCAAGTCAGTGGAGTTAAATTTCTCTCACGTCGGTGGCAGACTTCTGCTATACAAGATGTATTTGATATTATGGACATCATATAATTTAAATCAGGATTCTGTAAGTGACATCAAAAGAAGGGTGAAACAACTTTGATAGTTCTTTAAAGGGCAAAAACTTTCCATTCCATCATGGTTAGAAATTAGGCTTATAGATGTGATAAATTAGTGTTCATTTCCGCTGACAGGCTGAAAGGAACTATGAGAAGAGATGGTGTTTGTGCTGGGGCTCATGGACAGACACATTTTATCCTCACAGTGTGCCTAGAATGGAATAAACATCCAATATTTTTGTATGAAATGAATGAACCTGATAACTCAACTGATTCTCAGAGACCTTGGTGGGGAGGTGATGGTGGGTAATTTCAGTATATGAAACATCCTGAAAGGAAGCTATTTGAAAGGAAATGGAATCTCTGCACAGGGATAGTCCAGCCTAGAGAATTTCTTACAATCAAGTTCAACAAAGCATGGTGCACTGAGGAGCTTTTGTTTCACTTGAGACCAGATAGAGAATGTTTTTTTTCTTTTTCCTTGTCCTTGATCATTGTTGGGTCTTTGTATTCAGGTAGTGTCTGCATAACTAGCTGTGCACCACACTGGGAACTGTCCACCCCACTGGGAAATCATTTGACTTTTCTAGGGCAACATTGCTCTGTCTCTACAGAAAAGATGCAGAGGTAATTTCAAAGTTAGGTCTATGTATGGACCAAGGCCACATTGACTCCCAACAGCACTAATTAACATACGTACATTCTGAAATGCCAGATCCTACATTCCACCCCAAAATGTGTTATCTCAGATGCTCCAATTCACCCAGGAATCTGGAATTAGAAAAAAAAAAAAGTCCAAGTAGCTCTAATGCACAAATAGGTATGACAGCATATTGGCAAATTTCTGTAGACTTCAGGGTACAAACTAACACATGACCATTCTGTCTCTCACCTTTCCCCCTCTCACTCTTAGTTCGGAGTCAGATTCACCTTCTTTCAGTTGTTCCAATGACACAAAGCCTTTGAACATGGAGTGTGTTTTTGCTTTTGTTTTTCTCTCCTTAAATGATCTTTTCCAGGGTTTGACAAAAGCTACCACCCACAGGCCACGTACGGCCCTCCACCTGTGTTTATATTGTCAGCAAGCTGGGCATGGGTTTAAAATTTTAATGATAGGAAATGCATCAAAAGAAAAATAACATTTTGGGACACATGAAAATTATATGAATGTCAAATTTCACTGCCTACCAATGAAGGTTTATTGAGCACAGCCATTTGCAGTCATTGACAAATCATCCGTGGCTCTCTTCACACAGAAACTACTCAGTTCACACAGCCTACAAATATTTACTGTCTGGTACTTAATAGAGTAATTTTACCTAACCCTGGTCTAATTCAGTTTCGGTTCTGGAAACAACAAGGTACTGAAACATCCTCATAGGAACACAGTCTCCCTCTCTGACTGGGTTTCCTTTCCATTTATGATTTGACTAAGGTTTTGATTGAAATTGTCACATCTTCTGGAAAAGTATGTTTGGTTAGAGGATTGAGTCCTTTTTATTCTCTAGCACAGAGAAGAGCTTCTTTGGGGAAGTCTGAACTCTGATGGAGGAGATTAAATGGGAAGACACGGAAGGAGAAGGATGGATGGTAGAAGCAGACAAGATACCTAATTCTCTGAACAGCTCCATATTTCAGTAACACAATAAAGTGGCTGATCATTCATGACTGCAGATCCATGGTTTGCCCAGGATGCTGCACCCTGTCACTTTCATTTAGTTCTATGATCCAGCATAGTTGAAGGAGAATATAGAAAACACAAGACTTCTTCCTAGGGTTTAACAAATACAACACACATATTATATGCTATACATATTATCTCTCTCTAATATATATGAGACCATCATTGGACAATTTGGGTCTGTCCAAATTATGTTATATATCATCCAATTAATATAATATATTCCAAACAGAAGCACAACCATGCATAGGAATATTCTGAAGATGAAAATATCAGATCCAGCGAGGATCTGCTCCAAATGGTTCCCAACAGGAAATAAAGAAAGGGATCCTCACTTGCAGAGAGGCAGAGAGGGGAAAACTTTCCCTGTGGCTTTGGTATACATTGAGTATGGAGGACACACATGAGCAAGGCATAGACAAGTGACACACATAGGGGAAGACATGGTATCTGTTTCACGTCGGTGGAAGAAATCTAAGAAGAATCATCAATAGTGAGATGCCACAGGTTTCTTAAGACATTGGTGACATTCATAAATTAGGTTAGATGGACATAAATTAGTGGTGACAGAAGCATCTTGAGTCAGCTTAGCTATAAGAAGCTCTTGGGACCCTCTTGCCATTAGCCTGAAATGAGACTGATCTCCCTTTGTCACTGATGGATTTGTGAATAAAGCTTAGGCTTCCAGAGTCTTTGGGGATTCCAGTAACTTCCTACTTTGCCTCTTGTCAACCACCACCACCAGTTTTTAATAGAAATACCGAATAATTATAGTCTTTACTAGGCCATTTGCTAAGTAGTCTATGTGTTTTCTCTTTCTGTTTTAATTTTTGGGACAATATTGGGCTTGAACTCAGGGCCTTGTGGGCTTTCTAGGCTTTTTTGGTGGGTTTTTTAAGTCAAAGCTGACTCACTATCACCACTTGGGCTTTTTGCTTGTTAATTGGCCATGTGTCTCATGAATTTGTCTTCCCTCAATGGCCTCAAAGAGGGATCCTTAGATCTGAACCTCCTGAGTAGACAGGATTATGGGATTAAGCCAGCCAGTGTTCTCTCTTAATCTTCACAAAACTGTTCTGAAATCAGTGCTTTTTGTAATGGTCTTTTATATAAGGAAAACAAAGCTCTAAGCAGGCATTTATTTAGCTATCCCAAGATTGTGAAGCTTGGTAGTGTTAGATCTAGGATTCAAATCCAAATTGTGGATATTCAAAAATTGTTACTAGTTTTCCTTGAAGATAGAATCAGCTTTAGCTTTTCTCTCTACTGCAAAGAGAACCTGGAATCCAATCGTAGGGGCAAAAACTCATTAGTAAAAAATAAAGCTCTTTTATATTACCTTCCTTTTAAAACCATGTCATGTTGCTGGTGCTCTTAACCTCAGTAGAATTAGTAGCCAAGAGCAGTGTTCAGTAATACATTGGCAGCCATCATCTTTGTAGCTGTATAGTGTGGTCCTCAGAGAAGGATAATATTCTGATTTCAGGTCTGGTTTAGAACCAGCTAAGCTCCTTAGAGAAGAAGAAAAGGAAGTCCTCGAGTTACCTCATTACCTCAGCAGAGGCTTTGTTCAGAGGAAATAGTTCTGTGTCATTAAATGGATGTAAGTGATCATGAAAATATCCAAAGCAAAGTGGCATGTAATTAAGAGCAATTAGAACTGAAGTGATGTGACTGTATGTTAAACCCAGACAAGCAGCATTCAGTGCCTTCTCAAGAGAGATAAGAGAGATCATTTGGGTCCCTCCTTGCTTGGACTTCACTAGAAATAAAATGTGCTAGATGGTTACATGTCTCCACATTGTATAAATATTGAAGGTCTCAGACCATACACAATGTTTGACCCTGGCGTTTCTGTAGCATAGATTTACTCATATTTCAGTCACAGTTATGCCAGAGTTAATTATGTCTCTACAAGTAAATATCCATCATGGTGTTTCTCAATCCCTTTTGCCAAATGATCTAATTAGAGCAACACTTGGCTGTGTATATAATTACAACATATGGCACCTAGAGGGTACATATAGTAGAATTATAGGTTTCCTGATGAGAAATCCAGGTGGTAGGTAAAAGACTCTATTAAATAGAGTTACAGAATGTGTATGTGTGTATGTGTGTGTATGCATGCACGCATATGCATGTGTTTTAATGTAGGCAGCTCTTCCTCCTCCTCTTCCCTGAATAAGAAATATTTTGTAATTTTCCTGCTCTCTCCTCATGAAGAAACATAATCATACCATACAATAGGGGTTTTTAAAATTTAAAAGAAAACAAATAACTGACAATATTAGCATAAATTATTTAATGTTCTTTGCCTCTAAAAATTGCTATGTGTAGTCAGTAAGGCTTAAAGCAGCTCTGTGTCAAATGAGTTATTTGATGGGGTGTATTCTTTCCTCCAATCAAGGTCATTACTCGAACTTCTAACTACATAACAAAGGTGGAACTGCAGACTCCAATCAAAAAGAGAGAAAGGTTTTTTCATTCTCATCAATCATCTCAGAAAAGCACACTATCTACAATCGGATAGGTGATCAGTTCAGTTCGGGTTTGTTAAATTTGAACCGTGTCTTGTGCATTGGCAGGCTATGAGTCTACTTATACAAGTCAAAGAATAGATTTCTGAATATTCCTCCCTAGCTTTGTGTTCCAAGATATCTCACTGGTAGTAGTAGCTTCAAGTTGGCCAGAGTGAGATTATTTACACCATGGGAATTGGCGGGTAAAGAAAGAGAATGGATCTCCCAACTGTGACTGTGGGTAAGCAGAGAAGTTGAGTATGGGCCCAATGAAGCTATGTTAGATTTCCATTACTATATCAAAATCCCAGAGGGAATCAACTTGCAAAGAGGAAAGATGTGGGCTCCACCCATACGGGCATGTGAACTAGCAGCAAAATAACTCATGGCAGTGGAGCAGGAATGAGGTGGAGGAAGCTGCTTGCCTCATGGTGGCCAGAAAACAAAGAAGTAAAGGAAGGACCAGGATATCCCTTTCAAGATGTTTTCCCGCCCTCTTCCAGTAATTGACAACCAAGCTTTTAATGCCAATGCGGTGGGTTTTGCAAGAGGAGGGGAGGGACCTTTTAAGTTTACAACTATAATAGAAAGGTGAATGAAAGAGTTGAGGAATTTCATGTTAATGTCACCTTAACCTCACCTTCAAAACAGAGAGAAAGAGAGATTTCCAGAGCTTGCATGTGGAAGTGGTTGTGTGCTTGAGGGAAAGAAAGATCTGGGATGTTTCTGCTGGCTAGTATGGTAGTTATAAGACAAATAAGATAGGACTGAGCTTGTTTTATAACCAGTCCTAGGACTTAAACTCAGGGCCTGGGTGCTGTCCCTGAGCTACATCTGCTCAAGGCTAGTGCTCTGCCACATTGAGCCACAGCACCACTTCTTGTTTTCAGGTAATTAACTGGAGATAAGAGTCTCATAGACTTTCTTGCCTGGGCTGACTTTGAACCCCCATCCTCAGAACTCAGCCTCCTAAATAGGTAGAATTACAGATGTGAGCCACCAGTACCAGGCTTCTCTTTTGCTCTTTCTACCTCCACTTTCTATAGAGAATGAGCCTCCTGTGCCTTTCCACAGTACTTAAGTACTGACATCTCCCAGAAGCTGTAGAGCTCATTTTCAACATAGTGTCTAGTGAGTACCATTGCTACATTTTTTCACCCTTTGCCCCTCCATTTCTGTGACCCCTTACCCTCCCAAAGACAAATAAAAGAACAAACAAGACAAAAGGTAAAGAAAAACAGCAACAAAGAGAAAAACTTTGTTTCCATTTTCTGGAGTTCATTTGGATAAATGTTATTTTATATGATCAGATACACATAGGCATTGTGCCTCTGTCTACCTCTCCTAAAAGTGTCCTTCTTTGGTCTCACTGTGTATGAAAAGTATATCCTTTTTGAAGGGAGAAGTTTGATTCAGGGGTAAACGGTTAAATATTTCCATCAGTATTTTCTAGTCCTTGGTACAAGATGGAAAAGATACACATAATGTCAAGTAGTATCCTATAATTACATAAACACAGGATATTCAATTTAAACATTCTGTGTTGCAGACCTTCTCAGAACCTATAACATGCTCTGCATTGGAACATGCATCCCAAAATCATTGTGCCAAGATTTATCTGGAAATAAACTTTATTTCTCAGAGTACTTCAAGGGTTTCAGGAAAAGAAGAAAAAAAAGTTTTAAAAACTTCAGCCTAAATGATATATGGGCTCATTTACTTTAGAGATTCCATCATTAATTTTCACAGCCAGAATTATAATAAAGACTGTTTACACAAAATATCAATATTATAATTGCTGGCAAGAAGATAATATGCAACAATGTTATGTTATCCTGTAAACCAGCATACTGGTTTAATCTAGTGCATCAGAGAAAAACAATATACTATTGAATAGGCCATAAAGAATCAAGAAAACAAATGCTGGAATGTTATCCTTAGGGTGCTGTAACATCGCATTTTCTGTGTGAGAATCCGTGGACAGCATTTTAGCCTTTAGCCCAGAAATAATTTCTGTCAACAATCAGAAGGTGAAGAAAACTGGTACAAGCTCCGGATACTCCAGTTATTTTTCTCCAGATGTATTTTTCTACAAAGCTGTTAGACATTAAAATGGAATGTCTAAATGGAAAGCATTTTTTGTGTGTAGAATAATTGTGTGGACAATTCAAGACTGCAATTAGAAGCCAGGTGCCAGTGGCTCACACCTGTAATTCTAGCTGGTCAGGAGGCTGAAATCTGGAGGATTGATGTACAAAGTTAAAAATCTATGAGACTCTTATCTCCAATTAACCACCCCAAAGACACAAGTAGAGGTATGGCTCAACTGGTAGAGCATCAGCCTTGAGTGGAAAAAGCCTGGAGTTCAAGCCCAGTACCATTTACCCTCCCTCAAGTACAAAGAAGCAGAAAGTTCATGCTCGGACAAGTAAGAAGAAACACTCAGCAAATTCTGTGTGATTTCATCATCTCTGTTGATTTGGCATCCAGAGCTTTTTTTGCTGATTAGTGGATACAGATGGTCCCTAACGACTCACAATGGCTTCATTTTATGATGGCACAAAAGCAATGTGCATTCAGTAGACAGGCCGCTGTTGGAATTTTGAGTGTGGATCTTTTTCTAGACCAGTGAGTTACCCAAGATTCACTCTAGTGTTGCTGTACAAAATCTGTGAGCCCTGGCTCCCAGGAAATCCCCCCACCCAGGCGAGAGAAAACCAACTTTCCACAGGGTACATTCTATGAACAGTGGACTTGGTGTGTTCACCTTAGGATGGATTTGTCAACAGGCAATAAGGAAAAAAATGCCCACACTTGGTTATGTATATGACATTTATTCCATTATCTAGATGATATCCATAATGGTCATAAATGATTCCCCAGAAACTGGCTTGGGAATTGTTATGATTTAAGTATGAAATGTTCTCCCCAAAAAGTTTAATATGTCAGGAGCTTGCTCCCCAGCTGTTTAGATAACCAAGTACTAATTTCATCCATGGATGAATCCATTAGTACATTCCCTAACAGAGGGCTTTTTAGACAGTGGGACCTAGTTGCTAACAAGTAGGTGACTAGGGATGTAAGTTTCATTGGTATATCTTGTGTCTGGACCCTTCCTGTCACATTGTCTGTCTGTCTGTCTCTCTCTTCCCCCCTCTCCCCGACCCCTTCTTCTCCTCTCTCTCTCCTCTCCTCTCTCCTATTCTCTCCTCTCTCCTCTCCTCTATTTCCTCTCTTCTCTCCTCTCTCTCCTCTCCCTCCTCTCCTCCACTCCTCCTCTGTCCTTTCCCTCCCCAGTCCCTCTCTGCCCTCTTGCTTTCCCTCTCCCACTCTCTCCTTCCCCAGTACCATGAAGTGAGCAGCTTTTCTCTACCATGTCCCTTTGCCATGAAGTTTCTGCCTCATCACAGGCCAAAACAATGGAGCCGGCTGACTATGGTCTGAAAACTTGAAATCGTGAGCCAAAATAAATTTTCCTCTCAGCACTTGTTGATCTCAGGAATGTTTGTCACCGTGATTTTTTTTAAAAAGGTGACTAACAGAAGTATTTGCAGTGTTGTGGGGGAAGGCTCATATCATATACTTTGCCTACAGATGTGTTTGTATTTGTGATTCTATTATAAAAGGATTAGAATTCACTAGTCTAAAAAAAACATGCATGCATGAGTTATTCCTCAAGAGTTCTGGAGGTTGCATTCCTAATAACTTCTATCTGATCACTCAGATGAGCAGTCACAGGCCAAAACCATGGCCCAGAGAAAGAATGAATTTTGATTTGCTTTGCCTTGCTTTGTTTGTCTTGATTTTCGTTCTACAATTTCATAACACGACAGGAAACCTAGCTCCTGCTTTATTAAATTTTATATTAACAGCAACATTTTAAGATAACTAGTATATCAATTTTACTACTCCATTCATTATCGGTACACAATAATAAAGACTTTCTCCCCTTTTTATTAGTCAATATTAGTTGTATAAGGGAGGAGTTTCATTTTGACATTTCCATACCTGCATACGATTTACCCTGATCACTCTTACCTTTCCCATTGTTCTTCCCCTCCCTCCACTTCTTTTTTTTTTTTTTTTTTTTTTTTTTTTTTGCCAGTCCTGGGGCTCCACAGCGCTACATCTGGCCGTTTTCTGTATATGTGGTGCTGGGGAATTGAACCCAGGGCTTCATGTATACGAGGTAAGCATTCTTTGCCACTAGGCCATATCCGCAGCCCCCTCCCTCCACTTCTTAAAAACAATTTCAACATGTCACATTGATCCAGTTCCATGCATTAATACAAAGTCCTTTGACCTGATTCACCCTATTTGCTCTCAATATTGACTCTTTCCATCACTCTGGCATCTATTACCAAACATAATCTTGCTTTACTTCCCTATGATTCAAGTTCTTTTTTTCCATCTTAAGCATGTGTTAACTGTACAAAGATCAACTTATACATGCATATACCATAACTTACTCAGATTAACCACCTCTATTTTTCTCTTTCCCCATCTCCTACCCCTCACTCTCCATTTGCTTTCAGTGAATTTTCCTAGTCTGTCCTCAAACAGACATGATGAATTTTAGTATTGTTTCTCCTTCATCATTTCCTTTTTATCTCCATCCCACTCCTCACCCCCAAAAGTTCCATAGTCATCCATGTTCTATTTATAAATATACATGTATGCGTAAGTAAGTATGTATATCCTTGTATATGTATGTCTTTTAAATCTAGATTTTGCATATCAGTAAGAACATGTGATAGTTGGCATTTTGAGCTTGGCTAACCTCAATAGGATGACCCCAGTTTCACCCATTTTCCTGCAAATTATTAATTTCATTTTTCTGTGAGTAATATTTCATGGTATATATGTACCATATTGTCTTTATCTGCTCATTGGTGTTGAGTGCTTTGACTGATGCCATACTTGGTTATTGTGAACAGAGATCAGTAATCATGAATATGCAGGTATATCTTTTATATATTGATTCATACTCTCTTGAATATATGCCCAAGAGTCATATGATGGAGTAATAGCCTGTATCTACTTTTAGTTTTTTGAGGCATCCCCATAGTGATTTCCATAGTGATTGCACTAGTTTACATTTCCATTGACATTATATGCAGTTTCTTTTTTTTCACTGTATCCCTGCCAGCAATTGTTGTTTGTTTTCTTAATGATTGCCATTCTGACTAGAGTAAGATAGAGTCTTAGTGTAGCTTTCATTTGTATGTCCCTTATGGAAAGAATTTTGAACATTGTTTCATAGATTTCTTAGCCATTTGTATTTCTTCTTCTTAGAGCTATGTGCTCAATTCATTTTCCTCATTTGTTAATTTGGTTTGTTTGTAAGTTAAGTTTTTGAGTTCTTTGTATATTCTTGATATTAATCTTTTATCCACTGAATAGCTGGCAAAGATTTATCCCCCATTTTGTGATTGTCTCTTGATACTTTTGCTGTGCAGAAATTTTTTTTAACGATGCAATCCCTTTTGTCAATTCTTGCTTATTTTCTGGACAGTTAGAAAAGTAGTCGGAAAAGGATTGCCTGAGGCTGGGAATATGGCCTAGTGGTAGACTGCTTGCCTCACATGCATGAAGCCCTGTGTTTGATTCCTCAGCACCACATATATAGAAAAGGCCTGAAGTTGTGCAGTGGCTCAAGTGATAGAGTGCTAGCCTTGAGCAAAAAGAAGCCAGGGACAGTGCTCAGACCCTGAGTCCAAGCCCCAGGAGAGGGGCTTGGTGAGAGAGAGGGGGAATGGGGATTGCCTGTGCCTGTATCTTCTAGATTCACCATGTTTTTCTATTAGTGTTTTAGACTTTCAAATCCTGTCTTTAGGTCTTTGGAGTTGATTTTTGTATGGGGTAAATGATAGGGCTCTATTTTTTTTTCTTGTGAATGCATGTAATCAATTTTTCGTCACACCATTTGTTGAACAGACTGCCTTTTTTGCAGTGTATGTTTTTGTCAACTTTGTCAAAAATTAGATGACTGTATCTATGTGGTTTAGTCTTTGGGTCTACTATGCTGTTTCATTCACCTTTGTGTCTGTTTTTTGTCGGTACTATGCCCTTTTGTTCCTATGGTACTGTAGTATAATTTGAAGTCCAGCATTTTTCAATCTCCAGCATTATTCCTTTAGTTCAGCACTGTCGGGCTTAATTTCCATGCCCCCCCAGGGAGATGCCAAGCCTCTAATTGTGGGGGACACTTGGCTCTGCGCGCTGCTCCCACCAGTGGGAGGGCAGAGCGTGTCCTGGTCAGGCTAAGCTGAGAAGAGATAGGGCTGCCGAAACCCCCGTGCGTCCCCAGCCCCCCTTAAGTTTAAGAGAAGACACTGAACACGAAGATTTCGGGGGAGCCATCCCATCGTCTACCGGCTTCCAAAAGGTTTTATTCAAGGGAGGGGTTTATATAACAGTAATGGCGGCAGGAAGAGGAGGGACTAACTGGGTATTAACGATTGGCTAATGAACTGTCCATCACGGTGATGTCACGGAACTTCCCGCAGAGGCCTGGCCTCTTGGCTCGGCCTCCTGACTCAGCTGGCGCCATGGTGGCACATGTGCTCTTAGATGAGAGTCAGGGCTGGTTTGGCATCTCTTCCAGTAGAACCCAGAAGGAGATGGGAGTGGCTAGCAGCCAGGTGTCCCGGGGCTCAAAGGCACAGCCATCCCCTACATACTACTTTTGTTCTGCAGGTCTTTTGTGAACATGAATTTCTAGACTAGACTGATTATTCTATTTCTGGGAAGAATGCCATTAGAATCTTGATGGATATTATATTTAATCTATAGATGGCTTTTTTTTCTACTTTTGTGCCAGTGCTACGGCTTGAGTTCAGAGCCTGAACAGCTTTGTCCTTTAGTTTTTGCTTTTTAATTTAATTTTATTGTCAAGGTGATATACAGAAGGGTTACAGTTATATATGTAAGGTAGTGAGTACATTTCTTATCAAACTTGTTACCCCATCCCTCATTTTTCTGTCCTTTAGCTTTTTCACTCAAGGCTAGAGCTCTACTATTTGAGCCACAGCTCCACTTCTGGCTTTTTGTTGACTAACTGACAACTGAAGGTAAAAGACCCATGGACTTTGCTGCCCAGGCTGGCTTTGAACTGTGGTCCTCAGATCTCAGCCTCCTGAGTAGCTACCATTTCAGGCATGAGTCACTGGCACATGGTTCTTGGTACATTAATTCTACCAATCCATAAGCATGGGAGGTCCTTCTCTAGTCTGCAATTTTTTTTCTTTAATGTTTTATTATAGAGGGCTTTCACCCTTCTTACTTATGTCTACTCCTTGGGTTTGGGGTTTTGGTTTTGGTTTCATTTTTTTCCTGTGGCTAATGTGAATAGAATCATTTTCCTGGTTTTCTTGTCAGTATGGTCATTATTGGTATATAGGAAAAGCAAAACAGGAGATTTTTGAAACTAAGAGCAGCATCATGTCTAGCACTCCTCTAGATCCCCCTCTATGAGACCATGTCCATTTAATTTCTAACAATCATGCACCTCTGATGTAGACGGTGAGCTTTTGAAAAAATCATTTCTAGTTTCCCATGGATCCATTTAATATTCTATTCTATGCCATTCCTGTTGCTCTCTACTACTACACTGTATCAATCACTTGCCCCAATCAAAGGAAAGCAAATCGTGAATAGAAGAGCAAGACGTTCATATTTTCAATGATGACCTCCATCTTCAGTTAACGAGTATCAAGAGCTACTTAATTGAATTGAAAATAATAATAATATGAGTGGTCCCCTGAAGGTTTTGCACCTCTGTAGAATGAAACTATCTTAAACTGGGTGTCCTGACACAGATGTTGAGATAGGATGCTGCCTCTAGAAGACTTCCTGTGAAGAGCACTCTGGGATATACTTCTGGGAGCTCAAGGATGGCACAACTGGACAGAGGGAGAAACTTCTATGCTCTTGAGTTATGGGTACACTTCAGTGTTATCCCCTCATGTCTGGTCTCTAAACCCCTGCTTCAGCTACAATTGGCCTCACCGCATCCCCTCTAAAGGGCACAACCTTAGTGGACAAGGATTCTGAGAAAGAGGGCTGGTCCATAAGAAAGACAGAATTGTGAGCCAGCAAAATCCTTGGACAGAGTTTCAAGGGTAGAGTACATTTTCTCTGAGCAGGGAGGCTAAGCAGAGCAGTCTTTCCTGTAATTATAAGGAATGACTGAATAGCACCTTTATCATGGGAAGAAGCATTTGGAACTACTCATCATCTAAAAATGTCTTACATTAGCCAATTAGTCTTCTGCAGAATACCCAAAGGAATCTGCTAGAATTTCCTGTCATGTTCAAAGCATAATTTGTAACTGATAGAGAATCTGTCCTGGCAAAGAATCAAAGCGAGACTTCTCTGCCTGATTTCTAACCCTTCTCCCCAGAAGGCCATCGCTAGGAGTTATGTACACATGGTCTTCATTTTCAGACTTTTGGGGTTACACTGTCTGTGAATTCCCTGACCCCTGCTTTCCTACAGACCCTCTTATCATCTCTGAAAGCTCCTGGGCGCCTTCCACCTCCCCCCTGTGCCCTCTTCTTCCCATTTGTCCAAAATTGTCAGCAATTTCATTCCATTTTTCCTCTCTGAATGAAGTAACAAAAGACCTCTGACCCATGAAGAAGACAAGATAGGAGGGATGAAAGACAGAAAGGAAGGAAGGAAACAAACCTGAAATAAACAAATGATTTTTATTCCAGATAGAAGACTAACTACTTCTTAGCCTTGTTTCTATGTTCTTTCTATGCCATAAAAGAAGCCCGCCTTCTCTCTCTCTCTCTCTCTCCTCTTCTCTCTCTTTTTCTTTGAGCTACATGAAAAGAAGGCAAAATTAGTTACCCCAACTTGGTAATTGCTATTTGCCCAAAGAGTATACTTGGGTCAAGCTTCCAAAATAAAAGCAAAAACAAAACAAAAAACCCCTCCGTGGAGCTTCAATTCAGGCCTGGGTGCTTTCCCTGAGCTCTTTTGTTCACGGCTAGTGCTCCACCACTTTGAGTCACCGCCACTTGCGACTATTTTGGTTGTCAGTTGGAGATAAGAATCTCACGGACTTTGCTGCCCAGGCTGCCTTTAAACCACCAACCTCAGACCTCAGCCTCCTGAGTAACGGGGATTACAGGCGTGAGCCACCAGCATGCCCTGCGGATTCTCACCATCTTCGAAGGACGGGCATCTTTTCATGTAACTCATACCATCTCTGATTATGAGGATTTTAGGGCTTTAGATATGAGAAGCTTTCGCAATAGACTGGATTTTCCTCAGCTGGTATCTCAGCACCCCTGAGCAGTACAGCACAGCTGTTTATAATGGTTCATCACACACCGATCATCAGAGGAGGTGGGGATGGAAGGAGGCCGAGGGAGGCTGCGGGAAGCCCAGGAGCATGTGGTGTACAAGAATCTCAGGCAAAGGCATGGCTTGAAAAATACCTCCCCAACATTCTGTCACGTGTGCCTTACCAACCAATGAGGATTATCTATTTCCTCAGCACTGTGTTCTACATTTCTGGCAATGCCATGCTTCCATAGTGCATTCTCACCAATTCTCACAAGCGACTACTGATATGAGCATTTTCGTGGAAGACAGTATGCCCCCCCACACAGAGAGAGAGAGAGAGAGAGAGAGAGAAAGAACTAGCAAGAACATGGCTGAGATGTTACTCAAGTGGGCAGAACCAGCCTAGCACCGACAAGGCCCTAAGCTCAAACCCTAGTACTATAAGATAAGAAGAATAATTGTCATTATTATTTTAATTATAATCCGAGAAGTCTTGAAAGTTATCTAGCCACGAGCACGCAGAAGGCAACTTTAGTTGACAAACATAGTATACTAGCCAATATCATGCTTAATATTTTTACATTAGATGCCAAACAATACAATTTGGGGTATGTTTTATAGCCAAACTTCTGACTTCCCTTTATATAACTAGATGCTCTTCAGTAGTCTATCTACATTTCTTCATGGCAATAATTGGCTGGAAAGAAGCCAAAGATACTGTTTGGCCCAAGGTATGAAATCTCCACTCAGCTACACAACTCCCTTCCCCTACAGGGAGATAGCATTTTACATGTGTTTTTTCGAATATCACCAAACCATATCATTTTCTTTGGCCAGTCCTGGGGCTTGAACTCATGCCCTGGCACTGTCTGTGAACTTCTTTTGCTCAAGGCTAGCACTCTACCACTTGAGCCACAGCTCCATTTCCAAATTTGGGGTGGGGGGGGAGTGATTAATTGGGAATAAGGGTCTCATGGACATTTCTGCCCAAGCCTACTTCAAACCACAGTCCTCAGATCTTAGCCTCCTGAGTAGCCAGGATTACAGGTGTGAGCCACCAGCATCCAGCTTCCGTTTTTGTTATCCATAGACAAGGGCATCTGTAATTCTGCCTCTCGCTCAATCCCTTTGAGCTGTGAGTGGTAAATAGGACGGACCAGAGAATTTTGAATCTAAGGAAGTTTGGACAAAATCTCGATGTCTAGTTCAGTGTTCTTTTTAATTTTCCCACGAAAAGCTTAGTAGTAAAAACTGTGTTTTGTCTTCCACCTATGTTGTGCTGACCCGCTGGTGTTTGGGGATTTTTGTTTTGCCTTTTTGTCTTTGATTTTTCTAACATACGGACAGGCAAGGCAGGTTGTCAATTGTCCTTCTTTCCAGATTATATTAAAATCACAGCTTAAATGCTTCAGCCAGATACATCCCTCTCCCATCATAAATACTAGACATCTAACAATACCCAAGTGAAAATTTTCTTTCCTTTTTTAAAAAAAAACAGCAGCTGATTGTCAGCAAGACTTAGTGCCTACAGATAAACTGGAGAATTAAACTTGCCTTTTAAACTAGGAAATTATTCTGTTCTAACATTATTGCTCATATTAAACTCTTGTACCATTAAGGCTGTCTCTTGTAAATGAATGGGCACAGGGCGCATTGTTTATTCAATTTAATTGTAGGGGGGAAAACAACTCATAGGAGGAAAATGCTTGTTTGAACTGGTTTTTACCAGTCACAAGGCTTTGTGAATGAGTGTCCAATTAAAGAGTGGCTCACTAGGACTTGTATAATAGTAACATCTGTTATCTTAATTAAACAAGTTACTATATAAAGGAGCTTGCATAGCTCACTTGGTTAGAGTAGCTTCTGACCTAGAAACTCAGGGAATGTTTTTCTCTCTCTCTCTCTCTCTTTCTCTCTCTCTCTCTTTGTGAGATTTTGCTGGTGGTGATTTTCCCTGTTGGCGCCATTATACGGCAAACCTGACAGGCTGTATGATCTACAGACCTGCACATATGTTCATAGGCCCTAGAGCCTAGAAAAAGGAAGGAATTCAAGTTCATGATGCAAAGTGGAACAAATAAAACAGGAAGAAGGCTGGGTAAAAGTGTCTCATTTTCGCTCGGGCGTTCTGTTCATGCCAATCAGGATGTGGAAGGCAATAGGTGGTGAATCAGAGTCAGGAATTGTGGATGGGCTAGGCACTCAGGAAAACCCTGAGGGAAGCCCCAAGTTCTGCATCTGGACCTCTGAAATCCAAAAAGCTTTTGGAACAAGGGTGATATTTCTTTTTCTTCCTCTTTTTCTTCTTCTAGTTAGTTGCTTATCTTGGATGGATTATATAGAGCCTCTTGGGTAGCAAAACCAAACTGGAGAGCTTGATGACCTTTGTCTTTATCTCCTTTTTAATTCCAGAGATAAGAGTGGGTTGCATTGTGGCTATTCTATTAGACTTCTTTTCTTGGGATGTTATGTAAAATAAAACAATATACCATAGCATGTTTTACCTCCTTTTTCTTTTTCTTTTTTCCATGACTGGGGATTGAATCTAAGGCCTAATGCTTTCTAGACAGGCACTCTCCCACTTGAGCCCCTTTCAGATAGAATATTTTTTCACATTCTTTTGTAAAATTTTTTTTTTATTATCTGTGAGTAGTTGTACAAAGGAGCTGCCATTCAACAAAGCAGTGTATGAATACAGTGCCTCTTAATGCTATCCCTTTCAACAGTCTCACCCAACCCCCCCCAACTCAACCCCTCCCCTCACTTTTTTTTGCCAGTCCTGGGCCTTGGACTCAGGGCCTGAGCACTGTCCTGGCTTCCTTTTTGCTCAAAGCTAGCACTCTGCCACTTGAGCCACAGCACCACTTCTGGCCGTTTTCTGTATATGTGGTGCTGGGGAATCGAACCCAGAGCCTCATGTATATGAGGCAAGCTTTCTCGCCACTAGGCCATATCCCCAGCACCACCCCCCCTTCTTTTTTCTTCATTTTCTGGTATGTACAAGGAATTCTTGACAGCATTCTCTCCTCCCCCCGCCCAATTCATTCTTCTCCCCCTCTCCTTTTGCCAATGCCACTCCTTTGCAAGTACCCATTTCCTGGTACTTACTTTGTGGGGCTTTCACTTCATCTTTCTAAAGAGTTATACTATATGAGCTCTCCATAGAGTCTGTTCTATCTTTTGTATGTGTTAGTCACTGGGTCTTGAACTCAGGGCTTAGAGCTTTCACTTGAGTAACATTCCCACTCCCAGCTTTGTACTGACTAATTGCAGATACAACCACAATCCTCGGACTCCAGCCTCCTGAGAAGCTAGGATTATAGGTAGGTGCGATCCGCACCCACTGTTCTTTCTGAGGTAGAGTCTACCTTTGTCCTGGCCTAGCCTGTGACCCTCCCCCTCCACTTCCCCATATCACTGAGGATGATGGTCCCATGCCACTGTACCCAACCATTAGTTGAGGTAGAGCCTCAAAGATGTTTATAGCCAGATTGACCTTGGATCACCATCCTTCAGCTCCGCCTTCCAAGTAGCTGGGATTACACACTTGATCCACTGCTTCCAGTTTTTAACACCTTTCCTTCAAGTCAGAATGCTTCAATTCCAAAACACAACATTCCCAGAGGCTCAGTGCTAGTACTTATCTTGCTTAAGGGTAGACTCACTCGCTTCAGGTCCTGTAATGTCATACATGGCAGTCCCCTGCTTCTGTCTCTGGCTACGTCTGCTACTTGACAGGCCTTTGACTTAGCGAAAGTCACACTGACATTGCAGTTCCTGAAAGACATCAAGGTCTTTTCTGCCCCGGGGCCTTTGCACTCACATTTCCTTCTGACTACAACCCTCTCCACTCTGATCTTTCAATGTCTGTCTTCCCCTTTTCCTATATCTCAACAGAAAAGCTATCTGTGCAGAGACCTCCAGTACATTCTACTCCTGTCATGCATACTAAGGGAATTTTCTGGGAGCCATTCCTGCCATATCTATGGATGAGATTATTGGAGAAGCATCTGGATTGTTACCAAAGTTGTTTCCATCTGCCTAACATCCAGCCCTCCTTTCTCTGATAAAGGCACCCCTGTTGTCTTTTCAGGAATTTTCTTTGCCCCTGATGGGTGGCGCTGTAGGTTTCTAGTTTATGTGCTCTGCTCTCTAAGCCTAGTGGGTGGCAATCTGAGCAGGCACAGGCTAAACAAACCAGACTCTCTCCCTCTTCTGTAGAAATTCCTACAGGCAGAGCATGGAGCACAGCCCTCTAATGGCATTTACCTGGGGATATTGCTTCTTATTATTCTCTTGACATCCCCAAAGCCACAGCTTGTGGCTGTTTTTTCCCTGTCCTGTTCGTTAAAGTGTTTCTCTAGTTTGTGAGCTACTCCATATGAGTTCAATAAATCCCCCCTTTATCTAAGTTCACCAAAGCCATTGCGCTTGCTGACAACCTCCAAACTCTAACTGGGGTGGGTAAGCCAATGAATGGGTCAACTGTAACAAGAGTATTCATCCTCAAAATCCACCACAGAAAAATAGAAAGGAACCCTTTTGAATATTTATTTTAGATCTGAAGAATGATGACATCTAACGAGGTAGATTATTGGCATGCTCGTGCCTAGAATCCTAGCTATTCAGGGAACTTCGAGCATTATTGGAAGCCAGCCCAGAGAGAAAAGTCTGAAAAGGCGCCATCTTCAAAATAACGAGGAAAAGACCTGGCAGGAGGGATGGTTCAAGTGAGAGAGCCACCCGTGAGTGAGCAAGAAGCCAAACAAGCTCGAGGCTCTGAGTTCAAATCCTAGTACTGATGAACAATAACAAATAAAAAAAAAAGATTACATCTGGTCCCCTTTGAACAGGACAGCTTACCACTTTGAATGTCGGAACCTTTGGGGAAGCTGTGTGAAACATCTTGCTTCACAGAGGTATTTGGGTTCCATTTAAATAGTTATCTATCTAATGCTGGCTGTCATCCAGGACCAGAGGGAGATACTGAGCATGGACTGCAGCAATCCTTGGAACTAAAATGAATGTGTTCCCCCTAGATACGTCTCCTTTCGAGAGAAAAAGGGTAGCCCCAGGAGTGCGGCAGACCCCAGGGGCCCAGTGCACCTCGTGTTCTGGTTCTGATGTTGGAGCTGATCAGGTTTGGAGGATGAAGCCTTTTGACCTCCTGTGTGGATTCAGGTTGTTTGGCATCTGTCTTCTCCCAGCCTGAGTCGTCACTCTCCTGTGCTTCATTAATTCTTGCTGAGGGAGAGCTGGACACTGTGTCTGAATGTGTTGGGAAGCCCCTAACCCCTCAGCAATGTGTTACGGAAACATGTCAGGCTCCGCAGGCAGGCCTGTCCCTGGTAGTGAGAAGAAGTAAGATCTCACATTCAGCACAAACAAATCTGGTCCTCTTCCCATCTCTGTATATGACCTCAGAGCCCAGAGGTACTGCAGTAGGCCACCTGTTAGCAAAATGAACTCCCGGTGGCATTGCTGAAGTAGGAAAGCACATAGAAGGTACCAGTGGCCTTTGTCAAAGCTTTCATTTGGATCCCGCAGCAGTGTCTTTCCAAACAAAGCATGGCATTATCTGCCTAGAGTCTATCTCCTACACTAGACTGTAAACTTTCAGAAAAATTGGAGCTTTGGTTTTTCTTGCCTTTTGTCACATCTTAAAAACATAGCACTTAGCTCTGGGGGCTCACATCTATAATACTTGCTACAGAGGAAGCTGAGATCTGGTATCCTGCTTTGAAGTTGTCCTGGGCAGGCAAACTCAAGCGTGATCTCCACTTAACCTGTAAAAAACCGAAACTAGAGGTTGGCTCAAGCAGTTTGAGTGTCAGACTTGAGCAGACAAGAGCCAAGCAAGAGTGCAAGGACCCAGACTTTAAGCCATAATACCAACATAAAAAGAAAAAGAAAAAAAAGCTTTAGCACAGTATTTGGCACATAAAATATTTTTAAAAATACATGATGAACATACCTACTAGTTTTCAAACCTCAGTGAGGTTACTTAATCTCTCTAAAGCTATTCCCCTGCCCATACATTGGTGACACAAAAAAGGAACCACCATATAATTATTATGTTATAAAATATAACTGGTGTAAAAGCTTAGAAATGTCCATACTGGTATCATAATTGTTAATAATTTTATTTTAATGAGCCAGGCACTAGTGACTCACATTTGTAATCCTAGCTAGTTAGGAGGTTGAGATCTGAGGATCATAGTTCCAAGCCAGGCTAGATAGAAAACTCTGAGTCTCTTACCTCCAAATAACTACCCCAAAGCTAGAACTGATACTGTGGCTCAAGCAGTAGAGTGCTAGTGCTGAGTGAGAAAGCTAAGGGACAGCGCCCAGTCCATATCCAGAACTTTATGTACAGCTTTCTCTTTGTCCTTCTAACTCCTCCCCCCTCGCCTACCCTCTACCACCAGCCACTTCTTCATTGGATGATTCTTCTCTCTTCAACCTCTCAGTTGACCCAGGGCCCAGTGGTTTGTCTCTGTTTGTCCCCTCTTCCTCTCTATTTTTGCCTTCTTTCTGAGTGCTCTCATCTAACCACAGCTCTGTAACCTGTCAAAATCTTGGATAAGTCCAAATTTATATTTCCAGCCAAGAAATCTCTTTGGAACTCTAGAGTGCTATATTGAATGATCTTTTCACCATCTACCTAGGTCTTTGCTATCCATCTGAGGAATAAAAAGTCCCAAGTTCGATATAGAAATTGTCTTTCCCCTCAGTTAAAGGAAAGGAAAGCAGTCAAGCTTGGTTGGGCCTATTGATTTAGATGACATGTGTTCTGTGAACTACCTAGAGGGATTCATTGATTAATCGAGTAATTAATTCATTGATTCACTCCTTCAAATATTAATTAGTGACAATATTATGTGCTGAGTTCTATGCGGAGATTTTCATATCGACTTTTGGAGCTGCTTATCTAGGCACTAAGTTACTCTAGATTAAATTGATATCTTAGGAATCGTCTTTCTGTTTTTATCAAACACATCAAATGTAGAATTTCTGAATCACTCATTCCCAGGATCATTTTTCTGAAAGATGCCTAATCCTCTCCAAAATGGAGATATATCTGGTTGATATATGAGATCCTGGCAGCTTTATAAGCCAGGCCTAAGGGCCACTGAGTCTCATTCTGAAAGCTGAACTTCATCACCTAGGCGTCTCCCAGCCTCTCAGATGCCTCTGCTTGAAGTCATTATGTCCGTCTACCTGTCTTCCAAAGACAAAGAGGAAGCCTCACTCAAATGAACAAGCCTTCTCACCTTCTCCCTCTGGGTTACAAGAAGAAGCTATTTATGAGAGTTGTCTTCCCCACCCCCCGCCCCCCCGCCCGTGCCCATTGGGGAATTGCAGAAGATCAATTACGAGAGATGGACAATTTCTCTGGTCTTTCTCCCTCTTTCCACATATTAAATTGTCACCGTGTCAAATGTCTTGTCATCAAATACAGTGCTGCAAGGAAATTGCAATTATATTTATCAGTGGGGTTTTTTGTGGTTTTTTTTCCCCCCTCTGACCTTTGGATTTCATTCAGTCCACAGAGGATGCCTCTGGGTGGTTGAGAACATGTGTCATCAAAATCAATCGAGTGGCAATGCTGGACTCCCGTCGTCTCCTCTCTCCACTGCGGGAGAAGGAGTGGGGGGAGGGGGGAGTTCAGACATCAGAGTCAGAACTTCTTATGCCTAGGGCAGATAGCAAAGACCTTTGGCTTTGGTGCCTTTCATCCTGCAATGTCAGAATCTTCTAATCAGATAACCGAGGCCTTGTAAGTAATTACAACAGTGCCATATGGAGTTTTCCCTGTTTTCATTCTTTCTTGACTGTTGCTAATTTTGAGTTTCTGTCTCTGGACAATTTTTGTTTAGCTCTTGCAATCATAGCTCTTGTTTTCTAATCAATTTATCTCTCCATAAGAACTGCCTACTGTCAGAAGTAAAGACGGTATGAATCGCATGTTTAACCGCAATCCCTGCTCCCTCTTCTCCATCCTGCCCAGCCTGGGATATGAGCAAGGGACACCTGGCAGGTAGCACCAGCTGCTTCTCCAGCAGTGCAGCCTCATTTTCATACTGGAGAAAGCAAAAAATAATCAAGAAGGCAAATCTGCCATGAAAACCCTTCGAAAGCATTCCAAAGTTAAATGGAGCGTTCAAAACATAGTAGGTAGAGGAGACAGCCAGGTGCTCACCAGAATCTCAGAGTGGAAACTTGAAAAGTCAGATATCACAAGCAAGATGAGATGAAAAAAAAAAAAGTCATCCTTAAAGGTACAATATTCCTCAGAACTCAGGACTAAAAGTGTGCGTAAATCTTATTTAAGAGCATGATGGGGCTAGCAGCACATGAAATGGCATTTGGATGTGCATCCGTTGGAGATTATTAGCCCTCTTGTGATTTCTTCAATACAAAACAAAACCAAAAAAAAATCCAGCTCTGCTGTACCAAGCTGAACCTTTTCTTAGATTGATTTCTTCCTCATGAGCAAAAAAAGAAAAAGGTCATGGCAACTCCAAGTGTAAGATGTTCAAATATACAGTTTCAGAAACATCCAGTGAGTCATTTTCCAGACATTCCCATTTTGTAAAACATATGTATGTATATATGTGCAAATATATACATTTACATATATATGCATCTATATATGATATATGTGTGTGATATATAGATGCATACATATGATAATATCCATGGAGCTGAACTAATTTCTTCTTCCTTTTCAATTCTGATGATATCTCTCCCCAATTATCTTACTTTGTTTTTTGCTTAATTGTCCTTATCGACTTCTAGTACAATTTCAACTTGATGAAGATGGGTGTCTTTGTCTTATTTTTACCTTAGAGGAAAATCTACTATCTTTTGTGTGATGCTTGCTGTGGGCATTTGATACAGGGCCTTTATTCTTTTGTGGTGTATTCTGGAGTGTTACTTTTCAAATACATCTTCAATGTCAATATTAAAGAAGTATTTTCTTGTCTCATGATGGTCTGTAGGAAATCAGTCACACATTCATCAGCTCCTCACCTTTTGTAAACTTGATTCCATAATCACCAAACAATCTCTTGATTGTAGTTTTCTTTTCCTAATTGATTTTTAAAATATTTTATTGTTATTATATAGGTGATATCTAGAGTGGTTCTAGTTACATAAGTTAGGTAAAGAGTACATTTATTTTGTGAACAATGTTAGCCCTTCCGTTTTTCTCTCCCAGTTTTTCCTCCAGTCCCTACTGACAAGTTGTATAGTTCATTTTCAGTATAGTGTCTAGTGAGTACCACTGCTATATTTGTCCACTCATTGTCCCTAATGGATTTTAATTTTTTTCTTTTTCCTAACAGGCTGTTACCACATTTCAACAGGATTTTATTCTTTCCTTTTTTAAAAACAAACAAAAAGGGGCTGGGAATATGGCCCAGTGGTAGAGAGCTTTCCACATAAACATGAAGCCCTGGGTTCGATTCCTCAGCACCACATATATAGAAAAAGCCAGAAGTGGTGTTGTGGCTCAAGTGGTTGAGCAAAAAAGAAGCTAGGGACAGTGCTCAGGCCTTGAGTTCAAGCCCCAGGACTGCAAAAAAAATAAAGTTTTGCTATGTCAGGGAGGCTTTGAATTCACTATCCTCCTGATTCAGCCTCCTCCAATTGGCTTTGTGAGTATATGTTTGTTTACGTTATGTAACTGTGTTTTACATATTGCAAGGCTGTAGATCCCTAAGGCCATGGTTTCCTAGTCATTGTCGTGGTGACAATAAGAAAACCTTCCTGCACGCTATGCAGTACTGCCTCTAATTACAGCCCCTGCTTTTTGGGGAAAGAATGTGCTGGATGAATGACAGTCTTATTTCTTCTGGCACATTAATAAATTAGCCTCCCATTTTATATACTACATTCACAGTAGTTTCTGAACTGTCATTGGTAAAGCCTAGGTATTGGACCATAGAAATTCATTGGCATAATTCAGACTATTGAATTCTCATCACAGCCAGACTAATCCTTTACCTACCTTCCTTTACAGTGTGCTTCTCTTAAACTTTAGCATAAACAAGCTAAACTTATTAAAAAAAAATAGTCCAATCTTAGATCCCATAATGCAACTGTGCATGAAAGAAGGAAGACATGAGTCTACCTTCAGCATATAAAATATGAGCATTATAATACAAAACAGAAAGCAAGTATCCCCTGAAGAAGCATGAGAATGACAGACTGGCAGGAGGAAGAAAAAAACAGAGTGACTTCAAACTGAGGGAAGCAGGGTGGCAGCCTAGGAGAAGCTAAACCTAGGGAAACGGTGCTTGCCATGATTAAGTGAGCAGTGCTCTTATGGAGGGTGTGGAGTTCCATGAGTAAAACAAGGAAATTATCACTCAAGACTAGGGAGCCTTGAAGTTGTGAGCTTCTAGATCCTTCTACAACTACAGAACACCTGAAATCAAGATGCAATGACCGAATGTTCCATAGACCAGTTGGAACAGAATCCAAGTTCCCAATAGCGATGCCAGAACTTTTTCCCTAGTCCATGCTGAGTAAAAGAGATAAGCACATAAGTTTAGCTATAAACTATTCCTTTGTGCATAGGAATAAATAGCATTGCGGGAAACTATAGCAATACCTTGACATCAAGAAAAGACTATAATCTTTGAATCCTTTTCAGTTGAAGACATTAGCTTCTGGGAGAAATGTATTAAATATAAGACACCAGATAATGTTTTCAGAGCAAATTTTCAGAAGTCAGTACATTTTCATTAATGTCCGTGATAATATTTAGAGAGTACCCATAAGAGCTCTTTAAAAATGTAAATATCTCCTCATACTTCAGTACAATGGGGACAGGAACTGTTTAAGTCTATACAGATATTTGTGAGTTCTTTAGGCTGATCATAACTGTGAACATCCTTTTCTTATTTATCCCTGTTAGCAATATATGAATATCATCAAGTAGATAACTCTTGGATATAGAATTGGTATGCAAACCTAATCATCATTTTAACAGAAATCACTCCCTTATTAAATGGAAGGCCTATCCCACCTCACATTTAAATAAGGAAACTGATCTTTTATTCGTGATCCCATAGTCTGCCTGTGACTGATTTATCTAAAACAAACAAACAAACAAAAACAAAAACAAAAAACAAAAAATTGAACTCATCAGAAACTATTTGAAATTTCTTAAAAATCCTCTTATTTACTCCAGAGCTAAATTCTTTCTGAAACCTTGTGTATCTACTAAGTCTTTGTCTCTGTAGATAAGAAAGTTAGCTGTTAGTTGAGAAGAAATTCATAAGAAAATGTTCGAATCAGCTTAAATAACTTTCTAATGCTATTTAACTTTGGTACAACTTCAATGGAAATATTTCAACTCAGCATTTCAAATTCCACTGCCAACTCTCAGGTAATATTTCCCAGACTCAATCATACAGGCATGAAACACTGCAGCTCTATCTTCAAAGTCCTTTGAAAAATCTGTCTCATGATATCTTTAGAGAAAAATATTCCAAAATGAAATGAAGAACTTCATTTTCAGCTGAGATTTTTTTATTCTTCATCTGTCACCTTCTTAGGTATGGGATGTGAATTTTAAACTATTTCTCTTTTTGAACCTGTGCAGATTGTAAAAAGCTACATCCCCACTGAAAATTGGTTTGAGATAATTCTCTACAAAAAACTTTTGTCAAGGTATACAGTTGTTACTTTGGTTCACAATAGGGCCAGGAGAATGTAACATGTAATAATGGCTAATGCCCCTTTAGAAGATAGAAGCCCCTTTCTCTATTTACAAATATTTTAAATATATTTAGTGCTACACAGGCTGGAGCTGTTCATATTTTTTTATTACTGCACTATCTCAAAACCAAACAAATGAAAATACTTGAGGTAGCTTAGACTACAACTCAGACTATAAGACTGTTGAACTAAAACATTTAGACTATGTGGAAGGGAATAGCATACATGAGTAAGAATTTCACTACAATTATCACTATTGTGGGTGTCTTTGAGCCAGAAGGGAAATCAGTGCTTTAGGAAAGTATATTGTCCGAAAAATATTCCTGGGGACAGCTTTCTCTTAATATTTGAGTGATAACTGAAATTGATTTGAATGTATTAACAGTCTTTTCACAATATCAGATTTTCTTTTGGGTTGTTGTTGTTTAGAGAGCTTTATTTTGTTTTGTTTTGTATTTTGTTCCAGTCCTGGGGCTTGAATTCAGGGCTCCAGTGCTGTCCCTGAGCTTTATATACTCAAGGCTGGCATTCTGCCACTTGAACCCCAGCTCTATTCCAGCTTTTTGTTCCCTAATTGACAATAAAAGTTCCATGGACTCTTCTGTGGCATTGAACCACAATCCTCAAATCTCAGATTCCCAACTCACTAAGATTACTGGTGTGAGCCACCAGTGCTAAACTAAGCTCCTATTTTTAATTAAAATATTTTTAAATAATCTTTAAATAGCTGTACACAGGGATTATAATTCAACATATCAATTTATGAGTATAATGCATCTTGATCAATGTCACGCTTTCCATCATCCTCCCCCATTATATATAACCTTAAAAAAGACTGTTAGGCTGGTGGTTATGGCTCAGCAGTAGAGTACCTGCCTAGCAAGAATGAGGCCAGGCTCCAACAAAGTAAGGGTTAGTTACATGTCAGCTATCATGTTAATAATCTTGACCATAATAATGAAATGAGTGTCTTCTCACAACCCCTCCCCCCCAGTTCTCTTGTCATTTGTCCCTTTTTGTGTTTGTTAAGTAACAGCTACCCATGGGCCATTATGTCTTTTAAGGTGTTCCTTTAAAGAGAATTATTTCTCTACCACATCTACAGATACTGAGAAGGTAAAAGAAGTAAAAAGAATAAGGAGCGAAAACGGGGCAAACTCATTGATGTTGGATTCAGAGACCCCGGGGCCCTTAGCAATCAGCCCCTATTTTCCTGTCTGGCTATGCCAATACTGGGCTTGAACTCAGGGACTTACACTCTTGCTTGTTTTCTTTGCTCAAAGCCTAGCATTCTACCACTTGAGCCATATCTCCACTCCCACCCTTTGCTGGTTACACAGAGGTAAGAGTCTCTGCGCTTTGTCTGCCTGGGCTAGCTTTAAACCAGAATCCTGAGATTGAGTCACTGGCTCAGTTCCTATTTCCCCTGCCTGCCTTTATCCATGCTATTTGACATTGCCTTCACACTTTGACTTTGGGCTTGACTATGTGACTTTCCTTGGCCAGTGAAATGTTAGCAAAATTGATGCTAGAAAATACTTCATAGGCTGCTGGGTTCCCTCACTTGTAATAGTGAGTATATACCTAGGATAGTCCTAGCAAAGGATCACAATAGCTCAATAGCTATGTACATATGACCATATTCAATGATACTAATCTAAATGAATTCCAGGATATGGAAACTAGAGGTTATTTTCTTTTTCTTAGTGTACTGTATGCAATTATTTCTCCCCCCCTCCACCCTTGGGTTTACCTCTGTTGTCATTGGTTTTGGTTTTGGTTTTGGTTCCCTTTGTAGTATATACAATGATTTGGGGATGGGAAATGAAAACAGACATGGTGAAACATAGGACAAAGGGTGAACCGATGCAGCAGTGATACTCACATGACACTGTGTTGGAAATGAACTATACAATTTAGGGGGAAAGGGAGTCTGGGAAAGAGGGATAGAGGGAGAAAATGAGGGAGGGGTATCAATGTTCAGCAGGAATCATACTCAGTTTCTTATGTCAGTGTGACCCTCTGTACATCACCTTTTCCATACATGCATGAGCTATTTAATTCAGTTAATGCAATCATCCAGTTGCTAGTTTAAGCAACTGAGTTTGGAGGTTGGTTGTTATACAGTGATAGCTACCTGATCCTCACATACAGGGTATTTAATAATGCATGGGCTGTGTCTTACACAGTAGATTTTTAGCAACCTTAGGACTATATACAGTTAGAAAATGATAGCCGACAAAAGCATCCTGTACGTAAAATACAGAATTACTTTAAGTGGGTCTCAATGCTTACCATATAAAATGTTACCCAATTCCTGCTGGTAGTGACAGACCTAGCTCTGAACCAAACCATCTTATCATTAGAAAATGGCCATGGTCCTTCTGAGTAGAGTGACTGAACAGAGAGGCTGCTTTGCGTCAGGGGAAACAAAGGTTATTATTACCATCAAACCTGCATTCAGTGGGACTGGATTTTATACACTGAGTTAGGCTCTGCGAATGGAATCAAAGACCTCTGCACAAAATAACCTTTGAGTAACACAGCAGGACAGTATCTGAGCTTTTAGTGGCACTTATGATTTCTAAAAAAAAAGTCTCTGACCTGTGTGTTCTATTTAAGCTTGAGGAAAACGTGCTTGAGAGAACATGTCAAAGACAATTACATCTGAAAATTTAAGTTCGATGAAAGATGTCATCGGAACCCTAAGAATGACTAGCGATTTGGATCGCAAAAATCATTTATGCCAACTCCATCCGATTCTTGTCTTGAATTCCCTCCAGGAAAACCCCAGCATGTCAAATGCTCTTCTGCTAGACACATCCACGAATAGAAACCCTCATGAGAAATTGTACCACTTAGGAAATTTTTGTTTATTAAGATGTTTAGCCATAGATAGAGTCTTTCATAATTGGTTTTTAAGCTCTTCTCTGTCCAAGTTCCAAATAGGAGAAGACAGCAGTTTTCCTCCCCCAGCTTCACTGAAGTCCTTTGTTTACCAGGCTAAATGTGTCAGCATTCTTTACATGCAATTAGCAGATATGATTCCAGCTACCTCAAGCACGCATGAATGTTATTGGAAGGATGTGAGGGTCTTTAAAAGAAATCCCTGGAAGAAGCAGGTTGGAAAACTAAACGGGCCCAAGGTGGCTTTCTGGAGCTAGGAAACAGGAAATGCAAATGCTATTTCTATTTCGGGGAGCAGTTTGATTAAGCTGCCCCAGTGGAGTTAAATTCTCTCTTCCTCCCAGCTCTTTGTCATGCTGTTCCAGGAGGAAGCCATTGCCTAGTGCTTATGGTAAGAACGAGGGGGGTGGGACAGTGGATTTGTGGGCACTATTGAAAAAGGAAAATGGGTACAGAATGGGCCAGGACAATACATTTTGAAAAGCTAATGCTGAGTACAGCTGTTTCATCATCACGAATAGGCTTTGGTCCTCTCTCCCTTGTTCCCATAATCCATCCAATGTCCATGAATAGTGTAGGCACACATAGCTCTTCCATTTTCAACAGCCCTCTCACCTGGTAGCTGATGGACTTGGAAATAGGAGACACTGTCTTTAGATGTGAGGAACTTTTATAGAAAAGAACTTGTATTTCTCTTGTACTACACCTTACCTATGGATAAATATTTTTAAAATTGTAGTATACTGGCCACCTCAGTGGGAGTTGAACCCACAACAATAAAGTCACCAGCACCCTGTCAACTGGGCTAGGAGTCTTTAGGTGTTCCCCACCATTTTGATGATGAAGAACAGCACTGGGCTTCCGTAAGGCTGGGTTTTTAAAGGCAAAAGCCACCTAGGTGTTCACATACACCACCTGCAGGTGATCAGGCCAGTTAGGCAAAGCAAGCAAGCAGGTGTACAGAAGCAGAATTGGTGGTTAGTGATTACAAATAGCAATTAAGCAAGTCAAATACTCTCTTGGTTTAATTCTTGGTTCAGGGGTGTAACTGGCATTTACTGCATACCCATTTAACTCCTTAACTTACCTGAAATGTCTCTGTCTCTGGAATTGTATGCTGGCCTTCCTCATTCCTTTCTTTTACAAAGGTCAAGCAGTCCTAGGTCAAGCTGCTTTTGGCTCCTGTTATTCCGCTTAGGTTTGCCCTTCCCCAGGCCCACTACCTTGCCTAAGCCTGCTGTTTCTAGGGACTCAATAAGGTGGGCTCCTCTGCACCATTCACTTGGTTTCCACAAAAATAATAAATACCAATTCCCTATGAAATATAATTCACCAAGAAAGGTTCTGCTAAGGGATATGTTTGTAGAAAACAAAAAGCATATGATGAGCCTAAGTGAGCTTCGCTTGAGGAAAAGTTATGAAAATTGGATGGAATATGACTGTATGTTGGAGAGGAAAACACATGCCAAATAGGCACTCTACTACAGATCATCAGCCTAGAAATTGTTTTTGAGATCCAGAGATTTACTGATTTGGGCCAGCAGGGGGGAAGCGGATCAAATGGTATCTTATACATAACTTAAATCATCTTAAATACCCATTCGAGAGACTTCTTCAAGTTCTCTCCTGGATGGTGCTGCCTCCTGTAGCTATAGCTGCCATTTTGCCCTCAGCACAATGGTGCCATCCCCTGCCACATTCGGATGCCACCTATTTACCAGTGCAACCCGAGCTTGCATTAACCATCGTGGCCACCTCATCATCTCACTGAAACAAAGTGTAAAGTTACAGAAGACTTAAAAACTCAGCTTCCCCTTTACATATCTAGGCCACGTTCTCCTCCTACCATGTCCATATTTTTCTCTATCTAGAACTGACTCTCCTGCTTCCTGTTGTTGCTTACTTGTTGGGGGTAAAGGGAACTTTTAGGTAGATAGAGATCAAAAATGGAGGCCATAATACAGGCCCCATCATGATGCTTTGTTCCCATAGTTCCTTGGGTTTCTGCTCCCACATATACCTTAGCCATAAAGGAGCAAGTAGGGAAGTAGGAAGATCCACTCATCCTGGTAAATAGATGGACAGACACACTTTTAAAAGTCTAAATCTAGAAGAAAAGATATTTTGTTTTCCAAATGTCTATTTCATGGCAACTTATAAAAAAAAAACATGACAATGATTTTGATTTCCCTTCAAGCAAAACTTATAAAGCTCAGATGCCTTTTGTACTTCCTGTCCCATCACTTAAAACAAGGGGGTCAGCTGTCTTTGAACCCAAACCATTTCCATTTGAAAGCTAGAGAATCTGCCTTATCTCCAAAGTCTGCCTTTGGGCTGCTGTTCAGATGGTATCAGCTGGAACAAACAAGCTGAGATTGCATTTGCTGTTTTTCTGTGCTAATCTCAAGAACAGTTCCAAAAACGGTTTGTCAGCAGCTGAACTGCATACCGAATCTGTGGGCATGTACATATTTCTCTTCACAAGAAAATCACTTTTTTAAGTTTCTTGGAAGTTGATTACAATGAGCTTCCCCCCCCCCTCACTCCCCAGAAGTAAGATATATATCAGAATTTATCGTGTTCTGCTTTAGAATGTATTCCTAAACAGCTGAAGACATGCCTCAGCACTAAGGAAAAAGTGTAGAAGGGCCAAAATAAATGTGAAAGGTGTAATTCAAAAAAAAAAAAAAATCTTGGCTTCCAGCTAGGTGTTAGTGGCTAACACCTGCAATCCTAGTCATTCAAAAGGCAGTCTGTTCAACAAATGGTGCTAAGAAAAATTGATTACATACGTGCACAAGACAAAAAATAGAGCCCTATCATTTACCCCATACAGAAATCAACTCCTAAGACCTAAAGACAGGATTTGAAAGTCTATAACACTAATAGAAAAACATGGTGAAAATTCTGGAAAATATAGACACAAGCAATCCCCCCCCCTCTCTCTCTGCCAGTTCTGGGGCTTGAACTCAGGGCCTGAGCACTGTTCCTGGCTTCATTTTGCTCAAGGCTAGCACTCTGCCACTTGAGCCACAGCGCCATTTCTGGCTTTTTCTATATATGTGGTGCTGAGGAATCAAACCCAGGCCTTCATGTATGCAAGGAAAGTACTTTACCACTAGGCCGTATTCCCAGTCCCCCAGTATCCTTATTTCATTGGCAATGTCAATGGGAATTTCCCTGGTTTGGTGAATGAATTTGAACAGACTTCCTCTGTTCAAATAATTTTTATCTGAATGATCTTTAAAATAAAATAGCATTCAAGATGAAGAAGCCAGGACTCTGAATGATTCTAATACAAAGCAGAAAAAAAAAAAAAAAAACATCAAAACTTTCAGGCAGGCGGCTCATACCTGTAATCTTTGTTACTCAGGAGACTGAGCATCTGAGAATCACAGTTTGAAACCAACCCAGGGAAAGAAAACTCTGTGAGCTTCTTATCTCTAATTAATCAGCAAAAAAAAAAAAAAAAGCAGAAATATGACTCAAGTGGTAGAGTGCCAACCTGGAGGGGAAAAGCCAAGTAAAAGGGCAAGGCTCTGAGTTCAAGCCCCACTACCAGCATACACACACACACACATAAAATCTTTCTGACCAATAACTAAAAGAATAGCGAAACATTGCTGCCTGGCATAATTGAGATCACTGGAATTTGATGCCACCACTGGTCACTTTTTACAAGAGGAGTTTTCTGTTGTCTCCATGGAACAAACTAGCTGATAGCCTCTGTGAGTCATTGCTATGGTAGGCCTTAAGTACAGAGAGAAGGAAGATCAAAATGCACAGGTTTATAGTGTGCGGAAGAAACAGAAGAAGAGGTAATCAGACACAATTGCTCTTTTTTCACAGCATACTCTGCCTTTTGATTGATTCACAGATCATATTTGTACCATGCTGTTCATTAACATATTTAACATATTTATTGAGGAATAATTCACATAGGTAGAAACTCACCCATTTTAATTCAACAATCTTTAGTAAATTTATAATTTTACAAGTATCATCATTCATTGTTCAACTTTTTTATCCTCCTTCAGAGGGAAGCTCTTGGTTCTTAAAATTTCTTATCTTGGCCCTTGGGTTACAAGTATTATCATTTTATTTCTATTGGTTTCATTCTCAGGCAAGCTATTTCTTAGTGTAATGACCAATGATTCTAGCAAAAATACATAACCTCTTTTCTAGTTTTTGCACAGTCACCACTTAAGCTTGAACCTAGTTATTGTGATTGGCCAAGACTGGGTCACATGCCCACCCTGGAACCAATCAATTTAATGAAGAGCATGACTTGGTCTCCCATTGGATGTACCTGAAGTGCATGAGCACACTCCACTGGCAGTATGGTCAGAGAATATGAAAACAGACATTGCCTTTCTTATTACTGGATGGAGCAACTGCTGATGAGGAGGGAACAGCACTCCACAGGAAAGCTGATTGGAGGGATGTTACGCCTTTCCTTTTGGATAGTTTGTAGTATCTGTCACAGAGCAATCTGTATAGATAGGAAGTGCTCAGGAAAAACCTGTCTTGATTATGGACAGTCTAAAACTTAAACCAGAAAAATAACTAAAGGCTTGGCATTTATTTTATTCTTTGGAAAGGGCTGTGCAAATGAGAAAGATAACATTCTATGGAGCCAGGCAACAGTAGCTCACACCTGTAGTCCTAACTACTCAGGAGGCTGATAACATAGGATCATGTTTCAAAGCCAGTCAAGGCAAGAAAGTCCATGAGAATCTTATCTCCAATTAAGCACCAAAAAGCCAAAGTAGAGCTGTGGCTCAAGTGGTGGAGCACTAGCCCTAAGCAAATAAACTCAAGGACAGTGCCCACAACCTGCAAACACACACACACACAGACACACACACACACACACACACACGGCCACAAGTTAATAGTAGAATGTTCACTTTAAAGGCCACATGTGAGTTTTATGGTCAAGTAATAGCTGGAGGTATGTGGGAACTCAAAAACTGATTAAATCAATTCAGTGATTTATCATAAGCTGTCAAAAGGACCTAGTACTTTGTAATTCTTATTAAAATAGTTTTTCAACCTACATAAACTTTTATGTGTAATAAAAAACACTTAAGCAAAAATTCAAATTCTTTGTAACAAATAATTCAGAAGCAATGAATATAGTTAGTGGGAAAGGCTAGGATTGAAAGTTGCAAAGGAACAATGTATTTTAAAGTACACTTTCTGCTTAATTTCATAAACACAGTATGGATGCTGGCAAATTTTAGATCCATACAAATTTTGTTTCCTAGTGACTTTTCAGGTTTTCTTCCTTGAAACAAACTTTCAAGAATGACGTGATACTTCTTTCTGTTACTTTGCTGCAATGTGACTATTAAGACTTTGTAAAAATGTGCCAATTAGGTTGTGAACAGCCACAACAGAAGCATTAACTTTCTCAGCTATATTTCCTAAAGTGCACTTTATGTTATGATAGAGACAGATATTATGAAATAAACCTGAGCACTTATATGAAATGTCCAGTTTTCCAGTTTTTATCACAGTGGCATAATTAGAGCTCCAATTTATAGCATATTTTTTAGGGTTGCTGATTAATTATACAGACCTCCTGATGTTTTATATTCATTTCAAGTTTGTATCTCTCTGCTATTTGACCACCACAAAAAGAATATCCTTCAATTACTTATTATTCAGGTTTCAGGTTACCTAATTTCAAAATAGAATTTCCTACTCACATTATTGTTTCATAAATCATGATTATTTATAAATGTTAATTATTGTGTTCCTTAATTTGGGGCCTAACTCATTCTCATTCACTCTCTGTCTCTGTCTCTCTGTCTCTCTGTCTCTCCCTCTCTCATTCTTGCTCTCTTACTCAAAAAGGTTTCCAAGAAAGTTCCTATTGTCTACCCAATGAAAACACACTTAATACTTATATATCAGTTAATCTGAAATATTGGACACATCAGCAAAGCATGCTTTGTCAGGGAAAATGATAGCCAACCTAATTTTTTTAACTGAGGAAATTTGATTTGAATATTTGGTCTCTGTGTATGTTTTGAGAAACAGCACACAGCATATTTACTTTATTGCTTATATTCACCAGTTTCTTCGAGGTTACTCTACTGTTTTTAATATTTATACAAAAGTCTCATTTTGCAAGGTTTTCGAAGAGTGATATGTTATTAGAGAAGGATTTTCCAGAAATATCTCTCTCTCACACACACATACTCACAGACACACATGCGCACACATACTATATATAATAATACATATAACATAATAAAACTATAATATATCCTAATATATTATGTATTATATATTTGATATATATTTTATATCTTTATGTATAATATTATATGTGATAATATATAGTTCAGATTGTATCCTGTTCTTTTTTTATTTTAAGTAGGTCAGGTTCACAAATGGCCTATTCTCTTCCAGCCTTTTCCCTCCCATCCAAACCAAAGTCCCTTTATCATTGGCATCTCTAAATTGCTGTCTTCTTCTGCTCCACCAAGATGCTCTTAATAATAAGAGCTTTTTCCTCCATTCTTGTCTTCACTTTTCCTGTCACCAACTTTCCCTTAGAATTAGGAAAAAGTACCCTGCAGATGTAGACTATTAAATAGGAGAGTACCCATATATTAAGTCTTTAAATGCTCTGTCGTCATGCTAATTATTTATGGAAGCCCATTACCTGGGTGACTTCACAGTTCTTTGTGGATGGTTTGCCTGCAAAGAATAAAGACTCTTCCTTGAAAAAGAAAGCACTTCCTTTGCCATCTAGGGAAAAGTAGTTGAGCGTAATAGTTGAGAAAAGATTGTTGCCAGGACTTGGATTGATCGTGGATATTGCTCTTGTATGAAATAGACACGTGAGTCCTTGATTGAGCTTTATAAAACACAGGAAATATAGCTTCTATACCTTCATGGCTAAAAATCTTCATAACATTCTTCTAATTCCAAGACAGTGATTTCCTATTTTAAAAAATAAAATAGGGGTTTAGGAAAGCCATAAGTTTTTTAAAATAATAAGCATAATTGCATTTGGGGGAGAAGAATGTTATAATTCATTTCATATTCTTAAAAAATAGCTGACCTCTACCCATCCACAAAGAAAGAAAGAAAGAAAGAGAAAGAAAGAAAGAAAGAAAGAAAGAAAGAAAGAAAGAAAGAAAGAAAGAAAGAAAGAAAGAAAGAAAGAAAGAAAGAAATGAGGGCTGGTGGCTCATGCCTGTAATCCTAACTACTCAGGAGGTTGAGATCTAAAATTTGGTTCAAAGCCAGCTCAGGCAGACAAATCTTAGAGATGCTCATCGTCAATTAACCAGACAAAACCAGAAGTGGAGCTATGGCTTAAGAGGTCGAGTGCCAGTCTTGAGTAAAAGTGCTAAAGAACAGCATCCAGGCCTTGAATTCAAGCCCCAGTCCTGACACGCGCATGTGAGCACACACACACACACATGCACAAGCTAGGAATCAAGATTCTAATACCAAGAAGTATCACCAGCTTCTCTGATATTCTTTAAGAATAAATGAATTTTAATTTTTTTTTAGTTTTTACTGTTATTATAAAGGTGATATACAGAGTCATTATAGTTAAGTAAGTCAGGCAGTGAGTCTATTTCTTTTTAGACAATGTTACCCCTTCCCTCAGCTCACTCTCTCCCAGGTTTTCCCTCCTGTCCCCACCCACAGTTGTATAGTTCATTTTTAACATGGTGTCTGGTAAGGGCCACTGATGCATAGTAAATGAATTTTAATCCAACAATTGATGTATTTGCGATTTGCCTCTTGCGATGATATGAGGACAGAGAAAAGTGTAATACCTAAGACTTGATTTTGAAAATTCTTGGGCCAGATAAAGTGATGCTGTGTTGACGCAGCATGTGAGATAAATACCACGTTGGTGGTTTCCATGGCCTTGGGAAGTCAGGAATTGATAAGAGCCAGACCTGCCCAGCTCATGTTGATAGTCAGAATGTTGTACAAGTAACTTGACCCCGGGAGCACCGTTGACATAGATGTGTCTTCACAAAGTAAAAGATTTGTACTTGTCCAAGTAGTTAGATGACCTCGTACACAAATATTAGTAACATTCCTTCTGAGAACCTAGAACAGAAATCTTACTGTGGTGCTAGAATCCAGACAGCCAATGGTACCTAGGTAGAATATAACAGTTCAGGTAAACTTTCATCATGTTCATTTTTAGGGATACAACTACTTTAGCAGGTGGAGAGTGATTTCTATCAATCACAGAATGATGAGGTTTCCTTCACTCAGTTACTTTAATTTTAAGCTTTGAGCCATTAGAGTAAAATATTGAGTGAGGGTTATGATAATGAATCTAAAGGTAATTACATGAACAATATTTTAGCTACCATTTATTAGTTGCTGTACACAACTAGAGCTATGAAAAATTGCATAGGTTTTGCTCATAACTGACCTTGTCAATAATCTTATGAGATGACAAATTAGAGCCCAAGGAGGTTAATAGTCTTTCCAAAGTTCCATGTCTAGCAAATAGGGAGGCAAAGGTTCAAGCCTCCTTGAACAAATATGGTAGAAAAGTGTGAGTCTGCCAAGGAGGTGAGAAAAACCTTGATTGTGTGACCAGTAATGTGATCCTGACACACTGTGTTTTCTGAAGAGGCAAAGATGTACAGGGGAGAAAGGCAAAGCAGAGATATTTACTTATTTTTTTTTTTTTTGAGGAGGAGGAGTCTTGGGGCTTGAACTCAGGGCATGGACACTATCCCTGAGTTTTATTTTGCTCCAGGCTTGTGCTCTACCACTTGAGCCTCAGCTCCACTTCTGGCTTTTTTGGTAGTTTATTTTAAGAGTCTCAGCCTTTCCTGCTCAGGCTGGCTTTGAACCACTATCTTCAGATCTCAACCTTGTGAATGACTAGGATTGCAGGTGTTAGCCACCAGCACCCAGCTAAAAGCCAAGATTTTTTTTTTTTGGCCAGTCCTGGGGCTTGAACTCAGGGCCTGAGCACTGTCCCTGGCTTCTTTTTTGCTCAAGGCTAGGACTCTACCACTTGAGCCACAGCACCACTTCCTGCTTTTTCTGTATATGTGGTGCTGAGGAATGGAACCCAGGACTTCATGTATTTGAGGGAAGCACTCTACCACTAGGCCACATTCCCAGCCTCAAGCCAAGATTTTTTTAACTGGGCCTTGACTATGGTGACTTGTCATGATGTGTGCATGACCTTCATTTCATCTCTTGGAACCATTGTAATGTTATAAAGAAATGGCATGAAGCAAACAAGGACCCAATCTGAAATTAACAAAAGGTTGAGAACTAGGAACACAATACAATTAAACATTTTTACCTAACATCACCAATATCAAGAATTGTATTTGTAGAAACTCCCTCTTTTTGCTAAATTATACAATCCCTATATAGGGATTAATTAATTTAACTTAATCGTTTCTAATTAATAAATAATACTGTCTTCTAGGCATAGCAATTACTTAGGGGGTACATGAACTTTGGTGGTTCCAACTTCTAATTAATTTGTATACATTCTTTACTCTTTGCATGTGCAAAGAGTAGAGGCCTATTATAGGAAACATTTTTTTAGTATTAATAAAAGTTATTTTGACAAGTAGAATTAGAAAGGAATATATATATATATATGCTCTTTATTTATAACCAAAGATCTAATGGCAAGTTTAATGACAGTCTCTTACATGTGGGTTTCTTCTTGTTTAAACTAATTTCCTATATTTTCCCATACTTCACAATGCCACAATAGAAAGAGTGTAGAGAAACTTAAGCTTCAGATTCCTTCTCATCTCTTATTAACTCCATTGACCTTGGATACTTTAATTTATTTTCTCTGACTATTTTAAATTTTTAAAAATGGGGATAATACTATTCTCCAGAAGATACCTGCACTAAGTTATAAAACTATTCTTTTACAATCTATTCCAGGATCCTAAGAGACTGTTATATGGAACTGCTGGCATGCATTTATTTTAATAAGCTGCTCTGATTGTAAAAGTAATGTTACTTATTATGACACTTTAACAAAAGCACAAGGAAATATAAACAATAAAATGAATTACCTTTCTCCCTCTCCTTTCCTTTATGTTCACCATGTCTGGTAGATTTATGTTGAAATTATCTCAGGTCATAAGTTCTCAGAAGAAAGGAATTCTAAATCTTGTTTTAATGGAGACACAGCATTGTGCATAAATTAAACACAACAATTGAAGAAATAAATTGTAGTCTAAAACATATCCAAATATGTCTTTTTTCTTATTTCCTTCTTCCTAAAATATGACATTTTTAGTGTTCTATGCCTACCATGTGAACAAATAAAAGAGCAAAGTTTCACCAGGCCAGTAAAAATATTTCCGTAACTATTGTAATGTGGTCCTGAAGAATAATTAGGATTAACTCTGAGTTTCCTAATCCTCAGCTAGTCCTAAGAAGTTCATTAGGGTTTTTGTTTCCAGGTTATTTTCTAGGGCTTTGAAAGTGTTGTTCAGAGAAAGTTAGACCTGCATCAGACCAGATTAAACAAACACAAGTTCATTTTCTCTCCAGAGCAGTGCTGTAGGCAAGGGCAGAGGGGTCAAGACTACCAGTTGTTCTTCAGATGGATGGAGCACACGGGGTGTTCAGTGGTTTATTAAACCCAAGTCTTACGACAGAAAGCAAATTATCTCTAAGAGAACTTTGTCACCAGGGTACCTGTTCAATAGTGATGTCTCTCGCTGCCACACAGGCCGCACAGAAAGATCAATGACACGTTTGTTTGAAATTGCCCTCAGAGCAGGTCTCTTCATGAAGTCCTGTGTTGAAATTTAAAATCTGAAACATCTTATTTTTTCCTTAAGATGGCAGCAAGACTATCTTCTGGGTTTGTCAACGACTTCTCCGTAAATTGCACATTATCACAAAACAATTCTTTGTTCTATAAATCAGGATATTTTGCTCCTTCCTTTCATGCTCAGAGTTTCAATATGTCTTTTGTTTGTTTGTTTTTGGTGCCAGTACTGGGGCTTGAACTCATGACCTGGATTCTGTCCCTTAGCTTTTTTGCTCAAGACTCATGCTCTACCACTTGCGCCACAGCTCCAGTTTGGGCTTTCTGATGGTTAATTGAAGTTAAGAGTCTTACAGGTTTGTCTGCATGGGCTGGTTTTGAACTGTGATCCAGTCTGTCTCCTGAATAGCTAGGATTACAAGCCTAGACCACTGGCACCTGGTTCAGTACATCTTTTGAAATAAACTTGTAAGATTGAGCAAATGCCAGTTCAACATTAAAATTAGATCAGATAACCAGGTAATTCATACCAGAACAAGTCCCCCCCCCCAACACACACACACAAACACTTCAGAGAAAAGTTTTGGTATTACTGTCAGGTAAGTCTGGAGCACATGGCTGGGCCCTCTCAAAGTCCATGATACCTCTGTCGCTCACAAGTTACTTTTCCTCTTGGAAGTTTGCACATTCATGCCTTCTCTCTGTCTCTTCATTGTCATCTCTCCATCCTTTGGTAGTTTTACTGTGTATTGAGTGTTGCATTCCAAAATTATACTGTATTGCTGTGACTTCAAGGACAGGCAAGGTCACTGCCACCCTTAGAAATGCTTCAGCCTCAAGCATAAAAGCTCAGAAAATCGTGGAGTTCTATGATTTGGGGTCTAAGCCTCCTATAATTCTGGCTATACTTTTGAAATCAAAATAAGCACATGATTGCCAAGAGTAACAACCCAAAAAGGGATAGGATCAGAAATCTAGTTCAATCCGACAAATAAACTGACTTGAAGAATAACTTCATCTCAGACAAATCTTCATTCCGTTGTTAGCCTGTTGAGGCTTACCCATGATCAGAGTTGACTCCGTAGTTCACTGTTAAGGTGTCACAGGCAAAGACTCCTTTTGAAGTGCACCTTCGCAACAGTTGGAGGAAAGAGCTGCATCTTGTACACTAAGGGACAGGAGCTAGTAGTGATCATGGGAGGTGATGCTGGGCCCACCCCCTAGAAGCACAGCCACTTCTCCTAGCCCTGCCCTCTTTAAGCCCCACCCTCTCCAAACCCCACCCTTTCCCAGCTCATTTTCTGAGTCCCAAAGGGGATTTAGAAAGCAGTTGGTCACCTAGGACCAAAACCTCTAGTGATCTCATGGCTTGATACCAATTGTGAGTTAAATATTGTCTCCCCCACCCCCCACCCCCCACAATTTCTTAACATAGAACTTCAAAATAGGACATCCTTGGGAAATAGACTTTATTTATTTATTTATTGAAGATATGACCAAGTTGAAATGAAGCCATACAGGATTAATGTGGGCCTTGACCCAGTAACCAATGTTGTCCTAGTGAGAGGGAAATTTGAGAACAGACAGTTGTGAAAGGATGATGAGAGAACCATACTATCATGGAGAGAGAGGATAGAGCAATGTCTCTCCACCGGACAAGGGAGAGCCCAGGTGGCCAAAAGCCACCAGAAGCAAGGAAAGAAAAAGTAGGGGCCAGTTTCTCCCCAGGGCTCCTCTCAGCAACTACCCTTGCCTTCCTGTTGATTTCTGACTTAACACCTGCCAAAGTGTGAGGGGATCAGCTCTTGTGGTCTGGCTTTATTGCTGTGTTCTCCTTCTCTCTGCCCACTGTGAGGGGGTGAGGGGGAGGGAAGAACGCTGGAAGGGGTGAGGGGCATGGATTACAACATTGCCTGCAAGGCTGCCCCATCCCTGCTATGTCCTCAGCAAATGGTATTGGTTTAGAGTAAGGGCTCCCAATCTCAGAGGTAACCGGGGACCTGGTAGCAACTTGGTGGGAGTTCATCTGCTCCAAAGGGCTGCTTCTCCTCTCCTTCATCCCACCATTGCCCTGAAAGGGCGTGTTACCAGACTTGCCCTTTGTTCCATCTGTTGTAATTAGCAGGAAAGAGGTTGTTATGTGAAACCTCTCATTAAGAGACTATCAGGGGCAGAACAAAGCAAACATATTGGCTTTAGGCAGTCCTTGCTCTGGCTTTATGATGGAGATTCCTATCTTAACCAGTCTCCTTCTGGGGCATCACTACTGGCTTCTTCTCATAGTTCCACCATCTTGCCAATTTGTGAGAAATGGCAACACTTGTAGATTCAGTATTTAATGAAACACCAAATTTTAGCTCTTCAGGAATATTAGCCTCCCTTAGAGTGTGTAGATCTATTGTTGTGCCTTTACCTTTAGCCTTTTAATTTTAGGACATGTGTTCAGAAACCTATCTTTTATAAAAATCAGGCAAATCTAATTACAACTCTGTGTGTGTGTGTGTGTGTGTGTGTGTGTGTGTGTGTGTTAGGACTGAGGTTTGAACGCAAAGCCTTGTAATTGCTAATCAGACCCTCTACCACTTAAGCCATACCTCCAGATCAATTTTGCCTTGGTGATTATTTTGAATAGGGTACTATACTTTTTGTCCAGGGGCAGCTCTGAACTATCATCCTCCTATCTAAGCCTTCTGTGTAGCTAGGATTATAGACATAGACCACCATGCCAGGCACTCTGATATATTTTAAATTACACATTCTTTTAAGTGACCTATATTATTATCCTATCTGACAACATTGAAAATTATTTAAAATGTAAGAGCTGGAAACTTTTATTTTCTTCATTTCTTTGTTGAGAGGATATTGTCTGTCCTTTGCAGAATAAAAGTGGGTTACCAAGTTGTAACCAAAAGGAATTTAATTTATAAGGGAAATATTTCAGAGTGACTGAATTGCAAGCAAGGATGGCCTGTCTCCCTCCCCAGTGGTTGAACTTCCATGCAGAGCTGGTCACAAAAATCAGAGGTTGTCATCTTGGGATAAACTTCCTCTTTAAGGTGATAGAATATTATGAAGTTGGCAGCTTTTGTCATCTGTTACCAAAGCCCCCAAAAAGAAAAGATCAGCATTTTTAAAGGTCCCTTATCCCCAGACTAGTTTTGATTTATAGAACTGACAAGGTCAGCTCTTCAATAGCTGTAACCCAGAGCCTCACACAACAAAGGAAGGAGGGAGATTCAATTTATCTCATAATTTCAGGTATGATCCTATCTTTTATGCATCTGAACTGTCCAGTGATGGTGTAGAAACACCTGCTTCCTTAACTTGTGGCTAATTCAATATGTTGTAAATAAGAAGACCTCCTTCCATGTAGTGAAAACTAAGTTGTATGTCACAACTTTATGTTTATTACTTACTACTTTAGCAACATTGACTTTTCTCTGATCTTATCAGTGATTTTTTTTAAACTCAGTAGGTCAAGACTAACCTATTCTAAGTGAGAGGCTGATTTTACAGTTTCAATTCTTTTTATTTAGTTCTGTCACTATTCATGAGCATTAGGATGAATGCAAAGTCTAATATCAAGCTAGAAGCTATAAGTCAATAGTCTAAAATGGGAAACTTAGATGAGATGGAACACAAAGACACTTTAAAATCTAATCACAAGCCAGGCACCAAAGGCTCATGCCTATAACCCTAGCTATTTAGAAGACTGAGATCTGAGGATCGCAGCTCAAAGCCAGACCACACAGGAGAGTCCAAGAGACTTTTGAACCACCGAAAAGCCAAAAGTGGAGCTGTGGCACAAGTAGTAGAGTTCCAGTCTTGAGTGAAGAAACTAGGTGACAGTGTCTAGGCCCTGAGTTCAAGCTCCAGTAGTGCCTGCCTCTGTCTCCCTCCCTCTCGCCGCCTCTCAGACATACACAGACACACAAACACAAAGAAATGAAGCTTTGAGGCATTTTATTATAAAAAGTAAGTACATATATACAGGAAAATAATTTGTTCATTTGCTTGGGGTTTTTTTTTGGTTCTTTTTTCAGCATTTTTTGTTTCTTTGTTTTGCCAGTCCTGGGGCTTGAACTCAGGGCCTGGGCACTGTCCCTGAGCTTCTTTTTGCTCAAGGCTAGCACTCTACCACTTGAGCCACAGCACCACTTCTGGATTTTTCTGTTTATGTGGGACTGAGGACTCCAACCCAGGGTTTCATGCATACTAGGCAAGCGCTCTACCACAAAGCCACATTCCCAACCTCACTTAAAAAAATAATATCTCCCAGTTTTCTTGGTATATCTCCCAGTTTTCTTGGTGTCTCTAACTAGGCTCCCTATCTTATTCATCTATGTATTTTTCTACCCCTCTCTTCCTAGTCATGTTGAAACAGGGTCTTCTAAAACCCTTCCTGTTCTACTATTCATATCTGTCAAGGAAAGCACTTCCTTCCCAGCAGGGAATAGATGTTTGTCACTAATTTTAGGACCTGAGATTTACTGTCACACTTACTATTCCGCTGAAGTCATAAGTCGTGCAATATTTTAGCTTTTTTTTCTTTTTAAGTTCAGTGTTTGTATCTCATTAAAAATATATCGGCTGACATAGTTTAGAAATGAATGTGCTTAATAATTCCTCATTTAATGTAAGCCTCTCATCTAGAAAAAGTACTTTCAATGAGAAAGCAGAGTCAATCAATGGACTTTTTTCCAAGTCCTCATTCGCACTTTAAAAACTAATGGTGATCTACAAGCTTTCTCTTATTGTAATGTAGTTAGAGCTTACCAAAGAGAGAGAAATGGTTATGACTGGTCATATATATATATATATATATAGTCACTCATATATATACATATATATGTATATATGTATGAGTTGTTACAATCAAATATTGAGACAGTATTTAACAAGGCAAGGATTGACATTATTCAACAAATATGAAATTTCCCACATCCCAATAATGTATATGCAAATGAAGACAAAGAACTTAAATAAAGATGTGGCAGCCAAGTCATTCAGCCATGAACCCTAATTTGAAAAATGACAGAATGACAGAAATAATTTCTGAAGACTCATATGAGATAACATTCACCCTTTTGGGTTTATTTTCTTTGATTGCAGAATTACCATTTCTGAAGATGGAAACCTCAGAATCATTAATGTGACTAAATCAGATGCCGGAAGTTATACCTGTATAGCCACTAACCATTTTGGAACTGCCAGCAGTACTGGAAACTTGGTAGTGAAAGGTAATGGCTTCCCCAAAGAATTCATGGGTTTATATATATGTCCTCATTTCTAATAATGTCATCGATAGATGTGACATCATTCATATTAATGTGTACAGATATCACTGGGTTGCTAAATTAATTCATCACAGCCAACATGATATGATTAATAATTCTGGGAGAGCTGTTCATAATGAATATGATTGAAAGGCTATCTCATTTCAGAATCATCCAATACAATTTTGAGAATTACAGCCATTGTATCTATTATAGTGTTGTAACTAATGTTATCATCAGTCCTTTAATTAAATTTCTTTCAAGTCTCTATAGATTTGAAATTCATGTCTAGGAGTCCTGTGCTAACAAATTAAAAACCCATGACTCAAGTACTATTTTTAGCAAACATTGTTTAAACAATGGCATGGGTGATGATTTTTTTCTAAAGCGTTGCTATGCTAATTCAGATATGGATATGACTTCCTATAGTAATAAAGGGTTTTGATCTCCTCCGAGCTTTGTTTGAGCCACCCAGCTATCCCTGCCACTCTTCAGAAAGAATAATTCTCCTCAAGCCTCAGCCTGGGTACTTTTTATTTCATGATAGAAAACCCTTTATACTCTTAGCACAGCATGAGATAGGAAACTGTCCCCACACCAGGTTGATGGCTTGGCTGAAGAGCTCAGAATTGTGAAGGATGAGATCTTCATTTACATACCATTTGCATTTCTATCACTTCAAATCTTGCCCAGTCAGAGGATTTTTGAGCTTGAGAAATCTTTATTACTTTGACTGAAGGTGACCTTCAGGTTAGTGACTTGCAGGCTTTTGAGGTCAATATTAGCAGAAGTAAGACTTCAACTCAGGAATTCTGATTCTGTTTTTTTCTGGCTCTTTATACTGCAACAGATGAATTTCCAACTCATTTTTCCTGTCACTGTGACACAGATAGACATAAACTTATGGTTCATATTATACGGCTTTAAAATTTCTGGTCATTCATAGCTTTCCTAGTGATATAAGAGAGCCTAAGGCAAATAAATATATTCAAAAAGAATATTTACCACAATTATGTCTTAAGCAAAAAAGCTAAAATCCCCTACTTGTATGTTTCAGGTTCACTGGGAGTTGGAAACTTAATACTATTTTGAAAATATTTTTTCTCACTTTTTTTTCTTTATTGTCAAAGTGAAATACAGAGGGGTTACAGTTTCATGTGTAAGGGAGTGAGTACATTTCTTATCCAACTTGTTACTTCCTCATTTTTTTTATCATGAACACGTTCTATCTATGCAGATAGAAAACTAGATATCAGAGAGTTTAGAAGTCAATCTGTAGATTTGCAAATTTAGACAGATTCCAACTATTTCCATTTATTAAGTCATACTTCAGAGCAGGAACTTTGACATAGGAGAATGTGTTCATTTTGTTCCACAGGGTAAAGGTGAAAAAAAAAAAAGAACTTAGGTAACATTTACAGAACAGAATTCCAGCGGGAGGTCTTTGGTTATATATGGGTGTCTCAGCCACCAAAGGAAAAGCAAGAGAGTGCCTATGATCAGGAGCTATCCCAAGGTTTCAGACATGCTAAGTGGCCGAGCTGGGACCTGTTATCCATGATATGCCCATAACGGAGATGCAAAAGAACACCAGAAAGCTGCTTTAAATCATGATCCAGGACCAAGGAGTACGGTCTGAGCACTCTGGTTTAAATCTCATTTCTCCCACTTAGTATCTCTGTGACCTTGCACGAGCTAATGATCTTCTCCAAGGAGATAAGCATTAGTGGAGATAATAGCGATGCCAACCTCATAGTGATTTTGACGACTGTAATAATAATCTACGTTAAGTGATAAGCCTGGTGCTTGGCACCTAAGAAATATTAGTAGTTGTTCTTGTTATCTACATGATGATAAAATTCAACCATTTCCAAGCCATACTGAACATTTATGAAGTTTCTCAATCAGTAGCATAATTAGCAACGATAAGGCAAGTTCAAAGAAATGAAAAAGAGTATGAATGATTATCAATACTTCAACAAAAACACCGTATTTATTCCTTCCTGGATTATTGAAAGTAGAAGATTTTCTCCCGGAAGAACTATTAAAATCCTGTATTTTATTATCATGGTTCTTACAAACATTGACCTCGTTGGCTCTCAAAAGAGTTGACATAAGGAAAGACTTCTACTTTCCTTCAGAGTCCACATCCAACCCAACCAACCATGCTGGAGATAATTCCTGACTGCTATAATGTACTGCATCACTGTACAAAGCTTACAAATATATCAAAGATGAATTATGTCATAGACACTTCACTTTTTTTGCACGGATATAAAGATTGCTAAAACAATAACTTCTACCTTTTTATTGTTGCTCTGGTCCTGGGGCTTGAACTCAGGGCCTGGGCGCTGTCTCTGAGCTAGCACTCTACCATTTGAGCTACAGCTCCACTTCTGGCTTATTATTGGTTGATTGGAGAGAAAAGTCTTTCCTGGGGGAACTGGCTTTGAGCCGTGATCCTTGGATATCAGCCTCCTGAGTATCCTGAATCACTAGGATAACAGGCATCCGCCACTGAGGGCATCAAACCCAGGGCAAGGTCCCTGAACGTTTCTGCTCCAGGCTACCTCTCTACCACTTTAAGCCACAACTCCGCTACCTTTTTTTCTGGTGGTTATTTGGAGATCAGAGTCTCAAAAACTTGGGGCTGGGAATATGGCCTAGAGGCAAGAGTGCTTGCCCTGTATACATGAAGCCCTGGGTTCGATTCCCCAGCACCACACATATAGAAAACAGCCAGAAGTGGGGCTGTGGCTCAAGTGGCAGAGTGCTAGCTTTGAGCAAAAAGAAGCCAGGGACAGTGCTCCAGCTGAGTCCAAGGCCCAGGACTGGCAAAAAAAACATACAAACAAACAAAAAAAACAGTCTCACAAACTTTCCTGCTGGGGCTGGCTTGAAGTACAATCCTCAGATCTCTGGCCCCTGAGTAACTAGGATTACCGGCATCAGCAACCAGGGCCCAACTACATCTACCTGTTTCATAACAAACTAAAAATTTATTTATTTATTGCCTTCTAATAAAATGGGGACAGCAAGTTCCAATGTGTAGTTTCAGGCAGCTCATAGTCAAATATTTTATCTTTCTTGTTTTCGTAATGATGTTTCTTTCTATGTAAGTTAGAAAACAGTGGTTTTCCATTAAAGTCAAAGATTTAAAGAATGAAATCTTGTAAAGTACATTAGTTAAAGAAAAAAACAACACACAGAAACATCTCAAGTATGCATTATTACAAGCCTGTGTATAAAAATTGGTAAAGATGCTAGTTGGGAAATACGATTTAAGGGCAGTTTTCAAGAACATTTTAGTAGACTTATGGAAGTTAGACATATGTCACATTTGGACATATGATAGACTCAAGATTTCCTAGCCCAGTGCTGGTGGCTCATACCGATAGTCCAGGCTACCTCAGAAGGCTGAGATAGGAAGATTGAGGTTTGCAGCCAGCCCAGGCAGAAGAGTATAAATGACTCAGTATCTTCAATTAACTAGCAAAATGTCAGATTGGATGCCTGACTCAAGTGGCTGTGTGAAAAAGCCGAACAAGAGCGAGAGAGGGGCAATGAGTTCAAGCCGAAAATTTAAAAACAAATCGAAAAATACGATATAAATATTAAATAAATATAAACATAAAAATGAACTATGCAGTCAAACAACATAAAATTGGAAAAATAAAAACAAACCGATCTGGATAGTGGTTTTGGTGACTGTGCTAATCTGGGATTAAAAATCTGGATGCGGACATCATCTCTGCCTTTCTGAACACAAGCTTTTCAGTGACCCCTGGGACACTTTGAAAACTGAAATTTCTGTAAAAGAGAGAGAGGGGAGAGGGAAGGGAACCTAGTGGGACATGAACTGAGGAAAGTAGAGGTGAGTCGCTAGGATGCTATGAGCTGTGAGGTTAGGGGCCGCTGGGTTGCGTTCGTGTGCTCCTGAGTTCTTCCTGGACTTGGCCACTAGTGCTCAGCCGCACCCCACTTCCCCACAGAGGTCCTCTGATTCCTGCCTTCTAGGGGAGGTGGGTGGGGAAAAGAGATACACACATCACTGTGTTACAGTGGTCGCAGAAGATAATAATCTGATTCCTTGGAGCAAGGTAAGATCAGTGAGAGATCATTTCTCTCCCAGTGGCACGAATGGCCAGGCACCTGTGGAAGCACAGGGCAGGCTCTCTCTCTCTCTCTCTCTCTCTCTCTCTCTCTCTCTCTCTCTCTCTCTCTCTCTCTCACACACACACACACACACACACACACATATGCACACACACATGCGCACATGCAGCTGGTCTCTGGGAAGGACACTGACCTAAACTGAGGAATGCAATGAAGAAATCTGCCTCTCCACCACCAACCCCAAGCTCACAAAAGGCAGAGCAAACCATTCCGGACTCTTTATGAACTGGGCCAAGTGCAAAAATGCCTTTGGCCTGCACCTTTAATGCAGATGTAATGGTTTAGGCTGAAATATGCCTGAGTGCTCTATTTTAATTCAATTTTGAGGTCGACAAAGGGACTAATTTATCAGAGAAGGTGTTCTCTCATCTTAAAATGTGCTTGTATTCATTTTGATCTCCTTATATGTCTGGGGTTAGAACTCCTGGAAGTTCAGACATTAGAACATATCTTTTCTAATGTTTTTACAACAATTTTGTCATTAACCACACTTTAAAAAATGCTATTCTCGGGCTGGGGATATGGCCTAGTGGCAAGAGTGCCTGCCTCATATACATGAGGCCCTGGGTTCGATTCCCCAGCACCACATATACAGAAAATGTCCAGAAGTGGCGCTGTGGCTCAAGTGGCAGAGTGCTAGCCTTGAGCAAAAAAGAAGCCAGGGACAGTGCTCAGGCCCTGAGTCCACGCCCCAGGACTGGCCAAAAAAAAAAAAAAATGCTATTCTCTTCTCACTACTCCTGCCCTGCCGGTGTGTTTCAGAGAGAGTCTGAATACAGCCAAATATGGGGTGAAGAAGTAGGGCATTGGGGGGAGGGCGAGGGCTAGGACACAAATCCTCTACTCAGGCAAGATACAGGAGGTTGAACACAAATCTCTAGTGAGGAAGCATGGAATGGATAAATATTCAGATTATGCATGAGGAGGCTGCAGAATTCTGACAGGTGCCTAGGGGACTCTTGATTATCTTCCCATCATCTGAATTTCAAAATTTTACTGATTTTCTATTTTCAAGCTAGTTATAATATATTTGGGGTTTGGTTTGCTGTTTAATTCTAAGCAAGAAGAGTTCTCAAGTCAAACCCAAAATCCTAACAGAAGCCATCATATTTTAGCATTTAAACAAAGATGGGTCTTCGTGATTGCTGACATCATTAGAAAACTATAATGGGGGTAGGCTACTTTTACATTGGGTATGGATTTATGAATTCCTCTTTATCTCTACCATACAGCTGAAGGTGTGCTGTTTTTGTATGACAGTGTCTCCACTCTACAGGTTTTAAATGACAGGTATTTTCAAGTTAAAGGTGCAGGAAAGAAAGCAACTCCTAGAGTGTTTGTCTTGGATGTAGATCAACAAGATAACCATGGTAATAACCAGCTTATCTTCTATTGATCACCTCCAGGGCTTGAAATGAAATGCAGGGATTTAGGCTGTGGATGTGATTATCACAGTTATTCTGCTGAATTACCTCCAAAATGACCTTGTGCAATCTGTGGCTGTTCTCTTCAGATAGCTGCTTTGACAAGCACTGTGCTACCTACATCAAATAGCTCTGTCTATGTCACCAAGCAAGTGAAAATTTACCAGTGTCTTAATAAGAACACCTATCTTCTAGCTTTCAACACTAATTAAATAAACCTCTATAGCTAAAGAAATTGGATGGGGGGAAAAATACATTATTAAATAAGCATCTAATTAATCCTGTTACTCACCAGAGTATGAAAACATTGCACTCTCAGAAATTTTCAGCTGGGTACTGATGGCTCACTTCTGGAATTTTAGTGACTTTTATGAGGCTCTGATCTGAGGATCTCAGTTCAAAGCCCACCTGAGCAGGAATTTCTCTGAGAATTTCATCGCCAGTTAACCATCAAAAGACAGAAATGGAGCTGTAGTTCCAGTAATAGAGAAGCAATCTTAAGCAGAAAAAGCCAAACAAGAATGTGAAGCCCTAGTACCAGAACCAAAATAAAATAATAATAATAATTAATTAAAGCAAATAAATTTTGGACTGGGAATGTGGCTTAGTGGGAAAGTGCTTGCCTAGTATGAATGAAGTCCTGGGTTTAATTTCCCAGCACCACATAAACAGAAAAAGCCAGAAGTGGTGCTGTGGCTCAAGAAGTAGAGAGCTAGCCTTGAGCAAGAAAGGAGCCAGGGACAGTGCTCAGGCCCTGAGTCCTAAGCCCCAGGGCTGGCCAAAAAGAAAAAAAATTGCACCACATTTGAGCCACATTTAACCAACTATTTTAGTATACCCCCAAAGCTAAGAATGGCTTTTTATGTTTATCTGGTTGGAAAAATAGATTACAAAAAAAGACAATATATTTAACGTGTAGAAATATGAAATCAATATTTAGGTGTCTAGAACAAAGTTCTGTTAGAACCCAGCCATCATGTCTCTTTGTCTACCATGATTGGTTATTTGTTATACTAGCAGGTAAAGCCAACACAAGAGCCTATAGAAGTCATGTGATTTTCTTCATAATATCTTAATCTGCAAAACTTTACACACATTCAGCCCTTTATAGAAAAGAAAACCATTGCTGGTCCTTTCTTTCAATGATTACTTTTTTCTCTTCCTCAAATGGAGCTTCCAAATTTGGTCCAAGATATAGTGTAGATAGATGATAAACAACTTTTATTGTGCGTCATGATTATCTAGCATGCTGGGAATTTCCATGTCTTCTTGAATCTAATGACTAGCTAGAAATTTCTAGAGAACTATCTTTCCCCAAATCTTAGCCTACTCCAGTATCAAAGGAGTCAACTTCAGCCAAGGACCAGTGGTTCACACATCTAGAATCCTAGCTACTTAGAAGTCTGAAAACAAGAGGATTACAGCTCAAGGCCAGCCCAAGCTGAAATGCTTGCAAGACCTCTTCTCAACCCATAGCTGGGCACTGTGGTATGCACCACCCTTGGGAGGTGGAGATATGAGAGTCATGGTTCTAGATTAGCTTGAACAGAAAAAGAATTCAAGACTGTCTCCTCAGAGGGAAGCTAATGCGGTCACACACGCCTGTGGTTCCCAGACACACCAGGAAGCCTAAAGTAGGTAGATAGTAGCCCTGGTACATACCCAAGTGGGAAATGAGACCCTATCCTAAAAATAACTGGTAAACCCCAGGATGGGAGGCATAACTCCAGTGCTAGCCTACCAGCCTAGCCGGCATAAGACCTCAGTACCACCAAAAATAAGACTTGGCTTCAGAATTTGGATATGAGATGAAAAGCCAGTGAAGCAATAGATTACTGACAGATAGGAAAGAGTCAACTCTTCTTTTACTTAGTACACAGAATTATTTTTAACAAGACAAAAATTAACTCAATCGAAATGGCTATTTGAGCAAGAGGTCCCCTTAGCTAAATCCCATGTGCGCTCCCCAAAATATTATTATTACCATTATGATGATCATCAGTGTATGTATTATTAGTAGTATATTTATGTGTGTCAGTCCTAGGCCTGGGTGCAGTCCCTGAGCCTCTCTTTTTTGCTCAAAGCTAGTGCTCTATCACTTGAGCCACAGCTGTACTTCTGACATCTTGGTAGTTTATTAGAGATAAGAGTCTCACAGACTTTCCTGCCCAGACTGGCTTCAAACCACAAACCTCACATTTCAGCCTTCTGAGTATCTAGAATTACAAGCGCAAGCCACTGGTGTCTGGCTAGGATAGTATTTCTGCAATTTCATTTTCCATCCTTCCAAAGTGAAGAGTTCTTGTGGTTTGTGGAAAATGTAATCAATCACTTCATTTCCAGGAGTAATGGTTGTTATCCATCTCATTGAAAATTTGTTTATGTTTAAAAGAACCAGTTTGGGGCTGGGAATGTGGCTTAGCTGTAGAGTGCTTGCCTAGCATGTGTGAAGCCTTGGATTCGATTCCTCAGTACCACATAAACAGAGAAAAAATGTAAGTGGTACTGTGGCTCAAGAGGTACAGTGCTAGCCTTGAGCAAAAAGCAGCCAGGGATAGTGCTCAGGTCCTGAGTCACAAGCACCAGGACGGGCAAAAATAAATAAATAAATGAAACAGTTCAGTCCAAGACATATATGTAGTACACAGAAAAGACATTTTCTTACCAGCAACAAAAGTCTCCACAATACTACTACCATGCTCTACATACAATTATTTTTCTGTTTCAACTAAATACACCATTGAGATATACCAACCTTTCCAAGCATAGCGTGATGGACAGGATCATGTCAACTCTTCTATATTGGAACTTTTCTGAAAAGTGAGTCCAAAGCAGCCCACATCTTGTATGTAAAATTATTCAAGACTTTATAGAAAGTTGACTGCGTATCAATCAGAAATCAGTAACGAGCAGTGGCATGTGGCTGTTCACACACAACGAAAGCTTTTAACATCGGGCCCTTAGAACAGAATACATTTTGACCTAATTAGATATCTTCCACTGGAACCAATTATTTCTAGACGATAATTAAGGGTCTTTCTAATAGGATTAATGCAAATTCTGACCCCAGGCATGGAGAGTAGAAGGAAAAGTTTGTTGTTAGAAGTGCTAAATGCTAATTATGATAAGTCTTTCCTTAGAAAGATGGTGGCTTGCATGTACCAGTACTAGATCCTGCTAGATCTTAGGTCTACTGGAGTTGCTAACAGCTAAGATAGCAGGATCCTAGAGAAAGAGGTAGGTAAGTAAGTCTCACGTTCTTCTTCTGTTCATATGCCTTTCTATGACATACCTGGACAGCTGAAGCAACGTGGCCGTACTGTGGTCATTGATGAAGGCCACATCGATTTTTGTAAAGTATGCCTTTGGAACCATCAGCCATGGGCATGTTGGTAACTCATCTGTTGCCAAACCTCTCTACAAGAGCTGTCCCCCTTTATTCCTCTGAGATTCAATGTTACCAAGATGGTACACCATGGTAGCCTGCCCCAGCTCCATCCTCCACATCCTCTCTCCATTCTCCCTCTCTCTGAATTCCCTCTCTCCATCTTCCCTCTTCAAGGAAGATGTAATTCTTTAACTTACATATCTCCATCACAGTGCTTTCCTTTGATAATAAAACTATGTATGATGGAGGGAAGCTTTGTATTCTTGCTTTGGGTATAAACAACACACTGTGAGCCAGAGCCAGCTTGTGAAGAGCTCTCAGCTTTGTTATGAGCAATCAGGAAAATAGAATTATCTATCTATCTGTCTAGCCAGTCCTGGGGCTTGAACTCAGGGCCTGGGCACTGTCCCTGAGCATCTTTTGCTCAAGGCTAGCACTCTACCACTCGAGCCACAGCACCACTTCCTACCTTTTCTGTTTATGTGGTGCTGAGGAATTGAACCCAGGGCTTTATGCATCCCACTCTACCACTAAGCCACATTTCCAGCCCCAAGAAAATAGAATTTAAAGACTGGGGTGTTCAATTTATGTTTAAGACAGACATGTGAGGTGAGCAGATGAGGGAGAGGGTGCTCACACACTTTGAGAAGGTATATGAATTGGAAGAGACTCAGGGGAGAGCCATTGAATTTGAATAAGTGCAGTCTTTGTGGTCCAGAAACACCATTTCTGGGCACTTAGCCTAGTGTCACCCATGTTCTCAGATAAACTGTCTAGACCTAGTTCATGTATTGTTGTTTGCAGTAGAAAAAAAAACAACCAAATTAAAGAACAGTAGATGTGATGCTTAATGTACATAATATGGCAAAAAATATGGTTTAAATACAGGTGTGTTTTTTTTTAAAGTAGAATTAGTAGAATGAAATAAGGCCATATATTTTTAAAAACACATTTTTCAATATGAACATAAACTCAGAAGTAGAAAGAACTGGAGATTACATGAAATGCTGTAACTGTAGTTCTAATCACCTGTTTGCAGAATATATGGGTTGTTGCTAGGGTTTGAAAGAAGGGCCTGGTGTTTGTTTACAGTCATTCTACCACCTAGCTTTCCTTTGCTTTAGCTTCTCATGGAGGTCTCATGCTTTCTCCCTGGGGCTAGGTTAGACTGTGACCCCCCGACCTATGTTTCTCTATAGCTAGAACTAGCTAGAACTAGCTCCTCACCCAGGCTGTCCTTTGAACTATATTCTTCCTTATCTGAATCAAGGATTATAGGCATTACTGTGCTTGGCTCCTATTTGCACTTTCTTTTTTGATTTTGGTTTTTGTTTTGGCCTGCCCCTGGGGCTTGAACTCAGGGTGTGGGCACTGTCCCTAAGCTTTTTTGCTCAAGCCTAGCGATCAACCACTCAAGCTACAGCTCCACTTCCAGATATTCTTTTGGTAGTCCATTGGAGATAAGAATCTCATGAACTTTCCTACCTGCGTTGGCTTCAAAATGTGATCCTCTGAGCACAGCCTCCTGAGTAGCTAAAATTAAGCTGAGCCACTGGCACTTAGCTAATTGTTTAAACATATCCATGTCATAAATATTTTATAGGAAGAAATATGACAATGTGTTGAAAACTGCCAATATAAAAAAATGGAATATGAACAGTGGTACATTATGACATCTTTAAGTATGGACTCAAGGAAAAAGGGGTAGACACATGGAGAGGAAAAGGGGGGGTAGTGCGGTCAGGAATCCAATATATGTCTTACAAAATTAAGAAGATGAGGGCTGGGAATATGGCCTAGTGGCAAGAGTGCTTGCCTCCTACACATGAAGCTCTCAGTTCGATTCCCCAGCACCACATATATGGAAAACGGCCAGCAGGGGCGCTGTGGCTCAGGTGGCAGAGTGCTAGCCTTGAGCAGGAAGAAGCCAGGGACAGTGCTTAGGCCCTGAGTCCAAGGCCCAGGACAGCCAAAAAAAAATAAAAATAAAAAATAAATTAAGAAGATGAGCAAAGTAGAGGAGAGATGGGTGAGAATATTGAAAGGGATGACATTGATCAAGATATTTTTTATTTAGGAACTACAAATGAGATAAAATATTAAAAATAAAAGTAACTCAGGTCAAATCAGAATTTTATATATTCAGAGAGTTACAGACAAATAATAGTGGATCTGTTGTTTTATTGTTATCCTGGACATTGTAGGACATTGTAGGACAGACATGCATCTTGTATTGGTGATGTCTAACCTCTTCACTCCCCGTGCTTTCTCTTGGGGGTGCGGAGGGGAGGAATCCACTCAAATGCAGAATGAAAATAATGGATTCTTTTCTCTAATGAATACTTAGCATTCAGAATAAACAAAACAAAACTACCAACAACAAAAAAATCACCCAGCAAACAGAATGTGACTCTTTAGCTTCATTACATGTGAGGCACATAATTAATTTCTTTTCCAACCATTGAGAGAGGCTTGTGTTGTACTGATTTGGTTTAATTGAACTTATTACCACAAGCAGATAATAGGAAGTATATTGAAGATATCCATCTGGCTTGCATTGAAAACCTCACATGTTGCATTCTTCCTGCCTGTCATAGGCCTTACTAATTGTCTCATTTCAACTGTTTTACAATCAGCATGATTTAGCTATTAATGTGATAAAAATCCCCACTCGAGAGGAAGTAGATATTAAAAAGCATACATCTCTGACCTACCTCTGCTACCACTTCTGTCTGAACACATCCTCAGCGTTATTAAAGTTATATATTTTTTAAAAATATAAACAAAAATCCATCTCTTTCTCATACATATCTTTTTAGGCTACACCTGTCATCTTGCATCTGTCATCCAGCTATAGAGCTAGTCCCCTACCGAAGGAAAGAAATGGTTTATGTGAAGCTTTTCAGTTCATTAAATGGGTAAAGCTCATTGTTGTTTGATTTCAAAGTATGGTTTGTCTTGCCTTTTTTTCTTTCTTTTTCCTTTTAAAAAAATAATAATTTCCTAAAGCCAGCATGGATGTTCAATATCTAATTGTATAATAAGTTTAAAAGGGAGAGCAAACTTAGGCATTTTTATCTTCTGCGTCGATGCGTCCTGGGCTTCCTGTGGCTTAAGAATGAAGCCTTGTCATGCAATCGGTTGTGTAGGCACATCAGTGCTAAGAGGCAAAGGGTAGGTGTTGTGCATGAGATCCATCACCCATTCCTCTTGCTTGAGAGGTTGTCTCGTGAGGAACCAGGATCCATCAACTTTGTCCCAACTCTGAAAAGGGTCGGTCTCTTCCAACCCCCGAGCCAGAAAGGAGATATGTCAGAATAATTCATAAGTGATTCTCACCTTCCTTTCTTGGCATTTGTTTTGTGTGCCAGAGGCAAGAGGAGTAATACACTCCCGAAGGAGCCGGCTTCACCAAACCATGATTGAATTTCTCTGGCTGTCACAGGCAATCAGATCTTAGGAAAGAAAAAAAAAAAACCCACCCAAAACACTGTAGGCCTGTAGGTTAAATACAGAAGCTGACCAAGATGAAAGCCAGTTAATTAACATTTCCATCATCTCTCTCTGATTTACTTTAGCAAGATCCATTTCGGAAAGGTTAAAATGGTTGTCTCTTTTATGAAGCCATTTGAGGAAAGTAGGTTCTTCAGAGGAGAGGAAAAATGCTCGCAGAACATTGAGAGCAACAGTGACTTCTCACGTGGCCCTCTAGCAGGTCTGTAATCAGTGTGCAAAAGTGCAAGACATGCTATTAACTAAAGATTAGCAACATCTGCTTTGAAGATTTTCCAAACTGGAAAACATGCCACCTGTCATCTTATTAGCTCCTCCTCCCCGCCCCCCCCCCCCCCCCCGCCCCTGCCTCTCTCCTTCCATCTTTTTTCTCTCTTCAGAACTAGAACAACACATACATGTAAGGACAGCTTAAATTCTACTAAGAACATTAGGACACAGAGAGCCTAATCAGAGGGGTCCTACCCCCTCTCTTCTGATAACACATTTGTCTCGCCGGCTTTGGCCCCAGCATGGATAAAATATCTGTTCACTCTGTATCTGTATCTGCATGAACGTTTCTTGATGTATCAAACAAAGGAGATCTAATTATAGTTGCTGAAAGGTCCTCCCTGATGATGCCATTTGAGAGAAGAATCAAAAGGTACAAGAGATATACGGTCATCTTCCTTCCTCTAGGTCATCATGAGCTATGGATATCAGCCCCCTTTTTGTTTTTTTGTTTTGTTTTGGGGGTGCCTGTCCTGGGGCTTGAACTCAGGGTCTGGGCCCTGTCCCTGAGTTTTCCTGGCTCCAGGGTAGCACTGTACCACTTGATCCGCAGCTCCACTCCCAACATTTTGGTGGTTTATTGGAACAGCTTGACACACTTTCCTGCCCAAGCTGACTTTGCACACCAATCCTCAGTTGCTCCTAGGCAGCTATGATTATAGGTGAGACTCTCTGGCACCCATAACATTTGACTCATGTAAACGTTACAGTGTTTATTTTTACATTTCTAATATTAGAAAAAAGATGACCACGTCATGCAGAGGTATCTGCACACATATTTTTATTTGTTCTTTTAGACTGATAGCCAGGTAGAACTAGATCTATATCTCTCTTCAGATCTGAAAATATTCCTCTCACTGAACTGTAATACTAAGTATACCGTTTTGTAACTTGCTTTGTATTGCTATCATTCTGCCAGCATAGATTTTTGTTTTTGAACAAGCAACAAGGACTGGCCTTATTTTCTTATAAATAGATTTCTTTCTTTGCTCATCAGAAGAATAGTAGAAAGACTTATTTTAGAAAAACTCAAGAACGTGTGACTTTTCTGCAGACCTGAAAGCTGAGACTGGAGCAGAGAGGGTACATGACTTCACATTAGGGTTCCCCCTCAAAGTGTTGGCTAGGGGGTGATCTTGGTTCAATATGTGTTGCTATAACAAAATGTCATATTGACCATAGAAAGGTATTTCTCATGGCTCTAGAAGCTGAGAGTTCATAATGGAGATCTGATAGGCATGGTGGCTGATGAGGGGCCTGAGCTCCAAGAGGGTGGGATCCTTATTGCTATGTCCCCTAGAGAGGTCATGACTCTCATGACTGAAAAGACAGAATGGGAAAGAGATGAGCTTCTTTAGCAAACCCTTCCAGAAGGGTGCACTACACCATTCATGACTCAGTGGCCTCCTACAGCCCACATGTCTTAAAACTGTTATACTGGAGATTAAGTTCCAAGTGAGAGTTTAGGAGAGGACACAAACATTCAAGCCATAGTGAAGATTAATGTCAGTGGTTGGGGAGATTCACTCCTTTATTCTCCTTCCTACACCCTATCCCATTTGTTTGTTTGTTTTTGCTGGTTGTAGGGCTTGAACTGAGAGACTGGGTGCTGTCCCTGATCTTTTTAGCTTAAGGCTAGCACTCTACCACTTGAGCCACAGCTCCATTTCCAGCCTTTTGATGGGAGATTAGAGTCTCACAGACTTTCTCGCCTGAGCTGGCTTTGAACCACAATCCTCAGATCTCAGTCCCTGGAGTAGCTAGGATTACAAGTCATGAGCCACCAGTTCTCAGCCTCAACTTTTCACTACTGTAATTTTTCAGCTACACATGATATTGCTGCTAATGTGCTAGGTGAATTTTCTGATTACATCCATCACTAAGGAATAGGTCAAAGGACAGAACCAGCCTTCAGAATTAAATCGCAAAGATAATCATATAAAGCACATGTAACAAGGTTCCCTTTAGCAGTGTTAAATATAAATATTTTCATTTGACTTCAAAAATCAAGATGAGGGGCTAAGGAGATGGCCTAGTGGCAAAAGTGCTTGCCTCGTATACAGGAAGCCCTGGGTTCAATTCCCCAGCACCACATATATAGAAAATGGCCAGAAGTGGTGTTGTGGCTCAAGTGGCAGAGTGCTAGCCTTGAGCAAAAAGAAGCCAGCCAGGTATAGTGCTCAGGCCCTGAGTTCAAGCCCAGGACTGGCAAAAAAAAAAAAATCAAGCTGGGCAAGTAACCTCTGGAGTAGAGGGGTTTTTAAAGGTCTCAGGTTGACCACAAAAATGGCAATCAGTAATATTCTATGCTTTCAAAAATGCAAATGAAGTTGAAAATGCCATTTAGGATGTCTAAACCAAAGAGGGAAACTTCCAAATAACTGAGATGTACAAAAAAACTGGGTGAAAAGTGTGGTTTGATTTTCAGGTAGACAATAAAATTTGAAATCCACTTAAAGAGCCATGCTAGGGTGAGGACAGGAAATGAAACTGAGGATAGGAGGCAAGCATGGTCATTGTTTTCAGACATTTAGGGAGCTGTGAAACTCTTAAGTCATAAGAGCTACCACTACCCGCAGAGATAGGAGGCATCAGCTGAAGCTGAGGGTATTATTCATGTCCAGTAAAAGGAGAAAGCTTCAAACAATGAGGCCACTGAAGGACTGAACTACTGTTTTGTTTTGTTTTGTTTTCCTGCTATTATTGACACTCATTTTCCAGACTGGGTGTCTGCTCCAGAGAAACACGGCAGACCTGTGAATCACACAGGAAGAGGTGGTGGGCGTGGCTTGCAGGGGGCTTTCTCCATTCATCTTCTGCAAAAATGGGCTCCCCGGAACCTCCTCCCTACTCCTAAGTGATGCTATCGCTTTGTGATTTTTATGGTTTGAGAAACATTTCTGCTCTGGCATTTTCCTGCATGAGAAAAAAATATGCTCCCAGGGTAAATTTTGTCACAGAGACTTAGTTCTGTTCCTGCATATTCTTTTGGTTTGGTTTGGGGTTTTTTCTCCCTCCCAGTACTAATTTATCCACAATCAGTAATGCAGCGTAAGTGAAAAAGGCTATTCTACTAATTTTAAGCAATAGATTCTGAAGCAAATATATTCTTAAGATAGTCTCCAATGAAAAGATCTCATTTATTTTATTTAATCATATGTTAGAATTCAAAGGAGTTCTGTAAATAATGTCCCAGCTCAATGTCTATGTGTGGAGCCAGCTGACCACAAGTCAAGATTAGAATCTGGGCTGATACCAGACATACACATTAGCTTTGTTACTTATTCAAGTGGTGGAGGAGATTGTGGCTTGGGCATGTAACAGTGGTGAGATTCCTAATTCTGAACCACCATTTAGGAAGACTTACACCACTGAAAATTGAACCTCACATCCTTCTCATTATCAGCCTTACAGAATGAAGGGTTAACCCAATGGGTATATGTTGGACCCTTCCAGGAGGAAAACCCCACTGTGCCATTAACTTCACATTTTTGTTTCCCATACCTACCATTGGATAAGAAATAAGGGGGGGGGGGGGAGAGGAGAGGATGGGATGGTAGGGAGAAACATCAGCTATGCTGAAATGTGATACTGGGGTTGAAAGCCTGTGTTGAAATGTAATCCTGGTGCCTCTTGTGGGTAATGGGATTAGTGCCACTTATTTGTACTGTGTGGCAGCACAAGTGTGTAAAACAGGGAGTATGTAGTCTCTAAATTGACCCCAGGCCTCATTCCTTGCTTTTTGCCTTAGAACTCTAAATAATACATTTACGATACTACTAGGACCTCTGTAAACATTTGACATGCCTATTAAGTGAGTTCAGTGGCGCCATGCAAAAGGTCGGCCTTTGATTATTTCCAATTATTAAATTATTAAGAAGATGTAAATCGACCATGATAGGGGTGTAGACAGAGGAGGCTAAGAGAAGGGAACACTCCAGGTCTTTCTCTGTATTGTTTGATAGGAAATTCTACACTGACCCTGAATTTCCTTCCTATACCTATACCACAAGGTTATCAGTGGGAAAGAAACCCAGTTATCTAAATGGCCATGGTGTTCTCAGAAGCTGTCAGTGGTTAATTGGGACAAGAAAACACAAGTCATTATCTTTGAGAAATCTGAAGCAAATGGAGGCAGGTTGGCACCTCTCACCAGGAAACAAATTAGTCTTGTCTTTACAAAGACTCTGCTTTCTCCAGCAGCTGACGGGGTTTCCTGTCAACTGCCAAAGAATTAGAGAAAATGTGGATTCGTGGCCCTGCAAGAGTGCCCACAATGCCCTTTGGCGCCCCCTTTTTTTGCATTTGCCTGGCTATTTCTAATTGGCTTGAGGAATACATTAGAATGACAAAGTTGGTTAAGGAAATTGGGGTGTCATCGCAGTAGAATTCATCAGTGTACCTGTCTGTTTGGAGAATTTCTTGTACAAAGGGGAGAAGCCATAAATGAGAGACAAAGAGTTCTTCCTCTTGGCTAACCTACCCTCACGGATTCTCTGGCAGCTGGAGTGTACAGTTCAGCTCTAGAACGAAAGAGACACACACCGAGAGAAAGAGAGTCAGATAAAATGGATGACAATACGCTGAGTAATCAAGTGTATGGGGAAAATAAGAGATGTAGGGCTATGGTCATAACTCAATAGAACAAAGCAAAGGAGACATAGATTTGGGGTCAAACAAGCTTAGTTTTGTATATGAACCTCCACCCTTCTTGAAACTCATATTACCTGGGATGAATTCATTATTAGAAGTTTCAGTTTATTTATCTACAAAATGGGAAAGTGTTACCAGTTGTAAGATTTCACATGCAATGCAATTAGTAGCACCTGCTATTCAACAGGTAGTAATTATGATTATATCCGTGATTCATTTATCGTTGACCCTCATTACCTCCACTACCACTTTCCCAGGAGAAAAATCTCCAAATGCTTGACATTGTCCCTCACCATAATTCCCTAAAAATATATCCAAATCGAGTATTGTTTTTATGTCAGCCTTAAGGGCTGAGAGATTAGCATTCAAGCCTAAAAGAGTAGTCACTCTCTTCTCAGGAAACAGAAATCATTACTTTGTATCTATTTCTGGTATTTCTGTTGTTTACTATTGTGCATGTACTCTGAAACCCACAAATCAATGCTCTCAGTGCACAAAACTGTTCTAATCTGCAGAGGGTCTGGTTTTGTTCTTGGCCTACAATGAATCACTATCTACTTGTTCTGAATTCTGCTTTCTGAGGGACTGTGTTGTGGGCAACTGGGGTCTGAGATTGATCTCTGAGTGACTTGTACTTCATCAAGGGGCAGATATGATTTCTCATGTATCTGATTAACCTTCTCTGTAAGATTGCCATCATTTCTGTAATGCCAGCAGATTATTCTGTGCTTGGAAAGATGGATATCAGCTCATGGTAATCAATAGCTTACAAAAAGGCGTCACCTGGCTTTGCCTGTGGTTATCGATAGTGTCTGACCCAAAGGGTACTGTCATTTGTCAAATAACCTGGCTTCGTGCAAAGCACCTAGAAAATGAACTTGCCTTTATTCCACGAGAGTATGCAGAACAATGCATGTGGTTAATAAGATGCATGCTAGTCACTGGGATAATCATCTAAAAGAGGGTACTGGTACTGCCATAAGAATAAAATAAATGAATAAGCAGAGAGGATATCAAAGGGGTAAAATATCCCATCTCCATCTTTACCTTGCAGGACTGACATGGTAACCTTTGAAGGTAGCTCAGACAGCAATCCCACATACAACAGTGTCTAGGCCCACATAGCAATATAGAGTCCAAGATGGAGTCTCACTCACTACTGCATAATTTCTCATGTAAGCCAAAAACATCGAGAGCCATTGAGAGTTGAAGAAGCCTTCCCTGGTCCATATACACAATGACGTGTGTCTACTTTTTGGTAGTTTAAGAAATTTCCTCCTAATGTAGAGCCATTTAAGCATTTGACATAAACAATGTTTCTGTGATATATTTCTCTTCTGGTATCTCTGCGAGCCCATTGGAAGGTAGTTTAGTCCTGCTTGTTATTCAGCCATGTAGAGATGGCAGGCCCCCATATTTGAGATAATGGCCCTTATTAGAGAGAATTGTTAGGGGTTAATTGTGGAGATTGTGGGGATGAGTAACCTTACCTCAGTTTTAGACAGTTTAGTTAATACACAGTAAGCCCCCTCTTTTAATTTTGTCCTTGTGGGGCTTGAACTTAGGGCCTGGGTACTGTCTCTGAGCTTTTACTCAAGGCTAGCACTCTACCACTTTGAGCCACAGCACCACTTCCAGTTTTCTGGTGGTTAATTGGAGATAAGAGTCTCACAGACTTTCCTGCCCAGCCTGGCTTCCAACCGTGATCACATCTCAGCCTCCTGATTAGCTAGGATTACAGGCATGAGCCAACAGCACCCCAGCACCTGACTAAACCCCTTCTTCTTTGTTATTGAGGGACAATGCTAATGCCTCCTATCCAAGGCAAGGTTTGGGGACAGAATGAGCCCAGCAGAAAAATGCCATTGTCCTGAACAAATGTTAGGTGGCAGAGCAAACATCTGCCAGGCATTATTTTATCCGGCACAGTTTCTCCCAAGAAAACAAACACATCAGAGTTGAATTTTTTGACAGTAACTAGCAGCAAGCTAAAGAGGCTGCATTTATACATTCGGGGTGTGGGGGGGGGTGGATTCCAAAGCTATAGGAATCCTCTCTGAAGCTTGACAATATCCACAACTCATTAAATACGACGAGGAGGATTAGAGTAAGTGGTACTTTGGGACTTCTTAGGCTGAGCTTTGAAATCATCCTTAAACACTTGATTTCACCCCCTTTCTCTCCAAGCTTCATATTCTGCCTTTGTATAATGAGAATAACATCCACCTCCTGGAGTTGTAAGAACAGCAGCATTATGCAGAACACTTAACATTCCAAGACACAGGGACACTGAACAAAGTGACACATCTCCTGGCAATGACTACAATCTATGATAGGAAGTCTTCAAACAGAAAGGAGAAAAAAGGAGATAGAAATATGAATTGCCTTAATTTGGTCATTACACATTATATACCTGTGTCGAGGAATCACATTGTGTGCCCCATAAATACGTACATTTCAACACTTCTTTAAAATGAAAGACACATTGTTTTTTTCCTCTTCTAAGACAACTCAGACTTCCAAGAGGCAGCTAAGTATATGATAGTGTAAATCATCTACAAACCCAGGTTAAAGTTTCTCTTCTGCTATTTGGTGTTTGATCTCTCTGAGTCTTTGTTTCCCTATTTTTAAAATGAAAGAACTGTCTCTTCCTTTTCTCGGTTTAAAATTTTTCCCAGAGTTACAGGTGGAAGAGAGTAAGGAATGAAATGCTTCTAAAAGTCTTCTGAGGAATAGAACACTCTTCCCGCCACTCCCCGCACCGCCCGACCTCCCCTTTCCTAAAGGCAAACACTCTCTCCTTGCTTGGCCTTTCTTGTTTTCCTTTGATTTGTATTGATTTTCATCTTTTAATAACACTCTTATATTGCTGTCACTTGATTCTCCAATTCCAGGGATTATCTTTTGACTTGTTATAAAAACAAAAATGAGTTTTATGCCATGTGTAGGGACTTACATCGGTCACACCAGCTACTCTGGAGACAGAAGCAGCTTAAGTTTGAGGCCAGCTTCGGCTACCTAGCAAGATTCGATCTCTTTCACACACTCTTATAAAAAACTATCATTTGGTCTAGGTCATTAACCCCTGATTACATAACTGCAATTATTCAGTGCTGTCCTCAAAGAAGCAATGTGACAGGGTTCCCTTCTCCCTCCCTCTCTCCCTCCCTCCTCCTCCTCCTCCTCCTCCTCTTCCTCCTCCTCCTTCCTCTCTCTCTCTCTCTGTCTCTCTGTCTCTCTCTCTCTGGTTTTTATTATTTGATTCTTAGTTTCCTGCATATAATATTCACTAACTCAAGCTCCAAGCCTTTGATCAATTTTCAAAAGCTTTAAAAAAAAAAAAAAAGGTATCTCAGTATATAGCTCCAGGTGACCCTGAATTCACAATGCTACGACCTCAACCTCTTGAACACCAGAATTACAGGCATATGTCTCTGTGATTGACTCAAAAATGTGTTTTTTTAAATTTGATTACACATGTAATACAAAATTCCTTTTTAGCATGCTACCTTAACATACTTCTGGGCATTCTGAACATCTTTCCTGCTTTGGATTCCTCGCTTCCTAGATCTTATGTTTTCCTCTTCCCTGACTCCTATATTTCTTTATTTTTTCTTAATTTCTTAAACTGTATCCTAGAGTGATTTTTAAAACAGCATAATTAGCTTATCTCAGTTCTCTCTCTCTCTCTTTCTCCCTCTCTCATTCTCTCTCTCTCTCATTTGATGATAATCTGGCTGGGAATAGAATTCTAAAATAGAATTATTTTTCTCCTGAATTTTGGAAGTATTGAGGCAAACCCCAATTATGGGGAAGTACAAACGTCTTCAGTTCCAATTGCTTTGTATCTGAACTCGAATGCAGTTACTTTGTCATCTTTGAGTTCAATACGACGGAATAATTTCCTTGGAGGAATCCCACCCCCATCGTTGCTGAGGGCTTTCCTTTTAGAATGGCTATGGCCTGTAGAGTCTCCATGGTTCCTTCTTGCAGGTCAAAGACAATGCTTGCCTGGGCTTTCTAGTGGAGACTTTGAGTCTTAGGATTCACAACATGAATATTCACTAAACCCTGATCACCTTCAATCTGACCTGATGCCCTTTGCTCAGGAGACCTTCTTGCACATTAACTGCTTACAAAAGTAAAAACAATCATACTGATGGGGAAGGAAGAACTAATCCCTTGGCTACAGGAAATGATGAGAGTATCTGTGGATGCCGAACAGCATTCATCCAATAAGAACTTTGTGCTCATTGCAGTAGTATCTGCCAACTTTAGGATCTTTGCAGGATATTCTTTTTTCTTTTCTTTCTTTCTTTTTTTCTTTCTTTTTTCTTCTTAGTCTTGGAGCTTGAACTCGGGGACTGACACTGTCTCTGAGCTTTTTCACTGAACTCTAGCACTCTACCACTTTGAGCCACAGCGTCACTTCTGGTCTCGCTGTGGTTAGTGGGAAATAAGAGTCTCACACCCTTTCCTGCCCTAGCTGGTTTTGAACTACAACCCTCAGCTCTCTGCTTCCTGAGTAGCTAGGATTACAGGCATGGGCCACCAGGGCTCATCTTATTCTTTTTTTAAAATTTAATTGGTAATTGTTATTATAAAGGTGATATAGAGAGGGGTTATAATTACACAAGTCAGGTAAAGAGTACATTTCTTTTTGGACAATGTCACTTCTTCCCTCGCTCTCTCCCTGCTTTTCCCACACTCACCAACAAGTTGAACAGTGTCTAGTGGGTACCACTGCTGCATCAGTTCACCGTCTGCCCCTCCATTTCTGTGCCTCCATTCTTGCCCTCCCAAAGACAGATAAAGGAACAAACAAGATAAAAAGGAAAGAAAACAAAAACAGCAACAAAGCAAAACGTCTCGTTTTCATTTTCTGGAGTTCATTTTGATAAATACTATTTAAGGATCAGATGCATGTAGGCATTACGCCTTTGTATTCTATTCCTCTCCTAAGAATATCCTCACTGTGTGTGAATGCCTGTATAATGATCGATCACGTCCTGGTGTATTTTAGGTCTGCTTCTGAACATGAGAGAAAGAGAAAATGTGTGTTATATATCTCTCTGAACTTGGCTTACCTTACTTAACATGATTTGTTCAATATTCTAAAGAGAAAATTAAGCTGCCTTTCACTTTTCTTTCTTTTTCCCTTGCTAGCTTAGGATTTAGGGTTTCTTTTCTTGCTTGCTTGCTTGCTTTCTTGCTTGCTTTTAAACCAGTATCAGGGTTTAAACTCAGGGCTCCGGCTTGCCAGGCTTGATTTGCTCAGCTGGTGCTCTATTGCTCACCTATTTGAGTAATGTCCCCACCCAGATTTTTGCTTTTAATTTTGGGGAGAGAATCTCAGAGACTTTTCTGCCCAGGCTAACTTCAAATAGCCATCCTCTAGATTTCAGCCTTCTGAATCACTAAGGATTATAGGCAGCACCTGGCTAAGTTTCAGAGTTTCTTGTCTCCCATTCAAATGCTTCCCAGCATCCTCAGTTTTAATGCCTCACAACCATCCTCTCTAGCCTTCCATGTTTATACCTTAAAAAATTATTTTACTACAGTTTAAAGAAATTTCATGAGATTCCCAGAATCGTAATAGAGCTATTACTAAGACAACATTAGATAAGATGGAAAGCAAGCACAGTGTTGGCGATAGAGTCCTAATTCTTTGGTTACTATTCTATCTTTATACAATCATCCAAGTGCACAGATTATTTTCAGTGCTGTACAGTTACACAGCAGGGATAGGGAGAACCCTGTGACATTAAGCCTTGTGTAGTTCCCCTGGCTTATTCCCATCTTACTGTTCTTAGGTTTTCTAGGTAAACTATGATTATTTGAACCAAGCTTGTAAAAGAAGCACTGAGGGACGTGACTGCCACTCACTCGTGAACATGGCAAGAATTCTAAGTCTGTGTTTCACCTTCTTATAAGCACAGCCCTGTATTGGAATGCAGATCTTAAATTCTCCTCACTGCTGTTGAAGAAATGAACTGTCCACCTGAAGTGTGCTACCTGCCCTCCCCAGACCTATCACTTGTCAAAGTCAAGCAGTGTGTTTCGGGTGCCCCTGTGAAGTAAGCCATCTTATAGGGCACCTGGGAATTTGCGAAGGTGCTCCCACCTCCCCCCCCCCACCCCGCCCCACCAAAATCCCTTTGTCCTTGCACAATGTCTGGACTCCAGAGAATTATGTAGAAAGACAAAGAGAAGGGAAAACAAAGCTCTAAAAAGGTTCTGTGTTTAAAAGCCAAAGATAGCCCTCAGTGAAGCTGGGGTTAGACCTTCCATGTCCCACAATAAAATATATTTGGGACTATGCCCCATAAATTACTTAAATAATCCATTAGAATAAGTGTAGAAATCAGCATAGCAAACCACGAGTGAGCTAGTTTCATTATTCACCGGTTATTAATCTCCTCGGTGGAGGGTCATCTTGTCCTGTCTTCAGCATTTTCCACAGTGTCTGATGACGAGCAGAGAGTTAATGGGGGTCCTGGAATGGGGATGGAAGGAGCATCGTAATCCTTTGACTTGATGGCGTTCTAAGGATCCTCTTCAGACTTGGTGCAGCGCCCTGGCAAATGAGCACAGAAGCACCTGTGCTGTTCATCTAAGGTGTTTGTACTTGTTCTGGCAAGGAAACGCATGCGTGTACAGTGATAATTTCCTTATGATCCTCTCACTAGCAGTAAATGGTTCCCAGCATCTGTTACCGGCTTTAGTAGCTGTCCATTCTATTTCATCTTTAGCTTCCAATGTGAAGCCGGAGGTAGGTTTTGTCACAAGTGAGAGGCTCAAAATATTTCCTAGGAGACTTATATAAACACTGTTTTCCCCCTCTAACTAAATTTTACTATCGCCCTTCTCCACGTCTGCATGTTTTCAAAAATGGCCTTTCTCCAAAATTACTGTACTTCAAGCACATGAAACCAGGCATAAATAGGTTCAGGAATAACAGAAATTATTAATGGTGAGGATGATAATGGTGACCATAACAATAGCTAATTAATACCAAGCCCGTAAAATGTTCATTACGTTGCATGTAGAGAGGAATATGCCAGATTAATAAACAAATTAGCTGATCTTACAATTCATGAAGTTTGCTAATAATCAGATAACTAACCAGCAATGCTAAAGATGACATTTGCATCTAGATGTTTTTAAGGACAGATGCCCAGTTTCTTAGAATCTTCATCTTCTCATTCTGGGCTCTAAACAGCAATTTTCATTTTATATCCAGGTGATACAGGCATCTATTTCTCTTTATACCTGAAACAGGCTCTTTCACCTAAAAAGTCAATAAAATAATAATTGAGATAGTGTAGGACATGGTTGGCCACTGTAAGGATCTAGGTATTTACTCTGATCAGAAAATAAGAAACATCTTTATTTCTACTATATTCTTAGTAATCGCTAACATTTATTAAATGCTTATAATGTAGAAAAGCTGTGTTTTTTAAAATGCTGTATTAGTTTACTCATTAGTCATCAAAGTATGAGGAATATACTATTTTTTTCTATCAAGTCTGGGGAAACTGAGGTACAAAGAAAATAAGGAGCCTCTCTATGGAAAATAGAGTAAGTGATAGAAACAAATTAAACCTCAGAAATTCTGTGTTCACCATCTACAGTTTGAATTTTTATTTTTATTTTTATTTTATTTTATTTTTTTGGCCAGTCCTGGGCCTTGGACTCAGGGCCTGAGCACCATCCCTGGCTTCTTCCCGCTCAAGGCTAGCACTCTGCCACCTGAGCCACAGCGCCCCTTCTGGCCGTTTTCCATATATGTGGTGCTGGGGAATCAGCTTCATGTATAGGAGGCAAGCACTCTTGCCTCTAGGTCATATTCCCAGCCCTACAGTTTGAATTTTTAATCCCTTTACTAACCTGTCTCCAATACAATAACTTTGATACAAACTTATAAAATATTGGAACTATTTAAAGTCCACTTATGTTTCTTTTCCTCTTTTTGAGCCTTCATGTAGGGAGCTCGACTCCATCAATAACCCACACCTTACTCTATTTAGGAGCACTTGACAGTCATCTCCCATGATGCATCTCACCATTCTTCTGGATCCTTTCCTACCTCATCGGACTTCGCTCAGATCCTTCTTTCTTCTTCCTCTTTCTTATATTTTGGTTCCTGGAAGTACATTTGGTTCCAACACATCATGTCACATTCTTTCAGAATGAAAGGAAAACGAAGCAAAACTCATTCATACCTAAACAGTGGCAGATACCCAGGCACTTCTTTCACAATGAATTAAAGCAAGCAATGAGCGTCTGTCATGTTGGAATGGGTTCCAGTCATTTGTAAGTCTTTTGAGTCAACCCAATCTGGAATCCAATACCAGTTTTCTTCTGTGGGAAATGAAAATTAAGGTAGCTTCTGGTACATTGTCTTTTAAATGGCAATAATCATGATAAATATAGATGGTAAAGTTTGATTGGTTCATTCCATAGATAGTTATTGAATATCTATTAAGTATCTGTACCTGCACTGGACAAGAGAGCATATTCTCTGGGTTCATCCTCATGGTGTTTATACTTTAGAGATGTTATCAAGGAAGTCACGTGATACAGAAGGTAGCACATGCTAACCACATGTATGTATTGAGCTACTGTGGTGGTAAGGATGATGGGTTCAATGATGGTGAAAGTGATTTGGAAGGTGAAATGGTTATTCCAATCTATGGGAAACAGACATCAATAGGAAATCAACTTGGTTTCTCTTTTGTGTTTGTTTGTGGGCTTTGTGGTTTAAAAAATATCTTTAAGTAGTTGTACAAGGGAGCTGCCACTCAACAAAGCAGTTTGTGAATACGCCCTTTCAGCATTCTTACTTGTCCCTTCAAACCCAGTCCTTCCCTCGCTTTTCTTAATTTTGTATGATACACTTGAATTATTGACTGCATTATCTCCCCCACTTTTTCAGTTTGTTTTCTTTATAAATCCTCATATAAACTATCTACTAGATAACCACAAAAACAAAGGGGAAAACATTTAGTGTACACATTCCATTCCATCAGCTTCCTTACATATCTGCTACAACCTTAAGTCTTGCTGAAGATAATAAAGGTAAAGATTTTAACAATTTCTTCAGAGCACGCATTGCATCTTCTACTGAGAGACAAAGGATTTTCAGGCTTCCAGAAGTCATAAATGAAAATCACTGATCTTCTTTATCATTAGCACACATCAAGTTGTTCGTCCTTTTTTTCCTTCCTTCCCTCCCTCCTTGCTTGCTTCCTTCTTTCCTTCCTTCCCTTTTCTTTCTTTCTCTCTCATTCTTTCTTTCTCTCTTTCTTTCATCACGGAGCCCTATTGCTGCTGTCTTTTCTGCCTTCATATTTTACTTCCATTTCTAACCTGAGTTGCCTGCCTTTCTCATCAGTTTCAACGTTGCTCCTTCCAGCTAATTTTCCAGTGACACGTCTTCCCTTTGGAATGTGCGTTTATGCAATCCTCTGACTCAAGATGCTAGAATATAGTTGGCTCATGAAGTGTCTTTGGATTTAGCAGCTAGCTTGAAGCATCTGGCAATCGAACATAAACTCTGGTACTTGAGCATTCATGCTTGAACCAGAAATTACTTTGTCATCTTCACTAGCTTTTATTAAGCAGCTAACAGCTGCCTAGGAACTCTGACTTACAGTGAGCGCTTTCCCTAAGAATGTCACCCTCTTCTTTCTCTCAAAGTAAGAGTCTCCTTTTACTTTCTTCTCAAGCAAATCCTTGACATCCATAGTAAGAGTAATAGTAGTATCTCTCATTCCATTAACGCATTTTGAATTTCAGTCATCCTGCGATGCCAAACTCCATCACTTTCAAAATATTCATGAGAAAACAATAATTCAGAGACATCAAATGACTTTTTTTTTTTACTATGACTGCCCTTTATCCAAAATATGTTATCTTTGGTGTTTATAAGGTAGAGGGCTCTGCTGTTCTCTGCCTTTGTACGCCTTATTAGTCCCCTATGCATTTCCATTTCCTTTTCTCTCCCTGCTGGTTTTCTCATCCTTCCCCACCTCCATTACTCTTTATATAGATTAAATCTACATTTTTAACATATGTGATTTATCTTTAGATCTTTATGTCCCCTACACCTAATTTTAAAAACATGAAAAGTTGTAAATATCTCTCCTCAAACAAACTGAACGGAGTTGCTTGACACTTCTCTGACTCTCCATTGATTTGTGCTTCTTCGGGGGGGGTCAGCAATTCTCAATGGACAGTTTCCCTATCTGTGGGGTGGGGAATTGGTTCAATGTACAGTGACCCTCAAGCCTGCTTCACAGAGTAGCCCTGCCTTCCTGGAGTCCATTTCCCTGTGATTTACCTCCATCTTCCCTAAACGAAGAGCAGTGGCAACACCCTCATTTTTGAATCTTATAATTATCCTTCTCTCTCTCTTTTTTTTTATTCCTTCTCTTTTTTGATTCCTTTAAGTAGCATGTATGTACAGAAACTGCAGGGGGACTTGAAGCTATGAATTGGGCTGTTTCCTACACATGGAGGAAATGTCACTTAGAAATAATGACAAGTCTTCCACAAGATAGTCAGTAGTGGACCACACCACTATGTGGAGAGGGGTAGAGGTGGATGGATCTTGTCTTGTAAAAGCTTTCTACATACATCAATCTCAACTACATCAAATATAGTAAAGAGAGAGAATAATGTCCACCAAGATATTAATGCCCTGCACCACAGGCCTTGTAGGCCCCTGGGCAACCTCTTCTCAAATCTATAAGCAGACCAAGAAGTATTACATGGGAATAGGAAAACGATTGCCTCTTTTCCAAGATGTCTAGTTCTTAGACTGAGAGATCTGAAAATAGGGGAAATTGCTGACAGAAGCAAGTGAAATAGAAAGAAGGATTTTTTTTATCCTTTTGCTGAACCTCCAGCACCATCTACTGTCCAGAATATTAATCCTTCCTGGCAGTGAAGACTTCAGGAGGAGGCTGGGGTGTTACTTTGCATGCAAATGATGCTGGAAGGCATTGTTTTTGCAATTCAGTGTCCTTGCCCCAAGGTGTGTATTCCAGTTTTTTGTACTCTAGGTAAACACTGCTATACGTTTTTTCAACCAATGCAGCCTATGATGCAAGAATATATTTATTTAATCATTAAAGACCTCATTATTCTATTGTTTATGATATGGCTCTATGTCACAAACATTCCTAAGATTTCGTTGGCATCTTTTTGCCCAGTGACATGTCATCAGTCGTGTGTTGCAGCCAAAAGAAACAGGACTACAATTCCTCCTTCTCAAGAGGGAAAGAATTTTAATTATTACTTGATGAAAATGTTTCTCCATGAGTAACCTAGATCTAGGGCTCCCATTTCGCATTCTTTTTTATCTTCCAGCACAGCAAAAGGAATGTCTCAGAGTGATACTAATTATACCCTGACTTAAAGGTACAATTTATTGAACTTGTCACTGAGAATAGTCTTTTCCAATGGTCCTTTTAGATTGTCATTTCTTTTGTAACACAGATGTAAGCTCCAACAAGAAAATGGAAGAGGACAAATTTAGCCTACCCTCTATCGCCATTTCCATCCACCCTTTACTATTTCCTTGCTACTTTTCTTAAGGAATATTCTTAGTCATCATACAGATGTAGGTACCTGCAGAAAATTCTCATCTAGGAAACCATGCTACTAAAACTGTGTCACAAATCCAAAATCAGAAGGTTTGGTTTCCCTGGTGGCAGGCAAAAATAAGATCAAATAGTTTGAATGCAATGCTTTTCAGACAAGCTATTCTTTGGTTATTAAAACAAAACACGGAAGAGGGGAGGGGGAAGAGTTCTGTCTGTAATCCTAGCAACTCAGGAGACTAAGATCTGAGGATCACGGTTCAAGGCCAGCCCAGGTAGGAAAGTCCATGAGACTTTTATCTCCAAATTAACCAAAAGTGGCACTAGGGCTCAAAGTGGTAGAGTGCTAGCCTTGAACAAAAGAGCTCAAGGGCAGTGCTAAAGCCCTGAGTTCAAGCCCCATGACCTACACACACACACACACACACACACACACACACACACACACACACACACACATGCACGCACACACACACATGCACACACACATGCACACACCAAAACAGATGCTCAAACAAATACTTATTAATAGTAGAACCAACTTAGACACTTGGTAAGCACATTTAGGTGTCATTATGACAACATTTATAATTAAATAGGTGCTGTTTGCAACACAATCTAATGACCTTCATAATCAGGTGGTGCTTGTTTCTGGAGAACTCCAAATCTGCCACATTCTGTCGGCTGTGTACAGCCATTTCCTTTGGTGGCCATTGAGCTTATGAAACAGTCCTGCTTGGTGGGCTTTGTTGGTGTTTGTATTTGTGTTCTTTTTCATTCCCAGTCAGTGAAAACAGATGGGTTAGCGGGGTTCTGCAGGGTGAGGGTGGGGAACTAGTAAGTTCCTTCACAGAGGCTCTAGTCTGGACTCAGCCTGACTGGGATCCATCAGCATTTGCCTGGTGTTTTCCCTGGATGTGATTTGCCCAGTTGTACCAATTGGTCAAAAAGTAAAACAACAAAACAAAACATCGCCTTATGTGTCAGTGCTTCTTGGCACAAATCAATTAAAAGTCCTGGTGTATGAATGGGCCTCCTGCCATTGACGGGCCTTTGTTGATGTTGGAGGTTTTGTTGCTGTTGTTTTGCCTCACCTGAAGGTCATATTTTACTTGTTTTCCATTAATATAAAGTAGTTCTTTGGTTCCCATTCCTTCCCCATATAACCAAGTCATATTTGCCATATTTTAATTGTGAGAGGTAAGGAATCAGGATACTCTTTAGAAAAAGAGCCTACTTTATCTCCTTTTTTCTGTTTTTCCTTTTACAGTACTGGGGTTTGAACTTAGGACCTGTATTTGAAAGCCAGGTACTCTATCCCCTGAGTCAGGCCCCAGACATTTTTTGGCTTAGCTATTTTTTTATTTCCTCCTGCATCAACTCATACACGGATCTGTTTTTGTTAAATGAGTAGCTGTGATGAAAGCATAAGCCACCACACACAGCTATTTTGTTGAGATGTGGTCTCCAGAACTCTTTACCTGGGCTGGCCTCTAACTGAGATCCTCCCAATCTTTGCCTCCTGAGTAGTTAGTATTGTGGCTGTGAGCCACCATGCCCAGCTTGGTATTTAATTATTATTTTTTTTAATTCTCAACTCTCAGGTGTAGCTTCTCAATAGAAAACAATTCTGAGTGAAAAGGAAATGAACATAAAACAGATTAGATGCCTAAAAATGTATACAAAGTACTACCATAACCAAATGGATACTTGAAAACAACCAAATGTCATGCCCTCACTTAACAATGGTAAGACATTCAGACAGATGGGGCATGAGGCAATTTCACCATTGTGCGGCATTCACTGCGTGCACTCATGGGAACTAACACAGCTGCATCATCCCTGGGCCCTAGAACCTTCTGGGATACCTGCAATCTACGTGGTCCACTGTGAAATAAAATGTGGAGCAGTAGAATCTGATGGTGCATAGAGATGCCTGATAGTTCCTATCTTCTGGTACACATTATTTTTCTCACGCAGACATTTTGGCAGTTAAACTTTATGGCTAAAGTCAGGACCTGAATCTGAGCTCTCCACCTGGGAAACGGGACACAACACTAGATTGGCAGCCACTCAGGAAGAGTTTCGACCTGTCTGGCAGTACAGGGTGTGTGTTTTCCTACCCATTAGATACAAACCCCAAGTCCTTCAGGCAATCTGGTCTGTGCAGCCATGGAGCACGAAGCAATATTCATGAGGAGGAAGAAAACTCCCTAATGGTAACTTCCAAATCAAGAATTAAAAAACTGTGAGCAATTTGCCAACCTGAGAGCCATTCAGCAAATACTACCGAACTCATGCCTCCAAAAGTAGCAATAATAGAACAACCTAAAAGGGCATTTACCTAAGTACATATAGATTTCCCAAGAATGACATTATATCCATCCATCCTTTGTCCACCTCACTCTCAGATAGAATGGACTGATTTAGAAAAAGTCACTCAGGAAGGCAGAAATGAAAAAGGATGGTATAATGGTTTGTGTCACTGTCTGTTTTCAAGGATAGAACCTAGCCTTGATGACATGGTGGTACATGTCTGTGGCCCCAGCACTTGGAAGGCTGGAGCAAGAAGATCACAAATTAGAGGCCAGCCTACGTAGGTTACATAGTGGGACACACTTGCTTCAACAATTTAAGCCAAGTGCCAGTGACTTATGCCTATCATCCTAGCTACTCTGAAGATCATGGTTCAAAACCAGCCCAGGCAGGAAAGTCACTGAGACTCTTATCTCCAAATAACCAGCAAAAAGCCAGAAGTAGAACTGTGGCTCAAGTGGTAGAGCACTAGCCTTAATTTAATAAGCTCAAGGATAATACCGGTGCATGTGTGTGCGCATGTGCATGCGTACACACACGTAGAATCCTAATGACTCAGCAGTGCTACAGTGATTAGAAAATAAATTGCATTAGCTTTCTTTGGCAGCAGCCTGGACATGATTATCCAGAAACACTGAAGTCTTAGTCAGATGAACTGTCACTCCCAGCCTGGGTAAGCTATGGAGTTGATTTTTTAATGTAGCATTTTGCTTTAAGTCCCATTGAATGTCATCTTACATTAAATAGAAAGAGGGGGGGGGGGGTCAGTTTGGCTTGAAATCACTGTGAGTCTTAGTTCTCATCTAATATATAGTGTATTCCTTTAAAAATATATTATATACAGAACTAGTAAACTTGTCCAGTACTGATTTTATGTGTATTGAAAAGAAGTGAGGAAATCTGTAGCATGTTGAAAGTCACCCATAGAGATGTTGCTTTTAAGATTATTGTTGTCATTAATCAACTGTCTTTGCCGTGGCATTTAACTATTATTAAAAATAGTTTTCTGCCCAGTCTCCATTATGACATTAGTTGGAAGCTGTATGTCAGATCTTTGGGTAGTTACAGGCCTTTGTAGAATTCCATTTGTTAAATGCTCCCTGTGAAAATTAATAAAAACAAAGGAAGATACTCTCATTCCAAAAAACATCATCCCAAGCATTACTGTCCAGAAATTTGCTACCAAAAAGAAATGAATGAAGATGTCAAATACTTTACTAATCAGCACAAAGCAAAATTTTTGGCACTGTGAATAAAATGCAAAGGAAGTATACATTGGAACACATTATTAGCATGACATAAGGAAAATGACATCAAAATGGCATTGTGTTCCCATGGACTCTAAAGCATTTATTTTTACAGACAACAGGAAGGCAACTCTCAAGGATAACTCTCAAGCTCAGAATGTATGATGGCCTTGGCTCATGTTTGTTTATTTGGTTGGTTTGGTTTGCTGGTCTTGGGTCTTGAACTCAGGTCCTAGGAACTGTCCCTCAACTTCTTTTTTCTCAGGGCTAGCACTGTACCACTTGAGCCATGGCTCCTAGTTTATTGGAGATAGGCGTCTCATAGTTTTTCCTGCTGGGACTGGCTTTGAACCACAATCCTCAGATCTCAGCCTCCTGAGTAGCATGAGCCACTGGTGTCCAGTGTTGTGCTTGGTTTGGTTTGGTTTGGTTTGGTTCAGGAGTGTGTGTGTGTGTGTGTGTGTGTGTGTGTGTGTGTGTGTGTGTGTGTGTGTGTGTGTGTTGGTACCAAGGGCACAGTCTCTTTACTTTCTCTCTCAAGGCTGGTGCTCTATCACTTGAGCACCATCTCCACTTAGGTCTCTTTTGGTGGCTAGTTAGTGATAAGAGTCTCAAAGGCTTTCCTACCCAGGCTGACTTTGAACTGCAGTCATCAAATCTCAGCCTCCCATATAGCTGGAATTGAGACATATTTTCATTTATGCATTTAATTGTCAATCTATTATTAGCCAAGTATTTAATAAGTAACTCTACCTCCTGGTTGCTACAGTGCTAATAATGAAGCACTTAGTTTACCTTCAGTCATCTGTACATTACAGAAAGCACTACAGGAAGTAAAAGAGTTTCTAGAAAGTTGCAGGAGGGTTAAAAAAAACTTGGAAAGTACATATTTTTTCAGTATCAGCTTCTGGAGTTTTGAATTTGTCGTTCTCCACAATACGAACCAACCATAGGCAGGAAAGTTTAGGGGAGTTGCTGGCTCAGTGCGGCTTATTGTTGCTATTTAATGTCATCCAAATCCAGCCATCAGTTTACATCTTGAATTCTAATTGCCTCTGAGAGTTCTCTGCTCAGAACAATAGCTAGAGTGACTCTTCCAAACTGAAGTCATAAACATAGGACCTTCCTGATCTTGATGAATGAAAACCAAAGGAGGGGAGACAGTTTGTTTTTGCAAGAAGCCATCTGTTTATTTGTGTATGGTGTTTGTATTCAAACTTAAGGAAATTAATCAAGTAGAAAACATCAGCATTCATAACACAGCAAACAAGGGTATTGAAGAAACACACACTTCCTAAAAGAAACTAAGGAGGTAATGAAGTTTTGAGGCACTTTAGTTTAATAATATCTGGTCCCAAGGAGAACAGGGGAGGTATGATGCATGACTTACTTTGCATTGATTCTTATTACTTAGGAACTCAGAACATAAATTGATGACAAGTACTAAATTAATGGAATATCACTCTCAGCACCTCAACTGTGCCAGCATGATCCTTTATTTAAGGAACTTCCCTGATCCTTGGTTAACAGGCAACTGAGTTCTCTAATAATAAATACATAAAGGAATCTGTCCCAGATCCCCACAGGTACATGAATAGATGAATGTTTCTTTAAGAGACATGTCGATCAAAAATGTAAGTCAAACGGTGAGCAATGTTATATAGTGTTGAAGTGTGTGCTTAGCTTGTGTGTGGCCATGAACTCAATCTGTAGCATAGGAAAGAGGAGAGCAGGGGAGGGGAGCGGATAGGATAGAAAAGGAAGGGGAGAAGAGGAGGAACATATGAGCCAATTTCAAATGTCTGTAGGACCTGAGATACGTGCCAACTTGATGACTGCCCACGAGATAGGAGATTAGAGACAAGGACTGGGAAGGGCCTGAGCCTGGACACTAGACTGGAACACTCAGAAGTGAGGTGCGTAAGCTTAGTGTTGGAGCCAGCACTGTAAGCATGAGACAATCATGGTTTGCTACCTGTCTAGGACAGTCTGTCCATTCTTCTTGCACTGAAGCCCTCAGAAGCTCTTTGCACCTCATAGCAGAACTTCTATGACTTTCTTTGGCATTTAAATATCTTCAGGTGACTGTATATACCAAAGAGTGGAAAAATGGCTCTAAGATGCCCCTAGACTCATACTCCGAATGTTTGTGCATAGGTAACCAGTGCTTTTCAGATAAATGGAGAGAAGCACAATAGAGCAATAGACAAGGCTTTAACTCACAAGAAGCAGTTAACGTCACTGAGGGATTTAGTGATCTTGGCTATTGTTCCCTCAGCTTCCTTTATGTGTGCTATTCTAGTAACACAATATAGGTTTGGAAGGTAAAGAAATGAGGAAACAGTACATTAAATTAAAAACCTAACTCTCAAAATTAGTGTATATCTTAAGTAAAGGCAGACAGGAGGCCAGAGGTATGGATCAAGCCTATAGGGCACTTGCCAAGCCTGCTCAAAGTCCTGAGTTCAAACCCCAGTAGTTCCAAAAACAAGTAAGATAGATAGATAGATAGATAGATAGATAGATAGATAGATAGATAGATAGATAGATAGGTAGACAGATAGATAGATAGATATGTCATTTTATTTCAGTCTTCCTTTTGAAGACAAAGAATATTCAAAATCAAAATTGCCTAATGAAGCTGGGCTCTAGTAGCACAGACCTGTAATCTACTCAGGAGGCTGAGTTCAAAGCCAGCCCCGGCAGGAAAGTCTGTGAGACCCTTATCTCCAGTTAACCACCAGAAAACTAGAAGTGGAGCTGTGGACAGGCCCTGAGTTCAAGCCCCATGGCTAACAACAACAACAACAAAACCCAAAAGCCAAATGACAAAGTCCAAATGGAGCGATTCCTAAAATTTTTCTTAGTGTAAGATTTGCCCTTACATCTATCCCTCAATCAAAAAACCATCTAGTCTGTATCTGTTGCTGAGTGCTAGTGAATCAATAAGATTTTTATTATGTGGCTTACGAAAGCTTCAGCCTTTGAAATAAGGGAATTTCTGTCCCATTAGGTGCCAGTACCTGTAGTTGACTTCTCATTTCATGGATGGCACTCATTTGATAGTCACTAAAAGCACATCATCCATTTATCACGATCTTTTCTTATTTCCAGAAAATAGAAAAAGTATATCCTACCACTAGATTATAACCTTTTTAAGACAGAGACTTTCCTTTATAACAACCCTCAGCTGTTTTCTTTCCATAGTTGGATAAAATGAATAGAACAAAGTGTTACAATTATTTTATTTTTCTTTATACATGAAAGTTTAGTGGGCATGAGACAGTAGGGCCCGTCAAAAGTTAGTACTTGAGGTGATAGGTTGAGTACAACCAAGTGTGTATGTGCTGAAATATCACATTGTACCCCTCAAACATGCACAATTTCCCTTTTTCAATTAAAAATAAAACAAATCTCAAATAAATAGCTCCTATGAAGTATAATCTCAAAATTCCCTACCTGAGACTTTAAGAGATTCACTTAACAAATATTCAAATACCTCATGGTCTGAAAAATGACCCAGTGAATGTGGAAGATAATTAATCCATGCTCTTTTATTGTTTTTCTGGGTTTGATTTTTGTTTATTTGAGGTTTGTGGCTTTGATTTCTCTTATTTGCTATTATTTCCTTGGTTTGGCTTAATACATAAAAATTTGTGAACTAGAGCTGTGCTCAGAGTCTCATTCTTTTAGGCATTTATGTGGCTTTTATATTGAATTTAAGGTACTTATATGGCTTTTATGTTGAATTCAATTTGCATATTACTATTGTACTCTCTGTCTCCATTTCTGAAGTCACATTATCTTGACAAATCAAGAGCTATAATGCGTGATGATGGAGGACTACAGTTTACATATTGTCTCAACTAAACAAGCGTGTTCCAACCCCAATTGAAATGATTATATAAAGTTGATCTTAAAAGCTAATGAATATTCTCAATTTTAAAAAGCAGTATGAATATGTACTTTTGTCAACAATGCTCTTTACAGCATTATTTGTTTTTTTCATGAAATTTGCCGAAATTTTTACTAGTTTTACATTGTCAAAACTGTAAACCTAAGCTCAATGTAGGTGGCTCATGCCTGTTATTCTAGCTTCTCGGGAGGCTGAAATTTAGAAAATCAAGTTTTGAAGCAAACCTGAGCAGAGAAGTTTGCAAGACTCTATCTCCAGTCAACCCCCCAAATACTGGATTGGAGATGTGGTTCAAATGGTACTGTACCATTCGTGATTGAGAAAAACCAAGCTAAAGTGAAAGGCCCTGAATTCAGTTCCAAATACTGAGAGAAAATACTTACTTAAAAAATAAAAACTGAAAGTCATATCGTATATTCTACAGATTGTTAAAATAAAACAAAAAATAAATCATATTTAAATCAAGGAAAAGAGGAACATATTATGAGTGCCATATTTTCACAGTTGAAAAATGCTGAACAAATGACAGAGGGATTATTGGAGAGGTTCAATATAGATACTGTGTATATAGATATTGTTTCTGGGCTTTTTTTTTTTTGGAAGAATTTTGTTTTGTTTTTCCCTTGTTGGATTTTTTTTTTTTTTTTTTTGCCAGTCCTGGGGCTTGGACTCAGGGCCTGAGCACTGTCCCTGGCTTCTTTCTTCTTGCTCAAGGCTAGCACTCTGCCACTTGAGCCACAGCGCCACTTCTGGCCATTTTCTGTATATGTGGTGCTGGGGAATCGAACCCAGGGCCTCATGTATATGAGGCAAGCACTCTTGCCACTAGGCCATATCCCCAGCCCTTGTTGGATTTTTTTTCCATGCGAAAACAAGCAACTTTTTTTTTTTAATCACAGAAAAGGCCCAACAAACATCCAATGAACCTAGATATTTCTGTTTGTGTTTAGCTGAGATGCGAAGTTACTGAAACTGGAGGGATAGATAGGAAAGCCTTTCTTTAAAAGAGGCTCTTTCAGAATAGGATGCCAGAAAGGGTTCTCTCTGCCAACATCTTTGGAAATCTCCCCTCCCTCCTCCCTAATTGCTCTGTTGTTGTAGAAAGGTGTACTTTAATCTTTTTATCTGTTAAAAATGACCTCCTGCCTGAGTCTGGGCTTCTCAGAGGACAGAACTTTGTTGATCTCTGCCTATAAAATAAATAACTAAAATAAAGCAAAACTACACCGTACTCTTTTTTTTTCCCCTCTTAATTATTGTCAAAGTGATGTACAGAGAGGTGACAGTTTCATACGTTAGGCCTTGGGTACATTTCTTGTACTGTTTGTTACCTCCTCCCTCATCCCTCCCCCTCCCCCTTTCCCTCTCACCCATGAGTTGTTCAGTTGGTTTACACCAAACAATTTTGCAAGTATTGCTTTTGGAGTTGTTTATCTTTTTATCCTTTGTCTCTTGATTTTGGTATTCCCTTTAACTTCCCTAGTTCTAATACCAGTATATACAGTTTCCAATGTACTCAGATGAGATACAGTGATAGTGCGGGTACAACCACAGGAAGGGGATACAAGAGGATCATCAACAATAGAAGCTACGGTCTCACATGGCATGTTGAAAGTAATTACTACAGTGATATAACAGTCGTTTCCATAACATGGAGTTCATTTCACTTAGCATCATCTTATGTGTTCATAAGGGCATAGCTATTAGGTTCTTGTGATCCTCTGCAGTGACTAGCCTAAACCTGTGTTAATTATTCCCTATGAGGGAGACCATAGAGATAGTCACCCTACTCTTGAAGTGAGTTCATTTCCACACAAGCTCAAAGGCTTTGTCCTCAGTGCTGTTGCTTTCCTGTAAATCTCCAGATCCCACCAGGGTCATGGTGCCCCCCGCCAGCATGGACGTCACTGTGGGAGAGAGCATTGTTCTGCCCTGCCAGGTGACACACGACCACTCACTTGACATTGTGTTCACCTGGACTTTTAATGGACACCTGATTGACTTCGACAAAGATGGAGACCACTTTGAAAGAGTTGGAGGGGTAAGTATTAATAAACAAGGCACCAGAGGTATGGTACAAAGCAACGCAACTTCTTGAAACTGCTTCAAAGGAATCTCTGGAGATTAACCTGAAAAGCGTAGAAAGTCATTGTGTCACTGTTTAATAATTGTTTTTCCTTCTTCTTGGTTTATTGGTTTATTATTAGGTTGGTGTTTAATTGATGATAAGAGTCTCATGGACTTTACTGCCAGGGCTGCCTTCAAACCATGATCTCCAGATCTCAGCTTCCTGAGTAGTGAGGATTATAGGAGTGAGCCACCAGCACCAAACTGTTTGATAATTGTGCTCAAGCAACTAATTTCACAAAATTTTGGGGTGTCAATTGCACTTTCTTTGGTCCCATAGAAGACTCATTATTGAAAAGTTAGGACTTGCTTTCTTGATTTTGAAAGGATGGTAAGGTTATTTATTATCTCCAAGTACAATGACTCCAAATGCTTCAAGTTTTTGAAATGCTTCACTTTTAATAAAATGTATGTTAGTGAAGATATAACAAGAAAAGAAAAGGGCAAATCCAGAAACAATTTGGGTTTGCAAATATCATTCTTCTAAATTATTTTCTTATCCTAACATAGCCCTACCATCCCACTAATAGTAAAGATTCATGAAGATTCACTCTGGCTGCCAGTCTCTTAGACAGCCCTAACCAAAAAACAAGCAGAATGTAAAAACAGGGCTCTGAACTCAGTAAGAATCTGGTTTCCCCCTCTCATCTTTCTTGCCTTGGATAGAGCATACACAACCCGAAGTTCCCAAAGTGTTACTTAATTGTGCATGATTCTTGCATGCATGCCCACTTTCTCAAGGAATTTTGAGTCACAGATATTAGAAAGGATTTGAATGACTATTTTCCCAAGGATACTGGTATCATCTTGGAGAAATATAATTTATGGTATCAATAGATATCTTGATTCACTGGGGATTATCTTTTGGAGTGCTAGGTGACACAGTCTAGATGGCAGTGCCAAGCTTAACCCTCTGGACCTCTATCAATTGGTTCAGCTTAATAACTTAGCGAAGTGAGTGTAATATGAACTAAAGCCTGATTGTACAGGAGATATCAAGTTCCCTGCAGTCTAGAACATACATAGTTCCATGTTTAACACAAAAGAAAGACTTGGTCACATGTAATGAGGTCTTAGGTGGAGGATCACATTGATTTGATCAGAGGAAATAAGGTTGAACTGAAGGACTTCACTACAGATGGTGAGAAGAAGGTCATTAATGTCTGCAGTGTTAGGATTTGATGGTAGAGGAGGAAGGCCCGCACCATTCTCAAGCCAAGCCCGTTGTTTATGCTTCCTGACTCCATGTGCTAGACAGGGTGCTCTGTAGAATCAACCTGTCGTGGTTTCACAAAAGGTATTAATTATATCATTGTCCTCTGCGACTCGCAAGTACTCTGTCAGGAACAGAACAGAACACAGTGGGAGAACCCAAACGGTGACCATTGTGTTCTCCTTGGTAGTGACACAAATGTACATCATAGGTCTGGCTGTTTACAAGGAAAAGTCTCTTTCTGTGAGACTCTTAATGGATCCTGATTTATTTTATTTTATTTTTTACATTGCCATTTTAGTTTAAAGATATAATCCCAGTCAAAATGTAAGACTAACTAGAAATATATTCTAAATGATAAAAAAAAACATGACATTGTGTTAGCAGTTTTCTGTGCTCTGAAATATTTAGGCAACAATGGTTTCTTTGCCCAAGAATAAAATAAATTATTGAAATTGTGAAGGTGTTTTCATAGAACCTATATGGCTTCCATTTTAAAATCAATATGGCTTCCCACCTTACTGCATACATCTCTCTAGCAAGTTTGTTCCATATTTAAACCTCTGCTCAAGGTCCCAAATATGTGAAATATCTTAGGTGAAGAAAACTTAACAACATTGATGACAACAGTGATAATAATGATAATGATGATAATGATTGCTTCTTTCACTTGTAATACACCTGCTCATTGACCAAGAACCTTATATAGTAGCTCCTTAATCCTCCCAGAATCCCTGTGAAATAGGTTAGCAATTATTTTTCCCATTTTATTTGAGCTGTTATAAGATGTGATCAGTAAATAGTGGAAATTGGACAGGAACACAAGTGTTATAAATAAAAGAAGTCTGCGATATTAAAAAAAAAATCACAGTTCTGCTTGAATTAGATTTAAGGGTTTTTTTTTTGACATGATTGTTTCACAAAGAAAATTGATCATGACCATCAATAATGTCAGTTTAAATTTACTCCACGCTTCATAGTCTATAAAAGGATTTCACAACAACATCCAGTCTCATTTGATTCTCACAACATAGACCAGAAGGCTAGGCATCCTTCTTTTAAAGGTCAATAAACTAAGGCACAGACAGATTAAGAGATTTAGATAAAATCACAGAGCAGGGATCAGCCCCAGACAACCAAGTATCGAAACTTTACTTCTCCTTCAGTGGAGACTTCAGCCTCTTTCCTAATCCCTGGTGCAGCAATGGGAAGTTCAGCCTCTTTTGTTACCCTTAGAAAAAGTGCATGTGGTGTGTGTTGTATTGAAACAAAAGAAAGAGTCCAAGAACTCAGTAATTTCCAACAAAGATAAGACTTTCCTCTATCACTAAGAACAAAGATTACAGCTGACTAGGTGAGTTCAAATCTGGCTCTGCCTTTTACAAGTGACTTTAGGTAAATCACCTAACTTCCTTATGCTAGAATGTCCTCTTCTACAAAATAAGATAAGTTTAGCACTTGCTTCAGAGGACATATGAATATCAATGTATTAATATATCTAAAACACTTGGAAAATAACAGCCATATGCAAAATATCACTAAGTATCACCCATTATCATTACCAGTTGGAGGACTGGCAGTGTCATGTTCTATGGTCAACTTCTTATTCTCTAGTTTAGAATGGGAAAACATGAAAAGAGCAATATACCGTAAATGGTCATCCTTTGGGGGGAGAGGAAGAGACACAGCACCCCAAATCTAGCCAATGGAATAGTCACTTGCATGGGTAGGTGTTCTCCAAACTTTTGATTAACAGAGCTGTGAAAAACCACATTCTAAGGTGTCACAGAGTTCAGTTAAATGCCACCTTTTTATGATACTCTGTGAAGATATCTTCGTGTTTATGAAAAATATTTTGTTGGTGAACAGTGTAGAAATATTTCTGGGGCAACTAGGCATCTATACTGGGATGTAATTAGACTTATTCATCTGCTAATCAAACATGCATTTGGCATTTGGAAAACAAATTAGCACCGTTCCACATTAGGTGATGCAAGATTTCCTTGGAGAGCTTGGTCTTCATAATCCTTTAATTTAAACCGGGGAGCAATCAAAATGCTGGCTGCAAGTCAGAGTTATGCAGAAAAGATGACTCCAAATATGGGTTCATTTCCCCTTTCCAAATAGGGAGTTCCAAAGTATCGGAATGCCAGCACAGACAGCTGGCTGAGGGCATGTGTAAGGGAATCAATGAGACTAGATCAAGAACCACCTTATTATCTAAGTAAGTTTAAGTACTTCCAGTAGGGGTATAGTACAGTATTCCAGACACCCAGGGAAGCCAGGCACCTGAGCTCTTGCCAAAGGTGAGTTCTGAAAATGTTGGCATTGTTTCTTGGGCTAACCTACCTGTTTGGTTTTTTTTTTTTTTTGTTTTTTTTTTTTTAATAGACTGTGGCTTGCATCGCTAATGTTTTTCATCAGCCAGTGTAAAATAAATCCATTAGTCACAGTGTCCTTCATGTGATAATGCTATTTAGAGCTCATTAAAAAGTAATCGTAGCCACTTTCTTCCACTTTATCAGCAGGATTCAGCTGGTGATTTGATGATCCGAAACATCCAACTGAAGCATGCTGGGAAATACGTCTGCATGGTCCAGACAAGTGTGGACAGACTATCTGCTGCTGCAGACCTGATTGTAAGAGGTAGTGAATTGGTTTTTTGATCCTTGAATATTTTTGTGATATGTACTCTAGCACAGTTCTAAAACACAAAGGGTTTAAAATTATAGAAAAACATAAAAAACAGTCAGAAGCTACACATGGTAAACAGTGGTTAACAGCCAACCGAAGTTTCTTGTGTGTGTATTTCTCAGGTAGAATTATTAGACAATGTACTGAGCAAACCCAGTTCCTTTACCCTAAAAATAAATCCTATCAGGGCTCTAGTTATTGCCATTGAAGTTGATATGATATTCTAGAATAATTTTTGATTAGCAAAAGCATATACTTGTATATGTATGTACAGGTCTTGGGGCTTGAACTTAGGGCCTCGGTACTGCCCCTGAGGGTTTTTTTTTGTTGTTGTTGTTGTTGTTCAAGGCTAGCTCTCAACCACTTGAGCCACAGCTCCACTCATTTCTGGCTTTTTGGTGGTTAATTGGAGATGAGAGTCACATGGACTTTCCTACCCGTGCTGGCTTTGAATTGTGATCCTTAGATCTCACCCTCCCGAGTAGTTAGGATTAAAGACATGAGTGACATGTGTTTAAAAGCTCTGCCTGTTAGGGGTCCCATCCAGGTTAAACCACACTGATTTATTTTTTGAGCCACCAGTAAAACAGTAGCCTAATTAAATCCATCATCATATATTTTCCCCAGTTTTATGTTTTCCCCCCACAAGTTTATAGGACTGCCCAGGTTTAAAACTATGACTTAGGTGGGGCACCAGTGAGGATTGCGGTTCAAAGCCAGCCCAGGTAGAAAAATCTGTGAGATTCTTATCTCCAATAAACCACTCAGAAAAAAGAGAAGAGGTGCTGTGACTCAAATCGTAGAATGCAAGGCTTGAGCTGAAGAGCTCAGGGACAGCTCCCAGGCCCAGAGTTCAAGCCCCAGGACCAACAAAAAACTGTATATATGTATGTATATATGTGTGTGTTTGTGTATGTATACATATATATACATATATGCATATATATATATGGCTTTGTAGGAAGATAACCCCTGATTGCCTGATACATAGTAAACAAGCTCGGAGGTAGTATCAAAATTAATATTATGAGAATTTCTTGAGCAACTGCTTGCAAGACAGAACTTGTAGCTAGCAACTGGCACACTGAGCAAAAGCGATTGCTCATATCATATTCTAAGCCATACCAAAGAAACTTGAAAAAGAAAGTGCTGTAAATAAACTTTTACAAAATATTTCAGAGGAAAATTAAAATCTTAATCAACCAGGTACATGTCTGACCCATACCTGTGCATCTTCCCGGATTTTCTGAAGTATCAAAAATGAAGCAACCCTGGAGATGTGTGTCCGCTGGTAGAGCACCAGCCAATGAGCGAAAGCATCAGGTACTGAGTTCAAGTCCCAGGCTCAGACCTAAAAAAAAAAAAAATCAAAACTGAAGTGACCCTGGGGTGTATCTCAGTGATCAAACACTTGGCTAGCATGCATGGAAACCTGGCTTTAATCCCTAAACCACACACACAAAAAAAACAATAAAATAAAAAGGAAGCAAACTCAGAAAAGAAAATAAGCTCTGGGCCTGCTGGTCCTCCTTTCTCAGAATCCTTGGTACAGAGGCATCTTTGGAGTCTATTGCAGAGCTTAAAGTGCAAGAAATGTTTGTAAAAATCCAGACTTGGAGGCAGGGTGAGGCTGAGTATATAGGGACCAACAAAAAGCCTTATTTCATCCTCTAGGCAGGATGTGAGGGGAGAATTGAGTAAGAATTAGCAATTTAAAGTAATCATCAAGAGAGGTTAAACAAAGATAGCCTATAGTCTCATTTAGTTAACTTTCAATGACTTATCAAACTTTTCAGTTATGGTTCAGATAGGGGCCAGATATGAGAGGGAAAAAATTGCACCTAAGTAGTTCTGCCCAGAGAATAACTTACAGAAATATGTGTATTTCCATTAAAAAAAATATACCAGAGTCAGTCTGCTCACCCCTTGGGGACAAAAAGAATTCTGTTGCTAGAAATTTATCCTCTATTTAATTAGGATAATGTTCAGATCAGCAGTTTAAACACCAATAAATTACACTAATAAATATTTAAATCAGTAGTACTTGAAGTTCTTAAATGATATTGTATACTTCATTTCACAGAAAATAACATTGAATGCCAAGAGGAATTTGCTAACGCAGTCGAAAAGAAAATCTAGTCGAACCAGTTAATAAGGCCAATAAATTAATATGTCATTGAAAACCATAATCTTTTGTTTTATCTCCTCCTTCACTGACCTTGCGGCTTTTCCACCCATTAGGCAGAGGGAGGAGACAGAAGTTTGCTTTACTACCCTGCAAGACATTTTCATATTTGAAAATGCCATAGCATAAAGTATAGATTCCGTACCTCTGATTTTTCTCATGCCTATTTACTTTATCTGTAGCTATGTAAAGGCCCCCAGAAACTCTCCATTCCCTGAGCAGTAAGTATATTCTAGCATCCAAACAATATGTGTGAGTGATTATGACAATGTTATATCATATTTATACTCTGATAGTTATCATTTTGAGTAAATTATCTAAATGAAAGAAATGCTCTGCAAGTGGGATCTTTACGTTTGGTGGGGGAGGATGGCAGAATAGTTAAAAATAAAAAGTCCTACCATTGCCATGAAACTCCTCTCTTCTCTCCAATGACCACATCCATACCCTTCTCAAAAAAAGGGCTGGCCACAGAGGTCTCACATGCTTCCTGTTTGTTGAATTATTTGATGATTTGGGGAAAGTAAAACACTTTTCCTTTTGTGGGACTTTGATTCTAAAGGCCACCAAAAAGCAGTGTCTGAAAAGAAAAAAAAGGTGCAAATACTGAGTTGAGAAAGCCAGTCTGAAAAACACAAACTGGAAGAATACCTTATCTTCTGGGCTTAAATGGTTAATACACCTCCAACCCCCACCCAAAGACCAGAGGTTACCTCATCCCTGTCTAGGTGACGTCAGATTTGGCAGGGTGAAATGTCACCATGGAAAATTAACCTGCTCCAGCATATAAGGTGTTTCCATTCAGGAGTGGGAAGGAGAAGATAAATCTAGTCTCACCTGCAAATCTACAAAAATGATTTTAAAGAGAATGAGAGAGAGAGGGAGAGAGAGGAGAGAGAGAGAGGAGAGAGAGAGAGAGAGAGAGAGAGAGAGAGAGAGAGAGAGAGAGAGAGAGAGAGAGAGAGAGAGAGAGAGAGAATATGAGTATACAGGGCATCATATAGAATACAAGGAGTGAATTCCAGAACAGTCTGCCTTTGGGAAATTGTCATTTACCTTCCCCACCGCTAGAGGTCTCTCTTTTCTTCCCCTGTCACTGGGACAGGGCACAATTAGGAGTGTGTGTGATCTCTGGACTGTGCTTAACAAGTCCTTCCCAGGACTCAGTCCTTTGATCCATCTACTGGGCATGAAGTTGATCATCCTGTCCCCACCCCATGCCCTTCTCTCCTGGGTAGTCACTGCACATCCTTTGAATTGCATTTTGCTGATTGGCCAGAACTTCCCATGTGTAAAACTAGGATGGCTTCAGGACTGTGCCGTAGCCCTACTGATATGTTGTCTTCACTTGCTGATTGCTCTCTATCTTTCCATTTCTTTATCATTTCTGATCCTATATTTAAGCTAGATTTCTTCCCACTTTGAATGCTGAAAGTCCATGGTTGGAAACAATAAGCATCAGAAGGCTGGGTAGAAAAATACAAGCCTGACATGCAGAAACCACACATGAGGGTGTTCAAACTCCATCCCAGCTTTGAAATTGCATTAGGGAAGGGAAAGGCATATGACCCTGGAGCATTTGGCGATGGTCTCAACAGTGTGTCTTGCAGAGATGGACGGGGGGCCTGCGGGGGGGGGGGGGGAGACGGACAGTTGAATGTTAATAATTACAAATGCAACAGAATGTGCAAAGCAATCCTGTCACACTGCAAACTTTCAAAGCTACTTCTGCTCTCCTGTACATCCTCTGTGGTAGAAATGCCTATTTCCAGCCAACTGTAATCTTCATGTAATCAGAGGCGATTCCTACCTTCTGTCACAGCTCTGTCCCTAGACACAGTGTATCTGGCCCACAGCAGAAACCTGCAAATAGATGATAAATGGAGACGTGAAATGGGGCCTTTTCAGTGCCCCAATACTCTCTCCAAACATCAAAACAAGCATTCCACTGCAACGCTACGTTTACCTATTAATGTTTCCTCTTAGTCTATAAGCCCTCAGAAGGAAGGGACACACCTCATTCATCTCTGTAGCTTTAGAGCCTAGCAGAGCCGCTGGAAGTTAGCAGGTGTTCAAAAAAGAGGCTGATTGAGTGATGATGATGTATGAGTGGATACATTAATGCTTAAGTGGGTCAGCTCCCCACTGAAGTGACTGTGTCATACGCACGGACATTTGAATGCCCTGTTTCCGTTCCAAGAGTCTTGCTTTTTCCCAGGTCCTCCGGGTCCCCCAGAGTCTGTGACCATTGATGAAATCACAGACACCACTGCTCAGCTTTCCTGGAGTCCCGGGCCTGACAACCATAGCCCAGTCACCATGTATGTCATCCAAGCCAGGACTCCATTCTCCGTGGGCTGGCAAGCAGTCAGTACAGGTACCATATTGGGGGCTGGGTGTTGGTGACTCTCTGGGTCTTCTGGAACTCAGCATGATGGACAATAGCAGAATCCAAGGGACATCTAAGTAGACACAACTACCAAGAACACCTATGGCTATGACTCCAAGACCAGTGCTGACATTCATTTAATGTTCGCTTCCTTATCTGACCACATTTCTTTGTTTGTTTCACTCGTCCTAAACAAGAGTGCTACAGATGCTAGGTCTGCCATGCTGGTTATGTTTGGCCTTACATTTTAAATTAATCAATCATGTAATAAATGAAATGCATGAATCTGACTATTGCCCGAGATTATCTGTGTATCACTGTGGTGGTCTAGGGGAGGGAAGTGGTAGGTGTGATCCCACAATCACAATCTTGAGAGAATTTTTTTTGGTAGTACTGAGATTTGAACTCAGGACCTCATGTTTTTCTAGGCAGGCACTCTATCACTTTAACCACAACCTAGCGTGATAACCAGCCTTTTAAAGTTTACATATAACTGCCCAGAAAATAGTATCTAAAGAATTTACAGAGACTATTGACTTGTAATCCTATTTTTTCAGACTGATATATTTGAAATGATGAGATGTGACCATTTTAAATCAGTTTTATAACCCTAATGCCTTTTAAGCCATAATTATTAGTACCAGCAATATTTCCATTCTCTTTCTCTTTTAAGTTATTTATTCTTCATATCTACTTTCTTTTTAAGTGTCCCAACAATTTCTCTTTGGGGTTTTAAGTAATTCTTTCATTATTTCCACCTCTGTCAATATTTTTTTTCACTGAAATTTCCTCTGAGAGAAAAAATGGACAAATCATCCCTGCAATCAAGATCACTCTCCTTTAGTCCCCACAGGAAGACCACCTGGGCTTGATGTCTTGAACTAGAAATAAATGGAGAGACCCAATTGTATACGATTTACATAATACATTGGCAACTCCTATTGTTTGCTTTTAATTTTAGCTGTTCAAACTTCAGACATGGCCAGGTGCTAGTGGCTTGTGCTTGTAATCCTAGGTACTTGAGAAGCTGAAATCAAGAGGGACATGGTTTCAGCCAGCCCTGTCAGTAAAGTGCAAGAGACTCCATCAATCTCTGTGAAAGTTAGACATGGTGTCATGGGTATGTTATCTCAGCTAGGAAGGGAAGCCTAAAACAGGTGTATCTTGCTCCAAGTGCATGTCCGTGCAGGAAGCAAGTTCCTATCTCCAGTATTAGCAGTTATAGACATGGCTTGATAGCACATCACCTGCCTAGAAAGTGCAAGACCCTGAGTTCAAACCTTACCACCGCGAAAAAGAAAAGAAAAAAAACTTCATAAATGAAAGGTTATGTGTTTTCTCTCTATTCACTCACTTCCTGTTGAGTCACAGGATAATTTTTAAAAGAAAGCAAGGAAAAGTTTGAAAGTCAAGACAACAAATTCTAGTGTTGACTGTGCTAATCACCAGATCTTTACATACCTTCATTTTTCTCTTCTAAGAGCATTGTAAGAATAAATTTGTGAGGAAATAAAATGGAAAAAAATAAAGTTTCCTTTGAACAACAAAAAAAAGAATAAATGTGTGCCTGATCATATTTGGAAAAGATAAGAAAGCATGCTAGGACATCACAATAGTGATTATAATCAAGTAGCTTAGGGCCTTTGAAATTTCCAGTTTTACATCATCTGCCTGTGTCTGACTTGAGAGTATTGTTAAACATATAGAGTTTTGGATTACCTCACTGTAACAGAACTTTTTACATCTATAGTCAGCTATTTACCATGCCATGAATGAGATGGTAATGACAATGGTGATTAGGTGGATGGTTGGATATGTAGATGGATAGATAGAAGAATAGTTAGATCGGTAGATGAATGGATGGGCATTGATGAATGGATAGATGGAGGGATGGGTGGGTGGATGGATGGATGGATGGATGGGTGGGTGGGTGGATGGATGGATGGATGATGGATGGATACAGGGGTGGATGGATTGATGGAAGAATAAATGAGTGGATCAGTATGTAGGACGAGAGAGGGATAGATGGATGGATGAATGGATGGGTAAATGGGTGGATAGATGGATAGATGGGTGGATGGATGGATGGATGGATGAATGGATGGATGGATGGTCCCTGCATTTGTTTTCTGAGAATCCTAGGAAACATTCTCACTTTCTTTTTCGTTTCAGTCCCAGAACTCATTGATGGGAAGACATTCACAGCGACGGTGGTGGGTTTGAACCCCTGGGTTGAGTATGAATTCCGCACTGTGGCAGCTAATGTGATTGGCATTGGAGAACCCAGTCGGCCCTCAGAGAAACGGAGGACAGAAGAAGCCCGTGAGTAGCTCCCAGGATGCACATCGTCTTCTCTGGCAGCTCCTGAAATGTAGGAAGAGACCTTGCGCCCTTCCTCTCTTTTAGCCCCAGTGAAATCCACATTCACATTCCCACACCCGTCCCCTTAAATATCAGAAAATCAGAGATCAGAGTAGAAGCTCAGCAAGAAACCATCTGTGCTTAGTTCTTTCAAAAGCCATGTCTGTCTTTGTTTTCTAATTTGTGTTACCAAAGAAAAATCATGAATGGCAAAGGAACATTTCTTCAGCAATGTTCACTAGAATTTTGGTAGGGCATAAACCAACTCCAGATGCTAAAACTGAGAACATCCTGTGGACAGCTTGAGTAAAAACAGAGAGAGAATAATGTTCCTGTGCCCACTTTCCTCAGGCCATGTGAGGGGTCCCAGACAGGGAGAAAGCAAATGATTTTTGAAAGAAAAAACTAGATCTTAGGCAAATCAGAAATTGTACCTTCCTTTCAGAAAGAAAAATAAATACATTTTCATCTAGATCTGTCCTTGGTTCTAACCAAGACGAAATACCCACTGACCAATTACATTTGCCAGCAGGACATCTGTAAATTTGGCCTTTCCGTGAATCTTCCCATTATAGGATGACATGGCTAACCCCATGCCTTCTTCCCACCCTGTCCAACACAGCATCTTAATTAAATCTACTCCAGCATTCTGTGGAGGAAATGAACCAGATTTACCCTCTTTTACAGAGAAAACTGGGGATCAAAGAGGTTAAGCACAGTGAGCCAGGGGTCAGCCTATGTCTTCCACTTCCTTCAACACCCAGCTCACACCTCTCCTTCTGAGAAGCCATTAGCCCCGCCTTCCTTCTCCTCCGAGCACCCTGCTACTTCAGAACACCACTGCATTGCTCCATTCTGTCTGTGCTCTGTTCATTGGCTGTTGACATTGATCTGTGACCCTTTTGTGTGTGCTCTCATGCCAACGAGATTGTAAGCTCTGCATGGGCATAGTTTCCTGTCTTTCCTTTGTGTACCATGACATGGTTAATAAATGCCTAAACCACAATCAAGGACCAATCAGCACCTCAGTCCTTTCTTCTTTCCTGGAACCCATTGGTCTCTAGGGATGGAGCTGAACAATTGGTAAGATAGGCTAATCACAAGCATACCTTGTTGAGTGGGAAACAGGTAATTAATAGAAATTTCCTTGCTACATCATGGCGCCCAAACACACACACCTGCCAGTGCATGTATGCACAAGGCCAATTGATCAAGGTGTTTCTGATCTCCATGGACAAAGATGTATGCATCTGAGTATTCGACAGACAGTGAGTTACAACAGCCAGGCAATCTTCCTGGCCCTCACACACCATTTCCAGCTGATGTAACTTGTTTTTTGTCTCCTGCACAGTCCCTGAAGTCACCCCAGCTAACGTCAGTGGTGGCGGAGGCAGCAAATCTGAACTGGTTATAACCTGGGAGGTAAATGAATGGCAGAACAAAACTGACATATATCTGTCTAGGTCATGCTGTTATTTTCCACCATGTTAAATATTACTTCTAAGAGTTAAAATCCATTAGAGTGCCAACATTTCCTCTCACATAGCTAATGGCTGGCAGGAAATAAAGGTGTTGGCCCATCCATTGTCAAGGCAAGTGTTAATTTGATACATCACAGAGAAATAAAAAGTCATAAAAGGGAAGACAGCACAAATTCCAATTGATTGGAACGTCTGCCAGCAATAAATTCAGCGAGCCAGCATGATTTCCTGGCAGTTGGCTTTGCTGCTGGATTATAAGCTACTTCTTTAAGCAACCTGGAGGAAGGCTAAGTCACCAATTTATTAAAAATTGATTTTGTGAGAGGAGGTGGGAAACACCAAAAAGGGTTCCTTCATGTGTTTGAAAAATTATAGACAATAGCTCCAGAAACAAAAACCTTTCCTGTAGCCAGAGACCCAGCAGTAAAACAAACAAACAAACAAAAAATCTCTCCTCACACACAGCTGAGCTCTTTGGGTGCGGAGAGAGACGATCATGCCTGCACCCTGTTGGTCTTCCTTCCTTCCATGAGATCTTTTGTCTAGTTGACAATTGGAGGCAAGGTATTGGTGCATACTAGAAGTATTGGTTTGGGAGGGGATCACGTGTCTACTTCATTTATTGTCATGTCCCTCTCTCTTTGAGGTTAAAGTGGGCGTCTTTAACAAGATAAGGAGAGGTTCCTTCACCAGAGCCAAGCTTTGATTTCTTTTTTTTTTCCCCCTTCTAAAATCCCTTCAGTCCAACACCTGGCAGACACACAAGGCAGAAGGAAGGCCAACCCTAGATTTAAAAGACCCTTGACAACCCCCCCCAAAATCAGATGCCTGGGAAGGAACATAGCCAAGAATACTGGCGGGAGGGTAGGCCATGTGGGCATCCGACGGAGCTGTGCTGATTTCTGAACACCACCTCCTCCTTTCCCAGACGGTCCCCGAGGAATTACAGAATGGCCGAGGATTTGGGTATGTGGTGGCCTTCCGGCCACACGGCAGAATGATCTGGATGCTGACCGTCCTGGCCTCTGCCGACGCCTCCAGATACGTGTTCAGGAATGAGAGTGTGCGCCCTTTCTCTCCCTTTGAGGTGAAAGTGGGCGTCTTTAACAATAAAGGAGAAGGGCCCTTCAGCCCCACTACGCTGGTGTATTCTGCTGAAGAAGGTATGGCTCACGCTACCTCCATATTAATATTTCTTGGGTTTGCAAACGGGTTTCCTTTGTAACAAATGTCAAATATAGAGTGCATGCATACTGAAGGTGCAGTCTGATGTGAGGAAAGTATACTGTGAAATACAAACATTCCTTATCCACTACCCATCCCTTGAAAAAAAAAACCACACACAATTCCCAGCAGGCATAATCCCACCTGTAATCCCAGTCCGTGGGAGGCTAAGACAGCAGGAGTGTGAGTTCAAGGCCAACATTGGCTAGAGATTTCAAAGCGAAGGTAGCCTCTCTAGTGGGATTCCGACTCCAAAACACACAAGAAAAAGCAACTTTACATAAAAAACACAGTCACATATTATAAGTGCCATAAGGATCTCTCTATGTGTTATCATTACTTTGAAAAGAATTATATTTTATGCCTTCAGATGAACGTTCTCTCGTCACCTGTAATTTCATTCGCCATATTTACAGTTTACCTAACCACCTAGAGAGCCAACCGTGAAACAGCACACGTGCACAAACCCATGGCTATCCATGCCATCATAATGTGTAACATTCTCACACATCACTTCCCCGTCTGCGAGGTCTTCAGGAAGCCTCTGCCACAGCCCGCATTGCCCGTGGAGTTTGTTATTGGATGGTGAAACCAGAGTAAAACATGTGAAAGCTGAGTTGTCAGTTGAGGGGTAATGAAGAAGTGACTCATTCTTGTCCCCAGTAGAGAAATCGTCTCCATAGACCACACACCACTCCCTGCCTTTCTGTCTCCTCATCTCCTGTGGCTCTTTGCTGTTTAATCCATGTCCTGCCCACCTCCCAAGGATTTGCAGGCCTCCCAGTGAGAGCGTTAGCCCTTTGCATGTACATCATTGTCCTGTCTTCTTCGAGCCCTCTCTGAATTCTCGCTCAACCTCCAATCTCACCTGGAACCACTGAGGCCTTCCTATCATCCCTAGGACAGCTGAGTAGAAGGATCACTTCTCTTTCTTCTCCATCACCTGCTGTCATTTCCTAGCATAGCACTTACCAGATTTACAGTATTTTCATATCCCTTTATTCTAATTCTTCTCTTACTCTGTTGTAAATTCAGAATTTTGGTTGTATGTATTCATGATGGTCTGTTTCCCAAGGATGGGTCATTTATTTACTTACCTATCCATCCATTGTATAATGATTTTTAATAAATCCAAAATTCATTGATGCATGCATAGAATCTGGGATAGTAATGAGTTACCAGAGGGCCCCTTGTCCAACATTTCCTAGAGTTTGATTTTGATGTACAATCCAGAAAGAGTAATAAGCCAACTGTAAATGATGAACTTAAAAGTATCAAATAGTTACCACTTGATTTAATCAGAGAAAAATCAAGCTATCAAGTACAAGATTTTATAGATGTCATTGTTTGCAACATATCTAAACTAGGTTTTTCTCTAAGAAGACTATTGAAAGGGAAGGTTTGCATACAAAGTGTACCCAGCTGTGGGTGAAGTCAGGCAAAATGATTGAAATTTGTGGAATTGTCCGGCCTGCCCTTTGCATCTGAAGCCACTGATGTGCGATTGTGTAAATGACTCAGCCATGATTATCGACACTAAACAGCTACCTAGGTCTCTTCAATCATAGTTAAATTGTGTGTGTGTGTGTGTGTGTGTGTGTGTGTCTGTGTGTGTGCATGAATGCACACATGTGCTGGCATTGGGGCCTGAACTCAGGACCTTGAGCTTTCCCTTAGCTTTTCTGCTCAAAGCTGGCATCCTACCACTTGGGCCTCACCTCCACTTCCATTCTTTCTGCTGACTTGGCAACAGGGGTCTCAGGGACTATTCTGCCCAGGCTGGCTTCAAATCATCATCCTCAGACTGCAGCCTCCCACATAGTTAGGATGTCAGGCATGAGCCACCAGCACCTGGCTTAATCAAACCATTTGACTATGCTTTTTCTCTTCCTCTCTCATTTTTACAATCCAGTGGCCACGACTATTCCTTATGACAAATGCAAATTTAATTTTAAAAGATCTATGTTGCCCCTTAAAAAATGTGACATATTATTCTAGTCCAGGTTACTTCAAATCCATTTACTCCCAATTTTAGAATCTAAAGACTTTGGGCAAGTCTCCTGTTACTACCCTCCTCCACCCCCACCCTCACAGCTATTGATGCTTGTTCCTCTGAAAACTGAACGTCTGGCTTACAGGCATGTTCTTTATACCTTTTATGCCATAATCATGCAGACGCAACTGAGAGAGTAATAACTTTTCCTGCATTCTTTTGCAGAACCCACCAAACCACCAGCTAGCATCTTTGCTAGAAGCCTTTCTGCCACAGATATTGAAGTTTTCTGGGCCTCCCCCCTGGGGAAAAATAGAGGACGGATTCAAGGCTATGAGGTAACAAAGAGATATGTGTCTTAAACTCAAAACCCTCAATGAGACCTCCAGGACACATTCTGATGGGACAAAGAGCCACATTCCTATCCACGAGCATTCATTTTAGATGCTTGACTTCTAGCAGAGCCTAAATGGACACACTGAAGCCTCAGCCATGTGTGAGTTCATGCTTTGCCTGTGTTCCACTCCAGTGCAGTTCTGAAGAGACTTTCTTACTATGGATAATGTCCCAACATGTACAAACCTCTTTTTGTTTTTTGGTGTTTTTTTTTTTTGTCAACAGTGTGGCTTGAACTATGGGCCTGGGTGCTGCCCTGGAGCTCTTCAGCTCAAGGCTAGCGCTCTACCACTGTGAGCCACAGTGCCACTTCCAGTTTTCTGGTGGAATTAGAGATAAGAGTCTTGCAGCCTTTCCTGCCCAGGCTGGCTTTGAACCGTGATCATCCGATCTCAGCCTCCTGAGTAGCTAGGATTACAGGTGTGAGCCACTGGTGCCTGGCTCCGCTCTTTTTTTTTTTTTTTTTAATCCTGCAATCTTTGTTCATGAATTGAGACCGCAGATAGAAATAGGATCACTTGGTGACATGAGAATTATCCCCACTGAGTATGATTTCCAAGGTCTTTTGTTTTAAATTTTTTTTCAGGTAAAATATTGGAGACACGACGACAAGGAAGAAAATGCTAGAAAAATACGCACAGTTGGAAATCAGACATCAACAAAAATCACCAACTTAAAAGGCAGTGCCCTGTATCACTTGGCTGTCAAGGCGTATAATTCGGCGGGGACAGGCCCTTCCAGCGCCACGGTCAATGTCACCACTAGAAAGCCACGTAAGAGCACACTTGCTCAGAAATATTTGCTGGGGGAGATTCATCCAATGTATCCCAAGTTCATTCTTTCTCCCCATCTCCCAGGGATCATTTGCATACTAATTGGTGTCATTATGTGGGCTCAAATTCACCTTAGCATTTTAACTGAACCTTTTAGAATACCATGTCAAACTCATTGCTCCAGAGGACAGAAAGATAAATGTTTTTCTCCTCCCCAGGAAGGGCTACTTCTTTTAGCTATAAATGTTAGGTGACCAATCGAATCTTTTTTCCATTTGCAATGCTGTACCCCTGTCAGATTTCAGTGACCTTGAAGACACACATTAGTGCAATAGCCCATTAAATTGCCTCTACTCTTGAATTCTAGTGAGGAGATATTCCTCAGAATCTATTGAGATTTAATCATGTGTGACTCCGTATATCTTCTCTTTTTTTTTTTTTAACAGCACCAAGCCAACCCCCTGGAAACATCATATGGAATTCATCGGACTCCAAAATTATCCTGAACTGGGATCAAGTGAAGGCTCTGGATAATGAGTCCGAAGTAAAAGGATACAAAGTGGGTAATTCCCTTTCGCAGAGACACCTAACCATGCCAGTAGTAGGAACCTTGCCATTACATGAACCGTATGATCCATGATCTTCTTTGTATCACCTGCACCCATGATGTTCTCCTGGACTTTTCAGAAATCTCTGCTCCAAAGTAGTTTGGTCTAAGTTTTATCATTACTCCAGTGTGTGTGTGTGTGTGTGTGTGTGTGTGTGTGTGTGTGTGTGTGTGTGTGTACACACACACGTATGGCTTAGACGTAAGGCCTCATGCTCTCACTTCTCTTTCTTGCCCGTAGCTGGTGCTCTACCACTTGACCCTCCAGTCCATCGTTTTGCTGGTTTGGGGATGAAGCCTCCAACATTCTGGCCTGTTCAAAGCGTGATCATCCATTCTCGTTCCCTTGAGTAGCTAGGATGACAGGCATGAGCCACTGATACCCACCTGCCAGTCCTATTCTAAAACAGAGAATAAAATGCCACTGTGAGTCTAGCTCAGATTCAGAGAGAGCGGAAATCTACCTTTTTATGTGAGAGGTGTTGTGCAAGAAGGGAAGGGATCATGTGGCAGCCATATTTGCAGGTCAAAAAATAGGCTGAGAAGACAGTAATTCAAAGTATCTATATCTATCTATCTATCTACCTATCTATTACCTACCCACCTATCTATCTGTATATATTTAAGAAATATATATACACACACATATATACATATATATGACACACCCAGTAGATAACATAAATGGCAGAGGTAGACTAGATAGAAGCTGGAGCCAACCAGAGAGTATTGGAAGCTACCAGAAAGTTCCAGCTGTTACTACTCCCTTCCTGCTTCTGTTGCCTTCTGAAAGAGTGAGCACAGCACCTCAGATATTCCAATAATATGCAAAAAATATGGCAGGACAAAATGGACTGTTACATAAAGTCTTTCCATTTTAAATTATTGGCAGACTCACCTAGTTTTGTCTTGATTTGCTTTTGACACCACTGGAGGCAAAGCTGGCCAGGCTGCATCACACGGGTAGGCAGACCCCATTCCACTTGCAGACTTCTGGCTTCTGGGCTTTATCTACAGAGAAGTGGAGAGCAGCACAGGCACTGGTTACAGAACCTGGTGTTGTAAGAAAGGAGGAGGGAAAGCCAACATTGGAACTGGAGTTGGTAAAGTAGGTGGTGGACTCTTGGATAATTAATGGGTGGGATTCATGAATGAATCTCATTAGAGAAGGACTTGTCTTTCATCTTCATGGCATGGCGATCTGTAGTCCACAAGTAGAGACGCATTCTCTAAGCAACCTGCAGACCTTTCCCTGAATGCTCTTTTTCCAAGTGTTTACTTGGGGGAAGGGAGGGTGCTAGATATGAGCTAAGCGGTAGAGTGTGTGCCTGGCATGCTGGAGGCCCTTCCCACAGCAAACTCTTCTGGGCAGATCACCTACTAGCATGAAGACATTGTAGACCCAGCACCTATGTTCTAGTCTCCTATTGCTATGTGACTTTAAGTAAATGGCTTCAATTCTCAGAGACTGTATTTACCCTTTTAATAAGGAGAAACTTCTAGTGTTTTCATTTTTCTATCATCCTTTACATATCTGGTCTTTCTTCCTCAGACTGTTCCACCCTCTAGCCCTAACCAATAGCTTACTTTTTCAACTTAGAGGTTTTTCCCTGAAGACCAGAACTCAGTTTGCCACATTTTAAAAGTACTTACCATCCTGCTGGGTAATTGTAATTAGCTGGTGCCTTGGGGATCCTCAAAGTAGGACCGTGCCTTTATTGTTACCATTAAATCTCCACCTGAAGATACAATCTTGATTCTTTTATTTAATCAAAGGTCTAAGCTGAGTACCAGTAGCTCTCATCTGTAATCCTAGCTACTCAGGAGGCTGAGAACTAAGGATCTTGGTTTGAGGCTAGCCCAGGAATGCAGCTCCAAGAGAATATCATCTCCAAAGGAAATGGAAGTATAGCTCAAGTGGTAGAGTGCCAAATTTGAGCAAAAAGCAGAGAGAGAACATGAGGCTCTGAGTTCAAGCCCCAGCACAGGCACACACACATGAAAAAGAATGGAGACCTAATTTCTCAAACTCCTCTAGTGTTAAATAATGTGAAAGAGTTTATCTAGGACCAAAGAGACATGAGTCCCCATGTCTAGCTTTTTTCTAGTTCTAGAATGTTAAGTAATACCTCTTTTACAAAACCTTGGGAGAAATCATCACCCTTTAGACCATGGTTTGGAAAATGGATGGTAGTTGGGTAGGTGGGAAGATGAGTAAGGGAAGAGTAGACTCATAACGAAGTTAAGAAAGAAGGCAAGAGTGAAGACATAGCTTTGCAATTTTGGAATTCTGACCCTAGCTAATAACCTTGGATTGACCTCCACAACAAAGAAATGGAAATGTGGTATGATCAGAACTGCTGAAAGCACACCAAAGGAAAGAGGTTGGGGAGAGGGGAGACAAATACATCCTTCCTGCCAGCTATGAATGAAGCCCGATAGAACAGGTACAGGCGATAGCCTGAAAATGCAGAAATTCCATAGGCGTCCCTGAGAAAGGTACACATTCTGTGAATAAACCTTTAAAACCTTTCACAAGATTTGAAGCTCATTTTTTCAAGCAGCTGCTGAAATGAAATTGATGGGAATGGGAGCTGCCAGAAGTATTTCAGGCAACCAGGCAAATTGTTAGCTCAACTAGAGATGATCAAGTGAAACCTCTCATTTCACAGATACGAAAACTAAAACCCATTGAGGAAAGTGATTTGAAGTGCCGTGCCCTTTCTCAGGGCCTAGGATCAATATGCACACTGGTGCTTGCTTCATTGAGCTAGGCCTAAAAGATTATAGGCATTTTTAGAAGAAAAATTGGGTAACGATTACTATTTAGTTGACACTTCTTAGTACACCTGCTCCCTCTCGGTAACTCTCCTATAAGCTTGTCTCTGCAAAACCTTCCTCCCACCACCACCCGACACAAAAAAAACTCCTCCTTGCATTTATTTTTCCCAGTAGAAATCTTTTCAGACATACAGAAAATTCTTTGATAATAGCACACAGGGTATATAGGGATAATAAAGCAGGTCAAGAAAAACCACAAGGGCATTTGGCCTGCCAGAAAAGATCTGCAGGACTTGGTGTAAAATTTCAGGAAATGATCTTTATTTCTGTTGAAAGAGGATGAAATATGAGAATAAATTAAAACTAGAGAGCTTGGGATGTTTCCATTTCAAATAGCAAATCAAATGGTATAACCCTTTTAAGCCAGGGATTTAGACTTTTTACACACACACACACACACACACACACACACACATATTTGTGTTAATTCATTTCAACTTCTGGATCTAGGCTATGTCTAAGAAACTTCCTATGCCCAGAAGTCTGCATCAAAAGAAGCATTACTGATAGATGGATGCCAAGTGTCCACAACATGACAGAAACCACATAGGCTGACAGTAGAGGAAGGAAAGTGAGTGCTGTGGTCAAAAGGATACTCTCCCAACCCTTGGTTGCCAACTCAATGTCTTCTTTCCTTTACAAGAATTGATCAACAGGAACTGGACTCCCTCTGTGTCAGTTGGATCCCAAGGAATTTCCCTGTAACTTGCTATAGACACTGATTACTGCATATACATTTAATGTTGGAGGATAGAAATTCCTTTAAGGGATGGTGGACTACAGGAGTAGAATATGGATCTGCCATTCAATACGGCATCCACTACTTCCTGGTCACAAGGCCCAAGGAAATGGCTTAACATCACTGGGTCTTGAGTTCCTATCTTTGAACAAAGAAGAATAAGGATGGTGTCAAGTCTGTGGCTAGTGGCTCACACCTGTATTCCCAGATATCAGAAGACTGAGATTTTAGGATTGCATTCTAAGCCAGCCCAGGAAAAAGAGTCTATGTGATTTTTCAGTAAACTATCAAAGTGCCCCATGGGAGCTATGACTTGAGTAAAAGAACACACTAGCCTTAAGGAAAAAGCTAAGGGACAGTGCCTAGGCTGTAAGTTCAAGCCCTAGTAGTGGCACCTAAAAGAAGAAGATGAAGATGAAGATGGAGGAGGAGGAGGAGGAGGAGGAGGAGGAGGAGGAGGAGGAGGAGGAGGAGGAGGAGGAGGAGGAGGAGGAGGAGGAGGAGAAAGAGGAGAAAGAGGAGGAGGAGAGGAGGAGGAGAAGGAGAGGGAGAGGGAGAAGAAGAAGCAGAAGGAGAAGGAGAGGAGGAGAAGGAGGAGAAGGAAGAGAAGAAGGAGAAAAGGAGGAGGAGGAGGAGAAGAAGAAGAAGAAGAAGAAGAAGAAGAAGAAGAAGAAGAAGAAGAAGAAGAAGAAGAAGAAGAAGAAGATATAATACAGTCTTCCTGAAAAAATAATGTACATAAAGCAGTTAGAATACCCAGTGTTTTGTTGTTCCAAGGTGGGAGTATCGGTCTATTTTATTATCATTATGCCAGGATCATACCCCCACCAAAAAAAAAGAAAAAACCATCTTCTGATCTTGATTATATCAAATGCAAACACAGCCTTTGGTTTAATTAGCTGAATCAAGCACTTAGTGTAAATAAAGGTCTGATGGGCCTTTATTTAGGTTCCACTGCAGGATCTACTATCACAAGACTGATTCTTTTTTTTTTAAGGGAGGGGTGGGACTACTTTCCCTGGAAATGTTTCTTTTGGATTTATATTTGAAACCAGCTGAATTCACTGAGCTCTTGCAAGGGCCCAAGGTAAATCAAAGAAGCAATTTATTACTGAAAGCCAGATGTGACCTTGCATCCCATCGGCCGCCCGGTTCTCCTGAAGGGCAGGGATGAGAAGCTTCAGCGCTTCTGGATGTGTCTTAGGATTTATTGGAGCTTGGTTGTTTAGCAAGGGGATGCTCAGCTGATACTCCTTGGTGTATGGGGGGGGGAGGGGGGGTCACTTATGAATCTTTCTACCTTAAGGAAATTGTGTTTCCTACCTTGTATTGGAGACAGACATAAATTAAGGTGATGAATTACCAGGGAACAAATGGGATCTCAGCCATTTTAAGGGAATGCGATGAGTTTCTCTCGTTTGGTTTTGCCTTACCATAGAAGAATGACCTTGTATCTCTCACCTCAGGAGATTGGCATTTATGGGAGGGGGGAATCCTAAGGAAGGATGGGCTTGTTTTGTGACTCTCTAAACTGAGATCCTCAATCAAGCAACACTAGTTTATGCTGGAATGTGTTAGAAATGCATATATACAAGTCCCAGCCCAATCCTTCTAACCTGAAACTTGAAAAATGGGCCAAGCAATCAGTGTTTTTAATGGAGCTCTGCATGATTTTAATGTGTGCTTGAATTAAAAGACACTAATATAATCCACGATGTGTACTGCACATTAACATCAACTGTTGATCTTTTTTTTTTTTTTAATTTTGCCAGTCCTGGGGCTTGGAGTCAGGGCCTGAGCACTGTCTCTGCCTTCTTTATGCTCAAGGCCAGAACTCTACCTCTTGAGCCACAGTACCACTTCTGGCTTTTTCTATATATGTGGCGGTGAGGAATCGAACTCAGGGCTTCATGTATGTGAGGCAAACACTTTATGACTAGCCCATATCCCAGACCCTAACTGTTGATCTTTTTAAAATAAAATAAATAATCCAAGTGCCAATGGCTCACACACATATTCAAGCTGCTCAGGAGGCTGAGATGTGAAGATACACACACACACACACACACACACACACACATTAATTCATTAAAGTACTTGGACTCCTCTGTAGGAACTCTCCCCAGCAGCTCAGAGTACATGCAAAGAACCTTCTCGGGATCCAGTTTGCACTGGATCATTCTTTGTTATTCTGCGAATCAATATTTTATGAGATCACTACACAGCTCTCCCATGTAGCCAAGGCTCAGGACCAGGGCTGTCATCTGGCCCTGTCACTTATTATCATGGGAAAATGGAGAGGGCAGGCTGAGATTTAGGAAATCTCGCCCTTCTACCTCCTGGCTCTGTAAGATCTCTGGCCTCAGTTTCCTCCCCCGTGAAGAGGATTCAGAGTACCTGTGTTGTAGGATTGTGGTGACGACTAAATGTAGTGATGGTGACAAAGTCTCTGTAAGCATGTGGGGAAAGGAGCCATCAAGATGGCAGCCACCTTCACAAAGGCAGACACACACTCTTCCAGGTCTTTATGGTTTGTTCCTGATTTGGTTAAGACCGGCCAACGCAGACAGCCCCAGACAGGTGAGTGTGTGTTTTCACACACACAAACAAATCACAAATAAATCATGGCCCAAACTTAGCTCCTCATGGGCACAAGAAAGGAAACCAAAGATGCTCACATGGGACACCCCCAAGCTACACACACTTCTGAAGGGACAGAGGTCGCCTCTTTGCTAGACAGCCCCTTTAAGAGAAGTCTCAGTGGGAGAGAAAAGGCTGGAATCACTGGCCTATCACAACTCTCCCTGTGCAAACACTGTCCTCTCTCCAAAAGATTCATGATAATAATAGCATGCCAGGCCTGCCTCATAATTCTGACATTTCCTACACATGTCCTTTGAGCCTTTGTACTCAGTCCTGTGCGGTCTTGAAAGGTAGGGATGCCCATTTCCCCCTTTTACAGGTGGAAGAAGGGCAGTTCAGAGAAGTGGAGGAAGTGGCCTGCAGTCACCCAGCAGCCAAAGCCTTGTGGGGTAGCAGATTCTGTGCGTAACCTTAATGAGGTTTCCATTTTCCCCCCTTTCCCAGCTGTGTTCATCGGGCTCCACTGCATATCAATAGTATCTTGCTCCCCTGGCCCCGACTTGCAGGATTCTTTCTGCTTTCTTCCCTCATCATAAAACAGTAGCAGGACACATCATCTTCTGCACAAATGAGCCTTCCAAACACAGTCAGTGGCCAGACAGTCTCAAAGTCTCTACATATCACTGGTGCCCTGTGGTGAAAACAAACAAATGCCCCATCCTTGGGGCCTCTGCTTGGACAGCAGGTGACACCTGTTCCTTCTGCCTTGGCAGGTTTTGTACAGATGGAACCGACAAAGCAGCACATCTGTCATCGAAACAAATAAAACATCTGTGGAGCTGTCATTGCCTTTCGATGAAGATTACATCATCGAAATTAAGCCATTCAGCGACGGCGGGGATGGCAGCAGCAGCGAACAAATCCGAATTCCAAAGATAACAAGTAAGAATGTCTCCTTTCTCCCCAACCCCCTGCCCTACCCATCCGCTCTCCAGGTGAGCCAAGACTTGAAGGAAGTGAGGCCTGCAAAGGAAAAGTGATCATGCACATGAGCAACAGCGCCCTCTTTCTTCCAACATGGAAGTCTAAGGGCCACAGGCAATTTCATGCAAACAAGTTGGTCCAGTTTAGACTGATTAATAATACAAATCAACAACAACAACAACAAAATAGATTCAAGAATCCCCACATCAGTCATGTAGACAATTTTCAAGTTGACCCAGGTGACTTACAAACACAGAAAGGCCCAAAAGTACAGCTGGCAAATTTATAACATGACTTCACCAAAGGAAGATACCAAAGGTTCTTCAAAAAGACAATGGCAGAGGCCAGGTGCAGAGGCTCACACCTGTAATCCCAGCTGCTTGGAGACAGAGATCAGGAGGTGTGCCCAAGGAGATCTGCTCATGTCAGCTAGTACGCCAGAAATGCTAGGGCACACCTATAACAAAAGGACTGGGGTATGGCTCACCTGCCACAGAAGCTTAGCTCTATGAAACAACATAGTTCATGGTCTAGAGTTGAACGTATTTTGAACTTAACGCTACTTATTTTGAATGGGTGTGTGGAATATATATGCCCCAAATATAGATTGCTAGTTAGATGATTGATAGATAGATAGATGCTATAGTCAAGATTGCCCTCATTTTCAAATAAGGTTGAGTAATGTATGAGAGAATTCTTTTCTGAGTGATTTCATTCCATACTATTCTCAAGGAGAATGTTTACCAGTATCTCAAGTATCTTATTTTTAGTTGTTGTGGGGGTCCGGTGTTTTGAAAAAGGTGAACACATAGGGACAGAAAGTGGGTTAGTAACGGGCAGGGGCTAGCCAGTAGGGGGTGCCATCTAATGGGTATTGGGTTTCCTCTTGACACAGTGAAAGAATTCTAGAAGTTGACCATGTGACAGCTGAACCTACACAGGCACTCACTGCACTGAATTGCACTCAATACACTAGTTTAAATGGTTGCTTTTATATTTGGGGCCTTTTACCACCACAAAAAAAAAATAGATTATCTAAGATACTCTTAAATATACAAGCAAAAATTTCCACTGGCCTTCGATTTCAGCAATCTACTAGTCTAGAAGACACACAGACTATGATACTGTTGTTTGAATACATCTTATTACTGGAAAAATGTGTTTTCCTTCTTTAGGAATGGCATTATTGGATCTTGAACTCAGGGCCTTAAGCTTTTTTTCTCTCATTGCTGGTGCTCTACCACTTGAGCCATGCCTCCACGTCTGGCTTTTAGCTGGTTAGTTGGAAATAAGAGTCTCTCAGATTTATCTGACCAGACTGGCTTTGAACAGTGATCCTCTGTTCGTAACCTTCAGAGTAGCCGGGATTACAGGGGTGAGCCACTGGGGCCTGGCTGAGAGATGCTATTTTAAATCATGGGTCAAACTCTCACTACAGAGCTCCTCTGTTAAGTGTTTTCTTGTTATTTTCTGCAAGGAAAGAAAGAGCTTATGATATCTTACAGATACAATCTAATCATACTAAAGGGTCCAAGCAATTTAAATTTCATCACAGAATTCAAATTCCTCAAATGAGAAGAGGAACAACTCACTGGCCCCTTCGCCCTTTCTCTGAGCTGCCTTTTGTCTCAGTGGGATTGAAAGCAGATAGCAGCTAATAGGCAGGACTTCAGAGGTAAACTGAGTCCCCATGGATGCAGGCTTCAGAACTTAGCTGGGAGTTACCCACCATGTTGAAGTGAATATTTACAGCACCGTTTTTGCATACAAACACGAAAGGGTATTTTGAAAATCGAAGGGCAATAGGATTGAAGATTTCATCACACAAGACTTTGATGAGAGAGAGAGTCAGATGTATGCTAAGACGTGAAAGCCACAAAAACACAAGAGTTGACATAACTCACTTGGTTAAAATCGAATACTTTCTTATCATTGCAAGCATGTGATATAGACTAGCTGATGGTTCTTGGTTTTATTCATTATAAAGCATATGTTGAGCAATTTATACTGAATGAATAATTATTGGATGACTGTAATGAATGTGATTGTGAATAGAATATGCAAAGGTTCTGACTTCAAGCCCTAGTGCTGGCAAAAAAAATGAAAGGAATAGTAATTTTCATATTGTTGAATAATTTTCATAATCATAACATTTATCAATATTGTTACTCGTGATACTGGAGTTTCTTTCCACATTCAATAAGAGCATTCTCACTTTACAAAAAAGCTTTAAAAGAATTCAAGGGATGTTACATAAATCTCCCAAGTTCATAGCTAGGTAATCACAGAATTGATATTAAAGAGTCACTGAATATTGGCACTAGTGGCTCACGCCCGTAATCCTGGCTAATCAGGAGGCTGAGATCTGAGTTTCAAGGTTCAAAACTAGCTCAGGCAGGAAAGTCCACGATACTCCTTTCTCCAATTAACTAACAAAACAGACAGAAATGGAACGGTGGCTCAAGTGGAGTGAAAAAGCTAAGTGAACACATAACAGGTTCAAGTCCAGAGTTACTGAGGAATGCAGGGGAGGGATAGTGTTGGTTGAGATGGGAGAGAACGACCAAAAGAGTGACATCTATCAAGACACAGGGTATTACTAAATGGGTTTGTGGAATGGCAACCCCTTTATATACTTCTTAAATGTAAAAACATATATATTTATTTTTTTAAAAGAGTTACTGAGGCATAATGAATCATTTGCAGAAGAACCAAGCTAGTGGATCTGGTTGGGCACCGCGGCTTCTCTTTCCTCCATAGTTCGAATGAGGCCAGTGAATTTCGTTTTCTCTTTGCAGATTCCTATGCAAGAGGCTCCGGGGCTTCCACTTCGAATGCGTGTACACTGTCAGCCATCAGCACCATAATGATCTCCCTCACAGCCAGGTCTAGTTTATGACAAAAGTGAGCGAAAGGACTTGCTATTTATAATCTAAACAACATCTAGCTAGTTGTTTTTGAAGATACCCAGTACTAAGTGATATTGTGGTTCGAGTACATCTTATTACTGGATAAAAAAAATGTTCTTTTGCTTCTTTAGGAATGGCATTATACAATACTTCCTCAAAGCAGATCTAGCTTTGTCTGAAGTTTCTTGGGAAACTCTGCGATGCACTGAAGACATCTATGACATGGTGTTACCAAAGCAGTTTACATATATGTCCTTATATGCATATTTTTTATTCTATATTTAGTGTTTTATAGACTTTTTTAAAGTTAACATATAATGTAGATATTGATTTCCCCCTTCCCCCTCTGCTATAAAATGCTATGGGCAACACAACCATACAGTTATGATTTGAGACTATTTCCTTTAAAGATGAGAGTGTTGAAACTCATCTTGGTAAATAACTTGCAAATTACGTGTACAGTTTTACAAGGAACAACTGGAGGCTTGGTCTATAACTCAAGGTTGCTGTATATAAATTACTCTTTGCTTTGGATCAAGTCTTTTATTTTTTATTTTTTGGCTGGTCCTGGGTCCTGAACTCAAGGCCTGAGTGCTATCCCTGAGCCCTTTAGTGCTCAAAGCTAGCACTCTACCACTTGAGCCACAGCGCCACTTCCAGCTTTTTTTCTTAGTTCATTGGATCTAAGAGTCTTATGGACTTTTCTGCCCAGGCTGGCTTTGAACCATGATCCTCAGATCTCAACCTTCTGAGTAGCTAGGAATACAGGCGTGAGCCACCAGCACCTGGCTGATGGAGTCCTTTTTGACGTTACAATATATCCCCTCCCCAGTTGTGAATTTTGTTGGTCAACACAACTTGAGATGGTTTCAGAAATGAGTACAAATCTCAACAGCTAGACTTACTGCCCCAAAGGCATCTCATGCAATACTCCCATCCCTAAATTTAGCATCATATGATGAGCTTTTTTCCTTGATGCACCGTCTTTGTAGTAGCATTATCTTAGACGTTGACTTTGAAGTTACATATCTTGTAGAAACCTAGACCAAAAGTTACTTTAGTCAACCAAGTCTTTCAAATGATAAAAGATAATTTGCCTATCTATAAATGTATGTTTGAATGTAAATTTTTTTAAAAAAACATAATTCTCTGTCAATGGATTTATAATTTCTCTACAAAATTTCTTATCTATAACATGTATTTCCCTGTTAAAAATAGCCCCTTCTTTAAAAAAAATCACCTATAGAGTTTGAAGATGTCTCCTCTTTCAGCAAATAGTTGCTCCGAAGAATTTTTCATATGACTCTATAAAAGGATCTTTAGTACAATCGTCTGGTAACTTGTGGATTCTGCTAATTTTGCAATAGCTAGTCTAGTTGCTTTATAAGCTTTACCTTATAAGTCTTAAAACCACCACACATTGGAAAAATGACAATATCACAAAATCATATTCTTATGAACTATTTGTTATGTTTCAGGAGGGTTTATGTAAGCAGACACTACTGGACCCGTAATATAAAAGGCAATGAGATTTTTATATAAAAATGTTCACTTGCAAACATACTACCACCTTTTCTTTCTTCTCAGAAAATACACATTTGCCTGTAATTTGTCTTTTTTTTGTTTTGCTTACAAATGACATAAATTAACTTTTCAACCTTCTAGTTATACTCATCCAATAACGTCGTAATCAAGATTCCACTTGTGTGAAAAATTAGATGGTAACTGGGAAAAAAATATTGTCAGTATTTCAAGCTGTGTTCTTCTCTTAGTTTGATATGGTTACTTCTATGTTACAATAAGATTTAAAACCACACACAGAAAAAAAATCAACAAAATAATAAAATGAATGAAAAAAATACCCCAAATAGTTCCCAACCCCAGTGTAAACTATATTTACCAGTGATCTAGCATATGTAATCTTTTTTAAGGTATTGTTAATAAATATTCTGTCATTTGTAAAGATACTTGTCTTCTGGGAGCATTTTTCCTACCTTGCCTGTCAGGGAATTTGTTAACTTACCCTTGGGCTAGTCCATAACTTGGGTCACAGAGGGACTGAAATGTCTCTGGCTGGGACCCAAAGCTGAATGACCCTGAGTTATCCCTTTGAAATTGACAACCCTGAAGACACCATTTCAAACCCTCTTTGAAGATCAGATTTGAATAGTTTCTCCATGAGCCAAGTCTTTTGCATAGTTAATCAATCGAAACCTATCTAATTGTGCCCTGGACCCCTCCCTTTGCCAATAAAATGATCAAATTGAAATGAGAACACCTAAAGGCCCTTCTTAATCTAAAACACCTTATCTCTGTATCCAACCCCACTGAACCCTCCCTGGCCCCTAACTCTGCTTGCTTTTGGTCTCACCTCTGTGCCTTCTGATCTCATGGCTACCCCCTCCTGAAATGCCCTAGCCATTTGCCCATACAACTCTTCACTTTCTGAGGGAACCATCTGGTCCCAGCTCCTCCGTGAGGTCTTCCCACCAGTCAGTCCTTGGTCACGATCTCCCTCTGAATTTCCTGCCATCTTTTCATTTAGGAATTAACCAGGTACAACTTTTGGAAAGAATGCCTGTATTGTTAACTTGCATTTTAACTTCACTCCTGTATTGTTGTTACGTACTTTTCCTTGTTATGTATGCCTTGTCTTCCCAACTAGATTGTAAGCTCCTTGAGGGCAGGGATGTTGGTCTTCTCTTCCATGTACTCTCCATAGTGCCTAGCACAGTGCCTTGCAATAAATACTCATTGATGAATTGATTGAAGGGGTCTTTGAAGTAGCATTTTGCATCAGTTGCCTGCCTGCGTGACATAGAAAAACCAATCCAGGAAGACCATCACCAAATCCCATCAGTTGGGAAGTCTTAGTGGCGCCTAAATTTCTGTCTTGATGAACAACTTTCATCTCTCAGCATCATCATGTGAGTGAATGGAATTTGATGTGTTGGCTTCCACGGTTATTCCAGGTAGCACCCACTGCTTGTAAGACACAGAAAGCTAATAGGGCTCTGAGCACAAATCCCAATACCTTAAAATACTAGCAAGAAAAGGAACAGAAAGCTGAGCAAACAGAAAGGAACTATGTAGCATCAACGAGATTCAATCACAGAAGCCCAGAATAGGACAAAAGAAGCCTTGATGAAAATAAGCACTGGGGCATTCTAAGGATGCAAATTACGGGAACTTGGGGAAATATTTTCACTGTATACTTTGGGGATTCAATCTGATCAGTTATTCACTTTGATACCACTCTGCTTGTTACCGAAATTCTTGTGATCAATGTGGGTCGCTCAGGCCTGATGTTTTTAGAATGTGGGAAAACAGCTAAGACTGTGTAGGCTCTCTAGGGAACATTCTAGGCCCAAGGGCCAAACCACACGCTTGGGATGAATGAGTCACTGTTTAAGGTTTCTAACCAGAAGGAGGAACACTAGGAAAATTGGCTTTGCTTATTTAACCTGTGCATGTGCCTTGCCTTAGCCTCCTTTTGTGCGCAATCCAATCTACCTGTGACTTAGCTGTATAAAAGGACATCCTATCCTCAAAGGCCATTGGTCTGTCACAGAATGCATACATTCCATGTAAAAAACCATCACCATCCATGTGGGTGGTAGAAGACCCGTATCATGAACTTCATTTCTCAAGGAAGTGGTGAGTTCTTCCAGCCTATGAGGTGTGAGGTGCCATCAGCTCTTAATCACAGTGACTGAGTTATTCCTATCATCAAAATGTTGGTTATTTGCATCCAAGAGTAATCTAAATCCTGATTGATCTTTCCTCCATCTCCTTATTTTTAAATCCATGCATTTTTATTGTTATTATAAAGGTGATGTATGGAAGGGTTACACTTGCATAAGTCAGGTAATGAGAACATTTCTTTTTGAACAATGTCACCCCTTCCCTTACTCTTTCCCAGTTTTTCCCTCCCATCCCCACCCCAGGTTGTATAGTTTGTTTTCAACATAGTGTTCAGTGAGTACCAAGGCTGTATTTGTTCACCCTTTGTCCCTCTGTATCTGTGCTCCCCCTCGCCCTCCCAAAGACAAACATACAAACAAGACAAAAGGAAAAGAAGAGAAAAACAGAAACAAAGAAAAGCCTCCTGTTTTCGTTTCCTGGAGTTCATTTTGATAAACACAATTTTTTTCCTCTATCTTCTTACTAACTCTGCCTTACTCCAAATATGCTAAAAAATGTTATTAAAAATATATAAATGGCACTTTCTTAAAATACTTGAGCTACTAAAATGCCAGGTAATTTGATGGACTATCAACTACCAGGTGATTTTTTTTACTGTATTTGATTATGACTGCTTCCCTTCTTTTCCCAATTCACATCTATCATCAAGGTTTGACTGTATTTCCCTGTTGCTACAACTAGGACAAGGTTCTTGCTAAAAAAAGAAAAAAGAGAAGAAATTACAAGGCCAACAATAGTGATTTGAAGGATACGCTGTTAAAATCAAGGATTTAAAGTCAATCTGTGAACATATCCAACACTATTCTGAAATAATTCATTCATGACATTCAAGGGAGTAGAATACCTATTGACATTCCATATGATTTTGCCAGCCCTCTGCCACAGTACAATTACTCTATGTAAGCCAAGCTGTCTATTCTGTAAGTAAACTCCTTTTGCCCTTGTGCTAAATGGGCCATGCAGGTTAAATGTTCCAATTCCACAACTCAAGTGTAAACTATAATAGTCAACAGAGTTCACAGTTTAAGCAAAATTGGCCTCTGTATTTGATCCCCAACAATTTGTGGTCAGTTATTGATTATCAGAGTTATAGTAATGCAAGAAACAAAGGAAGTTACAAAAAAAAAAAAAGGCCAACTACATGACAGGTCTGAAAGTCTAGAAACTACCAGGCTGAGGTACTTACTATGGATGTAATTAAGTGTGACATCTTTGATCTTGTCCACTGAGCATTTCTTACTGTTCTTACCATTTGGTTTATGAGATAAGATAGACAGGTGCAACCAGAAGGCCAAAGTAACACAAACCATTATGAAGTTGGAACTCGAATTCTGAACTCTTGATTTCAACTGTGTGTGTGTGTATGCATGCAAGTGTGTGTGTGTGTGTGTGTGCAAGTGTGTGTTAGCTTTTTGTAGCTGTGACCAAAATACCTGAAAGAACTTAAGGCGAGAAATTGTTGTGGCATGTGGCTTCAGATGGTTTAGCCCACAGTCCTTGGCTCTTCTGGGGCCATGTTGAGGTAGGACACCATGGAAGCGGGAAATGTGGAGGAGGCTCCTCACTTCATGGTGGACAGGAAGTAGAAAGAGAGGACTGTTGCTAGGTTTAACATGCAAAGGCATACCTTCATTGACCAACTGCACACAGCTAGGCTCCACCTAAAGTTCCTACAATCTCCCCCAATACCATCACCCGCTGGGAGCAAGTGCCTAACCCATGATCTTGTAGCAGATACTTCATGCTCAAACCTAGATTTGAAGTATTGAAAGAGAAAGAAGACGGAGTAAGGAACTCTGCTCTTTACTTCAGCTAGAGGATTGTGCAGGACAGAGTCAACAAGAGGGAAGTGGTGAGATGGGAGGGTAGAGAGGATGTTCTGAAGGAGAATGAGCTCTCACAGTGAGGGAGAGGATAAGGTCCGTGAAGGGGCTTGAGTTATTTAGCCAGGGACTGCTGTACGGTGCAGGGGAGTGGCAGGGCAGTCAGGTACAGGTGGAAGAGAATGTGGTGACAATAGGGGGGAAGGCAATGAAGCTAATAGTAATGTGTGCAGTATGAGACAGTCTCATTGTAAAGCAACCTGCTAATTCACTTACTATTACCATTTTTTTTAACATGGAGAAGGGATGCTGAGTAGTTCAGAGGTGTGTTCTAGGTTATTCGATTGAGCAGAGGCCAAGGGATTAAAATGCTAGTGACAGGGGCTCAGAGGCTCATTCCAAATACTAGATTTCCTTTTCTATGTATAGATTATAGATACATATTTATAGGATGAATAGATAGAAGATAGATGATAGGTAGATTGATAGATAAATACATAGAAATGATAAATGACAGGTTTCAGATTATAAAAGGTATGAATGTATAGATATATTATAGATTATAGAAAATAGAATATAATTGATTGATAGTAGATGAGGGGGTACTAGGGAGGGTGGGGGTAACAAGTTTGATAAGAAATGTACTCACTACCTTATGTATGTAACTGTAACCCCTCTGTACATCACCTTGATAATAAAATTAAATTTAAAACAGTAATTACATGATAGATATAGTAGATAGAAGGTAGATAATAGTTGTATAATAGATAAATGTAGGATAAGTACACAGATAGAAGATAGGTGAAGATACTTGATGTTTACAGATTATAAAAGGTAGGTATATATTATAGAAAATGGATGATAGAAGATAATTGATTGACAGTAGATAGATGATAGAAAATAGATAAATAGATAATAGAAAATAGATGATAGATAAATGAAGATAGAAGATAGATGTTAGGTAATTATATATGATAAAAAAGATAACAAATAGACATATGATAGATGTATGTCAAAGATACATGATAGACAGATTCTAGAAGATAGATAATAGGTGATAGAAGAAACAATATACAAATGAATAGATATATGATAATAGAAGAAACACAATAACCAAATGGAGAGATAGATGATAGATATACATAGATGACAGATAGCTAAAAGTCTAATAGGGCTGCTTTTCTTTCTTTGAACACAGAGTTTGAGTGTGTCTAGCTCTTTTTTCAAACTACTTTTCTTGTAAGATCAAAACTGCCAAATAAGGACACTCGGTTCAAGTTGGATTTCAGATGTTTTAATGCATACTATTTTTTTAGTGTATATCCTATACAATATTTACCTGAAATTCAAATTTAACTGGTTCTCCTCTATTTTTGTTTCCTGAACCTTAGAAGCTTATGCAGGGAGCTTATGCATTTCCACTGAGGCCATTAACTTCACATTCAAACTTTCAAGGCCTTGCTGATGTTTGAAAGTTGATAACTCGGCAGCTTTCATAAGAGAGTCCATTCCACAAAGCTTGCTTCTATAGTAATCTAAGTGGAATATTGCTTTCTAATGTGGAATGCATTTCCTGAACTCACTTCCTTTTTCCTTTCACCTGCTAAACTCAGTGCTTGCTTGCATAAAGGCACATGAGTCATGATTCTTCACCTCTGAGACTGAAAATTGTGAGTGGCATGGTAACTGTGAGAAGCAAACAAGCCAGTAATCCTAGCTACTCAAGAGGCTGAGATCTGAAGCTCCAGGTTTGAAGCCAGACCAGGCAGAAAAGTCCATGGGACTCCTCTCTAATGAACAACAAAAAAAAGCTACTCAGGAGGCTGAGCTAAGTGGATCACAGTTCAAAGGCAGCCCAGGCAGGAAAGTTCATGAGACTCTTATTTCCACTTAACTACCCAAAAGCCAGAAGTGGAGCTGTGGCTTAAATGGGAGAACACTAGCCTTGAGGATAAAAGATCAGGGACAGCACCCATGCCCCTACTTCAAGTCCCAGGATGGGCGGGCACGCACGCGCGCGCGCACACACACGCACACACACACGCACACACACACACACAGAGGAGAGAGAGAGAGAGAGAAATAAATAAATGAAGAGGTATCTGAGTAACATAGATGTAGGTTTGGTACAAACCAGAAATTGAAGAAAGACTTTATCCTGGCAAAGTGCTGAGTCTTAGAAGATAAAGTGTCATCAAGAGGAGAATAGCTGGGAAACATTGTTTTGTTTGATTACCTTTTCTTTTCCAATAAAGAAAGCTTAAGCAGAATCACGGAGCCATGAGCCCACATGGTGCTCATGGAGAAACAATGAAGATGTTGATCAGAACACAGGTTGTGTTTCTGCAGGCTTTCTCCAGAAAGCTGACAAGCCAAGCCTTCATGGAGTTTTTCTCTCCAAGCAGTTTAATTTGCAGATAAAGAGGAATTCTTTCAGGTGATGGAAGCAGATAGGGCCTTTAATACTGAGGAACTACTAAAATCCAGAAATTCATTTCAGAGGGTACTCTGATTGTGAGGATAAAAGTGAGGACAGAGGAGAAAATATTTAGGGGAGCCAATAAGCAGCTACCCCTCTCCAGTTTGAACAGCTTACTCCTCTCCTAACATGCCCCTTTCCGAATCATTTTGTTCATCTCTGTGACCTAAAACAGAGGGGGATGAGAAAAACCCAAATTGCCTAGCTCAACATAAAATTCTGAGAGACACAGTTTTTAGACTGGTTGGTACCCTGAACCCTGAGTTCCTCGTCGGAAATAACTCCACAGTCATTGTCCCAAAGATCCTTCGGCTAACATTAAACCTCTGTTAATTAGGCTCTTCACCTTTGCTCGGGCCATCCAACATTGCTTTCAGAGCTTAGTTTTACCTCCCAGATATCTGCTTGTTGTTTTTTTCTTTCTTTAACAAATTAACACCCAGGGTTTATTAATTCCACTAACAGATGGTCCTGACACATACAAGTCTCACCAAGAAAATGTTTGGATTTTTAATCAGGATTTTCTTTGCGCGCATGGGTTCTTCCTTCTCTTGCAAAAATAGCTTGAAAGCCTCAGCCATTTCAGTGAGGTTTGGGAGACAGAGCTATTGGCAAATGTGAACATCACCCTCCAATCCCCCTTCCGTCTCCCCAGCACTGCACCCAGACTGCACACAGCGAGTTCTAAATGCTGACGAAAGGAATGGGGGTAAAATTGTACAGTAGAGGATCTCTGATGACCTAGTGCTGGCTCTGACCCCCTGATTGTGAGTGAGCAGAAGAACGGGGCTTTCCCACTGTAGGGTGGCGGAAGGGAATCTGGATCTCAGCTTCGATGGTGGCCTTTTACCATTAAGTGAAGGCCCAAACTCTCGGTTGCGCCATCTTGGCTGATGAGAACAATATGCCCACAAAATGAACCACTCTTGGAGTTCAGTTCCTCTTAGAGAGCCATTTGTACATTGTAATTTCACCACAGCAACTAAGAGTCATCCAGGGCATGGTAGACTAATGGCTAGGTACACAGTATCTCTATCTCCTTCCAATGACACTGCCACAAGACGTATTTGCTTCACCTTCATGATGCTATATGCAGGCCCTCAGGAACTGTGCCAAATATTACTGTATTTCAGACATATGCTAGGTGTGACACTAGGGCTGAGAGAGGGCTCTAGCAGGTCCAGTTACTATTTATAGTTCTTCAAGCTCAAGTGCTCTGTGAGGCTTTGCAGATGAGATGCATTTTACATGTTCTCCTTGTACCGGGAGCTCACAGTCTGATGGAGAAGCAACATAGAGATTAGTGGTCCATCCTTGCTCCAAGAAAGGGAAGAAGCTCAAAATGAGTCAGCAGCAACATCCACCAAGTCTGCTTTTGAAGGCTTCATGGAGGAGGTGATGTTGGACACAGGCCCCCAAAGAATAATCAAATTCCATAGGCCAAGATTAAGGAAGAACAAGCTCACAGTCCACATGAACTAGGCTGCATTGGTACACACACACACACACACACACACACACACACACACACGTGCACCTACACGCACACGCACACACACACATATGCATGCATGCACACGAACCAGGCCAAGATGGTAGTGCCAACTCAGGAAGGGTGATAGCAGCTCCATGGAGCTCAAGGGGTAGCTGGCTGCTGAGGTCTAGGGAAATGTCTGTAACCTGAGTCCCACACCGAACCATGAACCACTGGCTGCACAAACAGTAAGAGACCTAGACCAGAGCTCCCTGCTTCTGATCCAGCCTCCTAGGTCAAGGAAGTTTCCACAAGGGTTAGGTTTCTAAACTCTGCTTAGAAGGATACAAAACAGGAAACAGCCTTCCAAAAAAGCATTTTTTGGGGGGATGGGGGGGAGAGCAGGTCTTTGCCATGACTTGTTCCTTCAGCTGGTGGCCTTTGTGTGGTGGTATTCATAAGAATTTCCCAGAGCAGTACTTCTCAACGTGGTCTCCAGACCAGAAACCTAAAATAACCATCGCTCGGGAACTATCTTGTTGGCCATATAAACTTTCAGATGCCCGTCACCCTCCCCGGACCTGTTCAATCAGAGCCTGAGGATGGGGCCCAGTCTCTGAAGTTGTAAGCACCCTCCCAGGACCTCTGATGATGCATGCTCATCTTGAAAGCACCTGACCAATGCCTTTTCGTATTTGTATACAAAGGTTTCTGAGGATGACTGTCAGAGATTCTCCATTGGCTGAGCGAGCAATCAAGTTTGCCAGTTACTTGGGTGCTCAGTGAGCCTTGCCTTCCTGGCCCATGCCTAAGCAAGCTTTAGCTTTCCATGACAATCCCCTCCTTAGTACAAGCACCACAGGGAACTGGCATCCTAGTATCCGCCTCCTAGTCTGGCCCTCAGTAGCTGCATCTATCTGCAAACAGCAGTGGTTCAGACAATGACCTGGAAGGCAATGGCAGGCTTTCCAAGATGAGAGGATGAGGCGTCACGTTCTGGCATTGGCCACTTGGGGGGAGAACAACTTGTAACTGACAGCTGTGGCAAGTGCTGTGCCTTTTGTTCTAAGCCCAGCCTAAGCTTTCTGCTAGAAAAATTAGATGTAGTAGTCACTGCATCCCCTTTGGAGGATCTCAACTGACTAAACCAATTCCAGAAAGCACATCAAGAGTGTGCACGGGTGGCTCACGCCTATAATCCTAGCTACTCGGGAGACTGAGCTCTGAAGATGTGTGGTTCAAAGCCAGCCAGGGCAGGAAAGTCAATGAAACTCTTACCTCCAATATGCTACTTAGAAAAAGCAGTGCTCAAGTGGTAGAGTGCTTGCCTTGAGCAAAAGGAGCTCAGGGACAGCGCCCAGGCCCAGAGTTCAAGCCCCAGGACCAGCCATGGTGGGGATTCCAGGACCCTATACAATCATCACCATTCAAGTCTCTTGTACCATGGTCCCCACTGCCCCATTTCTGTTCAGAACATAGCTATGCCTGATTCCACTTTCTGCCCCTCAAGAGGCCTGCAGTCTAGATGCATTCTCATAGAAGATGGTGAAGAGAGGAGAAGTCTCCCTATGGTTTGGAATGTTTCATGGGCTGGCCTGTGGAAACCCTTTGGAACTTTAGAGCTAGTTAGATACAGGATTACAGTTGCTCTGAGTGAGGTTCAGCAGCATCTATCTCTTCAGGAGGTTGATTCTTGGTCCACAGATCCCATCAAAACACTACTGTCTCTTGTACATAGAAGTTTGAGGTGAGTTGTGCAAATTGCAACACTTGGCAGGTGCAGGAAGTGTCTGTCTCTCTGTTCCAAATCGTGGGGTGGGGGGGTGGCGGGGAACAACAGGATATTCAGATTTGTCAAGTCACCTTGCCACTGGCAGGGAGATTTTGATGAAGCACACACTTTCAGATCTATCCAGCTCAATGGATTGCCTTGTAGCCACACTGCATTTAATTCTGAACACCTCTTGGCCAAGAAACGCAGTCCCATTCTTATCACAGAATCACATGTGTGAGCGTTGCTTTGAGAATGCCACAGTGACCATCAAAACACAGAGTGTTCCAAGACCTCCATTCCAGGCTCCTCCACATAACTTATAACCTCAGTTTCTGTATCCCTGGAACCAGTTTTCTGGGGAGGGGGGGGGGGTGGAAACAATCCTTTAGATGAACATCTTCTTGAGTTCAGTATGATGGAGTTTAAACAATTTTAATAAAAACAATGACTGTTGAAGAAAATATGGAACTATAAAGTAGGAAGAAGAAAAAGATACCCATGAACTTGTGCCCCCAAACCTGCCCCCCTGTTCATAATGCTCCTTAGCCCTCTTTCTAGGAATAAATTTGCCTTTATGATTATCATGCCATAACCATATGGTTAAATAGGATATATCAAAGGGAGACCCAGCTGTAGCTTATTTTTGTTGCTGGGAATGGATTCTAGGTTATTGTGCTTGCAGAGTACACTATAAATAACCCCGGCCTTTGCACAGGGAGAACCACCATTTGGCCAAACAACAGGACCATGGAAGTAAGAATAAAGCTCCTGTCTCCTGGACCATCTATCCACCTTATAGCAGAAAAAAACAAGGGCCCAGCGAGAGGTCACAGGAGACTCAAGCTTGGGCACTTGGAACGGATCTTCTTAGGTCAGGTGCCAGTGTCTCACACCTGTAATCCTAGCTGCTCAGGAGATTTGAGGATCACAGTTTGAAGCCAGCCCAGGCAGGAAAGTCCGTCAATTAGACTCTTATCTCCAATTAATCACAGAAAAAGACAGAAATGGAGCTGTGGCTCAAGTGGTAGAGTACTAGCCTTGAGCAATAGAAGCTTAAAGATAGCATCTTGGCCCTGAGTTCAAGCCCCAGGACTGATAAAGAAAGAAATAAAAGAAAAGAACATATCTTTTCAACATTACCTCATAGTGAGTGGCCACAAAGAAGTCTTTGATGTTACTTTTGGGTGCTGGAATTGGTGGAAACAACTTGTTCCACAAGTTATATCTGGAAAGAGAATAAAAAAAGGAATTGTGTGTCTATCAGCATTTCTCCTGTCTTTAAATACCAACTCTAAAAATTGTTGGTTTTACAACTAACTGCTTCATAAATACAAAATTTTTACTGGTGAGCAATTCTCCACATCTACATCAGTTGAGGGCCTTAGAATACTGTAAGGCTTTGATCTGGCTTCTGAGTCCACCAACAGAGACAAACTAGCCACTGTTCTATGCATATTGCCAGGCAGAAGGTCTGAAGACAGACTACAGATACTGAATTATTAGCACTATGCAGTTACTTACAGTACTGGTTATGGTATTCCTTCCTGGACTGTGTTAAATCATGGACATTTTCTCATTTCCGTTTCTTTAAACTACCTTCCCCCTTCCCTTCATCCCCTCCCCTGTATGGATGCTACCCAAATATAACAAATATGATAGTAATCTATTCATGAAAGAGCCAACATAAAACATGTTCGTGTGTGTGCACATGCCGGTAGTGGGACTTGAACTCAAGGCCAGTGTGTTGTCCCTTAGCTTTTTTTTCTCAGGGCTGGTGCTCTACCACTTGAGCCACACCTCAAGTCCCAACTTTTTGCTGATTAATTGGAGCTAAGAGCCTTCTGAATGCTCCTGCCAGGCTGGATTCGCACCTGCTCACCAGATCTCAGCCTTGTACATAGCTAGGATCATAGGCATGAGCCAGGTATGGGAGCAGGGGCTGACACCTCCTTAAAGGACATGTTGCTTCTAGAAACCAAAATGGATAGATGGAGTGTATTTATAAAGCCATTTTCAGGTCACAGGATTTGATACCAGATATTCAAGGCATTTCTAGACTCTCTGGTTAACTTCAGAATTATCAATCTTGCCAAGCACCAGTGGCTCTAGGATCCTAGCTACTTAAGAGGCTAAGATCCAAGGTTCTAGATTTGAAGCCAGCTCAAGATTTGAAGCCAAACAGACAAATCCAAGAGATTCCTATCTCCATTGAACTAGTACAAAGTCAGAGTGAAGTGTGGTTCAAGTGGTGGAGCGCTCGCCTTGAGCATAAAAGCCAAGCGACAATGCAAGGCTCTGATTTCAAGCCCCAGTTCTGGCAGGCACACACATGTGCATGTGTGCACACACACACACACACACACACACACACACACATACACACATCATCCACTCTGGCCAGGTGGCAGATGATCCAGGTAGAGTTGGCCCCTGATTATTGAGACTCGTCATGTTGGGGAATGGCGGTGATGTCAACCTCTGATGAGCTGTCACCTTTTACCTGGGATATAACAAGCCTACCTTGATGGCTTAATAAAGACAACCTGGAAATAGAGCGCTGGCTCATGTGGCACTAATCGCCTTGATCAAAAGAAGCTCAAAGTGCTTCTAATTTTGTGGCTGTTACTTTCTATTTCCTTTGGGAATTGCACTACCAGTATGCCCACTTCATTAGAAAGCTCTCATAAAGAAAAAGCAGATAAGGGATAGGGCCCAGGCCCTGAGTTCAAGCCCCAAGACCAGCACACACATATACAAAAAGACAAGCAATTACTAAATGAAGTATTGAAAGGGAAAAACTTCTACATACATGAATTTCTTGTCAACAAAGTTGCAGTGGGCTATGTAGTGGCTATGGACCTGGTCTAGTTTCTGGACATCATGAGCCAGTGCTCGGCACTTTTGATTTGGTGTCCATGTACCTCAGAAAGATCCGACACAGAAAGGCTTTAAATCCCACGTGATACTGAGAACCTTCCATCTCGTGTACACTTAGCAAGGCTTCAGAATACCATACTCAGATACAGCTGGAAGCAACTAGGTGTAAGGAATACCTACATTCTGCAGACGAGGAAGAAAATGAACGAGAGGATACAAAACGTGGCGGTGAGCGCTATGGGAAACCATCCTGCCCAGGGCGCCTGCTCGTCATTCCCTGATTGGAGAAAAGAGACAGAGTGAGACTTAGAATCAAGGGAAGATAAAGGAAGTGAAAACATTTCAGACATCACATAGCCTGGGTGTGAGTTCTAGAACCTTAAACAACGCTAGACACGTAGTTGAACTTCCCTGAGCCTGGCATGGACTCATGATAACAAGGCCATGTTGAAGCATCAAGCATTCGTAATTCAACCAGCTAGTATTCTCGAATCTCTTCCTTCTACTGTTTCCTGAGCCCTGGAGCTCATCAGCTTTGGGTTAAGAATAAGGTTTTGGGATGACAAAGCCACAAAAAAAAAAAACAAACCCTAGAGTAACCTGGTTGTTTTACAGTAAAAATGTTTTGCCAAGGTGGAAATGGGATTCTTGAGACGTATGAGAAAATACAGTTAGCAATAAATGCCATATGATCTTGATGATCTCCCCCATTGCTCCTCTTACATAGCCAGGAAAGTAGAAGAAAAGCCATCATGATCAGTACTCTGAAGGTTGAGCGCACATCACCCTAGTCTCTGAATTGGTTCCTGACCCATACTCCAGGGACTGCTTCTTTGGTGGGTGGGGGGGGTTCTTAAAGGATTGCTGTGCTCTATGTGAGACTTGTTTAAAGCAGTCAGTGCGGGCTGGGATGTAGCTCAGTGGCAAAGCGCTTGCCTAGCAACTGCAACATCCTGGGTTCGATCCCCAGTACTGAAAAAGGAAAAACCAATAATAATAATAAAGAAGTCAATGCTCCTACAATGGATGGATGGTTTGAGAAAATGTAGGGCCATACAGTGAGACTAAAGGAGGAAAGGGGAGAAGCCCAAAGGTGTAACACCTCTGAAATACTATTTAAAATACTACTTATCCAAACAGATTCCAAGAAATGGAAACATGGGAGGTTTTTTTGGTGGTTTTTTGGTGGTGGTAGTGGTGATATGCTTTCTGTTGTTGTTTTGTTCGTTCTTTTTTTCTATTTTTTTTTTGAAGTGGGAGAAGATGGTCGCACAGAAATGGAGGGAGGGAGGGAGGGAGGGAGGGAGGATGAACAAATGAAGGCATGGTATTCACAAAGCACTATGCATAAAATGAACTATGCAATTTGTGGACAGGGCTGGGAAGGGGAAGCTGGGGAAAAGTCAAGACGTCACTATCTGACTTACGAAACTGTACCCCTTCTGCACAACACCTTTATAATAATAATAAAATTATATTTAAAAGAAAGACAATGTGGTACATATACACAATGGAAATTTACTCATCGATTAGAAAGAATAATGTTATGTCATTTGCAGGGTAATGGATGGACAAATTATGTTAAGTGAAGAAAGCAAGGCTCAGAGTCAAACGGTGCATGTTTTCTCTCATCTACAGAAGCTAGACCTAAAATACAACTGTGGATGATAGCATATTCAGGGCTCAATGCATTTACACACAAACAGACTGACTAAAGGATGGTATACTTAAGGGAGGGATCCAAAGGGATAACTCTTCTGAACAACTCATGTACCATTTATCAAAATTAATACCAGGAAGTGGAAACATGTTTTGAGGGGTGGGCAAAGGAATGGAGGGAGGAAGAGTGAAGAAATACAGTCATTGTATTCAACATACACTATGTAAAAAGTGAACTGCGTAACTAGGAATGGGAAAGGGAAGATAGGGAGAGAACAAAGGAAGGGATAACATTGATCAAGAAGCGTACTCATATCCTGACTTATGGAACTGTAACCCCTTTGTACAACCACATAATAATAACAATTTTACAAAGTGCAAAAATGTCAGTTTTCAGTATCAACCATTGTTAATTGTTAATGGTGTTTTTGTTTAAGGAAACAACCAGAAACTGAGTCTTGATCTCAAGGCCTAGGCACTTCTCAGCTTTTCTCATTCAAGGCTGGAGCTTACCACTTTAGCCACACCTTCACCTCCAGCTTTTCAGGGGATTCGTTGGAGATTTGAGTCATGTGGACTTTCCTGCCCAGCTGGCTTTGACCTGAGAGCCTCAGATCTCAGCTTTCTAAGTAGTTAAGATTGCAGGTGTGAGTCACAGGTGCCCGGCAGAAGACATGTTCTTATTAAAGATCCTGATTCACTTGGAGAGGAGAATTCAGATCCTGAGTCACCTCCCTGAATACATCATGTACTACTCCATTAATTCTCTGATCAAATCCACTGAACAAATATTAGGCTCCCATTAGGCATTTAATGATGTACAAGATACTGTGCTCGGAAGAACGCACATGAACCCTTGTGTCACACAGCCTGTAGTCCATCAGGAAAGAAGTACATTAAGCAGACAACGCAGCAATGATTTCCTGATAAGTTACCAAGGTTAACTTCAAACCACACTATCCCAGGACAAAAAACAAAGTTCGAGTCCTCAATTTTGCCATGAATCATTTCTTTTATAAAAACAACAAATACATATAAGTCAAAATTCCAGTGCTTTGAAGCAGCTTAAAGACTTCCTAAAAGCCCCAAACCTTGTAACATGCAAGTATGAAGAGGGGAGTTATATTTGTATTTAATGAGTGACTCTCACTCTAATCTCTTCCTTTGCTGTCTCCAGGGTACTTACTTAGACATCTCTTCTGCTCCCCAAAGCTCCAATCTCCCTCTCCATCTCTTCCCTTCCGCTCTCCAATATTCTTAGACTCCTTTATCTTGAATAAGCCGTGGCTTTGCTCAGCCAAATCTTCTGCCTAACATCAAATACTTTCTTACGTTAGCCTAATTTCTTGGATGAGAGGATCCAGGTGTATCATTTTCCTACTTTTGCAACTGTCTTTAAAATCACTGTTAACGTCTTCCTAGACTAATCCAAAAGATTCTCGGGGTTGTTTCCCTGGACTCTATTTTTCTTAATCTCCTTTCCGCATTGTCCGCCGCTGGTGGCTGAGCCCACACTGGCTGGCTGAGCCCAGGTGGAAACGGAGCCACGCGTGCTTTGACTCCGCCTTCATGCTTTCAAAGCCTCCATTCCTTTAAATTCTCCACTGGCTGGAAGGGGAGCTGTGGCTCCAGCGGTGGAGCAGCAGGCTTGAATAGAAAAAGCCAAGCAGGGGCTGGAGGCCCTGAGAGAAAGCCCGGCGCTGGAAACAGAAAGAAAAATGCAAAATACAATTTCCCTGTCAACTAGCCTTTCTGACTCGCTCATCCCTTGGTTCTCCTGTGGTCTGTTTTCCAATGCTGAAAAAAGTGTCTTTATCACAGGTTAGCCTTTAAATTCCACACACACAAAAAAAATCTCCTCCCAAGTCTTCATTCCTGGCACGCAGCAACTCCAGGTCTAAATCACAAACCATGCACTGATACTATACCACTGAGTGCTTCTCAGAGCTGACCACAGTCCAAACCAGATCTATGATAGGCTTTATTTCAAAACAACTTCTCCCCCTGACTTTTGCATTTCAAGCCTCTGACCCCCAAATCCTTAAAGCTACCTTGGTTTCCCTTATTCTCCCCAGCCCCGCCCCCTTTCTTCACCTCCTTGGTTTACTACAGAAATGTAGGAGCCGTAAGCTTTGGGCTCCTGCCAGGTCTGGAGAGCTGGATTCTAGACCCAGTTTTCTGCTTTCCTTGACTCACACTAAGACATCTGTAACACATTCTCCAGGGCCTTCTCATGTGGCTCCATGGAATTCTCCATAGGGAAGCTCTGGTTTAGGATCCTGTCCTGCCTGCCCTAGCAGTTAAACCCAAGTGTGTGGGCCCCTCTTTAATGAAAGCGGTTGCCTTGCAAATGGCGGATTTCCCACTAGGTGGTACCAAGTTGCTTTATTTAAAATAAATAAATAAACCTATGCTTACCGGGTGCTTTTTGACTGACTCCCACCTGTAATCCTAAGCTACACAGGTGGCCTAACACCTCAGGATCCAGGTTCAAAGCCAGCCCAGGCAAAAAGGAAAGTCCCTGAGATTCTTATCTCCAATTTACCCCCAAAAAGCTGGAAGTGGAGCTGTGACTTAAGTGGTAGAGTGTTAAGTCTTACATGAAAGCAGATCAAGGAGAGTTCTATGGTTGTGGGTATACTATTAAAGAAAAGCTTACTTGTGAAGTGTGTTTATGTCTACTATAAATAAGCATTAGCTGCACTTTGTCAAATGGTAGAAAAACACATCTTTAGAGAAACAAATCTTGCCTTTTTTTCCCCAAATCCCCAAATGATCAATAAGGATTCTAGAGTTCACGCTTGATTGTTTGGATTTGAACTTGGCATCTTGTGAAACTTTGTTCTGTTGTGTGTTTTTTTAATGGCATTTGCTCATTGCTAATACAAAGAGCACCTGATTCCGCTGGCACATCCTATGTGTCTGTCTTTTCTTCCTGCTTTGATTCTCTGAATAACAGCCTTAGGCTGCTTCATGTGCCCCATCTCTGAAGCCAACCATTCTCGCCTCCATTGTTGCAAGTGTCTGAATAAGTACATTCAGCATGTCTGTAGATTCACCAAGGGACATGTCAGAAAAGAAAAAGTCCTGCTGTTTACAACGAAGGGACTGAGAGGACAATGTATGGGCTCCTGAAGAAAGAACAAGCAGTGTTGTAAATACAGTGGGGTTTGGGGTGTCATAGGCTCATTCACCCTTCTGGCTCCCATTGTGAAATCTCCAGGCTGATATGTCAAGTCCTGATAATACTACCGTTGTCTTCTGACTATGATTACAAAAATCTTTGCAGTTAAACCACTCCCTGGATTATTGAGTTCCTCTCTTACTTTGAGAAGTGAAGGTTCTCTCTGAATTAGCAGAAAAAGAGAGGGGCAACTGATTTCTTTTCAATTAAAAGAAAACTTATTCATATATGCAGGGTACTAGGTGGGAAGCCAAGTCCTGATTATTGTTTGGAAGGAGTTGTCCATGAGTCTTTTCTCCTGGTTTGCCTCTCTGACAGGTGCTCCCAGAAAGCCAAGTCAGAACAAAATTCAAACCCAGAACATAGGTGAGCAGTTAGCTTCCTTGCAAAGTAAATCTAAGCTGGCTGGGGAGTTTAGTGAAAAAGAAAAAGCTGGGCTGGGATGTAGCTCAGTGGCAAAGCGCTTGCCTAGCAAGTGCAACGTCCTGGGTTCGATCCCCAGTACCAAATGTATCCAATGCCTAATGTATGAAACTGTAACCTCTCTGTACATCAGTTTGATAATAAAAATTTGAAAAGAAAAAAGAAAACACAAAAAAATACAGTTAAAAAAACCCAACCAAAAAAAGAAAAAGCTATCCCATACTCAGTGCTGAATGGAAATTACTTGTAAATTATCCACTCATGAGTTACCAGTTTAAAGAGAGAGAGAAGAGAGGGGAAGGGGGAGAGAGAGACAGAGCGAGACAGAGAGAAAGAAAGAGAGAAAACAACTCATTATAAATGATTTTGCTAATCCAGGCACCAGTGGCTCATGCCTGTAACCCTAGCTACTCAGGTGAGATCTGAGGATGGAGGTTCAAAACCAGCCAGGGCGCAAAAGTCCGTGAGACTTTTATGTCCAATTAACCTACAGAAAATCAGAAGTAGCACTGTGGCTCAAGTGGTAGAGCACTAGCCTTGAGCTGAAGAGCTCAGGGACAGTGCCCAGGCCCAGAGTTAAAGCCCCAGGACAGATAAATAACAGAAAAATATAAAATAAATGATTTTGCTGCAGGCAGAACAGGGGAACTGGGCCCACAGACATGACACACAGTTTGGGTTAAAACACTTGCGATTCTATAGACTTGGACCTTTTATTTTTTTTCAAAATAAGATTTCATGAGTCCAGTCCCAGGACTGGGTAGAAAAAAAACATAGAGGATTAGAACTCTTTCTGTGGCTCAAGGGTGACTGCTGTAAGAAAGGAAGTCACAGGCATTTCTTTTGAGAAAGATGATAGCTCGCTCATTTAGCCATGCTGAGACCAGTGTTTGAAAAGGAAGTCAGACAGTTTGTTCCTCAGAGATGGCCACCATACTCTCTACCTCATTGCTAGGTGCTTTGAAGATAGAACCAGCTTAAAGCACTTGGGGAATTCATCTGGCTAGTCCCTGTGGCTTCTGCTTCCATTTCTTTTGGCCTCTCAGCCAATTGGTCTTGCAGATGAGCCAGGACCTGAACTTCTGTTGTCCGAGGCTCTAGGATATACATGAGCTAGGATGGGATGGATGGAAGCAATGGAGAGAAACAAGGAAATATCTAAGTGTTGGACCAACTTAGTCCTACCCAGCTCTGCCTCTGACTGCCTTGGGAGGCTTGTGAAATCTTGGGTGCTGTAGTCCCTCCAGCTTCAAAATTCTATCATTGATGTAGTCGAGACACATAGTTCTCAGGAGACAAGTTTGATTTGGAGGCCTTTTCCACCTTCAATGCTCATAAAGGTATGAATTTTCAATGCATCTGTATCGATTTTGAATCAGACTTCAGATTCAATCATGGATTTTTCAGGGAAAGTGCTAATTAGTAAATTAATGGGATTCTTCTAATGAAAGCAACCCCGCTGCATTATCAAGACCAGCAGGTAGATTTGGAAGAACTTTAAATGGCACCAACAAGGCTGGATAATTGTGAGGATATCAATGTGATGTCTGTGATTCAGGGTTTAGCCAGCATCCTTCGGCTTTCCACTGGATGTAGAATAAAGGGCTTCCATCACACACAAACTTTTGTGTATGAGACCTTTCCAAGGCAGCTGTCAAATAGACTGTGGGCCATCCCTGGTTTAGGGAACTCTGAAATATAAGAGCAGCAGAATGCAGCCTGAGTGAGTGACACATAGAGAAATCCAAGAGCCACTCTAAAGAACATACTCCTCAAGAAACTGGGTTCAAGTGGACCAAAGTACAGAGGAGCAGTGGAGACTGGAGCGGTGTGTAGCTGGGCATGCCTGCTGTCTGTATGCTTGAGATCCTCACTACATCCCCTAATGCAATGTTGGCTGTCTGCATCACCTCCATTGGGCTGAGACTTGGAATGTGATGAGTCCCTGCTCCTAGCAATTTTCTTTCCTTCTGTCGGCTTTCCAGAGAGTTCCAGGAGCCCCATGCCTTCTGCAGCTCCCATGCACCCAGAACTCTCTTCTGGAAGGAACTGTTACACCTGTTCTATGCCCCTGCTAAAGCAGCAATGAGCTGGTCGCAGGTATCACATAAGAAGTGAGAAGCAAGAGTGACAAAGTTGTGCCTTAGCTCTGTCTCTTGCTGCCGAGAGGACATTGAGAAGGCCATCAGCTTTGAAATGGGAAGAAGGAACGGAGGAGTTAATAAACATACTTACTATGATTAGCATTAAATGCATTGCACCAGGGCAAAAGCATCAAGATAATGTCCCTAAATCCCCAAAGAAAGACCAAAATTGGTGTGCTGTCACAATCATTAAATATGCAGAGTAGTAATAAGCTCAGTTTAGGAAAGACCAACACCAAATATCCCAGAGATCGGAGAAGATAAAGAGGCATAAGGTATGAATAGTCCTAGCCCTGGAGGATCTGTATTTAAATAAACATGGCGGATAACGGAGAGAAACAAATGAGCCAAGAGTATTCTGAAGAAGTGGATGAAAACGATCCTGGGTCTGGGCATGGATGGATGGTGATCAGGTCCAGAGCCAGCAGAGCTTTTCTTTGTGCAGCCCCCATCTCCTGCTGAGGAGGCATGGCCTGGCCTTTGGCCTCAGCCATCCCAGATGGAATAAGAGCCAACAGGTCAATAGAACATCCTAGAAGTTAGGTGTGGAGCCAATTGTGCCATGAGATTCTAGGCCTAGGCTACCACTCACCAGCTGTGTCACTCTGGGAGCTCTGGGAGTCTATCTTCCACCTACACAATGACTAAAGTCATGTGTGTGCAGAAGTTTACATCCGTGAACTTGCCTAGCCCAGGCTCAGGCCCAGTGATAAAGGTCCCATTGGCAGGTATGTCACGAGGCAGAATTCAGTCATGGGAAGGGGATGTGCCAGCAAGAGAGGGTAGTTGTGCCAGAGGACTAATGGGAATTCAGTGCTCCTGGCATGTGAAGACAGAATCTGAAAGCTCTGTGTTCACCCTCCTTCAGGGCAGTGGGACAAAGGCCTTTCTGCCCCCAGCTGGTACCAAATGGTGATGAGCCCTGGAAAGGTCAAGCCCACCTTGACATCCCAAGAGTTTGGGTGAAAGAAAGTGTTTCAATCAGCCAATGACAATGTTTACCCATCCTACATACTCCATGTAGAGAGAAAAACCTAGACTCACATTGTGAATGGTTTTTCTCTTCCTACTGGGTCACTTGTGATAAAATTTCCAGCAGTTTTCACACTGTGTTGAGCCAGAACCTTCCATCTCTTGCCCTAGGAAAGTTTTCAAAGGCCTAGAGAAAGCAAAGGTGGCCCCTTCTACCATGTTTTCCTTTCCTGGTTTGTTCCTTAGCTCACTATAGTGAGAATTCTAGAAAGATAAAGCTGGAGGCGCATGTCTGTCATCCTAGCTACTTAGCAGGCTGAGGCCTGAGGCCTGAGGTTTGAAGCCAGCCTGGGCAGGGAAGTCAATAAGAGACTCTTATTGCCAACGAACCATCAAAACAAGCGAGAAGTAGAGGAGTGGCTCAAGTGGTAGAACATAAGCTTTGAGTGAGGAAGCCAGGCAAGAGTGTGAGGCCTGGAGTTCAAACTGAGGAACAGTGCACAGGTGCATGCATGCATACACACATATACTCACACATACTCAAAGACAATGCTGGTATAGACGAGACACAGACAGAAGGGGGTGGACAGGGACAGAAATGCAGGCACAGAAGTGAGAGGGAAATAATTTGGAGCTCCAGGATCTTGTGTCCCTCCATAATCTTTTGCTTCCACAGGTCCTAGAGGAGCTAGTGGGTTTCCTAACACAGCCATCATGAATATCCATCAAAGGGGAAAGGCGCAGGAGTTTCCTTTCAGGAAGCTTTCCTTCCATCCCAACCCAATCCCCAACATGCCACACCGATTTTCTGTTTCAGTCTCTTTGCCTTCAGTCTTAACATTCTAGGCATATCACCCAACTCTGGGACCCAGAGCTCAAACCGTGGCAGGACATGAAAACTTTCCGCAGGTACAATGCATGGTTGCTGAAGGTGCTCCGTGGAGAGCTCCAGTGATGTGAAAAGTGGGTGAATGTTGCTCTAGTCCCCAGGGGTAAATGCCATGCACCTCAAGCCTGAAAAAAGCTATTAAGAAACAGTTTCTCACTTATCCCTCATTCCACCATAACACAGATCTTGGCCATCAGCTGTTGCCTTTAGTGTGATTAGAGCAAAAGGCCATTCGTTGTTCCTTTGAGGGTGATTCTCATGATTATGGCCGTGACCTGTCACTGACAAACAAGACTGAATCAGAACCAAAGATGTAGCTACAAAGAAATGCAGCCAGCATGCCCATTACCACGGGGAAGGTAGAGAAATGTATGTTCATCATAGCTTATTTCACACATGGCATTAGAACATCCTAGAGGGGAAGGAAGAAAAGATATAGACTTCAGACAACAAAAAGCTTCACGAAGACCAGCATCAAGGACCTAGAAAATTTCAGTCAACAGGAAAGATAACAAAAGAACAGAAGAATCCGGAAGTTAAGACAGTTTAAAAAGGAGGAAGACTTGTAAAAATTGGGAAGTTCAGCTCTTAAGACCGAAGCCTGCTTCTGAAAAGCAGTAGATAACAAGTATAGATAAATGCAAGGGCTGCTCTATTGCTTCTTGAAAATAATCCACGCTCTAGAAGTCCTAGGCTAGGAGGATGGGCTGAACGCAGCACCGTTTAGCGCAGGCAGGGTGCTCTTGCTCATTGTTTCCTCTGTCCCCAGCGGAAATGCCCTCCTCCTCCCCTAACCCAACCTCATCGGATTCATGGTGTGTGCCATCCTTTATGAAATAACCTTGGGCTATAATGGGTTAATTAGTTAGCTGAAGCTATTTTAATTTGCTAATTGGCTCCTATGTCACCTATTGGAGAAAATTAAACATTAATAGCCACTTCTTGGCTGTTTGACAACTACCGAGTCATTTAATATCTCTATTCCTTCCTTACCTTAATTAAAATATAGGGGGTGGACTTAATATCAAAAGAAGAGATTATATTTGAGGGGGGCTGGGGAGAGTAAATGGAAGAGGAAGGCTGGGGGGGGCCACTTATGGGCTTGGTAGGAAAGGAGGAAATGAATGTAGCAGCCCAATTGCCCGGAAGACTGCAAGCCGGGCACAATAATGGCTGCACCCACCAGGGGTGAAGGAAGAGCCAAGCAGAATGTCCCCGAGGGGCTTGGGCTTTCTATTATGTTTATTAATCATCTTGATGAAAAGGAAAGTCTGCATTGATTAAATTCACTAATGATCCTAAGCAGGGGAGCAGGGGAGTAAATTCCAGAAAGGATGGATTTATAAGGTGAGTGCTCATATTAATCAGCCCGTCTTCAGGAAATGGGTGGCAGTAAATGAAATGGGATTTGCTGAAGATAATGCCAATGAGGTACACCTGGGAGGAAACGGTAATGAGGCCAGATCCAAACTAGAGAGGCGAGAATAATGGCCAGGAAGGAGCTCTGAAGAGTACATAGTAAGTGATGGGGGGGGGGGGGTTGGTGAGAGTGCGCATGAGTGCACCTGCCACTACTGGGACTTGAACTCAAGGCCTGGGTGCGGTCCCCACAAGATGTTCCCCAGGGGGAACAACACAAATCCAGACCAGGAACCAAGCCAGGAGAGGGTCCGTGCTGAGAAAATGGTGTGTCACCTAAGCGTCATGGGCCTCCCAGAAAACCCACAGTGGTTGAGGAGGCAGAGGCACCCGTGGAGAGCAGAGATTCTAAAGTATTTCGGGACCCTCGAGGGAAGGGCGCCCTTGCGGGCATGGCGGTGTAAGGTCACATCAGTGCGGGGGACTCACCGGCGTGAACAGGCTGGCTCCACGCGCTCCAGAGCCCCGGCTCTCGGCATGCGGAGCTCACCGTGGCCCGCACTTGAACGGAATACTTGGAAATAGCATGGGTGGTTGCGATGAATTCGTTGGTTGTCACTTTTTCCATCTAGATGTGGGGAGGGGGGCGGGGAATAGCATTCTAATAATCTCTAGACACATCGTTTATGCCAATGGCCACCTTGCAAGGTCATTTGGAGGTCATACGACTCACTGTGCAAGAAGTAATTTAAAATCCATAGGAGACATTAATTCGTTTATTCCCAGATGTGATAAGCCACAGTCACCCTTCAGAGAAGGCTCCTTGCAACCAAAATACAGGATGTGGTCAATGGTAAAAGTCTAGGCAATGTAAGCTAGGCCCAGTTGATGTGGATTAAGAGGCTGGTGGAGCCTCTATCAGTATTTATAGTCTCCTTGGTCTGAAGTGACATTCCTAAACAGTACCACACAACTCCCATCCTATTCCCCCTACCTATAACCACAGCCTAGTTTAGCCCTTCCTGTTTTGTTTTGTTTTTTTTTCTAATTTGAAATAAAGTATCATTATGTAGCTCAAGCTAGCCTTAAACATTTTTAATTCTTTCTGCCTGGGCTGGGATTACAGGCATGTACCACCACATCCAGCTTCTCCTTAGACTGCATCAGTAGCCATTAACACACCTCCCTGTGTCCACTGACCCCTCCCACCACCCCATGGGGCTTTCAACACTGCTCTCAAAATTATTCTTCTACTCTGTAAATGTTGTCACAAACCTTCAGTGCTTCCTGTTGCCTACCACCATGTGTGTTGTTTGTTTGTTTGTTTTTTGCTTGAACTCCCGGCTTGGTCTCTGTCCCTGAACTTTTGGTACTCAAGGCTAGCTAGCGCTCTACCACTTTTGCCACAGCATCACTTCCAGCTTTTTCTGAGGAGTTTATTGGTGATTAGAGTCTCACAGACTTTCCCACCAAGCTGGCTTTGAACTGTGATCCTCAGATCTCAGCTTCCTGAGCAGTTAGAATTACAGCATGAGCCACTGACACCAGGCTAGGACCATTTTTAAGAGAATTTTTTCTTTTCCTCTCCCTCCTTCCCTTCCTTTTCCTCTTCTTCCTTCTCTTCCTCTTCTTTTCTTTCTGTAGTACTGGACATTAAATTCAAGGCCTTATTTTCACTCAGTTTTCTTAGTTGGCTGGCAGCTGACACTTTATCACTTGAACCATGCCAACCACAAGCAAGAAAAATAAAAGATTTTACCTGAAAATAATCATTCTTTGCATTACAAATTTTTACTTCATAATCAAAACACTGGGCTGGAAAGGCAGAAACTGGTTTCTCCCAATGGATAAAGAGGCGAGTTCCTTGAATCTCAGCTGTGATGTTCATTGGAGGGTTTACTTGATCTGGGTTAGAGAAAGGGAGCTCAATGTCACTTATTTAGGCTCCAGGAATTGATACCTCCAAACCACTCACTCTTCTCAAGGCATTTCTAACACATGGTCATCTCAAGATTTACTATCAGTTCTTAGTCTACTGATTTCCAAACCACAGGACACTGGGGACTTCTACGGGGCTCATGTATTGTGACAATGGAAAAGAGACCACCTTCTGTACATTACAGAGCTGACCACTCCAAACACAAGTAATGGATTGAACCCCTTCCCTCATCTCTTCATTACAAGACTCACTCCATCTTTCCAAGTTAGAGCAGGCCTGGATAAGATTGCCCAAAGACAGAGAATACCCTGTAGCTCAAAACCAGCGCTACCACAGTCCCCTTGTGTACGTGTGGTCCGGGACAAGTCACTTCCCCTTTCTTGGTTGCATTGTTTCTCTTGTTTTGTCTATTAATTAATGTGTTTGTTTGCTTACTTATTTATTCTCATTTGCTTACTTACTTGTTTACTTATTTTGGTGCCAATCTTGGGGCTTGAACTCGGGGTCTGGACACTGGTCTTGAGCAAATTTGCTCAGGGCTAGCACTCTACCACTTGAGCCACAGCTCCACTCCCAGCTTTTTTTTTTGAGTAGTTTATTGGAGATAAGAATCTCACAACCTTTCCTGTCCTAGCTGGCTTCAAATCACAATCCTCAAATCTCAACTTCCTGAGTAGCTAGGATTTTCGGGTGTGAGCCATCAGACTTAGCTTGGCTTCTCTTATTTAAAAAATACATTTTTATCTGTATATTAATTGTACAGAGTGAAATGTTTTGGCGCAATCTTTCCACATATGTACATAAAGTTAGGTTTTGTTGTTGCTTGTTTTGTCTGTGAAAGGGAGCTAGAAGCTTCTGTTTTCTTGTACATAAAGAATGGACAGACCTGTGTTTGTGCTTACTTATACCTGTTACATTCTTTCCTCAGAGCTCTCCCCTGCTTGTCTTAGGACTGTGTAAGGGGAGCGAAAATGACTCCTGAATGAGTATCTTTGTTTTAGATTAGATGACATAGATCTCACAATTAGTGAATCACGGGAATAATCTTAGAATGACATCACTGAGTCAGCTATTCTCCCAGAAGAAAATGCTTAGCCAAGAGAACACTTATGGCTTTTTTTTAAGCAATTCTAGGAATTGGCCTCAGTAAAATAAAAGCCAGCAAATAAAATTTCTGCAGAGTGTTCCAACCCATATCCAATTCTACATTGTCCTTGTCTCTCAGGTCTTCTCTGCATCTGTTGACTATTTTCATGAAAGTGACACTTTTAGATTACCTAAGAAATAAACAATGGAAGAGATTCATACAACCTTTTCAGCAAGGTTTAGGATTCCTCAAAAACAAAGTCCTACTCCATGTGATGTAGATACGTCAGAACTGAAATCATGCCCTTGGAGTCCCTTTAAATGCCCTTTAAATCATGCCCTTCATGCATTTACTGCAGACTTACCCAGGCACTACTCTAAGTCATTCTTACACACAAAAACCCCTCACTTGTCCCCCATTTCCTATGTCAGAAGACACAGTGGAATGAGCAGCTTGACTAAAGTAACTCCACTGGTCAGTAGAACAAGCTGCCTGGATGTCCCCAGCCAATGGAAACAACCATTCCACAGAAGTCTTGGCTGTTAATCACCAAGAATCTGTGTGAAATACTCTGGATATGTTTCATGAACAGAAGTATCTTGGACACGCTGGGTGCTAGTGTCTTGTGCCTGTTATCCTAGCTACTCAAGAAGCTGAGATCTGAGGATCACAGATCAAAGCCAACCCAGGTCGAAGAGTTCTCATAAGACTGGTCTCCAGTTAACCACTCCAAACCCAGAAATGGCGCTATGGCTCAAGTGGTAGAGCACTAGCCTTGAGCAAAAGAGCTCAGGGACAGCGCCCAAGCCCTGAATTCAAGCCCCACAACCAACAAAAATATCTAGGACAAAAAGGATGACTTTCTGTTTGGAGAACTGAGTACTAGACATGAGGGTAGTCATTAGAACTCAAGAACATTTAGAGGTGGGCCAGCATGGTGAGGAGTTCTGGTGAATCCATGAGGAATTGGGGAGTGGGCTGAGATTGGTAAAGAGGCCTCAGGATGGGAATCCTGGCTGCCTTTGGGAGCCTTGTGAGGGGACAAAAAGCATAGAGTGGTTCTGGCTAGAAAGTGATCTATCAGTTACAAGAATTTCATGAATTCTTTCTATGACAATGGGAGATGAAATGGGCTTCTTTAATTAGTGGGTTCACTATTCCTGGCTCAGACATCCTGGTAGAAATGTTGCCATCAAAGGGACATTTTACAATGAGTGGGGATTTTGTGTGTGTGTGGTCAAACCTGGACCACAGAGGTCAGAGTAGAAGCTATGACTGACACCTTATAGATAGTAGCCAAGAATAATGAGAAATCACATTACAATGTTCAGGATAGACCCCCTTTATCCAGCCAAGAGTTTAAGTAAGCTAAAGCAAGAAACCTGCCCAAGGCTTGTCCAGCATGGATTAGATGCTAACGTATCCTCAGAAAAGAGATCCCACCTTTTCTAGTGCTGTGATTCAAATGTTTCTACATGGGGACAAATCCTGCTTACCAATGGCATGTAGAGCAAAGAGCTGATCGAAGGGCTGAATGGTAGCCTGCTTGCTTGAGCCGTTGACGTGCACTGCAAGCCACTCGTGGCCTCTGCTGTGGATGAAAGTCTTGGGGAACCAGCACGCGGTATTTCGGTGCAGTGCGTCTTTGCTGTATGCTTGGCACTGTTCTGTCATAGAGCCATACCTAAATTGGAACACTCATGAGTCTTCTAAGAAACAAATTCATTTGCAAATGTAAAATTAGATACTAACCTATAATAGAGGAAGTATTGTACATCATCAGGGGCACCCTTGCCAGCAAGCCAGGCACAACGCAGAGAAACTCGGTAGGGCCTTAAGGCCGTGGAATTATCTGCCACCATGGTGGTGGTGGTAGTGCAAGTTAAATTGACAATGGAGGTTCCAGGTGACCCTAAATGGTGGGAAAGAAAAAGAGCTAAACATTGCCCCGATCGATGCTGCATGTTGTTACTTTTGAGACTCTTCAAAATCCAGCTTTACCAGAGGGAAGAAACTAGAGTTATCCAGCCCGTGGGGCTGCTGGGAAGTGGTAGAGCCTGTAAGAGTTCGGGGTCTCCTGGGAGACGTTCTGGTGATGAGGTTCATAACCTCCAGGAGTACAGTAGAACCCCGGGCCCTACTTCCTCATCTCTGTTGCATTGCACTCATGAAGTGAACAGTTTGTTTACTTTTACTTTTTTGTTGGTCGTGGGGCTTGAACTCAGGGCCTGAGCACTGTCCTTGAGACTTTTTTTTTTTTTTTGCCCAAGGCTAGCTAGATCTCTACTACTTTGATCCACATCTCTACTTCCAGCTTTTTTTAGTGGTTAATTAGAGACAAGAGTCTCACAAATTTTCCTGCCTGGGCTGCCTTCAAACCTCGATCCTCAGATCTCAGCTTCCTGAATAGCTAAGATTACAGGCATGAGGCACCATGTGAACAGTTTTGCTCTGCTATGTGTTACCCCTGTGCCTTACTGCACAGCCTAAAAGCAATGTGACTAGCTGGCCATAACTGACAGGAATCAGAAACAACCTTTTCTCTCTATAAAGCGATTGTCTTCAGTGTTTGTTATAGTAACAGAAAGCTGACTAACACAAGAGGAATGAGAAGACAACTGTGACGTTGTACACTCACATATCTCAGCACCTGAAAGCCTGTATCTCCTTTCTTCTCTCTCTCTCTCTCTCTCTTTCTCTCTCTGTGTGTGTACACATGTATATATGTGCGTACTTGGGCTTGAACTCAGGACCTAGGTATTATCTATTAGCTTCCTCACTCAAAACTGGTGCTGTCCCACTTGGGCAACAGTTCTTCTGACTTTTTGGTAGTTATAGAGAAGAGTCTCACAGTCCTACCCAGACTGGCTTTAAACTGTGATCCTCAAACTCACCCTGTGTATTAGCTAGGATTACAGGTATGAGCTACCAGCTCCAACCCCATTCTTCTTTCCGTGTGTGTGTGTGTGTGTGTGTGTGTAATCAGAAGTATCAGTAGTTCTAGGTATCAGAAACACCACCTTCCCGCTTGTAGCCACATAGAGGAGTGGGTATTCTAGCAGGGGTGTCCAGAAGGAATGGGAAGGACTATGGCAGCAAAAAGACCTGGTAGGCCAGGTCAGGGCATAGAAGATACAGCCACGGGTAACTGACTAAAATCTTTAGCTTTATTTTTCCACTCTGCAGTCCAAAGTATATTCTTGGATGCCTGGAGGTCCACTTTACCTGGTGGGGCGTGAAGTTCAGCAGAAACCCAGGTGCTAGCGAGGAGAGAACCCTGGCGCCAAGCGATCGTCTGCACACTTGCTGAGATACCACGATGGAGCGGAATCACACACTTGCTTTCAGTCTTCCTGGTTTCGTACTAATGGCAAAAGCCAACAGCCATGATGCATATCACAAGAGCAAAGGGCCTTGGAGAACTGTTTCTTAGTCAACTAGGCCTTTGACTCCATGGTTGAGATGGCACATCAATAAAACCCAGTGAGTTTTATTAGAACGAATTACAAATGGTTGGAATAATAACCAAATGCCTCAGTGGCCTGTGAATATGTTCTTCTAAAAACAATAAATGAAATATTATCATAATTAAAACACAAGTTCCATTTGATTTTGATCATTCATAGTGGTCTCATTCTCCAAAAGTAATTGCATAGCAGGAAGTTCGTTAAAATTCTACCTTGACTGTGAAACAGTAACACAAGCTTCCTCTCCCTTCACAGGGCTTAGTTGCACACCTAATATGTAGCAGATGTGTTAGGATATCTGAGATGTCCAGCAGTTGCTCAGGGTTGCAAACATAGGAAGTAGATGAACTTGGCTTCAAACTTGCTTTCTCTGACTCTACAGTCTCCTCTGTCCCACTGTTTTACCTGGCTATTTTTCTCCTGTTATTTTTGCCATTTCATAAGAAACATAAAACGAGTGTCTAATGCCCTGTACCTAATAAGTTAGAACATCATCTTCTTAAAGGGAAAAATTTCCCCCAAAGATCAAACACTCTGTACTGTTGCTTATTCACAGATACATGTATCGGTATTTGACAGAGAAATGAGGGTCGAGTGTAAAAAGTCCTTAGAACAGACACTTACATCGTCTTCTTGTGGAGTGTGTATTTTCACATGATATTCTAGATTAACATTCCATTGCTCCTGGTCAGGATTTGGCTCCCACCGTAAAAGAACTTGAGACAAACCCATAAATTTGATGGTGAAATTCACAGGTGGGAGAAGTAAAACTATTGATTCAAAGAAAAAAAAAGGAAGCAATACAATACCCATTTGTACATAAACAGCATTTTAACTTTATCACTCTAGATTCAAATCCAGAGTCTTGCACTTGCTAGCAAGTATACTACCATCAAACTCCATCCCCAGATCTTAACATTTAAACCATATTTTATTGTAATATATATTATTTTCTTATGGAAATTAGAATATGTAATGCTGAAGTGATCTTGGAAGAATTCTTTAAAATGGTTTTATTTTTTAACTTCGCCTGCAATATTTATTTGTTTTTATTTTATTGGATATGAACATTTACTAGATCACAAGTCATTGTATCTGTAGTTCTCAGACTGAGGGTCATTATCTATTAATGAGTTCTGTTAGTAATTTATTACTAGCATGAGTTCACTGTACACAGGGAATTCATTGTGATGTGTCCATTCATGCTATCCACACGCTAGAAACAGAAAACAGCAGGATACATCAGTCACAATGGCAACTGCTTTGTGAGTGTCTTGTTACGATGACATAAGGTTACCTATGTATTTCTTTATGTAAATGGCATGTACTTCTCATTACGAGTCGCAGTCACAAGTACATGTGAGCTGGGTGCCTGTGGTTCATGCTTGCAATCCTAGCAGCTCCAGAGGCTGAGATAGGAGAATCACAGTTTGAAGCCAGCACAGGCCAGATGTGCCATGAGATTCTTATCTCCAGTTAAACACCAAAAAAACCAGAAATGGAGGCATGGCGGAAGTGGTAGAGTGGCAGCCATGAACAGAAAGACCAAGTGAGAGCACAAAGCCCTGAGTTCAAGCCCTGTATTGGCACAAACACGCACACACACACACACACACACACACACACACACACACTATCCACTATCAAACGGGTTTATATTTTTTCTTTTTTGCCACCCTCCACCCAGTGTATTGGTGCTTAATTAGAGATGGAATCTTGTGGACTTTTCTTCTCAAGCTGCCTTTGACGCAGGACCCTCCAAGGATTGGCCTCTTGAGTAATGTGGATTACAAGAGTGAGCCACAGGTTCCCAGCTAACAGGTTATATTCTGATAACAACCAATATTTTACGTTATAAAAATTTCTGAGTTGTGCTGGGTGCTGGCAGCTCATGTCTATAATCATAGCTACTCAGGAAGCTGATATGTGAGGATCACAGTTCAAAGCCAGGCAATGCAACAACTCCCCAAGACTCTTATCTCCAACAAACTACTCGGAAAAGGCTGAAAGTGGTGCTGTGGTTCAAGTGGTAGGGTAATAGCCTTGAGCGCAAAGAGGCTCAGGGACAGCGCCCAAGCCCTGAGTTCAAGCCCCAGGATCAGCACACACACACAAAATCCCAGTTGCGAATTTGCTTTGGAGAAAATCATGCTACTCTTTTAATATTGTGCCAAAAAAAAAGGAGGGGAGGGGACTGGAGAGGAGGAGAGAGGGGAAGAGAGGGAACAGGAAAGGAAGGGAGAAAAAGGGAGAAGAGAGGAGAGGGGAGAGGAGGGGGGCTAGAATTGATAGGAAGGTTCTTACACTTTCTGTCAGGAAGCAAGTCCACTTGCAATATCACGGCAGCCCCCCAAAGAATCAGCAGTGCAGGTGCCATGGTGGTCGGATTCTACACAGGAAACAGGAGAAAATCTGAATCATCTGTCATTTCTAAGCAAAACTCACAAGGCGAGCGTTAACAAGCACGAGGGGCATGTGTGGAAGGATAGGAATAGGGACGTGTTGGACTCTGCTCTTTGGTGGTAGATTATAGCCTGAGGAGAAGAATGAAATTAGTAATTGTAGACCAATCAAGAAATGACCCAAATGAAGGCCTATTGGGGCCACAGTGGGCACAAAGAGATTCTGATTTGACCCTTAAAGGGTGAACTAGAATCCCACACACCTACTAAAGAAGGCCAGTGGGTCCAGAGTACAAATCTGGAATAGAAGAAAAAAAAAAAGAACAGGAAAAGACTGGACTCCAGGAGACCACAGCAGGCCTGGGAATAGGAAAAGTTCTAGGCACAGTGAAGAAAAAATGTAAGCATTTCCTTTTTCATGGATATGAGTCATAGCTGAGGGGAAAAGCTTGGAGGTGAATGGATCTACACAGAGGGAACTGCTTGATCCCCACCAAACACACAACAGCAACACTGAACACCCAAACAAACAACAGTAACAACAAAATCACCAAAAAGCTCACTTAACGAGAAACTTTCCAACTTATCCTATGGGGAAAAAATACTGCATCCAAAAGCAGAAAAAACATTTCTTTCTTGTTTGTTTGTTGCTGGTCCTGGGGCTTGAACTCAAGGCTCTGGCACTGTCCCTGAGCCTCTCTGGGCTCAAGGCCAGCAATCTACCTCTTGAGCCACCATGCCACTTCCAGCTGTTGCTGAGTAGTGTAGTCTCACTGACTTTTCCACCTTGGCTGACTTCAAACCGTGATCCTCAGATCTCAGCCTCTTGAGTAGCGAGGGTTAAATGCATGAACCACTGGCACTCAGCTTGTCATTTGTTTTTGCTTTGAGGTTTTCTTTTTTTAAAAAGAAGGGCAAAGTGGGGGGGGGGTGCAGAAAGGAAACGAGTAGGAAGGGGGAACAAATGCTATTCCATAAATACTATGTGGAAAATGAACTAGGATGCGAAGAAGGGTGAAAGAGAAGGAAGGGGTGACATTGTGCAAAAGAAAAAAAGAAATGTTCTCATTATCTGACTTATAAAATGATAACCCCTCTGTACAACACCTTAATAATCGCAATAAAAATCTATTTTAAAAAATCATCATACTCCGATTTCTTATTTTAAATGAATCCAATAAGAAGCAGACTACAAAAGGACACAGGAGCAAAGTCACACACCTGGTGAAAATAGAAACAGTATTTGTACCTACTTGAAACATGGAAAATGGGAATGAATGGAGACTAGGAAATGTTTATTTTAAAAAAAACTGATTAAAAAGTTGATTAAAAAATGTAGAGAAAGGAAATCATCTTAGCCCCTTGACAGTCATCAGGCAAAGAAAGGCTTGGGATAGCTTGCTGGGAAGTGGCCAAGAGAAACCTTGAACTCAAACCACAGGACCCTCAAAAAGCAAAAAGAAAAGAAAGGTTGAACCTTCCCTCTGTACCTTTTGAATGGTCTTTTTTCTCAAGAGCTTAACTAAATTCAAGGACAAACACTGTGTCTGGGTTTACCCATGATGTTAACTCCTCGATTTGCCACAAAGCATTTCTCACTGCCCAGGAATTCCGGCACAACAATCCGATTATTACTTACACTGGAAATCTTTCCCATGCATATTATGTCTATCCATGCAGGATGTGAACTTGGAAAGTTAAATCATATTCCAAAGCAAAGACAGTTAAATAATGGAACTTGAGGCCCAAACTTACATCTCTATGCTCTATCAACTGGGGGGCTACTGATTTAAATGACCTAGGGTTTTCACTTACAATTTTTATTTAAATGAGTTGGTATTTTCTAACCCCTAATTTGAATTGAGCCATAGGAGTCAGCTTCATTATATGGATAAGTTCAGAAAAGACCACAAGTGCCCTCTTGTCACCCATTTCTTAACTTATTACTTTAGTAACTTCTTATCACAATTATGACTTAAGTTACTGATGAAATGAGAAAAAAAAAAGACGACAAGAATACTAAAAGAATACCCTAGAAATCTTCTTTTTTCAAATGCACTTAAGTGTACCAAGTCAAGGTCTTTCCATGTTCATAAAAATTATCTGGTTTATTTTTCTGTGACAATTCCACATGATATAAAGGATTTTTAAACCTAACCACAGTGTTAACTCCAGAAGTGCTCTTATGTGCTTTTGAAACATTCAACAGATGAGAATTTCAGTGAGTAAAAGGAAAGCATTAGCAATCTACAAAGCCTGAGAAGCAAAGATAAAACATCTTTAACAATAAAGATAATGTCTTCTTTATTAAAGTGAAGTCTTAGGTCAGCATTTCCTGAAGTGATATTAAGTATGCCATCATATTGCACTCATTTTCATTAATAGGAATTGTAGGTCAGGAAAACAACTACAAAATTACTATGTGCTAGTGAATTTTACTGACAGGCAAAGTAAAAAGCCTGTTGGAACCATCCTTGTAAAACATACTAAACATCTGTTTATCCTTTGCAATTAAATTGTTGAAGTAAATAATGACACTGTTCTATATCTCAGTGGGGAGGAAATGAACTGTTTTACATAAGCAGGTACTCTCCCCTTGAAGTTGCCATATATTCTGATTTTATATTTGCTGAAAATAGAACTGCTTTGCAAATATGGACACTCCGTGTTTTTATTTATTTATGGACTACTTGGCTTTAAACTTATTTTTAAATATGGCCCCCCTTTTTTTTGGAATTAACCTCTGATCACAACCTGTTACCTCCCTTTTCCTAACTGGAATTTCAGACCTGCGCCACTATGCCTAGGTTATTAGTTGAGATAGCGTCTTACTAGCAGTTTTTAGCCTAGGCTGAACTTAAACAACAACGTAGCTGGGATTATAGGTGGCCCTATGGCAGCAGGCCTTAAATGTTTAATTACTTTTGTTATAAATCATCACAAGATACATTTTTAAATATATGCTATCCAAGCACATAATGCTTTTCATAGAAACTGAATTGATCTATTGACAGCACGTGATCATTAGATATGAATGCAAATAACAATATATTTATGTGAGCAGATGAATTTCACCACTTGAGTGTAACTAGATCTTCATCATTTGAACTTAGGTTGTCTATTCTGTTACTGCTTTTCCTAATTATTCTCCCCAAATACTCCAGTCTTGGCCTGTGGACACTTAACATGTATGGAACCTCACTGCAGTAATCCTTACTGGAGAAGAAAGAAAGAAATTAGAAATCAGAAAGAAAAAAAAGAAAGAAGGGAAAGAAAGAAAGGAAGAGACTCAAATCCCTCTGGGCCAAAATTTTTCAGCCCAAAGATAAGAATATTATAAAGGCATCAACTGGGCTATATTTCATTGTACAATAATAGAGCCAGTGAACTAACCCTATATCCTAAAATGACCATCTCTTACACTTACCCTTCTCATGGATATCAATTAAACTCCAACTGAAACTCATTAACCTGTGAGGCGAAGATTCAAATTAAACCCAACACAGCGAACACAGGTGGCCTACCTATAATCAATCTTTGAAGAGAGAGCAGAAGCCTGGTTGGCGTGGCATTTCATTGAGTCAGCCCACAAGGCCTTCAGTGCTTTCTAATAATCCAGCTGCATGTGAGGCTTAGGGCTTAAAATCTGAAAGCAAAAAGGAACATCTTTTTCAGGAAAGATATTTCTAGGGGGTTAACTGGGAAGGTTTTAGCCATCTGCAATGGCCTTCCCCGGGGTTGTTGGGAATCACTCAGATTTTGCTGATGTTAGAACTGATAGAAATCCCCCTGCCATTCTTTTTCTAGTGTCTTATTCCTGTCCTTTGGCCTACATTAGTTCTGGCCACACCTAGTTAGAGACTGTACTTGGTGGCTTACTCGAAGAAGCTGATCACAAGATCCATGCTCGGAGAGGCTTGTTTTGGGGCAGTGGGGGTAGGGGTGGGGGTATATGGATGGGCCTTTTTGAACTCAGGGCCTCACACTAGCACTTGTTTTGTTGTTTGGGTTTCTTTTTTTCCACTTAAGGCTACTCCTACATCTCCACTTATGCCTTTTTGCTGGTTGATTGGAAATAAACATTTCACAGATTTCCCTGACCAAGCTGGCTTTTACCCTCGGTCCTCACCGCTCAGCCACCTGAGTAGCTAAGGAATGAGTGGGGCGCATAGTTGCCTGGTCCCTTTGCTCCCTGCTCCCCAATTTTCCCACCTAGGATTTGAGTAAACATTCAAGCAAACAGCAATTGATTAGATATCCAAAACTCTAGTGGTATTTGAGGTTGCAAAAGTGTAACCAGGAGCTACATAGAATCACTTATCTTTTTAATATTAGCTGTACAGGAGGTTTCATTGTGATAATGTCATGTATGCATATAATTTATCCTGATCAAATTCTCACCCCTCCCCTTTATTTCCCTTTCCTTCCTTCATTCTTAAAACAATTTCAACAGGTTTTACAGTTCTGCGTTCACGCAGAAAACAAGTATAAAGTTCTTCAACCGTTCAATCTCATTGCCCCAGCTGTGGGTAGCTCTTGTTAATATAGAAGAGAATATATTCACACAAATAGTGGAATTAAGTTGAGTGTAAAATTCATTACATTGAGTATCAAATACATTATTCATTATATTGGGTGCCATTAATTAATTAATTGAGTATCAAATTCATTGTCAATATGGCTACATAAGCATACTATACAACCTGGGTTATGTAGCAAGACTCTGTCTTTAAACAAAACAACTCCTCCCAAACTTTAAGTATTATTTTAATAGGATTCACCTTGACATGGATTAGCACGTGTGTTATTTAACCACTATATTAAAAAAAGAAGAACATTCTATAGAGAGCCTCCTAAGTGAACTTCTGGTGTAACCTGCCTGGGCAGTGCCAGTATTAATTCTGCTTCAGCTAATAGCAGAGTTATCTGAGGTTTGTTTCCCCTTTCTCTGTAGTAGAAAGATTTCTATGCATTTAGGATCCATTATCTCTCGCTTTTCTTACCTTGATGGTGCAATAAACTTATTACAAGGTACAGCACAGGGCACTGCTCCAGCCTACTCACTGGAAAATGAATTTCACCTTTGTTCCCAGCTAAGCGTCGAACATTTATTCCCAGTTACTGAGAAGTGCGTGGGCAAGCGAGCAGCAGCAGCCGGGCAATGAAAAGGAACCTTATCTCTGGGTGTGTTGTCTTTTCTTTTTTGTAACGTGGAGGTGGGTCTTTGTTCTTTCATCATCACCGTTGTCATTGTTTGAAAGTCACAGGCAGAAGGCAACGCCATTGCAACTTCTTCAAGTAAATACCATGAATTCATAGGAGAGCCTAATTTAAAGAGATACATCCTGTGCAGAGTTCGACCATCTGAGAGCCCTCTCCTCCATTTCCTGCCTCTTTGCCGTGCGTGTGTGTGTGTGTGCTCATGTGCCCAGTGCTGGGGAGGACTTCTGAGCATGGTAAATTGCTGGGGTGGATAAACACGGCTGGGGTCATCTTACATACACTGTGACCATAGTAGGGTTGGCCCGTGGCACAAACATCCCGCAGTTACCGCCCAATGCCTGGGGAGCACACAGCTACCCCGGCATGCTCACACATTGTAGAAGTGACAAGGATGTTCCCGTCTTTGATTTCATTGCATTGCTCATTCTGGGCAATATCAAGGTGAATAACTTCTCAAATATGTACATATATAATATATATTGATATTGCAGTAATATATATATAGTTATCATATATGTATATATATGTATCACATATATGGCTTAAAATGTGAATGCACAAAATGATGTGATGTGGAACCCTCATCCCCAGAGATGTGCACATGGGCCTTTGAGAGCCAAGCAGTGCAGGGAAGTCCCTGTAAAGCAGACTCTAGAGACACTGCCAGGCTTGGATCAGCATTCCTGTCTGCAAAATGGTGCACCATGACTCCGCCCCTCCCCCCCCCCAGGGTTGGGGGGAAACTTCAGGGTAAGCCCAACCTGGGTACTGTTCTTAAGGTTCCCAAGGTCATTGTTTTAGAAGTTGCCAGGATGAAACCAGATCTATCATTGTCAGATGACCCCAGAGAAAGAAGTGAGAACAGAGCAGAGAGGGAACCAGCTCTTTGTATCTAAGCATGGAGAAAAACTGATCGACGGTACCGCCATCTGGCCTACTCTCTAAAGTCCTTCACATTTAATTTTAGATGTAGCATATCCATCTCTAAATCATCTTAAAATATTTTTACAGTCATTGTGAGGGTAGGAATCTGGGGGTTGAAGTGCTGTTTTATGTCCTACACATTTCTTTCATTTATTTGCTCAAAATGTGTTTTCTGAATATAGCTGTGCAGTGTCAGTTGTTTGAATGATTTCAGAAAAATCAGATCTGTGTACTGCCTTGGATACCATTTTCCAAGGCACAACTCTTCTAATACACAAGACACAAAGCATGGGTTTATATCATTTGTGTGTGTAGTCATCTAAACCCAAAGTAAGAGAGGCAGGAATGTGTATAATTTATTTTTATGGCAAAAGATTTATTCCTTAGAATGAAATGCAAATGTCCAAAAACATTATAATGGAACATGTTGGAAGAATTCTCATTTTAAAAAACGTCAAATCAAGTTTGCTGGTATTCCCAGAGAAGGAAAACAAGGAGAAGTTGGGCAAAGAGCAGAGGGAATGATCTGAAAAGAAATAACATGGGAAGCAGGGTTTAGTAGCTCCCTCTTGAACTCTTCTGGTTAAAAAGATTTGGTAAAGTGTAATATGTACACTGATTCATACAGAACTAAGAAAAACTTTGGTGTACTTTTACTTGTAATAATAAAAGTGATATAAGAATGGCTAAGAGAAGGTTGATACATAGAAGCATTAAAAGAGTATTTTTTTAAACCCCTTCCTAGCTGGGTACCAGCTGCTCACCCCTGTAATCTCAGCTACTCAGGAGGCTACAATCTGAGGATCTCAGTTTGAAGCCAGCTCAGGAAGAAAAAGTTCATGAGACTCTTAGCTCCAATAAACTACTCAGAAAAAGCCAGAAATGGCTCAGTGGCTCAAGTGCTAGCCTTGAACAAAAGAAGCTCAGAGACAGTGCCCAGGCCCTGAGTTCAAGCCCCAGGATTGGCAAACCAAAACCAAAACCAAAAAGCTCTTAATAACGAGGTGTCATGCAACAACGAACACACTCATAAGACTCAGTGTATAATGTGTGACAATGGAATCAGGGAAGTTGAGGGGATGGATGGGTCTGGGAGAGACGGGAAGGAGAACAACAGAAGGGGTTGGTAACAGTGATCAAGAGGTATCACACTCGTACACTGACTTGTTGAAACGCTGTTTGCACAACTAAATACATTGAAGTGAATTTTAAAGTGGTCACTATGCAGTATCTGCACCTGGTTGCCAGCGTGAGAAGATGCTTGAGGTTGGCTCAAATGCAGACAATTACAGCAGTGCACGTTGGCGCCTCCTACATATTGCAGGGGTTGTGAAATGCTGCAACCTCTTTTGAAAAGAGACTATCTGGCACTTCCTCAAAAGGAAGTAGACTTAGAAGATTCTCCAGCACTTCTATCCCTAGGTAGCCACCTACCCAAGACTTGAACACAAAGAGTTCTGGCAGCGTTATTCGAGATAGTGAGAAAATGGAAACCGCTCAACTGCCCACCAATTAATGAATGCATAAGGCTTATGGAGTATAAGCAGAGGGTGACAACTACCCAGGAGGTTGAGATTGGGAGGACAGAAGTTCCAGGCTAGCTCCAACACAACCTCATCTTTGCAGAAAAAGCTAGAGGCGATGGCCCATGCTTGTCACCCTAGTTACAAAGGGAAGAGTAAATAAGAGGACCACAGGGCAGCCTAGCTTTGGGTCAAAAGTAAGACCTTAACTCAAAATTAACCATAGTAAAAAAGGTTTTGGGGTGTGATGAAAGTGCTAGAGGGCCTTTCCGAGCAAGCAGAAGAATACTGAGTTCAAACTCCAAAGATTAACCCGGCCTCCTGAAAAAGAATATGTAGTATAGCCATACAATGGAATATTGCTAAGCAATGAACAGGAAGTGCTGCTAAATATTGCACTGTGGGTGCAACTTGAGTACAAGAAGCCAAGTTGGGCGAGTCACCCAGGACCATATGAGTGTGGTTCCACGTGTGTATCCCACGTGCTATTATGAAATGCTCAGAACGAGCAAATCTACAGAGACAGGACACAACTGGATGATTATATATTGTTTAGGGGAGTGGTTTGGGAGAGTAGCAACACTAATGATTGAGAGGTTTCTTTGGGGCCCATAAAAATATTCTGTACTGTGTATCATGATCATTATCAACTTAGTAGAAATACTAAAACCATGAAGTTAATTAATTTTAGGTGAAATTTTATGACACATACATTATATCACAATAAAGCTATCATATAAGTACCAGAAAGATCCCCTAACAAGACTTAAACACAATCCTAGGTAGTTATTAGAAAAAAAAATCCAGTGTAAAAAACTCAGTGTGCTGACTGACCGCGCATAGCTAAAACAAAGTTTGTCTCTCTTCAGTGAAGTCTTTCAATAACATAAGCTTTTCCACTTCTTTATGCAGCAAGCAGTCTCTTTCTTTGAAAAGAAAATCAGGTAGATGTGTAAAAGCAGTAGCAAAATCTATAGACGGACTTTATTAACCAACAATAATCCCCTGAGTCAGGCACGAGAATCCCTGTGTGCCAGAGATTGTCATTTGCCTTGCACGTGGCATACCACGGTGCTTTAAATGGGATTGGCAGATGAGAGGAAGCTAAAGCGTAGAAAATCTGCCTTACCCGGTTTATCCCAGAGCTTCTCTGGAGTCACACAGCCCAGCATGGGGAAAAGCTGTCATTCTTTAATTATCATAGGAGTTTCTTTTTCGGTTCTTGTTTGTTTTAAAGAAGATAATATCCATCTATCTACCTTGAACTGATTGTCTAATTTGGCTGGGTAAGAGATCCCTTTTCTCCTCTCTCCTTCTCTCTCCCTTTATTTTTCTTGAGCAGCCTTGGGATTTGAACTCAGGGCTTTGCATTTGCTAAGCATGTGCTCTACCATTTGAGCCACAGGAGAGATTACTTGATATGAACGTCCTGATCCTTTTTCATGAAGTCTGACTGTGATGTCCTGCGGGGAACTCTCTCTAGCTCTCTGCTTCCTCAAGTGTGAACTCATATGTAGCTTGTGTGTATCTTTGCTTTGCTTTGGTCCTGGGATATTTGTACCTATCTGCCTCCACTACAGAGATGGAGAAAGTTGCATGTCTCACTTCTTGCGTCTGAGATGTGGGTTACAGGACAGGCCTTTAGCTTGGTTTTGTCTGAATTTTCCCTGGTATCCAGTGCAGAGAACAGGTCCTTGGTCTTAATCAAAGAAGAGCCTTCTGGCTTTGCCGGAAAGAATTCTGCATGAGCCTACACTCAAAGGGAACCAAACCATGCAGCAAACATTACAAGGAAGCCAAGCTGGTTTAGATCTGAGGCTGCTGATAACATAGAATTTTGAAGGTGATTATTCTCAGTTTTTACCCTTGGGCCTTCGTTCTCTTTAACTATTATTGAAGTCCTATCTTTTAAAATTAATGACCCTGTATGAAATTTCACAGCAGTGAAAATTGATTCGTCTATTTACTTACCTCTTTTAAATGTAAAATAAAATTGCATTTGTGTGTAAAATCCCCCAGCACCAATGAACATTGCGATTGTACATTTGCTGAGAAATATCTTTATTTGTCCTCTGGGAGATCTTAAACTTTAGTTGGCTTCTATTAAACTTTTATGAGAACAAAACTAGTGGATGACTTTTTCTTTAAACAGGTACTTTGTGTTGTTCCAAAGGAAAAACTCACTCCTGAAACAGAACTTGTTCTTTCCAACAAATTACTTCATGTCATTTACAAAGAGAAAGCAGGGGAGGAGAGGAGAAGGAAATGAGACGCTAGCCACATAGATATGCCTAAATTGGAGCGTATTTCAATTAGGGCATAACTATCTTCTGACTTACTGTACTGTCTCAAAATATCTTTCCCCATGGTGTGCAAGCTGCAAATGGTTATTAGTCATTCATATCTTCACCCAAATCATCACTAACGTCTAGGTCTAACACGCAGGTATTTCCAGAAAAATGGATGAGAGCAGAGAGGGCTGGTGTTGGAATTGTCCTGGCATGAACAGTGAATGGATGGATAAATGGAGGTGTGAATGGATTGGTGGATGGGTGGGTGGATATGTGTGTGGGTGGATGGGTGGGTGAATGGATAAAAAGGTGAATGGATGGGGGGTGCATGGATGGATGGGTAGGTGGATAAATAGATGGATGATGGATGGATGTGTGGGTGGGTGGATGGATGAATTGTCCCTTAGGCAGCTGGATTGATGGATGGGTAGATAGATAAGAAAAGGCAACATTAAAGTCAAAACTGTTCCTTATGCATCAGTTTCTCAGAAATGCAACAAAAAATGAGGTGCCCAGTGGACAATTGAACATTGGGGAGACCCCCTTCGGTAGCCGACGAGGTAGCTTATATTGAAATAAAACAGAAGCTCTTTAAGGACATTTTTAATCAAGTACTAATGTGCATTCAGGTAAGACCCAAAGAGTAATAATTAATGACTTAAATACTGAAAATTATTTCTACACTCTTTCTAGTTCACTTTCCTGAATTTCTTCAATGTTAGGATTACACTGCCTCCTAACTGAAGAAGCATATTCCTGACTTTCATTTTTCTACAGAGTAGTACAAACTTGCCAGATCCTAATAGCCCTCACTGCCCATGATAACTACCTTGGGATATAAAATACAAACCCAAAGAAAATACTGGCTATGGAATTTCTGTTTTTAGTTTGCAATGATTAAGAATAAAACCACTATAAATATGCATACAATAAATACATGTTTTATCTTTAGCAGAGTTTTCATTTCTGTGGGCAAATGCTTTGGAGGGGTGTGCTTTGTCATAAGACAAGTGCATGGGAAATCGCTAAACTGTCTTTCTGAGTGGCCGCACTAGTTTGCATTCTCACCAACAGTGAGCGAATGAGATGTACCGGCTCCACACGTTCCTCCAAGCCTGAGAGTGCCGGATTTACTTACACATTCAGATAGGTTTGTAAGGTTGTCTCGTTGCAGTTTTCATTTGCAATTCTCTTGCAACTGGCTGATCTTGAATATCTTTCATTTACATATACTTCAATGCCAAGTATATAGCTTCACTGTCACATTTATTCCTACAAATTTTATTTCAAATATAAAACATGTAGATTCATATTGCATAACGTATGCTGCCAGTATATAAGATTCTTCACTGTCGCTTGTGTCTGGAGGCATTATTAAATTAACTTACGAGTGGCAGCATTTGTTTTGTTGTCTCCTTTGGTTTCTTTGTAAGCCATCCCATTATAAGAAGAGAGGGATTTTCCTCCTTCCACATTTTACACTTTCAAACGTCTTCTTTCTTGATTTGACTTTATAGTGATGCACTGCAGTCACATGTGGAAAATAAGTGGGATGACTGGGCATAATTGATTTCTTCCTAATATTGGGGTGAAGGTGGTCAAATGTTGCTATTAAGTCTACTATTAGCTGTAGCTTTTTCATAGGTGCCTTAACAGGGTTGAGAACATTCCTACTGAGTTTTAGAACAGTTGACTTTATGCATCCTGAAGTTGAAGTGATTGTTGTGCATCTATTGGGGTGGTCATGTAGTTTTTCCCTTTTCATATATATATATATATATATATATATATATGGCTAGTTTATGATCCTCCTGCCTCTCCTCCTAAGTGCTGGGATTACAGATGTGTGCCATTATGCCTGGCCAAGTAAAACTGATATTGAAGTGGGGAGGGGGTATAAAACTCAATGGTTAAGATCAATGGCTTGGAGGGTGATAAGAATCGAATCTTGGCCTGCTGGTGTTAACGGATTGACTCGTGACAAACTGTAGAGGGTTTCTGACATGCGGACCCTGGAATCTGCAGAAAATGACAGCTCTAGTCTGACCATTCAAGGCTAAAAACTCCCCAGTCTAAAGTAAAGGAGTTAATGAGACGTAAGCCAGTCTCCAGGAGTCAAAGACACATAGTCTAGTTTTCCAGGAATGAGCACCTCCATGGCCAGGCCCCCTCCCCCCGTCCCCAGCAATATTTGAGGTATTGGGACCCTCAGCACAGCTGCTTCTTCCTGAATGTGCCGACTTCCCATCTTCGCATTAGCTTTTCCTCTGTGTGGCATTAGTCAGTCTCCTCCTAATGTCTTCTCTGTTGTCTCTCTGTTCTTCAATTCATTCTCAGCAGAAATCCACAAACCTTCTGGCATCCAGACCCAGCTGCCCAAATCAGGTAACAGCACAGAGTGTACCACGTGGGCTGGTTTGTGAACATTATGTCCACCTCATATTCTTAGCACTGGGGCAAATTCAAAGAGATAATGTTTAAATTCTACATATTGTGGGATTCTGCTCACTATGTGTTTGTTTCTCGGATAAAATGGGATGCTAGTTTTTAAATATTTTATATTGACTTTTAGCATTATCCTGGCTTCAGGATGAGAGGAAAGTGTTTCCTCCTTTTTTTCTGAACAATTTTTATTATTTTTTATTTATTGTTATGACCAATGTGATGTACACAGGGGTTACAGTTACATACATTTCACAATGTCACCCCTTCCCTCCCTCTCTCCCAGTTTTTCCCCTCCTGGTCTCCACACCCAAGTTGTACAGTTCATTTGCAACATGGAGTCCAATAAGTACCACTACTGCATTTGTTCACCCTTTGTCTCTCCATTTTTGTGCCTCCCCACTTACCATCCCTAAAAATATATAAATGATCAAACAAAAAGAAAAGGAAAAATAGACAATAAACAAAAAAACCCACTTTTATTTCTATTTCCTGGAGTTCATTTTGATGAATGTTATTTTGTATGCTCAGATGCACATGAGCATTGTAGCTTTGTGTTCCTCCCCTGAGTTTCCTGTCTCCCTGTGTGTGAATGCCTAGAGTCCTGTATAATTAATCATATCCTGGTTTATTTTAGAGCTAGCTTCCATATATGAGAGAAAAACACGTGCCATTTGTCTCTCTGGGCTCGGCTTACCTCACTTAACATGATTTGCTGAACCATTTTTTAAAAATTAAAAAATACCTGTTATTTGACCTCTGAAATGATCTGGGTCTGAAATTATCTTTATGACAGGTTTATCGAACAAAATTCGGTGTGGTTTTTTGTGGTTTATTTTTTAAAGAAAATAAAGAGCTATTTAGATCGACATTTTAAGTCCTTTTTCAGTGCTTTACAGTGCTGCTACTTATTTTATATATATACATATAATTTGTGCCTTTCGTGTATGGCACCAATGGGTTGGCATGTGGTTGCTGGGTTTGTTTGGAGTGGTGGTCAGGAGAAATGGGGCGAGGACTGTCAGGGACTCGGGCTTCCCTTGCAAGGTGTTGGTTTCCATCAACACTGTGCCCTGTGCTTCTAACAGGCCTCCAACACCCCTGAGGAAAGGAGACACCCTAACAGGAGGCCACAGACGCCCCATGGCACATGCATTTTTTTTTTTTATTTTTTTTTGCCAGTCCTGGGCCTTGCACTCAGGGCCTGAGCACTGTCCCTGGCTTCTTTTTGCTCAAGGCCTGCCACTTGAGTTACAGCGCCACTTCTGGCCATTTTCTGTACATGTGATGCTGGGGAATCGAACCCAGGGCTTCATGTATACGAGGCAAGCACCACTAGGCTATATCCCCAGCAGGAAAGTTTAAAGAAAGTTCAGAGATTGCAAGTTATCTTTAAAAGACTCCACCCTCTCTCACTTTAAGGGCTGAAAGGCCAGGCCTTGGCCACTGTGTCCTCCCAGTCCTAGAAAAACAATTAAATCCCAGTTCTTGCAACTGACAAGGCCTCCCGACCAGGGAAACTCCTGGGAAATAAAACAGCCCAGCCATTTCCAGGGCCTGGAGGGCTGAGGCTCGGACTGCGCATGTGCCCAGCACCGACCTGGGTTCCAAGTCCCTGGGAGCCCGAGAACCAGAGGGGGGCGGGGACACGTTCAGGCCCCGCCCGGCGTCCCTGCGTGCTGACGTCACGGCGCGTTTCCCCGGAAGTGCGTGGCGGCGCGGTGGCCTCCGGTAAGCGGTCGCTGGTGGGACGGTGAGGCGGCCCCGGTCCTGATTCCCCACGCACGGGCCGAGCGGGTTCTGGGGCGGGGCGGGGCGGGGGGGGATCCGGGAGGCGGGGGTGCGGCGAGAGGCCTCGGGGCAGGACTGGGGAGCCCCGGCGGCGTGGAGGCCGCGTCCTCCCCGCATCCGGGCGGCGCACCCCTGGCGCTCGGCCCGAGAGGTCTTCTCACGGAGGAAATGGAGGGGGGGGCGGGGTCCCCGGGGCGCCGGGCGGGTTCATCTCAGGGCTGGGGTCAACGGGCGGGTTCCTCAGGGAGGGGAGGTCGGCGGGACGGAGTCGGATCTCCCTGGCCCACGTGACCGGGAGCGGGGCGCCCCCTCTCCCCAGCACCTGTCCCCCATTGACATCCGGGTGGGGGTCTTAAGAGCCGCGGTCGCCTCAGGGGCCCCGTGCGTGGGGTCAGAGGTGAGGTGTCCCCCCCTCCGCTCCCAGCACCTGAGATCCTGTCCCCAGGGAAGGGGCTTGATGCGCTTTTCTTCGTTCCTTTTTCGGTGCGAATCGTGGGGTTTGAACTCGGGGCCTGCGTAGCTGGGCTTGCTCCGCCACTTGAGCCACATCCTCTTCCCCCCCCCCCCCCAGTGAAGTTCAGTCGGTGCGCATGTGCGCCCACCTGGTGGAGGCCTGTGGTGACTTCTCCAGATGCTGAGGCTCCTGTGTCCCTGGACCAGGCCGGGGCCGAGCGCCGGAGGAGGGAGGAGGCTGCGTCTCCTGAAGCGCTGTCTGTTTACCATGAAGGTGCAGTCTCCAGAATTCCAGTCCCTTTTCACCGAAGGACTGAAGAGTCTGACAGGTGAGATCATGAGGCCTTCTCTGGCTTTGGAACTAGCGATAAAGGCAGTGTGGAAGGACACAGAGTTGAGTTTTGTTTTTTTGGCCAGTCCTGGGCCTTGAACTCAGGGCCTGAGCAATGCCCCTGGCTTCTTTTTGCTCAAGGCTAGCACTCTGCCACTTGAGCCACCGCGCCACTTCCGGCTTTTTCTCTGTATGTGGTGCTGAGAAATCGAACCCAGGGCTTCCTGCATGCAAGGCAAGCGCTCTACCACGAAGCCACATTCCAGCCCCAGAGTTTTTTGTTGTGTTTTTTTTTTTTAACCAACATTCAAATATTTCTGTTGAGCGAGGAAAGGAAGACTTGGGAGTAATGCAACAGGTGGAGACTTTTAGGCTTTTTTGTATGCCGGGTTAAATACTAGATTCCTGATGCATGATGGGATGTGCTGTACTTACCTGAGTAGGTACACTGCCTCCTCCTCTGTGGAGGAAGGGATGTTTGGGAATACCTAGCCCCTTCCAGTGGTTCCACAACGCATAACTGGAAGGAACTGAGTACAACATTCAATTCACTGACAGCAAGATACTGTCATTTGAGTGTGAAATTTACAGAACAGTTTACATCATTCCTCCCCCCACTCTATTAGCATCATTTGTTCATACAAGGTTATTTTTTGACGTGCCCAAGTATTCATTTATGTGTCTGGATCACTTAACACCTACCCCTAACTCTGCCTCATCCTCTTTCCAAACTGATCCCAACAAGCTTCATTTTTTCCATACAGTTTCCTAACTGTTCAAATGTGTTATTTCACACATGTACATACAGTAACAATCAGATTGACCCTTTCTTATATTGCTGTAAGACTTCCAAGTCTGGCATGAATTTACCATTATGTCTCAATTCAGAGTTAACCATGTTTAAAGGGCTCAATAACCACAAGTGGTTAGAGGCTACTGTCGGAACAGATCAGATCGAAAATCACCTATTTGAGGCTGACTGAACTTTTTCTTTTATGGCTATGCCTTCCCCATTCTTCTCATTCTCTGCTGAGAAAGTCTCCTCAGATAAAATGAATGATTAATTTTGGCAGTATACTATCTCTTGTTATTCTGCCCTAAATACTAAGTAACTCCTTTTAATAATAGCATTTGATTTATACCCAAGATTTATTTTCTTCACTCAGGGAAATGAAGTTGTAAGAAAGTCAGAACCTCAGAGGGGCAAGACAGGAAGTAGTTGTTTCCAGGATCCTATCTGAAAGGCTGGCACACAGCACTGTGGATGGATGTGTACTGAAGGTGACTTCAGATAACATCATTGAAAACTTACTACTCTGTAGAATGGGATGCCCTGGTAAAATGTAATGCCCCATGTGAAAACCCAGTGCAGACACACTTAGAAAGCTTGTGTGGCAGTTGGCACGGTGATATGCAGTTTAAGTTCTGTTATAAAAGTTCTCAAGTCTTAATAGCTGCTTTGTCCCCACAGACAATTAGCTTTCAGCAGAGAACCCCTGGGAAGCTAGGATAGTTTATTATGACTGTATAATGCAGGGTTTGATTTGCCAGATTATTTCATTTTTTTCCCCCTGCTTCATTTGAACTATTATTTTTACAGCAGATTAAGGTTATTTCCCCATTCTGGAGGTAAGACTCAAGTTGTGAAAATCATTCACTTCCTGAATTACATGGTTCAGGTACTAGCCAGGACTTCCTTGGTTGTGTGGCTGTGGTCCATCACCATTGCTGGGTGACAGCACTTGATGGTAATGTAATCACAGTCATCTTGTTATGATTGGTCAAAGAATGTCCTGGCCTGGCTGATTTTCCATGCACTTGTGTTCTGCAGAATCCCAACATGTAATAATACGACCCAGCTTGTGTGAGGCCAGCTGTGGCCATCATTCTCAGTTAGTTGGCCAGAGTTAAAGTAGGCCTTTTCCTCCCCTGTATGCTTGTTAATAGTAGTTTTCCATTTGCATTGATTTCAGGCTATATGCACAGGTTGATTATTGAAAGATCTTGGTAGTAACACTTAGGATAAGGGACACAACAAGTTGCATGCAAGGACATGCTTAAATATTATTCACAGAAATATGAGGATACTTGCCGTTTTTTGATTTACTTTTTGATATTTCATATTTGTATCAGTGCCCTGAGGCACTGTAGAATGTTGAATTGTCTTAATCAGCAAAGAAAAATCATGCAGGTTCTGTTCCCCATGGTTCTCAGAGGCATTCTACAGTGCAGTGTCTTCAGCCTGATCTACACTGTCCCAATAGATGGCCAAACCTTGTACTTCTGCTAACACACCATAATTACTGAGACATGTTACGCAAAAAAATCTTGTTGCTATCATTTCAGAATTATTTGTGAAAGAGAATCATGAGTTGAGAATAGCAGGAGGAGCTGTGAGGGATTTGCTGAATGGGGTGAAACCTCAAGACATAGATTTTGCTACCACCGCCACCCCTACCCAAATGAAGGAGATGTTTCAGTCATCTGGCATTCGGATGATCAATAACAAGGGGGAGAAGCATGGAACAATCACAGCCAGGGTGAGTCGCAGGCTGAAAGAACATTTTCTTACTTAACTGAAAGTTCAGGAATTTTTCTTCTAGCTGGAAAAGCAAGGAACAAAATGCCTCATTAAAAATAGCGGTGTCCTCTACTCTCACCCTAAGTCTTTCATTTTTGTGTGTTGCAGCCATTGCTAAGTTTCATGACTGTGGTCTTCTACAAGTGGTTTTATTTATTTTTTTTGCGGGGGAGGACCCTTTGTAAGCTAAGTTTTTGTTTTTTAAGTTCCCATTTTTAAGATCTTTTCTACCGACTTCCTGGGTAGCCTTCTTACTACACTCCTTCCCAACAGTGAACATGTAATTCTTTCCTTATCTCCCCAGTAGGTCTCTAATTTCCCCAGTGTATCTCTAATTTTTCATTACATTTGTATTCATCTGTAGGACTTCTGTCTATAGGTGTGCACTGTGGAGTATCATTTCTGTTTAAGAATTTAACTCACTTAACTTGAACATATTGTACAGTACACAGAAGTTCTTCATGCTACAAGTGTTTTCCTGTTATTTTGATTAACAAGTAAACACATACCATGCAGTCACTAGGCCACTCGGGGTCAGGTTGTATCACTATCCTACCTTCATCATGTGGCGCACTGCAATCTTTTTTTTTTTTTTTTTTTTTGGCCAGTCCTGGGCCTTGAACTCAGGGCCTGAGTACTGTCCCTGGCTTCTTCCCGCTCAAGGCTAGCACTCTGCCACTTGAGCCATAGCGCCGCTTCTGGCCGTTTTCTGTATATGTGGTGCTGGGGAATCGAACCTAGGGCCTCGTGTATCCGAGGCAGGCACTCTTGCCACTAGGCTATATCCCCAGCCCCGCACTGCAATCTTGGGAGCACTGACACGGAGCTGTCATCATGTGTGAAAGTGTGTTCTAGGAGCTGCTGAGGCTGGTTTACAGCCAATATGTTTTATGTAAGCAAAAGCAGTACAATCCATAAAAAGTACAGTGTAGTAAATCCATAGTAGAGGAAGCCTGCATTCGTCATCATTAAATCATGTGCTACACATAACTGCATGTATGTAGGTTTAAACTCCTGGCACCGTCGCAGGTCTGTTTACACCAGTACAGACATGAGTGGGTATGGTGTGGTGTGCCACGGTGGAATGAGACCGGTCCAGTGTCATGATGTGTCATGACCATTTATTTTACTTGTGTTGGATGTAGTCACTTCTCTCATTTTCCTTAGGTTTCCAGCTATAGTTGTTTCAACAAAGTCTTTTGTTTCTTTTGAACTTTTTTCCTGGCATTTCATTCCATTTCCTTATAGTTCTTTGGCTATCGTAATAGTTGGATGCTGATGTAAACGTTCAGCAAAATGATTTAAGGACTTTGCTGTAGTTCCGCATGGGACGGGTTAGCTAATTAGTAGTGGGATTCTCAGTGTCAGTATCTGCTGTTTTCACTACAACGAGAAAGCAAGTCCTGCTGTATAGTTATCCTCGTTCAAGCCGTTCCTTTTCCCTTTCCTCTCATAGATAAGATTTCATAGTGAGAATATAATATATATCTGGAGAATTTGTATGAAATTGTGGAAAGGAAGGCTAGAAAATCCTAGAAAAGACATCAAATGATCATAGTTTTTACCTCTGAGTGAAGAGATTCCAAATTCTTTGGCAAGAAAACCTCATTGCTAACCGCTGGTAGAATGCTATTTGTCAGTGAGATTTCCTCTTTTACAAATTCTTTCTGCACTGTGTCTTTGGACATCCTTTTATGTGCAGTGTGCTCCTCTACATATCCACACGCCCACATCCACTTTCCTCCTGTGTCACTGTTAGGAAGCTCCAAACTCAGCCCTCCCAGCTGGAGGCAATTTCTCTCCCCAGGGTGCGTGTACCTACCACTTTAACCTCACTGGTCACCAGTAAAGACCGCAGGTCTGTTACCTGTACTTACTTCTGCCCGGCCTTAGCTCTGTGGCATATATTAACATAGCTCCGTACAAACTGGCACTGCTGAAAAACTAGTTCAGAGAATAGTGCTTTCTACCCCTCTGCTTCTTGTTGCCATGTATGCCTGTGTGATCACATTATTTTCACAAAAATGTATCCTCCTTTGGATATATTTTAAGGTTTTTATACTAGTTGAGTTTAAAGAGAACTAACTACATTACATTGCCTCAGTGAAATTTTCTAGTCTTCAGTGATACTAAAAACTAATTTTAAAAATCTTCTACTCAATTGCAGCTTCATGAAGAAAATTTTGAAATTACCACACTAAGGATCGATGTCACAACTGATGGCAGACACGCTGAGGTAGAATTCACAACTGATTGGCAGAAAGATGCCGAACGCAGAGACCTCACTATAAACTCCATGTTTCTAGGTAATACAAGGACAGTTTGATCTATCAGAATGCCTTCTTAAGTGAAACCTACACACTAGGAATGTTCTCCAGCTTAAGTGGCATTCATTTCTTCTAAGAGACAGCATATCATGTTGACAGGATCCAGCAAGATTCTCACCACATCACTCTCAAGCTGTAACACCACAGGTGTTAATGCTAGTTTATTTTGTAGGGCTGTTGTGAAGATTAAGGGGGCTAATGATTGTAAATGCTTGGAGGAGTGCCTGACACATTCACACCTTCATCTGTTAATTTATTAAGTGCATCTAAACAGTGCAAGAAAAATGTATACATGTGCATATGCACACTCCATGTGTCACTTTCTAGTGCACTGGGATCTACCTGCATGCACGTTCATCCCACCTATACACACCTCCAATTCTTTCTTAGCATCTTAGGAACCACAGTCTTCCTTGTCAGATTTCAAGATGAAGCCTATTTGTCATGTGGGTCATTAAGTTCTTTGTTAATGCAGTTGTGCTCACACAGGGCTTAGAGGCAAGTTAGGTTAAGAGTAGGCTAAGATGGTAACAGGTGAGAATGGCAGATAGCAGATAGCTTCATCCAGGTTAGGGTATCATGACGTGAGCCTCGATTTCCAAACCCTGTAATAACATGGGACCGGAAGCCCAGCAGGACATATCTTCTCTCAGTTATAAAACCAACGCTTCAAGTATGCATCACTCATACCATGTGGTCTTCTCGAATGGTTTCCTTGTAAGTTTACTATTGGTTTCTCAGCAGTTGCTGAAGGCTATTTGAAACACATCACATAGTTTAATCTTCCCAGCAACCTTCTGAAGCAGTAGCTGCTGTTTAACTCCTGATGACCTGCCCAAAGGGGTGCAGCTTGTACACTGTAGTTACTAGTTATAATCAAACCGATTCCAGAAGTCGTGCTCTTAAGCATCGCATTATTCCTTGCATTTAGCTGTATCTCCCTTTTTTACAAGTATATTTTAAAAGATATTCAGAGCAAAATAAAAGACATTATTAAATTCAGCTCAAGAATTTTTTAAAGCCTTTCCAGTCCTAGCATTAGTTTTTTGGGGTGTGTGTGTGTGTGTGTGTGTGGTTTTTTTTTTTTTTTCACATTCCTATGATACTTTTCCTTTTATTTTTTTTCCCCTGGGGATGGAGCCCCAGGGCCTTGTGCATGCTTGGTCTACTGCCACACCACATCCCTGGCCCCTGATGTTGATCTTACTGCTTTCAGTATGTTCAACATGCATTCTTTACCACGTAACAGTAAGGGACATAGGATATTTGCTTTTTTGTAGTCATAGTTTCCCTCTCTGCTTTTAAATATTCATTTTTTTACATGTCCTTTTGAATCTGGAGCCTGTAAATAATCTCCCATATACATCAAGGTAGTTCCCATTTAGCAATTACCCTGTGTACTGAACTAAAAAAGCATTAAGTCTGCCAATAGTGGCATCTGGGGACTAATGAGAAGGCATTCAGGTTCAGACAAAACCAAATGGACATGTGGTGGTTGTTCGTCAGTAGCAGCAGTGCCCTGACCATGACGCCACCGGAGAAGAGCCGCTGGGGCCAGCCACCTCCTGCCCTCTTAGCTGCTCTCATGTTGCTTGTCCATCTTCAGGGTGACCTGTTACCTGTCTTCTTGGGATTGAGAGTTTACCTGTGAGATATGATTTGCAGTTAAAGAGCTAAGAAATTCTCAGTGGGGTTGGTTTGTTTACAGTACAGCATTCTTTTGAAGGAGTAAATAGGCTCTCATGAGTCAGTTTCCTGATCTATGCAGAACCTTACCACATACCATAGCCAACAGTGTTAACAGACATTTGGAAATTTACCAATGGGAAAGAAACCTGGGAAACACTATTTATACTTAATACTATTTCCTATTACCACTGTTGAAAGCCCTCATTTTTACGGACATTATTTCCTCTGTATTTTTTCTATTTATGATGTGTTTTTTCATACTATGGAAATTAGCCATTTGTCTCTATTAATACTGACTTAGTGTATATTTCTGAGTATCTCTTAGCTTATGACTTTTTCCTGACTTTTATGCCTTTTTTCCAAAAGGCATAGTTTATATTTTATTTAATTCACTTTCATTTCTGATATTTTCTTGGCCAGGTTTAAAGGTCTTTCTTACTGCAGGATGACAAAGGAATTGCCCTATGGGTGACTGATACTCCTATTATTGTGTTAATTTCTTATTGGAGATATAATCTTTTACTTGTAAGGGCAGCCATTTACTCTGTCTCTGAATTGGTAGTATTGTATACTGTCACTCTATTTGATCATTCAACCATGCTGAATTTTTACTGTGGTAGTTTTTAGTTGATTTTTTTTTGGAGGGGGTAAGATTCTTGTTAATGATTGTTTCCTCTTTCTAATGATTAGGTTTTGATGGTACTTTATTCGATTACTTTAATGGCTATGAAGATTTAAAAAATAAGAAAGTTAAATTTGTTGGACACGCACATCAGAGAATAGAAGAAGATTATCTTCGGATTTTAAGATACTTCAGGTAAGAATTTCTGCAGATTTTAAAAGCGAACAAGCTTTTCATACTGTGTGTTTTGTCTAGTAACCCACAGCTAGGTCTACAAAATGGTGACGTCCCAAATGTGTCTCTAGTGATGAGGCAACCCATGATTTATATACGTTAAGATAGTGTTTTCATGCATCATTCAGTATGATCTTTCTCTATAAAAGCCTTTGAGCATCTTTCAAATGTTCATTTCCTTTTTATTAACTAATAATTTTCTTTTCATTGACCCTGTAGTTTGTGAGCTTGCCAAGCACTGCTAGTTTGACCACAAGGAGGGAACAAAGGACGGAGGAAGAAGGGGGAACAAATCTGCCTTTGTAAGGCTTATTATGATTTTTGTCTGCCACAGCAGCTATGCTACATCTTAGGTCACTGCTGGTGAAATCGAGTCCCCAGGATCTAGTGCTTACTGGCTTGTAGGTTACTTAGGCTGCAATTTTTCTTGGGTTTGCACATCTGAAGAAAAAGGTAGAGAGGTACACTTAATGCTTTAATTCATTTTCATTAAATAAATGTAAAAGTGAGTAGCAGATTTCTCTGTGATCTCCCAATATAGAAGCATTTAGAGGATTTTGTTTTCTAGGTTTTATGGCAGAATTGTGGACAAACCTGGTGACCATGACCCTGAGACTTTGGAAGCAATTGCTGAAAATGCAAAAGGCTTAGCTGGAATATCAGGAGAGAGGATTTGGGTAGAACTGAAAAAAATTCTTGTTGGTAACCACGTCAACCACTTAATTCACCTGATCTACGATCTTGATGTAGCACCTCATATAGGTGAGAACAAGTTTATGTAACATTTTTAGTGATGAAACAGTTTAAAAATCCTTAAGGGAAAAAAATGTTTTGATTCCAAGTGGAGAAATCAAATTCCAAGCTAATCTTTGGGGTCACAGGTAAGGAGCAGCTCAGAGACTTGGCTTTGATTAGGTTATTATCTGCCACTTACCAGCTTTGCGACTTGGGATAGTTTCTGATGAAAAGGAGTGTAGAAATAATAGCACCCATGTAATAGAAGGACTAAGGAGTCAATAAGTTCGTTCTTAAGAGTGCCTGCATAGAAATGGATCAATGAACGTTATAATTAATATTGACTGAGGATGATCACTCATCAGGGTGATCAGGATGTTTCATACAAAGACAAAAACTATTGAGTAGGAGAGTGGATATTACATATCAGTGGGAAGCCGGGAGTTCTACTGGAAAAAGTCAAATGTCTTGACCACAGCTTATTAATGGAAAGAAGAATATGTTGGGGTTTTCCTTGGTCTGGACAGTCTGTGACATAGGGCACAACCGGAAACGGACATAAGGATTGCTTTAGGATTTGACTGGTCTTTTTTTTTTTAACATTAAAAATAGGAGGAAAAAAAATGTTTCTCTTCCCCCCCCCCCCCCCCCCAGGTTTGCCTACAACTGCAAGTCTAGAAGAATTTAATAAAGTCAGTAAAAATGTTGAAGGTTGCTCAGCAAAGCCTATGACTATCTTGGCCTCACTGCTCAAAGTACAAGATGATGTCACAAAATTGGATTTGAGGTTGAAGATTTCAAAAGAAGAGAAAAACCTTGGCTTATTTATAGTTAAAAATAGGAAAGACTTAGTTAAAGCAACAGATAGTTCAGAACCATTGAAACCCTATCAAGACTTCATTATAGATGTAAGTATACACTAGGCTTGGCCCGAAATAAGTTGTCTTCACTTGCAGAATTAATTTGTGGAAGAGAGATACAATGCAGAATTTATTCATTAGGTGTTCTTAGTTTGGAATGGTAATTTTCCTAGAGCATTTGTCATTTAAACTATCGGGTAAACCTTGAGTGGGGGTTGTAACATTTGGAGAAACTCAACGTCTGTTTGCACTTAGTCCAGAGAGCCGGATGCAAGTGCCCGAGTGTGTGAGCTGCTGAAGTACCAGGGTGAACATGGTCTCCTCAAGGAGATGGAGCAGTGGTCCGTGCCCCCCTTCCCCGTGAGTGGACACGACATTAGGAAAGTGGGCATTTCTTCCGGGAAGGAAATCGGTGCTCTGTTACAGCAACTACGTGAACAGTGGAAAAAAAGTGGCTACCAGATGGAAAAGGAGGAACTCCTAAGTTACATAAAGAAGTCCTAGAGTGAGATCTGGGTACTAAAAGAAGGACAGACATTTGGTAAGACTGGTGATCTTTCCCTGGCTATGAGATGTAAGACACTACAGCAGAGTTAAGAGAGAATCTGTTAAGAAAAATTTCCTCACTTTGTGAAACTATTTCAGATACTGACTGAAATGAAGTCTTACCTCCTCAATCCGATTCTTACCACTGGATCCTAGAATTCTTTTGGAGTAGATTTTGGAGTAGTTGGCTTGCCTATTCATGTTTGTCACTGATACATTTCAGTCCTTACCTGAATTCCAAAATTAACTTGTGCCTATAATACTTGACAAACCTGCCTATCTAAAATTAACACCAGTAATTTTCAAGGTGGCAGCTATCCATAGTGGATTTGTTCCAGCAACCTATGTTTTGGTATGGAACTGCTTTTTGTCTGTCATAATGATTTCTTAAGTGTGTGAAGCTTGGAGAAGTAATTTTGAACAGTCTTGGGTCTATTATTTTAGTAAGATATTACCCTTGGTTTTGGAAGGTAAATGGGTTTATGTATATCAGGTTTTAACTATACAGTGATAATGCTCTTGTTTTGTTTTTAAGTAAGCATTATTTACTTTTACTAATTAAAAGAATACAGCTTGTACACATTTGTTCCCTAGAGATTTGGTTGCATTCCAGCTGCTATATTCTGAACATCTTTAACATTAATTTTTCCTTTCTGTGTGGCCAGTCATAATATTTTGTACTGTAGAAGAGAAATCTTTGGAATGCATAATACTTTCATTAAATGCATACACTTTTAACGAGCTATACTAGTATATGAGCCAGGTCATATAAAAAATACAATGCAACATAAAATACCTGGAGACATTCAAGCACCACTAGAATATTCTATATGCTGCGGGTGTATAAAATATAGGCAGTACCATGAGTCTGAGATGCTATGTTTGAGGAGCAAAAGGGAGAGGCACTTTTCCCTCACTGCATGTGTTTCGACTTTTGTCTGCAGAGATGCAGTGTCCTACTAGATATCCCAGAGAATACAGAGAGAGAGAGCAAGACAGTATGTGCGTGCGCGCGCGCGCACAGGCATACATTGTGTCCATGTGCCAGTTGTGGGGCTTGAACTCAAGTCCTCTTGCTCTCACTTGTTTTTTCAGCTCAAGGCTGTCAGCCTCCCCTTTGAGCTGCACTGCCACTTCCTGCTTTTTGCTGATTACATAGAGATAGGAGTCTTACATATTGGTCTGCCTCCGCTGGCTTTGAAGCCCAATTCTCAGATCCTACTGCATGCAGAGCTTGGATAGACTAAATCCTGAGTGCAGTGCAAATGAAGTTTATTTTCATTTACTGACACAAAATTTAACAGTCCATTTTTGGCCTCGGTATTAGAAATTGGTTAGACGTTTGACCTGATTAGTTTTAGTTATATAAATCAGTGAAGGAGATCAGTGAAGGAGACCAAAGTTGCACAGCTGTAAAAGGATTCAATAACCCTTTAAACATACATATAAGCAAAGAGGTAGGTAGCACAGCTTATAATTTTATCTTTGTTATTTCTTATACCTCCATTATTCGATTGTGAATAGGTTACATTATTTAAATAAGGAACACTAAATTTAGTTTGGGTCAGTTTACGTACACATTTTCTTTCATTTACATCCACTGAAATAGATTGCAAAATACAGTGTTATTTCTACCCCACAGTGGTTTAAATTAAACGTTTTAGAACTAGTGTTATAGTTCAAATAAGTAGTGCAAATGCACAGGTAACATTTTTCACCAAGAAATGGGTAAAGGAAATGGGAGATTTTTAAACTCAAATTTCATATTTAATATTTTCAAAATTTACAAATCAGCATTTCAGAGATACTAAGAAAAATGGAGAACAGGATCCTTTAAAAAAAAAAATTACACTGCTTGCTGCCTTCAAAGGGAACCTCGTGCTTGGCCCCCTAGCTTGGCGCTTTCATCATTTAGATCACTGGTGCCAATGCATTTGTCTGACAAATTAAAGTGGTTTTTTTTGTGCAGCAAACAGCATATAATCAGTTTCAAAGAGTTTTCTTGCATCTTAGACCACTTTTCATCCTCTCGAAAGTGTACTTTTCAATACAGTTGGGCTTAAGAAACTGTAACCCTCCCTGTACAATGTTGCTGGTTACTTACGTGTATGCATCAAAGGCAATTTCCAAAGCAGAGTGCATCTTTACCGCTACCATGTTACATCCATTTACAAGCAAAGTATTACTTTGTCTGGGCTTAGTTCATCTTCTGTGTCTGGGATTGTGGGCAACAGAGCAGATCGGGTTAAACCCCAAAACTTTTGAGGTGACATGTCTTTTTTAGTGGCTGTAAATTTCCATCCAATGTGGCTTGCACAGATCTTACACTGGGCAATGGTCCAGGCATACCTATAAAATGAAGGGAAGATGGCAGCTAAGGAAGCACATCATTACCCAAGCCCGTCATAGGGATCTGTTGTACAGAAATTTCTTAAGAGCCAAATTTGAAGGATTAGAGACACCCTATGGACTGGCCACAGTGATGGGAGACTGAGGCAGAAGGTTTGCAGGTTTCAGGTTAGCCTGATTTACGTGGAGAGACCCCCATTTCAAATACTACATGGGCTGGGATTTAAACCATACATCTTCCCAGGAACAAACATGGTAGAAGTATTTGGTCACTTTGGCATTTCCTATGGGAATATATCAGCTTTCACGTATAATTGGCCAATGTATGGTTTGACTATATACTATTTAAAGCTATGGTTCATTTTTTCTTCCACTGGAAAGATGTTTTCCCTTTGCTGCTCTGTAGTGCGGTCAGGTTGGAGCACAGCAGCCCACCTGCGCACGTACACTTTCAGTCAGCGAGAAAGAGTTAACTAGAAAGCACTCTTGGTACAGGATCCAGCTGCAGTGCCTTCACTACCTCCTTCTGTGCTTCTTTCAAAGCAAAGGCAGACTTCATATTTGGAACAGAAAGTGATAGGGCTGGCTAGTAAAGGTAGCACAACAGAGGAAATTGAACAAGTTACCGGAATCCTCAATGTTGAGAACCACTGGGGTAAAGCAAAACAATGCAAGAAAATCAGAATTCAGTGTTCTCTGTATCTTATTAGGAAAAGGGGATTTGATATTACTGTAGAATATGATCCACAAATAGTTTATATGAATCATAAAAAACAACTAATTTTTACAGAGTTCACAGAAAAGAGTAACTTTGGATTAGTTATAATGTAATTTTAGGATAACAGCAACTGGGAACCTTTTTTCTCCCTATCTTCAGTGGTACTATGCAAAAAGTTCCTAAAGACATTTCTGTCTATTCATGGAATAAAGGCTGGTTATTCATGTCATGCCTATTTTTTTTTTTTTTTGTAATTCTAGCAACTCTATTTAGAACTTGGGGGTTTTCTACCCATTAAAGTCAAACAACACAAAAGCCACCGTCGGCCTCATCTTACCCGGGAAACCAGCTGTGCTCTGTGGTAGGCCGGCCTATGAGATTCAGGTTGCCAGCTCTGTATACGGTAAGCGTCTCATGCACATATCCATGAGGATTCACGTAAGCAGCCATTGGCCCACATAAGGATAAGCTAAATCCAAAAACAGCATGGAGGATAAGACAATCACTAGATTTTCCCGATTTTAATCTTCTATGCCGGTACTAAGGCTTGAACTCAGGGCACGGGCGCTGTCCTTTATTTTTGGCTCAGGGCTGATATTCTATTACTCGAACCATGGCTCCACTTCTACCTTTTTTGCTAGCTACTTGGAGGTAGCAGTTTCAACGGACTTTCTTGCTCTGGTTGGCTTCGAACTGTGATCTCAGAACTCAGCCTCTTGAGTAGCTAGGATTACAGCTGTAAACCACTGATGCCTGGTTAATTTCATAGTTTTATAATAACAGAATCTTATATAAGTCACGAGAAGGTAGCAGATATTCCTTTGTTTAGGTGCATATTTTAATGAAAACCCAAAGGCAAAATAATAGTTTTAAAATTCAACATTAAGTTTAAACACCATAAATCTTAGGCAATGGAGGGAAATACGTGGAAATGGAAATTCAGTCTTGACCTGACTTTTGATCAGGCAATTGGAAATGTATTCAGGGGTATATAGATGTAATAAAGATTTTACCTGAATATTTCATTCTTGGTGGTTATTTCTGTTTCCTGACACTGTTTACAGCAAAGGGAAGTGCACTAAGAAGGTAAAGAGGAAGCAGTTAGCAAGGACCAGCCTTAAGAAACTTCTTTTGATACATTCAACCACTAGAAAACATGGGCGGAATAAACACACCAAATCTAGGATCTGCTAAGCATGTACTTATTTTTATCCTTACAAGGTCATTCAGTTTTAAAAGCAATAAATAACCACACCTTTTCCATGATTACCATCTTATGGTTTCACAGTTGAGAAATGCAATAGTTCCAGTTGCTCTGATTAATCTGAACTGAAACTGTAACAAATTTGGGGCAAGGATTCTACATTTTGGAATACATGCGTGGCCTGGCTGATCATGCCTAATCCCCAAGTTACAAATGGTCCAAAACCCTAAAGGAAAAGTATCCAGAGTATTGCTGGTTAAATCCACCTGTACTTTAAAGTATTTTTAAATGTGAACTCTGAGAGGCAATCAAGTGTTTCTCTCATATGACTATATAACTTAATGCTAGTGACAACTCTCTTGCTCCCATCAATAATCCTGGCTTTCTAGTTTGGTTAAACATCAGTATCACCAACATTCACTTGACTTACTTTATTCATGATGTCTAATTCACAGCGGAGTCGTTGAATAGCACTACCAATTTTAAGGAGCTGAATTCTCAATACATCATCAATAGGAAGACAGGCAGCTACTCTATAAGAAAAATCTTAAAAAACAATAAAAAGAGATAGACTTTCAGGTTTTAAACTTATACATTAGTAAGCAAGTAGATGTGAGACCCTAAGTTCAAAACCCCATCCTGGCAAAAAAAAAAAAAAAAAAAAAAACAACTCTAAAACACCAGTTATTGTCTTTAAATGAAACCATAGACTCAAATCTATGTTAGAGGTCAATTATTTTTCACTACAAAAAAGAGTCTAATTATAAAGATGCAGATGTTTTGTGCAACTAATAGTAATGTAAGTTCTGGAGCTAGTGTCACTTGTAAGTCACTAGAGAACAGAAGAAGGTCTGCTCAGGAAGTATATTTGAATGACAGACTTGCTGAAATTGAATAGAAAATCTGGCTAAAATGAGAGTATGCACAAAATTTTGTTGCTAACAAAATGGCATGCTTTTCAGAATTAAGGTATTTCAACTATTAAATCTTTTATTTCTTCTAGCAACCAATAGGCCATAGGAAAGAAACGGACTTTTCATACCTATTGGGTTTGAAGGAAGAGATTCCTCTTTGAGATTTTCATCCCATTCATGTAGCTGTTTCTTAATTCTATCCATTAAGGTTTCCTAGTTAGAAATAAAAGTAGCCATAGTAAAGTTCACAGACTTGTTTATTTTACTGTGAGCCTTTTAAGTTTGTAATGAAATGATATACTGATAGCAATTGACGCCATTATATGTGGCATGTGGTAAAATCTCACACCCATACAAACAAGTTCCAGTGTGTTGCACTGAACGATAGCGGAGCTGCAGGATTCTCACCCAGGTCCGTCTGTCCCAGGGAAGACTGCTCCCAGCTGCCCCACAGTGCTCTGTTGGCTTCTGCTTGGAACTGGTCCTCCTCCTCTTTTATGGCTTACTCAAAACCTCCTGCCTCAGTACACCAGACTGGCCCAAGAGACCACTGCACTAGCATTTGCTGTCTAAAGATTTCATCTGGAACCTATTTACTACATAAAAATGCTTGCTGTCTCTCTCCCCCCCTCCCCCCTCTCTCCTTATCTCCCTCTCCCCCTCCCCTTCTCCCTCTCTCTCCTCAGTCTGGTCTGTAATGGCTCAAAAGCCTAAGAGCAGAGACCACTGCCTTTTCCTTAAGTGATAAGTGTGTCCTAAGTGCTCGAAACCTACTTGGTCAGCCTTCCCAGGACTTTGGATTTGTTGTGAAGTGATTCACCTAAGGGGAACCACTAATACTTGCTGAATGTCTGCCAAGTGTAGTAGCTTCTATTTTCTCCACTTTACCTGTATTTAAAGAAGTAATTTGCTCCAAAGCAGAGTGACGGAAATTGAACCTTAAGCTCAGGTCTTTTGTGTTCAAGACTAAGATTCTGTAAACTATTCCGACAGTTCATCTGGTTTTGATAAAGCTTGGCAATACTTACTATTAAAAACTAAGGAATGGAAGCACTCATGGAGGGTGCTTTATTAGACTGGAAGAAATGAGTTAATAATCTTGTTTAGGGGAAATGCAAAGAAAAATGTTATATATGACGTTTGTTTCTGTCATCTCAGCCAATAGATGTTTAATAAATCTTGAAAAGTCTCATGGTATCGTCATTATATACGTCACTAAGACTGAAAGGGGTATATCTAACAGTACCTGTGACTGCCAGTTGTTACTTTACATGTAATAAATGGCATTCTTCTGAAAATGGCAGAACTACAGAGGGTAAGTACTCTATAGAGCACTTTAATGACCCTTCCATAGGACAGAGTTTACCACACAAGCTTAAGACACTTACTGCATCATATAAGGAGTACAGCCAGCGGGGCCATGAAGTCAGATTTGCACAGTGAAACTTCCTCTGCAAACAAATACAGTCACTTAAACACAGGAAAATGACTATTAGAAGAGCAATATGAAAAACGATTTTACCCTGCAAAAACATCTCCTAATTTTAAAAACAAAGCATATTGTAGCTAATAACCACAGATCATTTTAATGACTGACAATCTTGCTTTTATACTCTTTAAATACACAAGCGAGCCAGAACCCTCATTCGTATTGGAAAAGTACAAAAGTTTGTCTCCTAATTACATGAGAGCTGTGCTGTTCAGTAGGGTCACCAAGAGTACACTTCCATAGACATGGAAGGTGTAACTAACTACAAAACCCAGGCTTTGGGGCTGGGAATGTGGCCTAGTGGTAAAGTGCTCGCCTCATATACATGAAGCCCTAGGTTCGATTCCTCAGCACCACATATATATAGAAAAAGCCAGAAGTGGCGCTGTGGCTCAAGTGGTAGAGTGCTAGCCTCGAGCAAAAAAGAAGCCAGGGACAGTGCTCAGACCCTGAGTTCAAGCCCCAGAACTGGCAAACAAACCCTAGGCTGCATAGTAGAGCCTGTGGTTCTGAGCTTATGCATACCACATTACTAAATACTGTAGAAAACTGTAACACTTGAAATTTGTCATGTAGACTAATAAATGCACACACACACACACTCCAAAGGGTAAAGGAAGCAAATATGTTCTAGAATCCCGAATATGACTGAAATATGGGTTGAAGCAATGCCATTAAAGCAACAAACGACAAGCTAAACGTCAACAATGCATCTTTACAGCTGAAAGTTTATAATAGGGATTACTTTGCAGCACAGCAAAGCACTTTTAACACAGCACTAAGATCAGTAAGCAAAACCCAGTGTTCAAAGGTCTACAATATCACAGCAAAACAGAATGAAACCATTAAGACACAATATGACACCTGAAACCTGGAGGGGGAAAAAGAAAAGCAAAAAAGACCTTTGACACAGCAGACGAAGAGAAGAGGCAAGGAGCGCTCTTGAATCTGCAAGACCACAAGCACAGGTAGAAAGAGAGAAATGTGCGTGCACAGCACATTATGTGATAGTCGTGACCGATGCTGTCCACCTGTGTACAGCTCCCTGCCTTGCGGTATCACAAATCTGATCTGCGGAAAGAAACTATGCTCTATTTCTGTGTCGATCAGAACAGAAATACTTTGTTAAAAGGGAAAATCTTTAGGTTGGAGTACTGACCTTAACAGAGGTCTCTTTGGGAGACATAATGCTTGTTTTTCAAATATCTTAGGAATTGCTGCATGGCAGAGGACAGACTATTCTCAAACACGCATAAGCTAAGCTCACATTAAAAAACAAAACAAAAACCAAAAAAGCTACCCCCTTACTTACTACTATAAACTCACAGCTAAGGCTATCCAAAGATCGACTGGAATAGCTCTTCAGACAGCACTTTATGCCTGGGAGGCAGACTGAGACCATGAGGTGCTCTGCAGGAAGTACTTTTAAGACTGAATACAGCCAGGAACTGTTGTCTAGGTCCAATGACAGAATTTGTAAAAACGCTACCAACAACACAGAGGACAACCAAATATTTCGTAGTAGCAGTACCAGCTGTTAATATTGTGGCAAGAACTTCAGTGCCTCTTGCAAGTAAACAATACACAGGGATAGTAAATGCTGAGTAGCTGTGATCTATGTGCAGGAGGTCTGCCCAACTATCACTGATTCAACGTATTTTAAAAAAGCACCTCATGTCTCAGCAAAAAAAAAAAAAAAAAAGAGACTAAAACCACATCTGTGGGCTTACATTTAGGAGAGACTGAATCACACATGACAAGTATCCAATGAAGTTTCAGTGTGGCCGGCCAACGTACAATTCAATTGTTAAAGTATATTTTGCACCTTAACATGATCACTGTTCTCTAACACAAAAACTGTCCAAATGTGGACATTTATCTGGCACCCATACGAAGATAAAGAGGTGAATAAAAAAATCGTTGGTTGACATATAAATTCCAATCGTAAGTAGAACAGAATGTTACAGCAGTACACAGGAGCAATGCTAGTCTCTGCCAGTCACCATAAGAAAGCTACAGTGTTGTTGCAATGCCCTTTTTAGAGCAATACATTATTCTAACAGATTCTACAAGTTCTATTTACAAATCAGTTAAATACTTGAATGTGCTGTTAATAATTGTAAAGTGCTTTATGTTACTTATACACACTGCAGAGAAATATGCTAGAAAACACTAGTGAGCCTTGACAAAGCAACTGCCCAAACAGAGGTCCCTTTGATAGCCTATAATTTGTGAGTCCTATTTGCCTTCCTGGCACAATGAGAGGCTCCTGTCTCATACCTGAGTTGATTACAGGGTCTAGCAAGATTACCAATACCATTTATTTTGCAAAAGGGCCATACTTAAAAATCTTGATACTAGACAAAGTTTAGGCACTTAAAAATGTCCAGTGCTTCATTTTCTACTGGAGGTACTATTCATTCTGGGAATAGATTTACCACAACGAGCCAGCATAAAGGCCCTGAAAGTGAATCCCTGTCATCTGGGGTGGGGGGCTGGGGGGGGGGGTGGAGAGCCATTATACTTTACCTATGGCTTTAGCTTTACCTTCTCACAATGCAGGATGTTAAAAAAAACAAACAACACTTGGAACTCCAACTAAATGGGTCTTTTGAAGTACAATTAAAATGGAAAGGAAATGCAAAAATAACAAATACAAAGGGTAAATCATTACCACTGATTTTTAAAAATAATAACCAGTAACCACAGGTTTCCAATTAGTGTTTCAATTTCTACTATAATTGACAATGTAAATTATACAAATAATTTGCCCCAAGAAATCAAAGTTAGCAGTCTTTTCTTGGTAATAAGAGTGGCAGCAGAGTACGTTATTGCGGATACCTCAAGTTCACAAGTGCAGCCATAACTATAGAAGATGCCAGGGAAAACCATCTGACTACACAGGGCCAAGATGGCATGAAAAACTAGCTAAAGAAGAGCAGGGAGGGGGCTTGCGGGCTGTATTTGTACTCACACAAATCAAAAACCATTACCATGCTATGGTATATAAACAAACTGACCAGAAGAGGGGGTAAAGTGAAAAACATTGTTCAAGGTCATCACTGAGCTTACAATGGTGAGCAATCGGGGGAAAATGGGGTATTCTTATCAACACATGGATCTACACCTTCCATGAAATTATTATATATAAAGTGTACAAGGAAAACAAAGGAGCACTCCTCTGCATGGTTATGTCATTTTCAGTTATGACTCAGAACAAGGACAATTAAAACAATTCCACTACATAAAAAGGCGGCGGAAAAAAATCCCCAAACAGAACACATTCCAAAACCACTCTGTAGAGAGACTATGTACTGGTAGCTAACCTGACATATTTATTTCAAATTACATTCAAAATTACTGTGGGAGCAAAATTTTCCACTGCTAGAAGAGGAAAATGAAATTAAAGTATCGGTGTCAGGTTTGGAAAAGAAGCATTGCGCGGATTTTCCACTTACCACAGTAACAATACCCTTAACCTGCCAACAATCCTACTCTCAAGGTTGTTTGGAAGTATAAGCAGTCTAATTATATCACATACCAGAATCTTTAGAAATACTCATTCAAGTGTATTTTGCTGTGGATGACTAATTGGCCAGTGGAAATACAGACTAAGAAGTCCAGAGACAGAGTTACTATTCATGTGCCGGAGGCCCATCAAGTGCCCTTTCAATGTCAAGTTCTCTTAGAACCGAGGGAAGTCTACAGGAAGAACACTGCCAGCAAAGCTAGCCAGCAAAGCTAGGTGGTCACGAGAAGACCCTTTTATGAATAATCTATGCTGATTTCCACCAAATTAGGATCCAATGCTATGTGACACCTACATTTAAAACCTTCATTACTCTCAGTATTAACAAAAGACTTTTATGTTAAAATAGAAACAATGTATTTTATGAAGTCTGGAAGAGCCAGCTTAATTCTAAATTTAGAAACCAGTATATTTTCCCTTTAAGCAAGAATAAAAAACTATTTTATATGTAAAGCTATGCATCTCATAAATTATTAAGGAGAATGATTTAGCCAGAAGAACATCATAAGAACCAATGCCCCATCACTGAACCCAGGGCCTTGAACATGCCGAACAAGGGCTCTAGCGCTGCTTAAAATAGCAAGACTTCCTTTTGCTGGTACTGGGGTTTGAACTCAAGGCCTCCTTTTTGCTCAGCTGGTACTCCACTATTGAACCACTCCTCCAGCTCAGCTTTTGCTAGTTATTTTAGAAATGGAGTCTCACGGACTTTTGTGCTTAGACTGGCTTTGAACCATGATCCTCAATTCTTAGTCTGCTGAGTAGCTAGGATTACAGTAAGCCACGAGCACCCAGCTCAAAGAAACAATACTCTTGAACACCAAGCCTCAAGTCAGTTTGTGAGGTCAATAGTTGTTTTGAAACAAGAGCCAAAGCAAGGTGCTGGGTGCTTATGCCTGTAATCCGAGGTATGCGGGAGGCTGAGATCTTATTAAAAGCCAGTTAGGGCAGGAGAATCCTTGAGACTCTTATCTCCAATAAAACTACCAAAAAAAAGAAGACAAAACTCAAGCAGTGGCTCAAGTAGTAGATAACTGCACTTGAGCAAAAGAATCAAAGGGGACTAATAAACAATGCCCAGGCCCTGTGCTCAAGCCCCAGGACTGGCACTGGCATGCATACACGCACACACGCACACACACACACGCACGCACACACACACACACACACACACACACACACACAAAACAAAACCCAAACAAAAAACCCAGCAAGAGCCAAAACACTTTTAGAAGCCTCAAGGAACTATAATATTCTCTATTTCTACTATTTGAATGCTATCCTGAGTGAATCCTTTCCCTTTATATTATTTTCAAGTGCTCTACAACTTGAACCATGTTCCCTACCTATTTTTTGGTGGTGCTGGGATTTGAACTCAGAGCCTCTTGCTTGCTAGCTTGGCATTTTACCACTTGAGCTATGCCTCCAGCCCTGTTTGTTGCTGGCTATTTGTTTATATATAATTTTTTTTGTGAGTGCTAGGGCTTGAACTCAGAGCCTGGGCACTATCTTAGTTCTTCCTCTCAAAGGCAGCACTCTACCATTTGAGTCACAGCCTCACTTCCAGCCGTTTTGGATGGTTTAACTGGGTAAGTTTCATGGACTTTCTTGCCCGTGCTGGCTTCAGAGTCCCTCAGATCTTAGCCCCCTATGTAGCTAGAATGCAGGCGTGCAGCACCTGCACCCAGCTTGAGGCTAATTTTTTAGTTAGGGTCTTGTCAACTTTTCTTCCCAGGTAGCTTTGAACCCACTAAGTTCCTCCAGCCTCCCGCTCCCAAACAGCTGGTATTACAGCTATGTACCATCGGGTTCAGCTTCCTTTCCCTTCTTCAAAGGTACTGTTATAGGCTCATTAGTCAAGAGCCAAAGATCTGATAGGATCACAGAAACTGCTATGGAATTAAACATCACAAAGTATAATTAATACATGACTGGTAAAAGCTATTATCAAGAATGCCTTACAACTGTGTCATTGTACTTTACTGTGAGCTGCTATTTCTTAAACAACCATCTGTGAAATTTTCAAAAGCTCTAAGTATGATTAAATGAAGCCGGAGTTCTGCCACAGAAGGTATCTGGGGAATGAAACATGACAGTTGTTTGCGATTCATAAGTCGGGTAAAATGCGACCTGTCGTCATTTTGAGAAGATACATAAAAAGTTGGTTTCTCACCTTCTGGTACTTCTGCCACCACTGACATGAATACTGGTCTTGCCATGATACGGGCTTGGAGGGAAATATCTGACACTTGTTGAGGGACTCTAACTGAACTGCAGACATGGTGGAAGGCAGCACACACTCCGGAAGAATTTGCACTTTAGCCTGCTGGATCCTAAAACAGAGAACCAAGCATGGTGTTCATTTGTAAGATAAATGGATTCAAACTACAACACTCAGGATATCTGTAAATACTAAGATTTCTCCAGGTTTGTTGGAACATATTCACCACATGCTGATGTTAGGATACAAGACTTTTCAGAAAATAATTTCATCTGACGAGGCATATAAAAGTCAATATCAAAGACAATATAAGGTTTTCAGTCTCACTGTGGAATGAACAGAAAGGGAGTACAGCCCACAGTCATTTATGAAACAGTTTGTTTTTAAATATCAGGGTAAAACCTACCCCCGCTTACCTGACACTTGTAAATTGATTTCCTTGGTATTGCTGAATACTCCAACCCTCCCAACTCCCCATTCCCTGTGCTGTCTCACTCTTACTCCTATTCCGTCATAAATTATCCTAAAGAGCACAGGAAGGAGAGGAAAAAAATCACAAGCCTATTTATAGAGAGCTAAAACACCTCGAGAAGAGCATATAGCCTTTATTTCCCTGTGCATTCCTTTTCTCATTCTCAAACATTTCATGTGACTATGCAAAGTATCAAAATATAAAGATTTTTAAGCAAAAAAAGTATAAAGTCATAACTTAAAATAAAACTTAAAATAAAGTCATAACTTAAAATAAAGTCATAACATAAAATAACCAAAGATGCAAACATGTTATAAATTAATGCAAACAGAAAGTCTGAGCAGAGAGGTAGCTTTCAATGAGGCGCTGGATCTCCTTCAGCATAGCTTTTGAAGGAAAGAGTGCATAACTACCTTGCTATAACAAAAACACTTTCAGACGGAGTCAATACATCTCTGCCTCATTTTAAGATTTCTTAAGTCATCTTTCATCATCACCACTGTCTTGGCCCACAAAAGGTTATACAATTCTGTTATTTCTATTTATGAAATGGAAATAGCTGATTGATGTTTTTACTCAACCATTACATGGCGTTCTGTTTTGTTACAGAAGAACATTTCAGTTATGGGAGCGGCGGCTGCATCTGCAGTGCCAGCTGTCGGAACGGCCTTGGGGGACCAAGTGCTGCTCCGCGTGAACGCTGGCCAGCGCTCCGAGCCCAGGAAGGCTGCAGCAGGCACACAGGCCTGGCTCTCCCTACTGAGTTTCATTTGCAACCTAGGCTAATCTTGTTTCTTCTCAGTGTGTTCATGGTAGGTGCTTTGAGATTTTTAAGTAATCTGTGTTATAAAAAGAGTGAACGAAAGATGTCAGAATAAAATTACTTCAATGAACATTAAAACATAAATACTACAGACAACTCTAATATTAGGGGGAAAAAAGGGCACAAATCTGAACAGATTCTGTACTTGAGTTGCCTGAGACTCCTTTAGACATTCTTAAAAAAAACTAGAAATATACACTGTCCATGGATAATGAATAATGAACACACAAGAATATCTATGGCTGTCATGGGCTTCCAAGAAAACACCTTCTTTGTGCCTCAAAAAAATATCTACTGAGTACACATTTATACATTTCTGATTAAAATATTTAGGATATTTATGTCTAACTTTCTGACTGATAATTACTGGCCTTGATCATGGCAGGGGAGAAATCTCCTCTTGTAATTAAGTTAACCCTCCTTCCACTACACTCTCAGGAAACAGAAATTTATGAAGACTCCTCCACTGATGTAATGATACCTCCTATGTTTTCATTCACTAAAGCAAGTTCACATGTTCAAAAATGCCAAAGAAATAAAGACAACATAGAAAAAGCTAGAAAGAAGCAATTTACCTTTCATTCATAAGTCATCATTTACATAAAAAAGAGAAAAAGATAACTCTCTTGAGTCTGATGGGCTCTGGAAACATTTTGGTATACTGCACAGAGCACTCATTTGGGATTCAGGACTTAGAATCAAGCAACTGCCTTTCCTGTGACTGTAAGCAAATTCCTAGTGGGCTAGAATTGCCACGGCAATTGACTGATTCCACAGAGGTCTCTGAAATGAAGACAGACATCTTTCCTGAGAGACTTCAAAAGGTTTAGGCATCATTAGGGGACAAGCCCTTCCCAAGTCCTGTCTAGTCCTATCAGGTTGACATTACATTTAGCTGCCAGCAAACTACATTCTTTCAAATGATTTCACATTTAGGGATTTACTGCCATCTTGTGTTCAAGAGTTTTTACACAATCAAATAGCACTAGAGTCAAGCTAAGCTGAGAAATACGGTCCTAATTCAATTTCCCTTTTGTTTCTAGAAGATAATAATAATAATACTCAAAAGTAAAGTTGCATAAAGCATGCAGATGAGCAGTAATCTGAAAAGGGAACTTAGCAAAGTCCACAGGAACAAAGAAGCAGCTGGTTAAGACAGTGCTGCGTCCTCCATTACCACCTCTGTCCTACAGGACATTCACTGCGATAAGCCGCAGAGCTATGCAAGTGCACAGTGAATGTTCTGGGGAAGCACCAGGAAGAACTCAGCACCCCTGTCCCTCAACCAACCACATTCCTCTAAGAAATCTAGTTTCACAGTGTGGTGATATGAAAGCCCACGGAAGGATCCTGAATATGATCATATTCAGGAATGACTGCGTTCCTGAGCTCACACAGCTCACCTTCTAAATCTTAAAATCCCCACAATGTCCTCTGTCCTGAAGATGACATGTGCCACTCAGAGATCTGATGACATTTTCCATTCTAGCCAGAATTGGTCTCCAGTCTAGACCAATTCCCCAGAGTAGATCCAAGAAGCTGTATATAAAACATATCCTTATACAGACACAAGGACCACGACTTAATAGAACACCCAATGGTCAAGAAAAAGCCTTTTCTTTACTTTTTTTCCCCCTGAGGTTGAATTAAGGTAACTGAGATTTAACAACAACAACAAAAGAAATTCTTTGACTATGTGAACAATTCTAACATGAGCTTTACCAAAATGGGTAGCACTAAAACGATTAAAACAATTCTCAGCCAACTCTGAAACATACAAAGCAATAAGACTCAGATGTTTCTGCATCCCTTTGTGGGTGTGACAGGAAATTCATACTGGAGATGGCTACTCACTACAGAAGGTTGGCACAGGTCCACACTGGAACGCTGGCACACAGCTCCCTGCGCTCTGGAAGGAAGTTCTGCATCTCCGGGAAGCCACACCCCAAGGACACTTCCCATTCACCCATACTACCGTTCTCAAATGAGGTCCAGCCTCATCCCACATTAAATCCCTATCTGGAGATAAAGGCTGGGTTGGGACTCAAGCTTATACATTTCTAAACATTCACAGGTGGCTCTGTGGCACACCAAAGCTGAAAACTGCTGGGAAAGAGAACAACTAATTAAAACTTGCAGAAGAGGAAAACTCAGTAAGACAAAATAAAAAATAAAATCCCAGCAGACCACTGTACTGTGAGAAGCCACAAAGGTTCCAGACAGGGTACTCCTTACCCATCTGACTGTGTTCTTAGCTCAAGGACTTTGAACCTCTGTCTGCCAATTGCTTTCACTTTCACGACTTCAATTCCGAAGTCCTGCTCTTCTCGATAGGCGTAGATCTCCGCTGTGGTTCCAAACTGCGCCTCCCGTTCCTGGATATTACTTCCAAGGAAAAATGAAAAGATTTGATTTAATTTTTTTATTATTATTACTAAAGTGTTCAGAGGAGTTACCATTTTATAAATCAGGTAATGAGTACATTTCTTTTTTGGACAATGTCACCCCTTCGTTTTCTCCTAGTCTCCCCTCCTATCCCTGCCCACAGTAACACAGTTCATTGTCCACACAGTGTATACTGAATAGCATGATTGCACTTCGAACCATTTTTAAATACACAATGTTGGCAAAAGCACCATGTATGGGAAAATAATTTACAACACTCAATCCTCACTGCAAAATTTTATTTAAAAATTACATGGATAAAGCCATGCCATTAGCTCACACCTCTAACCTTAGTTATTCAGTAGATTGAGATATAAGGATTAAGGTTCAAGGCCAGCCTGAACAAGAGAAGTCTATGAGACTCTTATCTCCAATAAGCTAACAAAAAGCCAGAAATGGAGCTGGGGTTCACATGGTAGAATGCTAGCCTTGAGCATATGAAAAAGCAACCCTCAGAAAGCATACCCAGGCTTTGAGTTCAAGCCCCAGGACAGACCTACACTGAAAGAAAATTACACTGATATACAAGGAAGCTTCAAGATGTACAATTAACCCACTTTAGGGAAGGAATTTTAATGACTGAAATGATCTAGAATTAAAGTTTTAAAGTATGATTTCCCAGCTGGGCAGGTTGGTAGTTCAGGCCTTTAATTCCACCTCCTTAGGAAGTGGAGATCTTAATGATCACAGTTCAAAGCCAGCCCACACATAAAGTAAGCAAGGCCTATCTCAAAAAGGAAGTGGGGTGCGGCAGTGCGCATCTGTATCATCTGAGCTACGAGGGAGCCGCAGGTAAGAGGATCATGGGCTGAGTCCAGCCAGGCACAGTGTACAAGATCTTATCTTAACCTAAAGCAAAACAGGGCTGGAGGGACTGCTCAAATGGTAGCAAACGCTTAGCAAGTGCAAGGCCTACAACCACCAAAAAGTTTTTTTGTTTTTTTTTTTGGCCAGTCCTGGGGCTTGGACTCAGGGCCTGAGCACTGTCCCTGGCTTCTTTTTGCTCAAGGCGAGCACTCTGCCACTTGAGCCACAGCGCCCCTTCTGGCCATTTTCTGTATATGTGGTGCTGGGGAATCGAACCCAGGGCCTCACGCATACGAGGCAAGCACTCTTGCCACTAGGCCATATCCCCAGCCCCCACCAAAAAGTTTTAAAACATAAAAAACTTTTGTTGTTGTTGTTGTTAAGATTGAACTCAGAATCTTGTGTATGTTAAGGAAGTTCTCTAGGGAAGTTCTTTAGCCATTTTGTTTGTATTTTGTTTCTGAAATAAGGTCCAACTAAACTGGTCTGTTCTCAAATTCCCAATATCCCTGCTTCTACCTCCCAGTAGGATTGCCACGCCCAGCCCAAACCAAATGTTGTTTGCCTTTGTTTGACAATCATTTCCACTTATCTGCAGCATTGGACTGGAGAAGGGGGACAAGGACAGAGAAAGAACAAAGAGCACTTCCTGCTTGTATTTCCTGTCTCTGCCACAGATTTCCTGTCTTTATCACGGGCTACTTGAAATATTACTGGTTTATACTGGTACAACTTACAAATTTTAAGAAAGATGAAACCACTCTCAGAAAAGTAACCATTTATGTTAAAATATAAAAGCACTTTTTAAATAAAGAGAAGTCTGGAAACTAATTTCTAGAAATGTTCTTCATTAAATATAACAAGAGTAAAAGTTTTTCAAAATTCTGAACATAACATGGTAATGAAAATGAAAAAAGGTAGTCCAGTTTGTACTTGCAAGCTTTCTCAACAAAATTCTTCACTTCACATTCTGTGAGTGTATGTGTGTGTTGAGTGTGTGCTGGTTTTAAGGGCTTGACCTCAGGACCTGGGCACTGTCCCGGAGCTTTTTTTGCTCAAGACTAGTTAGTGCTCTACCATTGAGCCACAGCTCTACAGCTGGCCTTTTAGTGGTTAACTGGAGATAAAAGTCCCACAGACTTTCCTGCCCAGGCTGACTTCAAACCTAGGTCCTCAGATCTTAGCCTCCTTAAGTAGCTAGTATGACAGCCACTAGCACCAGGCAACCTCAGACTCTTACCCAACATTTTCTATACATATAAGACCACAGGCTACTTCCACTTCAATGGTGAACTGGGCTGAGACTACACAAGGGGAGGATTATGGTGAGTGAACTTACCTGTATGCAAGGACTGCAAAGGTTCTGTCTTTCTGAATGAGATTCCTCACCATACTGACTTCCTGGGGGCGAGACAGGTGCAGAGGTAGAGTCTGCCCGGGGATGAGGATCATCATGACCTGCGGCAGAACTGGGATCACCTGACAGCTGTCGTCGTCATGCAAAGTCCTGCCGTGGAACTCCTCCATGTCAGCGCCCAGGTACTAGGCAAGAACATACACCATATCAGGATGGACACGTGGTGCACAGGCAAGCGCAACAGACCCATCAGACACAAAGAAACCAATGCGAAGAACTAAACGGAGGCCAAGAAATTCCCCACAGAACGCCAACATTGATTTACCCTATAAACTTGGTATATAAACATCCTCCATGAAAACCTTTTTTTCTAGCTAATATTTACTGCTAGAAGTAGAATCTCTAATCTCACGAAGAACCCCTCATATACATTTGAGAATATATACCAAGAGCAGAAACATGTCTATGTCCAAACGCCACAACTGACAAGCCTAATAAAGGCTGGTGCACAGAATGGCACCCAGCTCCCAGGAGTAGGGAAAACATGTACTTAACGGCCTGCTGGTAATGAAGCTGAAAGGGCCAACTCCGCAAAGATTTACACCATGGCCCACTCACAAGCTGTTAAAAAAAAGTAAGGTTTCAAGCTTATCTACTGAAAAAAATAAGACTACGCCCTCAAAGAATTATAGACATCGTATTAAACGTCTAAGCATATTAAAATAATCTATTCACTGAAAGAAAAGCCCATGGCCTCATCCCCCATCTCCAAGTGGGGTAACATACAGCTAAAATTGAGCCCTTCAATTTTAGCCGATTTGTCACGGGTGGGTGGGTGGGTGGGTGGCGACTACATACTGTATGTGAGGTTGGCAGACTGGTATCAAAGTTGATGATGTTTGGTTTCCTGGCTTCCTTGCTATCCTGGTCTTCCACTTCCATTTCATCTTCTTCTTCACTCTCTGCTGAAGTACGAAAACAATGAGATGCACTGAACACATGGGATCTTGGAATCTATGCTCCTCTCCAAACCCACTGTCCCTGAGAAAAGGGGCTCTGGGACACATGTCTGGTGGTCTCTACAGTGTCGTGGAAGCAGCCAGAGGCGGGGCCCTGCTGGACTTGCCACCACAGGCTTTCTCTTTCTTTTTTAAGTTCAATCTACTTTTTATTTTAGAATAGTTTACAATTGATAGGAATGTTGGAACGATGGCATAGTGTTCCTGTATTTCCATTTTCCAATACAGGCAACATGGGTATATTCGTGTGGTACACTGTTACAACAGAGTAGTTAATATTGAGATATTACTCTCCATGCGATTCGGACTTGCACCGCTGCACACAGCTGGCTCTTTCCATGAGAGGGTCCCCTCCCAGGCACCACTCTGCACACAGCTGCCATGGCCCTCGGGCAGGACTGGTTTCTCCATTTCCCTTAGTTTTGAAGGCCTTGACTGCCTTGAAAAGTCAGGTCATTTGTATACTATCCCTCGATTACAATTTGTGAAAATGCAATTCTCATGATGAGACTTGAGGTGATGGTTGTTTAGGGAGGGAGAGGACAGGTATGTGATTTCCTCACACACAGAGTGCTGATCCTGGCCTTGACCCATGGCCTTGACCCCTGACTGGGGCAGCTGTCAGGCTCCACCGCGAAGCTACTTTTCCTCCTTTCCCACCGGGCTCTCTGAAAGCAAAGCACTAAGGACAGCCTGCACTGAAGGGGGCAGTGATATGTTCCATGGCCCTGCAAAGGAAATAGCTAGACAAATTGTGTCAGTTCGCCTGTATATATTTTCTCTTCTGTTTCTGTAAGTTAATTTTTTGATACCTAAAATAAGCTTATGCAAGACAATCCCTGAGGTTCTTTCCAGCTCTTAGCTTTAAAGAGCTACTACAAGAGAAAAAATAAACAGAAAAAAGCAAAAAAGAAAGATCTGCTAATTAAAACTGAATAAAGATAGCATTAAAAACATGCCAGAAATAATGCCATAGCACATCTCCATGGACATCACATCCTTGGCTGTCACTATCTTATTTTAAAGTGAGTGTATGCAATTATTTTTCACATAAATTTTGCTTTGTTACAGTTGAAGTTTGAAAAGAAATTTGGCATGAAACATAAAACATACGTTAAAAGAAATAGCCTAGGAAACTTCTTCTATACACATTTCTTCAATTAGAACTAAGCTGACCCTAGCAATGACAAGAAGGGAAGTCAAAAAAAAAAAGAAAAAAAACTACAAATACAACGATCAAGTGGGAGCAGGTCCTATCCATGTCATCTGATCAAGTGGGAGCGGGTACTACCCTGTCATCTTCCTGACACCCTCAACCAAGGTGGCCCTCCCCCTCCCATTACTAGCCATGTGTCAAGGCTGGGAATGAGACTTGAAAAATTTAATCTCATTTCTGACCTCATAGTTCATCTACCTTTAAACGTCCTCAATAAATGTCTCAACAAATACAAGTTATTAGCAATTGGTCCATTGATTTCCTTTGTGCCCATCATTATTTAAATCAAACAACTTCTACTTGGGTCACTGACAGAAAATACAAATGTTTTATAATATGGTAACTGCGTGGGCTATTCATTCTTGTAAGTTCATATAAGGCTTGGTCAAAGAGATGAACATAGCCATTTCAGTCTGGATGCAAACAGTCAATGGCCTAACACTGTACACATACTTTCTCCTGAGAACATGAAGGTTCGTCAGTGATAAAAAGAAAGAAAATTAAAACTGCTGAGAAAAACCTTCTGGCTCAACTCTGGGAGCATGCCTTCCATTTGGAGAGACCCACTTTATTTCCTACTATATCAACTATTAGCTCAAATGATGGAACTGTTTTAATTTAATTTAAATTCGAACTCTCTGATTTCTAGTCTCTATAGGAACATGTTGTTTGTTATGTATGTACCTTTCTCCTAAATACAGTCAAAACCCACTGCCCTGACTCAGCTGTGCTTATCTATTAATACAACATTTGGCTTGGACGAATTCTTCCTATCTCAACTCCTTGGCACTTAAAGAGGATTAGTCTTCAAAACAACCCATGCTACGTAGATTTATAGACAACCCAATATTTGCTCTACACATAAAACTTGCATTTAATTTAGAAGACCAGGATTGTAGAGCCACATCGTTGGGCTCCCTCACTTCTGATTTTTATCTCCGAGACCGTGAGAGCTACCAGCGTGAAGTGTGATGACTCATGCAGGAGCCTGTGTGAATGCCAACCCAACATCAATACTCCCCCCCTTCACCATCCTCCCTCAAACACTGGATTTGACAACTACAGGTTGGACTGAGGTCTCTAAAGAAACAGCTCCATTTTTCTGTGGAACACTGGCTCATTTATCATTTGAGCTAGGCTGGCTTCAAGAACAGCCCACAGACTCTAACCCTGGTCTGCTGTTCTGGAAAAGACGCCTCCTAGGAGGTGGCCATGTACCTCAGCTCTTTTCTTTCCACCTATGCTATTCCCAGAGGACAAACGAATACTCCAAGCACGGTTTCCCTTATGCAACAACATGAAACTGCTGCTTAGCAACCCCCGGGGTTGGGGGGGAGGGGGAGACTCCAATGGCAGGAGAAGCAAATTCCCCAACCACTTAGGCCCAACTCATCTCCTAAAAGTTTTCTCCCAGAACCCCACTCTGCGTGTGTTTGTGTGTCTCCAAACCTACCTCACCAGGCTCTTCCCCAATTCCTCTGACCTGCTAACTTCAATCTCACCCAGTGAAGAACCACATAGGAGTTCTCATGGGTGTGGCTCAGTGCTAGAAAGGGAGGCCCTGGGTTACGTTGTCAGCACTGAAACAGAACAGGTTCCTCAGCAGCATTCACTTATCTGTAGCTAATCAACGGCCCCTCTGGACCAGCACAACTCCACAGCCGGGCCTAGAAAGGGACCCTGATCAAGAGTTCAGCCAGCATTGTGTGGCTTTCCATCCCTGCTAGTCCGGGCCCACTGAGCTCGGGAAAGGGCCTTACCGTGACCCACCAGCCTCTGGGAATCACCTTCCACTACAGCCCAATGCAAACCCTTGGTATAACCATTCCACACCTGCCTTGTTGAGTACCCTAACACAGGCCAGAGGCCAAGTGTTCTCAGGAGCTAGGGGAAGGAAGAGGAACTGAATTTTTAATAGCGCTGCCCCAAGTGTCTCCAAGCAAATGGAGCCTGGGTGTCACGCCTCGGCGATCCTGTGGCCTGGACTAATTGGTCCCCACGTTTCCCGCCTGCAGAGGAGCAGGGGCGGGAGGGCGACGAGGGGGGATCGAGGTTGGGCTGGTTTGTCCGCCCTGTGCTGGGTGCAGGGGTACAGCACGCGCCAGCCAGCTGTCAGTCCCACTCAGGTGGGCCGCAGGGGCGGGGTGGGAGGGTGGGGGAACGAAACAGACAGGCCGGGCTTTGATCCCACCCAGCAGGACGGAGAGCATGGGGACCCCGAGTCCCCAAATCCTCACCGAGCAGCAGGACAGAGAGCATGGGGTCCCTGGATCCCCCAAATCCTCACCAGGTGACAGGACAGAGAGCATGGGGTCCCTGGGTCCCCAAATCCACACCGGGCAGGACAGAGTATGGGGATCCTCGGGTCCCCAAATCCTCACTAGGCGGCAGGACGGAAAGCAGGGGTTTCCCCAGGCCCCCCAATCCTCACCAGGTGCACGAGAGGGAACATGGGGCTCCAAGACCCCCAAATTCTCAACAAGCAGGACGGAGAATATGGGGTCCCCGGACCCCCAAATCCTCACTGGAAAGGACGGAAAGCATGGGGTTCCCAGGAAGAACGGAGAGCATGGGGTCCCCGGGTCCCCAAATCCTCAACGAGCAGGACGGAGGGCAGGCATGGGGTCCTCGGACCCCCAGATCCTCACTGAGGAGAGCATGGGGTCCCCGGACCCCCAAATCCTCATACTGGAAGGACGGAGAGCATGGGGTCCCCGAACCCCCAAATCTTCATACTGGGAAGGACGAAAGGCATGGGGTCCCCGGGTCCCCAAATCCTCAACGGGCAGGACGGAGGGCAATGGGATCCCCGGACCCCCACATCCTCACTGGGAAGGACGGCGGGCATGGGGTTCTCGGGCGGGAGGGAGAGCATGAGGGTCCCCGCACCCCCCTCCCAAAGCCTCACCGGGCCTCGTCCCGCGCCCCCAAATCCACCCCGGGCCCAGCGGGGAGCAGGGGGCCCCCCCGCGCCGGAACCCCGCCGCGGCAGGCGGCCCCGCCCGCCCCGCGTCCCGGCGCGCCCCGAGGCCCGGCCCCAGGTACCGGGAAGCAGCGGGAGATGGTTGCCCATGTTGTGCGCAGCGTCCTGCGGCTCTTCCTCGTCGGCCATGTCTGTTTACCCGCAAAGCAGGCTGGGACAGGGCGGTGCCGCCGACGCCGCGGGGAGGGTGCGCGCCGCGCCGTCGCCGCCGCGCTCCGGGGCCACAGCGCCGCCTGGCGGCACCTGGGCGACGCGCAGCGGCACCGGGCGGGACCGCAGAAAGGATGCTGGAGGGAGGCCCAAGGCCAGGAGGTCAGACCTGGAGGTCAGAGCCATCCCTCAGCCCTGACCTAAAAGCAAAGGGGAAGCGAGCGAACCGGCGCATGCAATCAATTCCTTTTCTCCCCCACTTCATGCATTTTTAAAATTGTTATTATAAAGGTTACAGTTCCTTACATCAGATAAAGAGTACATTTCTTTTTGGAACAATGTCACCTTACAAAACAATAGAAATGAAAATCCAGGAAATGCATTAGTTATTTCGAGGGTGATCGAAGTGGAGCTTCTGTCCTTTTCCCATAATTTCTGCCCTTCTTCTGTATAACCTCAAATTAATCTGCAGCAAATATTTGCAATAGTCGTTACGTATAATTAAACAAGACCTATGATTTTGAAATGAAAGTGTCAGACTACTCATGATGATTTTAAATGAATAGGTCCTCATATGACAAAAGAATATGCAAAGAACAAAAAGATAATTCTCCTTCTGTTATACATGCTGGCTCTGCTCTTCCTGCTTTCGGTCCTAGGTACATCCCATGACATGGGTAGAATAGGTGCTAGTCCACCTAAAGCTGACCACAAGAGGTCTCCTGGGCACCCTGAACACGTGACACAGACTTTTCAAGAACTATAGGCATGAGCTGATAGGATACTAAGGTCTGTTTAGTAAAACATTTAAATCTAAATAAAAATTTGGTTTCCAAAAAAAAAAATTCAAAAGAGGGATTATTAAACCCTGCTAGAGACTGTAATTTTGCATATTTAATTAAGAAGCCTGGCAGCCACTCCAGGCATTGGCAATGATGCCAATCTTCTACTGAGAATGTAGAGCAGAAAGCAAAGGGATTCGCAGGGCTTTCTAGAAAGATGTATGGTGTTTTTTTCTTCAATTGTTTTTACTGCATACACAAATAAATGTGCACTAGTATAGTTGAGAAAATGTAGAGATTTGCCTTTGTCCATCATTTTGTAGACTGATTTTTTTTGTTTTTTCTCCTAGGAATTTTGTTGCTACTACACTCACTCTAATTCTTCACCTTGACATTATTATTATTATTATTTTTGCTTTAGAAAGCAAGCATGTACAGGATGAATAGAGTTGGGCATTTGGCTCTGACCTGCTGAGTTAGGCTCTAGAAAATCAGAACCATGTTTACAGCCCAGCCTGATGGCTTCTAAACCTTACCAAGGTGGCCAGTTTCCTGTTGACTGGAATCTGCACAGGCTGAAGATTTAGGGCAACCAATATATTCCAATCAAGCAAACAGAATAAGCAGCTTTAAGTGTATACTGGGCCTGTCTGCAAAAGCAAAGTCCAGGATTTCTCATTACATTATTCTCTCCCCTCTTCCCCCTCCTCCTCCCCCGGCAAGGCCACAAACTCTTTCTTTGCCAGGTTTGGGCTGGAAAAATAAAAGCACAGTGGTGAAGCGCTTATTATTCTGAAACACTCAAGCATAAATCTTGCTGATGGCAGAGACTGGCCCAATGCCTCTGGCAGTGATATAATCGATGAGTACGGAGAACAGAAAACGCTTATCATTTAACCCTTTTCCAGCAACATTTATTTCCTGCCTCCCTCAGTTCAATAGTCTCTTTAGCCAGAAAGCCTTCCTGATTCTTTCAAGTGGTCAAGGCGTTCCTGGTTTTATTTTGATGTCTTCTTGTTCTGTTTTCACTTCCCCAGCTCTGCAGAAGGCCCAGTGAGAGTAGGAACCACGCCACTGGCACCTTTGTATGCTCAGTGTGGGGTGTTGACAAATGACTGCTGAACTGAATTGGTGAACTCAGAAAAGCAATTCCGGGCCTCTGTCTAGACAATCAGGGTACGTACTGTTAGAGTGATGGCTCAGAGGGAGGAAGGATCTTAACATCATTCAATTCAGCCTAGACCTCTAGATCCCAAGCTAAGACAGAAGAAAGGGGAAGAAATGGAAGAAAACTGGTTGTGATGAACTACATGCACCCAACACAGGCCATCTGCCAGGTCCTGGGAAACACTTGCATTCATCATTTCACGGAATCCTTCCGGCAGCTCAGAAATAGACATCTCTAAGACAACTGAGAGCAGTAGGAGGAGGGTGTTGTAGCAGCTCACTGTAGCCAAACAACCACACATAGGTGGTGAATAATCTACACAGCTTTCCCGTGGTTACTGCATTGAGAGAACACTGAGCATACAAGCTATTTGGGTCTGTGACTTTTGTTTGTTTGTTTGTTTGTTTTGCAGTCCTGGATTTTAAACACAGGATCTTGTGCTTTCTAGGCAGGTGCTCAACTGCTGAGCGGTGCCTCCCGCCCTGCTTTTTCACTGCTCCAGTGAGAGACAGGATCTCACTTACTACCCGGGGCATGGGTCTGGACCATAATCCGCCTATTTTAGGCTTTGATTTCGTTGCTGGAATGACAAGTATGCCCCACCTCCTCCTCTGCCTTCTGTGGATGTCAAGCCTCAGGGTCTTTCCTGACTTGGAAGACCTGGAACTCAAGTCCTCCCAATGTCAGCTTCCTGGATGAGCCACATACTACTCAGGGGCTGAGGAAAGGTCTCCTCAACTTTGTGCCAGGTTGACCTCAAATCACGATGCGCTTATTCTCTGCCTCGCTTGTAGCTAAGAGCCACTGGAGCCCAGTAGGTATAAACTTTGATCCTAGGGACCTCAAGTTCTCACCCAAAGACAAGAGCAAGGAGCAGGAAACAAAGCAAAACAAACAACCCATACTAATAACAACCTGTGGTTTTCCACCACAGTGACAACCATTCCTGGAAGACCAAGTAAACACTGATAAGAACTGCATAGATGAATATAGAAGGCAAAGGAAGGATGCTGATGTCATTGACTATCATATCTTTATGAGCTCATATGACCAGTAAATAGTGAGTATTGTAAAAGTTCCCTTCAGTCAGGTAGTCTGCGGTTAAACTCCATTTCTCATTTACCATAACCTTTTATAGCTATCTTTTTTTTCTTTGATACAGTAAATAGTTATTTTCTGCACTTGAGTATGAAGATGGAGATGAATTTGAAACATCTGGAATACTGTCTGCTGTATTTGGCAATTTCAGGCTATTAGGGTGCTGAGTAAGTTTCATAAACGTCTTGTCTCTGTTTCCTTGTCTTTCAAAACTTCCACAGGAATGATGATATTCTACTTTATTTAGTTTTTTTTTGAGTGGTTGGGGGCTGCAGACTAAATTCAGGACCATCTGCATGCTGTCTATCACTGAGCTATAATATCCCAGCGCCTAACACTTAGGGTTAGGGTTAGGGTTTGACTTCAAGACCAAGTGCAGGCACAGAAAAGAGGGAAGGAGAGAAAGGAGTTAGGGCATTGGTAAGTGAGAGAAGGAGCAACTTTGATGAGGTAATCCTATGCAAATGTGGAAATACTACAATGAAACTGCTTTGTACAATGGATAAATGCATTTTTAAATAAATGATTTTTAAAAGACATGGCCTCGGCCTCTGGTTTCTTGTGGCTTCCCTGTGGATCTTAAAACACAAAACAGAGTTGACTAAACATTGCAGGGTTTATTTTATTTTATTATTTGCCAGTTGTGGGGGCTTGAAATCAGGGCCTGGGCACTGTCCCCGAACTTCTTTTACTTCTTCTGGATTTTTCTGAGTAGTTTATTGGAAATAAGGGTCTCCTGGACTTTCCTGCCCAGACTGGCTTTGAACCGTGATCCTGAGATCTGAGCCTCCTGAGTAGCTAGGATTTCAGGCATGAACCACCGGTGTCCAGCTTAGACAGGGTTTTACTTGGTTTTGAATCTGTAGGCCTGAGTACATTTGTCTGATGCCAGCCAATATTCAGAAAATGCCTGTTGTGTGAATACTAGGAGATATTTACTTAAAATATCTCATTGCTATTCTCCCGATTCTTTCATAAAGAAGACATTCAAACATATTTACTGAGGGCATAAAAACGCATTCTGAAACCATAATTATAGTTTAAACTATGTTGTGTCTCACAAGAAAATTGGCTTCAAATTCTTTTAAACTATTCATTGAATCGTCACTGATTTCCCAGGTAACGTTTATAACCATTCAAATACATTTTCTGCTTAGTGAGGGAATTGTTTTCTTGCTGAAGTTTTTAGATACACAAGACACTGTCATGTGGTTTCTGGTTTTCTAAGAGTTTTGTCGTTGTTGTTGTTGTTGTTAAAATTGTAGGCTCAGCTTGCTATGATACACATACAAGAGCAGAGAGCTTAGCTTGATCAAAGACCAGCTGGTTGACTTGTGTCTATTCAGTCTCAAAATGAAGGAGGTTGGAGTGAAGGAAAACAAATAAAGGCCATACCAGCCATGATTTCTTTATTGCATCCTCCACAGACATCACTAGTCAATCACATCGTAATTTCCTAAAGAGTGCACATGTAGCCTCAACAGGCTTAGCCAACACATCAGAACACATACATCCACTAGGCTTTGCCAGTCCTTAACAATATGATAAAGAATGTCTCTGCAAATTTCAAACTTCTGTGGTCCTAGGACCTACCAAACAATAATAACCTCTATGAGGACCCCAAGACACTGTTAAAAGTACATTCAGATTAACCAAAGGAAACAATTAATTTCCATAGTCCTTTATCGCATTCTCAAACTTTGTCAATGGCTAATTCACACATGGTCCTCATGTAACACAACTCTTCATAGTGACACATTTTGTTTCCAGGATAAAATGTAAAATATGCATAGGGACAAATATTAAGTATCCCCATATTAATATAAGTACCCCAAATCTGAAGTCCTTCTGTGCCTTCACTAATAGCAGTAAAATGAATTTCTAAAAAAAACCATAGTGCTTAACCAGTAGGCATGTAATAGATAGCTTTAATCAAGGAGTGAGTTTAGGGAAATCAGGAGGGAAAATTGTATCTTCACATCAAAATGGCCCTGGACAAGCATCTGTATCTAAATGTTAAAAATAGCACGCTGAATGTCTGTTTATGTGGTATTACAGTTAATATAGTATTATTCAGTGGATGACTGTAGGTGAAAAGTATGTTGCTTTCTTTTCTATCCCAATACTGGGACTCAAAGTCAAGATCCCACATTCTTGCTTGGCTTTTACGCTGAAAGCCGACTCTGTACCAGCACCATGCTTCCATCTCACACTTTGAACTGGTTAATGGGAGATAAAGATTTTTCCTTCAGTTGCCTTCAAATTATCTCAGCTTCCTGCCTAGGTAGGGAAGCTAGCATAGCTACTAGTGCCCAGTAATATCTGTGGCATTCAGATGTACGCATGCATGTATATACTATGCAAGTTTGTATGCATATGTATATACCTATACACAATTTAGATGCATACACTTCTGGAAAGTTATTTATTTTATTGTTTATTACTATCTTAATTCATTTTGTTGCCAGTCCTGGGGAATGGATTCAGGGCCTGAGCACCGTCCCTGGCTTCTTTTTGCTCAAGGTTAGCACTCTACCACTTGAGTCACAGTGCCACGTCTGGTTTTTGGTGGTTCATTGGAGATAAGAGTACCATGGACTTTCCTTGCCTGGGCTGGCTTTGAACCATGATCCTCAGATCTCAGCCTCCTGAGTAGTAGGATTAAAGGTGTGACCTACCAGCACCCAGCTTTTATTGCTTAATTTACATTTAATTTTATTTTTGAAGTGCTGGGAATTGAGCCCAGGGTATTACACATGTAGGAAAGTGCATCACCACTGAGCTACATCTCCAAGGCCCCAATGGAATTATTTGAAGATCAGTGTCAAATGCTGATCACCTCAGGCCAAAGAGCCCCAGGAATCCCCTCACAGGAGGCCTCTGCCTGCCTGTCAACATATCCACAGCTTCTGGGAATTCCAATGTGGCCATCTTTGGGGAGACCATCACTCTACCTACCATGGTATAATTAGTGGAGGTTTTCAGGAGAGCCTATTTTTTTTCATACCCAACAATAGGTGTGTGGAAGAATTTAAAGCTTCACAATAATACAAAATACTATGTAGAGCCCAAGGGTCCTTGGAAATTACCTGGATAAACCTCTCACTTTGTAAAGGAAGCGAGGGTCCAGCCAGGGGCGTAGCTGTTCAAGATTGCATAGTCAATTGGTAAAGAATATACTCTTTTGGTACACAGCTGAATTTCCCTATCACTCCTGGTGGCTTTTCTGACTAGATTCCTGCTACAGAGGTGACCATTTTTATACTAAGGAAGTGGTTTTTGTCTTGTAAAAACCATTGCTATCCCAGAGAAGAACAGTTTTGATGGAGAAGAGAACTTGGTTAAAAGGTGGGTAGGTGCAATTTCAAGATGGTTTGCCCTTTTACAGAAGAGTCATTTTTTAAATCCCAAGTGACAACATTACTCCATTACCGAAGGGTGCTGGTATTTCAATAAAGGTCACATGAAATTGGGGTTGGGGATATGATATTTTGTGTCAGAAAGTTAAGAATAAATGCAAAGAATCTTTGAACGGGGGAAGCTTTACTGTTCGGCCTTCTACTCTTGGATAGTCTTTATTGAAGATCCCATGAAAGGGTTTAGGGTTCAGAGGAGAGGGAGGGAGACAGTAGAGTGGGAAAAATCACCAATTGGAGCTCTGCACTAAATACTATCAGGATTTTACTATCTGCATTTTATTTGGGGGAAGGGGGTACTTTCTCAAATTTTCGATGGACTCATCCCTCGTAACAAACATTTAGTGATGCAGAAACTAACCCCTTAAGTCCAGTGAAGTGTACCCAATTCAAAACATGCCCAATGTCAAATTCAAACCCATGTTCAGGTTGGTTTTTCCCAACTCTCTACCACTTTGTCAAATATATCCTTCCCATGAGAAGAGTATACGTGTCAGGAAAGAGTGCTGGTCACAACTCAAAGCATACATGCCATGCCACTGAAGGAATGTTTGCTATCACATGCCCGAGTTGGATTGCAGGGGGGCAGCTCCCAGGCCTTGGTTACCCCGCAGTGAAAACCACAAAGCTTAGCCAGTTAGGAAGCTCCCGATGGCAGGGCTTAAATCAGTTATCTAAAGGTCACTTAATAAACCGGCAAAATCTGACAAATATTAAAATGCGAATCTCCCAGCTGTTCTGAGTTGATGTTTGATTCGGAGAGGCACTGGTCCACTGCTAAAGACCCCAGCCTTTATACGAAGGCTTTTCACCATGAATCGCACACCGCTGAATAATGGATGAATCCTCTGAGAATGCTCACTTTTAGCAGCTTGACCTGAATCCCTACAGCTTCAAAAAGTACTAAAGACCCACATACCAATCAATTTCACTGAATTCCTCAAATGAATGTCAGCTTACATCAGAGAGATTTTTCTCATTTGTATCTGTTCCTGTAAGTGCTAATTATTATTTAAAAGCATGGGTTTTTGGGGGGAGCTGTATTGGGAATGAAAGTCAGGGCTTGTACTTGGTAGGTAAGCACTCTATCACTTGAACCATGCGTCAGCCCTCTTTGCCTTTGTTATTTTTCAGAGAGCCCTGGATGGCCTGGATATCTCTATCCTCCTGTTTTTTTGCTTTCTAAAATAAAGCCAGGGAGCAGGGGTATGGACCAAGTAAGGAGACATTGTAATAAATAATTTAAAAAGTGAAGCGCTGAAGGCCAAGGGAAACCTATTTCAGCTTAGTGAAGAAGAAAACCTTGATTATTCTCCTCACAAGGATGCATGTGAATTCTGGCGCCTGTGTTTATCATCGAATTCTGGCAAGCAGTTTTGTTTTTTTTATCCACCTCATCTGTAACTGCGCTTCCTTTCTTTTATCATAAATATTTTAGAAGGAGGCACTTCATTCATACTTTGCAGCCTCAGAAATCCTGTTTTGATCACTGAAGATCATGAGAAATTGTGACCTCGGTACTTTTCAAATGTGAGATTTGAGCCAGGTGTATAATGACCGATTAGCCACAAGATGGCGTGGTTGATATGTCTAGAGAGTGTGGGGAACCCAGAGGTAGTCAGGATTGCTTAGGCTCTCTCCCCCTCCCTTCCCATCCCTTTCTTCCCCGTCCCTCCTCCCTCCCCACCTCTCATATTCCCCCTTTTCCCCTTTCTCCTTTCTTCTCTTCCCCTCCCCTCTCTTCCTCTCTTGTCTTCCTCCTCTGCTTTCTTCTCCTTTCCCTTCTTACTGCCCCTTTCTCTTTCTCCTCTCCTCTCTTCTTGTCTCTCCTCATCCTCCTCCCTTCCTTCTCTTTCCCTCTCTCCTTTCCCTTCTCTCTTCTCTCCCCTCCCATTCCATTTCTGATCTTCTCTCTTCTCTTCCTTCCCCTCCTATCCTTTGTCCTCTTCATCTCCTCTCCCCTTCCCTCTTCCCTCTTCTTCTCCTTTTCCTTCTCTCTCCCTTTATTCTCTCCATTTCCCCCTCCTCCTCTGTTTGTGTCTCCCATTCTACTTAATTAAGAAAATGAAAGCATATGAGAAAAGAAAAGCATTGAAAAGTCTTCAACCAAATTTTCCAAAAAGAGCCACCTGCTTGTCTATGAAAGCTAATGGTATCGGGAGCGTGGGCCCTTCTGGGTAGTCTCAATCTACATGACGGTGCCAATGATTTGAATTTTCCATCCCAAAGTACATTTGCCACTAAGCAAAGGCTTATTCCCTCTCACCATGACTAAAATAATTACTTTTTGAAAAATCAAACAACAACAGGAAGTGTGCATATTGTTTGGTGCATCCTATTGGATGTGGTCAGGACAGGATGACAATCTTCTACCTTTTTCCTCCTTCGTCACGCAAGCGCCACGCTGTGGAGCCTGCCCTCACCTGCCCCTCTCTACAGCCTTTGGATTGAAGAAAACAAAATCCCCACTCTTCCTCTATGTAGTCACAATGGTTACTTCTCTTTGCCACTATGAACCATTTTCTTGTTTATTGCCATTTCTGTAGATAAATTCCAAGAGCCTCATTGGGCTGGCTTTAGCAGTGGGCAGGAGAAGGTTCACATTGTAGTTCTCTCAGTGTTTCTACATGGCTTTCCCTTTGCGTGTGTAGCTTCACCACACTCCCCACCAACCCCTACTCCTTCCCTGGCCTCCTAAACCTCACTTAGCACGGTTGATCATTATTTTGTTTCTTGTTTCTTAAAAAAAAATTATTGTTAAGGTGATGTACAGAGGGGTTATGTACATAAGGTAGTGAGTACATTTCTTGTCCGATTTGTTACCTTCTCCCTCATTTTCTCCCCCCCGCCAATCCCCTGCTCCAGGTGTACGGTTGGTTTACAACATATTGTCTTTTAAGTATTGTTGTTGCATTGGTTCACCTTTTACCCTTTGTCTCACCATTTGGATGTTCCCCTTCCCTTCCTGGATTCGGACAAACATATACACAATACCAAGGGTACCAAAATCAAATACAGAGGTTAAATCATAGGGAAGATAAACAAAAGGAAAAAGAAATAATTTCACATAGTGCATTAGAAATAACAACAAAGATAAACTGCTTGTTTCCATAACTTGGAGTTATGCAATAGACAAAGGTCTCATATCTAAATTATACCTAGAACTAAAAAAATTAAGTTCCCCCCAAAATAATCCTCAAAGAAACAACTGCCCCATTAATAAGTGGGCTAAAGAGTTAAAGAGAGACTTCTCAGAAGAGGAAATGAGAGTGGCCAAGAGGCACATGAAGAAGTGCTCAACATCACTGGCCATAAAAGAAATGCAAATCAAAACAACACTGAGATTCCACCTCACCCTAGTGAGAATGGCCATTATCAAGAAAACTAATAACAACAGATGCTGGCAGGGATGTGGCCAAAAGGGAACCCTACTACACTGTTGGTGGGAGTGTAAACTTGTTCAACCACTCTGAAAAGCAGTTTGGAGGTTCCTCAAAAGGCTAAACTTAGAGCTCCCCTATGACCCAGCAACCCTACTCTTGGGCATTTACCCAAAGGATCACAAACATAACCATAAAAAGCCACCAGCACAACCATGTTCATTATAGCACAATTTACCATCATTAAAATATGGAACCAACCCAGATACCCCACAGTAGATGAATGGATCAAGAAACTGTGGTGTATATACACAATAGAATTGATCATTATTTTCTAAAATTCTTACCTTAGCTTTCAAAGCACTTTCATTTTTATGAAGTTACAAAGATTTCTCATGGCGATTCTCCCTGGATATATTTTGCAAACAGTTTGATTTCATTCTGCCCTGGTATTAGAGTGAGGAACTCATCATCCTATTTTGCTAACTAATTCTCCCCACCATATGAGACCACAGTGAAAGGAAAGCCAGGTAGATTTGCTTGGTTTCTATCAGGCTTCTTGATTTAAACTGAAAAACAGCCCCTCCTTCTGTTTTGGCATGGTGGAGCCTACCTGACTGGCATACATTGTGGAATCTGGGCCACATAGTCCTGACTTCTACACATTGACTCTGTGACCTTGGAGATGACCTCCTTGGGCCTCTGAGTCCTTGGCAAAATGAGGTTCTTGGATCCATGCCCTTGGAGACCTCTTCTGGTTCTAACGTTTTATAATTCTGTACCTCAGCGGTTCCCTACTTCATACAACCATTCCCAATATAGATGCTTCTTGATTCTTAACTCACTGTGTGCAGGGCTGTTCTGACAAAAAAGGGAAGTGGTAAAGGGAAGAGTAGGGAAGGGAAGGAGGGAGGGCAGTAAGGTGGAAGGTGGGGCTCATCCCCACTTTACCCTCTCTCCCCAAATTCTGTCATTCCTGTAGAAGCTGCTTAGGAACAAGAAAATCAGGAATAACACAACACCGGGATAGGTGACCTAATGTTGACTTTCAAAAGTCATGTTTTGAATCCTCTTTGGAACAAGAAAGGGAATAAATAAGTGACATACAGAGTGATGTGAAAAATTATCATTTAACCTTCAAAGGACATAGAGGCCTCCTTGTGACATTTCTCGTTGACAATGAGTAAGTGAAAGCCAGAGGTTGCCAAGTACACGGAGGAGGATCTGTCCTTGCTTCTCCACGCATCTGAACTGCTTCTTTTCATGCTTGCACCTGCGTCAGTGCTATCTCCAAGTCTAGAAACACTGGGGTTATCAGGCTCATTCCCCTAGAGTATCCCATTCCCCAGGTTCAAGGCGAGTCAAAGTTCTACCCACTTCCTAGATGGAGCTGATCTCCATTCCAGGACCACAGCTCCTTGGGGATCCCTGACCCCCAAACACCACTGTTCACATATCACTATTCACATTCTTGTTCCCTGAGAATGGCTTAGCTGGAGAACACTGCCCCCAACCTCCAAATCTTCAGCAGGCCCTGTGTTTGTGCTTGTGTGAGTGTTTGTGTATATGTGAATGTATGTGTGTGTGTGTGTGTGTGTGTGTGTGTGTGTGTGTTTCATGGTAAGAAAGATTTTACAGATGTGATTCAATTAAGTATTGAAGTGGGGAGATTAGGTCTGGCCAGCTCTATCTGGGCCACGTGGTGTATGGTAGGGTCTTGCATCTTGTCTTCATGGTGGGGAGAGGTGAAGCCCCACCTCCCAGGTAGTGGGTATGAATGAATCCCTGGAGACAAGGGCAGGGACTGTTAGTCCAGTGTCTGGGACTCAAGTTTCCTGTGACCCTGCCCCCTGACCTGACTCTATTTAGGCCTGGACCAGCTGAGGTGCCATTATGCCATGCTATGTGTCTCTGTGTTCATGTCCTGTCCCCTGTCTCCTGTTTCTTCTCTAGTCACCATTGAGCTCTCCATTGACGCTGGATTGGTTTATTGGTATTATTATTGTTCTTTGTTTCCTCTCCAGCTTTCATGGCTCAGTTTCCTAACAGTGTTAAGTGTATTAGCTCACTGCTGGTCTTTGAGACAGGAGTCCATCATGCAGTTGCTGGACTTTTAATAAAGACTCCAAGATTCAGTCCTTCCAAATGTGGCTTCTCCATTTCCTCACCATATAACAGTGGGAATGATAATTCCCACTAAGGATTCCTTGGTGTGTCCAATCTAATCAAGGACCTTCATAAGGGAGAAGGAAGGAGTCAGTGAGAGCAAAAGATGTGGCAATCAAAGGAGAGATGAGTGGGAAGGGAGGAAGGGCCACAACCTATGGCAGGCAGCAAGTGTGAAGGTGGAAAGGGTTGGAAGGAATAATCTACTTTGTTGTTTCTGTCTGGCTTCTTTCCACTGAAAGACACAAGGGTCTGTAACTGAGAGGATTATGGGTCCAGGCCAGCCAGGCAAAGTTTGCAAGGCCCCATCTCAACAGAAGAAATTGGGCCTCATGGGCAATTTCATAGCACCTGCCGTGCCCCACTATGAGAGGAATCATGTAATAGGAGGGTTGCTATGCAGCCAATCACCCTAGCATAAAGTGAGACTAGATCTCAATAAACCACTGCTAGGACTAGAGACGTGGCTCAGTGGTAGTGCACCTGCCTTGTAGGCACAAAGCTCTGCGTTCCAACACTAGTACCACAAAACCACAAAAGCAAAACAAAACAAAAAGACCCAAACTACCTAACTTACGAAAGCATCTCATTGATAACACAGTACACAAAGTTTGCGGGTTGCTGCCTTTGAGTATGTGGCTGACTGAAATCTAGGGCTCACCATCCTTGTCCATTTTCTCTATGGAGTATGTAATGCATATAGCCAGGTTGGGAAATGGGCAGATTTCAAAATTCCAACTGTACAGTCTATTGAGTATTCCATTCTTCAAGACAAAAAAAATGGATAAAACTTAGCCATGCTAAACTGAGGACCCTCTGTATCTGCAAGAGGAGAGGCATGTTTTAAATCATCAAACTCAGGTAGCATATAGAAATCGTAAAGTGGGATGGGGGGACCCTAGAGGTAAATTCCAGAATCTTCTTAACAATGGAATTTGATACAAGTGAACAGATAGTGTGTAAGTGAGAGCAGAGGGCAGTACCAAGAATCAGTTGACCTGGAAATTTATTTCTAGTTCCACCTTGAGCTAGGTAGGTGACCTCAGAGAGTCTCTTTAATTTCCTGGGCTGTTTTATTACCGCCATGACATTAGAGATTGGTGTAGTTCAAGTTCCCAGGAACGTCTTAGAATATTCATCTCTGCAAAGAGTTGCCATTAAATCAGGGTTCCATTTTCAGGGAGTTTGGGAATGCTGTATCTGTGTATCTTTGGAGAGGGCCTATAGAAACGAAACCTGGGCTTTGTATAATCTAATGTACTTTGCAAATTTACTTGACTTAGGAATGAAATGAGGGAAAATGCAGTCTAGATTTCATTGTGTATGCTCTAAAACTGAGAAAAGTAAAAGAAGGGGTGAGTAGAGAAGGATGAGAATGTTGAAGGAGGTAGCAGTGATGGAGATGCACTGGATTCCTAAACTGCTCTGTTAAGTGGCAGCTCGTTTGAACAACTACTTCAAGATAATAAAAACTTGTCTGAAAGAATCTTTATTATTATTAATACTATGATTATAGTTTGGATTGTGTCAGTACTGGGGCTTGAAGTCAAGGCCTCATGCTGTGCCTTAGCTTTTTCCCTCAAGGCTGGTATCACAACTCCACGTGAGCCACAGCTCCCCTACTGGCTTTTTGCTGGTTCATTGGAGATAAGCATCTCGCTGACTTTTCCGCCTGGGCTGGCTTTGAACTATGATTCTCAGATCTCAGCTTCCTGAGCAGCTAGGATTACAGGTGTGAGCCACCAGCACCCACCTTTGAAAGAACATTTTCGAAAAGATGCATCTATTAACTTTGTGCGGAGCTTTTTGTCTCTTGCACACATTTAATGAGTCATAGCTTAGCTGAGATCTAGCCAGCCCGAGGGTCCACCCATGAAGGGCTTTATAAAGGCATAGGTTCATATTTTAGGATGTTTCTAATTAATTCATTTGCATTTTATTCATTCCACACCCTTCCTCCCCCCGCCCCCGTCCCCGTGGATAAAATTCTATTTTTCTCTCCTGCTAAGATAACTACCAACGAATTAGCAATGGAAAACGCATCCTCATTGCATTTCCTGAATTTGATTTTCCTAGGTCTTCTTTTTCTAGATTTAATGGTGCTCAACCCTTCCAAAGTGACCATTATGTGGCTAAAATATTGAAGTCTGGCAAGCGTAGAGCCTTATGGAAACATTAAGGCAACATAATTACCATACAATGGCAGCACCTCATTTGCATACTGTTGAAATGCATCTTGATGGGAGGGAAAAAAATAAAAACATTTTCCATAGGAAATATTTCCTCTGTCATGATTTCTTTCTTCTTTGTTTTCCTTATACTCACGGGTCCGATCGAAATGTTTTATTCTACAAATCTGAAATAAATCAAGGATTCAAAAAAATCTACTTCCGGTGAATGAGGCAAGCTTAATCTTTTATGGTACCTTGGGGGTAAGTTTGGGAACCCTGAAAAAATATAGATCCTTCTGGAGCAGTAAATTCTTTGAAAGAGCTCCTGGAAATGCTGTTTTCTTCTATACAACATCACATCTGTAAGCCGACATGGAGCAGTCCGCTTGCGAGTTGACTGTACCAGGTATTAAACAAAGGTATTAAGAGTCCTAAGGGTGAATTTGACTTCTATCTTTAAAACAGTCCGAATGGCAACATTCAAATTCCTCAGGCAAACCTGCATTTTTATCCCTCACAAGCTGAGAATGCTCAGGTGCCCTTTCCAGTGCTGAGCTTCAACATCTCTTTGTTAACTTTGCTAAAGCACCAATGGTGACAGCAAGTAGTTTCCTTTATTTAACTGTAGTCTGACCAAAGGATTACTGCCTGCTTAAAGACTTATAGAAAGGAGGCAGAGACTGTGTGTGTGTGTGTGTGTGTGTGAGAGAGAGAGAGAGAGAGACAGACAGACAGACAGAGAGACACAGAGAGAGAGACACACACACACACAGAGAGAGAAAGAGAGAGAGAGAGAGAGAGAGAGAGAGAGAGAGAGAGAGAGAGAGAGAGAGAGAGAGAGAGAGAGAGAGAGAGAGAGAATGCATAGCACTGGGTATCATACTGAGATCCACACTGAGATCCTTCTGCCAGGCCTTCTACTACTAAGCCGCCTGCCCAACTCTTTCAAAAAGGGTTTTGACAATACTAACAAACCACAAACCAGAGTCTATACAATTAAGAGAAACTTGAATCATTTGGAGAAATTTTGATATTAGAATATACCTGTAGTCTTTTAGAAGTTCCAAGAATTGAATTGTGCAAACATATAATGTATATCTGGAACAGGAAACTACAACTAATCCTATGATCAATGCAAAACTATAGGCTCTTAGGTTTAGGGTTTTTTTTAAGGTACTTAGTTGTGTGAATGTATTTGTTTTCTTTATTTTTTTAGGAGTATAAGCAGGAGCCTGTGGCTCACGGTATTCCTAGTTATTCTGGAAGCTGAAATATGAGGATTGCTGTTTGAAGTCAGCCCGAGCAGGCAAGGCAGTGAGAGTCTTTATCTCCAACTCACCAGCAAAAATCCAGAAGTGGAGCTGTGGTTCAAGAGGTAGAGCGTGAGCCTTGAGTGAAAAAGCTAAGGCCCTGTTTCAAGCTCTAGTTCTGGCACACATATGTACACAAACACACACATACCTTAAAATAAGAGACTAATATTTAAAACAAAGTTTAAAGCGGGAGACATCTACACTTGGCAGTCTAGATAGACTACTAAGTTTGATATCAAATGCCATATTTTTTACAGGGATGGCAGTAAATTAGATAGTGTATAGAGAAGACTGATGTTGGTGCAAGGGTTCTGGAAAGTGACAGTTTTCTGGTCCACTACCAATGTTCTATTCCATTTCTTTGTTTTAATCTGAGAGACATAGCCATGATGTATGACCCAGAAAGAAGAAAGCTCTGATCATTTTATCTAGATAGCAGGATTTCTGGATGCAGGCAAGTGAAATGGGAAGGGGATAGGATGAGGTTCTTCTTAAGTATTTCTTCAGCTTCTACTTTGATCAGAGGACCATGTTGACTCTTTAGATAATAAAGCACAAAAGACAAAGAGTCTGGGGGCTGGGAAGATGGCCTAGCGGTAGAGTGCTCGCCTCGTATACATGAAGCCCTGGGTTCGATTCCCCAGCACCACATATACAGAGAATGGCCAGAGGTGGCGCTGTGGCTCAAGTGGCAGAGTGCTAGCCTTGAGCAAGAAGAAGCCAGGGACGGTGCTCAGGCCCTGAGTTCAAGGCCCAGGACTGGCAAAAAAAAAAAAAAAAAAAAAGACAAAGAGTCTGTTCTCCAAGAACATAACCATCTTGTTGTGGACATATAAGCAACACCAGGGACTAAATCATCTGTCATTCTTCACTGTCTCCTTGTCCCTTCACAAAGCTAACTGCTAAAAATCACAAATTCAGTCTGCACAGAATCACCCTCCTCCTTGCCCTTCCTTCCTACATTATGACTACTTCAGATTGTACTCTTGCCCATATTGTTCCTCTCTCACTGAGTTTGAAATCTCCCAAATTTCCAGTGGTAATAACTTTCAACACTGGGTATTATTATTATTATTATTTTTTTGGCCAGTCCTGGGCCTTGGACTCAGGGCCTGAGCACTGTCCCTGGCTTCTTCCTGCTCAAGGCTAGCACTCTGCCACTTGAGCCACAGCGCCGCTTCTGGCCGTTTTCTGTATATGTGGTGCTGGGGAATCGAACCTAGGGCCTCGTGTATCCGAGGCAGGCACTCTTGCCACTAGGCTATATCCCCAGCCCGTATTATTATTTTTAATCAGTTACTCTCAACTGAATAATTTATTCTGGCTCCTACATTTACCTCAAAACAACCTAAAATCCAAGTATAGTCTTGAAATGATTGGTTCCAAATATTTTCTATCATTACCAAAGGATTTGCTCTGAGGTGTTATGTTATTTGGCACGCCTGGCCCTCTGCAAATGTTTTCTGATCTTTTCTTCTGACTGCAGTATCTTCCTCTCTACCTATTTAAACATCACCATACTTAAGTTCCCATTCAAATCCACCCCTCTCTCCCCCCCACCATCCCAGTAAATAGATCATAATTCTCTTCTCTGGCAGTAACCATGACCAACAACACTTATTTCTGTTATGACAATGTTCATGATATAGCTTGAAGTATATTTATCTATATGGAATAAAATCAAAAGAAAGGTAATTTTAGCTTTTAGACACACAACTAGCTGATGACAAATAAGAAACATCAGTAATCTATTTTAAACTTAGATACAGAAAGGTATTTTTGTGCCATTCTGTTCAATGAAAACAAGCCCCAAGTTGAGATTCTGCTAGAATCCTAATCAGATTTTTGATTTGAGGGTATGCTATAATGTGACTATATAAGTTTAAACACTAGTCCCACAGTTTACTGAAAAGACCCCTCATTCGCCTTCACTACTGAAGTGGGCACATGGCTTAAACTAGACAAGGCATAGCATGCTCAGTCACCTAATTTAATTTCCCTCTTCCTATGCAAATGGAAAGCCAGAAGCAAGTCAACTCCGAATGGTGCTCAACCTAACAACCGTCACCCATAATAATCCACCGTGCTGGACTTTCTAAGAAAGACACCTCGCTCTTGGACAGGTCCTAAATCTTTCTTGGGGACCTCATAAAGAAAGCTGAGCAAGCTGCTCTTTTTCTTTTCCATGCTAGTTTCAGTTATCTATCCAGGTAGAATACAACTTTTAAGTTTTGGAGCAAAAGCCTCCTAGACCCATACTCAGGGTAGTTTGGGCACTTGATAGCTGTCTGATGAATAAGGAACTAAACAAATCAATTGTGAAGATGTCACAGTTAGACATTCCTTTTGAAATGGAAAAATTCCTTGAAAACCGCCCCATCTAGAGTCCACAAAACCTACCTTGGACATCTATACAATAGTTTCTCCGAGAGGATCTCAGCTGTGCCCACAGGCAACAGCAAAACTAACTTCTGCCTTCTTCCCCATCTCTACCACTCACGAGGCCCACATATCTAGTTTCTGGGCTTGACATTTAAATGAAAGTGAAGGAGCCCCATCTTCCTCATTCTCAACCTAATGGCCCAAATACTTATCTACAGGAGCTGGGGGGTCTAACCCAGGTGGACTCTGGTTTCTGCATTCCACTCACGCTCTCTTCTCTGCTCTAAGATACACGATGCATCACGTAAAACTGATTCATGTTAACCACAGCAAATGTGGCACAGCTGATGGCTGTTTCCTTATTTACCAACCTGTGGATCAACCATTTATCATTCAGAGGCTCAAAGTGGGCTGTGTTGCAAATGAGATGAAATCACCCAAGCCATATTTCAGTTGAGAAGAAGAGATTGTCAACTCATTGAAAATGTATGAAAATAAATCCACCTGATATATATTTTTTGATCTGTTCCAGCGGGACATGATAAAAATGTCTCTGGGTAAATTTTATTGCTGATGAAAAGCAGAGGCTGACAGCCAAGGGGCAGGTTTGCAGAATACAAGGCCCACAGGTTATGTCTCCTTTCCACTGCAAACAACTCCTCTGTTTTTCTCTGATCTGTACAGAGAATTATAGTGTAAAAGTTGAAAGGGATCTGATATACCCTTTGCTAGGATTTTGAGCCTGAAACCTACAAACTTTCAAAGCAATCTAGGAGCCCCTCCCAATACAAAACATTAAAGGATCATGGCACAGTACACACACCATAAAATATAACACCTAAGTGATTTGTTTTCTTAGACTTCTCTGAGACAGGGTATTAGTTATGTAACCAAGGCTGGTCTTGAAATTATGATCCTCCTTCCTTAGTCTCTGGAGTGCTGCGAATATGGACATGTTACTACCATACACACATCTCAGCTTGATTATTTGGGGTGTGTGTGTGTGTGTGTGTGTGTGTGTGTGTGTGTGTGTGTGTGTGTGTGTGTGTGTGTGTCTTGGTCCTGATGCTTGAATTCAGGGTCTGTGAACTGTTCCTGGACTCTTTTACATAAGGATAGTGTTCTCCCACTTGAGCCACAGCACCACTTCTGGCTTTTGGTGGTCAATTGGAGATATGAGTCTTACAGACTTTCTGGCCTGAGCTGGCTTCTAACCATGATCCTCTAATCTCAAGCCTCCTAAGTAGCTAAGGATTACAGGCATGAGCCATTTGCACTCAGCTTCACCTTAACTATTTGTAAGCATGCAGTTATAGTGTTAAGTATATTCTGTTGTACAACAAATCTCTAGGCATTTGCATTGTGGAGTCTAACCTACATCTATGATCCTTCACAAAGCAGAGGCACAGCTGGAAGAGTTTTAGAACAAGGCCGCTTCCTATGTCTTTGAAGTCACTTATAAACCACTGTGTAGGCAGTCTATAAGATCAGTCTTGAGCTCCACATCACAGATTTGGAGTTGTATTGAATTCGGTTACCAATGTAATATGGTTGTCGTAGACACTGGTCTACTGGACCAGTTGTAAAGGGAATGGATGTGTTGCCATGGGAACTGATTGATGGGAGGCAGGTTAACTCTATGTCCCCCCTCTCTTCTGCAGATACCCGCTCACTCTTTCCCATATTCATCTCAGAGGAAGCCACCTGCCATGTTACGATGGAGCACGATGCCCTTACCAGCTCCAGCCATATGAATTTTTCTGCTCCCAGAACCAGGACCTTCATAAGCCTCTTTTCATAAGTCATTCAGTCTCAAGTAGTCTGTTATAGCTACAGAAAAGGCACCATAGCCACAAAACTCTATGAAGGAGAATCTAGGTGTGATTGCTCTTGCCCTCAGCTATGCCCAACCCAGCTCTTCCTTCTCAAGACCTCTCCAGCTGCCTTAGACATCTAGTAATGGAAATCTCAAGCAGAGACACCCCTGGAAGAGGATAATTGAATTCTAACAAGATGGCTGAAAATAGACAAGCAATCACCCAAATCTATTCTTTACAGATAACAGGCATAGCGGCTACAGACTGGAGGTGAAGAAAGATCCAAAATCATAAGCAAGTTTCCCAGTGAGAATTATTTCCATGAGACTGAGGCTGGGTTGGAAGGGGGAGGGAGGAAGTCCGCACTTTAGAATCGATGTTCTTCCTTTCCCCCATCTTCTCTAATATTAAAATGCCAATGATCCTAGTTCTAATGTATTCTGAGATCCCATCAGAATGGTATGTGTGCAAGCACACACACACACACACACACACACACACACACTCACACAATGAAATCAAGGGGGTGAAGTGGCAATCTCATCAGAGATTTTATTATCCATTCCGTCACACAGATCACCTACTGCACATTCTCTGGTGACCACACCGGGACATGACTGCACACAGAAGCTTCATTCTGGCTGAGATGCCATTGATGAGCATAGGAGCCATTCAGGGGCAGGTGGTAGCAAGGCTGTAGAGGAAGCTCTCATCCACACACCTCCGGTCAGCTTCTGATGCCCTTCTGTACTTCATGGTCCTTCCTTCTCCAGGCTATCATCTGTGGATGTGTTACTGCTCTTATCTTCCATGAGCTTCCTGTTTCCTTCACTTCCAACCCTCGCTCTGCCTCTCATCATCTCCTATTTACCCAGCATCTAATGCTCATTGGAGGTTGGGGTCCACTAACCATGAACCCGATTGTGGTTATAACAAACATGACAAGACCAGTCTCTTGTCCCTGGGGGGAAGAGCTAGCATATAGGAAAGCCAGAGACTGGTTAGTGCGAGGAAACAGGGAGAAGCTAACAGGAACCTCACGATACCTACCATTTCTGAAATATATACTCCACATCATGTATAGAACTAAGCATAGGGCACAGAAGATTTCTTCTCATCTTTATTAAGCCTATGATGAGTAATCCCCTTTGATAAATTGGAGAAAGCAAGGCCAAAGTAAGTTACGTACAACTTATTGTATAACGTACCCTTAAGCTAATATGCCCTTATTTAAAGCCCCCACAATTTGTTAGTGCAAATAAGAAGTTGATGCCAGGCTCTTTACCTCTAAGGCTTTAGGTTCATAGAAGAAGTGGTTTGTTTAAAAATGAGATGTAAAGGCCAGGTGTTGACTGGGTCTTGAATCCAGAGGAGTTTCGCATTTCCTACCTAATGGTTGAGGGTGGGGATGAGAAATCTTAAACAAGGCATAAATATGCTCTCTCCTGGTTTCCTGGTTCTGCCAGGCACCAGTGGCTCACGCCTGTAATCCTGGCTACTCAGGAGGCTCAGATGTGAGGATCACAGTTCAAAGCCAGCTCAGGCTGGGAAGCCCATAAGAGTCTTATCTCCAATTAGCTACCAAAAAGTTGGAAGGGGAGCTATGGCTCAAGAGCACTAGTCTTAAGCAGAAAAAGCTCAGAGACAGCACAACATCCCTGAATTTAGGACCAGCACCAAAATAAAACAACAAAAAAAGAAAAATAAATCCTTGTTCTACCTGAGCATAAACAAACACATACACAAAAATTTAACCCATTCACCAAAGGCAATTTTCTCCTGTCCCTCTCAGTATTACAGATCACTCAAGATAAAGATGTCTTCCATCATTGCTGTTCCATTTCTTTTCTCTTCCACCCCTTCTTCTGAGTGCATTCATTACAGGATGTCATAAATGAAACAAGGATGTTTTAATGCTACTAGCACAAAGAAGATTCTAGAAATCAATTTTAAATCTATATTGGCCATTCAAGATTTCTATGGTAGGTGCTTCTATTCTTCCTAGTGAATGATTTAGTAATGAAAAAACATCCTGACTCAGAAATTGTGGGCTGATTATCATTTTCATAGTTATATGATAAACACATCCTTGAATTGAGATGTTTAATTTTTTCCCCTAAGACTCCCCAGAAGTTTCATTTTCCTTTAAAAATTTTGCTTATTACTTATTCATTAACTAGATTTATCCTGAAGTAGATAATATCATCTCTCTTGAGCACAAGTTTCATTACCTTTCTTTGAGGTTAATAGCTGAAGGTCAAATATAAACCTGCCAAAGAGCTTTTAACTTACCAGGGATGGCTGTTGTCCTGGTGATTATTGGCTGCATTTAAAATGATTTCACCACGACCTTGATTAGAGATTTGACCCTTGAGATCCTCAGCGTAGCCCTGCAAGGTAGAATGTTAAATAAACATCCACTAGGGAATTAGGACCTGTTATAATCTATTTCACACAACTCCTACAGTGATAGCAAAAGGGAATTAGACTCATGATAACACAGGCATGCATTTCTATGTAAGCGTACATGAGCTTAGGAAGGCATCACCATTCCTCATGGTATTCATAGCGAGGGCAAAAAAGGAGAAAAAGAACTTGAAAATGTGCGTGTGTGTGTGTGTGCGTGTGTGTGTGTGTGTGTGTGTGTGTGTGTGTGTGTGTGTAGGGGATCAAGACTAGGGCCTTGAACATGCTAAGCTCCATCACTAAGCCCCATCACTGAGCTTTACAAGCCCAGCCTTCCAGAATGATATTTTAAATTGTTATTATAAAAGTGGTATATAGAGGGGTTCCCTTTCCAATTGAGCGAGGTAAATTTGAGGGGTTGTATGGGAAACATGGAGCAGAAGAATGATGGGAGACGTGAAAGGGGAGATACTGATCGTGATGGATTTTACTCACAACCTGATAGGCTGAATCATGGAGACCTCTTTGTACAATTACTTAACAATAATAAAGCAAATTAAAAAGCAATAATACGTGGGCTGGGGATATGGCCTAGTGGCAAGAGTGCCTGCCTCGGATACACGAGGCCCTAGGTTCGATTCCCCAGCACCACATATACAGAAAACCGCCAGAAGTGGCGCTGTGGCTAAAGTGGCAGAGTGCTAGCCTTGAGCGAGAAGAAGCCAGGGACAGTGCTCAGGCCCTGAGTCCAAGGCCCAGGACTGGCAAAAAAAAAAAAAAAAAGCAATAATACGTAAACAGAACTGCTCAGTTGCTGTCAGCAGAGATGGAGCAAGTAGGCAGCTAACCACTGGGACCCCCTCTACATTAAAAGTTAAGATGGAAACTACTTTCTAAGCCAATTATTTGCCTAAAACAAGCAGGAAAGCACAACCAACAGATGAATCATCTAATGAGAATCGTCACTGATAATATAAATGTGATCAGAGAGGGGCCATGCCTGTAGACCTATGGAGGAGGAGGGGCCATCTCACCTCTGGTAATTTTGGCTAGGATACAGCATTGTTCGTTATTGACAATACGGGCTGGACCACTCCTTCATCGAGAGGCTGTCCTGGTATCGTTAGCAACATCCCTTCCACTAGATAATAGTAACACAGTTCCAAACTCACAGGCTGCAGAAAAAAAAATCATGACAATGAATTCCTGTCCAGTTGCTGCCACCACTGAGTGTCCTCGGGTGTAAAATTCTCCTTACCTGAGTATAGCTGCGAATAAGACCACTACTCAAGAGGCATAGTTACCTTTTTTTTCCAGTGATTTATAAGAATTCCTGTATTATTATTATTATTATTATTTTATTTTTTTTTTTTTGGCCAGTCCTGGGGCTTGGACTCAGGGCCTGAGCACTGTCCCTGGCTTCTTTTTGCTCAAGGCTAGCACTCTGCCACCTGAGCCACAGCACCACTTCTGGCCATTTTCTGTATATGTGGTGCTGGGGAATTGAACCCGAGGCCTCATGTATACAAGGCAAGCACTCTTGTCACTAGGCCATATCCCCAGCCCCTGTATTATGTTTTAGTGGAGAACTTCCCAAATGTTGATTATTCAAGTGCCATTTTCAAATATTTGCTCACTGAAGATATTTGAGATGAGGTTGATGATCTCTCTTGGGCTAGACTTGAACTTGAGATCTTCCTGCTTCTCTCTTCTGAATGCAGTATGGTTATAAACATGTCATCCCACTCAATGTATACTTAATATATATATTTTTTTGCCAGTCCCAGCGCTTGAACTCAGGGCCTGAGCACTGTCCCTGGCTTTTTTGCTCAAGGCTAGCACTCTACCACGAGCCATAGCTCCACCCCTGGCCTTTTCTGTTTATGTGGCGCTGAGGAATCAAACCCAGGGCTTCATGCATGCTAGGCAAGTACTCTTCCACTAGGCCACATTCCCAGCCTGTATATTTACTTTTATTTCCAGGATATAACCTACCTAGAATTTCCACAATTAATATGTTTCGTATTTAGCTTACATTGGCAGGATATAATGATTCTAATTCAAATGTGTGTCCCTGGCTCATTTCAAATTAGAAGCTCCCAGTCCATTAATGGAAGAGGATTTTATTTGGGTAACTAAGTGTTGCATTCAATACTGATTTCTTCTCGAGTTAAGAGAGGTTCTGACTCAAAGTCTCAAAGCCCCTTGAAAGCTGAATAAACAAATTTTAGACCAGAGAAGCAAACATCTCATAGGAATACAGACTTCATTAAACCTACTCTATGATTTCAATCAGACACTATAATTCCTTTTAGCACTGGCCTTGTGGGCTGGCATATATTTTCATGTTTGTTTGTGTGTTTTTTTCAAAACTACATGAAAGGAAAGCTTCTAAAATTCCAACTGGCTGCAAAGATGACACAGGCTTAAAATCTATAACCTCACTGTACTATTTTATTTCCTTTAGGAATGCCTAGGTTTTTCCTTTCCTCCCCAGTATGTTTTACTTTCCTGAGATACTGGAAGTTAACTTAGAGGCAATTTTGCATTCAAGTTTAGTTTTTCTATTGTTCAAGCCCAGAGAAGAAACACGGTGATACTCTAAATCCTATCTAAAACAAATTACAAAAGGAGAAAAAAATGATTGCTTCTAGAAGGAAGAGAGAGGTTTTGCAATGAGGTAATAAATAATCAGAAAACTTGTGCTGATTTTATAAGCCTGGATAAGGGTTTAAATTTGCCTTTGTGCTTTGAGGCAAAGTTTCAGTCTTCTAATTTCTTTTTGTGTTCAATATCCAGTAAAGCTGGCTGTCCTTATCCTTTGGTTCTACCTCCATAACTTTGGCCAACTGTGGAGGAAAATATTTGAGAAATAAAATTTTGGTTTACTGAACATGTGCAGATCTTTTGTTCCTTGTCATACTTGTCCTTAGGAAAACAGCGTAACAACTATTTAGTTTTAGATTTGCGTAGAATTCACATTATATTAGGTATAAGTAATCTAGAAAAGATTTAAGATATATAGGGGCTGGTAAATAGCTTACATATAAATGTTACTCAATCTTTTATAAGGGATCTGGGCCCTGTGGATAGCACAGAAGTTTGGTATATCCACAGAGAACTCACATTATATTAGGTGTATGTAATCTAGAAAGGAAGATATACAGGGGGTTGTACATAGGTCACATGCAAATATTACTGTACCTTATAGAAGGGACCCTTTAATAGCCCCTATGGATTACATAGATTTTTGGTGTCCACAAATTATCTTAGGACCAATCCCATAAAGATAACAGGGCACAATTGTGGTTAGTTATAGCGAATAAAAAGGGTAATTAAATTCCTTCACTTGAATAATAACACCAACAGTGCTCTTACTTCAACAGGATAAATTAGTATCTTCTGAACATCACATGGTTCTATTATATTCAGAAATGATTCTATTTGCATTGAAAGTGAGTCTTTTTGCTGGTGCCATAACCTAGCCTGGCACATTGCATTCTGGGTTCTTCTAGGAAGTACTTCACATCGCCATCCAAGGTTTCGTAAAATAACCCAGCCCCTCTTTGTTGTTGAATCTAAAGATCTTCTCTAGGCCCTTACTCTCTTCCCTCTAGGTCTTTAGCAAACTCTAAAGTAGAAATTTATCTTTGTTAAGACACTACTCTCTTTTACTGTCTCCTTCCCTCTTCAACTTTCCTTTGCCCTCCTCACAGGATTATTACAATATTCAGACAATGGGAAAGAGATTGGTATGCATGTATGAACCTGGTATAACCTGGTTTCTCAGTTTCTCTCCTCTTCCCTCTGTCCCTTCCCATACTGTTGGGTGTGCTTCCCTAGAAAACCCTGATTTAATACATTCAGGAATCTGTGACTATTAATCTTATTTGGAAAAAAACCAAAATGTCTTTGAACAGATGATTAAGAATCTAGATATGCGGAAATTTCCTTGGATAATCTGAATGAGTACCTTAAATTCGAATCACAAATACCTTTATAGGAGACAGCCAGTAGAAGATAGATGAAGGGAAGAGAGATAGGAGTAGAAGAAGCTAAGACAGACACTAAAAGAGAAGATAATGAGAAGATGGAGGCTGAGATTAAAATAACATAGCCAAGGAATCCCAAGGAAATCCACACAGAAGCTGAAAGAAGCAAGAGATGAATCCTCCCCAGAGCCTCCAAGGAAATGAGGTACTAGGACGGGATGATTCAGGACTTCTGGTTTGCATAGCTATGTTTTATTAATTTCAATGTTAATGTCTTAAAGCAGCCATAGGAAAGAAATACTGTAAATGTATAGGAAATTTCTGTTATTATTAAGTATCTTCTCACTTAGTGGCCATCATAAAACCTGTAAGTGTAGAACCCAGAAGAAAGCAAGTAAAATTTCTGAGCATCCATATGAATGTCCATCTCTTTATGCATTATTACTCCACAGGTGCTCAATTTACAGGGTCTCTCTAAGCTGAATTAAGGCTTATTATAAATACTAATGGACAAAATTCTCTCTCCATTAATTTCAAATTACTTTAAGGAAGTATGTGGTAGAACTTACTTTTGAGCTACTAAATGAAGTCCTGTCCCCACCTGCAATGTTTTTAAGAAGTAATCAGGATCACTATGAGTTTTCCTATAAGAGTTGGATACCAGTGGCTCATGCCTGTTATCCTAGCTACTCAGGAGGCTGAGATGATGATTGAGGTTCAAAGCCCATCCCGGCAGAAAGTCCCCATAAGACTCTGATCTCCAGTTAATCACTCAAACACTGGAAGTAGAGCTGTGATTCAAAGAGGTAAGAGAGAAAGAGGGAGAGGGAAAAGGAGAGAGAGAGAAAGAGATTGAGAAGCGGGGGGGGGGGGGCCCAAAAGGTAAGTCAGGAATACCATAGTACTCAGAGTAAAAGTAATCAAGCCTTTTACTTCTAGGTGGCCAAAGGAGAAAGTATCAATCCCGAAAGTGTAGAGTTAGGGCCTGAGTTGGACCCAAAGTTATCCCTACAGCCTGATATTATCCTGGCTCTGGTATTGGTTTCAACCTGGGCACAATATTTCTGATCAAACCACCCAGGCCAGCTACTGTAGCTGTGTCACCTCTGCTCACTAAACCCTCTGGTATGAGGACAGGCTAAGCGTCTCCCATCATCTGTACCACGTTTGTTAGTTTGCTCCCAGACTATTATTCTCTTACTAAACTCCTGGTTTTTGTTTTGTTTCATTTTGATTTTGTTGGTCGTGGGCCTTGAACATGGGGCTTGGGTGCTATAGCGCTCCATACTCTTTTTCTTAATACGAATATAGTAGTAGATGGTCAAGATAGGGCATCAACCTCCATCCTTTCTCCCCTAAGCTCTTCCTCTTGCGTCTGTTCAGGGAGGCAGGACTCTTCCTACCCCAGGAGTACAAGAAGACTGCACTGTTTGCTTAACAGCCTATTAAAGTCAAAACAAGAATGCTATGCCATGGAAATGGCTTCAAGTCCAACTCCCTAAAAGGGATCTTCAGATACTTACTTCAGTTCAGGGGTCAAGGTATGAGGCATCGGTGTCCAGTTACAATGGCATGGGGGTAGGCCAGGCTGGCGGCAGCTTGGACAAGAACTCTGAGAAAGTGGGCAGAGAAGAAATATTCTGGGTGCTCCGCCCTATTTTCTATATGAGCCTGGGAATCAAAAATTTCTGGCTCAGTCAGAGGAGTATGGGTGGGTGGAGGGGGTGCCCCAGTTCTGTGAAGGGAAGGTAATGCCTGGGGATTTCTGCCATGTATAAGCTGAGAATGGGGTCTTCATAGAAGACACTGGAAAGGGCACTCCTCCAGCTATGGAGTCATCAGGTGGACATAATATTTCCTGTCTCCATTCTCTTTTAGATAACTGCCTATCTAATCACATGCCAGGTTCTTTTTAGCTCTTGTTTTCCCTACCCAGTGGTGGGTGAAACCTTACATTGGTCTCCTTTCCAATCTAGTGTTGGTCTCCTTCAAGCTGAGTCTCCTCACCAAAATGGCCAAAAGAGGGATCCAGCCTTGTCCCACAAAAGACTCAGAAACATCTTCTAAGAAAGGAAATAGAAATGAGCCGAGTCCTTCGGACCCATATGTGGGATGGGACTGTTCTCAGATAACTCCTCTATCTGTCTTCGTGTGTGTCCGTTTATGTCTCAATGCTTCTCGTCTTTACTAGAAACCATCCCCTAAGAAATAAATATGCCATTGCTCTCTTCCTTGTACAAATTCGGTGACTTCTTGAATCATCAGTCACAGAAAGTTGTTTCCCAAGGTCCATTTACGTAGAGAAGGTCAGTATTAGAAAATATCTTTTTCCCATTGTGATTCCCTTACACCACAACATGGTCATATAGATACCTACAATGCTCTCTGTGTGACTCCAACACATAGAATAAGTGTGTATCGATAAAAATAATTATGAGAAGATGCGAAAATTATATGGAAACTGGCACTGAACCTTTTCTTCCCATTTATTTTCCGCTTGTTTAATAAAGCAGCTGAAAGCGAGGAATTAAAAACTAATCCTGTGATAATGTCAGTTTACATCTAGTGGATCAACAGTGACCATAAATCTAAATTTAATTTTATATTTAATAAAATGCTCCATATTCCCTGCACTCAAGTTGAGGAAACTGATTTGCTCCACCCTGGTGACTTTTTCTGTGCATTAAGCAGAATACTGAATCTAATCATCTGATTTGGTGCCTTCTAAACACACACAATTTTTAAATGATCCTGTTGATAGACCACCTTGTCTTGTTTACACCATGTGTGTTTGTTTTGATTTTTTAATGTTTTTAAAAAGATTATCCATAAGTAGTTACACACAAGTTTCTATTTAGCAAAGTAGTTTGTGAATACAATGCATCTTGATCAAGGTCAACCCTTTCGACCTTCTCACCCACGCCTCCCCTACTCATTCCTTCCCTCATTTTTCTTAATTTTGTAGGCTATACATGTCATCTATAATCTCTTTTTCTTCATTCTCTGATGACACGTGATGGCCCCCTCAAATCTACACAGAGTCCCTGCTCACCGGGATCTCAGTCACCCGCCTTCCACCAAACCCACACACTGCCCATGATCTGTAAGCTGGTCATCTGTTGAGAATGCTCTGTGATCTTGTAAAGGCCCAGTGGCTCCAATATCCTAGCCTTGCACTTCGTGGAGGAGGTTTCCAGTAAACAAGTGTTGAAAAAAATACATTTGCAAAATAAGGGAGTCAGACCAGATCATTTCAAAGCACTTTCTAATCTTCCGATTCTGTTTTTGATATTAATGAACCTTTCATGTCATTTCCCAGCCACACAAAGACATGAGAAGGTCTCTAAGGCATAGAACTGTCCAGGTTGGGGTGACGAAGGAGACATTCTCAGACAGCTTGCTTTGATTGTGTCGTGGCACCATTGCCTGTGTCTCTGAAGATAATTCAATCTGCAGAAGCAAGCCTGTGACATGGATTCAGACAGCTCCTGGCTTAAATTCAGATTCCACTAGATTTTGATAGACACGTGAGTTTATGCAGCCTAATCTCTTTCACATCTTTCAAAATCGGAAATGCAAATCAAAATGAAAAGTTAGAAAGGAACGAATAACAATTGCTACCCAGGAAAGAGGTACATGGAAATCAATGAGCTAATGATGTGAAGCACTGAACAGCATGGCCTTACCACATAGAAGGTGATCAGTAAATCACTGGATGATCAAAGTGAGTGTATTCTTACTATATACCTTTTGTGCTTACTGAATGGTATGCTGATCTGGACTAGTTCCCAAAATACCCACAGGAAGTCAGAAGAACTATCAGAATCAGACTCATCATTAATGAACTGAGACCAATATTGCACCCACCTTCTCTTGGAGAGTTATTTAAAGGCACTGGCCCTGGCCTCTTCTTGTTCTTCAGAGTGAGGTAGCAGAGAAATCCATTTGCTCCTGTCTAGTGTGAGAATCTGCACAGCAAAATTCATACACCCCATATTTTAGCACATGAATGTAGTGAGCGCTTAATTGGCCTGCCCTGCTGCGTCCATCGCTATAGTGTTTTCTGGGATTCACATGGGGGAAGATCAGTCTGGGTTTGGCTCCCATCTGGGTCCACAACATGGCACAGACAGCAGGCTGCAGCTTCAAGAAACAATAAGAATCTGCATCGTAGAACAGAAGAGGAAGTACAAGGGAGTGTGCCCTATGAAACCCAGCCTAAATGCACACCACCCTCTTAAAAAGGCTTAGGTTATTTTGTGTATAAAGCATCTATCCAAGACTGTAAGCAAGAGGCAACCAAAGCACAGATTTTGGAAACAGCTGGTCAAGGAAAAGTTTTGGATGACTTTGGTCAGGATTTTTCTTTTTAAACTCTTCTACAATGAAGCTGTTTGGACCCACGCTGCTACTGCTTTTTTGTTTTGTTTTCATTTTTATTTTGAGACAGGGTCTTACTATGTAGTTGAGGCTGGCCTCAAACTTAGCATCCTTCTGCCTCAGCCTTCCGGGTGCTGGAATTATAGGTATATGCTACCACACCCAGCTGCTTCTTTAAATGTAATGAACATTATTTTTTTTAAATATTGTTTTTTCTTCAGATCACATGGTCAAGGCGGCTGAGCGCTTTGCACTTGTAATCATGCTCCTTGCTAGGAGGTGGAGTTCAGGAGAATCAACAACACAGCCAGCCCCAGCAAAAAGTTCGTACGCAGTGGTTCATGCCAATCATCCAGCTACAATGAGAAGTATAAGTAGGAGGATGACACTTTAGGCTGATCTGGGCAAACAGCCAAACCTGATCTCAAAAATACCCTGAATGAAATGGCTGGAAGCATGGCGGAAGCGGCAGAATACCTGCATAGGAAGTGTAAATCCTTAAGTTCAACCCCCGGTACTGCTCCAAAAGAAGATACACTATGACTCAAAGGAAATAATTCAATGTTTTAGTTTTGTTTTCTATTCAACTCTGTCTTTTTTTTCAATTTTATTATCAAACTGGTGTACAGAGAGGTTACAGTTTCATACGTTAGGCATTGGATACATTTCTTGTACTGTTTGTTACCTTGTCCCTCATACCCCCTCCCTCCTCCCCATTTCCCTTTCCCCCCATGAGGTGTTCAGTTCACTTACACCAAACAGTTTTGCAAGTATTGCTTTTGTAGTTGTTTGTCTTTTTTTACCCTGTGTCTCTCAATTTTGGTATTCCCTTTCAATTTCCTACTTCTAATACCAGTATACACGGTTTCCAATATACTCAGATAAGATTACAGAGATAGTGTAGGTACAACCACAGGAAGGTGATACAAGAACATCATCAATAATAGAAGCTACAGGTACAGATGGGACGTTGAAAGTAGTTACAACTGTGACATAACAATCGTTTCCAAAACATGGAGTTCATTTCACTTAGCATCATCTTATGTGTTCATAAGGGTATAGCTATTGGGCTCTTGTGATGCTCTGCTATGACTTGCCTAAACCTGTACTAATTATTCCCAATAAGGGAGACCATAGAGTCCGTGTTTCTTTGGGTCTGGCTCACTTCACTTAGTATAATTTTTTCCAAGTCCTTCCATTTCCTTACAAATGGGTCAATGTCATTCTTTCTGATAGAGGCATAAAATTCCATTGTGTTTATGTACCACATTTTCCTGATCCATTCATCTACTGAGGGGAATCTGGGTTGGTTCCAGATTCTAGCTATGACAAATTGTGTGGCGATGAACATTGTTGTGCTGGTGGCATTACTGTGATTTTGTTTGTGGTCTTTTGGATAGATACCCAAAAGTGGGGCTGCTGGGTCATAGGGGAGCTCTATATTTAGCCTTCTGAGGAATCTCCATACTGCTTGCCAGAGTGGCTGAACCAGTTTACATTCCCACCAACAATGAAGTAGGGTTCCCTTTTGGCCACATCCCTCCAACAATTGTTATTGTTAGTTTTCTTGACATATGACATTCTTACTGGGGTGTCAACTCTGTCTTTTAGATTAGTTAAGCAAACATTTGGATAAAAATATGGGATTTGGTGTTAAGGAAGACACACTTGACCAGGAATCAGAACTTCTACCTTACTCAATAACCAGCTGGATGACCTACAGCAAGTCCAGGAACTTGTCTGGATTTCAAATTCTTCCTTACTTAACCATGACACCAATGGCAGTGCTCAAATTAGTCAGTTACTATGGAAATACCAAGAGGATCCAGGAACCCCTTCATCTCACTACCATCAATGAACACACACATGCACAACCAGAGCGTTCATTCCTGCACCAATTGTTTGAAAGTAATATTACACAAACACAGTTATTTCACAGAAAAGATACTGTGAAATGTATGCACTATCAGAACGTGATTTAGAATCGAATGAACAGTGTTGGACTATCTTTCTCACCACTCCAGCTGGGTACAGTTAGAAAAGTCTGTTGGTATACCTGAAAACTTACTGTCACTATGAACAAAAAAATAGTGATCATGATTATCGGTATCAATGCCTACAGTATCTGATGTATTGGGGGATATAAGAAGCAATAAAAGGTCTGTGTAGCTGTGTACCTGTGGCTCATGCCTGTAATCCAAGCTACCCAGGAGGCTGAGAGCTGAGGATCGTGCTTCGAAGCCAGTCAGGGCAGAAAAGTAGCTGTGAAACTCTTATCTCCAATTAACCACTCAAAAACTGGACGTGATGCTGTAATTTGAATGGTAGAGCACTAGCTGAGTTAAAGAGCTCAGAGACAGTGCCCAGGCCCTGAGTTCAAGACCCATGACTGACAAAAGATCAAAGATGCTTGCAAAAAATGCCTGGCACAAGGTGTTGACTTCCTAATAATAATGTATTCAGGGAAATGGTTTGAAACCTAAAAATGCCTTCTAATTTAGGACTTCCTCTTTTTAGGAAGTCACCTTTGTGAAACAGGAAAAAAAGGAACCAGGAAGAGTTTTGTGTGTTAACTTTCCCAGCAGCACTTTGTGGTGAATTTTATTTACGAGTACACCTCCATCACTATCTTCCTCAGCTACCGCTGATCAAACTTACTGAGATAAAATTCACATAGATAGTAAGGGTCATCTTTTGTGGCACAGCTTTCTGGGCTTTGAGAAGTGCAGGCTGCCAAGTAACCTCCATGTCCACGGCAAACAGTTTCCTCTTCCTTCTCCACAGCCAATCTCGCCATGCGCTCCAACCACTGGGAAATATTGACAGGTCTTCTGTCCCTGTAGTTTTCCTTTGCTAGAAAGCCATGCAGTGGAGTGACGCAGACTTTGGTTCCACTTGTTTGCTTCCTTTCACTTTAGAGTCTTATATGATCAGAATCAGCAGTTCAGTCCTTTTCATTGCTGAGTAGGATTCCATTGAGTGTTCGTTCCACAGTCTAGCCATTCATTGGTGGATTCTAACGAAAGTTGCAAAAACAATATTGGGTAGGTATGTGTTGAAATATCTAGAAAGGAATAAAGGGTGGACTGGAGGGGTAAGTGCACTGGTAGAAGACATAGCATATGTAAGGCACTGGGCTCAATTGCCAGCACCAAAATCAACCCTCCGTTCAACTAACCAACCAACAAAATCCACCACAGACCCACAAATATCAAGTATCTAGGAATAGACTGCTGGGAGTATAGGAATTTGAGGAATGTGTTTTTAACTTTGTTCAACATGGCTCCATTTGTTTTCCACATGGCTGTGCTCTTTGCATGCCTATCAGAAAATAAGGAGAGTCCCACTTAGCTTCATGGTTCTCTGTGATTGTTTTAATGGCTACCAACTTGGTGGCTTACATTTATTATCTGTACATTTGGAAGCCACATGTCCAAAAGGAAGGTGTAGGCAGGCTGCATGTCTTTCTGGAGGATCTTGAAGACGATCAGTTTCCTTGGTTTTCAGCTACATTCCTTGGCCCATGCCCGCTTCCATCTTCAAAGCCAGAGTGACTGGTGGAGTCTTTACTGTACAACCTAATTTTGATATTGAGTCTGTGGCCTCTCTCTTCCAAATTTAAAGGGTTCTGCTGACAACACACAGGATAATCTCCTTTAAAAAAAAAGTCGGATGACTGGCCAATTTATTTTAATTGGTAATGTAATTTTCTGTTGCCATGTGATATAAGATACTCAGTGGTCATGAGGTGATGTGGACATCTCTGACATGGTCCTCATTCTGCCTACCACAGTCTGTAACTTCATAAATGTAAACTACCATCAATCAAACAATGAAGTTTCTCTGAGAGTTGTGCAGTAGTCAATCCTTAGGTTTCTATTTTGTTTTGTTTCACTTTTGTGCTGCTCCTAGGGCTTGAACTCAGGATGCTGTCCCTGAGCTGTTTTTGGTTCAAGATTAGCACTCTATCAGTTGAGCCACAGCTCCACTTCTAGATTTTTTGGTGGTTAATTGGAGCTAAGGCATATCCAGGCTTTTCTGCCTGGGCTGCCTTCAAACTACGATCCTCAGATCTCAGCTTTCTGATATAGACCTACCCACATCTGGCTGCAATGTTCTTTTGCTGCTTACTGCCCATGAACATTCAGGTCCAGCATCTGTCCATACAAGGCATGGGTGGGGGGAAGAAGTCGTCAAGCACTGATTTGGAAATCATTGAGAGCAACCCTGTATACAAGGAACCAGCCGTGTTTGCTTCTGAATGAAATATCACTTATTTATCCACAACTCAGACTCTTAGGCTTCCTCTGAGATCACAAAGTCTCTGAATCAGACTGAAGCTGCATTTTAATAGGGATAGATGTGGGCACTGACTTAGCCAATGGAGATGCTACAACTGCCTAATCTCTCTCCTCCCTGCATTATTTACAGGATTCAATTACCCACAATCCTTCAGAACTGAAAGAAGCAAGGACGCAATGACCCAGAGGTGGTGCTTTGAGACGTGCTATCAGCTGTCTGAAAAGAGGATTAACTGTGGAGTCACAATTCCAAGACTCTTGACACGAACAGCAGCAAGAAAATACCCTGCAAAAGCTCCAAAAGCAGTATCCCCTTTTAGGAGATTGATCGTACATGGTTCCCAAACATGTTTGTGCTAAGGAGCTGTGTTCTATGGAATGCCACATTGGGAAATATTGTTCTCAAATCCCAAAAGCTAACTACATGTAAGATAGATGCTACCCACCTACCCTACTCTCATTCTCTGAGTGTCTTAGCATTGCTCCCCTACCTTCAATAAATTTTCTTCTATCTTGTTTAAATTGAGTGTGTGCAAGTAATTAGGGTGGTCCACATACATTTTGTGGTTTCCATGAGAATTGTATGAGAATTGTTCTAGGCCTCTTCATAATAAAGGGAAGATAAAGTCAGGGGCTAGTGGCTCATACTTGTAATCCTAGCTACTCCAGAGGTAGAGATCTGAGAACTGTGGTTGGAAACCAGCCCAGACAGGAAAAACTGTGGAATTCTTTTCTGTAATCAACCAGCAAAAAGCCAGAAGTTCCATAGTTCCAAAGGCAGAGTGTTAGCCTTGAGTGAAAAAGTCAAAGGAAGAATGTCTAGGCCCTGAGTTCAAACTCGAGTATTGGCACACACACACACACACACACACACACACACACACACACACACACACACGGAAAATAACAGTTATAACACTGTGACTCTCAAGTTCAACATTAGACTTAGAAATCCTTAGTAGAATGCATAAATGCTGCCTCTGGTTTCTATGTCACTTGTGAATGTCCCTTTCTTGTTCTAGGTTCCTGTCTCTCTGTCTCTCTCTGTCTCTGTCTTGCTCTGTCTCTCTCTCTCCTCTGTCTCTGTCTCTGTCTCTGTCTCTCTCTGTCTCTCTCTGTGTCTGTGTCTGTGTCTCTCTCTCTCTGTCTGTCTGTCTGTCTCTCTCTCTCTCTCTCTCTCTCTCTCTCTCTCTCTCTCTCTCTCTCTCTCTCTCTCTCTCTCTCTCCTGCTTTCTGGAAGGGAGAAATGAGAGTATCAAGATACCTTCAGGCCCTCGGCTGAGGGGAGAGGATGGGATGTATGAGTCTGGGGCATTCTCTTCTCTCCATGAGTCTTGGATGTCAGTGAGCCACCAGAGGCAGCATCTATTCCCATTTCTATCGAGAGGCCTTTGTGCTGCGTGTGGCCTTGGGAGCTTCCCGTACCCCTGAGAATCTGCGCATCTTTCTGTGATTTGAGGACACTTCCCACACCCGTGTACATATCTTTACACTGCTGTAGGAAAGTCAAAGGTTGACAGAATGATATGCTCCAATCAGTGGACTCCACCTATTAGCGCTGTCATTCCCAAAGGAGAACCCTTGGAGCTCAGGAAGGTGACATGAGTTTCTCCGCAGCACAGAGTTTGCCTTTGGGGGAACAGGTGATCCCAGAAGCTGGTCAGTGCTAAGAATATACCCTCAGGTGGGAAAACAATGCAAGAAGAGAACTGGAAGTGAAACACCTGACTGAACACCAGCCAAGGGGTTTAAAAATCACCACACTCATGATGACAGCTGACTGGGCAACACCGACAGCCGGTCTGGCCTCCTCGATGGAAGAGAGGGAGAATGAAGAAGTTAGCGGCAAACCTCTAACAGAGGCTGCCTCTCTACTCATGAGAATCCTGTGGTGCAGAACATGAAGAACAGATAAAGGCAAAGAAGGAGGCTTGCGAGTATTGCTAACCCCTAGTTCTCTTCCATTCTGAGAGTCTGAGATTAGGGGAGAAAGAACCAGACTTGTGGGTAGCTGCAAACTCGGTCTCTGTAAAACACCCTGAAAATGGTGGCACACACCACTGCTCTGTGCCCCACATGGAGATGCGCCCAAAGTTGGGTTAAATGCTTGGCTCTCATCATCTTGAAATGTATAGTCCCTTTATTTTCATGCATTTTAACTTGTTATTGTAAAGGTGATTACAGAGGGATTAGAGTTATATAAGTCAGACAAAGTACATTTCTTTTTGAACAATGCCACCTCTTCCCTCGCTCTCTCCCCATTTTTCCTTCCTGGCCTTGCCCACAAGTTGTATAGTCCATTTCCAACACAGTGTCTGGTAAGTTCCACTGATGCGTTTGTTCACCCTGTGTCCCTCCATTTCTGTGGCCCCCTTACCCTCCCAAAGGTAGATATACAAACAAAACCAGTAACCCCTTGTTTCCATTTCCTGGAGTTCATTTCCATAAATGTTATTTTATATTATATTTTACATATCAGATTCACATAGGTATTGTGCCTTTGTGGTTTTGATTTGGATGGAACTTTTCATTCTCCTTTCCTTCTGCCCTCATTTCTGTGGCTTACCCCTTTTTCTGGGCATGTAGTTTATGTCCCAACCCCATTTCACAGCTCGTGGGTGGGAAGAGAATTATGCCACTAAGCTTGAAGGTGAGACCAGGGCCACAGCTAAACGGACGGGGGGAGAGGACAGAAGGCAGCTTCGTGGGAAGCCTCAATCCTTAGCACAACATGGATGGCACACAGTTCCCATAGCATTCTGGATTTAACCAGATTCTTTGTTCAGTCCAACCCTCAGGGAAGCGGCCGAGTACAGCATCATCTTTCAGTTGTACATTTCACATGTAATAGCTTCATTGTTTCTCATTGAGACTGACAGTGAACCTCAGTCTTCTCTGATGGGTTAGCGGAGGAGTAAACCTCTTTCTGATCATCAGTAGAAGAATGTTCTGGGCTGGCTATGTAGCTCAGTAGTGGAGCACTTGCTTAGTGCATGTACAAGATCCTGGGTTCAACCCCCAGCGTCACACACACAAATAAAAACTCAAATGGAAAGGCATGAACCCTTACACTTTTCATTCTTGGTGTGTCAAATGTGCAGAGGAGGGATGGTCTCTCAGGAGTTCCCCCTTTGAATTACACAATTTCAAGCTTGGCCTGAGAACTAAGCCCAGGAGCAATTAGCACTCTGAGTCATGGCCCAGAGAGAAATCTCCCTGGAGAGAGAGTGACATTTCTCTTTGCCAGCACAAACAAAATTGCCTGCTGCGAGAGGCTATCCGGCTACCTCATAACTAGCCGTCCAGAAGACAGGCCCAGGGTTGCAACCCAAAACCTGAACCCACATAGCAAGTCATGGTGGGAACTTGAAGATACTGAAGACCCACTCACCTTGTCCAATAAAACATTACTGAGAAAGTACACTTGTGCCGCTTTAGAGAACTCCTTCTTATAGAGGGCAGTCTTCTTTATTTATTTATTTTGGCTTTACTTGATTTTATTTTGTGTTCTTGGACACCATTCGAAAGATGGCAGATAAAAACCTATGGGGCAGGATATGTGATTTTTGAATGTATGTTTGTATGCACATGTGCATGTATGTGTGTACGCATGTATGTATGTGTGTGTCTATGCATACAGGTAAGTATATAGTGCCAGTTCTGGGGCTTGAACTCAAGGCCTGGTTGCTGCCCCTGAGCTTTTGTGCTTAAGGCCTACCACTTGACCACAACTCCATTTTTGGCTTTCTGGGGGTTAATCAGAGACAATACTCTCCTTTCCTGCCCCGGCTGACTTCAAATCGAGCTCCTCAGCTCTCAGCCTTCTGAAGAGCTAGGATTACAAGTGTGAGCCGCCAGCACTTGATTTTATATTTCAATAATTCTTTTCCTCCCCTTTCACAAAAGAGTTATCTTCATGGCCTCTAAAGCGTTTTACACACACACACACACACACACACACACACACACACACACACACACACCTCAAGCGCGGTTCTGAGAACTGTCTTGACAGGATCCTGTGCAAATCACACCTTGGTCAGCCAAAAGGGCAGCTGGGTCTGTGGGGAGGCCCATGTGTGATGGGAAATTTAGGGCTGCCGCTGGAAACTTCTGCCGTAGATTACAGCTCCAGTTCTCCAAAGTACCTGTGGGGTCCTCAAGACCATGTGTCCCCCCCCCCCCCCCCCCCCGGTCTGGCACGGCTGAGTTGACCTCAGGGCACCTCAGGGGCAGCTTTGGTGACTTGGTGACGGGGGTCCCCCAGGAATTGTTTGTTCAGAGGCTGCTGCCAAATCCTTTGCACCTGGCAACTGCTTCCCTGGGGGGAATTCTTATCTACATGACACAGGCGGCTGCAGGTAGGTAGGCTGCCTTCCCCCTCCTGATGTCCTTCCTGCCTCTGCTTCTCCTTCCCTCCTGACACACAGGGGCTGAGCTCCAGGGAGGAGACCAGCGCCAGAGTCCCCCTCTGTGGGCCTGCGCATCGGGCACATGCTAGAAGCACTGTCTCCTCACCCAGTGCTCCGAGGATATCAGCCAGTCTCACACGATGTATAAGTCCTCATTAAAAAGCTGCCGTGTATGCGCAGAATAAAAAAATAAGCTGTCTGAGGATGGCCATTCAAAGCCAGCCCGGCCAGGAAAGTCCGTGAAACTCTTACCTCCAATAAACAGCTCAGAAAAAGCTAGAAGTGGTGCTGTGGCTCAAGTGATAGAGTGCTCTCTTCAACCAAAAGAAGATTAAGGTCACACCTAAGCCCTGAGTTCAAACCCCAGCCCAGGCCAAAAAAATAAAAATAAAAATAAAATCTCCTTTGTACAGCTGTTAGAGCATGGGAACACACTGCCACATTTTGGATTTCCCCTTTTGCATTGGCTGCCAGGAAGCTCAGGTGTCACTATGCACTTTGTCTTATCAAGTTTATTCAACCTTGGTTTTTCCGTACCGTTTTCAGTCTTTACTCCTCATCTACCTTGATGACACCAACTTACTGGTTTGTCATTGTTTTTAATCATTCTAGTAAGTCTGTATCTCTTAGTAGAAGGAGCTAAACATATGTAGTAAAACACTTCTTGTAGAATAGTTAAGCCTGGTATATGTCTTCTTCATGGATTGGATATTTGAGACAGGGTCTTTGTAGTCAAAGCTTCCTTCAAACTGATGAATTTCTACCTCCTAAGTGCTGTTCCTGGTACTCTTAAGAGCGATGGTTTTCATATGGTGGGGATATTCTTTTTAAGAGTGGGGGTTGCCACTCCTCCTTTCAGGACAGGCGGGGGGGGGGGGAGTTTTGGGGGGACTTTCTGAGGGCATAGGTATGTTCCTTATTCCCTTCGCCCAGCCTGAGAGCCATTGCGGAAGAGCGATGTTGCTCAGCTTGCTTTGGTGTGGCTGATAACATTTGTGTCCTGAAACATACACTCCACACATTTTTTTAAAGAAGAATATTCCAGAAGAAGGGTTTGGAATACTCTTATATAGACTTTAAGCAACACTGACTAATGAAAGTTACAAAACAACGTGTGTTTTTTTTTTAATGTAGAATGGGGTTCTGGAGGTAGAGCCATCCTAGGAAAGGCAATTAATTGTTTCCATTACCCCCCCCCCCCGCCCCCCAACAATGCCACTCAGGGAGACAGTATTATTTAGAGACAGGAGGAATTCCAGAGAGCCGGATAAGACATGCGCAGAGAGAATGAATGACAGGACAGCCTTTTCTGAAGCAACAACAACCACCACCAAAACAACATGCTAAGTATGGCATGGCTTTCTGCCAGGCAGGCACACGTGCATCCATTTTTGATCCTTTTGAGCACTGCAAATGTAAAAAGAGATCCACGAGATGAACGAACGGCCATTTCATCAACGCGCCGTGGGGCCCAATGTGATGGTTAAATATTCCCCATCGAAAGAACAAATCTGTCAACCTGACTTAGCTGGAAGCAAGGGAACTGGGCCGAATAAAACCCCCAGAAGGTACCAGGCGGCGGGCGTATGCTGTGTTCACCCTCCCTAGCCACCTCCTCCAGAGACCATCGGTGCCCCAACACTGGGCATCCAAAGTGCCTTCCAGCAACGTCTGCTTGGAATTAATGAGTTCTTAATCCTGTGTCTCTCTTGGAAATAGAAATGGCCGAGACAAATTAGTTTCAATATTAAAAAAAAAATCAACGTGTATTTCACGAACAGATTCCTTTCGCTACGACTCTATTTGAGAGTACAGGGCTCCATTTTAAGCATAGGAGAGGTAATTAAATTAGAATTCATAGTGCAAAGCAAGAAGCTGATAATAATTGCTTTTCAGAGACCCCTGTAATTGGGGCTCCAAGGATTTGATTTCACAGCATCCAAGTCAATTTCTGAGGCTCCTTTTATCAGGATTGAGATATTCTAAGGAAGACCTTCTGTCCTCAGCTGCTTAGGTTTTCCTGAATTTAAACTATTTTTTTAATGATTATGTTAATCGTTCCAGTACCCCATGCCCTTTTATGGTCAGGAAGAAGATAAAATGCAAATTTTCCTTCTCTCTATTAGTTAAAAGCTGGGACCACAAAGTGTACACAATTTGTGCTCATTTATCAGGCAAGTAATGGCCCCTTAAATACCATGAACATCGAAAGTGACCCTACCCATGGGTACGTCCCGTGCCATACTGAATACCCCAAATCAAGGCAGGGCAAGGAGGTTCTTCATGAATGTCCTTCTATTTTTCTGGGCTTTTGCTTATGCTGTTTTTGTTACCTTGAAAACTACTTTTCTGTTCTAGTTCAATCAGAAAGCACCTATGTAATGTTCAAGTCCCAGCTTGAATGTCACCTCTTTTCTAAAGGCTTCCTAGATGACCACTAAGGGACTCAGCTGGCAAGTAGCTCACGCCTAGAATCCTAGCTACTCAAGAGGATGAGATATGAGGATCGCAATTCCAAGTCAGCCCCCACACAGGGAAGTCTGAGAGATGGTTTGATCCAACTAACTGGCAAAAAGCTGGAAGTGGAGACGTGGCTCAAGTGGTAGAGCACTAACCTTGAGCAAAGAAGCTAAGAGAGAATTTCCAAGGCTCTGAGTTCAAGCCTCAGTACTGGTACACACACACACACACACACACACACACACACACACGACCTGAATATGCCCATGTGCTCTTCCTTCCTTCCTTTCTTCCTTCTTTCCTATCTACCTTCCTTCTCTTCCTTTCTCTCTTTCCTTCCTTCCCCTCCCTCTCTCCCTTCTTTTTTTTTCTTTCAAATTTTTATTATCAAACTGATGTACAGAGAGGTTACAGTTTCATACTTTAGGCATTGGATACATTTCTTGTACTGTTTGTTACCTTGTCCCTCATGCTCTCCCTTCTTTCCTTCCTTCTTTCTTTCTCTTTCCTTCCTTCCCCTCTCTCTTCCATCCCTCCCTTCTTTTCTTCCTCCCTTTGTTCATTCCTTCCTTCCTTGAATTTAAACTATTTTTTATGATTATGTTAATCCTCCTTCCTTCCTTCCGTCCTTCCTTCCTTCCTTCCTTCCTTCCTTCCTTCCTTCCTTCCTTCCTCCCTCCCTCCCTCCCTCCCTCCCTCCCTCCCTCCCTTCCTTCCTTCCTTTTCTCCCTTTCTTCCCTTTTCTCCCTTTCTTTTTCCTACAGGACTAGAATGTCGTAGATGCTGTCACTCACCGGCTAGTGTTCTACCAACTGGGCCAGGCCTCTAACCCCGAGACCTGAGTATGTGACCTGGAAAGTTTTATTTGATTTTGCTGGGCTTGGATTTTTTCTTTTGCACAAAGCAAGTTTATCCAAGCAAAATTACCAGCAAGATTTCTCTTGTTCCTAGTTTTCTGTGAGTATAACCACAGGCAGTGTAAACCTTAAAATTGTGCTCAAGGTATTTACAATCTTAAAAGTAATTAATAACCTTCCAGTCGTGCCAACAGAGATCGAATTTCTCCTATGCAATTACCGTTCCTGGCTTCGTAAAGACAAAGCCGAGCAACGTTTCATTATCTTCCCACTCCCTGTAAAGTTGATTAGCTATGTGAAATACACTGGGTAATTAATAACTGGAAGTGGTGCTCTCTGTCTCATGGTTATAGTATCATTTTGACAAACTACCAGCATCCCTCCCCTTTTGTACAGGAATATAGCAAATTCTTTAAATGTTTGCAAACTCTATGGAACTTAGGAACAAATCTGAATTATAAGTCAAATAATAGCTAACAGTGATTATAATATTAAATAGAATAATTATCCTACCCAATATATTATTATACATTGCAATACATTAGCTATATTATTACTTTAATAGTGATTGTGTTTGTGAGCATTTGCCATGGGCAGGCCACAGTTCTAAGCGATTTGGGCGGGTTGTGTCACACTCATGATGACCTGGCTGTTGTCATCATCTCTTCCTATCTGGGAAACTGAGGCTCAGAAAGGCAGAGTACTCAATAATGTCTATCAGTTTTATGTGGAACTAATGGGATTACAATGCAGTGGGATCTGACTCCAGACTCTGGATTCCAGTGAAGAAAATGTCCAAATGATGCAAGTGCATTATCAGTAATCAACACTCAGTTGGTGTGAATGGGTGTTGTCACATAGTAAAAACAAGAATGATGTCACATGCTGGTGGCTCATGTGTCAAGAGGCTGAGAGCTGAGGATCTCAGTTCAAAGCCAGCCTAGGCAGGAAAGCCCATGAGACCCTTATTTCCAGTTAACCACCAGGAAATCAGAAGTGGAGCTGTGACTCCAAGCGGTAGAGCATTAGCCTTGAGTGAAAGAGCTCAGGGACAATGCCCAGGCCCTGAGTTCCAGACCCATGATCAATCAAAGAAAAAGAACAGTTCTACCAGTTCTGGGCAGTTCTACCAAAGCTGAAGACACACACACACTCACACACACACACACACTCACACACACACACACACACACACACACACACACACATCTTCCGTGGCTGGAAAGTACTGCTGGCCCGGCTTTTCCCTAGACCCTGTCCCAGAACCCCAGGTTGGTGTGGCCCAGACCCCGCTTACCTTTGCTTTCTCCCAGTATCTCCTCCTGAACTTACAGCAATGTCCAGCACAACAGCAGCATTCAGAGCCCTGACTTAGGTTAAGGCTAGCATCCTCATAATCGTTTGTTAGCCATGCCATAATGATTGCGAATGCTTTTTTTTTTTTTTTTTATAAAAGCATATTATTCTTGGTAAACAGGACCACGGGTTAGTATGTGTTGGGTGGTATAGAATAGGAGTGGATTTAATTGTGAAATAGAGAGGGAACAACAGAAAACTACTAAACTGCAAATAAATCCTGCAGCTTACTAAATAGTAAGTAATGCAGCAGGTTAATTTCTCACACTTGGTCCATTATTCAATGATTATATAAAATGTTAATTGGAGAGGAAGTCAGTGAAGGGTACATAAAAATTCTGTGCTTGTAAGTTTATCTAGGTATAAAATTATATCAAAAGAATAGGGTTTTATGTATTTGTTTTGCTTTGATTTTTGTTGTTGTTGTTTTGTTGTTGTTACTTGCCAGTCCTGGGGCTTAGACTCAGGGCCTGGGCACTGTCCCTGGCTTACATTTGCTCAAGGCTAGCACTCTACTTCTTGAGTCACAATGCAACTTCTGGATTTTTCTGTTTATGTGGTGCTGAGGAATTGAACCCAGGGCTTCATGCATGCTAGGTAAGCACTCTACCACTAAGCCGCATTTCCAGCCCCTGATTTTGATTTTTACAGTACAGGAGACTAGACCTTACATCGGGTAGGAAGGATTCTTCTACTGAACTACTCTTTCAGCCTGTCAAAATGAAGTTCTTTTAACGTGAATTTAAACTGAGTGCTGATGGCTCACACCTGTAATCTCAGTTACTCAGGAGGCTGAGATCTGAGGATCCTGGTTCAAAGCCCCTCTGGAGGAAAGTCTGTAAGACTCTTATCTCCAATTAACCACCAAAAACATCCAGAAATGGAGCTATATTTCAAGCAGTACAGCACTAGCCTTGAGCACAAACCCCTCAGGAACAGTGCCTAGGTTCTGAGTTTGAATCGTAGGGCCGAAACAAAACAAAAAAAGTGAATTTAAGAATGAAAACCAGAGATTTGTCCACTGTGGCTTGTAAAGAAAGCAAATCTCCCTTTCCTGAATCATGCAAAGTTATATATGGAATTAATCACAACCGGCACAAGGTTTGAGGGAAAATTTAAACCACTGACCACTTACAGAGACATTTCCTTAAAAAATTCATTTAAACCATCTTTACGGGCCTCCAGCTTAGAGGTAGGAATGGTAGTGTTATAAATATCTTTTTCTCTGCTATTGCATAACCTTCATTTCAGACTCTTTCTTTCTGCCATCAGAAGCGAAATGAATTTTCCAGACATAAATCTATTTTCTCTCAACAAATTGCTTCTGGTCAGTTTGGTCTGTCAACAAGGCCCTGGAAGGCCATTGGTGGTTTTATTTGTTGCTTGGTGTTATCTTGGGTGCTGCTGGGATTATGTGAAGGTTGGGGAAGTGTTTGCTGTATTTCACTCTGGAAAAAATAAATCACAGTGTCTGTGAGTTTCATTTGTAAATAAAGGAGACCATGTTATCACACTGATCTGCTAGACACAGAGAGAGGCACCATGCTTAGTTGGTTTCTTGTCTCACATCAGTGGGGTGACCCAGAACAGAATTTTAACAACCTACAATCCAAACACTTCTTTCACCCCTATCCTCCCACTCATGGATTCTACTGCCATTCTCTAAGTTACAACTAAATTCACAGCTTCTGGGCTAGCGCTTCATTTATATATCAAGCACAAAATTGGGAAAGGGACTCAGAGTTTTGTGCTCGTGGATAATGTTTTAAATGTATCACTGCAGAAAGGTACCATGCTATCTTACAGGACAATCATGCCAACCCAATTATGACCCATTACAGTGGCTGTAGCACAGTCAGTTCATAGGACATAGGTTGAGCCTTTCTATCCATGTCCCTTTCATGTTTTGAAATGCGTTTAGGAAGACAAAAAAAAAAAACCCTCCTACTTAGCAGATTTGATGATGATGAACTGAGGAAATAAAGCCAAGGGAACCAAAATGGCTGAAACTAACTTAACTTTGAGAGCTTAAAAATATAGCGAAACTATAGAATTACTAACAATGACAGTTTATAGCAGAAAAAAGGCCACTAGAATTTATGCACACAGATTTGTGTGTGTGTGTGTGTGTGTGTGTGTGTGTGCATCCATATGCTGATGGGGAGTGTTAGGTTTTTAAAGTAGGTAACCGGTAAAGGAGAACGCCACGCGGTATTCAGGCAGGAAAGAAAGTTTATTACCGAACTGCTGGCCTGTGGCCGAGATGATCCATGGCTGGAGAGAAGGGAGAGAGAGAGAGCGACCCCCACCCAGCCCTGCTTTATTTAGGGCAGGGGCAAGGGGTGTGGCCAGGTGGATTAGGAGGTGACCTCAGGGAAAGGGGAGGTAACTGCCTCCAGGTCTGCTGGTTACCCAGGTAACTGGGTGGAGACTTAATGAGGTGGGGGCATCTGCATGTAGCCCTCAGGGAGAGGACCTAACATTCCAGCCTTTTAATAGTAATGAAAAAGGACGAAGACTCTCTGGCTGCTTCCTGCTGGCAAGGGGCGTCGGCATTAGGGGTAAAAGGCAGAAATGTGGCCTCTCCTGGAGAAGGCGAGCAGCAGGGTCCCTTGGTGGTAGATGCCAGTCCTTGAATGAAGCCTGGAAGAAGTCTCATGAGGCAGGGGATGGACAAAAAAAAAATATTAAGGCAAAAGGAAGGGTTTAGGGCACAAAATTAAAAATTGGATGACTTGGAAAGTTCTTATACTCAGGCATGGACATTAGATGGACAAGCTACTATCTCTTGATCCCCCGGCTCTGATTAATTTTGAAAGGGTGAGACAAAGTGACTCCATTTAGGATGTGACATAATTCTCCTCTTACTCCTCTCCCTGATCCTTGTTCCCGGAACTGGCTGAGTCCCAGTGGTCTAGGTGCTTGTTGCTGGGATGGCTTGCCCCCATTGGCATTCACTGGGTTTGAACTCAGGGCCTGGGCACTGTCCCTGAGCACTTCTGCTCGAGGCTAGTACTCTACCACTTGAGCTCCACTTCCAGCATTTGGCTGGTTAGAGATCAGTCTCTTCAGCCATGCTTCCAGCCTGGCTCTTCGCTGGTCAGTTGGGAGATAGAGTTTGAGAGAGATTTTCAGCCCTGGCTGGCTTCGAACTGCAATCCAAGGAGTCTTTGCCACAAAAGCCCTTTTTGATTTCCAATTAAAACAACAAGGAGACCAAGGGGACTAGAGCTTACCTGTACCTTGTCAAGAACTGACCAAATACTTGCCAGAATTCTGCAATGACAAAACTCAGTAGATGTGATGAGTTTTAGCACAGATATATAGCTAGATGGACATACTAACTAATGACATTTACACAGACATACACACTGTGCACATAGGTTTTACAGCATGCAAAAATGAATTTCAGCAGTAGACTCTTGGAATTCCAATAGTAAATGACTTCTTTTTTTTTTCCCAATATTTTAAAACCACGTGGTCGGTTAGAAAAACAATTTTGCTAGCAAACAACAATTTTCAGATTATCAGATGTTGAAATCATATTTTGATAAACTCCAGTGGGATGCCATGTTGAGGGGGGTGGCAGGAGGACACAAACACACTAATAGAGAACACGTGGCATGGCATAATGGCTCCTGAGCTGATGCCTGTTAAACCAGATATCCACCACGTGGTCAATGCTGGAGAAAAGAACTTTTAGATCTTTGCCGACAAAGCACATTGGTGGTCAAGCCTCAGTTTCGAGGCTCTGTGAAAAGAGGCAGCTTTGTGAGCAAGGCACACAACGATGGTACGACTTGGGAATTTTATAAAGTAAGCAAGTAAGCAGGAACATGAGAAAGAGGGAGAAAAAGGAAGAGAAAGAGAGGAAAAGAGAAAGAGAGAGAGAGAGAGCCTGAATATAAGTGACTTCTAACCATTTACCATTGCAGTGGGAAAAACTGTATCTGTTTATTTCGAGCAGGCCTCATTGCACTGTCAAGAGGCGTGCTAGCAGAGTCTTCATTGCAGTGGCAAAAACTGTATCTGAGCGAGTATTTCGAGCAGGCCTCATTGTCAAGAGGCGTGCTAGCAGTGTCCCAGCTCGGGTGTGACTGTGATGCACAACCCAAAAAGCATGGGAGAGAGGCGCCTGGTGAGTGAATGAGCTTACCGGGCAGAAGCAGCAGGCAGAAGCGGCGGACAGAGCGGCAGAGAACCCGAGCAGCAGCAGTTTCACTCACCAGGGTAGACAAGTGGTGTGGAGGTGGAGGTGGATATGGAGGCCAGCAATGGTATTAGTGAAAAGTGCCGCGTGGCTACTCGCAGCAGTTCGGTTTGCGGAAAAAGGGCCGTCAGGACTGGGGATACTCCCAGAAAAAGGAGAAAAATAGATGGGAATTCCGCCTGTCCTGACTCTTAAGCCCCATCCCGGGTCACGGCACCATATATGTTAGGTTTTTAAAGTAGGTAACCGGTAAAGGAGAACGCCACGCGGTATTCAGGCAGGAAAGAAAGTTTATTACCGAACTGCTGGCCTGTGGCCGAGATGATCCATGGCTGGAGAGAAGGGAGAGAGAGAGAGAGCGACCCCCACCCAGCCCTGCTTTATTTAGGGCAGGGGCAAGGGGTGTGGCCAGATGGATTAGGAGGTGACCTCAGGGAAAGGGGAGGTAACTGCCTCCAGGTCTGCTGGTTACCCAGGTAACTGGGTGGAGACTTAATGAGGTGGGGGCATCTGCATGTAGCCCTCAGGGAGAGGACCTAACAGGGAGGAAGTTGTGGATGGAGGGGAAAAGAATAAGGAAAGACAAAGGATCTTCTCTGTGCAGGTGAGTATGGATAGGTTGATGGATGGCTTAAATGCATACTCGGGCAAAGGTCTGCACAAAGATGTGTGCTAACAAGCACCATCTTGATATCAAAACAGGTTTAAAAGAAGCCCCAGCTGTATGCCACTGGCTACTCTGGAGGCTGAAATCTGGAGGATGGTGGCACCACGTTATCCCAGGAAGAAAAGTCTGCAAGACTCCATTGCAAATGAATCAGCAAAATGTTGGGCTGGAGGCATGGCTCAAGTGGTGGAGTGCTACTCAAGGCCCTGAGGTCTAGCCCTGATCTTTGCCTAAGTGCACCCTCCTGTCCTCTTCTTTATATGTGCCTTTGGGAAAACACTGAAGGAGCCTCATCTCTACTGCCCAGCTACACGTCTCCAAAGATGCGTTCTGCTTTGTCCAGCCACGCCCATTCAAACCATCAAACTCCTAAGCATGGCATTAATGACTTTCATTATCCTTGTTCTTTCCCCCCCTAATTCTTCTTCTTTTTTTTAAAACTGCTATAAACTGTTTACACGAAAGGGTTTCAATGTGCTATTTTCATATGAACTTTGGTGAAATTCACCCCTCTACTACTACTCTTCCTTAACTCTTTTTTCTTCTCCCATCTTTGTCAACAGTATTTATTTAGCAGGCTTTGCTACTCTGTCTTTGTAATATAAAATATACTCTGATCATATTGACCCCATCTTATTCCCAATTCTCTAGTATGTAAATCTATTTTATTAATCTTCCCTCTCTGACTTGCTTCTCCCTGTGATTATTTATTTATGAACACATCAGGGAACTGGAGTCAGTGAGACTCTCATGCGGCATTGATGGGTGATGATAGAAACGTTTTGGGTGCTGGAAACAATTCCAGCAAGAAAGACCCACGTGGAAGGTTTTGGTTATCCCATCTTAACCTAGAAGTGAACAGAATCCCTGTGGACTCCAGGGAACTTCTCTCACTCCCTCAGTGCTTAGGGTCTCTGTCTCCACATCCTAGGTAACAGAAAGAGATTTTCTCCGACTTCAAAGTTGAGAAACTGGAGCCCAGAGCCCAGTAATAACCATTACCCAGTGGCAAAGCAGACCCAGGGGGCCACTAGGCAGCGTTGCTCTCATTTGCACCAAGCAGCCGTCTTGTCTGCCAGTTTTCTTTCCCTCAAAAGTTTCATAAATGCTTTTTTTATTACATAATTATACTTCTGTGCTTTATAGTTATGCGAGGTAACTACTCACAATTAGCATGTTTAATTAGGAAATTAGGTGTTGTAATCACAACGTGGAACAAAAATTTGTCATGAAGTTTTAGTTCATAAACAAATGGCTTCTTTCGTTAAGGAAGAAAAAAAATAACCCTCCCTCCCAAAATCAATGTCAGCTTTCTGTTTTGGCTGATAGTGAGATTAAAATTTATCTGTCATGCTAACAGGGAGGGTTCCATCTGTTTCCCAGATGGAGCCTGCCTTCCTTTTTGACTGGGAATTAGTCACTCTGCTATGTACCTGTCCCTCAGTCACTCCATGACTGCATGCTGTATGCTCCCTTGGGTAGATGTCCATCAAACTTACCTTGAGACATCCTGTACTGGGAGATGTGCAATATGTCCATTCAAGATGTGTACGTTGTTAGGTTCTTTCAGGTGCTGGGGGTGAGTTAATCAGCATGATTGGGAGACCGACTTCGAAACCCACTGGATACTAACGGCGTGAAAGTAGGGAGTAAGGTAGGAATACTGAAGATGAAGAACCTAATGAGGGAGGCAAGCTAGCTGCTTTACTGGGCATTGCCCAGGCTTCTTAGTTCTGTTCTAACGGAGATTTATAGTTAAAAAGAAGTAAGAAATTCCCGAGTGCTACTGCCCAGTAGGATCACCGTGAATATCAGTGATGGAATGTGTTATTTCAAAAGGCTAAGAGAAGGAACTTTGAATTCTTTTCCCTGCCTTACTAATCCTAGGGTTCAAACTCAGGACTTGCTACTGGCTCAGCAGGCACTCCAGTGCTTCAGCCATACCTCCAGCCCTTCATATTTAAGGAGGCAGACACGTTACATCTGGTTTCAACATTACACAATAGATACAGGTGTGCAAACACCATTCAGCACGCCATTAACAAGCACTTGTATGTTTTTATGCATTAGCTAAAAATAGGTTTAAGCGAGGCGCGCTGGTGGCTCACATCTGGAATCCTAGCTCCTTAGGAGGCTGAGATCTGGGGATCCAGGTTCAAAGCTAGCTCAGGCAGGAAAGCCTGTGAGATTCTTATCTTTAATAACCTACACCTGCACAAAGCCAGAAATGGAGAGGAGCTGTAGGTCAAGTGGTAGAATGCTAGCCTTGAGCAAAAGACGCTCAAGGAGAGTGTCCAGGCACTGAGTTCAAGCCCAAGAACTGGCTCAAAAAAGGGTTTTCACTAAATAAAAATACAGAAAATGATTCTTTAAAAAGCACATTTGGTAACAAACAGTACAAGAAATGTATCCAATGCCTAACGTACGAAACTGTAACCTATCTGTACATCCATTTGACAATAAAATAAATAAACAAAATTTAAAAAGTGCATTTGAACCAAGATACCAGCCATAAACTAACCTTAGTTAGAATTTTTTCTGAGATACTCTATTTCCCTATATCATAGTTCATAAATATCCTCCTAGAGTGGACTTGACTGGCGTCTGAGCCTTGCTTCATGCTCTATGGGGACAAGCAATGAGTTTACCGATCGTGGGACTTAGGAAATATGGAATGTTGCATAATATCTCCTGGGTTTGTATTTTTCTGGAGAAAGGTACAGGACACTAAAGTATACACATATCACATGCCCCCAATCTTACAAAATATTTAAAGCGGGCTGGGGATATGGCCTAGTGGCAAGAGTGCTTGCCTCGTATACATGAGGCCCTGGGTTCGATTCCCCAGCACCACATATACAGAAAATGGCCAGAAGTGGCGCTGTGGCTCAAGTGGCAGAGTGGTAGCCTTGAGCAAAAAGAAGCCAGGGACAGTGCTCAGGCCCTGAGACCAAGCCCCAGGACTGGCCAAAAAAAAAAAAAAATATTTAAAGCTACTGGCCCCAATTGACAAATATCTTGATGAATTTCACGGAGTTACTGGGATGCAAGCCCTACCTTCCAGCTACCAGGAAAGAGAGAGGAAACAGAGATTCCCAGAAATGCCCAGCCAACCAAAAATCTCAGCTCTCTTCCCATGCAGTAGCCCTGCTGCTAGTACGCAATTGTCCAATCAAGGCATATTATCAAGGCGTAGCCTCATGACTAGCTCTTGACAGTGGAGTATAAATGAAGTGTGTCACTGTCAAGCTGACTAAGAGAGAAGTCTAGTTTCTCCATTCTCCTTTTCTCCTTGGCAGTGAATTTGGGAGCAACAAGATGGACAGAACCTGGGTTTCTGAAGCATGAAGTAGAAGCCTACTCACTGAATGCTTACCCTGTTCAGTTCTAAGACATCACAGTTAATAAAAAGAAAAAGGAAATTCACATTCTGGTAGCCATTAATATTTTTGTGTTTATATGTTATAGAAACTGAGGTCAACTTAATAGGAGACAAAAGGCAAGTTCAAAAGAATACAATAAGTCTTGATCTTGACAGAATTCAGTCTGCATGCCAAGGGCAGGAGTAATGGGTGATAAGGAGCTGTCCTAGTCAGATTCCACTTTTTGTATATTTTACTTTAAGTAAGTCTTACCTCGTTTAAATGTCCTTGTTATTGTATTCTTACGTACGGTATTTATCATGTTATTGTCAGTACTGTGGGTTTGCTTGCTAGGCAGGCATTCTGTTGCTGAGTCCCACCCCTAGCCCCCGATCTGGACTTTTGAAGGCTAACTCTGGTGACTATGAGGAAGAGGAAAGGAGTAAGACTAGAGTCAGGGTGAGGTTTGGGTAGTAAACTGTTTGTGGTTGTCATCTCTGTAGGTTCACTTTTTCCTGTAAAATGAGGGTATCTTCCCAGGTTGTTCAGGTGTTTTGTAACTGCTTTAGAAATGGAACGTTTGCACCTACGGTCTACACAGCACTGATTTTCAACCAGAGGGCTGTCACTACGATGCTTTAGAGGTGGGATCTTAGAGACCCCACATGGGAATGTTCACTTTCTACTCTGGTGGGCTAGCCTCTCCGGTAATATGGGGTGGCACCTACCTAAGGGAATGCAACATTTTCTCCCAAGTAAGATTCAGACGCCCCGGTGTACCTCTGCTATACATTTAGGGGTATCACATGACTAGATGGTCTAGTCTATGAGTTGACTCTTCATTCCAGTAGCTCTGGAAGACCTGTGTTGTAATACCCTCAGCTATTCTAAGAGGACCGGAGTAAGAAGTTCTAACAGAAATTGCTACTTTTATTTCCTCATTTCTTCTAAAAGTAACAAGCTCTGTATATCACTGGACATTCCAGAATGGCCTTCACTTGACATATTGAGTCATAAATAATGAGTCCAGGATGAATCACCAGCCAGGCAGCTCCATCATACCATCCATCAATATATCTGTGGACTGCTAGTTGGCCTGGAATCCTGATACCAGCCAGGAGGAGAACACCAAGTTCATTTTGGGACGAGCAGAGCCACCTACTAGCATTTAACTGCTAACATTTAAATATTTAGGTATATGTAACCTGCACAAACATTTACCACCTTCTGACACATCTGGACCTTGGAGAAAATTCAAAGAACTTTAATCTCACTAACGGCATTTGGGGAGACCAAAAGAAAACCAATTCAGGCAATTTTTCTGACAAGTACTTTCTGCGCCTAGGCAAACCAACTTGGCAGGTGGCAAGTCATTGGAGTTATGGAAGATTGAATCTTTGATTGAAGTACTTAGGTCAAAGATTTCAAGAAAACAACAACGAAAGCAGCTCCTATCATGTAACAGCTGGTATTACAAACTCTTTGCATAAAACAACCATTTGCAACAAGTAGAGATGGATCGTGAGTGCTTTCGGAACAATAAACCTCTCATTTGATTGCAGCATTTTAAATATTTGATGGAGTGTGCTGTGTTACCTAATTTAGTTGTTCTTGAACTGCAGCATGGACGATGTTCTCCGTTTCTCTTTGCAGTGCATCAAATGTCTGCCATTTCCCTGTGATGGAAAATGATCCCAGAAAAGAAAGACATAGAAGAGAACCAAGAGAGCATAAAATGTAGATGCATCAAAGAACGATGGAGGCAAAGGCAAGGAGATAACATGGGGTTTAGGGAGGTCAATCCTCTCAGTGGGAGGTCTTGAACCATTCTACCCTAATACCCAGGTTTAAAGCATCAATATACAATAGGAAGGGCATTGGCTGTGGTGGTGTCCGCCCAGGACATATTCTCATCTTCTATTTTTTTCCACTCCAGAAGAGCTGGAATGGGCATGGAAGGTAAAGCCAGCTGCACCAGTTGGAATGTGTTTTCCTACCTCAGAAAGCTGAGGGGATCAGGGACAAACATGTGGTCCAAGTTAGAATAATGAGTTTGTCTTCAGTCTTTACTACACTAGTTGGGATCAGGCAGCTTGCTTTTGTTTTTTGGCACACAAGATATGAACATGTAGGCCATGGTCCATTTTTCTCTGGCCATGTGGAAAACTCCCTTCTCCACTCCCCAGGGCAGGGAGAGGTAAGGTAGAAGTCAGAGGGAAACAAGGCCCAGCTCCAGAGTGTCCTAGTGCCTGTCACACTGCTAGCCCTGAAACCAGAAATGATGTCCACCCCTGCACTCCCTTAGTGTACAAACTAATACAGCAACTTGCTGCGGCTGCACCTGGCTCTGATATCAGTTTCTGACACTCCGAATAAATAAATAACTAGTTCTCACAAGTGCAGTTAATGAAAATGCAGTTTCAATGAAAGAATTCACAGTTTTCATAACACATTCTATCTTAAGTTATTTCTGTCAGTTACTCATGCTGGATTTCTGCTTATATGTTCAAAATAATTGCTTGTAGCCCCCTCTTAAATGATATTGATAGAAAACATATTAAAATCATACAAGAGTCCATTTTTTCTTAACATGGAAGGAATAACGATGTTTAAATGTTAAAGTGAGGCTAGCCATTAGCTAATTGCTGCCACGAGAGACTCATGAGTATACAGAAATATGTTTTTGGACAAAGAGAAAATGTTGTCTTTAAAGATGAGGTATCCTTGTAGAAAAAAAATCTGTCCTTCACCACACTTGGATTTTTGTCCTCTAGATTGACTTTCCATTTCCTGTCACTTCTATTTCTTTTAGACAATAGCTAATCGAGACACATTTCACATGCTTTACTATACATATATATTATTTTAATAGTGTTAATAATATATATACATGTAAGTACATTTCAATAGTGTTAATAAATTGACAGTTATACAACCATTACCATGAACAAATGTAGAGCATATTTATTACTCCAAAAAGAAACTTCATGGCTTTTAGTAATCATCCTTCAGTACCCTCTCCCTCCAGCCTACACAATGTCTAATCTTATTTCTATCCCTATACATTTTCCTATCCTAAATTTTATCATACATGGAATCACACAATACGTAATGTTTTGGATGGGCTTTTTCTCCCCATTCAGCATCTGTTTTAAAGATTCATCTTTTCAGATATCAGTACTTCATTCCTTTTCAGAGCAAATTCTTTTGTATGGTTCTCTTACATTTCTTTATCCTTTTATTCACTGGTAGGCATCTGGGTTGTTTCTGGTCTTTTGCTGTTAGCATAATGCTGCTATGAATATCCATCTTATAGATGTGGGTACAGAAATGTATTTTGCCAATGGCTAAATTCAAATTTGAGGCCATGACTTTCACTATTCTCTGGTAGAGAAGAAAGTAATTGTTGGATATTAAGAGTCCAAATAGCTCAGCCTTGCCTTAGTACTTCTTTCCCATCAGGCTGTCAACACAAGAAACTGATGTCCAGAGAAGAATAATTCTCAGGATGGGGGCAAAAAGTTGAGAGATCAGTACTCACTCAATTCCAATAAGGCCTTTTAGAATAAAACCAAACTGGAGCATGAACGTGAATGTGAACATATGGGCTGGCCTGTGGCTTAGCTTAAGCATCTTAAGTTTAACATATAGAAGCACAAAATTCAATATAAATGGTGGGAAGAGTGTCCTTCCAGAACAAGGTCAAGAAACAGAGGGGCTGCATAGGGCTTTAATGGTCGTTCAAGAAGCTTGTCTGGAGTGGACCACTTGCTACTTTCCTATCGTCTTCTTTGGCAGTTAATCTAGACTGCCAGGTTTTTGGACTCAGGAACAGCCAGGACAGTCAGTAAAGCACACTTCTTGGTGTGCCTGTGAGACATTTCCAGATTGGAAGATTAAAGGAATAAACCCTACTTTGATTGTGGGCATTATCATCCAATAAGATGGGGGGAGGGGAGAGTTGGTGCAAATGGAATAATAGGAATAGAATGGGAAAAAAAAAAAAACACTGGCTCAGAGAGTCTCTCTCCTTGTTTCCTGGCCACCATGATGTAAGCTACTCTCTCCGTTCTGATCTCACCACCAGGATGAACCAAGATCTCTGAAACCAAGATAAATCCTCCTTCCTTTAAATTGTTTATCTCAAGACTTTGGTCACAACAATGAAAAAGCTAACTAACACAGTTTCCAGGGTAACTGGAGGATGTGCTTTCCATACCCACATGGGATCCACAAAAACAATACTTTCTTCATCCTTGAAAAAGAGCTCATAATCATAAAACACTTGAAAGTTATTATAGTCTTCAGAGAACATCATGAAATATTGATACATTTAATTCTGGAATAATTTTAAGCCGAGAATATGGCTTTATTGGATGTCACAATATAAAATCATCACCACAAACGCACACACCCATGAAAACATGCTGTTGAATTAAGAGTGATTGGCTGTTTGCATTAACTTTTACTTGGGCCTTATTCATTTGTTATCAGCTAGCTCTCTCCAGCAGATGAAGAGCAGCAGGTGCAGAAAAGCTGAAAATCTTGGCAAAGAAAGCTTCAAATTATGAAAATTTTATCCATTAAGCTATATTTTCTGGAAATTGCAAAAGCCCGGTAATTATTCCAATTGAGTGATGGAACATTTCCGTTTTGTAGAGATTGAGAATCTCCAAACTCGTTCTAAAATTTCATAATACAAATTGACCTGTACTACAAAAGCCATGATTTGTCTATTAACAGATACTTCATTAATGAAGGATCTCAGCTTCCTAGGCATGTGCTGGGAACAGCTGTCAGTTAGCTCTCTGTATGTCCCATTTCCTGTTACCAAATGGATAGATTTTTCAACTCCTTGGCCCTCTCTTATGTTAACTGTACCAGTTTTCTTTTTGCCACATGAAAAATAGCTTTCATCCAGAGAAGAGTAAAGAATGATGCTATAGGAATAGAATCTCACTTCTACTTAGTTCTGAGATCTTATGGTTACTACAGTCTCCTAAGTGGTTTGTGGAGTAAAAATGTTTTACCTGCACTAGCACGGAAGCATTGAGGCAAAGTCTCTGAGCTGTATCTCTGGCATGAAAATGGAACCCTTGCACATAACAGGTGTGAAGATACATTTGTTCAAGGGCTTGGAATGTAGTTCAGTGGTAAAAGTGCTTGGCTAAAGCCTCCAATGCCTTAGGTTTGACTCCCAGAACCCTAAAACCTAAAGACAAACAAAACCCCAAAGACATATGCTTCATGAGATTTGAAGATCTCTTAGAAGCATTGTGCTTGGAACAGTAAGTCTTTTGGAAGAAAATAAGCATAGGTTTGATTTCAAACTTCTTATCTGAGATAAGAAACTTAACAACTCAAAACGTACACAGCTGTTCAATCAAGACAACGTAACTTATGTTTTATAGCATTGCCATGAAAACTCAGTTACTCTAAATAGAACACTAAAGCAGTGCTTTTACCTGTAAGAGTTAATTAATAAATAACAGCTATTGTGATTGCAAAATGCAAATGAGATTTCTTGCAATTTTATATGCTTACAAAATCATGCCATATCAAAGCAGGGTAGGTATACATTATTATAATGCAATTTTCACAATATAGGGTTTCAGTGGTTTTTTTAGTATGTTGTAAATTTACTTACTAACACATTTTAGCAATTAGCAGTCCACAGAGTGGAAAATAATTTTTATATCTAATTTAATTCTCAAAAAAAAAACAGTCAAAGTGACTCTAAAATTGTTTGGTTACAGAGCAAACAGAAAGCTTAGGAAATGGAAAATTTTAATGGAAATCATTTTAGTCCTTTTATATCAATGCAGACTTTGCTAATTAACATCACTAGATTCTCTAGGCTTAGTATTTAGGCAAAACAGATGGGCCCTGGGTTTGATAGCCAATTTTCTAAGTTGATTTGACTATAAAAAGAACTACTGTGAATTATTTCTACAAAGAAACAGTTGATTCACTATTTGCATATCAATGTAAATAAACAACAACAACAACAAAAAACATATGAAGTCCATGATGAGGTCAAACCATTAGACAGAACAAGGCAATAAGCACTCCGGGGGCATTCTGAGCGAAATTTCAGAATTTGGATGGCTCTATGATAACTAAAATGGTAGCACTCTCCTTGGCTGTGGGGTAGAGTTATATCTTTTTTCTTCTGTTTGTGACAATGCTCTAGATAGGTCAAATGCAACCATGCCCTGCTTGTTTTCAAATGTGCAGCTCTGACCTTGAAGAGATTCCTTTGGTAAGTCTATTGCCGCTTGCTAACCATAGATGACATTGAAGGTCACCTCCAGCTTGGAACTGGATTAAAAACAGCAAAAGTTCATCATAAATCTGACCCTCTGAATAATCTTTAGAGAAGAACAAGCCTCCAGGGTGACCCAATAGATGTCGTCTGAACCTAAGTAACTTACTTAAATTTCCACAGTGCAGACCATGTAGTTCCAAATTTCTGGCACCAAAGATGACCTAGCAATTCCTAGTGGTTCCTGTTTAAAATATGCATAATCCACCAGGTGCTGGTGGCAAGCGCCTGTAATTGTAGCTACTCAGGGGGCTGCAATCTGAGGACTGCAATTGAATGCCAACTCAGGCTGGAAAAGTCCATGAGATTCTTATCTCCAATTAACCAACAGAAAACCAGAAGTGGTGCTATGGCTCAAAGTGGAAAAACACTAGCCTTGAGTACAAAAGCTCAGAGATAGGGCCCAGGTCCTGAGTTCAAGCCCTACAACCAACAAAAAAAGAATAAAGGAAGGAATATTTCTTTTGTCTTTTAAAAGAGTATTAACAGATCACCTGTACTATATCAACCATTACAGAACAGCAGTTCACAATAATCTTGAGAAGATTTACATGTTGGCTTAATAAGCCTTAGTATGAAGCCATTTATCAGGAGCATCTCCACAAGCGCAAGAAGGATCAGGTAGGAAAGAAAAAATCTGGAAAGTAGAGATAAGCATACATAGCTTAAGCAAAATTTGGGGTTATAAATAACAAAATTATAAAGTATCTTCAATAATTTTTTTAAAGAATCAGTTTTACATATTTATTTTTATTTTATTTATTTATTTATTTTTATTTTATTTATTTATTTATTTATTTTTATTTTTATTTATTTATTTTTTTTTTTGGCCAGTCCTGGGCCTTGGACTCAGGGCCTGAGCACTGTCCCTGGCTTCCTTTTGCTCAAGGCTAGCACTCTGCCACTTGAGCCACAGCGCCACTTCTGGCCGTTTTCTGTATATGTGGTGCTGGGGAATTGAACCCAGGGCCTCATGTATACGAGGCAAGCTCTCTTGCCACTAGGCCATATCCCCAGCCCTATTTTTATTTTATTAATCGCTACTCAATTTTACTGTTTTATTTCTTCTGCTTATTCAAAGCATAAACTGCTCTTTCTTTTTCTAGTTCCCTAAGGTAGAAGTTTGAAAGAACTGATTATAGGTCATTTTTCTTTTCTCATAGCAGCACTTAATGTAAATTTCCTTTTACACATTGTTTTGTTGCCTTTCATCATTTTGATTTGTATTTTCATTTAGTTTAGATTTTTTTTTTCATTTCTGGGGGCATTTCTTGGATTCATTCATTATTTAGAAGTGTATTACTTAATTTTAAGATACTTGAGAAATTTCCAAGTTTGTTAGTCATTTCTAGTTTTATTCCTTTGTAATCTAAAAACATGCTTTGTATGACTTCTATATATTTTTTTCAGGTACATTTTACAGTCTAGAATGTGATTTACCTTAGTTAATTTTCCAAAGGACCATGAGAAGAATGCATATTCTGCTATTGGGGAATGGTATAAAACTTAATTGTTGATTGATAAGTTTGTTCAAGTTGTTTATACATACTGACTTTCTGCTTGCATGGTGTAAGTGTTAGCGATGGAAATGTTGAAGTCTTCAGTTAAAATAATAGATTACTGGAGTTCTACCAGTTTTTGTCTCATTTATTTTTCAAAAACTTGGGACAGAGTTTTTCTATGTAGCCTACCCTTGAACTTGTAATTCTTCTGTCTTAGCTTCCTGAGCTTATTTATTATTTCCCCCATTGTTAGGGGCCACAGCAGTGAAGGCATGTATATATTTTCCGTACTAGGTGAGGATCTGATGAAGTCTGCATAATAGGTCTTAGGTAGGGAGGAGGCCCTGGGTGAATTTTAGGATGGTTCTTCTTTGCTCATCCCTGCCAGGGTTATGAGGGCTACCTTTCTAGGATCATCATGATGAAAACCTTCTGGGTAAAGCTCTCAGAAGTGTGGACCTAAAAGTCACTCTCACTTAGGATTCTAAGTCCAAAGAAAATAATTTTGGTTGACTAGCTTTTTCCATTGCCAAGGGTGAGAATGCTATCTCCTGGGATGATATGGCAGAGGTCATACTAAAGATTGTCTCAAGTAATGAAGGTTTTTAAAAAAAATTTACCTACATGACAAATTATGGTAAGATGGGGCAGAGCTGGATGTAGGAACTGTCAGAACTAAAGCACTGAATGTTGTTGAGAAGCAGTCTCTACATTGAATTCTTATTGTTACCGTGGTACTGTTCACTAATGCTAACTGCTCATTTTTTTTCTAGTATAGCCTATCAGTATGTTAACACAAAAGCAAAGGATCCTCCTCTTAAGCTTTTTGTTAATGATTATTATTATTATTTTTTTTTTTGGCCAGTCCTGGGCCTTGGACTCAGGGCCTGAGCACTGTCCCTGGCTTCTTCCAGCTCAAGGCTAGCACTCTGCCACTTGAGCCACAGCGCCGCTTCTGGCCGTTTTCTGTATATGTGGTGCTGGGGAATCGAACCTAGGGCCTCGTGTATCTGAGGCAGGCACTCTTGCCACTAGGCTATATCCCCAGCCCCAATGATTATTTTTAATTGTTATTATTAAGGAGTTGTACAAAGGGGTTACAAGTTCATCAGTCAGGTAAGGAGTACAATGCTTCTTGGCTAATGCCATCCCTTCCTTTGCTTTTCCCTGTTTCCCCTCTCCCATCCATGTCCACAAGTTGCATAATTCATTTTTTTATACACAGTGTATGTTGAATGCCAAGACTGTATTGGAAATCCTGTGGCTGCATTGTAATTGGCTCTCACTTTGTGTGACACACCTACAATTCTGAACCAATCACTGTGGGTATGCTGGAGGACCAGGGATGATGATTGGCTCAGTCTGAGCTATGTGCACACCATGGATTCCAGGAAGACAGAATCATTACTAGAAAAGTTAATGAAGATTCTTTCTATACATGAGGAGGAGTGTAGAAGGAAGAAAGAAATTGGTTTAGAAGAGGAGTGGAGGAAGGAGAAGAGAGGCAATCTATGTACAGGAAGAGGAAGTGAGAATTCATTCACTATTGACAAAGTTTGCCTGTATCATTATTCCCTGTGCTTGGAAACCCCTTCTAATCCCTGTAGGTGTTTTTAAGAACATATGATTTCAAGCTTTGCCTTTTACAGTCCTTACCAAAGTGGATAACTGGCTCTATTAATCTGACAGTGCATTTAAACTGAGTTATTGTGACAAGGGACTTCCATTATCTATTTCATCAAGTTATAAACTGTCAGAATAAATCTCATAGCAGAGGGAATCAAAGCTATATTATCTGCCATATTTTTAAAAATACATTCCATGAATGCTGAGATTGAACTTGGTTTAAAGCATAACTCAAGACAGAAGAGCAGGGTGGTAATTTCTATTGTGAGCTTCCATACTCTCAAATGCTCACAAAATAAAAGTTGAATTTCTCCATGATAATAGTTCCTGGCTATTCAACCTGGATGAGATCACCATTCTTTAAGTTAATAAATGTTTGATTATTTATGTTTGACATGAAATAGCCCGACTCTCCATTAAAATTCAATGAGAAGGTGTGGCCAGTTCTCTTTTGGTTAAATCCAATTTGAACTAGTTTGTGGAAGAAAAGAAAAACTGATTGTCTCATACACACACACACACACACACACACACACACACACACACCCCACACACAAATAATTGGGTATCACTCAGGATTTTGTCTATGGTTTTGAAACTTGTCATTAGAATTTACTATTAGCCTCTTAATTTTTTTCTTCTTTATTGCCAAAGTGAAGTACAGAGGGGTTACAGTTTCATATGTAAGGCAAGCACATTTCTTATCAAACTTGTTACCTCCTTTTTTGCATGTTGTAGTGGGGTTTATTCTTTGCTTGTTTCTTTATGAAGTGTTATATATTGGAAGTGAGAGCAGATGTCTCTCACACAACCATCAAATGTCAAGATTTTTGGCCTGTGGATGTATCTCAGTGGTACAATGCCTGCATAACAATGTATGAGGCCTTGGGTTCGATCCTCTGGCCATTTAAAAAAAATTCTTAAGAATACATCATGTTGGTTAGACAGGATCATAACCATCACGGTCCAATCTTTCATTGTAGGTAGATAATGATGCCTGTAGTGGTCTATGGCTAACAATGGCATATAATCTAAACTGAAGACACAGTGGTTTCCCAGGGGAGTGGGGGGGAGTTTGAGAGGGTGGAACATAGTTGTTGTTATTTTCTTGTTACGAAAACAGAAGCAATAGACATCACAATGGAGCTAAAAACAACTGACATTTATTGGGTAGTACGTAAGTACGCATATACTAGCACTCCTTTGAACATTTTACATGATTTAAATATCTGGATATTCATCACACCTGCATGAGAAGGCAGAAAAGAGTCGAGGAACTTCCCAGTGACTTGTTCTATTTAGTTTTCTTATGACAAAAATACATGAAGCTGGATACTTCTGGAAAAGGTCTGTTTGGATCACGACTCCAGTGGTGGGAACAACCACACAGCATAGCACTGGTCTGCTGATAAGAGTCCCCTAGGCTACATCATCGCATGGTAGAATGGGAATCAGTGGTGGGTGGAAGAGGTCAGATGCTCAGGAGTCTCCTTTTGTGAACAATCCATCCTCCCAGAGTCATTGTCCATTAATCCATTTATGAGAGTAGTGGCCCCAAGACCTAATTGCCTTCTGTGAAGTCCTACTTTTTAAAGGTTGTACCATCTGAATGCTACTAACTTGGATATTAAACATCCAGCCCATGAACCTTATGAGGACAAAGCACATCAAGGCATAGCACCTCACTGATAAGTAGCAAAACCATAATTTCAAACAAGGCGGGCTGGGGATCTGGCCTAGTGGCAAGAGTGCTTGTCTCAAACAAGGCATTATGACTCTAGAACTAGTTCAGTTAACCAGTGTGTAATAATGTCTCTTCAAACACATGAGTGGTTAAACCCAAAGGGCTACCCTGGAACGTAGGGATACCATGCAGACGCAATGGTCTGTGTTACTCCTAGGAAGCCATTTCTTCTATGCTCTTCAGTTGATTGTAAACAGTGTCCGAAACTCAGATTGCTTGAAACTCAAATGCATACATCCAGGTCAAAGTCTGTTGGTATGTGTCTACCCATGAGCCTCAAAAGATAGATTTCTACAAAGAAAGGTTAAGTGTGCACCTGTGTTTGTCTTTGTATATGTGTGCGTATGTATGTATGTATGTATGTATGTATGTATGTATGTATGTATGTATGTGTCATTCCTTTCTTTCCCTTGAATAAAAACAGCTCCAGTTTAGAAACATGCAAAAGGTGCCTGTTCTTCAGGTCTCACTAGTATCTTTTCTCCTGACACTCCATACATTGGATTTCAGTCTCCCTAACTATGCAAACCACCTGCAGTGCCTGTGGCAGAAGCTGGGTTTTTGGGAAAGCCCAAGGACAATTTGTGCTTGCAAGGCAAAAAAATCTTATTTTAGCACTTTAGAGCACTATATAGAAAATGAAATAAAATGTTAAGCTATGTGCTAGTGGCTCATGCTTGTAATTCTAGTTATTCAAGAAGCTGAGATCTAAGGATCATGGTTTAAAGCCAGTCCCATCAGGAAAATTCATGAGGCTCTTATCTCCAATTAACAACCAAAAAGCTGGAAGTTGAGGCATGGCTCACATGGTAGAGTGACAACCTTGAGCCAATAAAGGGAGGGCTAGTGCCCAGGCCCTGAGTCAAGCCCTAGTTGTAGCACATGTACATCAAAAATGTTAGTCAGGAGAGTGGATAGGAGGAGAAAATGCATTAAAATAACTTTGAGTAAGCTACTTGGAAAGAAAAAAATACTATATATCATGAGAAACATAGCGAAGAAATATTTTATAAAGTGTTTAATTGTTCTTCTTTTTCATTAAATATGTTAATATTAGACTGGGTTCAAACAGGTATTTTTTTCTAAAGTGATTTATACAGTGTGACAAACTATCCAAAACCCAGTGGCATACTTCAATGATCCTGTCTTTTTTTCTCATGAATCTGTAATTGACTGGGATTTGTCTAATCTAGGCTGGGCCTGGATAGGAACAGCTCCATTCCACATGTTTGTCAGCCTCCTCTGGAAATCATAGTAGGGACTGGGGATTAAGAGGCTAAGCCTCTGTATAAACTTTCCAAGCCTCTGTCTCCATTGTCTGCCAATTTTCCACTGGGCAAACCAAGTCACTGTTTAAGCACAGGATTAAGACATGGGAAGTGTAGGCCACACACACACACACACACACACACACACACACACACACACACACACGCACGCATGAAAGTTCTTCAAAATTACACAAAAGAGCCAGGCATGAGTGAGTCATGCCTATATCCTGGCTATTCAGAAGAGTAAGACCTTAGGATCGCAGTTCAAAGCCAGACTAGGCAAGTCCAAGGACTGGCATGTGCACCCGTGTGCGCGTGCACACACACACACAATTATTCAAAATAAGTGAGTAGATGCCAGGAGGGATAAAGAACTAGGGTCTTGGGAGAAGTATCTCACACCTTGTTCTTAAATCCTGTATGTGGGAGCTGATCATTCCTCCAAAAAACTCAAACAATTTTAGGTTGTCCAGGGGCCCATCCATGACTGAAATGAGTTAATCAGATACAAATAACACCAACCGCCTACCTCATGCTTGTTAAATGTTAGCATTTATCCAACTATAAGTATTATTTAAACACACATGGTTAATAATCATATTACTTAGTAAAACATAATCTCTCTCCAGAGAGAATTTTTCCATATATATCTCCATACGATTTATTGCAACAAACTCATGAGAGAAGTACAATTACTATGGCCATTTCATTCCAGAGGAATCTGAAGCACAGAGAAGTTATATCAGTGAATACAAGGGGGGATATTCAAAGTTTCATGCTCTGACTAGAATACACGTGATTTGAATGACTACGTGTGTCTCTCTCAGAGAGAAATAGAGGAGCTTGCAAAACAGCCATGCAGGAGAAGCGATAAGAATCCCACTGCAGGCCAAAGGTATGTGTAAATTTCGTAATAGAAGAACATAGGTACAGATTGAGACAGCATAGAAAGAGAGAAGAAAAATCAAGAAGATGCTTGGAAGGAGAGAAGTTGAAAAGAAGGCAAACCTCAGTATCACCTGGGCCCCAAGCAGTCCCCAAGATACATTTTTTTCATAGGAATCCTGCTTTTTGAATTCTATTTTTTTTGTCAGTTGTGGGGCTTGAGCTCAGGGCCTGGGCACTGTCCCTGATATTCTTTGTGCTAGTACTCTACCACTTGAGCCATAGTGCCAATTCCAGTTTTTGAGTGGTTAATTGGAGATAAGAGTCTCATGAGAACTTTTCTGCCTAGACCAGCTTCGAACTGCAATCCTCAGATCTCAGCCTCATAAAGTAGCTAGGATTATAGGCATGAACCACCAGTGCCCAGTGAATCTCTGCTTTTATAGAAACAATAGAAGCAGTGCTTTGTCTCCTGGAATGTAGATTGCTGGTTACTGAATTTTTCCCAGTGAATTTGGAAAGATAGATTTCAAATATTGCTAGGTACAGTGGTTTTAAATGTTTATAAGCCTAGCCCTAGGTTTATAAAGTCTAAGGCAGATAAAGGCAGAGCCGTTCTGGTTGAACAGAGCATGCCTTCTGGTGGGACCTCTTCCTTGGGGAATGCCTTCCTATTTTCTATACAGGTGAGCTCTGTTGAGCCATAAAGATTCTTAAAACACTGTTTTAAAGACATTGACCTAGAACGTGGCCATTTCTCTTTCAAAGGGCTACATAATAAATACTTTAGGCATTTTAGACTCTGAATTATCATAACTTGGCCTTGACATTGTAGTGCTGAAGCATTTATAGACAGTAGATACAACAGTATGTATGGCCGTGTTCCAATAACATTTTACTTATGAACACTAAAACTTGAATTTCATACAACTTCCACATGTCACATAACATCCCTTTCCTTTCTTCTTTACAGCCATTTTTAAATGGAGAGTTGTCCTTAGCTGATAGACTTTGTTGAGTCTAAACTAGGACTTTGCCAGTGGAATCTCAGTGAAGAATCTTGCCAGATGGATGCATTAAAAATAGGAATGATTTTAGATAACCTAAGATGGTAGAGTGGATGCAGTAAGACCTCAGCCTTTTAGGTTGTTTCAAGGTCTGAATGTCTCCATTCCCCTAAGCTTTTTTTTTTCTACCATTCATAAATTCTTGTCCTATATAGCTGACAACATCTATTATTCTACAATAGATAGAAAAACATAAAGGTTCTGTATGTATGTGAACCTTTCTTGAGACCAAAGGTGAGGGAAGAAACAAGAAACCATCCTTAAGGTCTGGAGATTCTATAATAGGGAGGTAGAGGCACCAAGAACATTTTGAAGATAGCACTCACTACCCACTCTGGGATCAATGGTGGCTGTAAATGTACACTTCTGGTGAGCCGTCCATTTTCAGGCCCAATGAACCAATCACAGCCAGCTTGGATGATCAAAGTCTAACTCTCAGGAACTTTTTTTTCCTTTTGCTGGTACTGGGGCTTGAAATAAGGATATTATGCTCTTGCTTAGCTTTGTTGCTTAAGATTAGCTCTCCATTATCTGAGCCACGCCTCCACTTTGGCTTGTTTGGTAGTTGATTGGAGAAAAGAATCTCTTGGATTTGTCTACCTAGGCTGGCTTTGGATAGTAATCCTCATATCTCAGCCTCCTGAATAGGTAGGTTTACATGTGTGAGCTACATACTCCTGGCCCAGCAACTCCTTTAGCCAGGGCATATTTTGGGTTCTCCTGCCTCAGTTGGAGCTACTAAACAAAAGGAGGTATTGAAGAAGAATGGAAGTCAAGGTTCGAAGAAGGCCCCAAATTGCTTTGTAGCAATTAAGAAATTACTTTGATTCTTCTTGTTGTCTAAGTCCCTGCTGTGGCCAGTTTCAAGAGCTAATTCACTTTGGCTCTTATCTTTAATATATGGCTTGTATTATTTTTAAATTCATTTGTACAAGGCAAATTAGAAAAGACGAAACTACTTTGATTGCTACCTGTTTGACTGGTCAAACTGAATGGATTTAAGTATTAATTTGGCCACAAATTCGGAGTACTTTTTTGCAGATAAAGCCACAGGATAGACATTAAGATTATTTTTTAAATTCTGACTTTGTTTCTTCACTTTCATAGAAACACTTCACAATCCAACATCCCAGATCCCCAAACAAAAGGTTTAATCTAAACTTTGCTTTCCTTCTTTACTTTGACTGTGTACGACTCTGGATAAAAGATTCTCTACAGTATCTGTTGAAAACATATCATCACACATGGGAAATAGGTTATAATGGTAATTTGTGAAGGCTGTTTTTCCTCCAGAATCAGTCATACTGGAGTATGTGTGATGTGTAAAAAGGAGACTGGATTTAATGAAAACATTATTCCACTGTTGATACAGGAAATTGGTAAGAGAGAATATAAAGTTTTAGCATCCAAACTCTGTTGGAGAAAACAGCAGTTACAGTGCCTAATTGTATGTTTGCAAAGTTTAACTATTCTATAAAGTGCTAAAAAACGGAATTCCTGGTTTTCCCTGAAGCTGTCATTGGCTCTCAGAGGGTGGTCAGGAAGTGAAGTACAAGCTATCAATGTCATTGCATCTCCATGAATCTTTCCTTTGATCAAGCTTGGAGCCCAGACAGGAAACAATATGCTTCTTGCTTTACTGCCACTGCTGATTGTTCATTAGATATAATTATTTCCTAAGATCTAGAGGGAGCCATCAAAAAGAAATTAATGATGAATGGAAGGAAAGGAAGCCTTCTGTGATCATAAAAACACATAAACCATTTTAGATTATGGACTCTTTATGATTTATATTCAAACTAGAACTGAAGGGGGCATATGGCATATCAGCATTTATTAAAGAGGCATGGGGATTTATGATAAATCATAAGCTTTATTGGAAAATAAAACAGGTTTCTTCTCTGTTCTGTTTTTTAAAGTTAATTTTGCAAGTGTGGGAGGAGGAACGCTTTCCTAATAAATTAAAAGAACAATACCTTATTGCCAGGAGGGCTTATAAAGTTAGATCAGTGAGTCAATGCTCATATTCCTCTTAGAATTCCTACCAACTGCAGGGAAGTTCTCTCTTCTGGAAAAGTCTGGAATGTTTTGGAAAAGCTTAGACATTTATAAGTGTACCCCTCCACGACTTTACGTACTCTACCCCCAAAAGATAAATGCATTTTTCTGTATAGCCTTTCAAGTTCTGTAGCAACTATCAAGTCCTCTTGAAATCCTTCAAAGGGTTGAAGATGGCCGACTCTGAAATCTAACCACTCATGTTTACGTTGGGGTTCTACCACTTACTGTTGGGTCACTGGTTAAGTTTTGTTTTCCTATTAGAAGAATAATGGAGAAAATAATTCTATCTACTTACAGGTTAGCTATACATATAAATGAGATTATTAATCTGAAATGATCTACCATGTTGCATAACAACTGGTAACTGCCCAGAAAATGCTAATGCTTTAAAATATCCTGACTACAATCTGATGGAACAAATTCTAGTATGCCCTTATGTGACATGGCTTTGAGTCTCATCACTATTAAGGAGACTAAGTTGTCCTAGGTCGAGGCTAGCATTCTACCACTTTGAGATACAACTCCACTTCTGTTTTTTAGGTGGTTAATTGGTGATAAGAGTCATGTGGACTTTTCTGCCTCGCTGTCTTTGAACTCTAATCCTCACATCTCAACCTCCTGAGTGCCTAGGATTACAGGTGGAAGCCCACCACCACCAGCCTACACGGTTTTGTTTTTAATGGCTCCCAAAACATACACATGATATTTCACTGCATGAGACTCATGAAAAGACCCCATAGAGTCAGAAAAAAAGCTGTAATGTTTTCTTTAAGTGCAAGGGATACGGAGATTTATCTATTTAGAAGTGACTAACTCAAGGCAGCAGATAATTAGTATGTTCTTGACTTCCCAGCATTCCCCAAATTCTCCCCTGGAGACCTACCACTGGTTTCCTACTCACATATCCTGCAGTCCTTAATAAGAAAAAGCCTGTACTACCATATTCTCAAAGGTCTTTATAACCTCCTTGTCTTCCACCTGCCCTTAAGATGTTGGCGTTGAGCCATGCACTCACCAGGTGTAATTAATTAGTAGAAAACAACCCCAACACATCCCTGAGTGTTTACCACTGGATTTAAATAAATCCATGATAAATTTCTCCAGTGAACCCTACTTCTGCAAAGCAACCTTCAGACTTGCTTTAGGCTAATTCAGATATTATGTGCTAGAAACACTGCCTAAGATTGTGATGAATACAACAGTCAATGATGAACCAAATCTACTTTTCTTCCTCTCTTTGAAAGTTACCACTGGGCTTGCTAGTCTTTGGGTGTCTGAAAAAGTCACATGCTGCTTATTCTCTTTCAAGATGTGTGGTTTTTCAGAAGGGTCTGGCACATACTGGGAGCTCAGAGGGTTAGAAAGATATTACCCATTACAAGTAAATCTTAGGGCCGATACAGTGGTCTTGGAAAAGCTTTAGCTTTGCTGAACCTCTATAGAATTTTCTCTCTTATTATACTGCAAGTCAACTTTATTTATATTTGTATCCTATGCAGTGCTTACTTAGCATGGGGCACTTGACAAAGTGATTTTCCCCCTTTGTAGAAGAGTATTTTCTAAGTATAGGAATGAATCAGACATGTAAATGAAGATTTCCCAGATTTCACTGGAATTACATTTAGGGAGATGGAGTGCAGCATCAGGACTTATTTAGGGTTGTGTAGCAGAATTCCACAAAAAATAGTGCATGGATCCATTTCTCTGCTCACTATAGCTTAAACTATGTTAGCAACAGTGATTTTTATGGATCAGACAGTTAATAGTACCTAATGTTAATGGTTACTCCTAATGTCTATCTTTGAAAGTAGACATGCCAATCATTCCATTTCACTGTTAAGAAAACTAAGCTCAGAGAATAGGGCTATTAACTGCAGGGTCAAGTCATAACCATTCATCTTGGTTGATTTCTCCCTCTCTTCCTCCCTCCTTCCCTCCCTCTCCTTCCTTTCCTTTCCTTCCCACCTCTGGATTTCCTGCCTGCTGTTTTGCTCATACTTGCGTGACATGGGAAGCAAAGAGGTAGAACTGAATCACCTCAAACCAAAATCTTGGGGGTTACTTCTCTCTTTCACCTCCAGATCCAATCCATTAGCAGAGTTTTTCAATGTTCCCTACCAAATACTGAGAGAATATGTCTGTTTTGATCACCACAGCTTCTCCCTGAATGAAAACTATTACTGTTGATGACTTCAGTGGTATCTAAAAGCATCTTTCTCGTGTCACATTTCAGCACCAGCAGTTCTCAATTTGAGTGGGCATTAGAACCCTAAAGGATTTGTTAAAACAGATTCTTGAGCCTGGAGCTGGTGGCTCATGCCTATAATTCTAGCTGTTCAGGAGGCTGAGATCTGAGGATCATGGTTCAAAGCCAGTCTGGGCAGGAAAAGTCCATGAGACTCTTATTTCCAATGAACTACCAGAAAGTAAGAAGTGGAGCTATGTATGGCTCAGGTGGTAGAGAGCAAAAAAGCTCAGTCCTGGAGTTCAAGTTCCAGGACTGGTACCAAAAAGAAAAAAGAAAAAGATTCTTGGACCCCACTCCAGACTTTCTGATTTAGTAGGTTCTGGACAGTGTGTAAGAGTATGTACTTTGAACAAGTTCCAGGAAATGCTGATGTTGCTGGCTTACAGATCAGCCTTTGAAAAATTACTGCTGTACACAATTTTCCACCAAACAGCCTGACTGATCTTTCCTATGCTGAAATTGAATAAAGTCACTGCCTTGGCAAAGATGCTTCTGCTATCTTCTCCTTTACAAGCGATACAAAACCTAACTCCTCAGCCTGTACAAGCGATACAAAACCTAACTCCTCAGCCTGACTTCCAATCTCTCCCCTTCTGTGATATCTCCCACACATTTCTCTTGCCTCATTCTTTCTTGCCCTTTGGGTCTTCTTCCCCATTGCACATCATCCAATCTTCTTCCATGTCAGAGCTTTGGGCCTTTCTGTGCCAGCATTATTCCACCACTAAACCTTTGAGTAGATATCTCCACCCTTGGCATTCATTCATAAATCAGCTCAAGGCAAGTTTCTCCAGAGAGTCCTTGACTTTTGCTTCTTAATTTTTAAAATTACTTTTGAGTAGTTGTACAAAGAGATTTCAATTCAACGTGGCAGTTCGTGACTACAATGCATCTTGATCCATATCACCCTTCTTTGATTTTCTTAAAAGTCGCCTTCTCAGGAACTCTCTTGCCACGTTGATTGTTTGCTCCCCATAATTCCAGAACATAAGACAATAGAGCCATTTTCCACCTGGTTTGCCACACTGAAGTCAATGCCACAAACCATGTCTGGAACATAATTGGACCCAATAAAATATTTAAAGACTATAAAGTAGTCTAGCTGAGATCTGAGATCTAATGCTTTGTGAATCTCTAAGGGACCCGTGGTCAGTTCTAAGTACTTTTCAACCTTCATCTCCATTAAAACAACAACAAAAACAACTAAATGAGAACAAATGCATCATGGAGTTGACCCAGGAAAAAAAGTTGTAAGTAAATAAGGCAACTAGTAGAGCCAGAGAACCAATTTTCCTCTCTTATTTGGTTAATGTTAAGAGAACGAAAAAGATTAGATTAGGCTACACTCATGAATAGGCACGAGTGCCTATTCATGGATATATAAGTAAGTTAACAAACACAATAGACAGAATATCTGTGGCCTAACTTGAGAAATTCCCAAAGCTCTGTCCTCACTAAATATGACCACGTGGAAGAATTCCTTTCTCCCCAGCTCCACAATGAACAGACCTCTCAAGGCTGAGCAATCAGATGACTACATTGCTCTTCCTAGTGGTTGGCAGAAGGATATGTAACTGAATCATGCTGGGCCAATGAGATTATCTTCTGGAAGTTCTTCTGAGGCTATCAGGAAAGTCTCTTTCTGGAATCAAAAAAACAATGTAAACTGGTGGCTACCATGTCAATGCCGAGGACAGTCTATTTTGGAATAGACTTGAATCCAGATCCAGAAATGTGGCATCTGAATGACATCCTTTAAACCCACCAGATCCAGACATGATGGAATCTGGATTTCCTTCCTAATGTGCATACATTACTTTTCATTTGTTCTTAAGTCCGTTTGAGTTACATTTCATCACTTACAATGGGAAGGGTGCCGAGGAATACAATTACATGTCCTTATGAGACTCCTCTCTGCACAGTCCTGCTGGGCTGTGTTATATTTCTGTCAACACCTCGCTCAAAGGCAGTGGGAACCACCCACAGCCCAGCATTGAAGCAAGTGTGGATTCTGAGCCCACACATCATTGCCATGGCAAAAAAGAGAATGTCACTAACAATGCTGGCTCCATTTCTAGCGAGCTTTCTTGTGAAGAGGTCAACAAACGCAGTGTACGTTTCTTTTCTCTCCATCCTGCTCGTATAAAGGAGCAAAGAGCACAGATTTTCTCAAGCTGTGTGACACTGGGCAAATGCATCAGCTCACAGAGTGCAAGTTTCAAGTATGAAAAGGAGCAGAGGTACTTCAGATTTGAAATTCAATGGGACAGTGAGACAAAAATGAGAAATAATGAATATCTTGGCTGCAGGGAATTGAGAAGCCAAAACGCTGGCATTGAATATGATCATCTGAAGGCAAAGTCTGAGGACACATCATCTAGGTTGCTTCAGGTGATTTCAGAGATACTCAGAGAGAGGGGAAAGTCACGGAGGCAGACCACTTAGAGATGAGGGGCACACGAGAAACCGAAGCCTTTTTTTTTTTTAAACAAAACTCACTTATGCTTCTCACCACCAACCACTCTAGAGGAATAAGATTGTCATTTTCCAGCCAACCCTGAAGATAAGCCAGTATAATTTGTCCAAGAGTTAAGTTTCAAATTATGGACGCCTTCATGTTTTCCCAAAGCACACCTGACACACATATGCCCCAAAATAATGCATCTAAATTATCTCTCATTAATGGGTGATCATTCATCCGCCAATCTCATGCTACCACCATTCACAGTGCTTTATGCCAAGGAAAGCTAAAGCATGGGCAAATAACCACAGACTAGTAAGGAATTTGTTGATAGCTCTTTTTTAATACTTCCAGTGTACAGAATAGAGGACTGGACCCTACAGAGAAAATATTAAGTATAGTCCTTCTATCAGATTACAAAGAACTCTCTAGAAATCGATGAGAGATACCAACAAAACACTGAACTCTCTGCTAATAACTATAGCAATAAATGGAACCAGAATTGCAAGGCAAGAGAAAGGGTGCTAGAACTAGTGAGAAAATGTTTATGAGGGTAAGTTGAACAGTTCCAATAGAAGGAACTGAGTATGTATATATCTGAGAATACTGTGCATTTTCTTCATGGGTGGGGCTGGCATATAAGGATCAGAAAATGGTTTCATGTGGTATGACTGAGGGAAAAATGTGATATACTGCTCAAAATGCCAGTGAAGTATAAGAGGATGCCTTTAAGTCTTCTGAAGAATGAGGTCCAAACTAGGCACTGGTGGCTTATGCCTGTAATCCTAGCTACTCTGGAGATTGAGATCTGATGATTGCGTTTTGAAGCCAGCCTAGGCAGTAAAGTCTGTGAGACTCTTATCTCCAGTAAACTACTCAGGAAAAGCCAGCAGTGTCACTGTGGGTTCAAGTGGTAGAGCGCTACCCTGAGCACAAAGACACTGAGGGACAGCACCCAGTTCCTGAGTTTAAGAAAAGAAAGACAAAGAATGGGGTACAGTATTAACAATGATAAGAGGTATCCATGCGTTTAGTCAAAGTATTCTCAAATATTATGTGGGCCATCTCTTTATTGGAATTAGCCTTTTTCTATGAAGACAAAATTTAGCAATTCATTTTAGGTTCTCATTTACTATTTCTAGAATCTCTATGGAGAAAGATGCCAGTCTAAATTTGCTGTAATAAATGAGATTAAAGTGTGCTGAATTCCATTTTCATCCATGCCACATTGCACTCATTATGTGCCAGGCTCTGTCCTGGGCACATGTTTTTTGACTCAGTTATTCCACACAAAAACTTATGAGGTAGACATATTATTACCTTACCTTCTTGTTCCCAGAGAAAGAAACCAAAGAACAGAGAGGTTTAGTAACTTGTCCAACATGTCAAGTGACTAAGGGGCAAAGGCAAGATTTGAACCCAGGCAACCTAGCTGTAGATCTGTGTTCTTGACTACTATGCTAGGTCTGTTCCCACATCGCGAATGGGGAGAAGCCTGCCATCATGCATGGTCTCTTTAAAACTTAACTGCGAAGGGGTGGATACATGAAGAGGGGGAGAATGCAGTCAAGAATCCAATGTTTATCCCACAAACCTAAGAAGAGAGAGGGAAGGAGTGACATTGATCAAGATGCATTGTATTCATAAACCATTGAATGGCAAATAATAAACAAAAAATAAAACATAATTGTTGGAGCAGTGCTTAAAACAAAAACCCCAGCTGCTGGGCAGAAGCGCTGGGAGCTCTCCTCTCACTGAAGTGAGCTCCAGATGTCCCTCCTGCAGTCTCCATTCCACACCACACTCCATCTGGCTATAGTGCTGTCTCCTCCCCTTCCTGGACCTTTGCTCTTCCTCCTCCATGCTGCCTCAGGTCCCCTGATCAACCTGCACCGATCTTTATGACACTGGAATCCATGTGTGTGCAGAGGTTTGCCTTGGCCAGGGTGTTAAGAAGTGTTAGACCCTCAAGGGAGCTCCAAGGAGCAAAGGAATGTGCCACCCAGATGCATACCTGATATCCAGGGCTTCCTATTCAAGGGGCTAAAAGTCCATTCCTTTTATTGTGTATTTGTTCAAGTTGGTTCTGAAGATGGACATCCACCTTGTGATACAGCCTCAAAATGAAATAACACTATACATGTCCAACAGACAGATGGACAAATATCCTTAAGAAATCCAGCATAAAGAATTATATATCTATACCAACAACATCTACATCTCTCTCATGCACATATACATACATATATCATATATATTATCTATATCCTAAGGATGTTTTGTATATTGATGTTCTAATCTGTACAACAGAAAGGAAAAGTGCATCATAAATAAATATCCTAAAATTAGCATATTTAAAAATCATTAGGTATCGACTTGTTTTGGCTTACTGTTCCATGCTATCAATTTGTGAGGCACTCAAGCATTTAACTTCTAGTACAACATTTATTTCAATAAAGTAATATAAACCCTCCCGTCCGTTCGTACTTACAGCCGAGGAATAAGCCTATTTGTAATGACTCTTACATGAGGGTTGTATTGAATGCTTCGCTGTGTAATCAGACATTACACAAAATTAGAAACAATAGGAGACCCAAATCAATCAGCCGTGGCAGAGGGATTGAGATAGCACTGAATCATTTGACTGGGCTGCTCTAGAAAATTAATAACAGCAGAGGTAATTACTAACCTGGGAGACGGAGACTCAATCATTCTTAGGCGCCTTTGAACATGAAGTCTGAAGTCCCTCATCTCCGCAAGCCACATGCCTGCTTGCCTCCCCCAACAACGGATTGGCGTTTTCTAGATCCGTGGTTCTCCACTGAATGTGACTTTATGCTCAGGGGAATGTGGCAATGGTAGGAGACAACTTTGGTTGTCTAAACCTGGAGGTAAAGGGAGGTGTGACTATTAGCACCTAGTCAGTAGAACCCAGAGTTGTAACTACATCCCCCCATGGCATGGAATTATCCAGCCCCAGACGTTACCAGTGCCAAAGTTGAGCAATCCTGGTCCCAGGTGCCACTTTCAAGTCGCAAATTGCCTCTGACCCAGAGCTCAAAATGCAGGTCATGAAAGCACCGGCGACAGAAGCAGCAGCAATACAGCCAAGATGAATGGCTCCTCTCCTGCTTCCTTTGGTTGAGGTCTCTATCTGCGCAAAGGGCTTAGCAGATCCCTTCATTTTTCTTCTAGCTCTATCTGTTCTCCAGGGCAGAAGCATCTATCACAGCCACCTGTCCGCCGAGTGGAAGACACCACTGCAGAAACGGACAGCTTAATGCATCAGAGAAAGGACCACTGTAGGCACAGCTGGCCCAAATTTTGCTCCACTGGGAAATTTAACCTGGCTCTTTGTTTCCTGCCACCTGAGTTGTTTGAAAGTACCTGGGCCTCTATAATTAAAACATGTTTGCTGAGCCAGCTTCCAGGTGACTGTGTGTTCAGGTGTGCAAGAATGACCAGCTTTGCTAAATATATCTGCCTTCCATGTCCAAGTATTGTTTGTTTATCCCTCAAGTCGCCCTATGTACAAGTTGACCTATTTTGTGTAAGGCAGGCAGTGCACTGACTATTTCTCAGTACAACCAAAGCAAACTTTCTTTCCAATCCACCAGCAGCTCCACAAAATGCCAAAAGTAATCTTGCTAACATTGTCGTAGAGGCCAACAAGCTACCAGGCCAAAGCAGGAACTTTTTTTTTTTTTCAGCTTGAACTCAGGCCCTGGGCACTGTTCCTTTGCATTTTCATTCAAGGCTGGTTTTCTGGTAGTTAATTGGAGAAAAGAATCTCATGGCCTTTCCTGCCTAGGCTGGTTTTGAACCATGATTCTCAGATCTCGGCCTCCTGAGTAGCTAGGGTTACAGGCCAGAGCCACTGGCACTTTGCTCAAAGCAGGAACTTGTAATATCAAAGCAGGAACTTTGATAATTATGTTTTCTCATAATGAGGACTTACTCTTTATGAACATGGTATTGGTGTTGTTAAGGTGTCCTATACCAGCATGGGGGGGGGGCGCTGTTCTGGTGAAGGAGACAGGTGTGTCCTTAATTGTGGGTGCCTCACATCCTGGGACATTTGATAGATGAGACATGCAGTGCACCTGAAGTGGTGCGATTGGATGGATAATTAGCCACAGTACTATGGGACTCTCTTCCAAAACCACACGCTATGGCGACTCCTTCTTCCCAGGGGACACAAGCATAGTACCGTGTCCGGAATAAAAGTACCCATTTCATACATCGGTTTCACAGTCAACAATTAACTTCAGCCAAAAGTGTTCAATATATATCGTTTACAGCTTCTCAAATAGTACAGTCATTTTGTGAACACCTATGGTCCCATGTCACAGATAAGAAAAAGAATCCACTGCCCTGTTCAAGGTTGCTTTGATAGATCGTCATTCCTCAAGATATTTGTTGAGCAAGTTTGGGAAATGATTATATTTCTTCATTCCTTGGGCATCAGATCTGGCCATATTATTCTTATTGGCCAAAAGAAGAAAAAGCAGAATAATAGAGTCATCATGCAGTTATACTACGTTGACTACCAAACTGTTTTTTTTTGGTAGTGATACTGGGATTTGAACTCAGGATACTAGCTAGGTAGATGCTCTGACACTTGTGCCACCCCACCAGCCATTGGTTTTGTCATATTTTGGTCACCTATGAATCTAACGATCAGCATTCTGAATAAGAATTTCTCCTTCAGTATTATGTTCAAGATCAAAGATGAGGAAAATCAGAGCCACAGCCAACTCTCAGCTACATAAAAGTGTTTTTCAGGGCAAATGACCATGTTGCTATAGACTTGAGGCTGTACTGATTAATACAATCACCTAGAAAGGTAACACTAAAACTGTGTTAGGTTGTAGTCTTTCAGTTAATTTTAATTAATTTATTTATTATCAAAGTGATGTACAGAAGGTTACAGGTTCATACGTAAGGCAGTGTGTATATTTCTAACTTGTTACCTCCTCCCTCACCCCCCCCCCGCTGGCTCCCTCCCCATTCCCCTCCCCCTGTAGTCTTGATGCCTAGATATTTTTCCAATATACCACACTGAACAAAACATATTTCTTCTATAATGAGCCCCAAAGTGAATAAAGTACAACATTTGAGCAGAGAGTCCTTAGTTTCATTTTTTCATGTCCTTAGTAATCTTGTATTCCAAAATCAACTGGAACAGTCTTGGGCATTACCCTCAGCACGGATAGTTGTATTTGTGGGAATAATTAAGGGTATAATTCCCCAGTAAAGCCTAACCCAAAGGCTTAGACTGTTCTCAAACTTGGATTTCACACTCTGAAGATGATCTTATTTGACACAGCACCAAACCTAATGTGTTATTTATAATCAAAGGTAAAAATTAAGAATCCCCCAAATCCCATAAAATTCAGCAAGAATCAAACAGAAAAATAAAGCAGAAAAACAGGCAAAAGAAAAAAAGAGAAGGAAAACCTCCAGCTACTTCTCATAATCATAAACATCAGTTTGGTGTATACACTTACTTCATTATTTTCTAGCTAATGTGTTTTTAAATAAGCTAAGAACATTTGGTGATGACTTTATTTAACAATGCAATTTGAGGAACTGTCAGGAAGAATTCCACTGGGGTAAGCGGAGAAGACATGCCTGAGTTTTCTTAATTGCTACCTAGCTAAGGCTGCGAGCTCATTGCTCAGCGCCGTGACAAAGAGTTCTAAGCACTGTCAGGAAATCACAGGAGTGGTGGACGGAGTTGCGACACAATGTGCCTATCTCATTACTGTGTGACTGGCAGCTCCAGCTGAGAAACGAAACAAACTCATCTCAAGAGTGGGGTTGGAGGGGCCAGGGTAGCAGTGCCAGCCAGGATGGAAAAACTCTCCATGCTCTCTTCAGAAGTACTGGTTTGAGGGGAAACCATCAATAAGCAACCTTGGGCTCTGCATTAGCCCCCAATCCAGTGCCTGGCACAGGCACAATCTCAGTAAATTCTTGCTGAATGGATGAATGGATGCATAAATGAACACTTCTCTCCTGCCCAGGCTCATCAAGCTCCTTCCTCTTTACTTCCCCTTTGCCGGCATCAAGGGAATGAATGACTTCACACTGACATTACTGGGTTCGAGTCTGGTGCCTTGGGACTGAATCTCTCTACCTACAGCTCACAGCTAGGACTTTCTCCCCCACACCTCCCCTCTCTTGTACCTTCCTTGTTCCGTTGGTTCTGAACCCTCCGAGACCGGAGTCTTCAGCTCTGCCCACTTCTTTGTGATTGACACGAGTGGTTAGCATTGGCTTAGCCCTTCTTTGTGATGAGCACCTAATTCCCCAACTAATGTTTTAGATTCTTTAGTGTGTGGTGCCTCAGCAATATCTGCTAGTTAGAACAGAAGCAGGGTGTGAATGGAAAAATGAGGCATATACAAACAAGAAGGAAGGAAGGAATGAGGCACTTCCACGCAAATGGAGGGGAAATACGTCTGTCAGGCTTAAAGCAGTATACAAGTTGTTTCTAGTCCTGATTCACCAACTGGCTTTGGTGTATCATGTAACCAAAGCATCCCCAAAGCATCCCCAAAGCATGCAACATGGTCTCTCAGAGTGGGAACACTGGTTCTAAGGAGGGGTTGCTGAATGTTCTTAAGAGATAACAGTGATTTGAGGGCTCTGACAGCCTATGATGCATAAACCATATGTGGTATATTTGCAGTATTAAAATTGCATGGGTGGGGCTGGGAATATGGCCTAGTGGTAAAGTGCTTGCCTCGTATACATGAAGCCCTGGGTTTGATTCCTCAGCACCACACATATAGAAAAAAGCCAGAAGTGGCACTGTGGCTCAAGAGGTAGAGGGCTAGCCTTGAGCAAAAAGAAGCCAGGGACGGTGCTCAGTCCCTGAGTCCATGCCCCAGGACTGGCAACAAAAACAAAACAAATAAACAAAATTGCATGGGTGTGTCAGACATGGTCACTCTTGTTTGTTAGCATCCTGGCTATTCAGGAAGGTCACAGTTTAAGCCTACCCTCAAAGAAAAACACAAGACACTACATATAAGAAACAGTGATGCAGAGCACTTGCCTTGAGCACAGAGAGGCTCTGGAACAGAGCCCAGGACCTTAGTTCAAGCCCCAGGACATGCAAAAAGAGAGAGAGAGAGAGAAAGCAAGACAGAAAGAAAGAAAAATAAACAGTGAATGTAAATAGGGCTGGGGAGTTGGTTCACATGGTAAAGCACCTGCCTAGCAAGGATGAGGCTCTGCAAACTCCAGTACTACCAAGACAAAAGTTATATGGATAGGATGATTAGGAAAATAAATATCTAAAAAGACTTTGAAGAAAGATGAAGAGTTGACAGCCATTGGTTTATGAAGACATTTTTCATAACCTGAGAAAAATTATGTGTGCTCTTACCTACATTATGTATCGATACAGGCATAGCATGGATAAATAAAATGTCCTATCTAATTTGGATAATAGAACTTTGAAAAACAAACCAAGGTTTTGTATTGATTTTGAGGTTTTCCTTTCTTAGGAAATTAAGTCTGTTAACAACATCATGTTCCTAGTTATTTAAATCTGTGTCAAGGCCAGAAACAGTGTAGCATGCCTATAATCCAAGCGACTCAGGAGGCAGATGTGATGTGAGCTAAGTTTGGCAATAAAGTAGTAAAGCCTCATGTCAATAAACAAGCTAGATGTGATGGCTCCCTCCTAGAGGAGTTATAATCCCAGTGACTCAGAAGGCATCGGTAGAAAGATAAAGGTCCAAGGCTTGCCCCTGGTAAACACAGGAGACTCTATGTGATAAATAACTGAAGCAAAAGGGCTAGCAGCATGGTTCACATGGTAGAGCACCTACCTAGTAATTGTCAGGGACTAATTTCAAAAGTCAGTTACTACCAAATAAATAAATAACAAAGTAAATAGATATATAAATTAAATCCCATGGCTGAGAATCCCCATTGTGAACAATGCACAACTTAATCCATGTGTAAAACTAGTCTTGTCAAATATTAAACACAGTGACTTATCTTAGAGCGAAGGAGGTAAGCTTAAAGAAACCTGACTCCCAGAAGAGCTTGCTTCCAGGAAGGGCCCAGTGTTCATATGTCCCGGTGCAGGAAATGACTCAAACAGATGGTAAATGATTCACTACTTCTTGGGATGTTGGACTGATGAATTCATTCATTCATTCACAAGATGCAATCTGTGTACACTGTATCCCCACACCCCTTTCCCTAATATTCTAATGTGTTAAGTAAATGTGTACTGCTTATTTATTATTGTAAAGTGTACATTGATCTATGGTGATCTACGTACCAAGTGTTTTTATTACATGCACATCTACCTTTTGCTTTTTCATATTCTTTCCACCTTGCTGGGTTTATTTTTGTGTTTTGCTTTAACTCAGGGCCTCCAGACCTTGCTTGGATTTTTGACTCATGGCTGGTGCTCTATTAGTTAAGTCATGTCTGTATTTCAGCCTTTTTTTGCTGGTTGATTGGTGATAAAAAGTCACAGATTTGTCTGGCTTGGCTGGCTTCAAACCAAGATTCTCAGATCTCGGCTTTCTGTGTAGCTAGGATTATAGGTGAACTAACATTGCTTTATAAAACACTTTAATCACTATTCTAAATGTAAATGTATTACTTTCCATCTTCCTCAGAAGCAGTGACTTATGACAATTTGCGCCCGGCTGCAGGCTGATCAACTGTGGCTAATCTAGCCAGGCTTGGCTGGTCAGCCTTCAGGATGCGGGACTATTCCACATATGTTACTGTAAGAGCTAGAACCCACAGGGACAGAAACCACATGTGGCTTGAAATTCGCACAGCAGCGTCAGGCCTACACTCATTTCATTGGCCTAAGTCACATGACCAATCTCAACCTGAATGGGCAGGGAATGAGTGGAGTAGAGGAGTGGGAGAGAAGGAAGAAACAGAATATTCACTGAATAATGTCATCTCTCATGTGTGGACATTGGGTCATCAATACACTGAAAACGAAGCCATAAAAATAAAACTTTAGTAGGCTACCATTACCTGCAAAAATAGGATTTCCAAAGAAAATAGAGGATGCCTAGTCGCATCTTTACTTCAGCTAAAAAAAAGAAAAGTTTGAAAGCACAAAACATACTACGAAATATGATTTTGCTGTTTATCCACCATTAAAATTGAATCTGGGCATCCTGTGTTTCCATTTCTTAAATCTAGCAACCTTATGTAGAAAGATTTTTTTAGTCTAAGCCTGCTATTTCTTTTCCTTTCTATTTTGGAAAAAAAAAAGGGGGTGGGGGTGGGGGAGGAACAAACTATGTAACATGAATGGAGTGAGTACAGGGAATCCCTTTCTCCTGTGCAACGCAGTCGCTTTTCAAGTGCTTTGGCTGTGTTGTGTCAAGATGGTGCACATTCATACATGGCTCACATACAGCCAGACGGATTCCTCTGCTTGTCCACCCTCTGGCAACCTTGTCATTTCGTGGAGGCCATGACAGCCAGGGACCAAGTCCAAACTGCTCTCAGCCTTTGCACAACAACAAAAAGAAATAGGAACTGTTAGACACGCTTGACTCTTAGGAGATTTGTTTCTAACTCTAGAAAGTTCTGAGAGTCGAGCTTATTATTTGGATTCCAGGTGTCAGGTGTGGGAAATAAGATGTGAAGTTTTCAATAATGCCTGACAGTCTTATAATTGACTTAAGGGGAGTTTTCACTTGTCTCTGTCCTCGATACACCACCACTATGTGGAAATAAATATTTCCCACTTCTCCCAGATGCTTGAGATAGATGGAGAGATGCGAAGACGTTATTAATTAAAAGTCATGGAGTGTGGACAGCTTTTTGATGGTTCTACAACTGCTAATCACCTGCTCTGTCTAGCGTGGTCCTTAGCTGGCCCTGTGGGATTGAGCTGCTCAGGTATTTAATGAGAAAATGCCAAGACTGGGTTTAATTTACTTGAAGGTCGCCTCCCACTCCAACTCACAGACGGAGAAGCATTATTTCAGAACAAGAGGGAGAGCATTAAGAGTTTACTAAGTCCTTGGAAATCCTCTACAGCTGACTCCTAAAATGAGCAAAGGCCTCACAGCAAAACAAGTGGTCTCTTCAATACTGATGTACTGGAAGCGTTATTTGTTTATTGTTCAAGGAAGTGATGATCAGGGATCCTCCACCTACCTATTCAGATGATTCCACGTCTCCCTCATTACTTCCACTTCTTTCTTTCCCCCATCCCAGACTTGCACACTGAACTTAAAGTCTTTGTTCCCAGCCCCATGAATTTGGTCAAGAAGGGAGATGTCATCAAGGTTGAGTGCATGCGTGATGAGGCTGTGAACACACTGAGATACACTGAAAATCCTTCCTTCTCTCTTTACTCATCTTTGTGCCTCGAGGGGGAGCCACTCTCTTGACTCTCTTGACAGCACAAACCAAGAAACGAATTGACTCCTTAGTCCCTAGAAACCTCTTCCTCTTCTTGCTTCTGGGGCTCAGTAGCAATTTCTGGGCAGAGCAACACGAAGACATTCCTCATCTGTGCACCTCACTTACAGGTCCCTGGTGGATACGCCCCTGGCCCAATCAGCTTCCTTGAGCAAGGGTCTCCTCATTCTCCTCAAATCCAGATGGTAAAATATTCTAGTTCCACCAGCCACATCTAGTTAATTTTGCTACTCTAGTTCAAGAGTAGCCACAGACGTGGCTGTGTTCCAAAGAAACTTGACTGATAAGATACTGGCCTTTGAATTCTGCCTGCTTGTGTGTTAGAGTTCATTTTCGCTTCACACACTCTGGGCCGAATCACCAAATTACCTGTCCTGCTCATTGTGGTCCCAAGATAGGTCAGTGGAATGGACCATTCGGGTGCTTAATGAACGAATGGCTTAGCTGGATGAAAATTACATGAAGTTCTTTTTGCGTCCTCCCGAAGACAGGGAGGGGCGGGGGAAAGCATAAAATCAATGTGACATGAGAAAAGTTCAAGGAGCTTCGCATGTCTTGAAATCTTCTGCAAATGAACCAACCACATGCTCAAGAGAAGGGCCTGAAGCAAAGTGCTAAAAATGGGAATACTCTGTTTATGTTGTTTTAAGTCTTCGTTCAACAGCTCTGCTCTCCTGTAAAACTCTCCATGTTTTGTTAAAAAAAAAAAATCTTTCCAGGCTGGAATAATGGCCTTCCCCTTTCTTCTTCAGGAAGGTTCCTCAGGCCCCTGAGTTGAGAATGTCTCTTTCTTATGTTTAGAACTCAGCTCTAATGTCGCCTTTCCAGACACAGGGTCTCTACCAGCACCTTTCTCTATCTCCTGTTTTTATTACGCCAACACCAACACCTATTTTCCTGGTTGATATTCAGCTCCATAATTTAGAACAGCTCTGGACACATAATAGGTGCTCAATAACTGTTGAAAAATGAACAAGAAGTTGGTGTCCTGAGTCGCATGGCTTACAGTTAACTACGAGAAGATCGTTTCCCAACTTGTTAGCAAATTTACTTGCTAAACTTTTGTTGTTGTTGTTGTTGTTGTTGTTTTTAAAGTCTGTTAAATGCAAATAACCTAGTTCATAATCTAGATTTAAGTACAAAGTAAGAAAAGGGCATTTAATGTGCTTACACGATGCCTGGCACACAGTAAGAATACCAGAAATATGCATCCATCCATACATTTATTCAATCTACTGTCTATCTACCATAACTATCAATGATCAACATTATTAATGAATTCCTTATCATCTCGGGAAAGAATGGATTCTTATCAGAGATCATCCTACTAATGGTTATAAACCCATTTCTTTTTCTTTAGTTGTAGTTTGACATCATTTTACTCTGCCTAAAAATTGGACTAAACAAATCATCAGGAAGAGATTTCTCAAGCTTTGTAATTACCTTTGCTTTTCACACATAAACATGCATCTACATAGGGACTGCTCTTGGTGGTAGGATCACATTTGAAGCTGTAAGTCACCTATGACTAATTCATACCATAAGGAGTAATACCAACATTAATCATCCTTTATGGATGTCAGATAAGTGAAAATAGTTATTTTTATTTTATTTTTTTTACATTTCTGCCTCTACTTTGGGCACTGATGGGTTTCCAGCAAACCCAGACTTTGTGCTCATGAAAGCAGAGTCTCTCACCGAAAACTCTAGAATGCTACAGGAAGTTAATTGTTGCAATTATCCATGGAGTGGACTTGGTCTCTGAATCCCTGGAAGGATAGACTGCTAATTGCTGCTAAATGGTGATTAGATTACACTCTCCATGTTTTTAAAATGAACTTGAGTTTAGCAGACCTTCAAGAATTATCTGAGGCAAACAAAAGGGCAGGGAAGATATTACCCTATCTTGATGAAACCATGCCCTCCAGCACAAATTCAAAACTTGTTTAGAAATTGTTTCTTCCATTCCTTGCTTTCACATATACATACACATATATAATTTCATTAGATCATAATTTTTTCCTGTACCAAGTAATTAGGAGGTCAAAGAAAATCAAGGCCATCTGAAAAATTAGACAAGGAGTTCTAAAAGTATGGGTAGAATGTTAGTATTGATGCTGGACAGGAATGTGTATAATTAGTTGTTTTGCATTGACCTGGACCTTTTATCTTGGAGGGATTCATTATGGTTTTCCAAGCTTTCCACAGTTAGCAGTAATCAGAGTTCTGGATCAAAACAGTGCAGTTAACCAGTAAATTTTAAAAGCATAGTATCCTTATATGGCTGCCCCTTCTTCCTGTATTCAGCTTTGTGTCAAGTAAGTGTTGCCTGTGCATCTCAAGGTCAAGTGAAAGACCTTCACTTTCCCCAAGCTCTCACCACCTCTGGATACAGGGTCTGGTACAAAGAAGTCTGAATTAATCCAAGAACAATGTTTGAATTGAATTAATGCACAAATGAGAAAATGAATAGAATGTATCAGTCTGAATTCAACAGGATGTTAGTGAACATAGGCACTGTTATAACATTAATCTCTTAGGAGTTCTGTCTCAAAAGCACACGTAGACATGGGCTTTTTCCAAGAAAGTTTGTTCATCAATTCTCAGATAAGAAGCAAATCAATCAGAACTTACAGTACCTTGGAATTTATAGTGCTCTAGCTTCATATTGTGATATATTTTAGGATTATTCGTGTGTGTGTGTGTGTGTGTGTGTGTGTGTGTGTGTGTGTGTGTGGTGCCGGTCATAGGGCTTGAACTCAGGACCTGGACACTATCCCTGAGCTTCTGTGCTCAAGGCTAATGTTCTACCACTTGAGCCACAGCTCCATTTATAGCATTTTGGGAGTTAATGGGAAATAACGGTCTCATGGATAGTTCTGCCAGCTTTGGCTTTGGACCACAATCCTCAGATCTCAGCTTCCTGAGTAGCATGAGCTACCTATGCCCAGCTTGTCTTTGCATATTTTTATGTTGGTTAAAACCAAATGAGACAAATTGGGAGATGTTTATCTCTATTTTTTCCTTCAGCACTGAGGTTTAGCTTTGTTTATGCTAGGTAAGCACTTGAGCTATGCCACTGGTATTTTTTTTTTTGGTTGTTTATTGCTTGGTTTTTTTGTTTGTGTTTTTTGAGAAAGGGTCTTACTGGAACATTCTGCATGAGTGACACATTGACAAGTATGTTGCAGAGGCACAAACTTCAGATGTGACTGGAGTAGCTGATAAAATAGCCTGTATTTCTATGAATCTTAAGCACATCAAAAGTCATCCTTAGGCCTGGTGCTGAAGGCTGATGGTTGTGATCTCAGATACTTGGGATGCTGAGAATAGGAGGATCACAGTTTGAGGCAAGTTTGGGCAGAAAAGCCCACAAGATACTGTCTCTACATGAGGGAGGTGAACACAGTAGTGGCTGCCTGTAATCCCTGCAATGTTGGGAAATCTGTCATAGGTAAATCAAGGCTTAGAAATATACTCACGTGGAAAGAAAGGAATCCATTTTAAAAATAAATTCTGAAAAACAGGGCTGAAACTCTGGCTTAGCAGTTACCAAACCAGCCTACCAAGCAGGTGGCTCTGATTTCAAACTCCCAGTATTGCCCCCACCCTTGCAAAAAAATAAGAATCATACTTAAATTTTTAATGACAGTTTTGTAAATACACTCAATAGGTTGAGCTATAGCATCAGACGACGAGTTGGTTAAACAGCTTGCCTAGATCTCACTAGCCAGGCAAGATTTTTTTCTAACCTGTAGAAGAACCTAGCAGAGGAAATTTACCTGTCAACTCTTGCCTTAATAAGCAATTGCAAACTGCTGGAGTCAACAACACCAACTATAAATGTGTATGGCAGCTAATTTTTAATTGGCACTTTCTCTTGCACCTGCCAAAGGAGTTTCACACATTTATCAACATATGGAAAATGCTTACTTAGTACTTGCGATCTCATTCCTTTCACCAGAGATCAACAGTCCCCCAATTAGTGGCCCTCTGAACACTCACAGACACTTGAAGTGAAGAAAGGATGGTTTTATAGCTGGATATTTATTTGGAAGGAGTGTCAGGGTTTGTTCCAACACATTCTTTCTAAAAGCAAAAGTCCCCTGTGTTTAAAAGACTAGGCATGAGTAGCTCAGAGTTAGGCTAATGTCTATGTTTCTGGCATCTGCTCTCAAACAGCTCTGGAAATTTCTACCACCAGAGGACATCCTACAGCAGTTCTGCGAGGGGAAAGAGAGACAGAGTGAAATTATGGTAAGAACATGCATGGTCTTCCTGGATTGGATTATGTCCCCCAAAGTTTCTGTTCATCTAGAACCTCAGAATGTGACCTATGTCCTTGCTTGGAATTCGATCTTTTCAAAATGGAAGTATTTGAGATGAAAACACGTGGCACTGGCTTGTTCCGGCTCTTCAGGGCCACTTACTGCCCTTGTAAGAAAACCAGAGCTGGGCGCTGGTGGCTTGTGACTCCATCCTAGCTACTCGTGAGGCTGAGATCTAAGGGTAAGGTTCAAAAGCCAGTCCTGGGGCTGGGAATATGGCCTAGTGGCAAGAGTGCTTGCCTCCTACACATGAAGCTCTCGGTTCGATTCCCCAGCACCACATATATGGAAAATGGCCAGAAGGGGCGCTGTGGCTCAGGATGCAGAGTGCTAGCCTTGAGCGGGAAGAAGCCAGGGATGGTGCTCAGGCCCTGAGTCCAAGGCCCAGGACTGGCCAAAAAAATAAAAATTAAAAAAAAAAAAGCCAGTCCTGGCAGACAAATCCAACAGACTCTTATCTACAATTAACCAAGAAGTAGAACAACAATTAAGAATCCCTTCATGATCTCTTATGGCTAAGGGACTCACCTAGGGACCACTCTCTGCTCAGGCCTGATAGGAAACAGTGAGGAGAATGAGAAACAGGATTTAGAGCATGCTCTCGCTCTCTGTATGTGAGAGAGAGAGAGAGGAAGAGAGAGACAGAGAGAGAGAATGCAATGATCCAGGTCTATGCAGACTTGGTGTTATCAGATAATGGTATATATTCTCAAAGTTGCAACTACCAAAATTTCTGACAGATTTGAATAAAAGCATCAAAGATCTTGGTCTAAACAACTAGAAGAATGAGATTTTCATCAGCACTAGCTGTGAGAGAGGGAAGAGCTATCCATGGCAGTAAGGCTAGACGGATGATGTCAGGACATCAGCTGGAGGCACATGAAGTTTGAGATGATGACCGAGCATGGGTGGAGGTGCTGAGAGGTGAGTAATACTTCCACACACGTAAGGATAGTGGGGTCTGCTTCTATCAGCTGGTAAGAACCAATCACAGCAATTTCAGGAGCCGTATGGGCCAATAATTGAAGCATAGGTAGCCTGAAATCTTCCATAGTAGGCACATTTGTGCCATTAAAATTAGCAAATGCTCAAGTTACAGCTGTTATTTCTCCCCACAGAGAGAAAGAGTTTGTAAGCATTTACCAGAATCCCACTAGGAATAAAGAGTTGAGGGGAAGATCACATTTACAAATGACATTCTACTTTCTTTTCCCTAAGATGCCTTAGAATCCATCTGTTGTGTCAGAAGTATCTTTCACCTAATGTCTTGGTTGTGGTCTATTAACCAATGCAATTTTAGATGACTAATTCACACACATGCCTACTGTGTGTAATGTATTGTGTATAGACAACCTAGAGTCAAAATGAGAATTGCCTTCTATTGTCTAATATATCTAAAACAACAAAAATACAATTACACAATCGGACACTCTGAAGTCTCAAGACAGAGTTAAGATACATTTTATAAAAATTTCCATCTTTGCAATATGCCAAACATCCCAATCTTTATTTAGTGACAACCTCTTGATGAACACAATCTCTTCTACTAATCCTAGATTATCCACCCATGTCACAAGGATCTAATTGTCCCTGTTTTTAATCACGAGACAATTACGAGGAGAAAATGACACAGTGTACATACAAATGCTTTGTGAACTGGAAGCAAAGGGAACAAATGTTGACAGATTGGAAATACAATGACAGAGTTTCCACAATGGCTGCCATCCTCCAAAAGCAAATTATGTGTTTTTCTGGATGGCTAGAGACCATTCAGAGCCAATCAGGTTGATAGGGCCTTGCTCTTTTAGAGCTTCATAATAGGACACCCACAGGATGGAAATTTGCCAAACAGGACTTCAGACCAAGTAAAACCTACCACATGCAATAAGGAAATGAGAAATAAGGAAAGAACATCTTATTTCTTCATTGAATTACCTTCCTGACCCTGCATACTTCCCCATTCATGAAAAGGAACCTGGCTCTCCATCAGCTACAAAGACGAATTTTCATTTTACCTATTATACCTTTGCCTTTAGCTTTTAAACAGTGTGCCTTGCAGAAAAAATTCTCTCAATATTTTCATCCAATCTAATTTGAGAGTAGGAAAAAGGAGCATCAACTAGTCATATTTTTATGATGTATAATGAATAATGTTATTTCTATAATTATTTTTATTATAGTTGAGTATTTAGTTCCAATAAATGGGATCTCTGATAATATGTTAGTCATTTTTATTATAAATGGCAAATCAAGCAGGTGTGGTAGCTTACACCTGTAATCCCAGCTATTTGGAAGGCAAAGATTGGAAGAATCCTGACTGATGCCAGCTCAGGCCAAAAAAACAAAAAAAAAAAGGGCAAAACCCCATCTATCTACTAAGTTGGGCATGGTGACTCACACCTGGTATGCAGGAGATGTAAACAGAAAGGTCATGGCTCAGGCCGGTCCTGGAATAAACGTGATATCCAATCTCAACAATCACCAAAGACAAAGGGAGCAGGGTTTGGTTCAGGAGGTTGAGTGCCTTCTGGGCAAGCATATGATGCTGAGGTCCAATCCCAGCACCACCAAAAACAAAGCCAGGCAACCTATAGGTGAGCAAATTACATCATTTATATGAATACACCAGTGTGACTCAGATAGAAATGCAGGTACATAGAAAATGTCCTAGGGGTTTTATGTACACTTAAATGTCGTCCAAAGTACTTCTTAGCACACTTAACCTTAGTGTCTTCATTTCTGATTCCAAAGCTTCGAATAAAGTATGACCCCAGACATGGAGACTATGTTAGACAATGTAGGAGTTTTGAGACTCAGCTTCAAGCTGTATTTGCAAGGAACTTCTTCAGGTATCTTAAATGGTGGTTGGTTCACAGGACTAAGACAAAGAATGAATATGATTGGAGGCAAAACATAAGCAACTAGATATTCTGACTGGCTTAAGGGCAATGTTCTATTAAAGCTAATGTAGTTTATGTGTGTGTGTTCCTTTGCCTTGGCTTGAGTTGCTCTATTTTAATCAACATTTACCTTAGACCAAAAAGCATTGATCCCTGAATAAGACCTCAAATAGAATGGGCCACACCAGCCTGATAGTCACTGAAGGAGGTACGGTGGAGTGAATTTGTGCATCAGACAAGGTTTGGGCTGCACGACTTTCCTAACTCCTTCAAACTCAGGATGTAAAATTCGATTTAGAAAGCCTAACAAGGGCTGGACCAGTCAGAGAGGCCACAACAAGACAACAGTTTTTCATGGCTACCCACCAAGTTGACAATAGTATACCTAAATTCGTTAGTGTTAATCATCCATGAAATGTTTCATAATCTATCCTAAGTAAGCTTAGGGAATAAGAAAAAAAATGCTGGTTTCTGTTAGAATTATGTAAGACTTTTGACTTCCTTCATTTGTCTTAGTGGTAGCATTTAAGATAATCCCTTTAATTCCTCCCTCAGCACTTCCGCATCCAGCAAACACATGGAACCCCATTAATTATGGTGAACAGTCAGTTGTTCATGCATAGAGACAGGGAAATCAGCCCCAGTAGCACTGACAGCAGTTGGCTCAAACTGGCATGAGACACAGTGACTCATGAATAGCAGCTCCATTTGGAATGCACACACAGAATCACAGAGCATGTGGCCTTCCAGTCACTGAGAATTCCTTATCATCGCGTAAGGCAAGCTTCTCTTCTGTGTCTCTCAATTATGCTTTCTGTGCACTAATCTCAACATTTAATTGAATTGGTTCCTTCGCAGATGTTGCTTACAGGATGTTTCAGTTTCCAAGCACTGGAGACAAAAGAAAGACTGGTATTGGTTCTCAAATTAGAAGCCATTAGAAAGCAGGAGGATTTGTATGTGGGGTGGGGGTTGGGATAGGAGATATTGGAAGAGTTTAACCACTCTTAAAGAGAAGTGGTGTGTTTTTCCCCCTGAGTATCAGCAGGATTTATTTAGTTCTTGGTGAGGAGAGACAGAAGGCTGCTGTCAGACTGTGGATTAATTCTGTCTAGGGCTGGAGGAAGGAGAGGTACCTGCCCACTAAGCAGGCATCTTTCAGTGCCTCTAGTGAGAGCTACATGGGTGATGAAGGACACAGGGGCTCTTGAAGGAGAAGTGAGATGACCCAGGAGGGAAGACTGGATGCAGTAGAGAAGGCTGAAGGAGCCTAGAGATGTAGAGGTTGATTGTTCCTTCTATGCTACAGTTCTCTGCTGACAGTTATGTTCAAATTAATACTTACATAACTCATTTCAACCCTAAGCCCAACTCAAATAAGGAATTAATGGAAGATTGGGTATATGGGAGTCTAAGCTCAGAAAGGTCTGAATGTGTGTGTGTGTGTGTGTGTGTGTGTGTGTGTGTGTGTTTGCCTGTGTGTGTGTCTGTGTGTGTTAGCAGATGGATGGGTTGGGACTAGAAATCAGAGTCTAATTTCAGAGTGGTCAGTGTGTCTAATATAATTTGAATAAAGTTTACCAGTAGGGGTAGGATTTATGGATCAAGGAAATCACTAGATCTAATCTTCTCATCTGATCTCCAGGTCCCTTGTGGCACTTTCGGATCCCTACTTTTCACAAGTTCAGTCAGCCTTGTTGCCAAACCCATAGCTCTAGATTTGCTACCAAGAGGGGTTTGAAAAGCAGCCAGAATCAATCGGATTCTCTCCCTTCCCACAGTCACTTGGCAAAGTCTTGGCTTCCTGGACTGGCAAGCTGGCAAAGGTGGCTGGAAACTCCTGAATCTCATGCTTAACCATATTGTAGGCAAGCTGAGCTGTGTCTGTGACAGAAACCTAGATGCCGGGCGAGGAGGAAGCAAAGCCAACGGTGATGTGAGGCAGGTCTGAGGCAGCGTCAGGAAATCGTCAGAAAACCATCAAGCTTGGATTTCAGGGCAGCGCAACAGGACTCTCTGCCATCTGGTCACGTAAATGCCAAGAGAGCCCCAGACTGACAGGATCAGCTGCCCTTGCAGGTGGCTCTGGGTGTTCTAGGCATCTGTCCCTTGTCACCTTCTTGACAGGTCTCTTTAACGTACAGGGTCTTCTGTGGCTCCTCCCCAGTGTCTCTCTAGGCTAGAAGCCTCTAGTGGGATTTGGGAGTTAAAAGACATGACTTGTTCATGAACAAGTCCCAGGAAGTCAGCACCCAGAGCAAAATGTAGAGCACCATCGCCCTCAGGAAGTTTCTCCTTTTTCCTGGGTCTGAGTGTGTGTGTGTGTGTGTGTGTGTGTGTGTGTGTGTGTGTGTGTGTTGGGGAGGAGGTGTAAATATAGAATTATGTTTTATTTTTTACTTTTATTTTTTTAAGTGTATAGTAAAGATTTTATTTCTGTCAAAAGATTTTGACTTTCCAATTCACAAAAATCATCACAGAATAGTTTTGTGGCCCAAAAATACCATGAGCATAACTTCATTGAACATGATTTAATTAAGGGTTGTTGAGCATTTTCTGCATGTGCAGCACTTCATGGCATACTGTCTGCCCTCAAGGACTTTGTGCTAGTAATCTGGGGGCTGATGGAAGTAGGAGATGAGATTTGCAGAAGAGTTGGAGTGCTGCTTAAAAGAAATAGAATTTTTAAAAAAGAAAGGGAAGAGATAGGAGTCACAGTTTATTAGAGAGAGACATGACAGTCCTTTTGAATATAATGTTTGATCATCACATATCAATTTTATAGTTTCTTTATCTTTGAAGGCAAGGTAACTGATATCTGCGGATATCAGAGGGGCTAGAGTTTTTTCATGTGGTAGTAATAGACTGCAAAACTGTCATTAACACAACTAAAGTTGTTTTCTTTCATGCAAAAATGTCTACTGTGGTACCAAATAATTCTTTAGGAAACTGTTCTTCATGAATTGCTTCAGCTTTCCCAAGAGTTTTGATCTTAAAGGATTTTTATGTCAAAAGGTACTTCCAAGATCACTGCAGCAGAAGCAGAGTTTAAATACTTTCATGCATATAAGTGCACGGAATGTATTCCTGCCCCACTGCCCAAACTTCCTGCTTCCCTTGCAGGCTCTGACCCTCTGTTCCCACACTGGCCACCTTTCCAACCTCTCCTCTGGAGTATCTCTTCCTCAGTTCTCAGAGAATTATGTTTTTAAATAATTGCAAAAACTGTATCTGAGTGGCTATGTATATGAGCAAAACTACTTTGAGATAATTTTTCATATTTGGGTTTTAAATAAAATGATGTTCAAAATTTGTTCCATTGAGAAACTCCTCTCCAACTCTAGCAGAGAAGACTATTATTTTCAGGGATAGCCTCTAACTAGAGATTCTCTGCTGTTTGAGGACATTGTGTCATTAGAATCATGCCATCAATTCTCAGCTATAGAGTTGCTTCTTTCATTCAATAGTATACTGATGAGGTTTATTCAGCAAAGCAAAAGGAGTTGGTTTCTTTTCACAATTGTAGTGAAAGGCTGAGAGTCATAGCACTGTTTTAACTATTCATGTGAAAATACCTTAGTGACCACTGCACATGATTATGTTGGGATAAAAGCTGGCATAGAATCATTGGTTTTGGTACATGCCTCTATGTTCAGCAGATATGGCCAGACAATTTTCCAACAATGGATTGATTTATGCTTCAATAGCAGTGCAGAGTTTCGGTTGTTTTGAATGCATGCAGACACCTGCTATTTTTTCTTTTAAATTGCATTATAATGAAATCTCATTATAGTTTTAATTTGTATTTTCTTGAAGACTAATAATGTTAACACCATGTCATCTATTTTCTGCCCTTGGGCAATCCCTCCTTAATGTATTTGTTTCAAGGCTTTCTGTCATTTTTCAAGAAGGCTGTTTGAGATTCTTATTGGTTTGCAGGAAAATCTTACATAATTTGGATTTGGACTCATTGGTATTCAGTCTGTCTGCCTGACTGACTGTCTCTCTATTATCTATCTATCTATCTATCTATCTATCTATCTATCTATCTATCTATCTATCATGTACCTGCCTATCTAGCTATCAACCTATCGAATATCTTCTGTACTTGTGGCTTACCCTCCTCAAACTCTTAATTGTGTCTTCTCATAAATAATATATATACATATATAATTTGAATATTTTATTATCTTTAAGTAGTTGTACAAAGGAGTTGCCTCGCAACAAAGCAGTTTATGACAATAGCGCATCTTGATCAGTGTTGCCCCTTTCAACATTCTCACCCATTCCTTCCAACTCATCCCTCCTCTTACTTTCCTTTTTAGGATAAATGTTGAATTTTCTGTTATCTAACAAAGAAAACAGTTTATGTATACATTGCATCTTGATCTGTAGCATCCCTTCAATGTCTTCACTCCCCCTCCTCCGACCTAGTTCACTTATTTTTCTCAACTCGGTGGAATATACAGTGAATTCTTGCCTGAATTCTCCTCTCCATCTTTCATTCTTCTGCCCCTTTCCCCTTGGCCCTCCCCTCATGCTAGTACTTATTTTCTGGTACTTATTTTGTTGAGCTTTGAGTTAGTTTTTCTAAAGAATTATACTACTGGAGCTCTCCAGAGTCTATTATACTTCAATTAATTCATTTGAAACCACTTGCTTACCACTCAGTGTGTGTTTACTTGTAGATTTATAGGCACACGCTAGCTACCACAAATGAGGTAAACCATGCCACCTGTTTCTCTGGGTCTGTTTTACTTCATGTAATATAATTTTTCCAAGTCTTTCCATTTCCTTATGAATTGTACAATATTTTTTTTTTTGGGCCAGTCCTGGGGCTTGGACTCTGGGCCTGAGCACTGTCCCTGGCTTCTTTTTGCTCAAGGCTAGCACTCTGCCACTTGAGCTACAGTACCACTTCTGGCCATTTTCTGTATATGTGGTGCTGGGGAATCGAACCCAGGGCCTCATGTATATGAGGCAGGCACTCTTGCCACTAGGCCATATCCCCAGCCCAGAATTGTACAATATTATTCTTTCAGATGAGTGAGTAAAATTTTATTGCTTATAGATACCACATTTTTTGATCCATTCATGCACTGAGGGGCATCTGTGCTGATTCTGTATCTTGGCTATGGTGATATATATATATATGTACATATATATATATGTATACATACAGAGAGAGTTGTCTTTCTTCTACCTAATCCTAATCTCTCTTCTATAATTAAGACAAACACATGAAAACAGAAATGAGCAATTAATAGAAATGAACCAATTAGATAATAGAACCTCTGCCCCTCTGAGTGGTAAAATGAATGAATACTATTCAACCCACTGCTGACAGGAACTATGTTACTCTTTATATGGTTGGATCCTATGTTCACTCATGCTCTGTATAGTACCTGCCCATTACAACTTCTCAACAATACCGAACTGCCAGTCAGCCCTGGTTACATCCTATCAAACACAAAAAGATTGTTAGTTATTATTCAATCATACCCATCTCACCAACTCACATCAGGGATCCATGGAGAACGAAGAGAAAATGGAGAATGATCAAATATAAACAAAGTGACCAAAGAATAACTGGGAAAGGAGGTAAGGTTTTATTCAACTGCAAATTAGGCATTGAATGAAATCGTTGGAGGGTACTGCTTAACTGTTCTCAGAGGCCAGTTTATTTTGCACATCCACACAGAGGACAATTTACATATGCAGAAGACTGGGGCGAGGAGTAACCATAGCAACCTTGGTCCTCCGATTGCATTCAGGGTGTGCATGTGTTCCCTATTTAGTGAAGTCCCCCCAAGCTCCATATATGGCGAGCCTTACATGTTGATGCAACACTTTAATACTTGGAGGAGATGCCAGAGAAATTTCAAAGTGGGTTGGGAGAAAGAGAGATGGCCAAAACAAAGATGACAAACCCTTATGGAAATCCCACCCACCTAGGAAAATACAGACCTATTCTGAGATGTGTGATGTCTCCTGTTTTAGAATTATGTGAACTCAGACAGTGAGGGATAAAGTTAGAGAGCAAGGGGATGTGGTATAATTAGACTCATACATAAAATAACATTCTATGCTATATATAAATAAACACACATGGAGACATCACACAGGGTCCATTAAAATATAGCATGTGTTGATTTTTAAAAATCAGTTCCTTCTCTGAGTGATCTTCTCACTGGGAAACATATGCACCCCTTCAGCAGATCTGCAGGTGTGAAGCTGATCTACCAATGGCTATTGACAGTGAACATGGGTGTCCATGCAGGTAGACCTAATGCAATTCCCTATCCTCTAGGGATCTCCAGTTAGACCATTTCTTGATTTTTCTGAGTACCACCAGCCATCAAGTTAAGTCTAGAATATGGACCTTTCTTCCATTAAAAAATTAATTCTCGGGCTGGGGATATAGCCTAGTGGCAAGAGTGCCTGCCTCGGATACACGAGGCCCTAGGTTCGATTCCCCAGCACCACATATACAGAAAACGGCCAGAAGCGGCGCTGTGGCTCAAGTGGCAGAGTGCTAGCCTTGAGCGGGAAGAAGCCAGGGACAGTGCTCAGGCCCTGAGTACAAGCCCCAGGACTGGCCCAAAAAAAAAAAAATTAATTCTCTCATTCAGATAAACACTGGGGTCCATGATATTACTCATTATTTAAGGTTCACTGATTCTAACTCAGGGGCCTCCCTCTGAAATTATTGCTGTGATTGTTTAGCAAGGCAGCATTCCATTTTCCAGAATCCTGAGGGGAAGGGGGACAAAAGCAATGGTCCATTGGATATAGGTGACCCGACCAGCTAATGTTTTGACTTGAAGCATTTCAAAATCCTAATGAGAGAAGAGCATACCATTAACGTATATCATTTAGACAGTCTATGGGTAAATATTTAACAGGGCCAAATAGCTGTGCTTATAACCTTGTGGAGGAAAACACTTAGATGATGTCATCAATAAATAAAGCCATGGTGTTATCATTCTCTCCTGCCTGCAGTGTCTGGGATTCACTGACTCATGACTTGCGGCCCAGTAGAAGATTCTGAGGAGCAGAATCTAGAAATAGTCATTTTTAAAACAAATATTATGGCAAAATGCTCACCTATTCTAGTAAAACAAATGAGTGTGGGTTTCTTAGCATGCAAATGTCTTGAAGATTACACCTGTAATCCTAGTTGTTCAGGATGTCAGTATCTGAGTATTTGAAGCTAGTCTGGGAAGGAAAGCCCAAAGTCCCTATGACTCATATTTACGATTAAACAGCAAAAAGCCACAGTGGAGGTGTGGCTTAAGTGGTAGAGCACCAGCCTTGAGCAGAAAAAGCTAAGGGACAGTGCCCAGACCTTTTGAGATCAAGCCCCAGGACCAACACAAAAATAAAGTAAAATACTAAGTGTCTCTGCAAAACAAAATAATTGGATATCCATTTTCAAGTAAAGGAAAAAAACTTGAACATGAACAATAAATACATATCTCCAGATCCACTACAATTATTTAATATCTTTTTATGACTTCTTATTTCAAGTCTTACATATTCCTTTTACAAATAAAACCTTTCCTCATATATGAAATTACTTTAAACTATGTTCCATCTATATTGAAAATATTCACTGCCTTTGAAAACATATCCTGAGTTTGCATTCATCAGCCAAAATATGGCTTGTGGCAATTTTGTGACATTGCTTATTAGAAATGCATGTTACTTTAGTGGTTATTCTATAAAGAAATTAGGCTGCTAGCGAACATTTCTTCCTAATAGATGCACACAGTAAAGTTTCAATTGTGAACACTTCTCTGACAATTTCTCGTATATAATTTTGTAATAAATTTTATTTGCAGGCAATGGAATTATTTCTCTAGGAGAAAATTTTCTTATTACACAATTCTTTTCCCCTTCTCTTCCTACAAAAAAAGAATACATGCACCGAAACATCTTATAAGTGATAAGTGTTATAGCTATATTTTAAAAGTATGTTTCCATTCCTTTAGCATTTTATAAAAGCACACCAAAGGAAGTAGTAGTTGACTTTAAAGCTTGATGAGTAGTGTTATCTAATTCAATTCCACAAATTCTACAGTGATTCTCCTGAATACAAATTAAAAAGCAAAGGAAAATCCAGATCTGACAATACCGAACTCAGGACATAGTATATTAGAAGATTAAAAATCACAAATTTTAAGATCAGTTTATGGTTTGCTCATATCACAATACTTTGTCCAGTAGGTGTTTAGCAAACTTCTGTTGATAGACTGATGGTTGGTTGTATCATTCCCTGAGTTAAAAATGAGGTGGGCTGAATTATTGACCATCAGCTAAAACCTGGAAACAGCTCAGATGGTTGATGACAGATGAATGGATGAGCAAAACATTCTAACAACATATAGTAGATTATTATTACTCAGCCTTAAAATGGAAGACAACTTTGATACAGGCGACAACACACATGAAAGTTGATCATATTATGTTAAGTGAAATAAGCCCATCAGAAAAATCACAAGTAGTGTATGATATTGGCTCTGTGAGGTACTTAGAGCTGGAACAGTCACAGTAACAGGAAGTAGAATGAAAATATTCAGAGAGATGGGGAGTGAGTGGTGAATGGTTGAAAGTTGAAGTCATGCAAGATGCAAAGAATTCTGTAGCTGGATGGTGGATGTGATTGCACAACCTAATGAGTGTATTTAATGACACCGGACTACATGCTTTAAAATGATAAAGACAGTACATTTTACATTTTTTTATAATAAAAATACCTATGCTCACAACATGAAGTTAGTGACAGTATATAAAAAGATTTCCTCAGGTAGTCCTACAAAAGGAAAGATAAAGGTGGTAGATTGTATGCTGTGTGTATTTGAACGGGATTAAAAAAAAAAAGATAATGAGATGTGCTGAAAAATCTTGATTATCAAATTTCCCCAAAGCATGAAACCATTAACCTCACTGTAGTTTCTTATATTCTTTTACCCTGTTACTTCTTTAATACTACTTGCTTGCTAAAAACTTACAAAGTTCATCTTTTATCCTTGGGTTTGACTTCTGTGAATTCCTAGATGGTGTGTCCCTTGTCTGCTAGGAGGCCTTGGGCAGTTCAGCTTTAACAGGACCAAATCACAGCAATCCACTGGTCCTCCTCCAGTCCCTCATTTGCTCCTTGCATAGTAAAGGGCATTACAATCAACTCCGGTGCCCAGAAAAGAAATCTGGATATCACTTGAAATTCCTCTTGCTCTCTCAGGCCTTAGCCTGGTGGCCCCAGAAGACCCTGTGACCCTATCTGCAGCTGCCTCCAGAAACCTGCCCAGGTCCTCTCCTTTTCTACTACTACTACTCACACTAAGCTACCATGCCAATGTCCCTTACCTGCACAGGTATGCATGCCATCAATCTGCTCTCCATCTACTCCAGACAGAAGCTAGCAACCCGATAAAGAATAGAGTATTCCCTGTGTAAAATAGGTTTCTGTTTTCTTAATGCCCCTGGAATAAACATCTGAACTCTTTCCTGTGTCCTGAGGGCCTGGGTATGACATGGGCTTGGGGGGGGGGGGTCCCTGTCACCCTGCCTACCATTGTCCTCCTGGCTCATCCTGCTCCAACATGCTGGTTTTCATGCGGGAACTTCAACACACTGTCCTTTGTTTTTAACATTGTCCCTCACGTCATCCCTCCTGCCTAGAGCTTTTCTCCCTATTCTTCGGAAGAATGCCTCCTTTCCAAATGCAGGGCTTGGGTTATATATTAGCTTCTGATACCTTCCTTGAGAATCTCATCTGAAATATTTCATTCTGCCCTTTTCACTCATGGAAATGCTTTCTTTGCTTTTACAACTAGTTATTATATATACAAAATGCATGTCAGTCTCTCTCTCTCTATATATATATATTGCATATATTTAACATTTGCCCTTTTAGACTGTATACTTAATAAAAATATAGCCTATGTATAATTTCCTATGTTCTCACAAATGAACAATTCATGAAATAAATGAATGATGAGACTATAGGGAAAAAAAGTTTAGTTTTTTGGGTTTTTTTCCTTCTGGTACTAGTACAAGGGCTTGAACTCTGAGGCTGGGTGTTGTCTCTTAGCTTTTTTGCTCAAGGCTGGTGCTCTACCACTAGAGCTACACTTCCACTTCCAGCTTTTTGGTGGTTCATTGGAGATGAAAGTCTCAGGGATTTTCCTGCTCAGGGCTTCAAATCTTGATTCTGATATCTCAGCCTCCTGAGTAGCTAGGATTATAGCATGGGCCATCAGAGACAGGATCTAGCTCTGTTCCTTAAATCAAAGAGTTGACTTCATTTGGGAAAGGATATAGAAAACCTTTCATAAGGTGTAGGACAAAAGCTAAACAGGATGAGTTTTATTCCCTATTGAACAATATGGATGAAGTAGAATCATATTATATAATTGTATAACTGAAAGACTTTCTTAAAGGTAAGTGTAATTGACCCCCTCATATTTGAGATGAGGAAAATGCCCCACCCATTAATTTGGATACCCCATCCTTTCTCATTTGTGACTGTAAACCAACGTCACTCCATTGAACTGCCAATCTGTAATTTGGGGCACTGTATACTGATAGAACACTCTAAAATTATCAAAATTTCATTTATGAGAGCACAAACTCATGCTCCTATTTAGGTTTTAAATGCAAAGCTTCATGCCATTATGCATGGCTCTTTCATCTCAGGTTCAGAGCTTAGAAATAAATTATCAAGAGCCTCTCCTCTCCCCCTCTCCATTCCCCAGCCCCACTTCCTCCCCCGATCTCCCTCTTTCCTCAACAACTGGACAGCAAGAAGCTTAAAAGCCAGTGTAAGCCCCTTCATCTCTCTCCATGTCTTAGTAGTGCTTTGGATGGTTACACTGGATGGAGAGAATGTAAAGACAAAGGAACATTTTCATCTTTTCTTTCATCCCGGCACTACTGATCTGCTATTCTGGAATATAATTATGTTTTCAACTTCGTGGAAAATGACAGCTTCAGAGCAGTTACATGCTATGTCTTTGCAAACATCAAAACATACAGGTTGCAACTCCCCAGCTCCCATGAGATGTTTCCATTTGTGCCTTAATTTGATTCTTTTCTCCCAGTGAAAGTAGGCGACTGTTCTGATGCAGGTATAACATCCACACGGGTTGCAAATGTGGACGGGGCTTGGGCATTGCTTTGTTGAAAAGACTGACATGTACTGCAGTTTGACAGGTTTTTGCTTAAAGGGTTATCAACAACCGTCAGGCCTGGCACTGGTGGCTCATACCTGTAATCCTAGCTACTCAGGAGGCTGGGATCAAAAGATGATGGTGTGAAGCCAATCCCAGCAGTAAAGTCTATGAGACTCTTATCTCCAATAACACCCCCCCAAACTGGAAGTACAGGTGTGCCTCAAAATGGTTGAGTGCTAAAAATAAAACAGTACAGTGGAAACACACACACATACACACACACAAAACAACAACAAAAAGCTCAGGGACAGGGTTCAGGCCCACGGCTGACAAATAATAAAGAAAAAGTAAAAGAAGCATCAGACTTAAAACCTATGTGATGTCTTCCTGATCTAGCTTTTTCTTTATTCTTCCATTCTCCAGACTGCCTCCCCTGTGGACTGAACCACGTACAAGGTTCAAGGTCAAATGCCTCAGGATCCCCATGCTAACGCAAGTTGAGTCCATCAATGACTGACTGTTAAACGGTGTGGTAACAATGAAGTGCTAGGGGTGCCCAGAAATGAAGCATGGAAATCAGATTTAGGGGTCCACAATGAGAAAGGTATTTCGATCAAAGCAATGCCTCCTTAAGAACACACAAAGTCAAGCAAAGATGACAAAAAGAAGGAAAAGAAAATGATGCAGCTCACCCAGTGGCATTTAAAAAGCAGTCAACAAAAAGCCACATGGTGTTGGCTGACAATCTATTGCCATGTCACCAGACCTGGCTAAATGGACTTGGTAGCACTGCTGAACGCAACTTCTTAAATACTGCTCATAAAGAATAGCCCAACTGCATTCCTTTGGAAAATTCTAGACGCTTTATTGGTGAGTAAAGGCAGAAAGCCAACCTATAGAAAATCCAAGTATATCCTGTGCCCACCACACTAATTTTCTAGAATATTCTTTTACAAATATATCCATATACATTTTTACCTTCTGATTTTTATTTGATTTTATTGCTTATCTTTGAGTAGTTGTACAGTGCAATGTCAATACCAATGGCCAATTTGTGCATGACACAAATACAGTTTGGCCAATGTCACCCCTTCCATCTTTCTCCACCATCTTTCCCATTCTGTCTTTCAAATGGCATTTTTCCACTCCCTAAATCTTTCTCATCCTGAGAGAAAGTCTCACGTACTCTTCCACGCACAGATTCCAAAGGAAATCTGACCTTTCTCAGTAGTTATTTGTCTTAATGTTTGCTGCTCTATAGTCACTACAAAGGGAGATGACTTCTGTGAACCAGACAGGGTCTCGGTAACAAATCTTGGAACTCTCCTGTTTTATCTACCTCATGGGTTTAAAACGACTCTTGGCAACATCTGACAGATATGAATTAGACCATGCTCTAGTACACAAGCATAAATAAAAGACTGGGAGATAGAGGAATAATTGTAAATCTTGTGTCTGCATTTATCTTTGTATAAAGCCTAGAGACTCTGTGCTGTGTCAGAAAGATAATATAAAAAAGCAGATAGCCTGAATTATGAGCTTCTAAGTTGGTCTATTGAAAATAACTCAGTTATTGAAAATATCACTGCTTTATGACACTCCAAGGGTGCATTGGCTCTGCGGGCTGAACGACGGGGTTTAAACGACACAGCAGAATTTGCATTAAAAAGTTGGCATTTCCAACATGAAACATCTCTAGTTTGATTGTTTAGTGCAAGCTAAGACATATATGGTTGGGTTTATATACCACAAACATTGTTTCTCCTATAAAATATAGTCATAACAAAATGGCAATAGGTACCACATGCCTGTAATCCTAGCTACTCAGGAGACTGAGATCTGTGGCTCCTGGCTCAAAGCCAGCCTGGGCAAGAGAGTCTATGAGAATCTTATCACAAATTAACCACCAAAAAGCTGCAAGTGGCTCAAATGGTAGAACACTAATCTTGAGCAAAATATCTGAAGATTTTTTTGGGATGGCACCCAGGCCCTGAGTTCAAGCCCCAAGTTGGCGGTGGATGTGCGTGCGTGCGAGCACACACACACACACACACACACACACACACACACAGAAATACAGAACAGTATTCTCACCCTAAAATATTTCCTGGTGTATCTTTATAATTATTTAATCCCAGGGCCTACTGTCTTTAATAATACTACTCGTTTTAAAAAATCATTATAGCTTCATTTTTCTAAGAAAAAAATTAGTGGAGAGTAGTAGTAGTAGGGCTTGAACTCAGGGCCTCAAGCTTGCTAGGCAGGTATTCTACCAATTGAAACACAGTTTACTCCTCTTTGCTTTACTTTTTTGCATAAGGTCTGACTCCCAACCCTCACCCCTGGGCCAACCTTGGACTCTGATTCTTCTACCTGTTTTCCTAGTGGCTGGCATTACAGGAAAGCCCACACAATTTGCTTGTCCATGGGGTCTCTCTATTTTTGCCTGGTTAGCTTGATACCATCGTACCATCCTTCCATCTTCACATCACAAGTATCTAGGAGGACAAACCCTGTTCATCACCAATTAATATGCCCCTAATCCCCATAGGAAGTTCCTAAGGGGAGGTTGTAAAATCTGAGCTGTGGGGCCTAATGAATGATCTTTAGGTCATTAGCCACAGGCTTTTGAAGATAATTATAAGACCCTAATCTTTTCTTTCATGATCTTTAGCCATGGCATGAGTACCTACGCTCCACCATCTCATCTTCCGTGGTACATGATACAGTTTCCATAACATTGGCCCAAAGCAATCATGGACCCAAAACAAGAGGACCACGGGCTAGAACCTCTGAAACGGTGGGCCAAAATAAGCCTCATAACATTGTAAGTTTGGTATCTCTTACAGTATTAACTATTTCTTATAGTAACAGGAAACTGACACACAGATTAAAAATAAGTGTGCTCAGTGCTGTGACATTATTTGAAGTAGCAATGTTACTGAAAGACCTTTGGCATGGAATTTTTTTTGAGAATTTTAAATGTATGTTGGATATCAAAGAACTCTGCCAAATAACCACAACATGTCTCCCTCGAGTCTGCTACACAGTTCCAAGACTTAAGCCCATAGCATCAAAGTTGTTCCCTGTTGGCTTGCCTTGTTGTCACTGGTAACTTAAATGACTCCATTAAGAATATTCGGAGTGAATCCTGAAGTTCAGGCTGTGCCTTTCTAACTTGGCTACTCTCAGAATATCTGCCTTTCTCTCGCCACCCAGTTTTAACAAGCAAGGCAAAGGAGTTCATCATCAACCAAGCGTCCTCAAGAAATGAAAAAGCCCCCTGATTCAGTTCTTACTTTTTCTTCATCAGGATAAAACTTTCCACCTTGCTAGATTTTTGGACAACAATGAACTTTCTTTCCTTTACAAAGAAGTTCTTCTGTTTTAGACACGGCCTTGCTTTTAGTTGCTTCTTTATGTTTCTTACTCATATCCGGGCAGTGCCCAGAGAGCTTGCACTCTTGCATGTATGTTCGAGTAGAGAGACAGGGATGAGAGCTTGATTTAAGTGGATGCACAAGAGAACAGACAGGAAGTAAAGACAATACTATGCAAGGCTTACTAGAAAGGGACAGAAAAATAGGGCACTGAAAATTAGGGAATTGAAAATAGGGTATTGAAAATTAGGGTATTGATGAGATGCAAATGAAGGTATCAAAAAGAGGCTGGTCATAGGGAATGAGCAGCTGAAGACAACCTTGCTGAATTCAGGTGTCTGGAAAATGAAATATTACAAATAGTATTGGTGAGCGGGGCAGGAGACATACCTGTGTAAATGCCCCCCTCGAAACAAACTGCCATTGGCAAGGTCTCTAGGATTTACATACAGCAATACCCAAGCAAAATCTAATGACAGGCCCAATCAGCTTTGATCTACACAATCGATGAACAGAAGTGTCACCATGCGTCATTTCCTCTTTCTTCAAAGACGACGTTCTTTTGGCTCCAGGGGTACAGGCCGTGTCTTTGTATTTCTCCACTGCTTTGTTTTTCTCTTTGTCTTTCAGTCTGTTTGCCTGGTTTCTCCCTGAACTCTCCCTTCGCAGGCATGGCTTTGCTTTCCTTCACTATAAGTCCTAGGAAACTTAACTCAGTTTCATCAGTTCACCTCCTCATGTGAGGGGAGGAATATACCTCACTCCCCCAAAGGTGATAGCCAAACTCTTGAAAACCTGGGAATAGGGTGCCTTGTGTTACAAAAGGAAAATAATGTAGATTGAATTAGGGTTGCTAATTAGCTGCATTTAAATTTCAGCAGTTTGCCAGGGTTATCTGGGTAGACCCAGTGTGAGTGTGTGTAATACGGTTGTTATTAAGAATTGGGGCCTTGCTGTGTATTGGTGGCTCACGCCTGTAATCCTAGCTACTCAGTAGGCTGAGATCTGAAGATCAAGAGCCAAAGCTAAGCCAGGCAGGAAAATCCTTCATACTCGACTCTCCAATTAACTACCAAAAAGCCAGAATTGGTGGTGAGATTCAAGTGGTAGAGGGCCATCCTTAATAGAGAAATTAAGGGATGGCAATCAGACCCTGAGTTTAAGCCCTTATACTGGCACTGACACACACACACACACACACACACACACAAACACACACACACAATTTGAGACAGCCATATTAGTTCTAATAGCAGTGAGTAACAAGTAATTCCTGTTTTGTTGTTTTTAAATACAAAAACTTTCAGTGTTGCTGTAAGTAGCCCTACCAATGATAGAGGAACAGTGACAAAGTAGCTTTTAAGTCAACAACCACAACACTTTGAAGGAAAGTGTCTCATCTTTGATTTCATGAGATGCCTGTCCTTGATTATTAATACTCATTCCTGCAGCCATTAGATTCCTGCAATTAATCTTCCATCATCTTTTTTTTTTCTAGCCACAGGGCATTGGCAGAGATGCCATTGTCTTTACAGCACATATTAGCATCATTTTGTCTCCCCAGTGGAGATGCCAGAGACCCCTCAGTGCCATTTAGGAAACATACAGCCAGGTCCTTCCTGCATTTCTTCGTGGCTAGAGTTGAATGGGGCAGAGCTGGCTTATGAAGTCAGAAGACTGGATCGCCAGAGATGGCCGTCTGGAGACTATTAAAGAGAAAGAGCTCATTTTCTCCGGTTTGATGTGGGCCTATCATCTGTAAATTATAGTCCTCAGCTGTTTTTCTATTTAGTCATTATTCTGTCATTTGCTTATCTGCCAACCTGCTGCCTCCTAACCACGCACTGCTATAAGCTCCACAAGCAGCTGTGTGAGCTTTGAGCACTGCAGGAGAATAAATATACAGAAAAAAATGGTATTAAAATAGATTAACTTTCCTTTAACACTTGTACATTTGCTTTTCATCATCAACTACTTCATCTGACTCTTTAAATACATCAAGCTTTGGTGTGGGTTTTGATTGGACTGTAATCTTCCTCTATCACACTGAAGGATCCACCAAAGACAGACCCATTGCAATGTTTGGTTCTGGCTGGATCCAAGGATGCATGAGAAGGAGTCGGTTTATATACAATTAAAATGCTTTTCAATGTTCATTTTGTCATTTGGAAGCTTTTAAAGAATATTTAAAGAGAGTACACTAGATAACTCACTGCCGTGATGGCCACTGGTCCACACAAATTCATGAATGAAGCTAAGTTCTCTTAAGTCTGAGAGTGGGTGCTTTCTATGCCTAATTATGTATAGTAGACATAATTGGGAGAATGGGGTACAGGAGCTTGGTGGATCTCCTCGAACCCATGGTATCTGCCCAGCCTGGCAGAACAATTTATCTCCAGTCGGACTGATTGAGAGATGAGCAGGAGAATCAAAGTAGCCAATAACACTATGTTCTGGAATTTTTCTCTGCAATCAACTTTGAGTTGTTAGTGATTATCTTCTGAAGGACAAAGAAGGATAATAGAGAAGGGGGTAAGGCCAAGAGCTGGAGAAATGAGAAACAGACAAGGACCCGGGGGCCAGCAAGAAGTAAGGCATCATTTTGGGTTCCTGGGTACATCCTTATCTAAAGATATAATTGCCTGTGACTTCTCAAGGCATAAATCAATAAAGCTTCAGTTTTTATTTTAATAAACCTGCTTCAGTTGATTTTCAATTGCTTTCAACTAGAAGATTCTTGACTGCAAAGCCCAGGATAAAAGTACAGATGTGATTGGGCCTATTCTATGTTTTCTCAGACTGGCAGATCACTTAATCCCTTACATTTAGTGTTTACATGCATACAATATGCAATAATGGATGAAAATAGCATTATTTTAGCGCACATTATGTCCTCAATCAGTGATAAGGTCTATTATTGTTGCTATGATGTATAAATCATTAACACTAGTCGTGATTGTAATGGGTACTCTCTTCTTCACCTATAACCTGCAACCTTGACAAGAACTTAACTTTTGAAAAAAAAAATTCTGAGAGCAATTGATTCCCAGAAAGCCCATGAATGTGATCGTTTGAATCCAGTTGCAAGAGCAAATAGATTTCCTCATTGTCTGGAAATCACCCAGAACAGTTCATCTAATCTGAACGTACACACACACACACACACACACACACACACACACTCATGCACACTCATGCACACACACACTTTCTTTCCTAATCACAGCAGGGGGAGTCAATAGAGGTGTTAGAATCTCTGTGTATATTTCCAAATGCATTATGAAAATATGAATCATAGCAAACTCCAAAATTACCACTTTATAAAGAGTTTTCTTTTAGGAATGACATTAGCATTCTTGAAAGTTGCAGTGGTATTCAAGAGAAGAGAAGTCGTTTACACCTGAATGGGAAAATGGTTTGAAATGATTCTCGCAGAAAGCCTTATCTGTATGCTATCACCTGACTACAACCACCTGTCCATGCACCAATTCAAATGCAAAAATTTGAAATGCAAAGGAAACTGCTCCAAGCAGAAAATGTACCCAAGAACATTCCAGAACATAGTGTTATTGGCTACCTTGATTCACTTGCTCATCTCTCAATCAACCAAAAAGAAAAAAATCTTTCGCTCCCTTTCCAGTCATCCATCCATCATACATTCAGGGTATAAATATGAGAATAAAAATTAAACCCATCCCAAATCAAGTTTTAAAACGTTCTTAGTTGCAAAAGAAGAAGTTGATTATTTACACTTCCCTACATGAACAGAAGAGAACTGGTTTTATGCAGTACTCTGTGACACATTCTATTGACACAGTATAATACATTAGCACTGATTATAAAATCCTAAGCATATCATAATGATATTGCTGCATTCCGTTGCTATGTGCCAATGATGATAAAATATGATTTTACAAAATGGTCCAACAGTTACTGATGCACAAGTAGATTTGATTTTTCAGCAAGATCTTTATTTTTCTAGCCTTGACACATTAACGGGATGAAACCACAAATTCTCTCCACTCTCCTTCAACATAACTAAATGTTTGTTCTAATTGGACTGTGCCTAGACTCCCAGGCTCTTCTTGTATATAGTTAAAAAGGTAAGAGCTGAAACCCTGAAACGACCTGTGATCAAGCTCTGTTTCTACTAAAGTATTAAAGAAAAAAAGAGAGACATCATATACTTGAAGTACAATTGAAGGGGCTCTTGATGTATAAAAGTAGCTTCAAATGTTTTGAACAAAATACTTGATTTTCCTTTGAAAGAATGGGAAATAGTTCTGTTGCAACAAAGTTTTGCAACTTCTCTTTCTTCCTTACCTTTCAAAATGTACTTTTGGAAAGTATGCTCACAGTGGAAGCAGCTAAACTCTTACCTAGGCCACATGCTTTCAAGAAGAGTTATTTCCAAATATTTTTGTCCCTCGACCATGGCTGGTGAATTGAAATGGAGCCCTTCATGGACTTTTCTTCACATTTCAAGAGCAAGGAAGAGGGAGCTGGAGTGTTAGACTTAGAGCCCTGGATTCAAATTCTTACTTTGTCCCAGAATGTCTGTCACTCATTGAACACTTTTCTTCCTAGCGGGGAAATTATATTGGCTTCCTTCTCATCGTTTAGTCTGTTTCAACGGAGCTGCTCTACTAGAAACTAGACGCCCTTCCCTTTTGCCCCTCTCACTACTTCTGTCAGGAAGGAACTAGAAACTGATGTGAAAGATACTACCAGTAACCTCAACACAGGAGTGGCTATGGGAAATGATCTCCACCCAGATCTGTGGCGTGGCCTTTGCAAAGCCTCTGTGATTGGACTCCATCTTATAAGGCCATTTCTCACCCTTAAGTTCCTTTTCCCAGGATGCACGGGGGCTATGGATGCCCAGGAGCTGATCTTCTAACTCAGACATGTAAAATACCCATGAATCCTTTGAAGACTCCCTCACATGAAACAGAATTTGCAGTGCTGAGGGAGATCGATTCCTATAAAGGATTTAAAGGATGCATGCTTTTTTTCCTCCACTGCTCTACTGAAATGATTCCATAGGCACTGGTTTCTTGCATTTCTACAGAATTTCTCTTTTCAAGACCCAAACATTTGCCATGGCCTCTTCTGCCTGCCTATGAGCACTGAGTACAAGATCTAATCTAAATCTAAGTTTTCCATAACTTTCTCACATGGACAGGAAGGAGAAGGCACATGGTCTTATCCCAAGAGATTACACTGTGTTTCTCTTAGTACTCCCCTGATCCCATGGAGATGTGTATGTGTGTGGATTTGGCTTTGAACTGTGATCCTCCAACTCTCAGCCTACTGACTAGCTATGATTCAACAGCTTATTTTTTATTTTTTAATTCTTTAAATAATTGTACAAAGGGGTTTCAATTCAACACGTCAATTTACGTGTGTGGTTGGTTCATCACCTCTTCTCTGTCTTCCTCTCACAGATCAAAACGCTACCCATCCATCCCTTAACTCACCCGGTTCCATTTCACGTATGTACATTGAATATTTTTGTATATTTTTTATGGTGCTTGGACTAAACCCAGGACCTCATGCACACTAAGCATGTATTGGACTCCCCGCCTCATAAACAGAATTAGCAAGATAGTGAAGGATGACTTAGAAAACTTCAGAATGTTGGACTAGGGAGATCGAAATGTTCATTACCTCTTATCCTGTCGGTTGGCCCACGCGTGTCACAGGTCTCCCGTGGGTTGGCCCACGCGTGTCAGAGGTCTCATGTGGGTGGGCCCACACATGTCGGCGGTCTCGCATAGGTTGGCCCATGTGTGTCACAGGTCTCCCCTGGGGTTGCCCACGCGTGTCACAATGTCTCCCATGGGTTGGTCCACGTATGTCTGAGCTTTCCCGTGGGCCGGCCCACGTGTGTCGGCGCTCTCCTGTGGGCTGGCCCACGGGCATTGAGGCTCTCCCATCGGCTGGTCCATGTGTGTTGAGGCTGTCCCGTGTGTTGGTCCACAGGCGTTGAGGCTGTCCGGTGGGAGAGTTCATTTGGAGGATAGTTTCTTCCTTTTTCTTTTCCAAAAGGAATGCCCTTGCTTTCTTTTTTTATTGCCAAAGATAACTCTGGACATTACAGAAACTCTTGTCTATTTTCATGATCCCACGGTTTTCATACTGCAAGCCAGCTGAGGGGAGCTTTCCTTGCGCGTGGGCTGGTGGGGTGGAGAGATCAACTAGTTTTAAAAAATAAAAAAGCAGTAAAATAAGACAATCCAGCCTTCCATCTAGCGAAATAAATCCCAAGTCCTGAGGGGCTCTGTGGAGAAAGTAAGTAGCCTGGTAGAGCAAGCCCAGTGGGCCCATGTATATGAAGAGTATTTCTCCTGAAATGGCCCATAAATTATATCTCCCAGACTCATGGTGGAGCATTTGGTTACTCATTCAGGCTGCAAAGTCAGTAGACCTGGGTTTCATTTTAGACAAGACCATTTATCATATATGGAGCGTCATCTAGTGTGGTTTGTTTCAACTCTCTAAGCTTCTGTTTTCTTCTCCATATGTGGGACCAGGGAGAATGCTCACTGTACCTGGATGAGGCAATGTTTACAAAGGCCTAATTCCATCTTTGGCTGCATAGTACACACTTGATATATGTTAATAGAATTCCATGCAGATATATAAGTGACTTATCTGTAGTTACCCACCTAACCATTTTCTACTGGAAATGGGTTGCCTTGATTCCTAGACTAGGGCCATTTTCTGTTGCTCATGGAAGTTAGGCATGAATTAGATTCATAGAACATTCATTAACAAAGCCCCACTATGGATTTAAAAAAATAAACTTGCATGTGAATCTAGACTTACCAGATCAAAATCTACCTTTTCAAAAAAGTTCTCCATGAGAAGTGACTTGAATAAGAGCTAGAATTGCTAAGAGACAGAGTAACATTGGGGACAAAGAACCTAAGCATTGCTGAAGGGCAGGTGTCTCTCATTCCCACATTCATGTTCTTCTTTGGTCCCATCACTCCTGTCTCTAGGACTCTGAGGACTCTGGGGAACTATCTCAGCAGCTTCCAGTGAAGATCCAAGAGAGAATGTATTTCACACACTTAACATAGCACCTAGAACAGAATAATTGTGCAGCCAGTATAGTGGATTTCACTGTCTCCGTTCACACCAGTGGGAAGAGACAAAACAAGAACTGAAGAGAGGTCACACAGGTCCCCTGGAGAGGCACAGCTGCACATTTATCCAGAGATAACACCAGGGATTTGATGGCTTCCAATGGGGCTGGCTGGGGTTAATGGTGTCTGTCTACCAGAATGTAGAAAGCCCCAGCCTTGGTCCCCTGCTGAATCAATTTGAGCTGATTAAAGCTGCTCTCACACACCATTTCCATCTGTTAGAGTCTTCTGTACTATTTGTATTGCTTTGCTATTATGCTGTTTACCTTGAGAAGCTTTGCTCTTTTCAAAGACAAACATATAACTCTTCCATGGGAGTCTAAGGCACAGCTTAGATGAGTGTTACCCTGTGTTCCCAGGGGCCATGTGACAATGCAAAGGGGTTGGGGACAATGGAAAGGAGGCAGGGCTAGGAGTCTACTCTCTGCTGTGTATGACTTTATGATATTCAGGCAGCCTCATGAGTCTTGGGATCCTTATTATTGTTGCTGTTTTTAAGAGCAGGGTTTGGATGTGATGATTCTTAAGTGCCCTTCCGCCTCTGAAATCCTATGCCTCGTCTGACACAAAGGGGAGGATTGATTGAAAGGGTTATGAGCAAGTGACCTCGAAAAATAGACCCTTCTCCTACATTTTTAGGCTGCACTGACAGTGATTACAGACAGCAGGCTGCTCTCATCTTAGATATGACAGAAGTCACTATGGAGATAACAGACATTGGTACCAAACAGATCAAATGAAATAAACAGAAAATGAAATGAATAGCTAACCTTTAGGAGAACTTACAAAGCACCTTGAAGAAGGCTTTCAACAGCTGATTGCTTCATGCAGTCTTCACAGCAACCTTATAGTGAAACACTACAAGACTACAAGAGTAAGAACTATCTCCATTCTGTTCATAAAGAATGTAAAATGAAAATGTTAATACAGGGCTTCCAATTTGTAAGTGTGTGTGTGTATGAGTGTGTGTGTGTGTGTGTGTGTGTGTGTGTTTGAACTCAGGGCCTGGACACTGTCCTTTGCTCAAGGCTAGTGTTCTCCTAGTTGAGCCACACCTCATCTTGTGGATTTTTGGTAGTTAACTGGAGAGACGAGTCCCATGGATTGTTCTGCTTTGAACGATAACCCTCAGATATCAGGCTCCTGATTACAGATAGAATTACAGGCATGAGCCACCAGCTCTCAGGTCACAGTCTGTAATTTTTACTTGAATCTCACACAAAATCCCAAAATAAAGTATGCCTTTTCACTGAAACTCAAACACAAGCAAGTGAATGTGGTCACCCAAGGCACTATTCTCAATGGAAAACTTGGGTGGCTTTCTCATCTTTCTCTGGGACAACTGCTATCTTTTCTTTGGAACACTTGGTTCATCTCCTCCAATTTTTCTAGTTATTTAGCATAGATTAGTTATGATACACTTCAGCGCCCAAAAGTAACCCCAAAACAACCACAGCTACCTTTTCACACTACACGTCACCTGCCAATTATCAGGCTCCTCCTGTAAACTAGGATGACAACTATGGCTTTCCCCATCAAGCTCCAACCCCCTCCTCAAGCTCTGGATCGCCTCCTGGCTTCCTCCAGCACTAGACTCCTCTTCCCCTCTATCCTACATAGCCAACATCCCCTTTGTAATGAATGACTCTGATGATCCTAGAACATTCTACAGTATCTCCCATTTTAAACATCTTTCTAGAATCCATGTCTCCCTCTCACTCCAGTCCTATCACCTTACACCCTTTCACCAACCAAACACATGAAATCAGATACAAAATCAGGTTCCACTGGGGTGCTAGAAGGGATGACATTGATCAAGATGTGTTATACTCATAAAATGCCCTGTTGGATTGAAACCTCTCTGTACAACTAGTTAAAGAGAGTTTGTAAAAAAATCAGCATGCTTAAATAAAAATCACACTTACCGAGACATTTCTGTGTTCACCATGGCTCTTCTTCCCCATTCTACTCTTTCTTAAGTAACTCTAGACTCTGAGTATTCCCTTAATCTCTTTAAGGAAATTCTCCTTTCCCAGGGGTATTAGGATCTCCATGATCCTAAATCTTTGTTTCTTCCCTCAGTAACAATGGAATCTGGTCAATCTTCTTTATCTCCAATTTTCCAATTCCCCCCCTTCCCTACTGCTATCTAGTCTCACCATCCTCATTGCCTTTCCTCCTCTCTGCCACCTCTAAATGGTGGAGTTCCTCAGGATTCAGCTTGGATTCCTCTGTTTCCTGTCTACATTTATGATGGGATTCAATTTGTTTCCATGGCTCCTGGGCTATCTATACCCTGGCAGTTGCCACATGCGCATTCTCTAGCCTAACGCTCTTTTCTGAGCTTCAAGCATGTATCTCAATTACTTGGATCAGGTGGTACATCTCTTCAGAGATCTCTGTCATCTCAGAATATATAAATCTTAGATGGAAGCCTTGGTTTGCGATTGGGATCTATCTAGTGTCCTCAGTTCCTTTCCTCTCTCATTTTAAAGTATTTTGAGAAACATGGCTATTATAATTCACCCAACTGGTCATCTCCAAACCCATGGAAATTCTCATTAACCACTGCCTTCAAAATGGATCTCAGAACCCACCTTCGATGCCCTCAGCGGTATTTTACTCACTAGAGATGGCTCTTTAAGAAAAAAAAATTTTTTTGAGAGAATATTTTTCCTGAAACATCCAAAGTACTTATAGGTGACAGTTACCTGTTCTCCTGAACATATGACCTGTAGACCAGCCGTTCTAGCAGATTAATTCAGGTTTATTGAATCTTAAATTCTGAACTGGGGAGGCAATGCTCAGCTATCTGTTTACCTGACGTCTCCAGGTGATTCTCCTGGAAAGCTAGTAGCTACTTACTTGGCATCAGACAATCAGTGGTAAGTCTCTTCCTTCCCCAGGATCTCTGGAAAAACTATCTCCATGAAAGCCTAGCATGTATGATGAAAATAAAAATAAAACTCAAACCATGAAGAACACCTACAAGAGATTCTACAGTTATTCCAAGGTTACCTTTGCATTTCCTTATAACAGTCTATATTTGACACTTTTGGCTTCTCCCCTCCAGAAATTTTCTCTGAATATACAAGCATAAACACATACATGTAGCTATATGTGTATTTATGTTTTGTTTACATATAGTTCCTCTTACATATAGTTCTTCTTAAAGAAATGGAACCACATATATTCTTTGGTAATTTTTTTTTTTCTTTTTTCCATGTTTCTTTTTTTTTTTTTTGGCCAGTCCTGGGCCTTGGACTCAGGGCCTGAGCACTGTCCCTGGCTTCTTTTTTGCTCAAGGCTAGCACTCTACCACTTGAGCCACAGCGCCGCTTCTGGCCGTTTTCTGTATATGTGGTGCTGGGGAATCGAACCTAGGGCCTCGTGTATCCGAGGCAGGCACTCTTGCCACTAGGCTATATCCCCAGCCCTCTTTGGTAATTTTTTTTCTGGAAATGGATGTTTATTTTAAATCTAATGGCTCCTTGTTGTTTTTAGCAGTCATTTCACTTAATATGGCTATCTTGTTTAATTTTTTCTATTGGTAGCCATATGGTTGCTTCCAAGTTTTTGTTACTATAAGCAATCTGAAAAAAAAAAACAACAACAACAGGAAAAAACCCAGTGCTTGCTGCTGGAAATGTGTATATAAGTGTTTCTGTGGGATAACTTTTAGTTTAACCCTAGAAACTAGGGAGGTATAACTTGATTAGTATAAAGTATTAATACATGTTTTTTCCCAACTTTCTTCACTTTGTAATTGCTACTTTTTAATGAGAAAAAAATGGAGGAGAGAGAACACATTAGTTTTCTTCTTGTCCCCTGCATTGTCCAAGCTCAAGATGTTTCTGAGAGCTCTCCATTTTCTCACATTTACTTGGACTGTACATAAAGTAGAACCTGTCTCTATCCTTGCAGATATCTTTTTTTTTTTTACAACATACTGTGCTCTTTCCTCTGAGGCAGTCTCCCAGAAGAATACATACAGACGCTCATACACTGTCACACTCACACAGCACTGCTAAGACTGTGTGAGAAAATCCTACTGCAAGAAGGCTCTGGACATGCTTTTCTTTGCTCCTAAGAAGATGGAAGACTCCTTGACAAGGATTTTATTTTCATTGTAGTGGGCTGTCAGTACAGCCATTTATCATAGCCTGAATTAATAAGGGAAGAACAGAAGAACGACGGCTTGCTGCCAAACAGCTTGGGGATGTTCAGGGCTGCACAGATCCATCAGTTGGGCACAGGAGTTATTGTCTGCTCATCAATTCATTTTCATTGAGTTTCACGACAGAGCACACCAGGTCTCTTTCTGAGGCATGACCCTAAACTGACCACCTTTCTTCGCTTTCCATTCTAGCCTTTCAAAACCTATGGGGCATGCATCAAGGTAGCATATTGTGTTTAGATGAAGCCACTTCCCTGGAAATCAACTTGTGGCACACCACTGATGTTTTCGGCTGCCTGAATGCATAACACTCATAAGAACCTTTCACAGCTAACAGGCAAAGGCAAAGAGAGAGAGAAAGAGAGAGAGAGAGAGAGAGAGAGAGAGAGAGAGAGAGAGAGAGAGAGAGAGAGATCAACATCAAACACATCTAAGATATAAAGGGAGAATGTTGTGCATCTGTGATAGCATAATAAAATAGAAAAAAAATACTTTCAAAGGTACTGGGGGACATGTAGGCCACAGAGGAAAACTACAACTTTTGTTTCCAACTGGTTGGTGCAGTGGACATTGTTGTTGTCTTTTATCAAGAAATCATCCCTCTTCTGTCTAAAAGAGCTTTCTAATTTTTCTCCATAAAGCATGTTTCCGATTACTTTCAGAGCTTATATTTCTGGATGGTTTTATATTCCATACCTATTTTCATTTGGAGTATTTACTTGAAGTATGCTACAACACAGTATATCATACCTCAGGTCATAATGTTTGATGAAATGGCCCAAGAGAGACAATGAGATACAATTAGAATTTCTACAACTCTTGGCTATTGGAGTGGAAGGTTCAAAATAGTAAGGACTCAAAAATACTGCCTTGAAGGACCTTCTCAGAGCACTCGAGGATACAGTGAAGATGACAGAGAACAAAATAAGAGATATACTGGAATCAGCTCCAATGGCATCTTGCCAGCCTTAGCATCCCTCTAGATTAACTGCATTGAATTAAAAAAAACTTTTGACAATTTTAAAACTAAAGTCTAAATTTGGTTTCACTTATAACAAAAGTAATTTTAATATAAGCAACACTGATTTCGTTGAATTTATAGAATTTAAGGTGTGACACCACAAATTTTCTCCTCTCTCTTTCTTCTCTTTTCCTCCTCTTTCTTTCTCCCTCTCCAGAACCAAGTAGCTCTTTGAAATCTAGAAATCAGAAAGCACACAAAATAATCTTACCAAACACCTTTCATATCAGTACTCTGATTCTATGCTATAAAAACTGAGGAAAACTCTGTTCTCATGGTAATTGCTGGCAGGATAATATGGATGAGGCCTTTGTATGAAAAGCACCATTAAAACTAGAATAGAAATATCACACAAAAGTACTGAAATGATAAAAAACAAAAGGTAAAAATCACCTGGCCAATAGCTAGACAAATACAGTTATGACAAGATACAGTGTCTAGCATTTACTGTTCTAGAGGAGGAAGCTACAAGGCTAAGCAGTATCTTTGAAAGCCATGAAGAGTGCTAAAAGCCCATGGCTGGCTAAAGGAAGACATCATAAACCACCTGAAATTTGTGTTGGGGCCCTGGATGGCTGTGGAGTAAATTATAAGTAAAACATTGCTCATATGATTGGATCTTAGCTAAGATATATTTAGATATCCCAGAAGAGTAACTACCTCTAAACCTGATTTAAAGGAATCTCAGATTACTAAAGCCCTAATGTGTGTTTTGGGTGGAAAAAACATATACCTTCTCTAGAGAAAAATATCACAGGGCATTACAAGTCATTTTTTACACAATGCCTGACACACAAAAAGAAGCAGACACATAAGAAACCAAGATAGTATGAAAAACAATTGTCAACAGGACACACACACACACACACACACACACACACACACACAATACAAAACAAACTATAGTTTCCAAACACTGGATCTAGGCTTTAAAACAACCATTACTGTTTCAAATGAATAACTTAAATGACAAAAATAATTCAACTACAATCAAATAAATTAATAATGAATTAATAATGAAAAAACATTTCAATTAGCAACTCCATGAAAAGACTCAGCATGGTAGACACTGTTAAAATTAGTGCAATAAAAGATGTCAACAGAAAAATCTTATTAGGAAGTTTAAGGAGAAACAATGATGCAAAAGTCAGAAAAGTATGTGCAAGACAGAAGAAATGGTCATAGGGTCCAATCGGAGTAGAGTCCAGTTGTCATGTTGTAATCCCAAAATTATAGGACAGATATAAAAAAAGAGCAGGAGAAATATTTGATAAAATATATTTGAGAATACCTTCAAACTTATTTACAAATGCAAGAAACTTTAAAAAGGAAAAGTTACACTGTGACAAACTATAGAGAAATACAAAAGCTCACAGCAAGTACAGGATAGATTATGCTCAAAGGGGAAACAATTATATGGACATCTGACATATCAATAGGAAAAGAGAAGCTAAAATAAAAATGATATATGCCCAGTACTGAGAAAAAAAATCTGAGGTCTCATACTCAATAAAAGTAGTTTTCCGAATTAAATACAAATAAAAGGCATTTTAGATGAACAAAGGCTATGATAATTATCAGTAGATTGTCAGTAAATGAATTATGCAAAATTCCTTTTCAAACAGAATACCCTATAGGAAGATGAGATACATAGAACAATGATTAAGAAAGCTGTCACAAATATGGGGAGGTCAAAATGAATATTTTTTTCCTTTATTGTCAAAGTGAAGTACAGAGGGGTTACAGTTTCATAGGTATGGCAGCGAGTACGTTTTCTTGTTCAACTTGTCACCTCTTCCCTCATTTTTCCCTGCCTCCTACCTCCCTTTTTCCCTCTCCCCTCCATGAGTCGTACAGTTGGTTTACACAAAATGGTTTTGTAAGTATTGCTTTTGGGATTGTTTGTCTTTTTATGCTTTGTCTCTTGATTCAAAATGAATATTGACTGCTTAAATAATCGTTCTCAGTGGCTTAAAATAGATGGATTATACATATTACATTTAATATATATAATAATTATATTATATAACATATAACCCTATATAATTAATATAAAATGATGTATATTATGTATATATTATAGTATATATTATAATAATTATATTATATACAAGAATATATATAATCCATCTATAATATAGATATTACCTAAGAAAGCACATAAATTGAGAGGAGATAAATTTTTAAAGGTATTTTGAAGTACTTAAGTAGTACATGAAGGAGGTGAAACCCTGCTGATAGAAATGAAAGAATGCTCTCTTTCCTTTCTCTTATCAATGCAAGGACAGGTGTACAATGTTCACAGATGGGAAGAAGTCAATTATTATTATTATTTTATTTTTTTTTTTGGCCAGTCCTGGGCCTTGGACTCAGGGCCTGAGCACTGTTCCTGGCTTCTTCCCGCTCAAGGCTAGCACTCTGCCACTTGAGCCACAGCGCCGCTTCTAGCCATTTTCTGTATATGTGGTGCGGGGGAATCGAACCTAGGGCCTCGTGTATCCGAGACAGGCACTCTTGCCACTAGGCTATATCCCCAGCCCAAGAAGTCAATTATTAACAAATTGATCTCCGTACTTCTTTTATAACTCTAATACAAACCCCCAATGTTTCATTATGGAACCTGACAATTTATTCTAAAATCAACATGGAAATATAAAAGGCCAAAATTAACCAACATAATCTTGAAGAAAACCAATATTGTTTATAAAACAGAAATTTAAATGATAATACTGGTGTAAAAATGGTTGTACAGACCAACAAGTAAGAAGAGAAAACTCAGAAACACACATACAATGTAAAACATTTTTATTTTCTTTAGGTGGTTGTATAAAGGAGTTGTCATTCCACAGAGCAGTTTATGAATACAGTGTCTCTTGATCAATGTTACTCCTTTTAACATTCTCTTTCCTAGTCCTCCTACCCCATCCCTTGCTTCACTTTTCTTAATTTTTAGGGTATGTATTCAATGGTTTTTTTCCATTTAAAAAGCAACTTATGTGTACAATGCATATTGATCTGTGTCATCCCTTCAACATCTTCACCCTCCGCCCACCCCTTTCCTGCCTTTTCTCAGTTCTGTGGCGTGTATAATGCATTCTTTTTTTTTTTTGGCCAGTCCTGGGGCTTGGACTCAGAGCCTAAGCACTGTCCCTGGCTTCTTCTTGCTCTTGCTCAAGGCTAGCACTCTGCCACTTGAGCCACAGCGCCACTTCTGGCCATTTTCTGTATATGTGGTGCTGGGGAATCGAACCCAGGGCCTCATGTATACGAGGCAAGCACTCTTGCCACTAGGCCATATCCCCAGCCCGTATAATGCATTCTTGCCTGCATTCTACTCATTCCTTGGTTCATTTTTCTACCCTGTATCCTCTTGATTCCCCCCCCCCCACACCTTCCCCAGCAAGTACCCATTTCCTAATACTCATTTCGTTAAGTTTTGACTTTGTCTTTCTAAAGAATCATACTATTTGTTCTCTGCAGATCCTATTATACTTCAGCTAATTCATTTTAAACTGCCTGGGTGCTTACTTCTAGATTTACAGGCATATTCTACTGCCCACTAAGGAGGAAAACCATGCAACCTGTGCTGCTCTGGATCTGGCTTACTTCACTCAACAGAATCCTCTCCAAGTCCTTCTATTTTCTTACCAATGGTTCGATGTCATTCTTTCTGATGGATGAGTAGAGTTCCATTGTGTATATACACCACATTTTCTTGATCCATTGGTCCATTGAGGGGCACCTGGGCTGGCTCTGGTAAATAATGCTGCAATAAACATGGTTGTGGTGGTGGTTTTAGCTTATCCTTGCTTGAGCTCCAATGCTCAGAAGTGGAATTTCTGGTGATAAGGTAGTTCTATGTTTAGGTGTTTTTTGTTTTTTTTTAAAGACCTTCCACACTTCTCTTATAAAGGATTTTCGGAGTGGTCCTCAGAAAATAGGAGGAAAAGTAATTTTTCTTTGGTTTCTCAACTGAGCCTCTTTCTGATTTTTTTTTTTTAGGGGGAGGGCAATAAGAATCACTCTGTACTGTGTATAGGGAGAGAAAGCTAGAACAAGGAGTCTGCAGATCAGTTAATTCAGTTAAACATTTATTGAGTTCCTATGGCTTGCCAGGCTTTCTGCAGAGGGCTGATAATAAAGTTGCACATAGACAAGGTCCCTGTGCATAAGGACTTCATGGGCTGGTCAGTTCTGAATTGTAAGCACAGAAAAATTATTTAAGCACTATAAGACCTCACTTTCCTTTTGTCTCAACTGAAGATTGCAAGTTATGCTCTATTTAGCAAGGTTGCAAGATAAGAAACAGGAGGTATATTTGTAAGGCTCTGGTGTAAAAAATTTAGGTGTGTTAAAAGTGCCGGGTGCTATTCTTCATGAGATATTCATAGTTACGCCCCATAGGATTAAAATGTGCTCTGCTGATTTTGAAAGCAAAAACAACTGACATAACTCTCATGAAGTGCTATTTTGATTGGGAAGCAGCTTAGAGACATATCTTGCATTAAGTAAAAGAACAGCATCCATCCTCTCCTATTGAAAAAAATCATAATCCAGGATGTATATGGTAGTAAGCCTTATGCGCATATTATGCAGGGATACAGTCTTATTTGATGGCAGATAAATTAAGGCCTGCTTTTCTAATTAAAATGATCAGTGACACACTTAGTTTAAATGCAATTATCTCCATGACTTTTTAAGAGAAAACAGAAACTGTGAGACATTCCTGATTTACGATAGCCTGCTGTAAAAACAAGCCCTCCGAACTGCCAGGGCCATCAATCATTTGAACTTTTCCACTCTTAGAAGCCTTTTTAGTTAAAAAATTTATGGCACATCAGATAAATGATCACAAGGCACAATCCTACATCCCACGGATCAAATCAGGAAGACAGGAAGGCTCTCCTCCGTGAACTCAATATGATGGTTCTCCTGCTGTGTTGATTGCTTGTTCTGGATGATTCAAACAGGAAAGAGCAATGCCCTTATGGGTTTGGAATTGCTGCCGGTCAGATGGTCTGGCCATGGTATACAACACCCAAGATCCATAGCAATGGTTTCCCAGTAATGCACAGACACAGCTCAGTACCTCTGTGGCCCATTTCAGTTTTAGATAGTTTATCTGTCACCTTTCCATGTTCCCTCTTTTCAGAACTCAGTCATGATGAGCAAACATTTTTAGGCATGCAAACTTTGCTCTTCAAATTTGAGGAAGACTTTTTAAGAGTTCATCTCACCCATTGAGTCAGTACTTTCAGGTAAAACTGCCCCTACAAAAAGAAAGAAAGAAATAAACAAAGGTGTAGCTCCTTTGGATGGTACCATGTCAATGACTACCAGCCCACCATGCTAGGAAATGAAGGACTAGAGATAATCTGGCAATTCATTAAACTTGTCCCTCCAGTTGATGACAAACTCTATTCTACCTTGTACACATCTAAAATATATTAACAAGGCTTACAGTCTCCCTGCAGATCTCAAAACATATCAAAATGGAGACTCGAGCCAAGCACCTGGGAAGATTTCCACCTATGCAGCTAGATGTCTTTAAAAACCAGGCAAGCACCTGGTGCAACAGATGGTACCTTAATGTGACAATCAGGGGCAGGTTTAATTTCCTTGGATTAACGAGTGCAGACCTTAATGTACTAAACACAAAGACACAATGAAAGCCATGAGAGTCATTTTACCAGATACCTAATACGATGTGGTAAATAGAGTCATTTCATGAGACCAGGACATACACAATTTAAGCTGGCATGGAATGTATCTGTTGTTTATTGGGCAGTTACCATTTTCACTATGCCATCTTTGTAATGAGGAAGGTAGAGGAATGACGCCATTCAAACTACAGAGAGGCTTTAGGAAACGTTGGTAGAGAAGATAAATATTGCATGGATCTTATTAACTTTTCCATCTGCAGAGCTTAATCTGCTTAATGTGTCGCATTTGAAATCAGAAGCCACTGACTTCCCATGAAAAATATTGAATCACAGTTCCTACTGCATTCACAATTACACTGAACGCATCACAAAAAGACCAAATGCTACACGTTGCTTTTCATTATTGAGCAGTTTAATACAAAAAAAAAAAAAGCATGGGGAGAATTTAGAAGAGACTAGGAATGTCCTTTTGGCATCTACCTTAAGCAAAATGTGCATAGCAGCTGGAGAATAGAGTTGATTTCAATCATGTATATAGCAAACTTACTGAGCAATAGCCTTGACAAACAGGTGACTAAACAGAGGTGATGGCTATCTGCAACATCATCTCAATTTTTCTTTGGATAGAAAAATGTTACACTAGGGGCTGGGGATATGGCCTAGTGGCAAGAGTGCCTGCCTCATATACATGAGGCCCTGGGTTCGATTCCCCAGCACCACATTTATAGAAAATGGCCAGAAGTGGCACTGTGGCTCAAGTGGCAGAGTGCTAGCCTTGAGCAAAAAGAAGCCAGGGACAGTGCTCAGGCCCTGAGTCCAAGCCCCAGGACTGGCCAAAAAAAAAAAAAATGTTACACTAGATTATATCCTATTGCAAAAGAATAGTTTTAAAACGTGGCTTCTAAGTTTTTAGGTAAGAAAATTAAGTAGTCTCCGGAATATACTTTTAAAAGAACCCTTTTATTATGCTTGCAAAAAAGAAAACAATAGAAGAGTCCTTTTTCACAAATTTTCAGAGTTATACAGTGCAGAGGAAGCAGTCAGTTCTGTCACTGTGTCTATTGTCAGAGAAATCAGTGAGACACAAGACAAAAACTGACCCTATTTGCCTGGGCAAAGAGCCCAGGGAGGAAATAATTTCTAGTTGAGGCACAGCTGCAGATAGGGCTGATCAAATCCAACAGATCAAATGCTTATTTCATGTTGGTAAAAATGATTGTATCAGAAATCAGCTATGCCTGGCTCCTATACACTTGGGAAATGACTGTGTATACTGAATCTTAAAACATGAAGATGTGGCTTTCATGAGGTCTCCCTCCCTCTCTCTCTCTTTCTCTCTCTCTCTCTCTTTCTCTCTCTCTCACACCAATGTAGCAAAAGGCAACTAATCATCATTTCCACGTTATTTAGCCCCCAGCATATTTGAGCCCCATATTTGAGCTCGCTATCTTATATACCTCAGTTGAACTTTAGTCATGTACTAAATTCCCACAAAGACATGTCTATTTCCTGACTCTGTGCTTTCAATGTTCACTAGGTTTCTTCTATAGCACATCATTATTTGAATGTTTTTCACCCTTGTCATAGTCTCTTTTTTAGAATAACTTTCTATTTTTTTTAGCGTATTATACTTTTATGGGTATTCTGATTTTATTTTCCAGATGATCGTTGGTGAGGTTTTGGTCAAGATTAAACATATGCAAGTAGCAACGTGGAAGGCAGAGATAAAAGTATCATGTCCAGGGCCAGCCTACATAAAAAGAAATAGGGAAACTATGTCAGGGAATAAGATGGGTATGGTCAGTGCACCTGTAATCCCACCTATTCGGGAAGCATAAGTAGGAGAATCAGAATTCAAGGATGGTTCAGGCAAAAAACAAAACAACCCACTCCCCCCAAAAACCCACATGACTCTTTCTAAAACAACAACAACATATATTTCAATTGATAGAGCATTTATCTAATAAGTGCATAGCTCCCAGTTCAAACTCCAGAATCACCAAAACAAAATATACATATTTTAATTCAAAGAACAATGAATTTGAAGTTTATTATCTGCACACACACAAATTATGAATCACGAATCTATTGTTCTTTTCAGCTTTTTGATACTGAGATGATTGTGTGTGTTTGCAGTCTAGTTTCATTAGTTCATGATATTAATTTTTTGTTGATGGGATATTTTTGCATTTATTATATTATTTTCTCATAGTTAGAGTCTTAAAAATAAACCAACCAAACAGCTCTCTGAATTCCACTTCCTCTACCAAGCCTGCCATCTCTCTATTTCTTTCCTCTAGGGCAGCAAAACCTCTAGAAACGATTATTTACGCCTGCCATTCCTATTTCTTCTCTCTCATTTTCTATCACACCTATCCAATCAGACTTTGTCCTTCACCATTCAATTTAGCTTCCCTTGTCAAGGTCACCAATGATCTTCCAAACTGGGTGAAACCCAGTATACAAATCTCAGCCCTTGTCTTGGGCTACTGTCAGTATTGCACAGCCTCTGTCTCTCTGTCTCTCTCTCTCCTCTTACATGCATTTATACTTTGCATCTCATGTTTCAGCTTTTGTTGCCCATTCCCTAGTTGCTTTGTCTGTCTCCTTTGCTGTGTGTGTGTGTGTGCGTGTGTGTGTACTTGCTGGTACTGGGGCTTACACTCAGCACCTGAGGGCTGTCCCTTAGCTTTTTCTGCTCAAGGCTGTCACCTGACCACTTGAGTCACAGCTCCACTTCTGGGTTTTTGTTGACTAATTGGCAAGACTTTCCTGGCCAGGCTAGGTTTGGATGATGGTCCTCAGATCTCAGCCTCCTGAGTACCTAGGATTACAGGTGGGATGCAACAGTGCCTGGCCCATTCTCTTTTTAGTACATAAAGAGCTTTTACCTACTACCAAGAAAATGCAGAGCAAGATGACAAAGCAGAAGATCTCATCCTTCATTTCTCTCACCCAGAGCATGAATGCACAGATATAGAGAGCAAAACAGGGGTTACCAGAAGCAGACAAGAGATACAGGAGAAAAAATGCAAAATTATAGCGATGTTCCTACCACACACAACCTAAAAGCAATATAAGTCCATAGATATGCTAACTTATGTTGCCAATAATTTCCTATGCATATGCATATGGACACATCATGTTCTATGCTTTAAGTCCATACAAGAAAAATGTGTTTAAAAATGCAAGAACTGGGCAAACAATCCAATTTCTAAAATGGAGATCAAAAGAACAGAGACATCATAAAGAATGAAAATGGCTAATGAATAAAAATATGGCCTCATGTGCAATAAAAATGGAAAGCAATGGCATGATTTTTTTGTCTCCTGCAGAAACAGGTAATAGCTTTTTAAGTATATTTCATATATGTAAAAATACATTAAAAATAGAAAGGGAGGAAGAGGCATTTTGGTGTTGACTGAAAGCAAAGAATGGGTTGTGAGTTGACAGCCACCATCAAGGGCAAGCCAGTCAGAGGAGGTTGTGGTGAGGCAAAAAGCAGGAAAAGAAATGTAGGTCTGGAAACTGGAGCTGAAGAAATTATACAAAATGAAGCACAGAAGGAACAAGGAGTACAGAATCCTAGAGAAAGGTTAAAAGACATAGAAGATGTTTTCAATATATTTACTGGACAAGCCCTCTATCTACTTAGATAATCTTTCTATGAGTAGTCCAAAATGATAGATGAAAATATTAAGAATTTTTAAATAAAAGAAATCTAGAGCTCATGAGAGGTGAATAATTTATCAGATCTAAATCCAAGCAAAAGCAACATTCCCAGGGCAACACCACATTAGTGTGGGGGATTTGTGTCAAATCTGTGTGGCACATCTTGGATGTTGACAGTCTATAGGATTTAGGGAAGAGTTATAAAAGCTCAGAGCAATAAATTGGTTCCCAAAGGCAAATTCAATCAGGTGAAATGGACAGAAATAAAACTTATAAGCCTACTCAGGCTGACTACAAGAAAAGTTGAATAGGGAAATTGCTTGAATTTGAGAATAGAAAGAGGAGTATGTGAGAACCATTCTCTGACTATCAAGGATACAGACAGACCTCACACTAATGGGACAGAAATTCTCATCACATTTGTCATCCTGCAAACCTCCTGCAGAGCCTAAGTAAATACAGTCCAATAGTCACATCCCATATTTAATACAAATATTCATTTTTATAAGTGCATTTCTTACACTATTATATTCTCAGACTGGATTATTATCATCCAAAGTGTAACATCAATCGCATTGTATATGCCTGTTTTCTAATATTCTAAACTTTTTGGAGTCTAAATATGTACAGCTTCACAAAGAAATGAATGAGAGGAAAAGTATAGAAGTTCCAACAACCACCTTCTTGCCATATGTTCTTAGCTTAATCTTGGCAGAGAGATTGGCTTCTACTTCGCTCCAAGGCTAATCAAGAGATGATTAGACAGTAACTACCCTTTACAATGTGTTATTCAGTCACATCCTTGGGGCTTCATTTTCAGCTGGTCTCAATCAAGATATCCAGACTGGACTGCTTACTGTGTTCTCTATAAATTATTTACAAGATATCCAGCAAATAAAATATGCATTTAAAAGACATCACATAATTATGAAAAAATCGGACTTGCATTTTAGAATCTGCATCATGAGGGATCACTGAAGAAATCATGCTTGAATTGATTGAAAAGCTTTGTCCAAGGTAACTCAATTAGGCACAGGTAGGCCAGATTTCCCGACTCCCATTCCAGATTGATCTGAAACACGTTTTTGAGTACCATGTACCAATGCTGTAGAATCAGATGCTGTTACTATTTATCATATAATCAACTTCGTTTTCTTTATAATCATCTTATGAGAATTTCTCACATGTGTAATTCTTTTCTATTATTTTAATAAATCTAGGCAAAACATAATTACTCTCTCATTTACTCTTTCTACTTTAATGCATGATTAAAATTGATATTTACAGGTGCAGACCTAAAAGTTCAATTGGGAAGAAGAGCAAATAAATTTTTCTAAATACTTTCACACATGTGGGCAGATTTCTGCTGCTATTTGTTTATCTTCTAAGTAAAATAAATAGCTCTATGATTTCTTAAAATCCTGCAATAGCTTCATTAAATGGAAAATGACAAGTTGCAGATTAAAAATAAATGCATCCCCATGGAGGCTGACATCTGAGGATCATGGTTCAAAGGCAGCCCAAGAAGGAAATTCTGTGAGACTCTTATCTCCAGTTAAGCACCAATTAGCTTTGAGTAGAAAAGCTTAGGGACAATACCTAGTCCCTGGCTTCAAGTCCCAGGACTGGCATACACACACACACACACACACACACACACACACACACACACACACACACACACAATGCATCCTCAAAGCTGAAATTCTCCTCTCCTTATTGTTTTATAACAAATTAGCAAAGCTAACTATTTCTTGACTTTGTTTTATGTGGGACACGTAGTTATTCATATTTTTTCAAAAAATATCTTCAATTGGCATTATTCGTCAGTTTTGATTCTGATCTTACATACTGAAGTATGGAATGTGAACCTGAACAAACACTTTTAGAGAAATTATTTTACTTATTGTGGTATATAAATAAAAGTTATTTTACTTACTTATGGTAATTATTTTTAGGAACAATAAAAGTATACAGAGAAGGGTTATTACTAAAAATGTGGACTGATTAAAATACTTCTTTCTGCATCCAAATCTATATCCTTGCTGTATGTATATCACAAGCTCAAATATCTTGGGTTCAGGGGGGAAAGAAAACGAAAACAAATTGAGCCACACTTGAGTCGTTAAACTAAATGAACAAAGGTCTTACAGGTACCTAAGTTGATCCATGTAAGTGTATCTAAGCATAGATATATTTATACTTGTCTGTTGAGATGGAAAATTAAAAATATGGAATCACATGGAAAACTGCACATATAGTGATAGATATACACAAATTCCCATCTTGAATGAACCACTTCACATTTGGGAAAGTCTCCTGGATCATGGAATAAAGACAAATAAAATGGAGTGCTACCTTCAAAATTTAAACCTTTTTGTTTCCTTTTAACATCAGAATGGAAACCAAATTAGCCCAGGTGCAAAACTCAGGTCTTATCAACACCTGTATTGCTCTCCCGCGCTTCCTGTCCCTAGTGCTCTTTCTCTAGTGCTCTCTCTCTCTTTCTTGTGTGCTCTCTCTCCCTCTCTCTCTGTCTCTCTCTTTTCACTGAAAAAACACTCTCTTTCTCCTGTGTACCCCTATCATCTCTAATGACTGACAGAAAGCAAATGGGAGCACTGAGGATGGAGTCCAGAGTTACCAGGTGTGTGTGATTCACTGAAAAGAACTCATGAATGATTGTAGCACACAATTCACATGATTGTAAATAAGCAACGTGTTACTGCAAAGCATCAGGAAAATATTGGGTTTTCTGCATGCAGATACTAAGATAATTCAACTTCCTTTGTATGTGGAAGTCTATTTTAATGCAAAATTGCTTTCAGAATGTCTTCTCCTCAGAGACAACCACAGAAGTGCTCTTAGATAATGAATGTCTTGAATCCTGCTTCAGCCCTCTCATTGGCCCAAAGAAGCAGCAAGAATGAGAAAGCAAAGAAGGAAAAATTTTATGCTCCAGATATTTTGAACAAACAGCATGTGTCCAAGTATCTGAGAGAAAGCCATCTCTTCCCAGAACAGTAAATCAAAGGGTTGTGGCCAGTCTAGTGTTGCCTTCTCCATTAGTCATAAGATTGTGAGTGTGTTGGTATGATTTCTTTGCTTTCCCTCTACCGGGGTATAAGGAGATGCAGAAAGAAAAAAAAAAAAAACTCAGATTCATGCACGTATGCCCCATGGTCATCGCTGTAGGCTTCTTAATGAAAATTTACACTTGTTGAGATGCAGATGCCTTGCACCTATACCTAGAATAATGGTTACTACAGCTGCACACAAAAATTTCTCTTAAATCTTAGTAACTTAAAACATCTCTTTTTCAATTTTAGCTGCCATCTTGTGAGTCAGGAACTCAAGAGGGTCCAAGAGTGGACACAATAGTTTCCCTCACTGTAGGAATCAGGAATCAAAGGTAACTGAGACTATCTCTGCATGCAGAATCAGCTACAGTGGGTAGCCTGGATGATGTGTGGTCCTATGGCTAGCAGGTGATGCTGACTTGTGATTGGCTGGAAGCTTAGCTATGATGCTTAACCTTAACATTTCATAGAGAGCCTCTGGCATGGAGGCTGCAAAATAGTTGACCATCTTTCATGCCATCCTCCTCCCCTAGTGACAGTCTCAACAGAAGCAGGTAAGAGCAGCATAGTCTTTTCTTTTCTTCCACAAAATTCACACAGTGTCATTCCTTACATCATGAGTTGGTTGAAGTAGGTTCAAACTTACCCAGGTTGAAAATGAGGTGGTACAGAACCAACCATTCAGTGGAAGAGAGTATCAAAAATGTGACTGATTTTACAGGAGATGTTTGCTCTCTGGATGTACATTGTTTATATTACTCCCACTTGCAAAATGTACTGGTGGTTTCCTTCTGAACTGTCCTTTCATTGAGACATCCACTCCATATCCTGGACCTCACCATCTAAGTTAGGTCTAATGTAATTTAATCTTTATGTATGACAACCTAGTCTGAAGGAACAAAACCTAAGAAAATTAGTTATTACTAAGTCTGAACAAGCAGACTTGCTTATGAACATAACAAAATGAAAAGTTGTTGAGAACTAAAACTTGAAAAAAAGCAAATCAAAATGTTGCTATTAGAAGATATAAGAATTGAATGTTTAATAACAGATTAGATTACAAAAACAGAGAATGATAAGTGAGGTAAGAACTACATGACAAGCATACTTGGAAACTAGAAATTATATAATAAAATGTTTAGACTACAGGTAAGATAGCATGAAGACTGGAGAACATAGAAAAGAGCTTAAGAAACAGATACAACACAATGAAAGGAGCTACTGTGTACTTTCAGAATTCTGAGAGGACAAGACAGCAAATAATGGCAAAAGAAATATTTGAAAACATAGTGACTAAGAATTTCTCCCAAAAGAGAAATTATAGAAAGATAAAGGGTATGCTTAGAACTCCACAGGTTCCAGGATTTCTGAGAGGAACTCAAAGAGAAATACTTAGGAATATTATAATTCAGTTGCAAGAGAGACAGAGAGAGAGAGAGAGAGAGAGAGAGAGAGAGACAGAGAGAGACAGAGAGAGATCTTATAGAAAGCTAGGAAAAAGCTAAATATAACCTGTAAAGAATGAAAAGTGAGACTGGCAGATGACCTACCAACAAAAATAGTAGAAGCTAGAGGACAGTGGAATATCATCTGCAAAAATACCTGAAGGAAAAGTACTCTCAATACAGGCATCTGTACCCCAAAATGAAAGTGAAAACTAAAAGCTGCTTTAAGATGAATAAGACTCACAGAAATCTGTCCCTATCAGGGTGACAATAAAGGAAATCCTTAGAATTTTTCAAGCAGATGGGAAGTTTTCTCACAATGTACCAACGACACAGCAGGGAATTAAGAGTAACAGAGAGCTAAGTATATAGACAGACTAAAAACATTTCATGTAGAAGAAAGCAATAAATTAAACCTATTACAAGCTTTAGGATATATGTAGAATTAAACATATGATATGATTAAGAGGCAGTATATTTTGCCATGATTAAAATACAGAAAGGAAAATTCTGACAAGAATCAATATATACCCTACAAAATTAACAAGAGTGAGGGAAGGAGCGGGTTGGGGAAGGATGGGTGAGAATGTTGAAAAGGGTGACATTGATCCAGGAATACTGTACTCAAAACTCTGTTAAATGGGAACTCCTTTGTACAACTACTTTATGATAATAATATTAATATAAAATGATAAAAATGGAAGAAACACAGAAAGTTTACAAAGGGGCAAAATACTTCTTGCATCATCTAATAAGAGGCAAAATTTTTAATTTGAATTACACTGAAATAAGTTAATACGAGCATTATATTTAGAGCATTATATATAAAGACAAATAAATAATGACTGAAAATCACTATCAATAAACAATCAATTAACATAAAAGGAACAAGAACATGAAAGAAAGGAAAGAAAAGAGAGCCTAAAGTGTGACAAATGGAAAACACATAGAAAGAGCATGTACTTAATCAGTAGTTGCACTAAAGGTCAGTTGAATAAATTTAGATTCTAAATTTAGAGACAAGATTGACTGAACTCTTAAAAGCAATCTTGTGGTATTTCTAAGAACATGCTTTATATATAAAGATAAAAAACAGTTGAAGCCAGGCACCAGTGGCTCACACCTGAAATCCTAGCTACTCAGGAGGCTGAGATGTGAGAATCAAGATTCAAAGACAGCCTGAGCAAGAAAGTCTGTGAGACTCTTTTTTTTTCTTATTTATTGTCAAAATGATGTACAGAGAGGTTACAGTTTCATATGTTAGGCATTGGATACATTTCTTGTACTGTTCGTTACCTCCTCCCTCATTCCCCTCTCCCCCCTTCCCCTTTCCCTCTCCCCCTATGAGTTGTTCAGTTGGTTTACACCAAACAGTTTTGCAGGTATTACTTTTGTAGTCGTCTTTTTATCCTGTGTCTCTCGATTTTGATATTCCCTTTCACTTTCCTAGCTCTAATATCAGTATATACAGTTTCCAATGTACTCAGATAAGACAAAGTGATAGTGCAGGTACAACCACAGGAGGGTGATACAAGAGGATCATCAACAATAGAAGCTACGGTTTTATGGCATGTTGAAAGTAATTACAACAGTGATACATCACTCGTTTCCATAACATGGAGTTAATTTCCCTTAGCATTATCTTACGTACTCATAGGGGCATAGCTATTGGGCTCTTGTGATCCTCTGCTGTGACTAGCCTAAACCTGTGCTAATTATTCCCTATGAGGGAGACCATAGAGTTCATGTTTCTTTGGGTCTGGCTCACTTCACTTAGTATAATTTTTTCCAAGTCCTTCCATTTCCTTACAAATGGGGCAATGTCATTCTTTCTGATAGAGGCATAAAATTCCATTGTGTATATGTACCACATTTTCCTGATCCATTCGTCTACTGAGGGGCATCTGGGTTGGTTCCATATTCTAGCTATGACAAATTGTGCTGCAATGAACATTGTTGTGCTGGTAGCTTTAGTGTGTTCTTGTTTGTGGTCTTTTGGGTAGATGCCCAAAAGTGGGGCTGCTGGGTCATAGGGGAGCTCTATGTTTAGCCTTCTGAGGAATCTCCATACTGCTTGCCAGAGTGGCTGAACCAGTTTACATTCCCACCAACAATGAAGTAGGGTTCCCTTTTGGCCACATCCCCTCCAACATTTGTTATTGTTAGTTTTCTTGATATAGGACATTCTTACTGGGGAGAGATGGAATCTCAATGTTGTTTTGATGTGTATTTCTTTTATGGCCAGTGATGTAGAGCACTTTTTCATGTGTCTCTTGGCCATTCTCATTTCCTCATTAGAGAAGTCTCTTTTTAAGTCTTTAGCCCATTTGTTGAGGGGGCTTTTGGTTCTTTGCGGTTTTGTTTTGGAGGAATTTAATTCTTTTAGTTCTGCATATATTTTAGATATGAGGCCTTTGTCCATTGTGTGGCTGGTAAAGATCTTTTCCCAATCTGTGGGCTTTCTGTTTATCTTGCGAGCTATGTCCTTTGCCCTGCAGAAGCTCTGCAGTTTGATGCAGTCCCATTTGTCCATCCTTTCTTTGATTTATCGCATTTCTGGGTCTTTGTTAAGGAAGTTCCGTCCTGTGCCAAGGAGCCCAAGTGTTTCTCCTATTCCTTTTTTTTTTGTGTGTTTTCAGGGTATCTGTTTTAATTTCAAGGTCTTTGAACCATTTGGAATTGATTTTGGTGCAGGGTGATATAAAGATGTAGTTTTAGTTTGTTGCAGACTCTTATCTCTAAGTAATCACCTGAAAACCAAAAGTGGCACTGTGGCTCAAAGTGTTAGAGCACTAGCCTTGAGCAAAAAAAAGAAAGCTCAAGGACAGCACCTAGGCCCTGAGTTGAAACCCCATGACTGACCAAAAAAAAGTTCAACATAAAAGATGACAAAGCATATGCCACGTAATTTAGATCACACTAAACCAAAAGATGTGTTATAGGAGAGCAGTCGAACAGACTTTGAGCAAAGCAGCATTCCTGGAGGTAAACAAAAGGCTTTTTGGAAAGAGTCCATCCACTAGGAAATTATAACAATGATAAGTTTGTAGGCACAAATGAAAGTAGATGCAACATATACAGAATGAAAGAAGAGTGATACAAAGAACTCGATTGTGGTTGAGTTTGAATTATTGTCTCTGACCACAGAACTAACCTAGAAACTAGTACTAAAAACAGTGAAGAAGTACTAAAATGTTGGGCTGTTAAGCTTTTTTTTTGACTGAATACTATGTTTATAAATATAAAACCTGTAGAATGCAAATGCAATGAAAGTCATAGCAGAGTAAAATAGATCATATTTTTATTAGAAAACAATGAGCAGCAGTTATATTAAAATACATCTTAAATTATATAAAACAGCACCTTTTTTCCTTTCCTTCCCCTTCCCCTCTTTCTTCCCCTTCCTCCTTCTTTGTTTCCCTCCCTCCCTTACCTTTCTTCCTTTTTTTTGTTTTCCTTTTTTAAGGCTATCAGTGTTTTATCTTTTTTCATCACAACCCTGTCCCTAATTGAGGAAATGGTGATGTCTTGCTTTGACTTAAAAGTGTCTCCACACACAGGCCTATCTGAATTCAACACTAGGTCCACTGCTTGTTTTGTAACACCTACATTTTGTATGTTACTTCCAGTACTATTGCTTTGGGTTTTCAGACTGCATTTCTATTGTCTTCCAAATATCCATTGTAATAAACTGCCTTGTGTCTTTTATCCCTTAAGACACAGAGACAGAGAGTGACCTTCCCTGTCAACTATGTGCAGACTGGAGAGAAAAATGCAAAGATACATGGCTCAGAGGTCCTGAATAAAGCAACATCACGGATTGCATTATTTCATACATGTATTATTCATGTAGAGTATATAATTCATATGTTATACAGTATGGTAGCTGAAATTTGACCCCTGATATTAAAAGATTTGTATTATTTAACCAAACCTTAGTAACATGGATTCAGACATGCTGAAACCATGCAAAGCCAACACTACCTGTAACTTAGAAATTCTTTCATCTCATTTCCTTGTGTTATAAGACCTGCCAGGTTTTATTATAAGCCTTTACCTGCATGCTTCCCAGTCTGGGTTGATAGATCATAGCCCCATGTCCACCAGCTTGGTACACATTTATTGAAAACAACCCAAGACCTGGATATCCACTCTGACAACCCAAAGACACAAATTTGAGAAATGACTTCTTATAATGCCTAGGAGATATACTTCCAATTAATTTAATACACACCAAGGGAGTAGTATAAACTCAAGATACTAGTGTTTCCTAACACGTTTTCAAATGCCAGCTCTTGGTTTGTCACAATCCAGACAAGCATGCTTCCTCAGGAAGGAGCTGTGTATGACCCTAAACTACAGAATGGAGTCCTGTTAGCCCGTCTCCCTTCACCCGTCGTGATGAAATTGCTGCCCATTTACAGCCTTGATCCCACATGTTGACCCACCTCCATTTTTCAATGATTCCATATCACTCTCCCTGAGTTGCTTTTCTAATGGGAAGATTCATCTGGAACAATAGAGAAACTACTAGAAAGTCAAATACTAGCAATACAGCTCATCCAGCATTTCTTGACTTGTCCCTTCCTCCTCCTCAAATGTTTTTCCTTAAAGTCGACCCATTCCTTTTGAGTCAATGCTAACTGAAGAGTTCCTAACTTAACTTAAAGATTTTTTTCTTTACAGCATATGCTTTTTTATTTCTAGCACTCATGACAACAACTTGCAGTTACATATTATTTCTGTGAAAGTTTGACTAATGCTTATATTTTTGTGCCAAGACTGGAACTTGAACTCAGAATGAGAGCACTTTCCTTTAGCTATTTTATTTTATTTTTTGTTAAAGACTGAAGCTCTACCACTTGAGCCATTGCTTCACTCCCAGATTTGTGTTGGTTAATTGAAGTTCAGAATCTCATGGACTTTTCAGCTTGGGGCTGGATTTGAACTGTGACCTTCAGATCTCAGCCTTCTAAGTAGCTAGGATCATAGGTGTGAGCCACTTGCATCCAGTCTAAAGTCCATGTTTTAAAAGCAATAGTCAACTCCATAAAATCTCAGGAGCGGCAACACAGCGTAGGCACTAATAGATATGTTAGCTTAATGAGAAAGGCTTGTGGTTGTGCCTGGTTTTAGTCATGAGATTGTGATTTCAAAAAGGAAAGAAAAAGCAATTATTCTTTTGCTTTCCAAAGTGGTTTTCTGATGACTGCCATTTAGCAAGAGCAGAACTGGTGTCTGGAGAGGGTTTGTCATTACATCATCTCTGGCCTTTCTCCCATGACCTTATTTCTTCCCCTCTGCTCAGGAGAACATATTGCATAAGGTCAGCAGGATGGATCTAGAGCCCCAGTCTGATGGCTTTCCTTGCCAAAAAAAAATCACTTCTGCTCTGGGGCACACACCTGCTCCCTCCTTCTCTGCCAGCTCGGTGAGGTGAGGCAAATTAGAACTGCTCTTCTTTCCCAGGTGGGTGGGATGAAAGCCTCCAGCTTCATATGCCTGCATCTGCTGTCTATCAAACAGCACCTATTCATTGGGCACTTGTCATGGGGATAAACCCAGGTCCAAACACAGCCATCAATGGCATACCCCACATAAAAAGCTTCAAGTCAAAATGCTGACTTAAATTCCCAAAGTCCTATCTCTCACCAACACACTTCTTTCTATCCTCATCACCCAAGATAAAGCTACCATTTCTTTACCCTTTGTTTCCCTTCCTTTCCTTTCCTTCTTGCCTTCCTTCTTTCCTTCCTTCCTTCCTTTCTTCCTTCCTTCCTTCCTTCCTTCCCTCCTTCCTTCCCTCCTTCCTTTTCTTTTTTTCTTTCTTCCATTCTGTACTGACACTGGGGTTTGAACTCAGGGCCTGGGTTCTGTCCCTTAGCTTTTACACTCAAAGCTGGCACTCTCCCACTTGGATCACAATTCCACTTCCAGCTTTTTGCTGTTAAATTGGAGATAAGAGTCTCATAGATTTTCCTGCCCAGGCTAGCTTCAAGCTGTGATCCTCAGCCTTCAGGCTCCAGAGTAACTAGGGTCACAGATATGAGCCGCTGGTGCCCAGCACTTCTATGTTTTAAATGGTATCTGGTGGGCTTCCTCTGTGGCTGTTCTCCAGCTGCTGTCTTTACTGGGGCTAAAGCAATATTAGAAACTGAAGAATATGATTTCACCATTAAATAATAATTTCCTCCAACCTTTCCCAAAGCCTTATAAATAACTTCCGTTGTTTCAGGATAACAACAATCATGTCATACACCTCACATCCTGCATAGTCTTGTCCTGCTTCCATTTTGAGTTTATGCCAATGCCCCTTTCTTTGCTGTGCACCAGGCCCCCTGGCCTTCGTTAGGGGTCCTGATGGAGCAATGACCCTGCCCACCTCTGAGCTTTGGCCCATGCTGGGACTCTGTTGAAAAAGGTATTCCTATCCCCAGTCCTCCAACTACTTAATTCCTCTTTCAATCATCACTGAAACTATTACCTAAAAATAATAGAGTTGAAAACATGAACCCAGATCTGCTTGTCTCTAAAGCTGATCATATTATGCTTTAATTTCTCTCAGAGAAAATATCAAATATAGATGGGGACTATATTTGGGCCAGGTATTCCCTGAAGACCTGGGAAATGTTGATGCTTTCCTAGGATATGTTTTTATTTTCTTCTAAAAAATGTACCTGCTAACTTAGCCAAAAATGTCTCCTTTCCCTAGTACCATCTTCTCTAACTCAGATTTGTCTCTGCCTGGGATCATGGCAGAACTGAGATTCAGTAAAAGAATATCATAACAGGTGTCCACTGACCACCTGCATGAGTAGGCTCGAGAGGTCTTACATGGCTCGGGGTGTTGGTTTTGGTCCTCCAGGAAAGCAGATCTCAAGATAAGGCAAGAAGAGATTTATGGGGGAAAGTCCCGTGAAGTTTAAAGGAGCTGGTGGAGACTTTCAGAGTGCAATGCATATCTATGGTAGGGCAGGCGTAGGAAGGAGGAGTTCAGCTGGGTTCTAAGAAGAGTTAGAGCAGGCGGATGGGAAGGCATGAAACCAAGTCATCTGTGATCAGAGTCTCCTTCCCTAGAGGAACACACCTTAGGCTGTCCCACCTCCTGGCTCAGCCACTGGCTGGGAAAGGCCTGAGGAAAGCAGAGCGTTGGCTTGGATCATCTGTGGACCCTTCTGCGGGCAATGAGACTGTCACATCGCCACCCTCAGCTTCCTCGTCACCAATAAAGATGGTGTATCCATCAATTGCTGGATGACTTGTGCTCTCAAAAATGTGAGATTCTCTGGTTACTGTTGTATCAACTTGGTTTTCCTAACCCCATCTAATTTCGTAGTAAATTTTTCTAGTAACCAGGGAAACAAGAATGAATAATAAAAACAAGAGGGCTAGAGCAATAAACTGGAAACATAATTTCAATTCTTTTTTTTTCTTTTCTTTTCTTGATTAAAATCTCAGTAGAACAGTAAGTCCTTTATGTCTCAGGCTTTCTTACATTACCAGGAACCCAGCAGAGTTAGCACTATGACACAGATGCAAACCCCCTTTGTCCAGATGTCATGGCAGAGACCGCATGGAACTAGCAGTGATTGTATACACAGGCTTTCATTTCAACTTGTCACTTCTTCTTCGGAGAAAAGGAGAACCATGAAGAAACCCTCGTCTTCTGTTTAGGCGACTGGATCTCCTAAGTCCTTCCGCTTAGGAGCACACTCATTGGACTCACACCTAATTTATTCATGAAAGCCTACCATTTGCCTTTTGGATCAACTGCCTCCGATCTCAAGGTGCACTAGCAATGCTATGTGCAATAGCCCTTGATTGTCTTTTCCTAGGTGGTCTCTGTGGTCAAGGAATGCACAGCGTAGTGGGAACCCATGAGTCAGATACTCTCCTCAGATGCACCACATACACAGCCACAGACGCCTCTTACTGACAGACATTGTACTAAGTGCTTTACATGGCAGAAGGTGAGAGGACGAGATGGCGTGGCAGTGGAGAAGAGCGACTCTGTCCTGCTGGGGCCCAGCCATTGCCAATCTTCCTTTCAGGAGATGAAGCAGAGGAGAAAGTTAAAAAAAAATTAAATATACACAATCAGAACGGATTCACATATGTTTCAATGTAGGGTTAGGCAAAATGGAATAAACAGGATATTCCCTTAGAACCAAATGTTAAATATATAAACTTCAAGGATCAGAGGAGTAGAGCAGAGGAATCAATGGTTCAGTCAGACATAGTCTGAACCAAGGGAGTAGTTGCTCCATGAGAAATCAGTGCCCTTTGGACAAAGGGTGGGCACAGAGGTGGTTCAAACAAGAAGAGAGATGGTGAAATGACCTTGTCATTAGTGAGACTGAGCAAGGCCATTCTCATGTGGTGAGGGAAACTGGACGAGATGACTAATAGGAAAAAATTAAAGACACTGTCACTGCAGCCTTGAGTACATATCTCTGTAAATGGAGCCTCAGAAGTAGCTATCTCTCAGGGCTAGTCAGCTTCTAAGGGACGGCGTTAGAAAGTTGAAGCCAGTGGAGACATTAGAAGCAGAAAGAACTTCTTTTTCCCACAGAGTTCCAGGGGGCAGGAGGTAAAGATGAGTGGAAAGGAAAGCCCCTGTCATCCACATCTAACAGAATTCAACCCAAGAGTAGCAGGACCTATAAGCAAATTGTCTCTTAGGATTGTCCAACAGCCTACTTCAAGTTTGTCAACCAAGTTTTTAGAAGTAACAACAACAACAACAACAAAAATAGAGTGAGATCTCTCTCTTGAAAGAGCAAAGCTCAAGACTGAAATGAAGAAAACAACAGTCAAAGGAGTAAGTGAAGGACAGGCTTTATCTGAGGTCATCAAGAAACCAAGATGGAAACAAGTTGATCTGGTATTTTCAATTTATTGCTACAGTTTAGATCTTGAATTTTCCTTCGAGATCTATCTATTGAAGGCTTGGTCCTCACGGTGGCAGAAGTCTGAATCACAAACACCTGCACATGGTAGAATGAGTCTGATGAGTCCTTTATGTGAATGAAATGGCAGGAGCAAGGGAAGGAAGAGGAGCAAGACAACATGGAGAAGAGAAGAAAAAAAACAACAGGAAAAGAAGAAAGAAGAAAGCGAAGTGAAGATGGTGTCAGGATGGAGCAGGGAGAGAAAGGTATGGAGGGGGAGAGAGGGAGAAACATTGACCAGTGAGTGTAATTTTACACTTGTTCTGAGCCAAAAGGCCAAGAAGCAATTGATGAGTGTAATTTTACTGATCATTCCATGGGATGTACATGTGATTGTCTGTGAGCACACACTGCAACTGCAGTCAAATTCTATTCCCCCTTGCGAGGATCTTGCTCTGCTAAGTATAGTTTTACACAATGACTACTAACATGCATTTTTAAGTCAATTATTTTAAGTCCACATGAAGAGACAACAATCAGTTCCAGTCCTGGAGGAGAATGGGATTGTATTCAACCTACTGAGAAAGAATGAAATGCTGGTGCCCACTATGAGATTTTCAAAGTCAATTTTGATACAAAATGGTGCCCTTTTTATTTTTTAAATTTCCTGTGAGACCTTAAGACACAATCCCTTTATAGACTGCAGCTCCAATGAGGGAAAGAGAGTTGTCCTCAGCTGGGCAAGCTATGTATAGAAACCTATAGTTGTGGTGAGCAGTAGTCCTACGAAGTCAAGACCTGGCTCAAAGTGGGCAGCTAATACCTTCTCAAGAAACCAAGTCTGCAGGGAAATCTCCCTGCTGAGGAGAGGAAAGGGCTGAGCCCAGATCAATAGATCTAAGAGGACTAACCACAGTTAGATGGAAGTAGCCAGCAGCAGATCTCAGAGAGCCCTCCAGGCCCAGAAGAGGTTTGCTAGATTATGTAGTGCTGCTGAAATGCAGGGAAGAGCCACCCGAGCGAGCCCATCCATCACTTAGACCAATAACTGTCCACGCTCAATGCCATGGAGAAGGGGAGGAGCCCTTTCTGGAGGGAAAAAATACTCTTTGGGGAAGGAAAAATAAGAAGAAGAAAATTGGTTTTTCAGAGGCAATAAGGCACATTGGTGTTTTTTTTTTAAATACAGTTTGATGGTTTCAGTTGTTTATTATGCACCCCATTGTCAGTTTAAGCAGGATTCATCTCTCACACTGCTCTGTCAAGCAGGAAGGCAGCCAGAGCCTTCCTCAAGGTTGATAGTATGGAACTTCCTCCGTCTGCCAATTACTATGACCTTAGAAAATCATCAGACTGTGTTACACACATACAACCCACTTAATGGTGAGGAACACGAGGCAACATTCACACAACCCAAAGACCAGGCTGAGAATGGACTTCATAAGTCATTCTAGTAATCAAGAGGGAAATGTTCTGTCTCCACCGAGCTGGGCAAAGGAGATGGGACATGCTCATCTAAATCCACAATAAATCCTGGGCTGCTTAATCTCATTTTGAAAAATGTAGAGGATAGTAACAGAGCTTATAGTCATCCTCTTTTTTATTGACCAGTCCTGGGGCTTGAACTCAGGGCCTGAGCACTGTCCCTGCTCTTCTTTTGCTCAAGGCTAGCATTCTACCACTTGAACCATAGCACCACTTCCCGCTTTTTTCTGTTTATGTGGTACTGGGGAATCAAACCCAGGGCTTCACACATGCTAGGAGAGCCCTCTACCAGTAAGCCACATTCCCAGACCAACTTATAGTCTTCTTAATGACAATAAAAGATACCACAAGCCAAGTAAGTGATGAGGTTAGAAATGTTTTCGGGAGAAAATCACTACCTAGCACAAAGATACATGTCTGAATTCCTAAGCTACCCAGTGGAGGTGGGATGAGCTAGTCTCTATTGTTTCCTCACCATGGAAACACTGCCTTACTAATAGAATAGGAAAGTCTGATTTTCTTTTCTATTTTTTTTATGCTGGTCTTAGGACTTGAACTCAGGTCCTGGACATGGTCCCTGAGCTATTTTGCACAAGGCTGTTGCTCTTTGCCACTTGAGCCACCACTCCACTTCTGGCTTTTTAGTGATTAATTGGAGATAAGAATCTCACAGACTTTCCTTCCCAGGTTGGCATTGAACCACGATCCTCAGATCTCAGCCTCCCGAATACAGCCGTGAGCCACTGATAAAGCCACTGATAAAGATGTTTCATCTTTATCACTAAAATTCAATACCCAAGGCAGGCTGGTTAGGAAGGAAAAGATGCTTTGGTTTAGTTTTGGAGGCTCAAGAGCATGGTGCTGACTGATGTCACCTTGGCCTGGTGGTGACCTTATTGAGGATGGTAACTGTGGGTGCCCTTGCCCAGCAGTGACTCATACTGTCAAACAGGAAGCCAGGCAACTGGGCGGGGCCATGATAGTTTTTTTGTGTCTTGTTTTTTAAATAACTACCAAAGGGTCCAGTGAGAACTACCATAATCCTTTTCACTTGCAGGACTATCAATAACCTAAGTATCTCCCAATATGGCCTTTAAAGGTGCTACTATCACCCATGAGTGCCACTCGCATCATCACACACATGCATCCTTAAAGGAAAACCGTATTCAGGGATCTTACTAGGTGATCTGCAACCCAATATGCTGACTATGGGCTTAGAATTCAGAGCATCGGGCTCACCTTGTCTGTCGTCTTCCAAGAGAGGAGTACTCAGGGGTGATGATGTATTCTACAGGCTTAATCAATTCTATGAGCATCTGAATATTGACTCTAAGACTTTGAAACATGATAGATTAAGACATTAGTCTGTAGTTGCAAACCCCAGGATGCTGACAAATATAAGGGCTTTCATTTAGACAAAAATTAAAGAATCCTAGCTCATTTTTGTCACTAGCACCTGGGCATCAGGGGGGGTGGGGGGAGTAAGAATTATTATAGGGCAAGATTCTTAAATTCTTCAAAGGTCCTAAGGTATAACCCGTGCACTCTGATCTACTACGAGAAGAGCCACCAAGTCTGAAGGGCAGAGAAGGGGAAATATTTGCTTCTAATAAGTAAAACTAGTTTGAATGATTTTTTTAAAAATCACTTCTTCAATTAAGGAAAGGAACCAATAGAAACTTAATGCAAACATTTCCTCTTTTGCCTATTACAAACTGTATTTCAAATTACAGCTCAAATATTACCTACTTCTCCTTTTTATACTAGCCACTTATTCAGAATGATTTCCTTTGGGGACAGGGTGAGGGTGATTCAGTTGTAGGAGTTGAACTGGGGGCCTGGGTGCTGTCCCCAAGCTCTTTTGCTCAAGGCTAGTGCTCTACTACTTTGAGCTATAGCTCCACTTCCGTTTTTCTTTTTTTTTTTTTTTTTTTTTTTTGCCAGTCCTGGGCCTTGGACTCAGGGCCTGAGCACTGTCCCTGGCTTGCTTCCCGCTCAAGGCTAGCACTCTGCCACTTGAGCCACAGCGCCGCTTCTGGCCGTTTTCTGTATATGTGGTGCTGGGGAATCGAACCTAGGGCCTCGTGTATCCGAGGCAGGCACTCTTGCCGCTAGGCTATATCCCCAGCCCCCACTTCCGTTTTTCTGATGGTTAACTGGAGATAAGAGTCTTAAAGACTTTCCTCCATGACCTGGATTTGAACCACAATCCTTAGATCCCAGCCTCCCAAGTAGCTAGAATTACAGGTGTGAGCCACCACCAGTGCCCAGGTTTATTTTTAGATGCTTCTATGTCTCTGCATCATGGATATACTTCCACACAAACACTTTTCAAAATTCTGCTTTGTACTCAAGTTCATTATTTTCTTGCCATTTATTTTCTATTGGTGTTCTCCTTCAGACAAACCATGAATAATTTAGAAACAAACTATGTGCTCAGCCCTTAGCATGAGAAGTTGTAGAACTGCTCACGCATATGGTTTTAAAAGGGTTTAAAGAAAGTGATTTTTTATAAAGACAGATCTATTATCAGAGCATTGTGACCTCACCAATGAAGATATTGAATTCTACAGACAGCCATCCAAGACTTTAAAAAGTATTCCGATCTTGTTTATTTATTGATTTTTTTAAATTCTTATCAATATTGATGGTGGGGCTAACTACAACAACAGACCTTTTATTTAACCTTAACTTATAAGGACTAGAGACAAAAGTATTCAGAACTGATTTTATTTTATTTTATTTCTCATTGTAAAACCACTAGAGCTTTATAGTAGGTGCCCCCACTAATGGCATTTCTTGCCTTAGTTCTCAAAGAAAACCAAACAACTTAAAATAGACATGCACTACAAAGTCTTGTAGATTTTCAGACTCTGGTTTCCTCCTGGGAGTAATACTCAGACTGATGTAATGATGGAAAAGCAACCCTGAACTCTTCCCATGAGAAAAGAATTTTTCTGCATTAAGGGCTCAGAGAGATAAAAATGAGTCCTCCTAGGGAGATTCACATTTTTTTCAAATGTGTAGACAAAAAATGAATATAGAACTCTTTGCCAAATCCTATGCACAGTTAATCCTAAATTCACAGCCTCTGTAACAGAGTTCTTCATCTTCAAAAAGAAGCCTTGCTGTTGGTTTTGGTTTTTTTTTAGAAGTAGCACTGTTTTGGTTTTTTTTTTAAAAAGAGAAATCTTAAGGAAGGGTTTCTTAGCACAGTCATGCTTATAAATTTCATCCTCCATTGGTCTAAAAAAAAAATCTAGTTTTCCCAGTGCAGAAAAGTTTCTTACAGAATGACAAGTGTTATGATTGGTGATTTTCTTTAGTCTCTACAAGCACCGCCATTCTTCTAACAAAAGAACTGTTGTTCCTGAAGAGGAACATGAGGCACAAAATACATTCTTTATCTCACATGACCTGAGCCCTGCCAATCAGAATGTGCCAATTAACGTTTTACCCATTAGAGTGGCACTTGGTTGCTACGTGTGACCCAGTGGTAAATAGAAGCTTTGCTGAGATTTTTTTTTATTGTAGTTGCCAGAGAAGCAAGCATGTCTCCCTTTGTGTCATCAGCCATAATCGTGTGCATTTGGAGTGATTCGCCTCCATATCACTTTATGAAGAGAAGTTAGTTGCCAAGAAACAGCCCATGGGGTGTGCCAAGTGAGAAATGGAGAAAGAACTGGAGCTCTAAGGCTGTCACGCGAGCCTCTCTAACTGGGTGGGCTTGCAAATGTAGGTTATGCTATACTTCGCGATCATGTGATCTTGGGTTCTTAAAAGGATCTCATCATCTGGCTCGCTAGCTAATCAGGGGGCTGAGTTCAGAGGGTGGTGGTTTAAAGCCAGCCCAGACAAGAAAGTTCATGAGATTTTTGTCTCCAGTTAACTATTCTGCCTCTCCTCCGCCCACCCCATGCCCCCCCCACCCAAACTGGAAATAGTGCTGTGGCTCAAGTAAGTGGTAGAGCACTAGCCAAGAGCATAAAAACTCAGGAATCTGGTCAAATCTCATGATTGGCACACACACACATACACACACACGAATCGGACCAGTTTTTTTTTTTTTTGTGGGTGCTATGAAACACAATGAAGTTCAATCAATGATTCATATCTTACTTATTTTATAAACAATACTCAATAATCAGACTCTGAATAACTCAGGTAGCCCCTCACATCTTTACCTTTCTGTCTTGCTGTTCTATTTCAAACCCTTCTCTCTCTGACCACTTTAGTCGGATAGTCCAGGAAAGTACTATTCTTTTTCCATAAGCTTCTCTTCTCCATTCTCTGGGACCTCTTTTTAAAGAACATATTATACTTGTAAGAAATTCCAAAACTAGAATCCTCAGTACCCTCACACTATTAAGGAATTTTTTATTTCAATGAGCCTTGGCTACTTATTGAGTATTTATGCTGTACCAGACACAAAGTAAAAATGAGTAAGACACATCAAGTCTTCTATTTCACTTCTATGTTAGTGAGGGGTGAGCAGTGCCCAATAAATCAACAACTACTCAGTTATGAGTATAGATGAATAAGTGCATATCAGGTAGAGATAAATGCTATGAGGGAGATTCAGCAGGACTATAAAAATGGCTTTGAGTATGCTTCTGACAAGGAGGACCTGACATCTGAAAGCATTTAAATAGAGATAATAGTTAATAAAGTCAAGCAGCACTAAGACCAAGTTGCCTGCTTTCATGTAGCAGAGAATCTCCAAAATTTTAAGCATAGAGTTATTATTCTGAGAGAGCAATGTCTCTCTAAGTATATACTCCAGAAAAATGAAAACACATTTCTCCAAAATATCTATACAGACGTTCACAACAGTAATATTATACATAATATTCCCAAAGGAAACAACAGAAAGGTCCTTAAAGTGATCAGTGAGCGAACAAAATGTGGGGTGGTGATAAAATGGAATATTATTTGGAAGTAAAAGATCACAGACTCCAACGCCCTCCAACTCTCACCACTTCAACCTAGAGATTATGTTTTGAGCTAAAGACTAGAGAAATAAAAGATGCTAGAAAGGCAAAAAACATGCCGGCTTTTTAAATGTAAATAGGACCCAGAAATGCACCTGTGAAAGATGCCATCTCTATTTCAAGACCTGAAGACCAGAGGGAAGATTTCTATATCTATAGGCCTTTCTAAGATAATTCTTACCTTCCTTTAGTTGAATCTACATGATCCAGATACATTTCCACAATTGCTTCCCTTTGTTCAGCCCAGTCATAACACAATTAGACTAATTCTCTGGGATTTCATTTCCTTATAAGAGTTTCTATGCATATGAATTTAGATAACTAGTTTGCTTTTATATCATTTGTATGGTGTGTGTGTGTGTGTGTGTGTGTGTGTGTTTGCAGTGTTTAAATGTCTCATATCCAGTTAATGCCTAAGCCTGACCAAACACCCTAATAAGGCACATGTAAAGTTTTGTTTTTCCTATAGCAGTAAAGAGGAACAAAGTACTAAGTCATGGATAAAGCTTGAGAACGTGATGCCAATTCAAAGAAACCAGACACAAAAGGTCAAAAGGCTGTAGCATGCCATCAGTGTGAAATGTGGAGAAGAGGCAATCCCACAGAGATAGGAAGGAGATCATAGATGTGCTGGGGCGGGAATGTGTAGTGACTACTGATGGCCTGGGGCTGCTTCTTGGACTGAAGGAAATATTTTGGAATTAGACAGTGGGTGATGGTTAGACAAATATGTGATTACAGTAATAATTAACTAGCTCTGTATAGTAATTGGGTTTGTTTGTCTATGGTTTGGACCCAGGATGTATACATACTAGGCAAGCATTCTACCATGTTTTTTTGTTTATTTGTTTTGTTTTTGTTGCCAGTCCTGGGACATGGACTCAGGGCCTGAGCACTGTCCCTGGCTTCGTTTTGCTCAAGGCTAGCACTCTACCTCTTGAGCCACATCGCCACTTCCAGCTTTTTTCTATATATGTGGTGCTGAGGAATCAAACCCAGGGCTTCATGTATACAAGGCAAGCACTTTACCACTAGGCCATTTTCCCAGCCCTCTACCATGTTTTTTTGAGATAGAATCTTACAAACTTTCTTTGAATTTGAGATTTCCCCTTGCCTCCACCTCCTGAGTTGCTGGGATTATAGGCATAAGCCACCATAGCTAACAAAGTGGGCTCATTTATAGCATGTGAATTATATCCCAATGTATCTGATTTTTTTTTTTAAAAACTATCAAAAAGGGAGCCTCTGGATCATTGGGTTTGAGGGGCTCTGGTATACAGTTCTACTTCACTTTTGCTTACTTAATCAGATACCTGTTTATGATGCTGCTTTGAGTTTTCTGAGATTATGGCTTTTTTTCATACCAAGTAGCCTGTAAACCTTGAAAGCAGTCAGGTTTGAGTCATTTGTTTCATATTTATCTGGTGCTATCCAATGGTACACACATCAGCTGGATCTCGTTAAAAGCACGGAGACTGATAGGCTCTCTGCTAAAAGGCACATGAAGGTCTTGGAGACCAGGTCAGTTTTCCAGAGCTGCTATAGCTGTAGCAAGGTTCGACAGAGTAGTCACGAGCAATATCATTTTCCTCTCTTATACTTCTGAAGAGAGAAATCTGAAATCAAGATCTTTGTAGGTTCCATTCATTCTGAGAGTTTTGAGGACTCTATTCTGATTTCTTTATTTGGCTTATACTTGGCCATATTCATGTTCCTACATTCTTCCTGGCTGCACATTTTTGTCCTCTGTTCAGATTTCTCTTTTTTAGGACAACAGTCCTAAAGACTTTGGGCCACTGGAATGATCACATCTTCATTTGATTAGCTACATCTTTGAATAAGATTTTATTCTGAGAGGCTGGGACTAGGACTGCATAATATCCTTTTTAATCCCTTAGCAGAATCAAAGTTCTATTTCTATTATAATTGTCACCTACAGAAGTCACAATTTTGTACACCTCCAACAGCTTCAGGGCTGGAATGTTGTAACTAGGCCTCCAGCAGTAACTATCATAAACCTATTACTAAAGTTGAAGAGAGAGAGTCTCACTCCAGTGGCCAGGCTGTAGTTCAGCCTTTTTTGCTAAGACTTTTCTTATTTTTCAGTCCACTACTTTGCCTCATCACTAGGAGAATTCATTTGGCTTAGCTGTATTTTAGTGTCTACCAATTGCTTAATGTCAAACAAAAGGGCAAGCGAAGGGAGGTACTCAATTTTTCTGAAAGGCACAAACGGCTGTGGATACCTAAGTCAGTAGAAGGTAGGCCAGTCAGATGGAGTGAAATCCTGGGAAAACAAATATGTGTATGTGAAATGGGAATAGCATTTAATCTCTTCACATATAAACATATACTTAGCAAATATTGTAAGTATGCATGTACACAGACAGACACACATATACACACTCGTAAGTTAAAAATATGTTTCTGAAATGGCCCCCTCAGGGAAATGTTTACCTTTATATCCACTGTACTTTCTTTTCTTAAAGGCTGCAACTGTGGTAGGAACCGTAGCTTGAATGAGACTGCCTGTTTTTGTTTGTTTGTTTGGTTTGGTTTTGGTCAGTTGTGGGGCTTGAACTCAGGGCTGGGCACTGTCCCTGAGCTCTTTCCTTCAAGGTTAGCACTCTACCTCTTGAAGCCACAGCATCATTTCCTGTTTTCTGGTGGTAAATTAGAGGTAAGAGTCTCATGGGACTTTTCAACCTGAGCTGGCTTCGAACCATGTTCTTCAGTTTTCAGCCTCCTGAATAGCTAGAATTATAGGTGTGAGCCCCCATTCCCCAGCTGAAACGGCCTTACTCTTGTTTCTAGATAGGTCCAAACTAGGTATGGAATGTGGATATACCTAAAGTATGGCTGAATAGTTAATTTATTTCTAGAAAATGTTTCAAATTTCTCAGTGAAATGTTCATTTGTCTAGCAGGTACATTCCCAACACCGAGAAAGAAAAACCATTTTGTTTATATCTGACAAGGGACTAAATAACAAGAATAGTGAACTCCTGAAACTCAAAAACAACAACAAACCCAGTTAGAATTTATTATTATAAAAATAATTTGTTCTATATTTTATGATGGAGTAGGAGAAGGTTCAAAGGATCTCAACACCAAGAATTGATTAATGCCAAGAGGACTGAAATGTTAATCACTCTGATTTGCTCATCTCATCACGAAAGCATATATTGCATCGCAACTCATGAATATGTACCCTTATCATATGCTAGAAATGACAAATAACTCAAACAGACATTTCTTCAAAAGCAACATATAACTGGCCACTAAGGTTATGAAGAGTTGTTCACCATCACTATTGACCACAGGACTCCAAGCCAAGCCATAGGAGGGTGACCACTTTCACCACCTTCAACTGTGCGAGAAATCATAGCCAGAGCAATCAGGCAAGAGAATGAGATAAAGAGGATGAAAATCTCAAACTCAGAAGTTAGTGGGCATGGTGTCTCAGATCTGTAATCCTAGCTACCGGGGGTGGAGATCAGGGGACTATGGTTCAAGAACATCACGTTCATAAAAAGTGCCATGGCTGGGTATGGTAGCACACACCTATTATCCAAGATAGGGGGAGAGCACACTAGATGGGTTCAGTGGGCATGTGCCTCTCGTCCCCAGTGATTTGAGGAATCACGTGTAGGAAGATCAAAGTCCAGGCTAGCCTGGGCATAAAGTGAGACCCTACTTTGAAAATAACCAAAGGAAAATGGGACTGAAGGATTGCCTCAAGTGGTAGGTACTTTCCTAGCATGAATGAGCCCTAAGTTCAATCTCCAATGCTACAACAATAAAAAGAAAAGGCAGAAGAAAAACTGTCACTCTCTGCACATAACATAATCTACAATAAAATTCTGAAGACTCCATATCAAACAACTGTTAGATAGCAGGACTAGTGGCTCACACCTGCAAACCTAGCTACTAGAGAGGCTGAAATCAGAAAGATCACTATTTGAGGCTAGTAATTGTGATCTGTGCAAGGCAAATCACATTCCAGGCAGGCACCTAGACCCAGGCACCTAGACCCGAAGGAAGATCCTAAAACAACCTAAAAGCCAACAAAAACCAGCCTAGCAAGCATGAGGTGTGAGTTCAAACCCTAGTGAATTTTTTTAAACAGCTATTAGTAATAATAAAACTCAGCAAATGATAAGATACAAAATGGATTCTGAGTTTCAGTTTAGCAAGACAAAGGAGTTCTGTACATGCCTGGAGAAGATGGCTGCACAATAAGATAAATAAACCCAGTGCCACCAGACTGTACTGTAGCCTACATGTGGTGAGCATGTCAACACAATAAAAACAAATGGAAACATCACTGTGTTGTTTATATACCTTCGTATAAATTTGTGACCCTTTGAGAATAAATATTTCAAAATAAGAGAGTTTGGACAACCTCAAGAGAATTCCTGTAGAAAATGTCCCTAGGAAGTCATCAGCTGCTATGTTCAGTCAGCCTCGGGGAAAACAAGTGAAGATTTGTACTTTGGGATAAGTATGTCTTCTCTAAGAGCACAGGCAGAAAGGGTCTAAACATAAGGCACATTTTGCAAAAACAAAACCCTCTACCTGTACACATCAAAGCTCATACACATTGAACAATTATTAGGAACTTAACCTATTCTACATATTATAGACATGGAAGCAATTATAGGCAAATGGACGCTTCCAATTTATTTTTTCGCTTCAGAATTGTAAAAGTTCTAGATAGAATTATACTTGGCACACAGATTATGAGATATATATTCAACTCGTCTCTTTACATGATCAAATAATTTGGGCTAGTGATAAAAATGCAAATTACAAAGGAAAAGTTTACATCTATAGGTACTTGCATGTTCAGAGTATCTATAGTCAAGTAGAGATGGCTCAGTTTATAGTTCACAGAATCTACTCCAGACAAAATACATACATTTAAAAAAGTTGTGGCTGGGAGTGTGGCTCAGTGGCAGAATTCTTACCTAGCATGCACAAGGCCCTGGGTTCAACTCCTCAGTTCCATATAAACAATAAATAAAAGAAATATTTTTACAAAGTTACCAGAGTTAAAGTTTTTCTGATGGTTTTATTTCAGTCCCAGTGTTTTCGCAAATGCCTTTATTAAGAGGGAAAAGTAAGAGCAGTTAATTGTCTAGTTTTTTCAAATAGAGTAATGTGGGAAGTGGTATGTAGGTGGTTACCCCCACTTAGAAGCATTTTGCTTCTCAGTTATGTAAAATTAAACATTTCAAGCCGGAGAAAAATGGGCAAAGCTCTTTGAGCAGCTCTTGATTACACAGGAGCCAGGCACTCCTATACATCTGGTGTTTATTTTATGGCGAGCTGTTAATATCTTTTGCAGAAGCCATTAGGTACCAGAACTTATACAGATAAGAGGCTGTAAAATTGGGCAAACTAGTGTCTAAGCTTCTAGTCTTGGGCTAAAATTTTTTGTTTGATCATTTTTAAGTAGTTGTACAAAGGAGGTGCCATTTAACAAAGAAGTTTAGGAATACAGTGCATCTTGATGGGTGTCTCCCCTTCAACATTCTCTCTGCCCCTTCCCTTGGACTTCTGAAGTAATTAAACAAATATTTACTGCAATTGATTACTCACCCATATAACGTACATCACACTTGTGATGTGTATCTAAAAAGAAGTCACAGCATATATTCATTTGGACAAGAATGTGGGTTACTGTTATGTGCTAGACCCACGGCTAGGCACTGGTGATGGCGTAGTGGATGAACGAGTCCTGACTGTTTCTCTCCCTTCAGTTCTGCATCCGCCTCAGAGCCTATTGAACTGTTCTACGATCCGGGCCCTTGACACACACTGGAAGAAGACAGAACAAACTCCAAGGGCCTTTGGCAAATCTTAGCTAATGGTGTTGTCTGTCGTTGGGAGAAAACACAGAGCAAACCAGAGTGAGAAAAATTGGTTGACTCAAAACGAAGTCACCTAATGTCTCTGAACAGCAACTTGTCCTCCAGTCTGAGTCTTCTGGCAAAGACAAATGAGAATGCACTCTCATCCTCTAGTAAACAAGAGCCATCACTTCCTGTCTGATATCCCACCACCAAGGACTGGTAATATTGTGATCAAAATCAGTCGATATGACGTCATAGTTCAGCCTCCCAAGAGACAAAAAAAGAGCTGGTAGGCTCCGTGTGACTCAGTCATAGACTTAAGCTCAGTCTAAGGAATTTCAAACATCTCCCAATTTCACTCAGTTTCACTCTACTGCTGCATCTGTTGTGTTTCAGTTGAACTTTGTGTTTTATCATGGGACAATAATGGGATTTTTAATGCTGTTTTTTTCCTGAAATTGTTTGATTTTGAAGACATTTCCATACTTCCCTCAGTCAGTTTTGTGGTTGATATCTGACAGAAATGTACTTAAGTTGTCAAGAAGTTAACATTGGCTCAGTACTATAAACTCAAATACAGACCTTATTCACATTTTTACTAGCTTTCCCATGTACTTTGTCTCTCTTAATGAGGGGACAAAAGGTCCTTTGAGTTTCTTCTGTCCTGTTCCAAAGTGGCAAGTGCTTGCCAATCAGAAGGCATGTGACTGTATTTGGGAAGGATATGAAATAGGTGAATAGGGCTCTGTCTCACACACCCCAGAATCATGGCATTTCTAGAAATGGGACTAATACACAGGAGGAACTCATCTTCACTGTATGAAATCTTATAACCATAAATATTCTAGCCCCCATCATTTGAAACAGGACATAGAAGGAATGTATTCTGCATTAAAAAATATCTGAAGACAATCTCCCTGCCCAGAGCTAAGCTATTCAGAATATGTTTCTTTATCACTTCCCTGTTCTGTACTATCACTGGCTCCAGCACAGTAAGGCAGAAAAGATTAATGTATGTTTCTCTCAGGCCCCAGAGCTCACCATGCTCACATTCATATAAAGACAAAGAAGATGAAGAAGAAAAGCAATCTGGAGAGTTCTGCTTCAGGTCCTCCTCTGGCTATAGCAGAACAAATAGAGATTTATTTCAGGCGTTAGGGATTTTAGAAAGCTCCTAAAAGTTAAAACTAGAAATATTTTAGAGACACTCACACAGACAGCCTGGAATACATACTATTCCTAGGTGAACAGATCTTTAAAATTAATTGAAGTAATAAGAAACCCTATACAACGAGTACATTGGACTGTGGTATTTCCTGTGGAATTTACTGCCAGCTAAGTCATTGAATTTCATGGAGGAACAAGCATGATGTTCCGAAGTGACCAGATTTAGTCTAAAACAACTTGGTGAAGAAACAACTTGTCAACCTGGAGAAGATGTCAGAAAAGAAATTAATGCTTAATCACGTCATCAAAAGCAGACAGACTGAAATCATTTTCATCTCTCATTATTGAAGTATTCTTGGAGGTTCTTCAGGAAAACAACACTAAACACATAGTTCTTTGGTCCTGTCCACTTTACATATATTCAGATATCAAATGTGCAAGTGCAAAAGAATCTGGAAGTATCTGCTAGCAGGTTCTTTATAGGCATTTGCCATTTTTTTTTCAGTCAACAAACACATTCAACTTGAAGAACACATGGAAAGCGCCTACTTCTGCCTGTTTCAGAAACAGGAGGGAAAGGATGTGCACCTGAAGATCCAGGGAAGAGATACTTCTTTGCCAGGAAAAGAATTGAGTGTGGAGGGAGAAGAAAGTCTTCCGTCACAGGACATCTATCTTGTCTCATGTATATTTTCCCCTTTATGTCCTACTACTTTCAAAAGAAAAAAGGGTTCATATTGGACCACCTGCCTTCCTTCTCTGAATGTTTGATGCCTCTTCCACCTCTGCCATTTTCTTTCCCATCTTCTTCTTTAGCTGGGGTGACAGTATCTACAGACTTTCCCAGAACCAACCACACAATTTGGGACATGAAATGTCTCCTACAGGGTCATTTGTTAAGGCTTCAGCATGGTGTAATTGGGATGTGGTAGTGGTAAACACGTTAAGAGGTGGGGCTTAGTGAGAGGTCTTTAGGTCATTGAGTGTTGACAGGGACAGTGGGACCCCATCTTCTTCCTCCTCCTGTCATTTTGTTTCCCAGCTATGAAATGAGTGGCTGTGCTCTACCACAAGCTTTACCCATGATGCATCTTCTTGCCCCAGGCTCAGAACTACGGATCTCCTCAGTCATGGGCTGGAACCTCCAAAACCATGTGACAAACTAAAGCCTTTCTCTTTGTAAGTTGATTACCTAAGGTATTTTCTAATGGAAAGCTAATATGCCATCTAATATTTATCCATACTTTGAAGAAGTAGAGACTCCCTTTTCAAACACTTCTGTCAACAGAAGAGCTATGATATACAGAGCACCCAGCAAAATGGAAATACTAGGCCCTTCACACAGGGTCAGAAGCCAATGAGAGCAGAGACAGAGCAACCTTGGAAGCTGGGTCCTAGAATAACTGTAATACTGGTCACATCAGATGAGAAGAGACACATTGAGCCAAAAGTCCAGATCCACCATTCTGTAGTTTTGAGATAAAGAGCCCGAAGCTAAGCAAAACAATTTGGCCTCACAACAGTCCTCTGGCTTAGTGCTGATTCCTGCATGTCATAGGGTCTATCTCCTCATGATCTTGTTTGTTCCATAATTACAGAATATATATTAAATAGAAAAATTGTGAAATATAATTAAAAGTATGAAAGGAAGGACAAAACACATTGCTACTCCACTAATCCCAACTCCTAGTGATAACTGTGTGGTTTGTATTCAACATTTTATGGTTCAACCTGCACTCCTATCTCTTGTTTGCTGCCTAGACCTCCTAGCATAAGGGTCTTCTCTTTGTTTTTTTACAAGAGTCTTGTTTGTATTCATCTCAATATATGCATTTTGGGGGGGGGGGGTTGTCAGTGGTAGAAGTTGAACTCAGGGCCTGGGTGCTGTCCCTGAGCTTTTGTGCTAGTAGCACTCTACCACTTTGAGCCATAGTGCCACTTGCATTTTTCCAGTAGTTAATTGGAGAAAAGAGTGGCACAGACTTTCCTACCTCAGCTGGCTTTGAACCGTGATACTCACATCTCAGCCTCCTGAGTAGTTAGGATTACAGGTGTGAGCCACCAGCACTCAGCTTCATCTCAAGTTTTTACCTAAGAGACCCTGGCCTTTCTCTCACCTCACCCCACCCTGAGTCTTCCACTTATCTGAATACTCTACCTTTTCTTTTCAGTTAAATCACTCCTCCAGTCCCAGTCTAAGGCTAGCTTGCTCCTAAACATTTCTTTGTACCTTGTAATTGTGTATGGAAATTTCTTTTCCACTGAACTTATCAACTTTCTAATTATTTCTTTTCTGTTGAAGTCTTCCCTTGTGAAGCTGTTACTTTTTGGCCTAATAATGCATGGTAGATGATTACAGGACAAATAACTACTCTTTTGTCAGTTATATTCTCCTTGTCTTGTCTCTCTATACTTCCTTACCACTTTCTCTGGGTTTCTTTCTTAACACAGACACACACACACACACACAAACACACACAATTACACTAATAATTCATTTGATAAACTTTTACTAAAACTCATGGTACTTTGGATACTGCTTTCTGTAGGTAACATAGCAATGAGCAACTTACCATTTCAAAAGCTTTTTAAGTGTATGTGAAGACTTTTTAAAAAATAATTGCACACCCCAGTAGATAGATGTAATATAATTTGCATAATTTCCTTTTTATTGTCCATTTTGGCTTTTCTAAAGTTTCAGAATATGAATAACTCTGTAATAAATGTGCAAGCAGATGTTTGCATTCTGTATTTTTGGATAAATTTCTAAAAGTGGAATAACTGGGCTGAAGGGAATAAATATTTTTAAAAAGTAGAAAAAATAACCTTGAAACATATAGGCCATAGTTTTCAGAAGAAAATTTATTCTTGCCTCAGCTTTATAGTTCTTCATATATTAAAGTGTTTGCCCCTAAAAAGTCCTAGGGAATTATTTTGATTTTGGAAGCTACAGTCACAAGCCAATGTCACCACAGAGCAACTCAGTAGCTAAGACTCCATTGACCAAACCTGCAAAAAATAGTTTATATCTTTGTTTTTGCTATAGTTGAATCTTACGCTTGAACTATATTTTCTAGTTAATTTCAACTAGATCTCAAGATCTAGTTTAAAACCTAACCTCAATTATACCTTGACCCAATTTTTATGTTTTTTATCTGAATCATTGGATATATTTGTTAACCACAATGTTAAGGTACAAATGCCCAGTTGTTGTCTAACATGATTTTCTATTTTCTTTTCTTTTGTCTTCTATTTTTGGTGGGTTATGAGGCTTGAACTTGTGACCTGGGTGCTGTCCCTGAGCTCTTTTGCTCCAGGCTAGTGCTCTACCACTTTAAGCCACAGAGCCACTTCCAGTTTTCTGACAGTTCATTGGAGATAAGTCTCATGGCCTTTCCTGCCAGGGCTGGGTTTGAACTGCAATCTTCAGAGTTCAGCCTCCTGAGTAGCTAGGACTGATTATAGGCATGCGTGTGGCCATTTTTCTGTTTTCTTTTGTATTTTCTTTCATATTATTGTTTAGAAGATTGTCTAACATGCAGACTTAATTAAGATATAAAGACAGGTTGATGCATATGGACAGATTCTCTTTTTTCTTTTACACTGGTCCTGGAGCTTGAACTCAGGGCCTAAGCGCTGTCCCTGAGCCTCTTTGTGCTCAAGACTAGCGCTCTACCACTTGAGCCACCTTGCCACTTCTGGCTTTTTTGAGTACTTTATTGGAGATAAGCATTTGACAGGGACTTTTCTTTCTTTTTTTTTTTTTTTTTGGCCAGTCCTGGGCCTCGGACTTAGGGCCTGAGCACTGTCCCTGGCTTCTTCTTGCTCAAGGCTAGCACTCTGCCACTTGAGCCACAGCGCCACTTCTGGCCGTTTTCTGTATATGTGGTGCTGGGGAATCGAACCCAGGGCCTCATGTATACAAGGCAAGCACTCTTGCCACTAGGCCATATCCCCAGCCCCTGACAGGGACTTTTCTGTCCAGGCTGGCTTTGAACCATGATCCTCAGATCTCAAACTCCTGAGTAGCTAGGATTACAGGCATGAGCCACCAGCACCCGGCAATAACTCCTTTCATTAACAGAACATCTCACGAGTTCTCGTGCTAGATGTTACCTTCTCTGCCTGGTGGGAGCTGTCATTCTGAAGGCCTCAACTTTCTTAACTGAGGGTGGAGTACACAAACCAAACGGGCCAAAGAAAATACTTCCTGAGAGTTCAGAATGGAGATAATTGGGCAAGGAATTTCTGTTGAAATGCTAAACTGGGGAGAGGATGGAGTTGCTGGTGATCAAGTGTTCTCAATGGGTGTTTCATGTCCTATATGTCAAAGGTTTGATCCCCAAGGGTGGCCTTATTGGGAGAAAGTGAGATATTTAGGGACCTCATCATGGTTCACTTTTTCCTTGCTTTCTAGACATGAGGTCTGCACTACCACATGATCCCTACCATCACCATTTGGGCCATAAGTGGCCTTAAAACCATGGTCCACCTGAGCTGGCACTGAAACCTCCAGAACTGGCAGCGAACAGTTCCTTTCTATTCTAAGTTAATGGATTTGGCTATTCCACTTACATAGCTGGGAACAGGCTAGCCTCATCCCCAGGAGCAAAGACCATCCAAGAATAACACAAGCACAGTGGGAGATAGTCAAAGGATGGAGAGAGAGAGAGGCCCACAGACATCCTTTTGTCTTTAGGTACTCATGGAGACTGGGTCCAACTCTGCCCTCCTCAGATAACTGGAATCCTTTGGGGTTCAAGTCCCTCATATAAAATGGCTCAGTCTTTGCATTTAATCTAGGCACAACCTACTATACCATTTAGATCCTCTCGAGATGACCTAAAATACCTAGATGATATGCAGTTGCTATACTATTTTGCTTAGGGAATCACGGCAAGGAAAATAGTCTGTGCGTATTCAATAGAGACGTCAATATTTTTTTGTGTGGTGCTAGGGAGCAAACCCAGAATTGCTCACACCCTAGGCAACTGCTCCGTCATTCACCTAGACTCACATCCCACGTTTTTCTCCAAGTATCTTTGATCCCAAGATGATTGATTGAATGCACACGTGTAGAACCTGCAGTGTGTCTACAGCCACAAATTCTGTCCCTTGAGTTTCCTTTTTTGTCTAAAGACTGAAGTGGTTATCTGCTATGTGTAAGTGAACCAGATCTCACTACCACAACTCAACTGTACTTCTCCTTAATGGATGAAATGGACACTGACAAGAAGCTTGCCCTGTCTATGGAGTTGCCATTTTAAGTTCAATCCTGCCCATTTTGGGAATGGGGTAATAGTAAAGGTTCATTTTTATGAGCTCATCAGCCCTTAGGAATCATCCTTTTTATTCCATGTTTGTCAGTTGGCCTTGATATTTCTCTCTCCAGCCTTCTTGCTACTGTTTCACTTAACAAAAAGGAAAGCTAGGGATTTCGAATTATGTTTTAATGATTTCTCTCATAACACAGCAAATTAAATTTTAAAAGCCATAGACATTTTCTACTCTTGAACTTAGAGCTGTAGCTTTTAATGAAATCTGCAGCAGACTTTTTATTTTCATAAATTCTCTACATCTCACTATGTGGCCTATCTTTTTTTGTAAAGGATTATCAATGTTTAATTTTGCTTTATTAAGATGTTCTTTTTATGAAAATCATGAAGAAATTCCTCTTTGGCAAAGGTATTTTTGGGTGATCCATGTTCCCATTTCACCTCTGACAAATTTTGGTGCAAGCATTACAATTCTAGTCAACTGAATATTTTTCTTCTTTGAGACATTCCAAACTTGGTCCAAAGATCTAACTGGCCGGGTTCTGGTGGCTCACACCTATAAATCTAGCTACTCAGGAGGCTGAGATCTAAGGATCAAAGTTCAACTGTGGTTCGAATCCAGTCCAGGTAGGAAAGTCTATGAGACTTTTTAATTAGCCAGCAAAAAACAAAAAAAAACAAAAACAAAAACAGCCAAAATGGAGGTATTTTCAAGTGGTAGAGTACTAGCCTTGAGTGAAAAGTCTTAAGGATACTACCTAGGCCCCGAGTCCATGCTCTAGTCCCTAGTACCAATACACACATACACACACACACACACACACACACACCACAAAAAGATTTAGTTTAATCCTGTCTCATGTATATTAAAACATATATTCTGGTTATATATGTGTGTATATATGTGTATATATGTATACACATATATATGTATGTATATGTATGCATATATATATATATATGACTACCTGAAGTAGTCTTAGGATCTCTGTTTCTATAAATCTGAGAAACACTACCCTATCAATATCATTTTAAAGGGCATTTAAGACAGAGAGTTAAGGACATCTTTCATCTTTATAAGAATGTTTATTTGCAAATACTTTTTTCATATTCCATGGGCTATTTCTCTCTATCTCAAATGTCAGTATATATATTTTGTCCATTTTTCACTTGGGAGAGGGCTTCATTTTTTATTTACTTCTATAATCTTATTATATATTAAAGATATTAACTTTCTCCCAGTTCTGTGCCATAAATCATTCTTTATAACTCCCAGCCCTCCCTCACAATATAAAACCCATCTTTCAGAATATCTTCTTCTACTTAGTTAAAATTTTTGGCCAATCTACATCTTTTTGATATATGTTCTTAAAATAAGTAGTTAATTTCTAAGCATCATTTACTGGACAGTTTTCTAATACTGATTTATCAGATGCATTTTCTACTAGAAGTCTCAGGCTACACTAGCTTTTTCCCAGCATACTAGAAATTCATAAATTCTACTAGAATAAGGATATGTGCATTTATTTAGCACTTGAAGAACCTGGAAAACAATGTCAAAATTGCCTGCCTTTTTTTTTAAACCCAGATATAGTTTCTTCTAATAATTTTTTAAAACAATTCCTTCTTATATTCTGTTCTACTTATAGTTCTTATTATGTAAAATAAATGTGATATTATAAGGCTTTTCTGCATGTCAATTCTAAAAGTTTCCATGCAAACTTTTAGGAAATAATATAAACAGAAAATCCTCCTTCACAGAGATGACTAGCTGTGACTGCATAGATAGAGAGGACCCAGACATAAGACAGGGTCTTGCTATGGAGCCCAGGGTAGCCTCATACTATTGATCCTCCTGCCTCTTCGTCCCAAGTACTGGGACGCCAGGTGTGCATCATCATGCTTGATCTATGTTACTCTACATCTATGTTACTCTTATGAAACAGGAAATATCATATAGTCAATACTATTTGGGGCAGTTAAGTAAGATCTGAGGCATAAGAAAATGCATTTGACTCAGAACTCAGAAGAAAAAGCCAATCCAAGCTCAACATGTACTGAGGTTACCACAAAAACAAATGGAAACAAAATCTGAGCAAGGAATTATGCCAACTTGGTGATGACTTTTCATTCTTTTCTGGGTACCATTATATACTTTTATAATCAGAAAACTAGTATTAGTATTTTAGAAGGTAATAAGTACTAGCTCAACAAAGATGATCCTTAGAGTTAAAGAAAGAATATAATGTCCACTGTAGCCTAGGAAGCTTGCATCTGAGTTGAGACCTCCAGCAGGAGATGGGCTTGGTGAGAGCCCATGGCCCATGGAAGAAATGCACAGAATTATTGCAACATCTCACAGATTCAATTGTCCTTGGGCTTACCCCACCCTCACACCTTCAGATGTAAATATTCTATGGCTTTTCATGCTATCTTTATTTTTATCTTAGGAAAAGTGAATTTCTCCTGGGAATCTTGATTTTCTCATACTTAATAACAGTATTAGGCCTGCACCAAGAGAAACCAAGATGACACAGCCTGCCCTATAAGAAACCACTTGACATTGCTTTCATTACACCTTTTGTTAATGAGGTTATATTTGGCTTTTCATTCATTTGCCTGTGTTTCGTCTGTTTCTGGCAGTAAAATTCTGAAATCTGTTTAACCATCTCCCTTGGTTACAATACCAAGTCTCTCAGGAATAACTACAATTTTCCCCTGCTGAAATATTATTTACAAATATTAGTGATGCCTTTCTACCCTGGGCTCTCGGAAAGAACCATCCAAAAGAATTAGAAGAAAGATTGCTTGCAAAACCATTCAGTGTAAACCAACTGAACAACTCATGGGGGGAGAGGGAGAAAGGGAGGGAGGAGGGAATGAGGGAGGAGGTAACAAACAGTACAAGAAATGTACCTAACATATGAAACTGTAACCTCTCTGTACATCGTTTTGACAATAAATAAGAAAGAAAGAAAGAAAGAAAGAAAGAAAGAAAGAAAGAAAGAAAGAAAGAAAGAAAGAAAGAAAGAAAGAAAGAAAGAAAGATTGCTCCTGGCCCACAAGGGATTGGGTCAAGAACAAGTTTCCATTAATCAGATTTGTTACTCCCATGACAGTGAAATGTTTCAGCCATAGAATGCAGAAGTTTGAGCAGAGGAGTATTTTGTTTAATCAAGTATTTAGATCAGATCTTTACATCCAAAATGCTACAGGTGTGCTTTATAAGTATCATCAAAATAAGTGAATAGGCTTTTATCTATAGTTAGGAGAATGTGGGATTGACAGTCTTCATACTCAAGTCCTACAACTTGACAGAGAAGGCAACTAACTGGGTTGGCCAAAAAAAGTGAGGAGTTTTCATCCCCAAACCCATCCTTTTCCCTTTATTCAGTTATTTCATACTACTAGTACCATGACTGCATTTAGGCAACACAATATTAAATGTAGCCTTTGTTGTTTGTTTGTTTGAGCATCAGACCCCTTGAGGTTTTTCATAGAGGCCTGGGAAGAATGCTGCATGAACTTCAATAGCAACATCGTGTTCAAAGCTGGGCCACAGGAGTGAGCAAGCTGGGTTCCCTGAGTAACTAACTTCACAGATCAGAGATTGCTCCCCTCGCCTGCTAACTACACATATGAAACTTTCATTGTATAAAAGCACTAAGGTTTCAAGTCATTTACCAAACACCAATCTTCCTTGCAATGCCTCATCTGCTCCACGTTAGGTAAAACATGTGAAGTATATCAACTAGGGAAGTATATATATAACATCAAATAAAGTTAACAAATACTGATGACTAAGGGTTGGTAGGGGAGGGATGGGTGAGAATATTGAAAGGGTGACGTTAGTCAAGATACTTTGTATTGATAAACTGCTTGGTTAAATGACAACTCTTTTGTACAGCTACTTGAGGATAATAATAAATGTTTTTTTAAAGATTAATGACTAATTTTAGGTGGCCAGTATTGGAATTTTGAACTCAAGGCTCTTTACTTGTTAGGCAAGAGGTCTACTGCTTAAGCCTTACCTCCAACCCCTTTTGAGCTCTGCTTACTTTTGACACAGGGTCTCACGTTTTGCCTGAGCAGGTCTGTACTGCAATCTTCCCATTTGTGCTTTCTGGTGTAGCTAGGATGATAGGTGGACGTTGCCACACCCACCTCTTTCTGTTTATAGGGAACCCTGTGATACCTATTGGTCAGGCTGCCCTGGAAGTTTGATCCTCCCAGTTGGCCTGCCACATTGCTGGTATGGTAGGCATGTGCCATTAGGTAGCAGGGCTGCGCTCATGCCCTAAACTGCCCAATCCATTTCCCAATTACCTATGATTACAGGTGTGAGCCATTGTGACCATTTTCATGGCTAAATTTCTATAGGATGTTAATGATTTTGTTATAAAATGATTGCTTTATTCTTAGAACATGGTCTAAGATTTGGAGAAGTAATTCTTGTTTTATTATTTAATTGAGAAGAGGCCCCACTATGGAGGACAAATGCCCTTTTATGCACTATCTCTTTAATACTCTTGTAAAATTTATACAACCCATAGGTCTCTTATCTTTCATTTTTCAAAAGATAATTTCTCACTTGGAACGGGCATGATTTTAGAGCTCCCACTGTGAGAAGTTCACAGAGACCATTTTTCATTGAATACTGAGCACTTAGTGGTCTGAGACTATAGACACTTTCTCAGAGTTAGGCATCAATGACCTTGAAAACAGCCCTGAAGCATCAAACAAGGAAAATCAAGGTAAGATTGTTTTTTTGCTTAATGTTTTTCCAATAAATTAGCCACATACACGATTTCATTCCATAGCTAGTATTACCAGGAGGCTGAGTATAGAATTCTACCCTACCCTTGAAGTAGCCTTTCTCTACCCAAAGTCCAATAGAAACAGGAAACAGAGTGTCCACATTAGCAGCTCAAGTATTTCTATGGAAGAGGGCATGAAGGCTGCAGGCTGGTTGGAACTGGGACCCAGGAGTCTTGACTCCACCCAGCGCTTCACAAAGGAATCCTGTAGTTTGAGTCTGGGCTCATCTCCCAAAGATGAATGTGTTAAAGACTTAATTTTCAGAATGTTACTGGCATATAGTAGAACTCACTTTTAGAGGCAGGGCCTAATAGGAGGAAGAAGCTCATGGAGTAGCTATTGAGACCACACCCCTTCCGGTTTCTTCATCTTTTTAGGCCCTATGAGAAGGGCAGTATCCCTGTCACCTGCTCCCACCATGACCTGCTGTGCTGCCACAGGCCCAAGAAAACAGGACTGAAATGTCTGGGTCCATGTGCCAAGGTGATTCTCTTTCAAGTTGGTTCCCTCCTCTCTGCTATTTTTTGTCTCCATAACAGAAAGTTGATTAGCACAGATCTTCTTTCCATGTGTAAGTTAAAGAGAATCTAAGCTCAGGAAAGTTTATGGAAGATAATTTCACCCAGATGTCATACATAAGACTGAGGAAATAGCTGTTCAGCAACTCTTATTTGTATGTAGGGAACTGGGTACATTTTCAGGAGCAATCGATCAACTTCCACAACTATGGTGTTCTGTTTCAAAATGTATTTATGAAACAACATATTTAATATAAATGTGCCACGTATTGCTCTGAGTACCACAGACATAATTTTAGTGAATAAAACTCATAAGACACCATACCCTCATGGAACAAAGTGCATATTATTGAAGGAACTAGGCAATTTTAAAACATCACCTGCAGTATGTACATAAATGACTGGTGTACCATCAAAAAGGTGAAGGAAGCAATGGAAAAGCTGTGCAGATGTAAAGAAGACAGCATAGAGCTTTATAGGCTACCTATGGCTAAACTGGAATAGTGTTCTACTTGCATACCAGGAGAGGTCATTGTAGTGATGAGCATAGCGAATGCAAAGGCCCAGAGGCCGGGGCTTATTCTGGTATATTTGAGGCCAATAGGAATTGAACAAATGATCCAAATGACTGAAATTTCAGCTGCCACATGCTGACGGCAGCCCACTGTAGAAAGGCTGCCTCCTCTTCATTCTTCCCTTGATCCTGAGCCCTGAGGCCCCAGGGCTGAGAACTGAAATATTCACTTCAGAGTAAGGCAGTGAAAAGTAAGTTCCTAAAGCAGAGACTAGATAGCAGGGCCTTCGCATACAGATCCTGGGGGTACGGGGAGATGCCTGTGTCAAAGATCAAAGCTGTATACCAGTGAGATGAAATGGGGTAGGAGATCCCCTGTTAGAAGGTGGCAAATAAAGCTACAGTCTTTACCCTCCAAACATCTCCATCTAGGGGGCACACTGGGCTCAAAGAGGTGCCTTAGAGAGTAATCTCAAACTAGCCAATACTGCAGGTAGCTGCAGCTTGCAATCCTAATTACTCAGGAGACTGAGATCAGAGGATCAAGATTCAAATCCAGCCTGGGCAGAAAAGTCGGTGAGACTCTTAATTCCAATTAACCACCAAAAGAAGGTGGAAGTGAAGCTAGGGCTCACGTGGTAGAGCACCAGCCTTGAGCACAAAAGCTCAGAGACAGTGGGACCCCCAGCCCCTCCTCCCCACACAGAAAAATCGAGAGAAAGACAAAAGTAACCGCAACTGTAACTGCATCATGAGTACAGGTCTTCACACAAAGAATCAAACTTAATGATCATCCAATCCATTTATTTCATAAGGGAGGGCAGGAGGCACATCTAAGGAAGCTTGAATGTGCAAGGTAACACTGCCAGTTGGGTTCAGGCACTATGATGGAAGGCTCTGGACTGGGTCCTGTCACTGGAGAAACGGGGGATGTTGTTATGTTCCTCTTGGGCTGTGGAGGGGAGTGGAGTGCATGCGAGGTGCGTAGGGACGCAGCCCGAGTTCAGCAACATAAGCCATCACCGTGAGGTCCTTAGCTGTGGACCTATGTCAGGGGATACATGACGATCAGAACAATTAAACACTGCTCCCCATGTGTGAGAAGCACATTGCCTTTCAGAAGGGCCTTCCGAAGGATCGCATGTAAATCGCTCATTTAACCCCAGAGCACACGGGAGCATAGGTTTTCCCGGATTGTAATGCTTCCATAGAGTGCCAAAGGATGATGCCCAGGATGCAGTTGTGCAGAGTTAAAAAAAAAAAAAAACTCCATAATAAGTCAATTCACAGTGACAGGCCATACCCCTTCACCTCTCACATCCCATTAGATGGAGCGCAGGCCGAGGTCTCGGAGTAGATGTGATGGAGTTGCAGATACACCGGCATGTTTCCAAGACAACGACTGTGAAATGATGGTGGGGGGAGAGGGAAGGGCGATGATCACCAGACTGGCGAAGCAAATGCTTGAATACGAAAAGCCATTATGGACTTACGAGCTGTGTGCTCTTTCCCTCTCAATTCAGGGCAGCTGATGTGTGAAGTGATAGTCCTTGTTAAAATAGCTAGAGTGTGGAAGCCAACATTGTAAGGTATAAAGCTTCTTGCCAATCGAGGAGGTGGGAGTTTGACTTTCTCTGGACACATGTCTACAGGTGGCAATCGGACTCCTGTTCCTGTCTGTGAGCTTGGGGTTGAATACACATACTGACGTAGACCCAGTGAGGGCAATTTGGGATTGCTCTATAGATGCCAAACTCTGCTTGTTTTGTGGCCACCCCACTGGGCTATGTGAATAACTTCAGTCTTCAGTTCCTCTAGGGACACCATTCCAGTGAGAATATACATGTACCTGCTGAGAAGAGTCCACCATTAGTCAAGTCTCAACACAATGTGAATGAGTCTATCAATGTGTGTTCCTGAACTACATAAAAGAACTGGTCACAACCACAATTAATTGGCTTTCAGAGACACTGCCCCCACTGCAAAGACTGTTGAGCATGTTGGCACAGACTGCAGAAATCAGGAGACTATGCATGCAGGAGAAAGCGGTGACCTTGCACACAGATTCCTCTCTTAGAACCAAGTCTCTACTTTCATTTGGAAGATGTTGTACTGAACGTGCTTTTTACACTTCAAAGATTAATTAAAATTGAAAATGCTACAGTTCCTGAAGATTTTTTTTAAAGAAAAGAACTGAGGTTAAGTCCATGGAAGATGTAACTTACAAGATCAAAACTTATTTTCTTCTCTTTATCAGCAGAGTATAAAGGCTACTTAGAAAAACTTATTTTCTTCTCTTTATCAGCTGGGTATAAAGGCTTCTGAAGTATAGATAGCCAGATCAAAGTAATGCTCTACTTTGACTCCAGCTTTAAGGCCTCATGCATTCTCAGAAGCTTAGGAAAGTCCATTTTTCTAAGTGAGGGCCTCAGATCCAAGTTAGAAATTACCTGTGCTCACAATAATAATCGGTCTCGTGGTAATAAAATATATTGGCTCTGTTCTACCACCCCTTGTCCGGGAAGTAATGCCAATGTGCAGAAAAGTGCACACCCTGAACCCGACAATGCTAGCTCTACTGTTTTCTGGTTAGGTAAACCAAAAGTAAAGAAACAAGCACTAAGAACCTCAGTTTCTCTGTGTGCTAAATGCTGATGATAATTGCCCGCCCCCAAATGGTTATGAACTTACTCACTGCACAGTCTTTGAAGGCCAATGTTTAGGAATGAATCAAGATGTTGAAAGCCATGATGCTGTATTCCCAGCACCACCCAGGGGTGAAGCAGCACATCCATGCTTACTTGAGAGGACCGCGGGCGTCATGTCTCTGTCCACAGGACTCACTGCAACATAGTACCTGCTTGTGTTTAAGCAGCTCGTCTCCAAAGTGGGCTTGAAGAATACCAGACAAACTCTAAATTCTTCTAGCTATCACTGATGAAGAATTCTCCAAGACACTTTATAACATGTGATCTTCACAACTGAGTCTTCTAACTCTAGAGGAACAAGGGGAGGTATGCTAAATACTGACTTCACGTCCTAAGACCAATACCAAGGCTCTCCCAGTAATGAGATCTGACTAACCTGCAATAAGAGAATGGGGAATACCTTACTGCCTTACATCTAAAGGGCAGACATCATTGCAGAAGATTCCTGCGGGCTCCCTGAATATCCTTTCCTAATCCCATTTGCCCATATGTGTCCCTTCTAATTGTCCCTCCCTTCAAGGCAGACCAAGAGACAAGCCTTCTTTCACAGAGATGCTCATGTGGTACCTTGGAGATGTGACTAGCCATGCAAAGAGTCCTAATGTCTCATCACCTTTATTCTACTGGCTTTGGGCCACACCATTTAATTACTATCATCAATAGAAGCTTATCTATTCAGCAGAGCTGGTAAGAAGCCCAAATGGAAAATCGCCAAGTGTTTGGCAGGCAATGCAGATCAATACTCAGAGAAAAGCTATGCCCACATTTTCTTATGCTATCTGCCAATTCAGACCCAGTAGACAACATAAGGAGCCTTGGTAAATTATCAATCCATTGACAGAATAGGAAGTAAAAACTGGTACTCTTGATTTTCCATCAACACAGAGGACTTCTCAGAAATACCTGCTGCATCCCTCTTCCTGGTGTCTGAACGGGCACAATTATCCATCAGAGCGCAAGGCAGTTCCAGTGAGCACAGGACATATGTTATTTTACTTTTTTAAAGGAAATTCTTAGCTTTGCAGAACAACAACAGAGAGCTTTACAACCAGTGCTGTTTAAAACTTCAATTCTAACATGAAGAATTCAAGGTTGAGACCAGAAAGGTTAAGCACTTGCCCATACTCACAGCCCAACACTAGCTTAGAAATGTCTGAACCCAAGTGATGTGACAAATTAGAAAGGCTCACAGGCCCACAAAATAAACACCAGGAATCAGATACTCAAAACCAAGGGAAGGGACCCACAGGAGGGGGAAGACAAATGAAGAGAAGAAGGGGAAGAAATGTAGTTATGAAATTCAATGTAAAGTCTACAAAATTAAGAAAACTAAGGAAAGGGGAAGGGGGTTGGGAAGGACGGGGGGAGAAGGATAAAAGGGACGATGGTGATCAAGATGCATTGTACCCATAAACTCCTTTGTCAAATGGAAACTTCTTTGTACAATTATTTAATAATAGAAAGCACTAATAGAGAAAGAAATGGGAGTGTGTGTGGTCATGTAAGGACACGCATGCATGATTCAAGACTCACAGGGCAAATGGGAGCGCTGAGAATTCAAATCAAAGCCATAGCTGATCACCAGAACTTCAGAAAATTTGAATTCTATAATTTCCTTGTGCCACCAATATTTAGCTATCTCTTATTGAAGTTGATTACTTTTTATCCCTTTTGCACAAAATGCAGAATTAACCTCCCTTTCTTTTACTTCAAAGGCCTCATTTAAGACACCCATTTTACCAAGCACCAGTGGCTCACGCCTGTAATCCCAGCTGCTCTGAAGGTTGAGATCTGAGGATCATGGGTCAAAGCCAGCCCAGGCTGAAAAATCATCGAGACTCTTATTGCCAGTTAACCAACCAAAAGCCAGAAGTGGATGTGTGGCTCAAGTGGTAGAGTACCAGCCTTGAGTGAAAAAGCCAAGCAAGAACATGAGGCCCCGAGTTCAATCCCTAGCCCTGACACAAAGGAAAACCAAATAAGCAAAAAACAAAACAACAAAAAAACTTTTATTGTTATTACTTTTGTTTCAGTGGCATCTAGTATCTGGTGCAATTGGGTGGAATCTGCTAGCCAGAATATTTCTAGAGAGATCTCCAAGCAAACTAAGGCCCATCGCTTAGTTTCTTGCCTTCATGCTAATGATATCACTGATTTATGAAGAAAAGAAAAAAAAACTGTTGTGAGATTTTTGACAGCATTAGCCTGTCCAGGACTAAGTGCGGGTACCTGGAATGGGGTGAGGGACAGAGCATGAAATGAGGAAGAAAATGGCAGCACATTCCCCATCTCCATTGGGCCAATGAGGCAGGGGAATGAAAGATGTATCACCCTCACAGGAATAGAGCATCCCTGACCTACTTTTCCTCGGTTTCATGTAAATTGCAAATGCTCACATTGACAACTCACAAGAACAGACCACTCTTGCTCACAGACAAGCAGCCTCAGATCCTGAGGGCTGCCCCAAATTAGAGGTGGAAAGCAGTAAGTACCCCACGGGCTCCACGACCAAACACCCACCTAGGTTTATTCACCTCTGGCCCTGATGACTCTTTTTTTTTTTAATTCAAAGGGTGAAAAAAGAAATATAAAAGACAAACTAGAATGAAGATGACTAAGATGGACTTTCAGATGGTTTTGTCCTCCAGCTTTAGGAAAATCATGAGTGTTATCTTTTCCCCATTCCAGATGGACACAGGGCGGAGGTGAGCATGCACCCAGGGGGATTTTCTGACCCTTGAACTTTCAGGTGATGAGCTGAGAGAAAGGGTGGGGATTTGTGTATCTGGGGAAGAACAGACACACTGGTCCCACTCACGGGATACCGCCGGAAGGACCTCATGGGAAACACTGTCCTGGACTTACACACGGCAGCTGGGTGCTAAGGGCACTGGCCTTGGGGGCAGAGACAAAGGGGACTCACTGGTAGTGAAACTGTGGCCAGGGATGGAACCCATTATAAAAGGCAACCGACAAGGGCAGCAGAGCCTGCTGTGGTTGGTTTTATTAGGCCTTGCCCATGGCCCTGCATATGGAAGGATCACACAAGGCTGTGGAGAGCAGACAGGCACCCAGATGCTTAAAACAGTTTACTCTTTACATTTCCGTTTTGTTGTGTGTGTGTGTGAGAGAGAGGGGGGGGGGAGGGAGGGAGGGAGAGAGAGAGAGAGAGAAAGAGAGAGAGAGAGAGAGAGAGAGAGAGAGAGAGAGATGTTGGTATTGGGGCTTAAACTCAGTGTGTTATGCTCTTGCTCATTTTGCTTTTCCGTAAGTGGTACACCTCCAGGCTGGTCTTTTGTTGGTTCATTGGAGATGGAGTCTTGTCTCATGGACTTTTCTATCGGGCCTGGCTTTTAGAACCCTGATTTTCTACAACTCAACCTCTTGAGAATTCCAGGAGTGAACTACTGGCACCCAGCTAGAACTTACCATTTATATATGGTGTAAGCTAGGGATCATAGCTCTTCTATGTTTCCTATTTCATAACCACGTGTCCCAAACTCTGAGCTGGAGTGACAACTTCATGGTGGAATGATGGCTTCCAAAATGACTCTCAAAAACTGTCTACCGGCTGATGTGAAAATTTGAACTAGAAGTAGCAAATACTCAGGGGGAAAGCCATGGTTTAGCTCAAAATACCATCAATGCTTTATTGCTTTGTGAATGAAAGTTGAGTCACAGCTAGTCATTTAAACTACTGGATATTTTAATCATTTGAAGAAATTAAAGACTTTATTTTGTCAGATAAAGCTAAAGCTTACAATAACATCTGCTTTATCCTGAAAAGCAACTGAGTATTTACCATGAAAACTTCCTTATAGATTTAAAATTCTTTCATCATTTTCTTTTCAAAGCTTCTGACATGCCCACGTAAAGTGCTGCAAGATAATTGTAGGCACAATGATATAAGTTCTCTACGATGTGAAATCCACTTTATATTATATTCTGACACATTTGCCCATGCTGTGATCTGCCAAATATTTATAGTGAATTCACACATTAATTTGACAAGGGTTGACATATGTATAATACTGTGATTTCAGAATGTGTATCCACATACATTCAAGTCCAATTTAGTACTCTTCAAACTTAATGTGTTTTTTTTTTTCTTTTAACTAGGCCTTCTACCTTTCTTGTTAAATTTCTTTTCAGGTCTCTAAAAAAAATATTTTTTTGTCTGCTGTGAATGACTTTTTCCATTTCCCTATCTAACTTGTCAGGGCTAATACAAAGGAAAAGTTTTACTCCTTGCTGGTATTTATATTGAACATAACAACTTCACCCAATTCTTTTGTTAATTTTAATAGAATTTCCTTAGTTGGAAAGTACACGATGATATCATCTTATAATAGTAATACTAGTCTCCAGATATCCACAGCTTTTATGCTACTTTTGTCTTAATGAATGAACTAGAGCTTCCAAAATAATGTTGAAAATGATAACAGTGGCCATAAAAAGAAATCACCAACAATGTTCCAAAAAGTTATTCATGTGTTAAACCTATAAATCAGAAATAGTACGTCCGGGTGATTATTTCCTTTTCAAAGACAATCATCTCGGCTTCCCCTTTTTAGTCTAGCCAAATGCCAATTAAATATTACATTAAAACTTTCTTTTCTTATCCTAAGGACAGCTGTGTCCTATAGTATGAAGAGTTAAAGAACAACTTTTGTAGAAACTTTGAAATGTAGCTAACTTTAGTAACTCACAGAGGACATTGAATCTGGGTAGCTTTTATACATTATGAATTATGTCCAACCTGGTGTATGATTCTATGATTCACTAGCTTTGATTTTTGTACTCATTTGAACTTTTGAACTGAATGCAGACCTAATACTCCAGGCAGCAATCTCTAGTGGGGCATAGATGACTCTAAGACAAGATATATTTATCAAAATAAAATTTAAAAAAGTTAAATTCAGTAACACTTTCCAAAATTCTGAGACTTGTGAGAGGACAACAGAAAGTAAATACAATTACTTTATCTGTCTTCTGGTTCATTTTCAAGTGTATGTTGCAGCATGATTAATTGCATTATAAATACTTTTCTCACTTCATCTATATCAACAGTTATTTCAAATTAATTCATTATTTGTCTCTTTCCTAAATGGATTTTCAAAGTCCGTGGCAACAAATCAATCCATTGCAGACTCAGAGCTGTAAAATGTGATATGTTCTTTTATATCCAGAAAAGAACAAGAATACAGCAGCATAACTGGTACTATGAAATAGATTGGTTGAGTTTGCCCTGAAAAAGAAAAATGATGTGATTTCAGATAATTAGTTGTGTGTGTGTATATATATATATATATACACACACACAGATATATATGCACACATATATACATCCATATGTGTGTATGTGTGTATATACACATACATGCATATATGTATATATGTTTACATATGTGCATATAAACATACATACATATACCTATACATATATTTGTATGTGTATATATAATACATACTTTCCCTAGGAAAACTAGGCTGTGAAAGTTTAATGACTCATAACATGCACACTGTAAGTTTCAAGTAGACATATTCTTTATGAAAATTTAAACAAGTATTGCAGCCTTTGAAAGGTACACAAAACTTACAACAACCTAGAAAATTGAAATGGATCCTAGATTTGTGAAAGCTGTGCTCAAAAAAGAAGATTTCACAGGAAGCAGAGTGGATTTTTTTGGTGTTTTTTTTTTTTAAAGTACTATCAGAAAAGTGGTTTTGAAGATTCAAGACAGAAAATTGCAAAGATAAAGGGCTAAAATGTATAAGAATAGACGAATAGATAAGTGCCACAAGGTCAAGTCACTTAGATAATCCCAAGTCTAAATGGGAACATGGACTATGACAGCAGGGAGACAGCAAGACCCATTACTTTCTCTGGGCAAAAGGAAGACCCATCTGATAAACTATGTCGATGGCCTTCGCTCTTTCGGTGGGAAATGAACTAGATACCTAATTCACATAATTTCCAGACAGATTACAGTGAAAACTGCCAAATGCAAATCATGTACGAGAAGTACCAAACACATTTTTATATTAAGCTGTGGAATCGTTTAAAAAATAATTCTACTGACATATCACAACTGCATTTCTTTATGGGGTCCACTGTTATGTTGCAAACATATTCACAATGCATAATCATCAAATACCCACCAGGAACATTTAGCAACTCTTTGTGGTGAGAACATTTAAATCCTGTCTCCTATATGTCAGAAATATACATTGTATTATGTTTTGCTAACATCAACCTGTCATGCACCAAACATAGAGTACCAAAACACTCTTCCTCTTTTATTGCAACTTTGTACCCAACCTTCCACCATCTTCCACCATCTTCCACCAACCTTCCTCCATCTCCTATGCCATGGATAAATGTGGGTGACCTTAAGCTAAGTCAAATAAAGCATGTACAAAAGACAAACACCACATGAACTCAAAGAGAACCCACAGATGACATCTTTATAAAGTTGAGAATAGAATGGAGTCACTAAACAAAGAACAAACCACTTTCAAAACATAAAATGTACAAATCACATTAAAATAAAAATGTTATATTTTAACAAAGAGATCATGAAATATAGTCAAATCACAGGCTGCTGGCTAGAAAAATTACTCTAAATCCTGTGAGTCAAAAAAACCTTCAGTAACAGTGCCCTGATTATTCACAGAATACTGTTTTTCATAATTAAGTCTACATGGTTAAGACTTACATACTTAATACAGTATGTTTCTCTTGAGAAAATGGAAAAGACTATTCAGTGTAATGTTTCTAGAGTACTATGGCTATAACTTTTTGTGCAATGCCAACTCAACATGGCAAAGTAGCATACTTTTTCCCAAAGTTAACATCGCCGATGGCTTTCAAAAGTTTGATTTATGTGTGTGTACACATATTTATATTTTGATGAGAATAAATAGGGAAGTATGTAATACAGGATTAGCAGCAACAGTTTTTCTAGGTTCTGTGGTCAAGTGGACAAAATCACAGAGATACCCAGCACCCTTCACCAAAAGCAAAAGAAAAGAAAACATAAATAAACAAAAGCCCAGAAAAACAGCAAAGTTCTGTTCCAGGTATGGCATGTGGCAGCCTTTTAAAATTAGCATCTCAATCATTATTGGGAAAGAAAACATTCTAGAGCCACATCATTAAAAATAAATTTGATAAAGCAGTCACAGCTACATGTCATAAAGCACATACTATTGAAAACAAGGCGGGAGCTAAAGCTGATTCAGGGTATTCTATGTGCCAGGTACTTTATGTACAACCTTATTACTAATCTTCACAGTGCACTTGTGTGGTCCTTTTTCTTCCCACTTTACACAAAAGGAAGCTGAATGAGAGAGAATCTAGGCTTCCTAAGACGACAAGGCTAGCAACTGCTGGGGTTAAGTTACATAAGGACCGATAAGCAAGAATAGACCAAAAGATGAGCAGCACAACAGGAGGAGAAGCGGCTGGGTTGTGCGATTCATGAGGGAACAACTTTGAGTGGCTAGTATAAATATGGCACTTGCTCAGGTTGACTGAGTGAGAAAATGCAAATTAAAACACCAAGATTCACTTTTTCACAGCCACTGAAATAATGGAAAAATTGTTAAAGTCTGTAGATACCGACGGTTGTTAACAATGTAACAAATGGTAATTGTTATACGTGGCTGACAAGCAGATTTAAAAAAAACAATAACCACTCCTACTCAAGAGCTATGGAGAGGGTCTCCCATGGAAAAACAAAAGGAAACAAAGAATAATGAGCAAAACTGTCCATGGAGACATTCTAACAAAGCAAAACAAACAAAAAACAACCATGAACATTTCAGAAGACTACCTTCAACATGAAAAAATGTATAGCTATATGAGATAAAAGCACAAACCCCACCATATGTTTCTACTACATAGATACAAAGTAAATATTTTTAAATAGAAATAACACACATGAATTTCAAGTAATTAATTATCTTTAAGAAGGGAAAAGGAGTACTAGAGATTGAACTCTTTTTGTGTGTGTGTATATTCCAGTACTAAGTCTTGAACTCATGGCCTTGAGCTCTTGCTTAGGTTTTTCTCCTGATGGCTAGTACTCTACCACTTGACCACACCTCCATTTCTGGCTTGTTGCTGGTTAACTAGAGATCAGATTCTCTCAGATGTGTCTACCAGAGCTGACTTTGAGCCATGATCTTCAGATCTCAGCCTCCTGAGATAATAGAATTACAGATACAATCTACCAACACTCAGTGATATTGAACTTTTAAATTTCTTTCCCTAGGATAAACCTTACAGGAATCAAACATGACAAAACAATAACCCGACCAAGTGTGAACAATAAGTAGAAGGGGTCAGTCTATTGTTCTTCATCATACTTTTCTGTGAGATCTAAATCTTTTAAAATTACATTTGTTTTTCAAATTAACAGTGCTGTGTGCAGAAGAGATGGTGTCAAAGCAAACACACTTCCAAAAAAATGTAGTCATGAAAGGGAAATGCTGCTTGCTGGACAGCTGTTTTGTTGTTTCATGGGCACAAAGGGAACGAAGAAGAGAGATGGACATTCGAGCTTGAAGTAGAAGCCTAAGGTGCTGAGCCCGGATTCCAATGTAGTCAGTTAATACACATTACATGGTCAGTATAAACTTATTCCAAGGTTTCATAGTTTTGTTTGGGGCATAAACTTACTGCTTCTTCACCATCCTTGACAATCCCTCATCTCTTTTTCTAAGCCAGTCTGTTTATTTTCTTGGCTTCTGAATCTGTCTGAGACTGTAATCCTTGCTATGGAATAAAACTAGCAGATAAAGGGGGAGATTTGGTATGCAAAAGACATATCTCTTAACCAGAGATTAGCACAAAAGAAAGAGGGAGCCCAGATGGAAAAAAACAACCCGGCTTTGAAGAAAGATAAAAGCCAAGCATAGAAGCAATGATAGTGAACATTAAAAATAGAAAAGCCCTGAACACACCTTAAATCACCACAGAACTGGACCCTTGCTAGGCCTCCCTTGCTGAAAATACATGATTTTCTGCCTCCTGTTAAACAAAGTTTTGTTGTTGTTTTGTTGTTGTTGTTGTTTTTGTGTGGTTTTTTTTTTTTTGGCCAGTCCTGGGCCTTGGACTCAGGGCCTGAGCACCATCCCTGGCTGCTTCCCGCTCAAGGCTAGCACTCTGCCACCTGAGCCACAGCGCCCCTTCTGGCCGTTTTCCATGTATGTGGTGCTGGGGAATCGAACCGAGAGCTTCATGTGTGGGAGGCAAGCACTCTTGCCACTAGGCCATATTCCCAGCCCTAAACAAAGTTTTTATACCTACTTCAACTGTATCTTTTCCCACAGGTGTGGTGTTGATAAATTGTTTCTCAGATTTCTAGGTCCCCTCCTTGGGTACCCTGTATCGGTCCCTATGGGGTGCTCTGGCAAAAGTCATTCCTAACCTGGCCTTGACTCCAGCACAGTCCTCTCCTGCATTAGAAGATCTGCATGCCCAACTTTCTCAAATGAGTGGGAAGTGAGCTTCCCATCAATTCTGGGAAGGTCGCATCCATTTTTTTCTTTCAACTACATTATCTCTCTCTTTATTTCCCTCTCTCCTTCTGAGCTTTAAAAACCTTTACTCTTAGGATACCACTCGTGTTCAAAGGCCGACTGGAGCAGAATCTTTACAAAACCAGGATAATTGATGGATTCAGTCAATTCTGCAAAATCTTCTCCTTTTCTTTTTCATCAGAAAAAAAATTCCAGCCAATTTTATCCCCAAGAGAACTAGGAGAAATGCTATTTCAATTGAACTGGCTGGTCAATTCAGTCTAGTAAGTGGTTTTACTGTTTTTTCCTCTGGTGAATTAATGAGCTATTTAACTCAACTGAACAGATTCATAGGTTTTCTGGGTATCACTTGGACAAGGCCACTGTGAAAACCAGCACCTTGATGAGACATTATATAGAACACGTGATTGATTCATTTTTATTCACATGTGCCATTTATCCTTTTGGAATTCCATGTATACAAATTCAAAGCTAACATGCCTGAAGATGTGCTGGATATGTGGGGATAGTGGTCAAGAAGATAATGGCATGGTACTTTTTTTTTTTTTGGCCAGCCCTGGGCCTTGAACTCAGGGCCTGAGCACTGTCCCTGGCTTCTTTTTGCTCAAGGCTAGCACTCTGCCACTTGATCCACAGCGCCACTTCTGGTCATTTTCTATATATGTGGTGTTGAGGAATTGAACCCAGGGCTTCATGTATAGGAGGCAAGCACTGTTGCCACTAGGCCATATCCCCAGCCCTCCATCAGGTATTTTAATGTTAGGAATCTAACATTAGCTAGAAGCAACAAGTTCTAGCACCTGGACCAAATAGGTTTAAAACACAAATAAATATACATTTTACCTAACTAGAATCTAGAAAGAGCAGTTGCATATTCTTTTCATATGTGTGTGTGTATGTACATGTGTAGGTGTGTGCAATTCAACAAGTGGCTCATTTGCAGCACTAAGGACATAATTCTTCCTATAGTTCACCTCAATGACCACAATATCTGATTTTCTCTAAAACAGATTCTTCCTTAGGTGACAAATGCCAGTAACAGTGCAGTATGTCGTTCAATTGATACCTAGTATCAGTGTGTAGAAAATGAAAAAGAAAAGATTCATGGAATCTAGGGAGAGAAAGAAGAAAAGCAGACAAAAGAAAAGAATGTGAAACTTTCCTGTGTCAGAAACATATACCTTTCTCTGGGGTCATTTTAAAAACAGGGAGAGTAGATCTGGGGAGGAGTGACAGACACTGGCTTAGAAAAACCCAGTGGCCAAGGAAGTAGAGAAGAAAAATTCTTGCTTCTGTTAGGAAATAGGAATAATGAATATAGATCCTGGATAAACAGCTGCTGATCTATCTTCCATATGAATTTTGTCATTTATTTATTCATGGTGGTCTGGTAAAAGGCAAGAAAAAATAAAAATAATGATAATAGAAAGCATAACACAGCAAGTGGACAGCCTCACAAATCCGAGTGGGTTTCAGAACTGAAATCTATCTTCCACTCCCTCGAAATAAACTCTTAAAATTCTAGGTAGATTTGGCCTCTCAAATCCTCATTTTTTATGAATGCTAGTGTGTAGAGATTCTGAATTCCACTGGAATTTACATTTCCTCTGGCACCTCCCACAATGTCTGCTGTGCCTTTATGACTTATTGAAGACTGATCTCTGAGTTATGGCCATTTTTCACACAGAAGCCAAGGTTTCCATTGCTACGGAAGAATTAAGAGGAGAATAATGTGAGCATATTGAGATGTGGGAGTCAGGCAGAAAGTTAGAATTATCCATTAGCTGCCTGCCTTGTTCCCACCCATCACCTCATCTGTGCGCTCAATGTCAGCATGTGCCTCAGCAGAATCTGAAATCACAGCATGTCACGAAGTATCAGGGTCATTGGCAAATAGTCAAAGCCGGTTCTCTTCCATGCCGAGATACCTAGGGTCTTCGGTACACATGTAAGCTGTTAATAAACTTCATGAAAGATGGGTGAGCCAATTATTATGAGAATTCAAAAAAGAAGAAGAGAAGAAAATCCCTTCCCAGCTTCCCAGTAAGGAATCACTAAAAATATTCATACAAATTGTCAAATAAATAAATCTGTCATGGCAGATTTAGAAGCTTTTTTTTTTTTTTTTGCATTTTCTTGAGTGATGATTTGATGAGGGTAACTCAAAGAGTCGACAGTTTTATAATGTCTACCTTAACTTAGTAAAAAGGAAAGCCTTTCATGATCTGAAGAGCCACTTCTTAAGATGGGAACACAGTGAAATGCCTTTGTCTTGACAGACACATTTGACTTGTTTGTCTCAAGGGTCCCAGAAAGTGCAAAGAAGAAACATGTTGCCAAGAGAATAGGGAAGCTAGATTCAGAAGAAGAAAATAAGAAGATCAAATAGGTCACATCACATCAGAATACAATGCCTTGCCATATATGGAGTATTTGAAAACTCAAACATAGAACAATAACTTTTAAAATACGTTGATTATCTTGTGCAAAGGAGTTGCAGTTTATGAATACGGTGCATACTGGTCAATGTTACCCCTTTCACCATCCTCACCCATCCTTCCCTACTCACCCTTTCCCTTACTCTTCTTAATTTTGTAGGAGATATATTTGGTTCTTGTCTGCATTCTTCTCCTCTCTTCATTTATCTACCCTTTCCCCCTTAGCCCCATTCCACCTCTTTCAAGTAGCTGCTTCCTGGTGTTTTATTTTGATGAACTTTGATTTTGCCATTCTAACGAGTTATACTATTTGAGATCCCCCTTGAATCTACTGAATCTTTCGGTTAATACATTTGTATACACTTGTATACTACCCAATAGTATTTATTTATGAGTTTGTTAGCTCAATCTAGCTTCCACATATAAGGGAAAACATCTCTCTGGCTTGATTAACTTCACATGATATTTTCCAGGTCTCAACATTTCCTGACAAATGGTGCAATATCACTCTTCCTAATGGATGAGTAAAATTCCATTGTGTATATACCACCTTTTTAAAGGATGTGATAGGAAAAACGAATTACTCAAGGTCAATCTCACTTCTCTCCTTAGTGCTGAAATCCATTAGCTTAGAATGAGAAATTCTGACTTCTCTCAGCTTAACCCCTAACACTGTTAATAGGCAACAAACTCCAGATAGATGATGAACAGGTCCAGTGGAGTGTTGAATTATTGGTACGAGAGGCATGCCAGATTAAGTTACAAGCTACTCACTAAACAAGCATGGCTTACTTGGTAAAGTAATAGTCAATGTACATAAGTGAAAATGGAACCAGAGAACTTGACAGGATGAGTGTGGTTGGGAGAGATCGGGGAGAAAGATGGAAGGGGTGTCATTGATCAAGATGCACTGCATTCCTAAGCTGGCAAGTTGAATTGAAAGCCCTTTGTATAACTTCTTAAAGATAATTTATTTTTTTAAAGTAATACAAAGCTACTCTTGTCCTTGCCTTACATGGAGCTATATGACTTTGCAGGAATAAATTGACTTATAATTAACCAGGAGATTTGGCAGGATATGTATAAAGGTGCACAGATGTCTCAGACTTCATAATAATTTGTGAGGGAGGCTGCAATAAAAATATGTTCAGCTGTTTGCCCAGAACATTTAGAAATCAAAGTTGCTGAAGCTCAGTTGGCTGTAAATACATATGCTGTGATTTCAAACTCCCTCACTGAAGTTCTTCTCAATAGGACCTCAAATGATTTACTTTATCTCACTAAAGATATATAGCTCAAAATATACTGAAGAACTCACATAAAAAAATAATGAAAATCAGGAGGAATGAATGGTTACTAATATCTGAGATCATGAGTTTAGTGAGACCATGCCATCTGTAAGCCTAGTTGAGCACTCTACACTGAAAACGGCCATTTTGATGGGGACGAAGAACAAGGGGCCTTCTTGAGGCAGCGCTTCCTCCAAGCAGCCTTTGCTCATTTGACTATTGTTAGCTGCTTATAGATTCACGTATCCAAACACCCTCATGATCATCTTGCAGAATCAGTGCCTGAATTTTATAAAGCATCATATACAGATTATTTAATCCTTACCACAGAGGAACGCGACGCATGGTGGTAGAGCACTTGCCTAGCATCTGCCTATGTGTGAGGGCTGGGTGAACGCATCAGCAATGAAGAACAGCAAATGTAGGTATATAATCATGCTTCGCAGACTAGGAAAGAAATCTACCTCAGGTCACTAAATTTCAAGTCAGAGACTAGGTAGCGACTTCCAAGGTATGTCCTTAATAAGTGCTCCCTGAAAGCTGGGATCCTGTTCGTTATTTATAACAGAATAGCAAAGGTCTAATGTCTTGCCTGTGGACTTTAGTGTTATATTAAGGCATGCTGTTATTTCTATCAATAATAATTACTACTAGAGAAAGAAGTGGAAGTAATAGAGATGATGATGGTGACGATGTCAAAATAAAATAAGTGCTATCGTCTACTCTGCCTATCTGTAGTAGAGGCCCACTGACCTAGCAGCAACAGAGCAAACCTGCAAACCCCGATCTGAGAAAGAAGGCATCCAACACTGGGAGCAGAGGAAGGAGAGGGAAGTTCATGGAGGCCAAAGCAAATCTTACCTTCTCTTAAGTTTGAGATTTTAACTTAGCACGAACAAGTTAAAGACACAGGAGGTATCTTTTCAAGTATATGCTACACCATGAGCTTTATGGTCCATGATATAACCAACTAGCAAATAATACTTGATGTCTACTCTGGACATGTTCTTTGCCTTTAGGGGGGGCTACAGTCTGTTAAACTGTGGGCGATAATTACATTATAGAGTTGCTGTAAGTTTGTTGGCGGAAAGTATCATTTTAACCACTGTGCTCATAATGTCAGTTCATGTGCAACTTTGGTTTGCTTGCTGTGGGTTTGATGCAAATATTGTATATTCGGATTTAGCTAAGTAAGAGCTTACTTCTGTCTTGACATACCAGTGGTTATGAAAATAAGCCCACTATTGATCCCTTTTCTTATCACTGGGGTGGAGGGCCAAGCCTAGGGACAAAAGAAGCTGAGCAGAGTGGCATACATTATGAAATTGTTCCTGAGAGAAATTACCCATAGAGAGATGACAGGCTGTTGTGGTCTAGCATAAAAACTAACATCAAAACTATCCTTTAAAAAATAGCAACATTAGCTTGAGCAACCTCCCAGTCTCATATTCTTCCTGCAACAAAGTAAGAATTTATACTTCATAGCTATGTCACCACAATTTCTTATGACTCCAGTAGTCTGCCTTCTGATAGGCCAGCAAGAAGAAAGAGCCTTCATACCACCCTAAAATACAGGACTTAATGAATAGTCTGGTGGTGTTGCTTAAAAGAAATGCCCTCTGAGTTGTGTCATCTCAATTCTCAGAGAGACAGGACGTGCCAAATACAAAGGCTCTGCTACTCCCTCCCAGTCAACAAGGTTCTGGTTCACCCTGCAAAGACTCCACCCTCTCTCCACTCACAAGCTCCCTTGTGCTCCTGAGGGTACATGGCCAGATCAGCCCCAATCGGGGCATTGAAAGAAGTGGGTTCCACTGACAAAGATATTGATCTGTCTCCCCCCTCCACCTCCCCTCTCCTCCCTCTCTCTAAGCCAGGAAAATTTTAAGTAGGAATCTTTATTGAAGATTCTGTGGGTTATAATAAAGACACAATTCAAGTTGATGTAGACCTGGCATGGGTGGTGGGGGCAGGGAGGGGGAAGTGCTGTTATTTTCCATGGGTTTCCATAAATGCCATTCGCGTCTCTACACAACAAACCAATCAAGACAGCCATCAATTCAGCCATGCACAAAAGTTCTCATGCCTCGCTCTTGACGACACATTCTTTCTGTGTGAACCCAACAGCACAAATTTCAAGAAAAGTTCAAATTGAGTTTATAAATTCCCTAAAGGATCCCTTCTTATACTTCAAACATCTAAGTGGATTTTCCAGGGTTTAATTACCAGCCTAAGTTGATTTATCCATTTATCCAGCCCAGGTACCTTATAGCCAGCCTCATTAAACTGTCACCAGTTTTGCATATTTACCAGTGACATAGTAATAGGCTTTTTAAAGTGGCATTCTGCTATTTAGGACAATTGTTATTTCAAGACTATGTTTTTCTGTTATTATTTTAGCCAAGCTTTGCATTTTCTAAGCCTGCTCTAGGTGTTTTACTGAAGATTAATTGTCTATCAATTTTATGTAAATAGGAGAACTCAGATTCCCGTGCATATTCATCCGTAAATTAAAAACAATGTTTTCCACCAGTTAGCTCTATAAAAGGGAAATAGACCTTGACTAGACATAATGGGGCATTTGTGTTCACTGTAACTGTAATTTACTATTACTGTATGAAGAGGCATCCATTCTCATTTACCCTCTTATGTGACATTATATGAGGCTAAAGTCAATTCATATCAACACTCCTGGGTCACCTTAGTGAGTTTATGGAGCATACTCTAACAGTATTGGAAACAAACTGTAATATTTTTGGATCCCAGTAGCAACTGCATGAGTCACGAATTCGATTTGTCATCTTGCACATCCAGAGCTACTTCGGGTTCACATCCTCAGGAAGGGTGAATTCGGGGCTGTCATGGCGACACGGCGACACGGTAGAGGTGGAAATCTCACTCACCATACTCTACTCAAGGCCATTTGTGTGTGAAGACAGACTGCAGAGTCAATCACGCTGGACTCTCACTTTAAAATTCATCAGTAAAAGAAGTCAGTGAGAACTCAGGAGCATGGACAACATAAACTATAGTTATATGCATGCACACATCATATTGTTAAAATAAGTAACAATGTAGAGGTGTTTTGATTTTTTACATTAGTATAATACTAAGCTTTAGAACACTACAACTATAACAAGCAAAATAGAAACTTTAAAACTATCATTGAGGCAAGTGTGTGTGTGTGTGTGTCTGTGTGTGTGTGTGTGTCTGTGTGTGTGTGTGTGTGTGTGTGTACGCATGCTGGTTCTGTGGCTTGAACTCGGGGCATGGGGCTTGAGCTTTTTTGTTCAAGACTAGTGTTCTACCACTTGAGACACAGATCTCTGGCTCTCCAGAGGGTAACTGGAAATAAGCTATCATGGTCTTCCCTGCCTGGGCTGGCTTCAGATCTCAGATCTTCAAGTCTCAGCCTCCTGAGTAGCTAGGATTATAAGCATAAGTCACAAGGAATTTTTAATGTTGTCACCTCAGTCCTAATGGACACATGAATGTAAGAAAATCTGGGTCTATATGTCCTTTCCTCTGTGTATCAACCTAATCTTTTTTACCTAATCTGAGGCTCCATCAAGACAATATGTCATAAATGCAGTACATTAAAGCAACTTGTTCCTTCATGGAGACTCCAGAAACCCAATTACATACAGATACATAATAAACTTGATTGACTGGTGGTTTTAAATTCATAGAAGAATAATATGAGATGGGGTACAAAAGAGAAGCAGCAAGCACTTTGTATTATTGATTGCTTTCATTGTAAGTATCAGCAATCCAAGAAGCATATGCTTGAAAATTATATACATAGAGACCTATGCAATCAAATTGAGAGTTTAGGACTGTGCCCAACTTTACTCTCAACAGGCAAGCCCGTCCTTTCCAATGGATACAGATTATGGTGCTAGGAAATGTACTCCTACAAGTAAAAAAATAAATGTTGGTGGACCATTTTCAACAACATTATAACCCCAAACTAATTCAAAATATGTCTCTGACCTAGCTGCAAGGGCTAAAGCACTTAGAAAAAGAAATTGCAGGGTTAAATATTAATAACTTTGAGTTTGTCAGTGGATTCTTAGGTGTGCCCTAAAAAGACATAAAAAGCAAAAGAAATATGTATACAAATTAAACTTCATCAAAATTAAACCTTTATGTATACCAAAGGATCTAATCAAGAAGGTAAAAAGATAAAACTAAATATTAGGAGAATGTAGGCTAGAGAAAGAAAAATAGTGGAGCAATGACAAGGAACCACCCTAGCTCTCACTGACTAGAGATTTAGGGCTCTTACAGGTACCCCCACTTCTAGACATCCACACCAAATAAGCTACAATTATACAGAGATATTTACTAAAAAACAAAAACAACAACCAAAACAGAAGATTTCATACTGCCTGCACGAGGAGACAGAAATCTGGGAAGATGTACACAGAAGCTCAGGGATAGCACCCCGGGCAGACACACACCCACCAAAAAACCAATTCGTGGTAGGTAGATTAATGGGGCTCCCCTCTATCTCCCCCAGTTCTGCCCTTACCCTACATGCCCAGCCTGGGAACTCTTTCTCTAACTCCATTGCATTGCCTACCCTGGCAGCCATTCTTCTTACAATATCTTTCATCTCACTCATCTGAAGGCCAAGTGTTAGTCTAGATACTGCTCTGCCAATGTCCTGGGCACTGAGATGTACTTGCATCCCACCCCCACTACTTCCGGGGTGGGTAGGCCTGGCATACAGCTGTTGAAATACATGAATGGTGTTACTTTTACCCAAAGAAGAGGAGGGGAAAAAAGAAGATAATTAGTTGACTCCAGACCACAATTCATTCAATGTCAGATGAAAAACTCCATTTCAGTGTTATTCATGTCCAGGCATTAGCCTAATACACTTTATACTTGATTAGTATTAATGAGGGAAATGAAGTCTCCACCTCCTTAGCTTGTGGAGACATTGATGGACAACCCAGAAAAACACCCCCTTCATGGAAGGGAGTTAATCATGGAACCAATCTGAGTTCATTCCTTATCCCTGTCCAGCCTTGGCCTTTAAAACACAAACACTGGAATCATTTCTGCCAAATACCTACACATATTTAAGCAATATGTGAACTTACATCACTACTGCATCGCGACTATATAAAATAACAGGCCAGCTGCAGGATACTCCTAGAAAAAATTAAGGTAAAACAGATCAACAGTAGGGGTCCAGTTCTGGTCATGGAGTAATTGATATGTCCATTACTGGGACAAGGTCAGTTCTGAAAAAAAATCTAACAAATACAACCATCTGTGGAGAAAAATATGCCAGAGATCTTTTCTATATCTTACAGCAACCAATAAAAAATTCGACTTCATTTCTAACTTTATTCTCTATTATTTATTTGGCAGAATTTATTTTGCAATGCATACCAGAATAGACAAAGTCTTGGAATGATACTATATTCTAATTTTAAAGATCAAGTTTCCAACACTCTAATGACCTTACTTATAGATGGATCCTTTCAGTTCACTGACAAAAGCATTTCACCTTCAGCAGGTGAAATACAAGTAATTCAGTTGCTTGTGTAACCAAACATACAGGTTTCTGTACATCTTCAGGTAGAATTTGATCCAGGAACAAAGACAGACATCTGCCTTGTATTTTCTTTTTATTCCATGTTAGTTTTATTTATAACTGCATTTTCTCAAGAATTTTCTTAGAAACCTACTTAGTAGAAGTTGCACCTAAAACAGAAGGACCGGAAGAAGAATCTCTAAATCCTGCAGGCTGCTGATTCTAGAACACCAAATGTGGAACAAAGAGAGGTTTAGACAAAATCACATTTTTTTAAACATAGAAAACTACTCAGGGCACTCAGTTGAGTTTCTCACAGTGACTAAAAACCCCAGAGGAAAATAGCTCTCTGCGCTGGTGCCTTTCCATCTGCACTAACAGACTATGCAGTTAACCTGGCTGGTATACAGGCCATTTGCACTGAATGTTCCTAAAATGCTCAGGGCAGGAACATGCTATATAAATGCAAAGTATCTATAAAAATTGTGTGCAACGAGGTAGACCCCAGTAATCAGAAAGATCAGCAGCCCTGCAAAGATCCCTCAAATGCTGTAAAAGAGAGGCTAAATCCTCTCTCCTCCCCACATAATTTTTTTAAAAATTGCCTTACTCACATCCTGTATTTTAGGGGTTACATTTTATCTCAGAATGTCTAGTCTTCAGTCACTTGAAATTATAAAGGTTCTCTCAGTACTTTGTTCTTTCCAGTGGAGCTACTTTCAGGGACAGGGGTTGGAAAGAAGAGTTCGTTAGAATTCCAATACAGTGACAATATTTCTCTTTGCCTTCACTCTCAGACCTGAGAAAAATTGATTTCTCAAGTCATTGAGGTTTTGTTGGTGGTGGTTTTTTGTTTATTGTCTTTTTTTTGGTCTTCTTGAGAAATGAAGAGATGTAGGTTGGGTTAAAGGTATACATTCCACCTACTTAGTCAGAAGAAACAAAGGCTTGCTCTTAGCAGAACCCAGTGAAGACAGATGGGAAGAAACACCACACAGATTCTTCCAGATGAGAGGGTGAACCCACAGCTGACGCCTGATCAATAGGACATAAGGTTAGGAGAATTATTAATGCCCACACAGGAGAGTCAGGACAACAGAAAAGGCAAGGAAGCAGAACTCTTGTTTTGGTGGTTTGTTTACAAGTCACCCCATAGAAACACTCTACAGGGAGTGAATTGCCTCTTTCAGTCATCGGTCTTCATTCATTGAAGACCAAGACAATTCATTCTTCAGTGAGTGACCCATGCTTTGCCAGTGCCTTTTCATTTTTGTTCTGTTTTTTTGCTTTTCCTTTGTTTTGAATGCTTAGGACTAAAAAGTAATTTGGGAAGAAGAGTGGTAAGGAATGTGGTAGAAAGACAATGGTTATCAATTGAGAGTTAGTGCTAAAGAATGAACACTGACAACAAAGCAGGTTATAAAGCAATAGGCAAACAGTCCATTCATCTTAAAGGGGCAGCTACGTTATAGCCAGCAGCTGGCGGTCCCATGGAGCGTACACCAAAAACTTTACATTTGGTAAATAATTGAACCTTCATTCCATAGGTGGATACCAATCACAATCTGATAAGCGGGAAACTAAGGCAGAGAAAGGGGATAAAATTGTTCCTATGTTCTCAGTTGGCTGGTCAATGAATGAATACGGAGATAGATGGGTGAATTAATCTGCCACAGTAACGAAAAAAATAGTGATTATCTCTGGATGTCTGAGTGAAGGACTTTTTTATGTCCATTGTGTCGTTCCAAAAATGCAAAATATTATACATATAGTAAAAAAGCAAATACCTTTATGGTGAAGAAATGGAATTAACTGCTGTTGTTATTGTCAAGAACATGTTTCCTATCAGAACACACCTTGATGATTTTGTTACACGTTAAACTGAAGATGACACCATCAGTTCTAACTTGACCAGTTCCTAATGGCAGAAACTCATCTTTCCTCTCAGCCTTCTCCCCTTTTTCATTCCTTTATTTCCCCCCAGAGAATGGAGTATCATACAAACCAATCATACAAGACAGACACCCGCATCACCCACCCACCCACTTTATCCCATGCTGTCCATCTGCTCAGTAGGATGGGCATGTTTCGCATCCTCTGCTTTGCAGACTAGAAAAATACCTAGCACTTCCTCTCATTTGCCTTTTCTTCATCATCACCACCACCAACCATCAACCCACCTTGTAATGCTCTCACCTTCAATAATGCAATAATGCCTACCCTACATAGGCCTATCCTCTTCATTCTTCCCTTTCTTGTTTCTAACGTGCTTTCTCCATCTGCCATAAAGCTAGATGGCGCTCACATGATAGCAGCCCTACTTGAAATCCTTGAGTTGTCCCTCATTATGATCACTACATAGAGAAGCAAACGGACAGAGGTCCTTCACAATCTAGATCACAGACCCTTTTCTCATGCACAGCACAAGCCCCACTTTGCCTTGTTTAAATACAGGAACCTGTCATCTTTGGTGATCATCCTTAGTGATGATTATGCAGTAGGCATTTTGCATATCTATGCTTATATTTACTGGTGACAGAGTAGATTTGCTTACCCTGAGATCACCCTACTTCCAGAAGTTCTATAAATGCTCTCCCCTCTGTTCTAAAAGTCTTCTGCTGGATTTAAGTTCATCTACCCCCTTGGGCTCTAGGACAACTCCAGCACCCAATCATTCACTTGGTATTTGTTAAGTATTTCCTATATAATCAAGGAGTTTTTCCAGAGTTTGACATTTGCAAAAGCAACCCTAGACTGGTTCCTAGGATGGGTAAACAACTCTCCCCAGTTTGTGTGAGAGTACTGGCTTAGCAGTGAGTGTCCCAGATCCAAGGCACATCCCAGGCCTGGCCTATCTGAGGCAGTATGTCTCCAGATCCCTTTACCCAATGAATATGTCTTCTCACAAGGGAAATCAGTTTAAAAAAAAAAACTACACTGAAAAGAAATGAATGGAGGACTTGCTTTTCATATAGCACCAGAGATAGTCACTGGAAACCCCTTCAAGGTTAGGCAGTCTATGTTATACATAACCCTGAAATCAACTTTAAGGTGAAGAGAAGAACACCTAAGTGACTCATTATACTAAACTCAAATCCTAACATGAACAGCATCACTTTATCTGACTCACGGGAGCCAGGCAGAGCGAGGACAGCTTCTGAAGGACTCCCTACAGGTGACAAGCACAACTTTGATTTCCCTCAAGGCCAATGGAAACTCAACTCATGTCTACCCTGGTGACTCATGCTCCTGGAACAATTTTAAGCAGAGAGGGTTGGAGACACATGAAATAGATTTCTCATTCTCTGACCCTGAAATACCTTATCCCTTTTTTTAATCTATAAAATTGAGACAAAGGTACCTAACTTGTAAGTTTTTAATCAGGATTTAAACAATTTAATGCATGTGAAATGCTGAGAAAAGTATGTAGCAAATGATAACCCTTTACATGCGTCAACTTATAACAGCACTATATCCAGCTCCTGTCCTGACACTTCATCAGGAAACTCTGCCACATTCTGTGGCCACAGAATGTTCTAGAAGGGAGTAGGTGGCAGCCAAGAAGGTGGGTGAGCTGGATCGCTACTTTCAGCTCATTCTAAACAGAAGATTCCGGAAGGTGAGTAGGAAGAAAGGTTTGATTTCTAAGTCCTCTAAGTTTTCCCAGCAGGTACTAAGTAGCCTTCAACCCCTAATGGTATGTCTCAGCTCCCAGAATGACCAGCACCCTTACAAATACGTGGTTGGCTGAAACCAACTTCTAAAAGATGGGCTATGACTGTACCGCTAACATAATCCTCTTTTCTTGACATTCTAACACAATCTAATGCATATTAATAAGTTAAAAAAGATAACATTTAGTAAGTAAATTGTTTTTCATACTTTAAATAAATGTTACTGAACTGGAAAGTCATGGTGAGTTGAGACTTCACACGGATTTAAATTAGCCCTAATAAACAAAGAACAAAAAAAAAAAAAAAGAATTCCACCTTTTGCTGTGAAGCAAACACCATCTGATATTTATATTTGAGAAATTGGAATATAGCAGTGTTCTTTTCAAAGGTGGCTGAATTAAACAGGCAACATAATCAAACTAAGTTGATGCATCGCCATGGCTCTGGTTTCCTTTTTAAAAATTGGTTATTTTGAGCTAACTCAAGCATGTAGGAATAAATACATCCAAGGTCTGGGCATTAACCTCGCAAACCAGATGGATGGATGAGTCCATCTGAGGTCAGCATTTCTCAGCCCTGCATCCCGCAGAGGGGGTTCCCCCTCACCCAGGGCCTGCATAGCCCATGCCTGAGCTCTACGACCTTCCCTCCAGGTGGCCTCTGGGGTGGAGCCTTACCATCAGTTAATTTAATAGTAAATGGTGGGTTACAATCTGAAGAACAACTGGCTTGAATGAAGAGACACCAGGCAAAGAAAAGCAGTGGGTGGGCAAAGTCAAGGAGACAGAGGGAAGGCAGATGAATGCAGAGGGGAAGGGTGAGTGAATACAGTTATAATATTCAATGTACATATGTGGAAAATGGAACCAGGTAGCTGCCCCAGTGGGGGAGAATGATGGAAGGGATGACACTGGTCAAGATGCATTGTACTCACAAACAGGCATTTTGAATAGACACTCCTTTACCACAACTGACTGATGACAATGATGATGATGACAATGATGACGACGATGATAATGATGATAAAAAGAAAGGTAGGGGGGCTGAGAATATGGCCTAGTGGAAAAATGCTTGTCTCCTATACATGAAGCCCTGGGTTCGATTCCTCAGTACCACATATATAGAAAAAAGCCAGAGGTGGCGCTGTGGCTCAAGTGGCAGAGTGCTAGCCTTGAGAAAAAAGAAGCCAGGGACAGTGCTCAGGCCCTGAGTTCAAGCACCAGGACTGGCAAAAAAAACACCAACCTAAAAACAGAAAACAAAAACAAAAACAAAGGTAGAAGTCAGAGGCCAACGGCCTAGTTCCTAGGTGAGGGAGAATCATCTCAGATTTGCAAATGTCACTTTGTTAAGTGACCAGGAAAATGACTGGCACGTGGGGGAGAGGGCAAGTGGGCAAATGCCATGAGCCAGGACATATGGGTGTTCTGAATGCTACATCCAAGATTAGTGACTAGGTAACACTCATGAGGAATCGGAATCATGATTTCTGTTATATCTTTTTTCCAACCCCTGTGCCCCACTTTTTAACACAAAACAAGAACAAAAACCAGACAATGGTTCATTCTGTAGGAAATGCCACTGGCTGCCATTATGTCAGTATGTCCTTGGTATTAAAGTATAGCTAGTTTCAACACTCATTTTCCAAGAATCCCATTGACAAGTTTCCCCCCACTCCCCAATAAAAACCCTTGAGAATTTTTTCCAAGTAATATTTAAGGATTTATAGAACCACACGTTAGAGATGACTCAGCCTTCATCTGAATACAACCTGGTCAAGGGAGAAAGGAAATGGTTAAGAGGATACACAGGCCCTCCTTTAGCTTCTTTTTTCCCCCTTTATTGTCAAAGTGAAGTACAGAGGGGTTACAGTTTCAACTTGTTACTTCCTCCTTAACTTCTTAAAATGATGAAAAAAAATATAGCATAACAAGGCTGGTCCACATATTCAAGGCAGGGCTCCTAAGGCATTCATGAAGTATAAATGCCAGATGCCACCTACTGTATCAGTCTGGTCATACCTCTTTCGTAAAGAAGCATTCCCTAAGTCGAACTGAAAATCAGATTGGTTTATGCTGCAATATAAACATGAATTGCAAGGGGGAAATGATAATGCCTAAATCCTCAGCTCAACAAATTCAGTGTTCCTTTCCAAAGATGACAACAGAATCCTCCATGAAACTGCTTCATCTATGTTGGTAATAACAAGGTGACATTTATGAAACTAATAAACTATAAAGTGCATTATGGCTTACTGCTGATTCTTGAATGTGAACCTTATAATAGACTGGTTTGGAAGAAAATAGTTGAGGCCTTTTAAATACTATTAAACCATGGCAAAACTAAAATGAGCTTTCTTCCTGTGGAGTGAGAGGCGGTTACTATTTTGTAGGCGAGGCGTCCCCTTTGGAGCCTGTGGTATGACAATGGTGAGAATTTCTTGCGGCCAGTCAATGTAGGGAGACAAGCCACTAGCATGTTCATGTTCACTTCCCAATGCAAAACGAGAAGGAGCTCCACTTTATTCCCCACTCTTCAACCAAGATGGTGTGTCCTTTTTGACCAGATTGAAGCATAACATGACATTGCCTCTTACCGCCCTCATTCTACGCCCTGATATGGTTCTTCCTAGACTTAAGAGTGTGCAGAGGGAAAGGTGAATTGAGAGACAACATAGGAGTTTTCTTCAAGGATGGACCCTACCCTCACCATTGTTTCAGTTCAAATACGGGTCATTTCTCATCTGAGCTATCACCTGGGGTAGAAGCTGATCTCCTGGCCCTCAAGACCTTCATCTCCAAGGCAGCCTTCTCCATTGCCATTTCCTGATTACCTCCTGGAAGTCTCCACTTAAAATCCCTCAGGGAACACAAAACTCCTCACACTGGCAGAGAGGCTGCTTCCAATTTGGCTTTTCTGGGTCTCTAAGTCAGAGGAGAAAGAAAACCCTCACAGAAGAACTTACAAGCCTAGATTGATTAAAGTGTTGTTCAGAATATAGACCCGAAACTCTTTTAAGGTTTTGGCCTTTCAGGTTGATCGATCATTTTCCACTTTGACTCTATTCAATCAGGAAAAAGTCTAACGTTGGAAAAGTTATGGAGCACATCACATTTCTTCTCCTCCAGAGAAGCTAAGCCTTTACTTAAATTAGCTTAGTCAAGTTCTTCTTTTGGGTTATTGTGTGCTGTTACTCCTCTCTGGAGTGTCTGACAGCTATATTTATTTAATCTTCAGTGCATTCTTGTCTGGAGAGCCAAATGAAGGGGAGACAGTTGGAAAGCTGCCTAGAACATCAGTTCATAAAGCCCATTACAACATCCCCAGAAAAAAAGCCTAAGCAAGGCTGCTAGTTAACTCAGCTTTCCACAGGAGACTACTAACATAATTGGCAAAAGTAGACAACAAGCTCGTGCTGGAAGCAGGGAAAACACTTCTCCTGGTACTGAACTTGCTCAGTGGAGTTACTTTGCAGAGAATAATTGCAAATTGCCTGTTGCAATTACAGACCACTCCAGCTGCCTTGGACAAATTCGCCAACAGCCATGTGACGTGCTAATGCTAAGGCAAGACCAAATGCTTTGTGTGTTTTTTTTTTTACCTAAAACTGAGTGATTTATTCATTATCTAGAATTCATCCATTGGAATATATTCTTCACATACATTCTAGCTTCATTTAAATACAAAATGGCAGTAGTAAAGAATACAAAGCGATTTATCAACCTAGAAGCCAGACACTTTGAATTTAGGGGTGATATTTTGAACAAAATGTCACATATTTACCTCATGTAAGTTCTCTCTCTTCTGTTCTGATGATGATAACTATTCATGAATAACTAAGAAGAAAGAAGTCTAAACCAGGTGCTGGTGGCTCACGCTTATAATCCTAGCTACTCTAGAGGCTGAGATCTGAGGATCATGGTTCAAAGCCAGCTGGAGCAGGAAAGTCTGTGAGATTCTTATCTTCAATTGACCACCAGAAAACTGGAAGTGGTGCTGTGGCTCAAAGCGGTAGAGTGCTAGCCTTGAGCAAAAGAGGCAGAAACTGAGAACTCATTATTCATTAGAGCACAGACACGGGACACAGAGGCTGGATTAAATCCACAGGACCCCACTTGAGTCTGCATACAGTGTGTCAACACATGATAGGAAGTAGGTAATCTGAGAAAAGCAGCATATAAACAAATCTGTCAATCAAATAGATCTTTTTCCACACTAAAAAACTAAGCTTTAACCAGGTACAGGTGGCTAATGGCTGTAATCCTAGCTACTCAGGAGGCTGAGATGGGAGGATCATGGTTTAAAGCCATCCCTGGCAGGGAAATCCATGAGACTCTTATCTCCAATTAACTCTCAGAAAACTGGAAGTGGTGCTGTAGCTCAAAGTGGTAGAATGCTAGATTTGAGTGATAGAGCTCAGGAACAGCAGCCAGGCCCTGAGTTCAAGCTCCATTACAGACACACACACACACACACACACACAAAAAAAAAAAACCCTAAGCCTTGATACATGAATTATAAACCTTCCTATTAGGTAGATGAGAACATTTTTCTGCTCTCAATTTGTTTCGTGCAAATCACTATCTCTAAAAGAGAGATGCGATTATGATTGAAGAGCATTGGAAATTATTAGAAACATGAGACTTTTACAATATGACTCCTTTTAGTTCTAAGTAATTTTACATGATTTCCAATGGTCTACTTACATGATGGCACAAAAAATGGAAAACTTACTTTTCCATAAAGAGAAAAAGATTGGGGAAATAAAGAATTCAATGACCACCTGAAGACACTTCCTGCACCCAAGATTTCAGATCTGGTCATCTAAAAGAAATTCTAGAATAAGGAAGTCGGGTGTGTGGGGGGGGGCGGGGAACCTGTGACACGAAAGGATATTCTGAATATATCACATCTCAGGCGCTGTACCGGAAGGATAAGGGCAAATCTGTCACGGCATCATGAACACATTCTTCAAATGACAAAACCATTCTCTCTGACAAGCTCTTGGGAAGAAACACAGCATGGTATTTCCTTCAGAGGCAGTCTCAGGGGCGAGGAGGGAAGAAGAGAGTTAGGAAGATGAAGCAAGACAAGGAATAAGACAGATGCATCTGGGTTATCAACTGTCATGGTAAAAAAAAACAATAATAAGCTATTGGATTGAAGGCTTCTAAGCCTGTACTTAAAAAATACATGAACATTGCTACTTGTGATCAAGAATATGATGGTGGTGGCTAATCAAATAACCTACGGGTTCTGTTTGAAAGCAATAATTAGCTGATTCCTGGCAATAGACTATCACCAGAAATTATGCTTGCTACTTGAATGGAATATGAATGTCAAATAAGAAGGCTGCATTCCCCAGTCTCAGCTTAACTGCCAAAAAGCACATAAATTAGGCAGCCAGCTGAGCTGCCATGCGCCCTAGACCAATTCTTCACATGTTGCATTTTTTATGATAGCTAGGAATTCTGACTCTTATGTCTTGGGGTCTGTTGACAAAACTGCTGTTCATGCATTATCATCAGAATCCAGTAAGAAATACTGAGATTTCCTTTGTCCTGTTTTCCATTTGGAGTCATGTTTACTGTGTTTTCATGATGGAAATGTAGAGTAGAAATCTTTCTCTTTACCAACAAGCAGACTTTTCTTACTAACAAAGATGGAATTTTTTTTCTCCTACTATGGGGACTCATAAATACCATTTTAGATTTCAAAAAGTATACAAGCAAATGTGTTTCCTTGTTCACTGATGAGAATCACTGAATGTGCATGCATGTTCTCTTTGGCTTATTCAATGTAAGAACAGCCTTTCTATGCAGAGAAAACAAACTATTGGACCAGAGACCATAAAGAATCAGAGTAAATGAAAGAAGAGAGGTGATTCAATAGTGTTGGTAACAATAGTTGTATTAAAGATATTCTTATTAAGTCCTGGGAGGCTTGGCTCTTGCTTACAGATACCAGCTGCATGGCAAATGCAATGCTAGGTGTGTTGTATACATTTATCACTGCATCTTCTAAGCAGCCCCATTGATAGCTGTCACCTTACCAATTTTCTGGATGAGCTCAGTGAGCCTCAAGCATGTTCAAGTCATAGCTGTGTGCTTGGGAGGATGCACAGCTCATCTCTCAGCAAGCCTGACTTTCACCACCAGCCATGACACCATAGGGGTCCACCGGAGATTCCCCACATTTATAGCAAAGTCAGCTATCATACCGATATCTGGGCTCAGCTATGCTGAGCAGAAATTACCTGGAATATAAGCCCAGCAGTTAATCAGCACACACATACTTCCCTGTGTTGAGGTGAGGTTATCAAGGGCATCCTGCTGTGAACTATCACTGTTCTTGTCATCCATACCTCACTCAGAGTTTGGTAGAGTTCGTTTATTTAATACACACTTCCATACACAATGTTGCGGCTCCTGCCACAGGAAGAACTTTCTGTCCCTCTTGGGCTTCCTCGGACTCTTCCATGATCAAGTGTATTGTCCGTGTCAGGTTGGCCCACTTCTCCAAAGTGCCCTTATGAGATACAACTGCATTTAAAAACTTCTCTTGTACAAAACCTACTTAAAAGTTCCACTGTGCTGCAGAGCTCCACCCCTCTCTAGAAGATTCTAGAGAAGACTCCTCTGTTTGCCATAAACCCTGTCCAGGTCCCAGGAACTCCAGGCTACCTACCATCTTGGCCAACTACATCATTCAAATGGACACTTTGGAATTCACCATCAGGCAAAGAGCACACAGTTTCTTTGACACATGTTGAGGTATCATTTTCCTCCCTTTTCTTGCATTTTGTAGTTGGGGTAAAGACTACCTTGGCGGAAGCCTACTTAACATTGTATCCTATCACTGTGATCCATACCTATAAGCCTACTTAACATTGTATCCTATCACTGTGATCCATACCTATAGTTTTTTCTCTCTGAGTCTCTCAAGAGAAGGGTCTCAATTCTCAAAGCTACCAGATTAAGGAGCAGTTTTCAATGTAAGTAGGCTGAGGGCACTTTCTTGTTTCAAATGTGCCATGAGGTTAAAGAACCCTCCTCTGAGACCATGGCCCTCAAATCTACTTATACACAGCCTCAAACTCCACTGCACCGAACATCCAAATTCATTCAAGGGCAGCTCAAAGAAACATGATAAAGGTTGATACAGACCAGACTTAAAAGAGATCTATAAAACTTTGGAAAATTTAAAATAACTATGGATTGAACAGCTAAATGTTAAATTCTGGTGTTATGTGCTTTCCCGTGAACATTTCTTATCCACTGATTAATTGATTGCCTCAATAACAGGGTTACAGAGCTCTTACTGTGTGGCACAGGCGTGTAGGCCTTCAGCCACCAGAGTCAGCACGGTTCCTGCTGGAATGAGCACCTAATCCCATAACAGTGGTGGGAATATAAAGCAATTCTAAGAATGATACTGAGTGAGCACAAAGAATACGGAGTCAATTTTTCTCATCTGTGCTTCCAAGTGAGGCCAGGAAACCATCCTGGAAAGGTGAAGATCATAGCTGACTTCTAGAACACGGGGAGAAATGGTCTGGTGTAGAAGAGTGGACAAGGATTTTCAATTAAGGACACTGTAGAAAAATACAAACAGGATGCCCAAGTTAGAGCATGCCATTTAGGACAGTGTAAATGAAGATAAAGGATGAGCTACAGTACAGAAGGATGAGACAGGAGAGGCAGACAGGGATGCATGACTGGACATATGACCTCCAGAGGCTACTGTGCCCAGGCACAGATTTTATACTTCCAAATAAGTGCCTGCAACCAAGATCATGAGTGGTGCCTCTTAGCAAAACCATGGAGCTACAGGAAAGGAAATGTATTAGGAAAACAATGACAAAGCCAGAAGACACTGAAGAAATGGCTATAGAATCAGGCTGGGAACCCAAGGGTTAACCAGACAGCATTGTTGAAGTCAGAAAGAAATGGTGAATTACAAAGATATTGGACAGATCAAATCATATATTTTGGTAACGTTAAACATAAAGTGATTGAAGAAGACAAGAAACTACTTTTCTGGCTAAGGCAACTTCTGGATAATAACCATGACCTCCAGAACAGAGGAGTGGGGAAGGAAAGGTTTGTTTGGGGCCCATGGAATCAGAGGCAGGAAGACAGCTGAACTCACTTGAGGAATGTGGGTAGGATCTAGGAGCCATGGGTATGCAGAAGCTGAATTCCTATGCTCAACTGGGACTTCCCAGCAACTTCCAGAAAAGTAAGAAAAGAAGGCAGCTGAGAGCCAAGCCCTGAGGGCTTCCAATGGTAAGTGGCATATGACCCCAACTATCGGTTAAATAACAAAAAGCAAAGGAAAAGATACACTGGGGGCAATGACACAGGGATAAAGGAAGAAAAACAATGTCAAACAAGTTGATGCAAAATCTGACACAGTCACACCCTGTGGAAAGGTTGAAGGAGGGGGATATGGTCAAAATTCTTCAGAACTGTGTGCAACAATAAAACAGTGAAGCTTGTTGAGACTGGGTTGAGAAGTGAGCAGGGCAAATGGGGGCAGTGGTAGAGGGGTGATTTGAACCAAGATACGTAGGCATGTCAAAACAACCCCCCTCTAATGAATGTGGTGAAGAATCAAACACTAGAGTTTCCTTTATACGAACACACGTGTGTATGCACATACACACACAGACATACACAAAAACTTCCATATGTTTGCTGGTCCTTATTTTCCGGTGTATATTTTCTCTAGAGTGGAAGCATGGAAGGAAGGATAAAGGGAAGGAAGGAAACAAAGCTAGTCCCATCTACTTTAATGGCAGTGGCACGGGATAATGATTGAGTGCACAGTAGACTATGGTAAAAGTGGATCCTAATGGCTCAGCCAAAGGGCTTCAGGAGCTGCCCACACTCAGCTCTGGTACTCGATGGCATGGTAACATACAGTGCCCTTCACGTGTTCTCCATTTTTAAAAGCAGAAACTTAAAACCCAGATGTATGTATATAATTGTGTGTATGCACATATATACATGTATTTATCTGTTTATATGTACATTGCACATACATGTGTGTATGTATATATGCGTGTGTACTTTTTTGTTGGGAGGTCCAGTATAGACCAATACTTCATGACAAACAGCTATGTTGCCCACCAGTCTTCAAGTTTTCTTTTCAGTCCTGACAAAGCAACTTCCTTTAAATGGGTTGTTAATTTTTCCCTAGAATCTCAAACCCTGATGCACGGGAACACATTCTCCTCCCCCAACCCCCCAAACCCCCCAGTGACAATGTGGCAGGAAACAATACCTGAGTGTTCACCTCTCTCTCCCAGACCCCATGGGGACACTACCTAGGTTGAGGGAACCAGGACAAATACATAATCGAGAAGACCAGCATCTGCCAAGAGCTTTGCCACTGTGATTAATTAAAGTTGAGCCAAGTGAGAAAGGGAGCCTCGTGCATACCCTCCACCATGAAGTGGTTTCTTTGCAAGAGAATCTTATCACAATTAAATTCCAATTTCACAGTTTGCTAATTTTTCTCAGTGCCAACACGACAGCGTTCGTCACACGGAGGCTGTGCCGAGTCCCTTATCCTGTTTCCCACGTGACTGAGCACAGAACTCCCTCGCAGGAAGCAGGCAGGACACAGACACGCAAGACCCGGGCACAACTTGATGGAGAAGAAGCCCGGAGCTTCTCATGCATTTTTTTTTTTCCTTTAGGAATACGTTCTGGACAAGTGTAGGAATAATTCAGTTGGTGTTCACCGTCACTCGTTTGAACTGTCGTGTGTGTGTTTGTGTGTGAGGGTTATCTGTGTGTTTTGTGGGAAGGATGGAGATTATTAAGGCATTGTCAGGGAATTACTTCACCATCAACCAAGAAGAAAAACCCAAACATTTATTGATTGACCTCCAGTGATACTGGGATTTGAACTCAGATCCTCATGCTTGGTAGACCATGCTAAGCAATTTGAGCCCCACATTCAGTCCACGTTTGCTTTAATTGTTTTTCAGGTAGGGTCTTTTTGTTAACAGGAACAAACTTCAAACTGTGATCCTCCTACCTCCCATGTAGCTAGGATTACAGATATACCCCACCACACCTAACTTACTGATTGAGATGAGGCCTCACTAATGTTTTCACCCCGGGCAAGCCTCAAATCATGATCCTCTAGATCGGTCTCCACAGCAGCTGGAATTACAGATGGGAACCACTGTGCCCAACAATAAACATTAAGTGCCAATTCTGAAAACAAAAACAAGCAAAAGAAAACCACCCAAGGGGACAGCCATCTAATGCTGCTTAGGGAAAGAAAACCACTTTCTTATCCTTGTAAACTATTTGCCTCTATTCCTACTTGGGAATGTTTTCAAAACAGCATGTCAGAATTTGGTAACTTCCAACACCACAAGCTGAGTTGTAAGATGGAATGTGCTGGTCCCAATACAAATTGGAGCCTATTTAGAAAGGGCCACTCAGGACAATAACCTGCATAGTATGCCTTCAAAGTTACTATTGTTATACCCAGCTTTCAAAGCTACCAGCGGAATGCGTTATTAAATGGCAACAGCAATTCTAAGCAATCCACACTCGTGGTTCTTCAAAGCTAGCGGGTAAATACAATTAGGAGAAATTTGAAGTTAAGAGAGATTGGGCAATTTGCTCAGAAGTATACAATCAGCAATGTGGGATTTGCACTCAGTTCTGCCTTACTTCAAAACCAAGATTATAGTTGCCATGCTACAGGACTCAGCATTTCAAACACTGCTTGGCACCCAACACCCAACAAATACATGTTTCCTGGAACCATCATTTGTCAGGAGCCACAAAGATTTTTCAAAATCTTCCCCAAAATGCCTCTAATGGCATTTGAATCACCCCAGCATTTTATATAGACATGATATGTGATACCATACACTAATAACTTAGTATCTTCTGACTAAATTTAAACGTTATATTTGAAATGCCATCACAATTTTTATTATGCCTTGTGAAAACAAGTATTCTTTGAGATAGGTTACATTCAGAAAATAATCATCTGATATTTGACAAAGAAACACACAGAAAAAGAGAATTAGGAGGCTTTCTGATCTTCGTCAAATCTATATTGGATATCAGTCTCCGAAACAGCCCAAAGAGGATATAGCTTTCAAGGATGAAAATTCTGTGGTTCATGGGCTGGGGATATAGCCTAGTGGCAAGAGTGCCTGCCTCGGATACACGAGGCCCTAGGTTCGATTCCCCAGCACCACATATACAGAAAATGGCCAGAAGCGGCGCTGTGGTTCAAGTGGCAGAGTGCTAGCCTTGAGCGGGAAAAAGCCAGGGACAGTGCTCAGGCCCTGAGTCCAAGGCCCAGGACTGGCCAAAAAAAAAAAAAAAAAAAAAAATTCTGTGGTTCTCTGATTTGGGGGCGTGAGTGTATCAATGAAGGAATCTTGATCATTTCTTAGGCTTGAAGCTATGTGGAATGAGTAGGAAGAGAGGTTTAAAATCAGAATTTGCTGAAAAGCCATTTGGGAAACATTGATGATCATTAGGGAAGTAAGAAATTCATCTGTAGAGCCAGCTTGAACCCAAGACCATGGGAAAGATGGAATTAAACACATAGAAATATCTTTAAATATCTGGCAATCTAATACCCAGCATTTCGTTGTTGGGCCAGTACAATTCTCTACATAGTAGGTGCTCAGTATTTGCTGTATGAATGACTGATGAATGAATGAATTCTTTACTATTTACTTTACAACAGTAAACACACAACCACCAAGTTGGGATTTAATAAATCAAATGTGCAGTAGGTTTCCTTGGAAGCCCAGTGCCAAATACACTATCAACATTTTGTGAAATAAAATTGTCTTGTTATTGACAAATTCATCTGGTTTCCTTATATCCTAGGTATTATTCTGACATGGTACACATTTTAAATGATGCCAGAAATTTGCTAGATTATTAAAGGAGAAAAATAAGCTTAGAAATATGCTCCCCAACCAAGAGGCCTCATTAAACCTGGTCTTATTTTCAATGGTAGCATCTTTTAATTCTTTTATCCTCCATTTGTCAAAAATTAATTACACTGGGGAGAGAGTGCTACACAAGATAATAGCACAGGGAATTCAGGCACCACCCCCATCAACAGGCTGGATCTAGCAGTGGTCAGGCCTGTTAGCCATCACCACTTGAGGGCTATAGAGCCCTGGGTAAGAAACAGAGTTTGTGGTAGGCTCCATTCTTGGGATGTGAATGTTGGGGGAAAAGATAAGGCATTCTTCCATTAGTAGATCAACATAGCATTTTATAGAAGGTATAGTAGACTGACTTTAAGAGATCAGACAGCTTCCCACAGATGTTGTTGTTGTTATCTTTGCCATTGTCTTCTTCATTCTTCTTCTTCTTCTTCTTCTTCTTCTTCTTCTTCTTCTTCTTCTTCTTCTTCTTCTTCATCTTCTTCTTCTTCTTCTTTTTCTACCTCCTCTTCCTCCTTCTCCTCCTTCTTCCTGTTTTTCCTGTTCTTATTCTTCCTCCTTTTCTTCCTCTTCCTCCTCATCTTCTTCTTTCTCCTCCTTTTTCTCCTCCTCCTCCTGTTCTTCCTCCTCTTCCTCCTCCTTCTTCTCCTTTGTCTTCGTCTTCATCTTTTGTTGTCAGTCATGGGGCTTGAACTCAGGGCCTGAGTGCTATCCCTGAGCATCTGTGCTCAAGGCTATAACTCTGCCACTTGATCCTCAGCACCACTTCTGGCTTTTTCTGGTAGTTTGTAAAAGATAAGGGCCTCACAGACTGTCTTGACCAGGTTGGCTTCAGATCGCCATCCTCAGATCTTCAGCCTCATGAGTAGCTAGGATTACAGATTCTCATAGCTTCTGTATTGCAACAGAAATTTACATAGTAACTAACATTCCGACACTTTAAAAACCTAGAAGTGGTAAATAATTCTGAGTCTGACATAGGGCTGGCAATGAGAAGTCAACCCTGTCAATTTGTCCTTGATTCTTCCTAATGAACTCTCACAGAAGTCTATGAGTGAGAAATGGCATTCACATGAAGAACATGACGTTGACATTGATGCCCAGATTCATCACCTTCAAACTTTCATACCAATCCTCCAGAGAAAGATAAATGAACTAACACAAATGTTAATGGGGTCTTAAAAAAATCCAGAAGGCCTGGCAATGGAGAAACAGAGAAGAGGAATGAATTTGGATTAAAGAAACAAAATAATAATTTGATTCTGGGTACTGGTTAAGAGAAGGTAATGACAGCAATAAAGACATAGCCAGGGAGAAAGGAAGAAGGTTTTGAGTATTGTTAATTGACTGGCTGCCAACGCCTGACTTATTCAGAAAGAACCTGAAAGTAAGAGAGAGGAATAAGAAGGAGAATGATGACATTGGAATAATAAATTCAGATATAGAATAATAACAGAGAGGCACTGTAGATTCTAGACCAGAGGTAAGATACAAAGAAAAGCATATTTTTGAGGACGGTTCTGGCAGGTGTGTGGAGGATGGATTGGCGAGGGAGGGGGGAATGACTGAGACTTCTGGGAAAGTTACTTCTGGTATTTCGGTAAAGGTTTTGTAAGGGATGAGGATGAGGCATAGTGTGTGTGTGTGTGTGCGCGTGTACATGTGTGTGTGAGTGGGTGTGCACTGGCAAGCACTAGTCCTTGGGCTTGAATTCAGGGCCTGGGTAATAGGCCTGAGCTCTTTTGCTCAGGGATAGTACTCTACCACTTGAGCCACAGATCCACGTGGGGTCTTTTTTGGTAACTCATGAGAGATAAGAGTCTCCAGACATTGTTTCCCTGGGCTGGCTTTGAACTGTGGCCCTCAGATCTCAGCCTTCTGAGTAGCTAGGATTACAGACATGAGCCACTGGTCCCGAATTGTGAAACTACAGATCACAAAGGTTCTAACCTGGAAGACTAGAACAAAACAAATATAATGCTGGTCTCACTTGTCCCTTAAATCTTTTTATTAGCATTAGAAAATCCTTTAGAGGAAGCCAGGTATACCATGAGCAATGTCATAGAAAACTTTTACTTGGCAATTTGAAAGAAGAACAAAGAGTTCATTTTCACAGTCCCTCTTTTACTCCCTTTTAGAATCATGTAGCATGGTCAAAGATGGACAAAATCTTTAAGAAAAATAAGTCTGTTGAAGAATCTGTAAACTTCAATTCTCTAACTGGGTCACTGAGACCAACACATACTTCATTCAAATTTATAAATCTCAGCTAAAAAGAGCCAAAGACATTACATTACTCTTTGACATAGCAAATGATAATGAAAATGACAGTGACAATGAGTTTTGCCATGTAGAGAAAACATACAGTGTGCTAGGAATCACGCATGGCTGCATTGCACATAAAATATCTTGAGTCTTCACAATGGCCCTAACGAGTTAGGCCCAGTGGAGCTGTCTAAGTAAACGGATTGTTAAGAAATCTGCATAAGTACTACAACACTTTAGCTTACAGAAGACGTAAACATAAGTTTGAATCTTAACAAGTAACATTATTATGACGTTAGCTCAGAAAGGGATAGAAAAAAGCTGTGTTTTAGACACCTGTACTATCTGGCTCCTTGGATGATGCTAGTGTCCCCAGGTATGATTAAGATACTGGAAACCTGGCATCCCTGACTGAGAGTATTTTACAGACCTTACAGGGAAACACAGATGTGAGGGGCTAGTGCACAGGGAGGTACTCTTCAAACAAACAAAAGGCTCAGCTGAAATCTGTTTTCATCAAAATTACCAGTATCTTTGAAAAAGATATTGATAGAAGATCAGAGAAACAAAAATTGGGACTTCCGGGAAGACGGCGGAGGAGCAGCAGAGCCCCAGCTGAGCTCCCTCAGACAGCACAGTTTTGTCACCCCATAGAAACTTTTACTCCTAGAAAGACAGTCAGAGTAAGTTGTAACAGTACAGGAATTCTGGCCAGGAAGGAAAAATCGACTTTGCTCTTCTGAAAACACAGATTTGAGCTCTGGGCAGCGTCCCACCGCCATGCCAGTGCCGGAGCCAGCACAGGACCCGGCACAGCGACCCGCACATGTGGCTAAAGCACACAGCATAGACCAGGGAGAAATCCTCTAGACGGCGGCTGAGCACGGATGACCTGAAATCGCAGAGAAAGCGTGAGTACCCCACGAAAGATATTCTCACTCGTGCCCACAGAGCAGCTTCTGGAAGGTAGCCCTTCCCCCACCGCCAGAGCAAAGTGCCATCTTTGCCACTGGCATAGGGTCAGACCAGATTGGAATTAAAGCAGGCCTGGGGAAAGCGAGGACAAAGGAGCCATCTTTGAAAAGGGTAAGAGGGCCCGACCAGTGAAAGCCAGCTTCGCCCAGGAGAATGCCCCCTGCCCAGGAGGGAGGTGTGTCCTGGGCCTCGGCTTAGCCAGAGGTGCCCCGCCCTGCCTGCCGGAATTTCTAAATTTAAAGCGAAAGTGGCAAGCAGCTACCGGCAGCACAGAAACACCAGACGGGGGAACAAACAGTTCCTGAGACAGTTAAACAGTCCCGTCACAGAGGAAGCCCAATTCCCAGCCTGAAACAGAGCTGCATTCCATAGCCACCTCCGTCAAGGAGGCCACCCCACCCAGGAGGGAGGAGCCTCCTCCAGGCAAGCAACTCTCAGCCAAGTAAAACAGGCCACAGGCGCCCCACCCTGCTGAGTCCACAGCCTATTCAAAGCCAGGCGTGAAAGGCCACGGTCCCACAGCAGGAAGAGGAGCCATGGTTCCCAAGACTGCTCAGGTCCCCATCTACAGAGGATGCCCAAGGCCTACCTGCAAGCTGTGCGAACCACAGAGACCCAGGATTGCACCAACAGGGGAGAAGGGTCAGAACACATCCACCCCCTGCAAACTGAAAGCAAGTTAAATCAGGAAAATAGACTGCACACCATCGCAAAAGAAACCAGACACCGAGGAAAGACCACCCAAACAAGGAGGACTCCACTTTTCTTTCTTTTCAAACATATTTTAAACTTAAAAAAAAATTTTTTTTTAATTTTTTCACTTCTGAAACGTCATTGGTTTTTTTTTTTGTTTTCGATTTTTACCTGTTTGTTTTATCAAGACTTTTTTGGTTTGTTTGTTATGGTTGTTTTTCTGGTTTTTTTCCTTTTTATTTTTTCTTTTTTAAATAATTTTTCTGTTTTGTGCATCTGTCTTCCAGTATTTTTACTTTATTTCTCTCTTTTTGTTCTCTTTCTTTAAAAATTACTTTCCTATGAATAAGACCTCCACTCTTTTCTGCTAACTCTCCACTGTCTATCATTTTAACCTTGTTCTCTCTACTGATTCTACTCTTCTCCACATTTCCACGTCACTGAAACTAAACCAAAATCACCACCCCACCCCCAATACATTTTACTCTATTCTCTTTACTACTTCTAACTTACCCTCCTGACTTACTGCCTGGACTTCCAGGATCCATTGACTCCTGGTTATTGGATAGAGAGTATTCCTGCTTAATCCCAGTGAATCAAAGGGGTTCATAGAGAAAGCCAGTCCTACAAGAACTTAATATAAGAACAAGAATTACTTATAGGGTTGTAACAGTTAATAAGTAACTACTGAATACAGGGCCCAGGATCGGTTGTTATATTGAAATTGTATTCTTTAGGAACACCAAATCTAATTTTATAGACTGGTATACAAGGTATCTGTATATAATTGTGAACTTATAAGATTTATACAACAGTGCTTGGTAAGGTCTGCTTTGGGTCTTAAGCGGTGCTCACAGGTGCTTGTAGATTGGCATTCCCAATCCAAATGGGCAGAAGAAACACAAGAAAGATGGCAAACAATGCAATCTTTTCTCCCACTCAAAACAAGCAGGAAACAGAGCAGTCAATCAAAGACATAGAAGAGAACCCCCAAAATGCTCTACAAAGTCTACTGATAAAACATGATAAATGAAAAGTTTGAATCTCTTCAGTCAATTATTCTAGAGCGTGAGGAGGCAAAGCAAAAATTAATGGAGAATTTTATGGCCTCAACAAATAGAAAGATAAATGAACTTCAAGAGTCAAATGAAAAGATAACTACCCAGGTAAAAGATTTGAGAGATAGCACACAAAACCAAATTAATGAAGTAAAGAAGTCCATGCAAGACCTAAGAAATGACATGGAAATCATCAGGAAAGACCAGTTAGAAGGAAAAGAGATTCGAAATCAAGTAGCTAGCCTACAGTCCTGACTAACTGAAGCAGAGGATCGAATCTCAGGAGCTGAAGATTCCTTAGACTCTATGGAGAAAGATAAAAAATCAATACAAATCCAGTCCAAGCAACAAAACAGATCTCTACAGGAGATTCAAGACACGATCAGGAAGCCCAATTTAAGGATAATAGGTATTGAGAAAAACTTGGAGAAAGAAGTTAATGGGATAGGCAACCTATTTAACAGAATATTAGCTGAGAACTTCCCAAATATCCAGAAGGCAAGGCCTATACAGATACAAGAAGCATTTAGAACCCCAAACTGACCAGACCAGAATAGGACATCCCACTGACACATTGTGATCAAAACAGGATCAGTAGAGTACAAGGAAAGAATCCTTAAAGCTGTTAGGGAGAAGAAAACAATCACATATAAAGGAAAAGCAATCAGAATTACCCCAGACTTCTCAGCAGAGACCATGAAAGCAAGGAGAGCCTGGAATGAAGTACACCAAACTCTAAATAAAAATAACTACCAACCAAGAATTCTGTACCCAGGCAAACTCTCATTCACAGCTGAAGGTCAAATAAAAGTCTTCCACAATAAGGAAAAACTGAAACAATATATTTCCACCAAACCAGCTTTACACAAAATCCTTAAAGATGTACTATACAGGGAAAATAATCAAGATCCCAATACAGACAGAGAAATGAACCCTAAATAGTTAACATCAGGTCAAGAAATGGGAAGACACAGCTTTTAACAAGATAGTGATAATGAAAGGAACAAACGATCACCTCTCAATCCTAACTGTCAACATTAATGGACTTAATTCTCCAATCAAACAACATAGGCTCATAAGTTGGATCAAAAATCAAGACCCATCTTTCTGCTGCCTCCAAGAGACACATATATCCAGCAAAAGTAAACATCTTCTAAAAGTGAAAGGCTGGAATCAAATCTATCAAGCAAGTGGCCCCCAAAAGCAGGCTGGAGTTGCAATCCTAGTATCAGACAAAATTGACTTCAAATTAAAAAAGGTAAGAAGAGACAAAAAAGGTTACTACATACTAGTAAAGGGATCTCTCCTACAGGAAGATATAACCATTCTAAATATCTACACACCAAATGCAGGAGCACCCAACTTCATCAAACAAACACTACTGACTCTAAAAACACTCATAGACCCAAACACATTGATAGTGGGGGACTTCAACACTCCACTATCACCTCTGGACAGATCAACGCGCCAAAAACTGAACAAAGAAATCACAGAACTAAATAATTGCATAGACCAACTAGACTTAACCGACATCTACAGAATATTCCACCCAGCAACAACGGTATACACATTGTTCTCCGCAGCACATGGAACATTATGCAAAATAGATCACATCTTAGGGCACAAAGAAAATCTGCACAAATTCAGAAGTATCAAAACCATTCCCTGCATTCTCTCAGACCACAATGGAATAAAATTAGAGCTCAACTCAAACAGCCACCACAGAAAATCCTACAAGTCATGGAGACTAAACAACACACTGCTGAACCATCAGTGGGGCATTGAAGAAATTAAAATGGAAATTCAAATGTTTATGGAATTCAACCAAGATGAGAATACAAAGTACCAGCTCCTTTGGGACATAGCAAAGGCAGTACTCAGAGGAAAATTAATATCTCTGAGTGCATACACCAACAAACTGGAGAAACAGCAACTCAATAAAGGAAGCACCTTAATTTCCTTGAAAGAGAACAACAAGCCAAACCCCAAGTCAATAGACAGAAGCAAATAATTAAAATCAAATCAGAATTAAATCAATTAGAGATGAAAAAACCATCGAAAGAATCAACAAAACAAAGAGTTGGTTCTTTGAAAAAATCAACAAGATAGACAGTCCCCTGGCAAACCTGACCAAAAAACGAAGGCAGCACACTCAAATAAACAAGATAAGAGATGAAACAGGTAACATCACCACAGAAATAACCGAAATTCAGAAAATAATAAGGGACCATTTTGGAACCCTTTATGCCAACAAATTCGAGAACTTGGAAGAAATGAAGATTTAAACCTTCTAAACAGACCCATATCTAGTATTGAAATAGAAATGGCAATAAATGATCTCCCATCCAAGAAAAGCCCAGGTCCAGACGGATTCACTGCGGAATTCTACCAGGCCTTCAAAACAGAACTCACACCAATGTTTCTCAAACTCTTCAATGAAATTGAAAGAGAACGTTCACTACCAGACTCATTGGCCTTTCTCTATGCTAACAACCCGAAGATCGAGGCTGAAATCAGGAAAGCAACTCCTTTTGCAATAGCCCCCAAAAATATAAAATGCCTAGGAATAACCTTAACCAAAGAAGTGAAAGACCTCTTTGATGAGAACTTTAAAAGCTTGAAAAACGAAATTAAGTCAGAACTAAGGAAATGGAAAAACCTCCATGCTCTTGGATTGGGAGGATTAATATAATCAAAATGGCAATATTGCCAAAGGCTGTCTACAAATTCAATGCAATACCCATTAATATCCCAACAACATTTTTTAATGAAATAGAGGAAGCAATCCAGAAATTCATATGGAACAATAAAAGACCTAAAATAGCAAAAACACTCCTAAGCAGAAAGAACAGTGCTGGAGGAATTACAATAACCAACTTCAAGCTGTATTATAAAGCTATAGTAATAAAAACAGCTTGGTATTGGCACCGGAACAGACCTGAAGACCAATGGAACAGAATTGAAGACCCAGAAATGAACCCACATAACTACGCCTACTTAATCTTTGATAAAGGAGCTAAAACAATAGTTTGGAAGAAAGATAGCCTCTTTAACAAATGGTGCTGGCAAAACTGGCTCAACACATGCCACAAACTAAAACTAGATCCTTATATATCACCCTGCACCAAAATCAATTCCAAATGGATTAAAGACCTCGAAATCAAAACAGACACCCTGAAAACACTAAAGGAAGGAGTAGGAGAAACACTTGGGCTCCTTGGCGCAGGATGGAACTTCCTGAACAAAGACCCAGAAAGGCTACAAATCAAAGAAAGGTTGGACAAATGGGACTGCATCAAACTGCAGAGCTTCTGCACGGCAAAGGACATAGCTCGCAAGATAAACAGAAAGCCCACAGACTGAAGATCTTTACCGGCCATTCAACGGACAAAGGCCTCATATCTAAAATATATGCAGAACTAAAAAAATTACCTTCCTCCAAAACAAAACTGCAAAGAACCAATAGCCCCCTCATCAAGTGGGCTAAAGACTCACAAAGAGACTTCTCTGATGAGGAAATGAGAATGTCCAAGAGACTTATGAAAAAGTGCTCTACATCACTGGCCATAAAAGAAATGCACATCAAAACAACATTGAGATTCCATTTCACCCCAGTAAGAATGTCCTATATCAAGAAAACTAACAATAACAATTGTTGGAGGGGATGTGGCCAAAAGGGAACCCTACTTCATTGTTGGTGGGAATGTAAACTGGTTCAGCCACTCTGGCAAGCAGTATGGAGATTCCTCAGAAGGAATAAATATAGAACTCCCCTATGACCCAGCAGCCCCACTTTTGGGTATCTATTCAAAAGACCACAAACAAAATCACAGTAAAGCCACCAGCACAACAATGTTCATCGCACGCAATTTGTCATAGCTAGAATCTGGAACCAACCCAGATGCCCCTCAGTAGACGAATTGATCAGGAAAATGTGGTACATATACACAATGGAATTTTATGCCTCTATCAGAAAGAATGACATTGCCCCATTTGTAAGGAAATGGAAGGACCTGGAAAAAATTATACTAAGTGAAGTGAGCCAGACCCAAAGAAACATGGACTCTATGGTCTCCCTTATTGGGAATAATTAGTACAGGTTTAGGCAGAGGATCACAAGAGCCCAATAGCTATACCCTTATGAACACATAAGATGATGCTAAGTGAAATGAACTCCATGTTATGGAAACAATTGTTATATCACAGTTGTAACTACTTTCAACGTCCCATGTGTATATGTAGCTTCTATTATTGATGATGTTCTTGTATCACCCTCCTGTGGTTGTACCTACACTATCTCTGTAATCTTATCTGAGTATATTGGAAACTGTGTATACTGGTATTAGTAGAAAATTGAAAGGGAATACAAAATCGAGGGACACAGGGTAAAAAAAGACAAACAACTATAAAAGCAATACTTGCAAAACTGTTTGGTGTAAGTGAACTGAACACCTCATGGGGGGAAAGGGAAAGGGGGAGGAGTGAGGGGGGTATGAGGGACAAGGTAACAAACAGTACAAGAAATGTATCCAATGCCTACCGTATGAAACTGTAAGCTCTCTGTACATAAGTTTGATAATAAAAATTTGAAAAAAAAGAAACAAAAATTGCCATTTTTTCAATTATTTATTTATTGTCAAAGTAATGTACAGAGGGGTTACAGTTACGTACGTTAGGCCATGGATACATTTCTTGTACTGTTTGTTACCTCCTCCCTCATTCCCCCCTTCCCCCTCCCCTTTTCCCTCTCCCCCCATAAGTTGTTCAGTTGGTTTACACCAAATGGTTTTGCAAGTATTGCTTTTGGAGTCATTTGTCTTTTTATCCTTTATCTCTTGATTTTGATATTCCCTTTCACTTCCCTAGTTCTAATACCAGTATATACAGTATCCAGGGTACTCAGATGAGATACAATGATAGCGCTGGGACAACCGCAGGAAGGGAATACAAGAGGATCATCAATAAAAGGATGTTGCCTGGTCATATACTATTCCTCTAACCCATGGTCTATTACCTACATACTTCTTATAATAGACTTTTTTGTTGAAACCTAAGTGGAAATAAAAATTTACGAAGCACTACTTTTATCTTTCAGGCTGAAGTTATTTGGATGTTGTGAACTTTTAAAAAGAGATCCGTTTGGCAACATTTACCCAGGCAAATGCAGAACTTCATGTTTTATTCTTGTCATATGTAAATGCAAGTTCTTTAATTATTTAAGTAATAAATCAGGCCATGGAGGCCTCTCCCTTCAGGCAGAGAATCTCCTGCTAAAATCCGCACTCCTCCTCCTGTCTTCCACACATAAACATGGAAAGGAACCTGGCTGTCTTCAAGGAAAGCTTCCAGAAAGTATAGGGCCTTCTCCTCCCCTTTACCATCCTCTTGCCCAATGTTTTATGTAAGCCTGGATTACTGAGCTACACTGCGATACTACTTTTATGTTACAGCAAAGCAAAGTGAGCTCTAGAGAGGTTGCTTTGCCCTCATTTGATCGCAGCAGAGGTGAGCTTCTAATCTGGTTGCAGAGGATTCTAGGGGGTTCGTGCTTTAACTATTAAGTGTGAGGCCTTTCCTAGGTACAAACTCCAGCTATCTCTGCATCTTTAGGACTTCACAAAATAACCAGACATACTAGAGGTGCTGAATGTTCATTTCATAAAGAAAAAAACATATATATATAATAAAAGGATTATATATGTATAATCCTTTTATAATAATTATATATATAATCCTTTTATTAAAAGGAATGCTTCGGCTTAAACTCATTCCACTATTGTTGCTTACCCATCTGAGACCATGAAATAGTAAATAAATAAATAAGCAAGCAAGCAATAATAACTGAGTTCTTCCCCTACACTATCTTCTGGAGGAAAATAAAAGACTATAGTTGAGAAACTACAGTCTTTAACCTTTCAAACCATGCCAAGTCCTGAAAATATTTTCCTGGTCTCTCTCTGACACTCTATCCTACCCCAACCACAACAGCTGTCTAGTGGACTTGCTTTGCTGTCACTTTTTGCCAAATGCTAGACTCGTCTCCCCCCGAATGCCAGACAGAGATGCTCAAGACTTCCAACCGTTTCCTAACTCCTATATGTAATCTTAAGTACATGTGTGCCTCTCTACAGATCTCTTTAATGCAGCCATTCCTTAATTCTTTAATTTCCTCATTGTCCAAAAACCGTATCATGCTTATAATAATGTCTCTGAATTTCGTTACATTGTCCCCTTACAAGTTTCATGGTTAATTCAGGTGTTGGCAATCAATAGCTTCCTAATTGCTTTCATATTGCCAACAAGCTAGACATGATTTTAAACTTTCCAGAGTTAAGAAAATAGCAAGTCTATTGATGACTTCTTTTTTGCAGGGCTTCTTTTTTCTTTTTAATTTTTATAGTTGTACAAAGGAGTTGGCATTTAACAGAACAGTTTATGATTATAATGTATCTTGATATCTATGGTTTCTGAAAATAACATGAAGTTAAAATGTCTATAAATCTTATTGGAACACAACCAATGTACTCATACATTGTCTTTTGGGCTGCTGTCATTTCACAACAGAAGTGAACAGTTTAAACAGTGACCATATGACACAGAAAAGATAACGTGTTAACCATTAGGCACTTCCCAGAAATGTTTGCCCACCTGTGGTGTAATGGATTCCGATAACATAAAATTAAGAAATGTAAGGGAAGAGGGTGGCACAGATCAAAATGCACTTTATTCATATATTGCTTTGCTAAATGACATCTGCCTTGTACAACAACTTACAGATTAAAGATAAAAAAAAAAACCTCAACTAGCTACATTTTCCAAGCCCTGTTTTGAAACAACACATATTGGGAAGTCAGCCTGAAAAACTTTGGCTTCAAATGATGAAAAACTCAATATAAACTGGAATTTATCAGCCAAAAGAAAAAAAAGCAATATTGGGGTATTTCGCCACTGCGATTCATTTAGTGACAGAGCCTTGCTCCAACAAGTTAACTTAGAGTGCACTGACCTGCTTCCTAATGTTTCAGGCCATTTAACTAAACTATAAATGAGAAACATTTCTTTTGAGAGAGAGAGAGAGAGAGAGAGAGAGAGAGAGAGAGAGCATGTTTGAGTGTGTATTGTTTCCCGGGCTTGAACTCAGACTCAGAGCACTGTCTCTGAGCTTTTCTTGCTCTACCACCTTAGCCACAGCTTCACTTTGGGGTTTTTGGTGATTAACTAGAGATAGGAGTCTTACTGACTTGCCATCCTGGGCTGGCTTCAAACCACAATCTTCAGATCTCAGCCTGCTGAGTAGCTAGGATTACAGGCATGAGCCACTGGTGCACAGCGTGAAATGCATCGTTTAATCAAACATTTACATTGTGTATTTCAGTGACTCATTCCCAATTTTAAAAAAAAACCTTTTCGGTTTAGAGTTTGGAGATATTTTAAATTTCTAGTTGTCACCACGATGGAGTTCCCCAAGTCTTTGGTGAAGTACTAATTTGGCACATCTGTGAATAAAGAAGAGAATGATAGCAAAGAAAAATTCCTGGTGAGAAATTTCCAATCTTATTTAGCATCGTAAGATTTCAGTATTTCCATGAAAAACCCGAAAACCTCTCTCTGTGTCTACAACTTGTCTGGGAGGTAATTTGCCATCACTAACAAAGAAAGATGATCAATGTAACAGCAGATTATTATATCTTAACGATAGCAACATGCACCAGAAACAAAATCAATATGAAATCACTCATCTAGTCAGAATGGAGACCCAGAGGCTAAAAATTATCCAGATTGGAATGCATTTGTTTTTTGTAACGACAGTCTTATTGCAAATCTATTTGTGTAGTTTGGGAATAATCAATCCTAAGGACAAGGACACATCAAGTTTTTCCAAGAATATGTAAGAATAAAATGTCACTTTGCAAAGGCATTTGATTCGGATAAAAGCGATCACTTCCCTTTCTTCATTGTCACAATTCCATTCATTTTGCCAGAACAGTGGGACTAAATATCAAGGGGAAAGGGGTGAAAGAGCAGCACTGGAGCTCACTGGACACTGATGAATATGAACTATACAACGCAAAGGTGGAGGGAGGGAATAGGAGAGAGTGAGGGAAGAGAAGACACTGTATAAAAGGAAGCATTCGCATTACCTGACTCATGTAATCCCTCTGTACAACACCTCTGTAATAATAAAGTAAGTCATAATGATTTTTTTTAAATCACCTTTTACTTTGCAATAGAAATGTCTCTGTTTTATTATACTTTCTATTCGAACTCATTCCAGCATAGATTTATCAAATCCAAAAAGCTATTGGGAGGGGAGGGAAAAAAAAGCCACTGGTTTCAGACTTGAAGCTAGACTTATGACTGAAGTAATTTTCTTTATCCGGTCCTGGGGCTTGAACTCTGGGCCTGGATGTTGTCCCTAAGCTTCTTTGGCTTAAGGCTAGCATTTTACCAGTTGAGCCACAGCACCACTTACGGCTTTTTCTGAGTTGTTTATTGGAGATAAGAGTCTCACAGACTTTCCTGCCCAGGTTAGCTTTGAACCACAGTTCTCAAATCTGAGCCTCCTGAGTAGCTAGGATTACAGGCATGAGCCACTGGCGCCCAGTTATTATTTTTAACTTGGCAAAGGAATGTTAACCTCCAAACACACCATTTAGTTCCTGCGTTTCCTATAGGAGAGTGGTAACTTTGCATCAGCAATGTAAGATTTGCAATTGTTCCTGTTTTCAAATCTCAGTTATCATCATTGTGAGAGGTTCTAAGTAGAAGGCTGAGATTAGATTTTTCAAAAAGTGACAACCTCTAAATTCACTAAAGCTTGGGAGTTGACCTAATATAAAATTTCTAGGTTAATCAGAACATGGAAATGATGTTGTTGCCTTTACTCACTAAAATAAATTTCCTGACCCTGCTCTTGAGTGACCTATGAATGAACGTCTTATACCTTGCTTTCTTTACTTGAGAGCTCAACAACCCCCCCCCCAAATGATACATTTTCTTTAATAAAAACCAAGGAATTAGTCAGATGCTGTAATCCTAGCTACTCAGGAAGTGGACGAACAGTTCAAAACCAGCCTGGGCAAGAAAGTCCCATGAGACTCTTAATCTCCAATTACCTAAAAGAAAATCACAAGTCTAGCTTTGTCTCAAAGCTGGGAAAGTACTAGGCTTGAGCAAAAAAAAGCTCAGGGACAGTGTCCAGGTCCTGAGTTCAAGTCTCAAAACCAACAAAACAAACAAACCAGAGGAATTGATGCAAACCTATTTCAAATTGTTCTTGGCTGTTAAAATTTGTGTTAGTGCAGCATTATGTGCCATTATAATACTAGATTTGGTTGCAATTGTTTCACAGAAACCAGCTCTCATTTTCATCTCTAATTCCCCCACTTCACAGAAAACAACTTTGTCTTAATTTCATGGTTTGTCCTCAATTATCAATAATTTTCTAATCAGAGTCCTCATCATTGCCTGATGATGCTAAATGAAATAAAACATTACATTTCCAGGGATATTAAACATGCCTAAAATAATGAAATACAAGCAATAATCTCCATGATTATTATACATGATTACATATAACTACATAATATTATAAAATAATATAGTATATAAATATAAAATATAAATGTAATAATAAATATATAATATAATATATGAAATGTATTATATAATTGAAAGCCAAAGGAGGATATGCATAGGGTAGATCACAAAGGTTCAATAGCTATGTGCATATGATTATAGAAAATGATATTTTATGAAATGAACTCCAAGAAAAGGAAAAAAGAGATTTGTTGTTGTTGCTATTTTGTTTGTTTTTCCTTTTGTCTTGTTTGTTACTTTGTCTTTGGGAAGGTAAAGGGGTGCACAAAAACGGTGGAACAATATATCAGTGGCACTTACTGGACACTACGTTGAAAAGCAACTATACAACTTGTGGGTGGGGTTGGGAGGGAAAACTAGAAGAGAGAAAGGGAAAGGGAAACATGATTCAAACAGAACTGTACTCATTACCTGATTCATGTAACTATAACCCTCAAATTTGAGAGGTATATCACCTCTCAAATAACAACAAAATATTTTAAAAAAGAAAAATGAAACAAAGAAAGTACAACCTGGTTATAATATAGCTGCCAATATGTGAATTTCCAGACATACCTCAAATGGATATGTTCCAAGCAATAAAATATCTGGTTTGTTGGCAAGACTTTATTACTCTGCTGAAGAGTTACAAAACTTACCTCTATAAGCTACTATTTGACAGTCTTACTTCCTAATTTATGACACTTGATATGGAGTTAAACTGCCCATAGTACCAATTTTATATTTAATTACCTCATTGTGTCAAGGAATTCATATGTATCACACAGTAAGACTTGTTTTACTTGCTATATCTTTGTGGTGGTTAATGTCAGAACTATAACTCCATTTTCATTTTGGCTCCACCAAAATCTTCAGTCACACTGGAAATATTACTTGGCTCTAACTGAAAGTCATTTCACTGCTGATAGTTTAAAGAACTAAAACACATCTGCATTCTTTCAATAAACATTAAGTTCTACAAATGTAGGGTATGGATAACTGCTTATAAGATTGCTCAGGTGCCTTCAGAAAGCCATGCGAGTAGACCATGGGTCTGTTCCAAGCACTTAGAACCATTTAGAAACCAAGACATAAATAACTCAAATAACTAAAGTTATGAATTACAAAAAATCATCACCTTGACATTATAACAACAAAATGGATACTGAACAAATAATGAGTTATTTGCAATGCCACCAAGTTGGTAACCCACCTTTAGTAACTATCTGGATAAATGGTTGACTTCAGGCTTCTAGCCCAGTGCTACCACAAGTACAACCTACAAACCTGGGCCTGTCTTTGAATAATGTGTACAATGTGCTCAATAAGATACAAGTTTAGAGTAAAGACATAGAAACATTTGCAAAAGTTGGGATAACCTAATTTTATGTCTGATGAATATATTGGGTCATACACTTTTATGGCTCATTTTATTGACACTGGAAATGAATTATGGGTATTGTATGTGCGTAACCATCCCTGAGTTCTTGAAAACAATGTCAATTGTTACACCAGCCCTTATCAAAGCAACACTGGTAAGCTTGTAAGAACTCTAGAGTTCAGTCACCAAACTACAAAATTCCAGAGGTTGGATGACATACCTTCTCATATTGAGAACTTTTTCCTACATTCAATTTTGGAAGCGTATATAACGAAAAGAAAAAATTCACATTTCCTTGCAAAATACTCAGTTCCTTTCATCATTTCATAACTTCCTAGTGACTGAATACATTTCTATTGTTCTTATTCCTTGAGTGTATTTTGTTAACTATACGGGTTTTTAATAGCTCTTTGGGGGAATAGCTCAGTCTTGGGAATGTGTATACAGATTTTAGGTGCACAGTTTGATGAATCTGGGTAGTTGGAGAACAATGGGCTAAACAAGCATTTAGTGCTTGGGTTTTGTAGAGCAGAGTTTATAAGACTTTCCTTACAATGTTCTGTGCTGTTCTGCCCATAGCAGGAAGGTCTGACCACTGCTGACCATAGCCAGAAAGATGACCATACGACAGACAGCTCCCCTCTCTTCCTGAGTATGTCAATGTCACCACCAAACATAAACTTAGCCTCTACATATGGATATCTATAATTTTTCACTGTTGTATTTGGAACATGAAATCCTCTCTATTAAATGAATGGTGCTTGAAACCCTGACAAGTTCTGTGTTCTGCTCAACTTTATAGTGAGATGTGTTTTCAAAGTGTGACATTCAGACCAAGAGAATCATTGTTACGGATGCTTCTTCCTGGGAGTGTTTTAGAAACTGAGAATTCTTGGACCTCAATGGAGCCTGCTGCATCAGAAAATCTAGAAGGAAGTCTGTCACCCCAAATTCCTCCTGGTAACTCTGATTCACAGTCAAGTGTTAGCAGCACTCAACTCAAACTCACTCCTACTTATTACAGCTTGGCCATCCTTTCTTCTTCCCTCCCTCCTGCCTATCTCTCCAGCATAGAGTAGAGGATTTAAATTGAAAAGAGGGTTTAAAATGCTTTCACTCCAAAGAAATGGCAAATTGAGAAAATATACATAGCTAGATCTGAACATCATACAATAAACACGTTATCAAAACCCATGAATATGAGCTATGCCAATTTAAAAACACCGAAGCATAAAATAATTAGGAAACCTACTATAAATAGAATGTCCCTTCCATGTTTCCCATTCCTGTCTTCTCCTCCTTTCAGTTCTTGCCTTGGGTCACATGTGTCCATTCGGACAGTAATATAGCAATATTAACACTTTAAAAAATAGGGGCTGCTGACAGCAGCAAGCTTTTGAAAGAGATATCCTCCTACTGCTGGGTCTTGCAGCATCTGATACTGCTGTATGATCCAACTTGCAGAAGACAAACCTCTGCAATTCATGCTGAAGACAGGCCTCAGTCCAGACAACACTTCTCTCCCTACAACTGTCTTAACTGTCAACACAGAGGCATTTGCTCCCATCTGCTTTATCTTCCTCCTTTCTTCCCTTCCTGTAATCATTTATTATGAACTAATTGCCAAGAAAGATTTAAAAATATATAGATGAACGAATTTGAATGACGTACTTCATATCTAGTTTTCAAGTAATCAAACTGGTTTCTGATGTTGTGTCAAGTACAATGTGTATGTGCGCATCCCTATAGCTACAGGGCAGAGCCCTCTCCTGCATAACCACATCCAATCCCCATTCTAAAGAACTCTCAATCATAGTAACATATTCAGGAAAATGTCACCAAATCTTAACCTGCATATTTACTTAGGAATTCCCTGTACCTCTTGGCATATTCATAAGCTGAATTTTTGTCTCAGCAGCCAATTAAGAATACACAGAGTGTTGGTAGGAGTAAATCAGACATAAGATGCCATTGAAACAATTTAATTTAGAAGAGGGTAATGAGTGGCAGGGGGAGAAAATTACAATTGCCCATGTCCCAGCTATCCTTTTAATAGAAAAATGAGTGAGAAGAGTCCATCTTAGCATTTACTCCAGGAACTACTACCATTTCAATAGATTTGTAACTTAATTATTTTCCTTTCTAGTAATTAACTGAGAATGTGTAATCATTCAGCCTCAGTATATTTGATGCACTAGCTGTCCTGTTCACATTTTAGTTTTATTTCCCCTCTACTATATTAAATCTTAATGTGGAGCACATGGAAATCTTGACTTGTTGAAACCAATAAATGATACTGCCCACTATGCTTATCTGAGAGAGAATTGGAGGCTATTTTATCATAACTTAATAATTATCTGATCTACTGGTAAGCAAGCAGCATGCTGAGTTATACCAGAAAGGCAGACAGACATTGCATAATTTAGGAGAGAGTAGGAGTGGGATTTTTTTTTTTTTTTTTTTTAGGAATCAAAAAACCTGCAGTGAAAATAAAACAGCAAACAGTGAGAAAAGCTGAAACACACAATAAAAATACCACAAAAGCGAATGGTAGAGCATATGTGTATTTCAGGTAGAAAACGGGGGAAAGTAAGGTTGACAGCAGATATAAAAGTCTTCTGTGAAACTCGGTAGGGTGAAAAAAAAATCACTCCCCTCCAAGTCAGGAGAATTCATGCATTGCTAAAGGCTTCAAAAGCCTCCGGTCTATGAAAAATCTCGAATTCCTACTTCTCTAGTAAGTTTGTTAGTGTTTCTGAAATGGCATCCTGGACATCAACATTCGATACCTTATCTGTGGAATTTATACAATTTCAGAATCCAGTGGCACAAAATTAATCCTTCGAATCCCTTGTCTTCAGTGGTACATTTTCACGTATTTAGTTAGTTTTGTTCCTTTGTTTGTTCAGCATTTAGGTATGTGTTCACGCAGTACTGACTTTTGAACTCAGGGCCTTGCATTTATTAGGCAGGCAGTCTGCCACTCGAGCTACGTCAGGTTCCCAGCCTCTTTTGGCTTTCATTATTTTTAAAATCGGGTCTCACACTTATGGCAGGGCTGGCCTGGCTGGGTGAGGTTCTCTTATTCACATTCCTCACGTAACAGGCACACAGCATCCTGTCTACTTATTATTGGTTGAGATGCGGTCTGGTGAACTCTCTCTCACAGAGGAGCTGCCAGTCTCTCAATCTCTAGCACCTGAGTAGCTAAGATTATGGCTACAAAACCACTATGCTTGGCCTGTCTTTTCCCATCATTCTCTCACCTTGAATATATAAATATTACCAGTTTAATATAAAACCCGGCTTGTGTATAAGAGACCTATAATTTCCATTGTTGGCTTTTGGCCATTTAGTTCTACTTGGTTCCTTTTGTAATTAGGCCATTTCATTCTGTTTCGCTTGGGCATTCAAAACACTGCTGAGTTCTAACCAGGCGCCCCTGACTCGCAGTGAGAGGAGCAGACGGAGGCATGAGGTGGGCGCATATGGATTCTGTCACTTCCACTCCATGCTGGTGATCAAAAACAGCGCAGACAACACCCAAACAGATGTGCCTGGCTGGGCTCCAGCAACACACACCTCCCTGCCACTAAAAATCACACCTGCTTGTTCATTCTCACAGGCCAGAATAGTATCCTTTATACTTACAATAATATTAATAATAGTAATAATAAGGATGGATGACATGATTAAATTTAATAAGTTGATCATTTTAATAAGGATGATGGTTTTTCAACGTTAAAAAACGCCATAGCACTAAATGGCACTAAATGAAGCTGGAGAAGGAGAAAGGGAGCAGGCAGCATAGGGGCTTGCACCACAATGCTGAGATCAACGTTATCCTCACTTGAGTGGGAACTAATGCAGGAAACACCGTGAGCCACTCGACCTGGAAACAGAAAACTCCAACAAGCTAACATTTACTATGATCCCCCATGAGGCTGACACTGTAAGAACACAACGGAAAGGTGAGACACCCTTCCCCCGCCCCCCGCCCCGCCACACAGACACCCCGTTAGTAAAGCTGGGAAGGATTTTGAGCGAACACTTGGCTTGATGAGCACAGAGTGATCCTCAGAGATGGCATGGGCTCCAGTACACTGTCCGCCTCCTCATGGAAATCAGCACTCCAAACTTACTGTATAAATTCATATTAAACAAGCTCCATTAGGCCTTAACTTCAGATTTCTATTTATTCTATACACTTAAAAGAAGAAAGGAGCTAAGCGCTGGCGGTTCACACCTGTAATCCTCGCTACTCAGGATCTGAGGGCCGTGGGCCAAAGCCAGCCTAGGCAGTGAGACTCTTATCTCCAATTAACCACCAGAAAACCAGAAGTAGTGCGATTGCTCAAAGTGGTCGATCTCCAGCCTTGAGCACAAGCACTCAGGGGACAACACGTAGGCCCTGAGTTCAAGCCCCACAAGCAACAAAAATAAAATAAAATAATTTAGTATTACTAACTATCTCAAACAGAGAGATGTTTAACAAATCCTAAGAATCTTCAGTTGGGCTCAGAGCCCAGAAAAAACAGCCACATTAAAACAAACAAATGAACAGTGTGGGAGAAAAACAAACAATAAAGAGAAGGAGCTAATAAGAGACAAGTAGAGCAAGGGGAGGCATGATCTGGTGACAGAACACAGTACCAGCTCGGGGCCCAGACTCCGTCAGGGAAACAACAAGCAGGTAGGCCTGTCATCCAGTCGAGGCAAAGGTTTGTGACGCTTCCCTCTAGAAGTAAGGACGCTCCATAGGGTCTTTGACTTCAATCACAGAATAAAAATTTCTGGACAAGTGACAATGGTAAGAAAACCTGGCAAAGCTTTATTGAATAAATAAGCAAGCAGACAAGCAGACAAAAAGAAGACAGACAAGCAGAAAGTCCTAGACATACTCTAAATAGTGAGTACTCTCAAAGGTGAGACTGAGCTGTTTGACATCTGGGGTATTTATGTGATTAAGACATGATCTGACTTAAAATTATGCAAAGATAGGTGTTTATCTCTACTCTTAATCACTTCTGCTACTTGGGCTCAGGAGCTGATACTGACCAGTACTTTAAATATATGACCATCATGTTTGGGCATCCCTTTCAGGAAAGAGTGCACTCTGCCATGTATTTTAAGACTGATGTTTATCTTCAAGATAAAGAATTCATCCTGCCACAAATGCTAATCCTTGGAGAGAAGCACTTGGTACCAAGAAGACCCATTTTTCTAAGTATCTGCTTCTCCAGAATACATGTATTTTCTTTAAAAAAAAAATAAAAGAAAGAAAGAAAGAAAAGAAACATGTCCTTTTCAATTTTCAGAGTACACTAATGTTTTGGGGCCAGCAGGCAAGGTTAGATGGAGAAAGCTTCCCTTGCTATTTTTTTTTCCTTGTGTGCTAATATTGTTGTTTATGAAGGCCTGAAAGGATTTAAACAAACAAAAAACAGGGCTTCTATATTTCTAAATATACTGTTTCTAAGTTGCTGGCTACCAGTCACCATGCCTGCTTTCCCTAGTCTATTCTGCCTTAGGTTCATTCGTTCCCAATGTCTCCCCAGACTTAAACATCCCAGGCCTCTCAGTGTCTCAATGGCAGGAGGAAGCGGCCTCCTTCCCAGGAAGATGGACTAAACATGTCAGCAGTGACACCTGAGGCAAGTTGGGAAAAAGAAGTGGGAGGTGGGTGTTCACCTTGCTGGCTTCCAGGGGAAGGCCTCGGTCACTGTCTGTTCTCTGCTCGTGCTGCAGATGCTCTGGTAGACAGTGACTCTGCACTGGGGGGAGGAGTCAAAGATGGAAACTGCAGAGCAGTGAACTTTCTCCAGCCTGTTCATACCAGAAAATGAGCCAGTCCACAACCTGCTCATCCCTCTTCCTCGAGGGTCTTTCCTGCCCTGCTAATGGCCACCAAACATTAGAACACTGAACGCATTTTCCTTGCCTGTTTGACAATGTCATCATGTCTATTTCTCTCCCATTCTGGTGTTCAGATCCACTCTGAGGTTTGAGGTTGGGACTGGGACAGACTCCAAGGCCACACCCCTGCACCTACAGGGTAAACAAGAGACCCTCGCCCCATAAAGCTCATCTATCTCTTTCATTGTCTTAGGACCTAAACTCGAATCACAAAGTCTTGGTTGGCTGGAAGTCCACAGTGGCTCTCTTTCTTTCAGAGACCTTGTGAAAACCATCTACTGTGACTGCGGTAGATGGTACATAGGTAATTCTGCTTGCTCTGGCAACAAACAAACAGTAAAATCATACCTGCAGTTTCTTGGATATGTGACATTGTTTCTAAGTTAATCACCAATAAACCTTCCCCATATTTCTATGAACAGTTCCCCCCTTTCCTTATACCGCAGACTGTTTGCAATTGCATGAGTCCTACAGAGTCAAATCTTTTCCCCTGCATTAAAATAAAAATCTAAGTCAGTTAAACAGCTAGTAAAAAGGAGGAGAGCAAGCTATAGTTGCTGACGAGTTGCCATGGAAACCACACACCAGACTGGAATCCACTTCTAGTCTCCCTTGAGTCGGTAACACATCCCCTACACTGCATTGAAACAGTAGAAAGAATAGGGAAGATCTGAATGTGGCCAGCTTTCTGTGATCTTTGTGATGTGTTTGTAATATATCCAATTATATACAAACATATGTATATGCTTGTGATGTATGTGTAATCTATGTTACATATAACATATGTGTCATGTACATTATCCGATATATAGATATAGATATAATGTACAAAATAGGCTTAAAGCTGGGCACTCATGGCTTGTGTCTGTATCCTAGCTACTCAGGTGGCTGAGATCTGAGGATCGCAGTTTGAAGCCAGATCAGGAGGCTCTTACCTCCAATAAATAAATAAATAAAGATACTCAGAAAAAGCCAGAAGTAGTGCTCTGGCTCAAGTGGTAGAGCCCTAACTTTGAGCACAAAGAGGCTCAGGTTCAGTGCCCAAGCCGTGAGTTCTAGCTCCAGGAGCAGAAAAAAATATATATGTCCATTATACATTGTATATAACATAATTTATATTATATACTATACATACTACATGTTATGTGCTACAGATGTTATATATTATCTATATGTGTAATATATTACATATAACACACATGTACATATGTACAGGTTGCTAGAGAGAACAAAAGGAATGGAAATGGAAGATGCCAAGGAGAACATATTACAATGAAGTTGGGCAGTTACAGTTCACACCATGGAAGTTACATGAGCGGTGAGGGGCAAGGGAATATCCTGAGTTAAATGTATGTGTGAAGACTGCAGAGCAGAGTGGAGAAAGCAAGTGAGACCTCAGCGGCTACGATAGACTGGGATGAGTGGTTCCATCCAGGGACATATGAAGGGGACAATGGCCTGTGTTCACTCTTTGATTGTTTACATTGCAAAGGTAGAAGATTCTTAAGGGTTGCAAGGAAGATACAGAAATCTACTCCTCCATCCTCAAGATCAGATACTGTTTTGAGTGTTGTCCTTATGCTCCAATGCCATTGTTGTACTGAACGATTCCATCAAGGGAATTTCAACCATGACCAATTTTACTGCAACTGTGATTACTATTGCATTGAGTACTAGCTTCCCTAAGAGCATCACATGTACCGTCTTATTTTCTCTCATAATCCTTCTGCCTCAGCCTCCCAAAGAGTTGCGATTACAAACATGTGCCAATACCATAACTCATTTCATTTCATCTTTATGGCAATCTTGAGGCTGTTATCCTTAGCTCCATTTTATACATGAGCAAAGTTAGAGAGGTGGTGTCACTTGCTCAAAGACTGTAGTTCCTAACTGAGGAAATGAGGCTCAAATGGGCCATGCCACCTACTTCTCTAGTGTTTAAAGGATGCCTTTGATGCCTACATTAATTTCCTAGGGCTGCTATAACCAATTGACATTAAACAGTGAGAGTTTATTTTCTTACAGTTCTGAAGCTTATGGGTCCAAACTAACATATCTGTGGAAGCTACCACTAAAGATACCAAGCTTCTGACTTCGCCTCATCAGGGCACCTGGCTACTCCTAGCAATCAGGGCCCTCCCTGACGTACAGAAGAATCACTCCTCTTGACTACCATCTTCATATGCCATCCTTTCTCATGAAGTCTCTGCATAAGCTCTCATTTTCCTAAAAGAGCAGAAGCCATTGAATGTAGCTCCTACCCTAACCCAGTATTGCCTCTGATTAACTAATTACAGCTGCCAAAACTCTTTTTCCAAATAAAGTCCCATTCTAGGGTTCTGGATAGATGTGGACTTTGAAGGAGACACTATTTAGTCCACTACCGTGCCTATGAAGTGAGCTAGTTATGTTGTGGGCTATGAATAATTATGATGCACTACTAATAATTCATCTTACTGAAGAGCGATCCCTAAAGAAATCTATTTCACCCTTGATTATTCCTTTAGTCATCGAAAAATGATAATGGCAGTAACAGAACCTTGTATGCTTCCACCTCCTTGTGAATGTGTGCTCAGATAGTCATTAGGTGAATGGGTGCAATGCTTCTCTCCCCAGGAAACAGCATCCTGGGTCAGATTTGGGGGTGGACTGTGTGTCCACTTGCACCTCAGCTTCAAAGTCTTGAGAGGACTTTCAAAGCTGAAGAGGACAAGGTGAGTGCTTACATGTGATCTGACACCAAGCAGAGATTTCCATCATTAATAAAATAAATAAATAAGCATATATGTGTTCTTCAAGAAGGAAGAAACAGAAAAGCAACAACAGATAGGACTAGTCAGTTTTAGCTTTTCCTTCTGATCAAACCCAGATACCTCCAATAAATGGGAGAGCCTGATTTCACCCCAGGGCATGGAAGGTGTAGGAAAATAACTGTGCTGCCTGGTCCTTCCAAAGGATATTTACTATCATCCCAGTGGAGAGAGAAAGAAGTGACAATCTGCTTCTGAAAAGAGACAAGGAGAGATCAGTGTCTATGACATGGTATCAGATGGAAACAAACCAGCACTTTCTCCATCACTCTCAACTGCCCTCGAATCTCTCAAAGTCAGCCTCTGGTACTAAAGATCATCCATCTTTGCCCTGAGAGTCAGGAGACTTGATGTATTGTTAAATAGGTAAGCAAAATGCTGACCCTTAGCCCTCGTCCTGATGGCCCCTCTGAGGCAGCAGGGACAGTAACGACCTCAAGTGACAAGACCTTCTAGTCCAGTGAGGACTTTTGTTGTAAAGTGCTGAGCAAGGACCTGGCACAGCAAGTTTGCAAAAGTCATCTGTCATCTCTTTTCCTCATTTTCCCAGTGATAAAATGAAGGCTAGGGCAGGACTTTGGTGTCAAGCACAAAAACACATGACAGAAACCTTTTCTGTAACCGAGGCTTGAGGAATCAAGGGATGGAGGACAAGTTCTAGCCAAAATTTTAGTGAAAGAATAATGTCATCTTTTAATTGTAAAATTCAATAAAAGCATCTGACTATAAAAGGTAAAATCCTAAACATCTCCTTATAGCCACACTTGTGTGATTTTTTTTTTTGGTAGAGTTAAACCAGTAATGGTGCCAGAATGAGTGAATTTGCAAAAAAGTATTCCCAGGTTAATATTTTCTCTAAGCCTTCGATTCACTGCTCGTATTGCAGATCAATCAGATTCTCATGGAGAGATGTTTCATTTTATGTGAGAAGCTGTGAGTTGCCACATGTTTTCATTGGATAGTTAGCAGCAGTATTAAAAGGAAGGATGAGGAGAACTGACGCTGTTCTTTATTCCATCTTCTGTGCAATGTCTCTACTGACAGTCTTGGAACAGAACTATCCAAAAGTTTGGTGCAACATAACCATTTATGTGTAAGTCTAGAGTGCTGGGCAGCTTGTGGGGCTTCTGTATTTCAGATATATTTGTAAGCACTATCAAGTACTACCTTGACTTGACCATGGAGGAGGAGGTGCTAGAAAAAGCTCCAAGCCTGCCTACATTGGCCTAGCTGAAGCTTTATCCACTTGCTGCTCATTTGACCTTTGACCTGATGATGTCTAAGAGCTCTGGGTCAGTAAACAATCACCAGTTTATACTACTTTCCTAGGCAAGTACTGGGTAGATTGTAAATCAAATAGAGAACCTCACCCTCATGGAAGCTTCCAGCTAGTCAGAAGGATCACGCGGCTAGTCAGACGGATTATGTAAAATAATTCTATCTTCTTCTTCGTTTGATCTTGTGTTTCAGTGTATTTCAGACAACATCTCACGATTTGTAGCTCTAGCTGGTTTCAAACTCACTATGTAGCCCAGGCTCGTCTCAAATTCAAAGTCCTCCTGCCTCATCCTGCCTCAGCCTCCTACATAATCCCTCATCCTAGGATTATAGGTTTGGCCTACCATGAGTTCTGTTTCCATTGATCAAATCTCTTTTGTTGTTGTTTTGTTTGGATCGGGGTTTGAGTTTGGGGCCTTGCACTTGCTAGACAGGTACTCTGCCACTTGAGCCATGCCCCTAGTTCTTTCATGTATTTTTGGGTTTAGTTAATTTTTGAATAAGGATTCACATTTTTTCCAAGGTCTGACCTTGGACTGTGACCTTCCTACCCTCACATAGCTATAATTACAGATGTATTCCACCATGTGTGGCATGTTGATAGCTTTTTGTCTGGGCTGGCCTGGAACTATGATCCTCTGGCTGTCTACTTCCAGAGTAGTTGTGATTATAGATCTGAGCCATCTTGGCTGGCCTTCCTTCCTTATCTCTTAATGAGATAGAGAATCCTCAAAACAGTTTGATAGGAAAGACTAATGACCATGCAATAAACAGGCAAAGCAGAGAAAGTAGATTTGTTCTCTGATATTCACATCTTCACAGGAGGCCTAAATAATCTCTAAATAAGGAGGCTATTTCAGCCAATGTAATTGACATGCTTTTTGGAAACTATGTTACCCAAAACAAAAAGAGACACACTCATTTATTTGCTTAAGAAATTATTGAACAACTACCATATGCTCAGATGTGGAGGTAGTGATAAAAATAATACGCAAGATCCCCTCCGTCTTAGATTCTTAACTAGGGAGAAAGATATCAAACGTTAAGTTCCTATGCTTAGAAAGTTGGTACCACTCACACAAAGACACAGAAGTAGGAACAAACAGAACTTTCATTATTTATAAAGGCAGTGGCCACATCAGAGAACTGCACAGCTTAGGAACGCATAGAAGACACTGTTAGAGGATTATTTACAGAATACTGTGTGACATTGCCTTCCAATTTCATGTCATAACACCATGATTGAAGGCTTCAATGTCAGAGTCAAATTTAGATCTCCCACTTGGAACTTATGGTAATCAGAATCCTTCCTCCTTCAGACTCCCTGAGACACACTGCATTCCTACAGTTAAGTGCAATATGAGCTAAAGCAGACTCCTCTTTGTTTCTCTCTGATTCTTTTTTTTCTGTGAAGTTCCCAACCTTTTCCCCAGGTCATTCGTCCTATGGTAAGTATGATGTATGATATTTCATGCAAAATGGCTTTATGCTATTTTGACAGGTTTAAGAGGAATGTCAGCTAACATCGGAAGGGAAGGGAATCTGTGTGTTAAAATCCATCCCAGCCTAACTTTTCCCATCAGCTAGACTTTCTCCTGGCTATGCGAACCAAATGAGCACACAGAAAATGAGCCAGGGTCTGTTACAGTGCTAAATTTTATTTCAAGAGGAATTCATTTTTCTGTGTGGGATGAGGTAATAAATAAATCCACTTTTCTAAAGGCAAGCAGGTTTAATTCCAGCACCTACTAATGATGTGGAAATACTTCAGAGTTTTAAATTATAAAAACAAGATATGCTCACTGGGAAAATTAAGTGATTCTGCAACAAAAAAGAGAAGTCCTTTTATTACCCTCCCCAAAGGAATTGCATACCTCTCTCCTGAACTATGCTGTGTATAAATATACCTCATTACAATTTCATACAAACATATACGTACAGAATACTTCCTTTTAAATAAACTGGGTTGTAGCTGGGCACTGGTGCCTCATACCTATAACCCTAGTACTCAGGAGGCTAAGATCTGAGGGTCACAGTTCAAAGCCAGCCTAGGCAGACACATCTGTGAGAGTCTTATATCTCTCCAAACAGCCAAAAGCTGGAAGATGAGGTATAGTTCAAGTGGTAGAGCACCAGCCTTGAGCAAACAATGCTAAGAGAAAGCTTGAAGCCCTAAGTTCAAGCCCCTGTACTGACACAGAAACAAAACAAACTAGCTTGCATCAGTCTTGAATTCTGTGCTTCATTTTGTTGCTCAACAACATACAGCCCCAAATCTCCAAACAGTTAATAATGTCTACTGTTCCATACCTACTCCCTTTACCATTCTTTAAGATACATACATGTCCGCACATATGGATTTATGTATATTTTAAGGAACCTGTATTTCTTGTAAAATTCCCAAACATAATTGAAAGCTGTAAAGTAAAATGTAAAGTCTCTTAAAGCCCAAATTCCCATTTCCATCCCTACAGCTAAGCGCTCCAAAGAGAAAGCGATCTGTTCTGTCATCGTTGGCATGGCCTTCCATATTCTCATTCACGAGATTCCTCATTCTTTTCTATTTCTGTACCATACTGTTTTCATTACACTAGGGGGGAAATGAGCTTTTAGAACAGGGTAAGCAAGGGTGCCCCTCTTCTCCTAATTCTCTTTCAAAGCTTTTTGGGTTTTTTTTTAATAGCATTTGAAATTCATCCTTCCATATGGGAGTTTTAAAACATCTTGTCAAGTTCTCCAACACCACTGAAAAAAAGAGAACTCAGAACGTAATTGCTTTGAGTTTGTACAGTAGTCTAGAAAGAAGTCTAGATTTCAATAATACTGAACCTATAAAGAGGTGGCCTATTTTTTCAATTAATTCAATACTATATTCTTTAAGAATACATAATGACTTCTATCGCTATTATGAAAGCAAGAACTTTACCACTGCATTTAATAACTTTATTCAAGTAGAATGTACACACAGCACTTTGTATCTACTTGAAGTATGCAAGTTGCTAAGCTTTGAAATACATACATATATATGAAACACATACATATACAAATAGCAAACTATCACCACCATGAATAATAACAAACATATAAACATTCCCCCCAAATAGTGAGTCTCCTTGCAATCACACAATTTCTTTCTCTAGCCTTTGATTCTCTTTCTGTGGATCAGACGTGTTGATTACTTAGCTAGAATCTGGAACCAACCCAGATGCCCCTCAGTAGACGAATGGATCAGGAAAATGTGGTAGATATACACAATGGAATTTTATGCCTCTATCAGAAAGAATGACATTGCCCCATTTGTAAGAAAATGGAAGGACTTGGAAAAAGTCATACTAAGTGAAGTGAGCCAGACCCAAAGAAACATGGGCTCTATGGTCTCCCTTATAGGGAATAATTAGCACAGGTTTAGGCAAGTCACAGCAGAGGATCACAGGAGCCCAATAGCTATAACCTTACGAACACATAAGATGATGCTAAGTGAAATGAACTCCATGTTATGGAAACGATTGTTTTATCACAGTTGTAACTACTTTCAACGTGCCATGTGTAACAGTAGCTTCTATTATTGATGATCTTCTTGTATCACCTTCCTGTGGTTGTACCTACACTATCTCTGTATCTTATCTGAGTATATTGGAAACCATGTATACTGGTATTAGAACTAGGAAATTGAAAGGGAATACCAAAATCGAGAGACACAGGGTAAAAAAAGACAAACAACTACAAAAGCAATACTTGCAAAATTGTTTGGTGTAAATGAACTGAACGACTCATGGAGGGAGAGGGAAAGGGGGAGGGGGAAGTGGGGAATGAGGGACAAGGTAACAAACAGTACAAGAATTGTATCCAATGCCTAATGTATGAAACTTTAACCTCTCTGTAATTCAGTTTGATAATAAAAACTTTTAAAAAAGTGTTGATTACTATAGTGATTTACATTATATATATAATGATATAATACATATATATATATTTCATAGCAAGCCTTAGAGTCAGGAAGTGTCAGCCTCCCACTTCTGTTCTTTCCCTTCAATTTTATTTTGGCGACACTAAGTCATTATGCTCTTCACATAAATTTTAAAATCAGGTTGTTAATATTTACAAAATAACTTGCAAGGATTATGATTGGAATTATGGTGAGTCTACATATAAAGCTTAGAAGACCTGGCCTCTCACTAATATCTAGTCTTCCTATCCACAAACATATGTATCCATATGTATATCTATTTATATTCTGTCCTTATATGGGTAGTTTTCTTTCTATACTGAATCTTTAATTAATACAATGGTTCCTTGTATTCATATGCTTCTTTTCCACAGATTCAAACAAGCAGAGATCAACCCCAGCTTCTTAATTTCATCTTAAAAAGCACATATAGACCTTTCTCCCAATCATTATTCCCTTCTCACCACAGTAAAACGACCAGGATTGAGGGCTATCTCAAGACATGTCTGTTATGTAGATGCAAAGCTTCAAGGTGGCGAGTGGGTATGTGGAAGGCTTGCTCTGATGAAGGACCTTACTCCAATTGCTCCATTGTCCATGAACCCACAAAGAAGTTAAAGGCTGGCTCTGAGCTAAGTTATTGTCTCCTGGGCCAATGCTACATGTCTACACCAGAAAATTCCATAACGTAGGGACCGGGGGCAGTGTTCCCAGAGCTCCCGAGCCACTTAGGCAACAGAACTCTTCCAAGATGGCTGAGTGGCTTCTTAATATATGATAGGGAATGTTTTTAATGGAAAAGGCATAACATTGCCTATCAGAGTAGAATAGTGTTTCTATAAGATTCTACTCACTTCTGTCTAAAGATGATGGCATAACACTCTGTGAGAAGTTCTCCAATGTGCCACATCAGCCCTGTCTTTATTATTTCTTGAGTATATTAACTTGGTTGCTGAAAACTGAGCCAAGATGGTCTTGGGTCTCTAGAGCAATCTGACTAGTCAAATTGTCCATGACTATTTTCCAAAACAACAGGTCAAGATCCACTAGAAGGCAGTGAAATGGAGGCCATGGGGGAAAAGGCAGAGAAAGAGAGAGAGAGAGAGAGTTGAATAATTGCTTTGTAAATTACCTCAACAGTGTAATCTCATCATGAGATTCAATTAAAAGCCTGGAAAGTTCATTTTCTGAGATATCTTGACTCTGATTTTCTAGGCAGACACAAGTGGCCATTACAACAAATTAGATCCCTATATACTTATTCAAGCAAAATTTTGCTCTTCCAATCAATGGGATGATGAGTAATCCATAAGTTGGCCAAACCAGATCGCATGCATCTAGATAAAAGGATAAAGAAAACATTTGACACACCAGAATGAAAGAACTATGAGACATACTGCCTTTTTGTGCCATTTGATATAAATTGAAATCAAAAGACAAACATGCATCTTATAGAATCTAAGTCACGGGTTTGGAGAAGATAACATAGGCTAAGATTTTTTCTAGCAGAGTTTAGAATTGTTATTTTAGAGCTTAGAAGAAATAACAGTGATCATCTAGGCCACCTCTGGCTTCCTGTTGAGGAAGCTGGATGACCATTCAGCTCATGAAGGAACAGGGCAGTAAGGAAAAGCATCTCCTGAGAGGTTCCAAATTTGTTTTTCTTTCCACTCTGCTTTCTTAGCCTAGCTTCTAGCTAGCTGATACAAAAAGCCCTTGTAAGGAGAAGCCAGGTACCTAGGAACAAACAAGAAGAGAAAAGGGACATGTAGAACAGGTAAATCAAATCTCAAGTGAACATTTAAATGAGTTTCCTTTAGGGCTGCCTCAGGTGATACATATATCCTTTAGTTCCTGAGTCTAGGGAAGGCATAGGTGAGACCTGAGAGACTACAGTGTGACTCAGTCCTAGAAAATCAAGGTCCAGACAGGAAAATAATTTACTTAATTATCACATAGCAACTTGGATGAAGAAAGGGGACTTGAATTCCAGTGACCTTATTCTCAGCCTAGGGTGTTTCCATAATATCATAACTTTCTTTTCTCTCATAAAGATGATTTCAAACAAACAAACAAACAACAACAATAACAAATACCTCAACCCTTCAATGGAGAAATCAGAGACCTAGAAATGGTGATAGAAGTTGTTGCAAACCATGGGAAGGTTCTCTGTGTTTTATAAACCCCTGCTTCACAGGACCTAAGTGTTCTCAGGGGAAGAAATCTCTGTCTAATTCTTAAGCTTCGTTTATTTCCCAACTAATCCCCATCTCCTAATGTGATCTCAGAACAACTGGATCACTTGGCCCTTTTGTGCAAAAATCAGTTTATGAAGTTCAGACAATTTTCTCTGTGAATAACATTTGATTGATGTAGTTGGCTGCTGGCCTCTTATTAGGAAGGATAGAGATTACCAAGGTTGAACAGGTATAGAAGAGGTTTTAATTTTTGGTTCTTATTCCTTGAAGACACAAGTAATCCATACTGGTTTGAGATGTTAGTGCAGAATAGTAAGAGAAAGGAAGAACATAAAAGAACCAGTTAGCTAGGCTTCTCGGCTTCTCTTGAATGTATAACGTCATTCGCTGTGGCATGTCTCAGGCTTTGATGAATGAGCTCCACCCACAGTGGAGATCAATGAAACTTTTCTGCTCTAATGGGTTTTGTGGAGCCCACCAAACAGAAGCCCCCAAATGGCCAAACAAATGGAGATACTATTGATGAAAATGCCCCAAAGCCCCCCTCCTAATCAATAAGTCCAATCATATGCATAGATATGTGCTTCCAGAAAACCATGAGAAATACTGTTACAGCAGGAGTTCTACTCAAAGTTTTAGAATTACAAGAGTTGAAATCACATCTCATGCCTGAAATGCTTTCTAAGAACACAGTTTTGAAGCAACACCTGGGAAATCAATTCATTCAGCAACTTCAATTCTAGAATGTCAGAATGGGTGCCCTCCTTCACTTTGGTGAAAAATATTTTTGATAGATCCATATGCTCATGATACAAATACATGAAATAGAAAAAAGAAAGTCCAGTGAAACATTTGTTCTTTTTTTCTCCTTTGATTCATAGCGACTCAATGTTTCTCCCCAGGAGAACCCCCATTATCTTGTTCATGAGTCCCACTCTGGAAGTATTCCACACATGTGTAAACATACACAGACCTATACACACATACATTGTGAAATTCTGAGACCCTAGCCTCAGGCTCATCATTCAGCACAGAGATAATGTGCGTAACATATCTAGTCCAGGGGGATAGCCGTACTATAGTACTGTGTTCTGAGCACTGTGAAGGACTATTTATGACATACTAGTACCCAAATTCAAGGGGAGTAGCTGAGAGGAAGGTGTCACCCACTAAGGAGGGAGCACACGTGCCATGCCTCTCTGCTAATGCTGTAGGCTGCTCCTGCTAACATCTGCTTCTTCTCCTGCTGCGACCATAGCATCTACAGTTCTCTTCCCCAGCAATCAAGTTCTACCTCTTTCTGTACCAAGCCTTCCCATGGGGGAAGGAATGCACGGGACTAAACAAACTTGAGGACAATCGGCAAGGCGTTTGAATTGGAGAAAGTAGTAAAATAGTTCAGGTGGATCCTGGAAGGCCAGTGGGAAATTTTTCTCAAGGTAAACTTTAAATAAAAAGACATATCATTTTGACTTAATTGAGCAAAGAAAAATTCTCCAAGGAATGAAAACTAAGGACATAATCTTGCTGGACACATAATCTTTCTGGCTCATGCTTGTAATCCTAGCTACTCAGGAGTCTGAGATCTAAGGTTCTTGGTTCACAGTCAGTCCGAGTGTAAAGATCTATGGGCCTTTTATCTCCATCACCTCCATTTAATCAGCGAACTGCCATAAGTGAAGGTATGGTTCAAGTGGTAAAGTGTCAGTCTTGAGTGAAAACACTAAGGGGAAGCACTCTGGCTCTTATTGCATCTTAGAGTTGGAAGGTCTCTGTAAGACAGCATTCCTTTTCATAATTCTTGCCTCTCTTCATGTTGCTGTCCTCCAACACTTGAGTTTTCAATATCTCCCACTATGACTAGAATATATTTCTAGATTTTACCACCTCTGTGATTCCCATCTTATCAGCAATGCCATACTTTAGTGAAAAGAACATATAGGCAAAGGGGACAGTAATAGCCTTTAACTGGAGCCAGAATAGATACTGAATGTTTCTATCTGCCTATCTGCTTTCTTCCATCACCATGAGAGGGAGAACTTGCCTTTGGTATGGGTCCAGAAAGGATGAAAGTCACTATGGAGCACCAGAACTGGATTTTAGGTAGAAGATGTGCCACAGCTGGAGACACAGCTGAGTCTTGGCTACTCAGCAGATCCATGATTGAGAGTGTATGACCAGTGAATCTGATGTGGTTTACTGTAGAGCATGTGCGTAAGTGTAGCTGACATATACATCCTCATTGAGCACGAAGGAGCTTTGCTTCAGCTTACTACAGCTGTAGCCACACAACTAGATGTTTATACTTTATTGTGTTATGCTGAATGTGAGTCAACAGTTTATTTTCAGATAAGAATCTCCCTTGGAAGGGAGAGGACAAGTGTCTAATAATACATGGCTTAGTAGCAGGAAATATAGAATAGGAATTTATTTTCTTCAAAGTTACTGTACAATGATGTGAAACTGGTGTTTCCCAGCTTTATCACTATTGACATTTTAGGACCATCTCTTAATTTCTAGTCACTAGGTGCTCAGTAGGATCCTCTCCCCAGCTGTAAAAACTACAAATATCTTCAGACATTTCCATAGTTCATAGTTGAGACCAATCAGTGATCTAACCATTTAATAGGATTCCGAGTGGCTGAAACCCAAGGCTAACTAAAATCCAACTTACATAGATTTTTGTCACAAGTATTCAAGACACTAAACGCCACAATTGTCAATCAAGTGAAGACTTCATGGAATCCGAATCATCTGCTTTCATCAACCACAGAGTAGACTTATGGCAAGGAAGTTCTCTGCCTCTTTTTTTGGTCCATTGTGGGGCTTGAACTCAGGGCCTGTGTACTGTCCCTGAGCTTTTTACTTAAGGCCAGCACTCTGTCACATTGAGCCATGGCACCACTTCTCATTTTCTAGTGGTTAATTGGAGATAAGAGTCTCACAACCTTTCCTACCTGGGTTAGCTTTTAACTGTGATCTTCTGATCTCAGTCTCCTGAATCACTAGGATTACAGGAGTGAGCCACCAGTACCCAGCTGATGAAGGCTTTGAAGAAATAAGAGTGTTAGATACCCATCCTCCCAGGTCTACTTTGTTCTGCTGGCCTTCTGGTCCTTTTACCCTCCTGATACTCACAGAACAGAAAATGCTCTGCAGGACTAATCCAGTGAGAAAAATTCATTTTCTTTCAGTCGGATTTTCCTGAGGGTTCTCCAAGGTTCAATGCATTTTCTTTGAATCAGATCTTCCTGATTGTTGACCAAGGTTGAACATCTCTTGGTGTGCTCAGCAGTAAGTATCTGACAGCACTGCTCACGGAGACATTCCCCTTCTGGTTAGCCTTGATAAATTTGATAATCCTGCTTGATGATCTGAATGGCCATTGGACTCCCTGGAAAAGCTTCTATAGTACCCTGACACCCAGTCTCAATCAGATCTGACTCTCTAATCAGAAAGCTGGATATTACAAGTTCTTTTTAGGAAAATACTTTGAGGCAATTTCACTGTGAAGTTAGGGTTAGGAACTACTGTTTAAAGATGTGTTAGGTGATGCCACGTTTGGGCTCGGAACAGCCCAGCACATCAAGAACAGCATTCAAAGTCTTTACCATGGACCATAAGGGCCTCTGATGTTCTAGGCCCTGGTGAGGTGATCTGATACTTCAAAGACCCTTGCTTCTGGTCCTTTATCCTCTCTTCCCTGGATATTCTTCCCTAGATGCTGACACAATCATCATCCTGACCTCACCTCCTGCCCCTCCCCCCCAGATGCCTTCCTGCCCCTCCTTTTAGAAGCAAGCACTATGTTACACTCCACCCCTTGAGCTTGCTGTGTGTTCTTTAGAGCACTTACTAAAATCTAATTTAAACATATCAGTATGTTTGCTCATTATCTCCCTTCTCTGGAAAGCTATAATGGGATACATTTGGGTTTTACCTTCCCATCACCTGTGCCCAGAAGCTAGCGGGCACTATATATATATATATATATATATATATTTTTTAAAGAGCTTCACAAATAAGACCCATAAAAGTGTTGGTGTTTATTCTATTTCAGGGTCTCAAATTAGGTTCTTCCTAACACCGTTACCTCATTCTGCCCCTCAGGGTAATTCTCATTATCTTTATTGAAAGAATTTGGATAAGAAATATTACGAAAAACATTCAAGGTCAAATATGTAAACTCTTGCCAGGCACAGCAGCTCTTGCCTATAATCCTGGCTACTCATGAGGTAGAAATCAGGAGGATGTCAGTTCAAAGCCAGTATGGGCATAAAGCTCATGAGACTCCATGTCAGTCAACAAACTGGGCATGGTGGGTTATGTCTGTAATCACGGCTAAGTGAGAGGCTGTAGTTAGAATTGTGGAGGCTGAGGTAAGCCCAAGCAAAAATACAAGAACCTATCTGAGATATAACTGAAGGAAAAAGTGCTGGGGGCCTAGCTCAAGTTGTACAGTAAATGCCTTAAAACAAAACATACATTTAAGACTGTGATTGAAACCCAGTGATTTTTCACTCCATAGCTTGTTTCTTCATAGTCATCCACGCTGGGTTATTCTGGGTTATCCTTTCACTCAGATCCTTTGCTCAGATAGACTATAGTGGGAGAAATTGACGTGTTTGGCAGCTTGGGTTTGCGTGACCACCAGCTTCTCCATGACTGGGAGTGTAGAAATGTTGACCATCTTTGGCCCCTTTCTTACTTGTGGAGGGATGGGTTGACAATATGATTCTTTAAAAGCTATTGGGCTTGGAAAGTCTAATAGACACAAGGCTGCCCTGGCTCTCTATGGCCACAAGTGAAGCACATGGAGGGAGAATGACAAGGACACGAAAGCAGGGGTTCTCAGCCTTGTCCCTATGCCTTGGAGCCATTGCTAATCTCTACTGCTGCATCCCGGTAGCATCCTCAGCCTAGACAGGCGTAGGACCCCTTAATGGCCAGAGAAGGTCTTATCTGGAACAAAACTCTCCACTGCTAAGATCAAGGGGCAATGTCAACACTTTTCCTTAACATTTATTGTTATTGAAAGGGTAATGTGCAGAGGGGTCAGGTGTTGATTGCATTTCTTTGTGAGCAGTGTCACCTCTTCCCTTGTTTTCTCCCAGTTTTTCCCTCTTGACCTCCCTCCCCCACAGGTTGTAAAGCTCATTTTCAACATAGCACTGTTGAATTACTTCACCCTCTGTCCCATCACTTCTGTGCTTCCCCTTACCCTCCTCAAAACAGATAAATTTATATATAAGACAAAAAGTACAGAAATCAAAAACAGAGACAAAAGAGAAAAAAACACAAAAAGTAAAATAAACAACCCTGTGTTTACACTTCTTGAGGTTCTTTTTTTTTTTTTCTTTTTTTTTTTGCCAGTCCTGGGGCTTGGACTCAGGGCCTCAGCACTGTCCCTGGCTTCTTTTTGCTCAAGGCTAGCACTCTGCCGCTTGAGCCACGGTGCCACTTCTGGCCATTTTCTGTCTATGTGGTGTTGGGGAATTGAACCCAGGGCCTCATGTATATGAGACAAGCACTCTTGCCACTAGGCCATATCCTCAGCCCCCTTGAGGTTCATTTTGATAAACATCATTTTATATGCTACCAGCACAACCATGTTCATTGCAGCATTGCTTACCATAGCCAACATATAGAACTCAACCTAGAAGATACGCAATGGAATTCTATGCTTCCATCAGAAAGAATGGCATTATCCCATACATGGGGAAATGGAAAGACTTGGAAAAAATTATATTAAGCACATTAAGGCAGACACAAAGAAACATAGGTTGCATGGTTTCCCTTATTTGCAGACACAAAGAAACATAGGTTGCATGGTTTCCCTTATTTGTTTTTGTCATTAGACTGTGTCTATAAATCCATAAGTAAACACAATGGGCAGTAAAAAGACAAAAGTTACACTTGGCTGTGATAAACTGAACAGGACTCTAAAGGTTCACACAGTGAGGCCAAGGAGGATATTCTAGGAGAGGACCATAGCACCTTTGACTGGATAATATTTCACTCCAGGTTTCCCTATTTCTAGCAAATTTAGCTTCCTGAAAGATGAGCAGAATTCTATGAGAAAAGCTTAGTCTCCATCACTGGGGGGGGCATAAATTTATCTTTGGGGGAACACATTGAAGAGCTTTCTTCTTTGAGCTGGACTTGAAAATTCTGAGTTTCCTACTGATTCTATGCTTACCCCCCCCCAAAAAAAACCTTTCATTAAATGCAATTTCTGTTAAATGGTGACTCTCTGCCCTTCCTTGTCCTAATATCTGGTCCGTGGGTCTCAGAAAAAGGGATAAAGAGTCCCGGATTCCTGTGGTCCATCCCCATACTGTCCTCATCTTTTCATTGTCCACCCTGTGACCCTGCCTCCAGTGGGGAAGAGCAGCCAATCACCACTCAGATGATTCAGATGGTCCATGAAGAGCAGACAGACCATGCAAACCCCAGCCATGGGGTTTCATAATCCCTTCTGAATATGCAGTTGGAGTCCCTCATGGAAATTAAATCAGGGGTAGGATGAGATTCCAAGTTATTTATAAGTGAGAACTTCATCTTCAAAGGGCTCTTTGGAGGAAACTTGTCACTAAGGTTTGAAGTGAATGTTCCATTTCAGGACTTAATTCTCTTAGCTGTTATCCCTGCTGTTCGATTTCCAGAAATAACCCAAAATGTCTACCAAGTGAAGTCAGTGGCTCCAATGATAAGACAGAAAGCTGAATTATGAAATAACAGATGAGACTTTCCTATTAAGTCTAAGACAAACTGTACAAACCTTAAAAGATTTTCTTTTGAGTCTGCATGATCAAGTGCACCTCTCATTTCTTTATAACTCATGGCCCTTACTTTAATGTCACTGTCTACTGTTCTTCTTTGGCCTAGGGTTTATAACCTCTTCAAACCTCAAAACTGCTGGAATTTAAATGATGATAGCTTTCTGTTCTCTAGAAATGCTGCTAGAAGTGAACTATAGCTTCAAAGGAACTATTTCCCAAAGGCAAAATTGCTGCTGACACTATTAAAGACATACTATGTAGGTTGGCTCAGCTGAGTTAAACAAATATAAAGGGGAAAATGTTTACCCATCTCCAGAGGGTCAGAAATAGAGAATGCACCTGTGTTTAACTTCAAGCAGTCTTGAATGTCGTTGAAGCCGAACATTAAAAGTCACATTCATGGGTTTGAAAGAGATGGGAAAGAATGATGATGGAAAGCAGCGACATGGATCAAGATATCTCATCATCAACTGCCTGGTAAATTGAAACCCCTTGTACAACTAAAGATAATTTAAATATGTATGTATATATTACATAATATCACACACACACATACACACACACACACACACACACACACACACACACACACCTCAGTTCCCCAACCTCTCTTTCCTGTTACTTCCTACAATCTTGACAAAACAAAATTAAAATGCTTCAATACATGTCACTGTTATTTCCTTTCTGAACCATTAAGGAAGTATTTTGACTTGCTCTTCTGTGGATGTTTAGTTTTCCTTTGCTCCTGCAACAAGGTTACTACAAACCAATGGCTTAAGACAACACAAATTTATAATCTTCTAGTTCTGTAGGGCACAAATGAGTATGGATTTCATTAGGCTAAAGCCAGGCTGCAGGTGAGAGAGTTTTGTTTTAAAAACTCTAGGGAAGAATCTATTTGCTCACTCATTGACACCACAGGCAGAAATCAGCTCCTTTCCATGTAGGACTGAGCCTGTCTCCTCCTCCATCAACTGAGGGTCATTCCTGCTTCCAGAGGTCACTCCCATGTCTCAGCTCATGACATCTCTTCAAATGCAAAACCAGTGGTGGCTGTCCAATCTGTTATAACCTGTGTTGTGACAGCAAGACAAAAGACAAATGAACAAAGGAGAAGGGGCCCTCTGAAGAAAGACGGTGTATGTGTGCGGGCAAGTGCCACATGTCACGTGCCATGTGCACACAAGTACCCGGGGCTTGAACTCAGGGCCTGGGTGCCATCCCTTAGCTTTGTTGCTAAGGGCAGTGCTCTACCATTTGCGCCACACCTTCACTTTCGGCTGTTAGGTGGTTCATTGATGATAAGAGTCTCAGGGACTTTCCTACTGTGGCTGGCTTTGAGCCTTGACTCTCAGATGTTAGCCTCCTGAGCAGCTCGGGTTACAGCAGTGAGCCACTGGCACCTGGCAACACAGGTGAACTTGGAAACAAAAGATTTAAAACAGTGGCAGTAAGAGGTGTTCGTCTAAATAAACTGGCCAAATAGTCTTTATAGAAATCTCAGGTTTCTTAGGGGACAACCAATAAAGGTTTATCTAGTATCAAAAGAATGTACTTGCAGATATAGACTTTATTTGTGAGCAGTGAAATTACTTTGAAAATTTGTTCACAGGGAATTTACATGAATTGTATTTGAACCTGAAGTTAACTTCAGTTGCAATTCCATTTTAGTGTTTTGACCAACAAAATATTGCAAAATTTCCTGTGACTCCCTTGCTTACTACCATTGATTCTGAAGGAGGAACTGGATTCTTAACCAATTATAAAAGATCAGTATATATGTATGTATGAGTACACATGCATACAACACAAACACATTGAGGAAAAAGGGAAGGAGAGGGACATGGCCAGGGATGAGAAGTGAGAATATGCAGTTTATAGCCACACGGGTATAGACGAAACTTCCTTAATCCAAATTCTAAAATCTGTATTTCTGAACCAGGGATACTCAACCAATAACATTTATGCAAGTATTTCAAAATCTGGGGGACAATGTCAATCTGAAACACTTCCAGTCACAAGGATTTTTCATAAGGGAATCTGTATGTTATACACATATAGATGCACAAACACATTTGCATACACACTGATGCAAAGTTGGATGTAACGCTTTCTACTGACTCCAATTTGATTTTAAAATAATAAAGGATGTTAATAGGACTTGGACTTCTAACATTCCATCCTGTTCCAGCAAATTTAAATTCCATTCTACCTTGCAACAAACTACATGAAATAAAGGTGGTAGTTCTCACAGGCTGGTGTTGACCACTGAGCAAAGAACAGAATTGTTTCTCCTCCACATGACCCAGGGGCCTTAGACGCCTAGACTATGATTCACAGATTTTCAACTGGAAGACACTTTGAAAATCACAGCTGGACCCTCTTTTTGTCCCTATGGTACACAGAGCTCTTCCTTAATTCTATCTTCTGCTGCTTATTGTACCCTAAAGAGGACAACTGCCATTGGTGGACGAACTTCAAAGATATACATTAGGCTATTTCTTGGGTAGAGAGCTTAAGCAGAAATACATTTAAAAAAAGCCTCCTTAGAGGAAAGTCCCTGTAGGCTTCTTCTTCCAAGAGATCAAAGTGACACACATCTGTGGCAAGAGAAGAAGGCTGTGCTCCTGTTCTAGAGCTGCGTGCACCTGAGCAGACAGTGGACTGGAGGAATCTAGACATGGGGAAGTATTCCCCATTCCATTGGGCTTCTTGGTCTAATGGAAAGATGTGTCCTTAGCTAGTTGCCAGTGGCGCCGGTGGCTCACACCTGTAATCCTAGCTACTCAGGAGGCTGAGATCTGAGGACCATGCTTCAAAGACAGAAAAGTCTGTCAGACTATTATCTCCAATAAATGACTCAGAAAAAGCCAGAACTGTCACTGTGCTCAAGGGGTAGAGCAGTAGCCTGGAGCAAAAGAAGCTCGGGGATAATGCCCAGGCCCTGAGTTCAAGCCCCAGGACCAGCACCAAAAAAGAAAATTTAGAATTTAGGAGCTTAGTGCCCTTAGCTTCATTGGGATCTTACTATGTATCCCCATCTCAACCCCTCAGAGGACCCCATCGTGGGTGATCAAGGCCTTCACTGCTAGCCATTTAGGGTAGGAGTTCAATGTGGGCTGCTTAGTTAGAAAATCAGACTCTGCATTTAACTTTCAGCAATTGCAGCTCTGCAGCTACAGGAGATAAAGATCACCTTTAAGCACAAATATAAACCAATCTGTTAAGGAATGATGTAAAATCAAATGTTATACAGGGAGCATTAACTAGTTCCTTGCTTCAGCTGATTTGTTCATTAGTCCCCACTGCCTCTAATTTGTGGTTCACGCCATGGACTATCAGTGCTCTCTTTTGTATGAGTGTAAATCTGGCCTCCAAATCTAAGCCAGATTCCAGAAATCTCAGAAGCCATTCTTGAAAAAAATCTATCTTTAAAATTCTGTTCCTCAGAATTGAAGACCCAGAATTAAACCCACAGAACTATGCCTACTTAATCTTTGATAAAGGAGCTAAAACAATAGTATGGAAGAAAGATAGCCTCTTTAACAAGTGGTGCTGGCAAAACTGGCTCAACACATGCAACAAACTAAAACTAGATCCTTATATATCACCCTGCACCAAAATCAATTCCAAATGGATTAAAGACCTTGAAATCAAAACAGGCACCCTGAAGACACTAAAGGAAGGCGTAGGAGAAACACTTGGGCTCCTTGGCACAGGACAGAACATCCTTAACAAAGACCCTGAAAGGCTACAAATCAAAGAAAGGTTGGACAAATGGGACTGCATCAAACTCCAGAGCTTCTGCACGGCAAAGGACATAGCTCTCAAGATAAACAGAAAGCCCACAGACTGGGAGAAGATCTTTACCGGACATTCAACAGACAAAGGCCTCATCTCTAAAATATATGCAGAGGGCTGGGGATATAGCCTAGTGGCAAGAGTGCCTGCCTCGGATACACGAGGCCCTAGGTTCGATTCCCCAGCACCACATATGCAGAAAACGGCCAGAAGCGGCGCTGCGGCTCAAGTGGCAGAGTGCTAGCCTTGAGCGGGAAGAAGCCAGGGACAGTGCTCAGGCCCTGAGTCCAAGGCCCAGGACTGGCCAAAATAAATAAATAAATAAAATAAAATAAAATATATGCAGAACTAAAAAAATTACCTTCTTCCAAAACAAAACTGCAAAGAACCAATAGCCCCCTCATCAAGTGGGCTAAAGACTTACAAAGAAACTTCTCTGATGAGGAAATGAGAATGGCCAATAGACATATGAAAAAATGCTCTACATCACTGGCCATAAAGGAAATGCAAATCAAAACAACATTGAGATTCCATCTCACCCCAGCAAGAATGTCATATATCAAGAAAACTAATAATAACAATTGTTGGAGGGGATGTGGCCAAAAGGGAACCCTACTTCATTGTTAGTGGGAATGTAAACTGGTTCAGCCACTCTGGAAAGCAGTATGGAGATTCCTCAGAAGGCTCAATATAGAACTCCCCTATGACCCAGCAGCCCCACTGTTGGGTATCTATCCAAAAGCCCACAAACAAAATCACAGTAATGCCACCAGCACAACAATGTTCATCGCAGCACAATTTGTCAGAGTGAGAATCTGGAACCAACCCAGATGCCCCTCCATAGATGAATGGATCAGGAAAATGTGGTACATTTACACAATGGAATTTTATGCCTCTATCAGAAAGAATGACATTGTTCCATTTGTAAGGAAATGGAAGGACTTGGAAAAAGTTATACTAAGTGAAGTGAGCCAGACCCAAAGAAACATGGACTCTATGGCCTCCCTTATTGGGAATAATTAGTACAGGTTTAGGCAAGCCATAGCAGAGGTTCACAAGGCCCAATAGCTATACCCTTAGAAACACATAAGATGATGCTAATTGAAATGAACTCCATGTTATGGAAACAAGTGATATATCACAGTTGTAACCACTTTCAACGTCCTATGTGTATGTGTAGTTTCTATTATAGATAATGTTTTGTATCACCTTCCTATGTTTGTACCTACACTATCTCTGTAATCTTATCTGAGTATATTGGAAACCGTGTTTACTGGTATTGGAAGTAGGAAATTCAAAGGGAATACCAAATTCGAGAGACACAGGGTAAAAAAAAGAGAAATAACTACAAAAGCAATACTTGCAAAACTGTTTGGTGTAAGTGAACTGAACACCAGGGGGGAGGAGGGAAAGGGGGGGAGGGAGGGGGGCATGAGGGACAAGGCAACAAATAGTACAAGAAATGTATCCAATGCCCAACGTATGATACTGTAACCTCTCTGTACATCAGTTTGATAATAAAAATTTGAGAAAAAAAATAATAAAATAAAAAAATAAAATAAAATTCTGTTCCTGTAGAATCTCACTTATTATTAAAATCTGTATGTAGAAGAATTAGTATGACATATATATATATATATATATTAAATTCACACCACTCAGATTCCAAGTGATGGTCTCTCAGTGATGGTCACTGTGGCTCAAGGTAGATTTGACCCCAGGGTTTACACAGACCTTATATGATGTCCTCATTATCCACTCCAGAATGAATGAGACACTTCAAATGCTTGGTGAGTCAGAAACGAACAATTCTGCTTTAAGGAAGGCATAGACAATGTACATATTCATTCCAGCATGAGTTCTTGGGTCCAGAAAGTACCCTGCTCCCTCTGGGATGGAAACTATCTTTGGGGAGTGGCTAACCAAGCAGAGAGCTCGCTCATGTGTGCATTCATGTCCATAGCACTTCGTCACTCATCAGTCTTAAATTTAAGGAGTTAATCTATGAATTAATGAATTAGTTATCACACTGGAAAGACTTCTCACTACAGGGGAGAGGGAGGGTGATTGTGGAGAGTTTTCGCAAAGCAGAAGAAACCCAGAGGGGAAAATAAATCTTTTCCCCAAACTTCATTGTTCTTAAAAAAGGAAAAAGTTCCAGCAACAGATACCTCACAGCTATTTCCAAAAATATCATCTTGATGCAAAACTATGAGCAAGAAAATGTGTTCAAAAATAAGAATTGGTTCATGTTTATCGAAGTCATAATTAGGGGAATGTGAACTTCTAGATACTTCTGGAATCTTCAGTGGGCTTCCTCAATCAAAAATTCAGTAACATTCCATGTAAAATATGAATGGAACCATCTTGAGGGGGAGGGTCAAGTTGGAGAGATAAGGTGGGAGAGAATGATGGAAGAGGTGACATTGATTTTTTTAAAAAGGGTTAACTATAAATTGATGGTATTGAATTGAAACCCTTAACTACTTCTCAAATAAAATACTTTCCACATTTGCATAGTGTAACATTTCCTAGAGCACAGAGTTCTTGTAAAGAACAGATGACAGTACATGTTCAACACTTACACCTGCTACAAGAATGCACTGAGATTTCAAAACTCCTAGCTGAGCATGCTGCCAAAATCTGAAATGTTTTGTTTGTTTTTTTTTTTAATTTACTATATTTATTTCCCACCATCCTCCCAGGAAGAGAGATAACAGGCCAATCTCATAAGATGGTTAAGAGTCGAGTGAGAATTTTGATTCCTACCCCTCCAACAAGGACACATGGACCCTTGGTAGGAAAAATTCTGAAATCCCACACATGTGTAGAGTTAAACCACAGAGCACAGCTCATCAAAGGTTTGAATTTTTTTTTGACAGGAGATTCAGTAAGGGGGAGAGCAGTTTAGAATTTTTATGCATCTAATAGGACACGTTCTAAATTATTAATTTGTACCTAGCTCTTTCTACAGTCTTTCCTGCCCCATTATGAGAGGGCAGTGCAATGCTTTCCTCTCTTTATCTCAAGGGTATTTATGCTTCTGAGTGAAAGAAGTAGCTGGCTTTGGTTCTCAGGAAAGAATTTTAAAAATCAGAAACCTAAACAGAAAAGGAGATTATGCTAATTATACTAACCCTAAGAAGATGCAAAGTGAAGCTTCACGTCCACAGGGGAAGGACCATTCCTCCTTGAGGCAAGGAGGGTACCAAGTGGCTAGTGGTAGAGGCAGAGGCTTCATAAAGAAGATTAGAGAGCTCAAGGTAGAAAATACAGGACTCAGAGGCTTTTAGCTGGATGCAAGAGACAAGGAGCCGCAGTAGTGACTGAGATGAAACTTTCCAGCAGTCAGCTAAACTAGGCTCTCAGAAGCTATGAGAACTGTCATCAAGAAATAAATTTGTCATTTATTACACACAGAATTGGTGAGTAAATATCATTCCGGATATATTATCTCTCAAGGCTCAGCCATATTGGTACAAGGCTGCTTTTCCACTCGAGTCTATTTGGTGTAAGCGTGTGTATGTGTGCGTGCGTGTGTGTGCATGCATAGATGTGTACCTGTGTGTGTATATGTGTGTATGTGTGAATGTGGATTAGGAACCCATAGGAAGAGCATGTGTCAATCCAAAGCATCAGAAAATTAATTTGCCATTATCTGGGCACCAGTGGCTCATGCCTGCAAATCCTAGCTACTCAGGAAACTGAGATCAAGGTTCAAGGCCAACCCAGGTGGAAAAGTCCAGGAGAACTGGGTGCTGGTGGCTCATACCTGTAATCCTAACGACTTGAGAAGACTGAGATCTGAGGGTGGTGGTTCAAAGCCAGCCCAGGCAGGAAGTCTGTGAGACTCATGTCCAGTTAACCATCAGAAAACCAGAAGTGGAGCTGTGGCTCAAAGTGGTAGACCATTTTTTTGAAAAAGCTCAGGGACAATGCTTAGGCCCTGAGCTCAAGCCGCCACATCCAAACCAAAAGAAAAAAGAAAAGGCCATGAGACTCTTATCTCCAAATAACCACAAAAAAGCCAAAAATGGAGCAGTGGCTCAAGTGGTAAAGCACCATCTTTGAATGGAAAGCTAAGGAAGAACATCCTGGCCCTGAGTTTAAGTCCCAGTACTCCCATTTCCTCCATCATCATCATCATCATCATCATCATCATCATCATCATCATGTGCTTTGACTGCCTAGAAACTATCCTTTGGATTTGAGGAAGCCAGAATCCTCAGCACCAATAGCATGTCAGAATGGACAGGAGAAGATGGGTCACTCCATGAGAACAGACCTATCACTGGCAAATAATAAAACTTCATCTGTTCACCAGAGGGCTCACCAGGCTTCTAGGCCAAATCTAGTCCCTATCAGACTCTTATTTTCTCATAGCATGTATTCCTACCAACAACCATATGCTCTGTCCATCTCCCCAAGGAGAACCCTAACTATAATCTCGGTCTTTCCTGGTATCATTGCTCCCTCAGTGATGAGTTTTTCTGAACCTAGAACACAGTGAGGATGGAAATACTTGTTGGGAGGAATGAGTACACTTTTCCATAATCCATACCAGAACAATTGAGGTCCTTCTATAAGTTTCTATGACTTGGCTATCCAAATTACAAAAGTGAAAGTAGTCAAGGCAACAAGCAAATACACTCTCTAAATAATGGCATTGAGTCTCAAAATTCTTAATTTTCCTTTGCTCTGAATGAACAATTAAATTCCCCGGAACTTCCTTATAATTCAACTTTTCTGTATCAGTTAGGCTCTCTCTCCCTTTTCAAATGCCCAAGTCCTTCCTTCCGCCTTTTAAATTCTCACTTTAGAGGAGACTCTCTTTGAGAGGAATTTCAAGTGACCCTGCCCTACTTTCTCTGATTACCATTCTCAAAATTCAGTTTAAGTTTCCTCTGGCATGGTGATGGCAATTCATCTTTTGCATAAGTGAACAGAACTACCACTGGGTCACATATCAGAAGAAGGTATCTCATATTTATTACCAGCCATCTTTTTTCTTAGAAATTCACTCTTCATTAAATCACTTAAACCCACAGAAGTAACTTAATAAATCCACACACACATCGCACCCCTGAGGATCTCTCACGGTGGAACCAGGAGCCTGAACAATTTGGTCTTAAAGCTGATACAAAGCATCTACAGTAACAAATAGATAGGAATACTCATTGGTAATTCCAGCATAGAAAGAAAAATTTGTATATAAAGGGAGATCTGAATCTGTACTAATTTCCTAAAGGTTATTTTTTTTAAATCATATTCCTAAAATCTGTTCTAATTTATATTTTCTTATTACCTGCAAAGTCACCAATAATAAAGGCTGACAAAATTTTAGACTTCAAAACTTTACTACAGAGCCATAGTTCCAAAAAACATTTGGAAATTGGAACAAAAATAACACAAAGACCAATGGGACAGAATAGATGAACAGAAATGAACCCATACACCGACAGTCACCTGACATTTGAAAAAGGAGCCAAAAACATGTTGGGGAAAAAGGAGTCCAGTACTAGGAAAATTGGGCCTCCATCTGCAGAGGTCTGAAAGTAGGTCTTTGGCTATTACTTTACACTAATATCAATTTTGAGAGAGTCAAAGACCTTAATGTAATAACTATACCATTAGAAACTACTACAGGAAAGAGTAGGCACTAGAACTTATTGGAGTAGGCAGGAACTTGAAGAAAGCTCTGGAGAGTAAATGGATGGAGAGAAAATTATGGAAAGGTGACACCAATCATGATGCATTGTACACAGATAGACATGTTAAACTGAAACCTCTGTCCAACTAAAGATCATTTAAAAATTCAATAAAACATTACTAAGTAAAAGAAAAGCTGACAATTGAACTTTTGCGTTACAAAACATAACACTATACAGTACTGTGTAATATTGTATAAAAATCTATTGCTACATTTCATACCAATGTGTTATGTCCTAATTCCTTGAGTATTTAATATATCACTGAAGGATTTGTCATTATGTAAAGTAGATCCTATATACTGCAGCCTAGACATAAAAGGACATATCAGGCAGATAGAATTTCTCAAAGCAATGGTCATATAGAGGAGAGATTAAAGGATATAAGATCTAAACAAATAGACCGTTACATTCTATATTATTTCCTGAGCATGAAAGTAAGATATACCAAAAAACTAAATAAATATGAGGTAAAATTAGTCATGGGTGATACTATACTAGTCTTTCGGGGAGGAAAGCAAGCACCATCATCAAATGAGAAATGAGCCTTGTACACTCTGGATGGGGATGTAAATTAGCCCAGAAACTGACAACAAAACCACCATGGCTGCCAGCAGTTCCCCTGTGGTCTGCATACCCGCAGGAAACACACCCTTGTGAATGAATACCTATCTCAAAAAGATAATTATATCCCGCCCCCCATGGATAAATGGATAAAGAAATTGTGACAGGTAAGCATTGTGGAATAGTATAACACCCAGCTACAGAAAAAGAAATGTTTCCATTCATGGTAACGTGCTTGCACTGGATGCAGAAATGGCCACACATTTTGACAAATGCGCCTAACAACTCAACTCCTAAGAGCAGAGAGAATAACACTTTTATCATGATAATAAATATACACATATGTATGTATGTGTATATATTTGTCAAATTGTATATACCTTAAATACATGCCATTTTATTCATCAGTTAAATCCTCTAAATTTTCAAAAGCAGCACTTTGGAAAATGATAACATTTATAAGACTTGACATTTTTTACACTACAGGTGACCCACAAATATATCTCATTCCCAGTTACAACCAAACATCTGAAATATTAAGGCCTTAACAAGGGATATAAACATTGACATAACATTATGTTTTATTGTGAAATACAAAAAAGATTGCAAAGCAATGGAGGAAAACAGATATATTATAATGTCAATCAAAATTCACTTTCAGGAAAGAGAACTGATATGCTGGCATTTGAGTATATTTACCTAGTATGAACTCGTTAAAGATGAAGACAGTGGTGATAATTCTAAGATTCTTTTAGGGAAGTGGAAAGCCTTAGCACGTGACACCACTTAGATAATTCTACATCAATGACTCTGCCTAGGACAGGGAGGAGGGCTGAATGATAGATAACACAAGGTTTTGCCACTAACTTCTTAGGGCAGAAAGGCTGTGAACAGACATCCTTCTAAAAGAAAATGCAAATAGAACACAGTGACATAATGAAAAATTTAGCAAGCATTATTTATGTAAAGACAGAAGAACATAGGCAAGATGATCAAACTAGGGTAAAACAGCATGGGTTTGGGAGCTATCCTTTTGGAAAATTTGATTTTCATGTTCTCAAAAATGTCACCCACGCAGACCCACATAGTCATTCAACTATGGGGAATTTTTCTGAAAGAACTATCTAAAAAGTCATATACACATATATATGTATATATACACATACATGTATGTATATATGTGTGTGTGTGTGTGTGTGTGTGTGTGTGTGTGTGTAAACTGGAAAAGCACTATAGGAAAATACAGAAAACAATATGCTGGAATGAGGATAAAGAGTTTACATTCTCCTTAAATTTCTTCTACGGTGGCTGAATTATTGTCTCCAGAAGCCAGTTCTTCAAAAAGCTACAAGCAGTAGCCAAACCCTTTCATAAGAATGCCCCGCCACCATCTGCATTCCTTTCAATGGTATCATTCATTTTTCAAGTTACAGAAATATCTATCAACGGTTCTAGTCACCTCCAGGTGTTTGCTTCGGCTGCACTGCCTCCATCTAAATAAAGTACACCTGCCTGGGTCATTTCAGATCAAGCAAGGTGATCTTTCCCGTGACTCTTCCTTGGGCTGGAGAGAGTCCTGACCTGCCAAATTTCTGAGGTGAGAAATAAGCATACATGTCTGAATCTAGCATTTGGAATAGCACTCTGGCTCCTCAGACACAGCTCCATGGCACACCTGCCAGGCTCAAGATTTTCTCCTTCCACGGTTGTAACCCACCACATTTCTTATTAAGATGATGTCAACAGGTCCTTCTATGAGAAGACCCCAGAAACAGCAGACATATGTATTAGATTTCAATCATTAGATTATATCAGCGCTCTCTATCTCCACTTTCACTCATCCTTGAAGTTTTCTACTCTTTCTATTTTTTCTTAAAGTCACTTAACACACATCTGGCTGTTTGATATTCTCTTCCTATCTCTTTCCCGCCTTCGCCTGAGGATACATTAGTGACTTTCAGGCAATTTTCCGTGTCACTCCTAAGCTTTTCCACCTGCAAGCCACGCATTCCTGGTCCTTCTTTGCTGAGCTTTTGCCGACAGGGGGCGTGTAAACAGGAGTAGAAAGTTGTTTTCAGTTTTTCACTGAAAGTCAAGCAAGGGTGCAAGGTCCTGTGCGAGGCTCCAGTACTGGCACAAAACAAAACAAGGTCATCTTGTCCCCAGATAGTAGCTGACATTTCATTACAAAATTCCTGGCTTTTATTTGATAGTCTGTGTATGCAAAAAAAAAAAAAAAAAGGCTTAAAATCAAATTTAAGAAGCCTCAGCAGTACCTAGGAATTAGGGTTATTTATTTTACAGTATCCATCAAAATATGTCAGTAAACTGAATTTTTTTAAATCAATGGGTAAATAATTTCATGGCCTTCAATGTCATACTTTGATACAAAGGACTATAATTTGGGAATGAAGCCTGTTAGCAAGCCTTATAGAATGGCAGGAATTGATTGGGGCATATACATTTAAATTCCCTTATGGCTTTTAAAAACATATTAAACAGCAGATCAGCTCTCAATGTGGTTACATCAGTGTAATTGTAGGGAGAGGGACTGTGATTTACATGCTATAGAAAACCCATTTTCTCCATTAGGGATAAAGGGATGGGCCATCTCACCATGAAATCACAAATGATCTCAGTTACAGAGGAGCCAGGAGATGACGTACACAGTGAAGACTTAGTTGATCTTCCATCTTTCTCCATGGGCTGTGACCTGGCTGCGGAGGTTGTACATGGCAGCCTAGTAGGCTCGTGTCCCATTGTTTCTGGGTTGTCGCAGAACTGGGAGCCCCAGTCCTTCAAACAGTAAGAAATAGGACATCTTCCAAAGTGAGGTTTCTATCAATGGCTTACAAAAATAAAATAGGCCTTGAGAAAGTGTTCAAACATAGTCATTAGAGCTATGTCCTGGTAACTCGTACCTGTAATCCTAGCTACTCAGGAGCTGAGATCTGAGGATCATGGTTTGAAACCAGCCCATAGATATATCTCAGAGGCTGTTATCTCCACTGAGCTTGCAAAAGGCCACAAGTGGAGGTGTGGTTCAAGTGGTATAGCACTATCCTTGAGCAAAAACTGAAGAAAGAGTACTCAAGCCCTGAGTTGAAGCTCCCAATACTAAGACAAAAGAATTGTAATTAGACTTGATTCTGTTTCCCTGGATCTTACCACCCAGGCCCTGGTAATCAAAAAATGTAAAGTGCCTAAGAGTGCTTGGAAAAGTTAACAGCTGTGGAGATTCCCCAGAATTAGTGGGTTTGGGGGTCATAGTTGGGAATCAAAATGCATAATCAACACCTCATCTGATTCTAATAATGATGACTATAAATGGGCAGTAATGCCATTCACCAGCCCCTTCTCCTCACTACCATGTTGACTTCTGAGACAAAAAAGGAAAGCAAGATGGTTTGAGGGGTAGAAACAGAGCAATTTTAACCTTTGCAAGTTCTTTTTGCCGAACATGTGTGGTTCACACCTACTGGGGAGGCTGAAATCTGAGGATCTTGGTTCAAAGCTAGCCCAGCATAAAAGCCCATGAGACTCTTATCTCTAACCATCAGAAAGCACAATGGGAGCAGTGGCTCCAGTGATAGAACACCAGCCTTGAGCACAAAAGCTCAAGGACAGCATCCAGGCCCTGAGTTCAAGCCCTGGGAGTAGTGCACGTGCACACACACACACACACACACACACACACACACACAGTTCTTTTATTTCTGTTCCCTATTCCTCTGTGCATTCCCATTTCTCAGCACGATATCACTACCTCAAAGTAAAGGTCAAATTTTGTCCTCTATGAAGAACTTAAGAGTTCTTACAGGCTTTACGGCTCTGTGAACCCTTAATGACTCACCCAGAAAAAAAAGCCTTAATTGGAACCACATCCCTGCCTCTCTCTGAAATGGGCTTTTCTCTAAATGGACACTGTAACAAATTACTGACTTCTCATTGTATTGCTTACAGAAACACTAAAGAATAGTGTATTTTGCATTCTCTTCTCGGGGAAAAGGCATCCAGATCATTTAATGCTTATAGATATTCACAGCACTGGCAGTCATTTCAAATCCTCATGGACACTGAACTCACTGGGAAAAATCATTGGATCCAAGTACCCCTTCAAGAATTTTAATTTGCAATCAAGTCCAGGGCTTTTCTCGCAAACTGGGAGGCATTTTGAGCAGCAAAGTGGTAAAGTAGCACAATGAGAGTGTCATGAAGATTCTTTGCCTGTCCACAAAGCAGAGCCAGCCTACAGGGTGTTGCTAGTTGAACATATTAGGCCACATCTGATGAATAAATTGCCCTCTGATAGTCTTTCTCAGAGAAGCAAGTCCTATCCTTTTATTGAAATACAAGACAAAACACTTTCACCCTAACAACAATTACTTTCTTTTTTCTTTTACCTTCTTTTAATTTTTATTTTTGTGTCAGTACAGCGGTTTGAACTCAGAGCCTTACATTCTCACTTGGCTATTTTCTGCTCAAGGCTAGTGATCTACCACTTTAGCCCCAACTCCACTTCCAGCTTTTGGGTGGTGAGTGGAAGAGAAGAGTCTCACAGAGTTTCCTGCCCAGGCTGGTTTTGAACCACTATCCTCAGATCTCAAACTCCTGAATAGCTAGGATTACAGGCAAGAGGCATGATTGCTCAACTAGAATGGAGTTCCAAATCTAGCACTACTGAGCACCACATGAGTGGGTGCTATTTACTAAGAGATGGAGGTCAGAAGTTCTGTCATTAGGAAAATCCAATGAGATGCCTTTCAAAGGAATCCCGGTCTAGCAGGGCGACGGGCATGCCACTCTCAGGGATCAAATGAAAGCCCAGAAGCAGGAGAGAAAGGAAAGGAACATTTCTTTAGTGTTTGTCACTAGTTCTCACCGTTCTGCTAAGCAAGGAGTACCTGTTTCCTTGCTGGTCACATGGATTGCTGCTTTCTGCAATATTTCCATGAAGCAGACTCCTCTGCTCAGATCTCAGAGCCAGTCATCAGCTGCTCATGTGGACAGGTGTAAAAGTCATCCTCCTGCAGATTATTAAAAAAAAAAGGATTAATTCCCAAATTGGCAACATATGTTCCAACAAAGTATTTTTGTCACCCACACTGAAGATCACTAAGCAACAGAGACATTTGTGTAAACATAGATAGCATGTCTTTTTTCAAACTTCTCACAGATAAGAACAGTTGTTTGTTCATTTATTTATTTACTTCCATCTCTTTCTATCCTCACGATTATGTGAAACTCAAGCATTCTGTCTCACTGGACACAGTGTCTAATGACAGCATTTAACTCCAGGTAAAATTTACAAAATGTCTTACCACAACCCTCTCTTTCATATTTATCGATGCGGTAAGCATGATTATTTTTCCCCTCCCACAGGTGATAAAACTGAGCCCTGAGAAATTAACTCACTTGCTGCTGGCCTTCTAGCTAAATGGTGGTGAGACTGGAGTTGAACCCCGATTGCTGACTCCGCAGTCTACCTGCTTAGCCACATAGTTTTTAGTTGAAATAACACTTTTAAAAATGGCACTCAGGTCTCAGCCTGGCTCACCTTGATATCTGCTGAAATATTAATTTGATGTCCTCCATGAGAAACAACAATAACCTTCCTCATTTTGAAGTATATATCTTTTCTTATCATAAAGTAACATGAAAGGTCAACAAATTCGCAATTCAAAAGAAGGAACATACTCTACTCTCAGGTCTGTTGCTTTGCAGGCAAAATATCCAGTAGGCTCTCCTCAACCCCTACAAAGCACCCTAAAAAATAGGCCCTAATGGAAAGTCAGAGGAAGCAAGAACTTGTCTTTGCCTAAAACCACAGTAGGAGCCAGTGTCAATCTTAAAACATTTACATTTTTATCATAGTACTAGTCTCTTTTTGGGTACAGGCTTAAGAAGCCAGTTTTTCTTGTACTCTTCCCCAAATATAAAACTGGGTTCACAGAGGTGCTAATCTTATTTTGTTCCTGATATTTCCTGAAATGGCTGTGCTGTTGTTTCTGGTGCTTTGAGGACCTGAGCTGCAAAGTCTCAGGCCTTGAATATAAATAGTGACTCCTTGCTTCAGTCAGCAGCTACATACAATATTGAAAATCAGAGGCAAGCAATGTAAGCATTTGTATCTATCTCCAAATGACTGAGAAAATAGACTTCCTAGTACTTATGGTCCTAGTACTTAGTGAAGATCCTTGCCTTTTCCTAAAATTGTAGAAACCACAGAAACTAAATGTTTCCTTTTTACCCATGAGTGAGCTTCCCTGTTCAGAACTAGCAACAAGGATTTGGTCAGAAGAGTCCAATATATTGTAAAAACCATTTTTTTCTGTTCTCTCTCTAATTCATTTTAATTTTTGTCCATTGAGCAGTCCTTAAGATTAATTTTCTGAAAGAGGAGCTTTATAAATCATTATGAATTTCTCAGCTAATCTTTCCTTGTGAGCTAGAAAGAGAAAAATAGGTTTGATTACAAGCAGGCATGTAACTAACCTGCACGTAACTAACCTGCACTTGGCAATTGCTTCTTTTGATTAGATATATTGTTCTGTAATTTGCACTTAACCCCTTGATTTACCTAGAAAGAGAAAATCCCTAAAGCAACATGAACATCCTGTTCATGTCCATAATGTTAATAATGATAATGATCATTGAATGAATGAGTTTAAATCCTATGCACCAATTTATCCAAAATGATGAAACATAAGCATCTTCATAGAAGTTACTCTTTTTAAAAAGCCAGAATAACAAGGCAGGATTTTGCTTCCAAGGGCAAAGGCTGGTATCTTCAGATAGATGACAACTTTAATTGTCAAGTTATATTTGTTACGATCACCCCTAAGAGCAATATTTCCTGTTGCATTCAGTTTGTATGAACTTAGCCCCTTTAGTCTCCAATGTCTTCTCCTGATACAAAACCATGCTAATTGTGATTGAAATGCAAATCTGATTTGCACATCTCTGTCCTTTGAAAAAAATAACTATCTCTAATAAACATTTGCCCAGAGAAAATATCTAGATATAAAATATGGGAAAACCTGGTAACAGTCTTACATGGTTTAAGATTTTCCTAGGCTTGCTACCACTGGTAACAAAATGAAATTTTTGGATCAACTTTTTGTGTGTGTGCCAGTACTGGGTTTGAACTCAGGGCCAGGGCACTATTTCTCAGGGTTTTTTGTTTTTTTCTCAAGGCTGGTTCTCTTCCCCCTGAACCACAACCCTATAGCTAGCTTTTTGCTGGTCAATTGGAGATGAGAGTCTCACGGGTTTGTCTAGCTAGACTGGCTTTGAACTGCCATCCTCAGATGTCAGTCTCCTGAGTAGCTAGGATTACAGGTGTGGGCTGCCAGCACCTGGCACTACTTTATTTGTAAGGTTTTTTATTTGACTCTACATTGGAAAATAATATTACCAGTATAATTAGTTTTATGTAAAATGCTTACAATAAATAGCAGGTATTAATAGTAGGTTGATGTAAGGGGAAAAGAATTAAGAAATTAGGTGTTACTGGGCCAATGCAAACACTGAAAAGTAGGTGAGAATGACCAGGGGTTTTAGAGGCAAGTCAGGAGGGGAACCTTCACTTGGCCACTGCATAGCTGTCAGAGTTCATATTATGCTAAACTCTTCACAGGGTCCTGCTGGGAGATTTTGTTTCAATCCACCAAAAGCCAGCACCGTGCAAGCTATCAATACACAATGGCTACAATTATTTGCCACAATGAAAAGTCTGATCTCAAAGCCCATGCAGCAAAAATGCAAAGCAAAGTTCTTGGACTGGGTGGCTAGAGGCACAGAAAAGCATTCTTCACATGGGAACGAATAGCCTTTGATGATATTCTTTTAAATCGCTTAAGCTAAAACAATATGTGTTTTCTGGTCATCTCTAATATATAAGTTTCTTTAGGCTAGGGATTGTGTAATTGACCCTACCATAGGCGAAAGTATTGCTAATAGGGGTTTTTCACCAAAGTGAAGGTCTGTGGTAAAACTATGAAATTGTTCCCTACATTTTCTGGACATCTTTATGATGACTTTCGAAGGTAGGAAGTATCTACCATATACAAAATTTTGAACAGGATGTCTTTTTCATCCTTCATAAAAAAAAAGTCCCCATATCTTATAACTCATTGTTCTGAGTGTCCTCGGTCTCGTTATAATCTGCATGTGTATTTGTCTACCCTACTTCTGCAACCACAGATCCGAAGTCCTAACACATCAGCACTGGCATCTCTGCAAGTTCACAGTGTGAGTTAAGATAAAAGTATTTTTTTAAATCCTAGATCTTTATATCTATACTAGGTATTTCATAGGTGATCAATAAATACTTCATTAGTTGGTTTTCAAAGTAGTCAGGAATGAATTATTTAGTGAGCAATCCCAATCCCCAGTGAGAACCATATTTTTTTTTAATTTTAAAATCTTGTTTAGACAAAAGGAATGGCCTAGGAGAATCATCTTTTCCACTTCTGAATCATACCACAACCGTGAGGAATTCTGACTAACGGCTTAGCATCGTGGGACCTTAATAAATGTCATCGTAACCAATTTGTGGGTGGTGCGTAACTGTGAATGCCTATTACACTCACCTGTCCCTGGGGATGTAAGGATGGTTGATTATATCACTACGTTTCCTAAAAGAACTGCTTCTGAAATATGGCTTACGATAAGAAAATGGGGTTCTGTTAAGAGAATTGTTTCTACCCATTGAGGTCTGACATGTAATAACAGAAATCTGAGACAACCAGATGCCCAGCGAGAGGGATCTGGCTTACCTGTTCTGTAGATTATGGAAACAGCCTCTCACAGAAATGAGGATAATCTGTGTGTAGGCCTGGAGCCTGGCATCGGTGTCATGATATCCAATCAAGAAGCAAGTGTGAAGGGAATGGAGGCTTGGAAAAATCTCATCGCGTGCACACAACCAATTTAACTGCAGAAAATTCCAGAAGGACACAGAAGAGGGTGCCTATTGGCTATTCCTAAACATTCCATTCTGAAAGAATAAGGGCAATGCTTTCAGTTTTTATTTCACATATTCCTGTCGTAAACATTTATTATAACTACAACTTTTAATGAGCATTTTCATCATTTCTTTAAAAAAAAAAACACAAAAAAACCTAGGAGAGAGCAAAGAAGGGGCAACATTGTCCAAAAAGAAGTGTACTCATCACCTGACTTAGGAAGCTATAACCCCTCTGTACATCACCTTTCTAACAGCAATTAATTTAAAATAACAGGAGAAAAGTTTTAATAAATGTCATCCTAGCCTAGAGTTACCCATTATTTAGATTTCTTCCCATACTAGAAGTCATTGCCCATGCAGCCTGTGTGTGTGCATCCTGAACTTTATAGATCTCAAAAGATCTGCCTGCTCAGTGGCTATGTTCACTGGGCCTTTGCTTTTCCACATAGACAGTGACAAGCAGAGGATGAGGAGGAAATAATGCGCTTAATACAAGAGGAGACATTGTGGCCCCGTTATTTGTAAGTCCACCTTTCGGTTGCAAGGAAAAGAAATCCACCTAAAGCTGCCTGAAGCCGAAGACCATTCTGTAAGTAAGAAGGCAGATTGCACCAAGGAAAGAACTACAGTTGGAGAAATACCCTGGAAATGTATGAGGAGTGTGAACTACCAGAAACCTAGCTAAGGACTTTTCTATGTATCCACCGCACCCCCCACTCCCAAACTGACTCCTTCTCCCTGTTCTCTGCCTCTCTTTTCTGAAACGTAGCTGCTACTTTTCTCACACTCTGGATGATTAATATCTTTGATCTGTATATGACCTTTTTGGTAGGAAGTCTACTCATGTTTGAACTCCCTGAGACCTTTTTAGCTTCTAACTAGAAACAATCTTTGTTTCTCTTATTATTGAGAAGTCATAATCATTAAATGAAATCACATTTTGTCTAAAAGCCTCTCACATCCAGATAGGGTAACAATACACCCACAGTCCCAGATACTCGGGAGGCTTAGAGCTAGCAAGAACGTAATCCAAGACTGGTGTAGGGAAAAGCATGGGACCCTATGTGAAAAGCAAACTAAAAGCACAGGAATGATAGCATGACTCAATGAGTAGAGTGCTTGCCTTGCAAGCTGGAGACCCTGAACTCAATTTCCAATATGAAAAACAAAGTTTTTCATATTTCTTCTTAAAATTTAATTTTATTGTCAAGGTGATATACAGAGAGGTTGCAGTTACATATGTAAGGAAGGGAGTGAGCACATTTCTTATCAAACTTGTTCCCCCTCCCTCATTTTTCTCCTACCTGGATAGAGGGCACCCAAATTCTTTATGCTTGTTTTCCTTGATTTCAAAGTATAACTACTAATACTACCCCAACTATAACACATCTCAAAGAGATGTAGCATCCTCCTTGACATCTAGTATTTAATAGATGTTACATTGTATTATTATTTCTGTTGTTACTAAAACCATCATGGTGATTTTCTTAAGAATTTTTTTCTTCTTTATTTTCAAAGTGATGTACAGAGGGGTTAGTTTCATATGTAAGGGAAGCACATTTCTTATCCAACTTGTTACCTCCTCCTTTATTATCCCCCCTCTTCCCCTTCCTCAGTTCCCTCCCCCCCATGAGTTGTACAGTTGGTTAATAGCAATTGGTTTTCTGAGTATCGCTATTGCAATGGTTTCTCTTTTTTCTCCTTTGTCTCTCGATTTTGGTATTCCCTTTCCCTTCCCTAGTTCCCATACATGTATATACAGTATCTGGGGTATTAAGATCAGTTACAGTAATAGCAGGAGTAAAACCAAAGAAAGGGAATATGAGAGAAAGCCTCTATCAGAAAGAATGATTCTGCCCCATTCGTAAAGAAATGAAAAGACTTGGAAAAAAAAGGGACATTTTAAATAAACGAGAAACCATAATCTACAAAGATCAAGTGAAGTGAGCCAGACCCAAAAAACCATGAACTCTATGGTCTCCCTCATAAGGAATAATTAGTACATTTCTAGGATAGACATAGCAGAAGATCACACTACTTATGCCCATATGAACACGCAAGATAATGCTAAGCGTAATGAACTCCATGTTAAGGAAATAAGTGGTGTATCATTCTTGTAGTTAACTTCTTAAGAATTTCTAAGCAAACAAATGACCTGTTTGATCAAAGTGGAGAGATTTCATACAAGAATTAAAATTCCTGTTCAGACTTTAAGAGTAGAGAACATATTATCTGATTAGGAAGTAAACAGTGATGACCTTAACAGACCTATAAAACAAATCCTGGTACGTCAATAGTTCTCCAAGGCAACAACAGGGAAAGACAGAAATGGTTTGAGGCAAAGGAATGTGGACTTAATAGACATGGTGATAACATCAATTAAACCAAAGTCTATTTAGATGTTTTCATTAATCACTGGACAGGAGGCTTGCTCAGCCCAGAATTGAGGGGGAAAAAAAATGTCTGCTGTTCACGGTCCTTTCTGTGTCTTGATGAAGCACATAAGAGAAAGTTTCTTGTCAGGAGTATTTTTTCCAAATCATCAGTCTATTCATTCCATTTCTACTAGTGGAAAGACCCTGGGATGAACTCTGAAGACACTATAAGCTGTTTTCTTCTTATGCCTCATAAAATTAGCAAACAATGCACTTAGCGATACTCTAAACATAACACACCACCATCTGATGAATGGCATATGTCAGCTCAGCTACCAACATTTAACATTTACTATGCTCAATGGCATTGTCTCACATATCAAAATAACAGGTGGTTCAGCCATGGAAAGCCAAGACGAAAGTGTGAAGTGAGGGTTTTTCACCTACTTTCCTTCAAATTTTACAGCAACGCAGTTCTGACAGAAGGCCTTCTTACTGCTCAACTCGACAACCACGCGAGCTTATAAAAGCTGAAGTATAGGATTTCCCAGGGGATGACATAATGAAATAAATGCTCTCATGAATATGTATGAGTAGATGAGGCCATCTGTTCTATACTAGCATCTGATAACCACACACAGATACTCACCTCCACCGTCCTGCCTACCCCACCCTCCCAAGAGGGAAAAATAAGCCTGCATTTGGAGATTTGTTTTAAGTCAGAAATGTCAGAAATGTTTCCTCTTCTTGAAGAAGAAATGTAATTTGAGTAGTAATGGCAGATTTAAAAATAATAATAAATTAACAAATCATTTAGTGCTTGTGCAAATACTCTGAGCCAGAAAATTCTGCTGTGTACTGTAATCCTGCAGGAATAAAATTCCTTACTCTATCTCATCTAAAATGGAAGCTTCCTAAATACACTTCTTGGGCTACAAGCATGAGCACAGGTAAAATCTTCATCACAGCAGGGTCGATAGTATTCCATTTTTCAGGAATTCCTACTTAGCTCCAGTGACTGCATTGTGAAGTTCAGTAAGTATTTAAGTATTTCCCCCTCCCCTTTGGACTTCATTCCCCATCATTAATTTTGAACACAGAGAAGGATACCGATAATACTGCTCAAAAGTGACCAAAAGGACATTTTAAATAGACGAGAAACCATAATCTACAAAGATCAAGCAATAAATTTATTGTAAAAAAATTTAATTGCAAGATGACTAATACTTTGGTCAATTAAATCATATTTGAAATGCACAGAGAATATTTGTCCATTATTTATAGGATTTTTTGATAAATCTTTTGTAAAGTGCATGCATTTGGAAAGAAAAGAATTATTGCTCCTACTTTATTTTACAGTTCCAATTCTGTGAATACCATGCCTTCTTAAGCAAAGAAGCACTTCTGGGAAGTCTAGGGTGGGGTGTGGAATGGACTAATGCTAAACTCTTAATAACAAAACAGGACTTGGGAAGCTTTTCAAAGGTAGTCACAACAGTAGCACTGTGCTTTAAGTTTTCTCAAACTAGACTGCTTTGTATATACATGGTATGTGAGAAGCCATTCGTTCTATAAGAAAATTGAGAAACCATAGGACACTAGCAATTTTAAATTCTAAAAAGTTGTAAAGCATATTGGGATGAGCATATATTTTTCTGGGATGAGAAGACCCACGCTTCAATAGTTCCTCTGTTTTGTCAGGCATGGACAGTGAAATTCACTCTGCCTCTCTGATGTTTTATCTGTTGCATGGGAATTGGGATAGCAACATCATGGTGCTATTTGGATAGTCTGATAAGGTAATAACAAATGTGAAGGTTTTTTTGTAAACAACAAAAAAGGGAAGTCACAAGACTGAAACATATGTTAAAGTGAATTAATTTACAAATTACATTCATACTTAAAGGTAGCTCAAGCCTTTAATCCTAGCTACCAAGGAGGCAGAGAAGGGAGATGACAGGTCAAGGCCAGCATAGGCATAAACACCAAGAGAGACTCCATGTCAACCAGTGGTTAGGAGCCATGGCACTTGCTGTCATCCCAGCTACAGGAACAGCACGAAGGCTGGTCTGTGCATGTCACTCCCAGAAACATGAGGAAAGAGTAGGAAGACTAAAGCTCAGGCTGGTCCCAGCATAACCTGAGACCCCCACCTCAATTACAGCCAAGCTCAAAAGGTGATGGAGATGTTGCTCAGGTGGTAGGACCCCTGCCTGGCAAGCAGGGCCTTGAATCCAACCCCCAATGTCATAAAAAATACATAAATGCATCTGCTCCTCAATAACTTCATGATGTTTCTCAACTACTTCCTTTAACAGACTGAAACCATTTCACTCATCTTCACTGTGTGTCTCCCGTTGCTATTGCAAGATACCGAGAATAACTTGGAACTAGTTATTGGCTCGAAGGCCTCTTTAAGATGTGAAGTTCTGTAATACTTACTCACAGCACAGAATACAGCACTGACTCCTGCCTGAGACCCGCCAACCAGCCACGTAGTTTTGGATGAGATAGACTATAAAACCTCTGGGCATTAGTTCCTCCATCAGGAAAGGAAAGGAGTTGAGCTATATACCTCCAAAGGCCCCTTATAGTTCTGACACTGACATCATATGAAACCCTAACAGTGTTAACCATTGAGAAGCCATTAGCTTGAAGCTTCTGACGCACACAAACCAAAATCCCCAAACCTCACTCAGTGTAAAAGCAACACTAATATTGAGCTTATTAAATAAGAAATTAACAACTTGTCAGTGGAATGATCCAAATTACAGCTACTGCTCTGCTTTACTCAATCAAATGCTTTGTTTGCCCTGCTCCCTGCCTTCAGGAAAGCCCAGAACGGCCTCCAACCTGCAGCGGCCTGATTCTTGAATTGCTACCTACTCAAATACACTCTTTAAATATTTTAATGTGCCCAAGTTTATCTTCTAGCCATGGCCCCTGCAGTGGACTAACTGCCTGGAAGCCAAGTTCCAAAGCAGCACGGGCAGAGCCTCTACATTTGAAGACTAAAATCTCCTCTGGTGCACTCAGAGGGGTCTGGAGAAAAATATATTACAGGTTAATATTTTAGAAAATAAACAAAAAGAACAACTAGGAGCTGGTGGCTCATGCTTGTAATCCTGCTCTAGAGGCTGATATCTGAGGATCACAGTTTGAAGCCAGCCCAGGCAGGAAAGTCTGTGAGACATTAATCCCCAACTAGGCACCAAAAACACCTGGAACTGGCGCTGTGGCTCGAGTGGTAGAGCACAAGCCTTGAGCACACAAACCCAGGGATAATGCCCAGGCCTTGAGTTCAAGCCCTAAGGCCAGCAAAAAAACAAATAAATAAAAAAGCACAATGTCCTGGTTTTAATTTTTTAAAAGCCAGTGAGATCATTTCATCCTGACAATTCATGTTAACGACGTCTCCACAGGTCTTTTTATGATTGGATCATTAAAAACAGGCTTTCCAAATACTTCAAGGTTGGAACTGTTAACTGGTTTTATTCAAGGGAAATGATGAAACTTCACATTGACAAGAATATCACATGTTGACAGCTCGATGATTTATATCAAGTGTGAAAATCTTTCTAAATCATATTAGATCTCTCTCCAGAATGCACACTCTCACGTTTCCCAGGTACTATGAAAACAAATTAACTTGACACAAGGTTGTATGATAAGGGGGAAAATAAGTACCCCCAAGAGCTAGGTTAGCCCGAAACGGACTTTGACAAAGATCAACCATCACTCCAGGAAGCCTAGACCAGATTCTGACTCCATGGCACACAAGAATTTAGAAAATGAATCTAAATCCATACTTCAGTGACCTTATTATGTGTGACTGTAGAGTTGTGAAGGCATCATCACAATCCAGTTTCTGGACATTTCCATCATACCTCTGAAAAGGTCCTTTGTGATGGTGTACAGTCAATCTCTACCGTCTGCCTACTTAACACTAATTAGTATACAGATTGGCGCTTTCCAGACATCTCTCCCAGGTAGAATCATATGCTATGCAGTCTTTTCAGCGAGGTTCTTCCACATGACTTAATATATTTGAGATCCATCTATGGTGGAGCACCTATCAGCAGTTTAACTTTCCCTTCGATAGCTGAATAGTACTCTATCTTATGAATACAGCACGTTCTCTTTATTGTCTGTTGGTTAGGCATTTGGTTGTTTCCACTTCTTGACAACCATAATAATGACTGTGAACATGTGAAGAATGCTTGCTATGGGCACCTGTGTCCAGGTCTTTGTTTAGAGATGGATTTTATTTCTCTGTAACAGTGAACCAGGCAACTGTCATCACAAATTTTGGTACTGCTGTAACAGAATACCACTGATTGGGTTGTTTTCATGAACAGAAATTATTCATGAATAGAAGCATATGATCAGGAAATTGAGAAGTTCAAGATTGATTGCGAGCCAACATCTGGCAGGGGTCATCTTACTACATAACACTGAGGTAGAAGAACAAAACAGGGAGGAAGGGAGAGAGGTAAGAGAGAAAGACAGAGAGAAAAGTCAGAGGCTGACTTCACTCTCTTAGAGGTCAACTAACTTTGTGAATATTACTAAAATCATGCAGCTGAACAATGATAATTTATATTTCAAACTTGTGGCTTATAAATTACATATTAATAAAGGTCTAATTGTTATTTTAAAAAAGACATTTTGGATTTCAGATTTTTATATTAGAAATGCTCAACTTATAGTGATTGAGTACCAAATATTTTATCTCCACTCTTTCTAAACACAATAAAAAATGTTTTACAAGAGAAGTCTCTGTACTTTACAAATGAAAGCTTAAGACTCAAGGAAGTTCAAATCAACTTCCTGAGGACAGACCAAGCCTTGTTGAACTCAACCATCAACACACTTAGCTCTCTAGGAAACCTTGTTACAGATGGATAATGACTCATTCCTTATAAGATAATTCAGGGCAGAATCAAGTCTGACACTTCCTGTATACCCCATATCTAGTTCCACTTGTTTGCTTTTTCAAATGCGTGAGATAATTTTCTTCTTTTGCTTTGTAAAGGGTGAAACCAAGTCTCTTAGGTTGAAGGTAATATTTTTCATCTGGGAAATTAACACTTCGTAGCAAAAGGACAAAGTTTGGGATGATGATTTTTAATCAAAATGGTCAAGTATTTATTATAGGTTACTATGTAGGCTCCATAGACTCATGTTAGTAAGGGAATCATTTAAAGCATTTAGGAATTCACATCAGGGAAAAAGAAATGCCTTTGGGTGAAAACTAATCCCATCATCCCCCACTTTTTTTCCCACTCGGTGAGTTTTCCACTATCATAGTGTAATAATTGTATCTCTCAGGGCTTCTAGGCCAGGAAAAGTCTAGAAGTTTGCCACACATCATACAAATAGAGTGGCTTAGAGAGCAATGAATCCAGAAACAGAAAGGGTTGTTATGGCCATTGCTGGTTCTGGTTTGGTTCTCAAGAACAATTTCCCCTTGGAAAATGTCCCAAGCCCAGATCCCAGAAGATGGTAGAAAGTTCCACAGAGAGAGTGGTGGGTACCCAAGGCTGGAAACCACTTCCTAAGTCCCAACTCATATTACAAGGACTGTGACAAACAACAAAACAACTTTTTAACTTCACGCAACCCAGTTTCCCAAGTTCATGTGAGTGGAAACTTCTTTGATTTCCAGCACCGATCAATTGAGGAAAATGATGTGCATGTTGCTGTTTTAGGAGAATTCAAAGAATCTTTTTTGTTTAATGCTTCACTCCATGGAGGGAGGATCAAAAAACTGTAAGAGATGATGTTACTCTTAGGTCCATGAACCAACCAGGTGCTGGTAGCTCACGCCTGTAATCCTAGCTGCTCAGGAGGCTGAGATCCAAGAATCTCATGAAGACTATAAAACAGAGACCAATGTGGCTCAGACACATGAAATACTCACTATCTGGCTCTTTGTAAATAACACATGCTATCCCTACTCCCAGGTCATTAAATATTTTAATAACATCCACATATTCTGAATATGTAAAGTACATTTTTTTTAAAAAGGCAGGAGGGAAGAGAAGGATGAAGAGAAGCCCCAGACAAGGCCAGTTTGAAAAACATAGTTGTTGAGCTGAGTACCTGTGGCTCACACCTGTAATCTTGTCTACTCAGGAGATTGAGATCTCTGTATCATCACAGTTCAAAGCCAGTCTAGGCAGGAAAGTCCACGAGACTCTGATTTCCAATGAAAACACTAAAAATCTGGATGTGGAGCTGTGACTGAAGTGGTAGAGTGCTGGCCTTGAGAAAAAAAAAAACCTCCCAAGGACAGCATGTAAGCCCTGAGTTCAAGCTCTAAGACCTTTTCCCTCCCTCAAAGAATGAAAAAATAAATAAGACAAAAGCACGGCAGCTGATATAACATGAGAAATAACACTCACAGACGTGCAGAATTGTTAGTTGTCTACCATTTTCTCTGGCAACTCACTCTGTGTCCTCTCTCCAGATGACATGTCTCTGGTTCCTGTACCTGTCCTTGGGTGTGACTGAGTTTCGCTGACATCTTGCTCCCCTGTCTTTGACTATGCTTCCTATAATTGTACAGCTCATAGGAAATATAGTGCCACTGGGACTGCTATTCCACTAAAGTCTGATGAGGGCCAAGTAGAGCATGCCTGCCTCAAATCTCTTCGCCAGCCGGGACACAAACCAGCCAATCTCATACCAAATTACACACGTGGGTGTGCTTTGTCACATATGCCGAGTGTTTTGAAATACAGAAAATCACCCACAAAAGTCCAAACTTCCATTCTTTTCCAGAGAAAATAATGTCTAGGAAGATAAGACAAACTGATCTGCGTTTCCCCAGGCCACAAGCCACAGGAGCTATTCCATCTCAACCAGGCATGAGCGCTTTGACTTTCCACAGACCTTACCATTCCCAGGCATTAACACCAAAACTGCTCATCTCATTAGGTCTTCCTGCCAGCCCCCAGAGGCATAAGAGTCTGTAGAACAGTTATCCTCAACCTCAGACATCCTATTTCTAGAACATTTGGGTGTCTAGGCATTTTGAAATCATTCCTTGGCTGAGAATAGGCCTTTCAGAGTGTGTACACTGGTGTAAATTTTTAATAAAGAAAAAGCTCAGAGAAAAATCCAGAAACTAATTGTTGGCCTCCATAACTAGGTGCTTTGTACAAGTATAACTGGTTAAGTGGTAGATGCTGGAACCAAAAAGCAAAGGAGGGTAGATCCTAAAGAGAGAGACAAGTAGAAAGGATAAAGAACAATAGAGAGAATGAACACCTGGGTTTTGTTTCTCATTCTTTAACTTTTGGGTGGTTGTTGTGGTTTTTTTTTGGGGGGGGGGACAATTACTTAGCCTCTCTGGGCTTTGGCCAACTCATCACCAAACTGTATTCAGGTAGCATTTAGCATTGCTTCCTTGGTTTATAAATATTCAATAATATAAAGTAATAAGTGTAGAGAAACACTTGAGTACCTCTAAAGCACATCATTTCCTATTTTCTAATTTGACCAAAGTCTAACTGATAGGAATATATATACTATATACGTATATAGTATATATACACTATATTATATATATATATATATATATATATATATATATATATAATGTACTACCAGGAGCTGGAGGCTCACACCTGCAATCCAAGCTGCTCAGGAGGCTAGATGTCTGAGGATTATAGTTCAAAGCCAGCCCAGGCAGAAAAGTCCCTGTGAGACACTTATTTCCAATTAATCACACACAAGAAAATGAAAGTGGTCCCGTGGCTCAAATAGTACAGTGCTATCCTTGAGCACAAAGAGACTGAGGGACAGTGCCCAGGCCCTGAGTTCAAACCCCACAACTGATAAAAAAAAAAAACCATCAACAACAAAACCATAGCAACAAAAATAACATCAAAGGGGCAGACAAAACTCCTTAACAACATAAAGAACTTAGTTCCTCCAGGACTAAGAGCACATTCATCACAGCAAACCCCATGCTGTTAAAAGGCCCAGATGGACGCAGCGGGAACGGCAGAAGATGGATAGTGATGGTCTCATGTTTACCAAGAGTTTCAGACCAAGGAGTCTTTGAGGCTTTGGGCTTGGCCCTGGGCTCTGAAGTACCGAGTGTCAGAGGAGAAGTGTGGGGAGAAGTTGGAGACTTTCTGGCCACCACTGAGATCAGCGGGGTTTCCAGGGAACATGCCCAAATGGTTCTTCACTTTTCCCTCACTTTTAACTCTTTTTGCCCAAAGCAACCAACCACCGTCTCCACTTGTGTAAATTCCACACTGATTCTCTCCCACACTCTCCACAGCCTTCAGAGAACACTGGTTTGTTCGGAACAACCTCTGCTCTTCAAACTTTTTTGAAGTCCAGTGCCAAGGACAGACCTCCCCGCCCCCCCCCCCCAAGGATGGCCATTTGCTACATTCCCAGTGTGTGTTATGTTACATTTCTTGTAGAAATGGAGACATTTCTGCAAATCAAAGCAGCTGAAAAGAGGCTTATTGGGGGTCATCCAAGCCCAATCGCCATCCCAATGTCATGAATTTCAACATAGGGAGTTATTTGCAGATTCTCCCTCCCACTCCAGCTGTAATTTTGATTGGTAATTTTCCAGTGTCTCATGCATTGTTTCCATTAGAATAACTAACAATAGTTAAGCCCAATTCTTTTTCAGTTTTTTCTTTATGTCTGAGAACTAATACTATCTTTTAAAAGTAATTTATTGTTATTATAAAGGTGATGTACAGAGGGGTTACAGTTACATGAATCAAGTAATGAGGGCATTTCTTTTTGGATAGTGTCACCCTTCCTTCACTCTCTCTTAGTTTTTCCCACCCATTCCCAATCCACAAGTTGTATACTTCATTTTCAACAGTGTTCAACATTGCTGCATTTGCTCACCTTTTGTCCATCCATTTCTGTGCCTCAACTTACATTCCCAAATGAACAGATAAATGAACAAACAAGATAAAGAAAAGAAGAAGATAAAACAAAAACAGCAACACAGAAAAATCTTACTGTTCATATTTCCTGGAGTTCATTTCAAAAGATATTGTTTTATATTATCAGCTGCATATAGGCATTGCACCTTTGTGGAGAACTAAGAGTTCTTCTTAAAGGAGTTTGCACAATGTTTTCAAAGTTGTTCGCAAGCTAGCTGTGCAAACTATATGGAAGGAGATTTTTTTAAATATGTATATATCAAGGTGAAAATGTCAGACGGAGGGCAATTTGGACTCTGGGTAAAGGAGAATAATCCACATTTGTCAGGTGATAAATGATGGCCTTTTTGCCTCAAAAGGGTTTGTTTGAGTGGAACAAATCTCTAAGGAATATAAAAAAGACTCAGAGCTCTGATAGAGGTGATAGACTAGAATTTTCCTCTCCTTCCAGGTTCTCAGCATTTTTATGCCACTTTTTTTTATATGTGCCAAGAATATTAGTCTTGGTCCAAGAGCTGGTATATATCAAGTAGAGCCAAAGCATCTACAACCAGTAAGCTATGATTACAGGGCGATTGGCGTGATGTGTGTCCCCCAACCCAATTAACATCCTGCTCAGTGACATTAAAAGTAACATTTAAGAAAATGCCAAGTTCAGTGGGCACCTTTTAGTAGAAGAGTGCAGATTATTCCTGTGAACAGGTTTTTTGAGTCCATATTCAAAATTCAGCCAGAGTAAGGGGAAACTGGCAGCATTAATAAAGGGCAACAATGGCATGGATTATGGGGGGGGGGGCGGATAGTAATATAAGAGAGAACCTATGGTATGCAAATACAACAGCGACTGTCTTATAGAAATTATTTTATTTTATTTTCACCATTGCTCCCCTTGCCTCCTTGTAAAGACAAATAAACTAGAATTTTCCTATAAGCCAAAGAATTAAATATCAGGCATACTCATTCTAACCCAGTCTCTGTGGTTCTTGTCATAAAGCCATATTTGTTTTATGGAGGAAGGAGTAGAGGTGTGTTATCAGACACAGAGGATGAGGATGAAGATGAGCACACAGAAATGGTGATTGCGGATAAGAGAAATCTCAGCATTGCAGAGGAAGCCATGGAGGCGCATCTTTCTAGATGTAAAGAAGCGGAGTGATTTGCAAAACCATGACTTGCATCTGCAGACTGCACTTGAGGCATCCGTTTCTCTCTTCCTACTCTCCAGCTTAGAAAGCTGAAAATTGAGGAACACTGAAAAGGAAGTAATATGATTCCTGTAGAAGTTTTGGAGGAATCAACCTTAATCTAGAAGATGATCCATGCAGGTCAGAGTTAATTAACAGCATACAGTGACCAAGGTCTAGCTTACACGGAGGCACTGCTGACGTATGGAATCAGATGTGAGACTCTGTGGATGGGGTGGAAGCAGGTGAGGAAAGAAGTCAAAGGGAAGATGGGCACAAGTCACCAGAAACCTCTTTGGCCATCCCAAGTCCAAATTTTACCACAGCACGAAGCACTCACTGCGGGTAAAAAAATGCTTTCTGGTTCTTCTGAGCATGGATGATGGAAAGATGATTGATAACATGGAAAAACCTGGCAATCCGTTGGACAGGAGTGAAGAAGAATGGAAGAGGGCAATTCTGTGTGGCGAGTCTGAGCCTGAGATATATTAGAAAATGAAGCCCAAGTCAGCACGAACATACTTTTGCTCCAAAGCAGAATCTCTGTAACGACCTTTCTCCACTTGGAAATTCAGGGAGTTGTGGCTGGTCAGCCCAGTGGGTGCTTAAAATTGAGGAGAAATGATTTCAACCTTTTAGACTTTTCATCCTCTATCCTCTAACTGCTTCTTCAGTACACGGTTCTGAGCCCAGGATTCACCCAACTCATATCTATGTTCGGGGTACCTAGGACGTTCACAAGGCGGCTCAGACATAGACACCACCCTTCAAAATGGATGGCCCCATTGGGAGATGAGTCAGATCCATAAATGAGTGGAAATGATCATCAGAATGTTTAGCAAATGCAAGACATAGGTTCTGACAGATTCGAATGGATTCCTCTGAAGAACAGGAGCAAGCTGGGTGAGGAGGCTCGTGCTTTCAAGCCTTCCTCCCTTACTTGCTGGATTATAGGAAGATGTGAGAGGACTGGGAAAAGGGACGCTTGCAGAATTGAAGGCAGACAATATTTACTAGATGACTCAATATTATAGCTACTAGAACTGATTAGCAGCTCTATAAGTGACATTAACAGAGATAAGGCATTCATCAGGTAGCTAGTTACTGTCTAACAAACTACTCTAAAGCATCATGGATTAAAATGGTGTCCATTGATTATTCTACCTCACATGCATCAAGTAACCTTGGCTGGGAGAGTCCTGTTGTACAGGAACAAATTGAGACCTCTGCTCAGAGCTGAGCTTAGTTGAAGGCACCTCGGCTACAGCAGCTTTGTCTTTTTTTTTTTTTTTTTTTTTTGGCCAGTCCTGGGGCTTGGACTCAGGGCCTGAGCACTGTCCCTGGCTTCTTTTTGCTCAAGGCTAGCACTCTGCCACTTGAGCCACAGCACCACTTCTGGCCCTTTTCTGTATATGTGGTGCTGGGGAATTGAACCCAGGGCCTCATGTATACGAGGCAAGCACTCTTGCCACTAGGCCATATCCCCAGCCCAGCAGCAGCTTTGTCTTAAGATGTCTCTCTTCTTCTCTTTCTAGGACCAACAAGATAGACAAGTCTTTGCTCAATTGGTAGCACAGGTGCAAGAGGAAGTCCAATCATGTCTAACTTGTTCCAAATCTCTGTTTCATGTTCTCTGCTAAAGCTCCTTAATCAAATCATACAACCAAATTCAGAATCCAGGACTCTGTCTACTGCCTTCTGATTGGAGGAACTGCACAGTTGCAAGGCAAAGCTCAAGGATACAGAAAGAAGCCACTAAAACTGTCTACTTCCTTCTTTTCATCTGTTCAGTGTCAATTTCTATTTCTGGAAAGAGAAACATCACTTTTCTCCACTTTTGGTCATTGTTGACTCTTTCTCCTATCATACAAGAGAGGCGTATGGCTTAGACCTGCACTACCACAGCATTCAAGCCACTTTGGCCAGAGTCGGTGGTTCAGACATAGACCTGTGATGGAGGCCAAGTTCAGGAGGTTATATCCTAGGAATTTTGTTAGTTACTGGCAAAGAGAAATCTCTAATAGAAGCTGCTGTAGGGCTGTGGCATGAGCCTAGGCCTCCTGGGGACCACCTTGCTTCCATGAGAAGCCTTTGAGAACAATGTAAATTCAAAGGAAAATAGTGAAATATAGAGCATGCAAAACTGAGTACTATGTAATTTATGTTCTTTGACCCTCTGGTTCCAGATGTGCCTGAAATACACTTTCAAGATTTTTCAGGTGTATGTGCCACAGTATATGTGCCAATTTATATGTAGATATAGGTCTTCCTTTACTCGGAGTTATGTTAGAAAGATGAAAAAAATCCTAAGGGTTAAGGAAACCAAATATTGAGAAAATTATTTCAACCAGGAGGATTTGGGTAGGCTAGTTAGACAAGTTGTCATTTTAGCTAATTGCTATTTTCTCTCTCTCTCATTTTAAGTGATCAAAGAAGCTTTTTGACTCTCCTTATTTCCCTAGAAAAGCAAATTCATATTTAAAGGTCCCGCACTAGCCAACTTACTTCAAAAAATGAGTTGTTGGACAAATTCTTTCATTTCTACTTGGCAAGTTTTAGCATGGAAATAGGATCTCTCCAGTCAACATCCTACTTAATTTTCCAGTTGGTCTAACACTGTGTTTAAGAAACTTGCCTCCTAAAAGATTAGTTGAGCCTCGCTGCATTAGGGAGGCAATGTAACCCAATTGCTAAGCAGTTAATCTATTCGTTATGGATATTTTCATTCCTGAATTTTTATTCCCTAAGAACCAACTGAAGCATGCGGGATAACATAGTTTTCTTTAAGCAATTGTTTCCAAGTTCTGATGAAGAAAGTTCCAAGGATGGACTTGCAGTATTTTTACAAAGTGCTCAGGTGAGCGCCTGCGAGCTCATAGCCCTTTCTAAAGCAAGATACAGGGGCTGGGAATATGGCCCAGTGGCAAGAGTGCTTGCCTCATATACATGAAGCCCTAGGTTCGATTCCTCAGCACCACATATCTAGAAAAAGCCAGAAGTGGTGCTATGGCTCAAGTTGGCAGAGTGCTAGCCTTGAGCAAAACGAAGCCAGGGACAGTGCTCAGGCCCTGAATCCAAGCCCCAGGACTGGCAAAAACAACAACAACTATAAAGCAAATACATATCCAACTCATGTGGCCCATGGTCTTATTCATAGTTAGCTTCTTTCCATATACTCAGTGTAACTTTTCCAAAATATTCTTCAGGTGTGAGAATTTATTTGTTTTATTCCCCACATACATCATCCTAACTTCTATTCAAATGGACAATATTGACTTATTCATCTGTGCTGGGACTAATCTTAGAGATGAAGGACATATCGAGGTGGCAGATCTGTACAAATTTTCAAAGGCTTCTGGTAACAATTCCCACAATAGCATTAATATCCTGAGCTACATCATAAAAAGAAACAATCACAAGTACATTCCCTGGCATGCCCTTCCCTGTTTCCAGACACAAAAATCACAAAAATCCTTGATACGTATACATTTTTCAAGCCTTCATGACTTAGCAATTACCAAGTGAATCCCTTCAAGGTAATTTTCCAACAAAGCAATCATTAGCCACAAACTGTACTTCCAGAGCCTAAATATACTAATAATGCTGTGCCCTTTCACCCCTTTCTTCCTTCTGCTCAATTTTGGCACTTCATTAATTTGCCACAGTTGGTACACCTGCCTGGCAAACATAAGGCCATGAGTTCAAACACCAGTACTGGAAAAAAAGGAAGAAAGAAAAGAAAAAGTAACAAGAGGAAGAATGCCAAGAGAAAGAGTGAAAGGGAAGGAGGGAAGAGAAACAGAGAGAGGTAGAAAAAGAGAGAGAGAGAGGGAGAGAGAGAACACCAAAGTGCTAATAAAGAGAAACCTAGTGAAGTATTCACTCGCTTTCATCTCTTTCCTCTTCTTGGTGATAACTTTAAACCCCTCAGGGACCTGGTATAGGTTTCTGAAATTCCCTACCCCTCTATAGTTACTGCATTGAGGCTCAGTCTTCCTTGGGGCCAATAATGGCCAAGGTCCAGCACTGGTTAGAAGGAACCTATGCCAGCAAGAACTGAAAGCTCTCAGTATGCTGTTGATCTCACTCCACCTACCCAATGGGTATCATCAGTGCCTTTGTCTTCCCCTCCTCTCCTCCAGTCATCAGTCAGTCATAATCTCCCTGTCCCTGCACTCTGCCCCCACACCGTGCCTACCAGTGGCAGGCTCTTCGCTTAGGACATGGAGTCTGAGATCTCTAGCAGTGCCTCCAAACCCGGACAAATGTTGGTCACCACCCTGTGCTGATGTGCATCCACCTTGACCAAGAGCCAGACTTTACGATCATTTCTGTCTTACTGGAGAAGATAGTGAAGTTTAGAGTGTTATGATTTGTCCAAAATCATAAGATAACCCTTTGTGATATCTCAACATGAGAAGACCATACCATCCTACATTGACATGTCTACCATGGCTCAAATCCAATCCTACTCTCTTGGAAAAGCTTCACTTTTTTTATTCCATAAACTTCCCTGAGTTAAGGGACACTAGGTTCTCCATCTTCACACTCAGTCTGATCATACTGCATATACTTCTTTAATATTTGTGTCTCTGTCCACCCATGTCACACAACGAACTAATTAGTTATACCATGTGGGTCAGCACATCTTATATACCCACAAAAATATAAGGAACACTTCCACCTCCAACATGTTAATCAAAACTTTTTTGAAGTTGGAGGTAGAACTGTGATTTACCTTGATTTGATCATTACACGCAGTATCGAATTGTCACACAAGGCCCCATAATTATGTATAATTGAGACAATACTTATGTATAATTGAGACTAACACACTTCTTAAAAAATTTGACATCCTATTTGCACCGAAGACACATTGCTTTTGATCAGATGTCTCTGTGTGTTTATTTGACATTCCCTAAGCATTTGCTCTGTTCCGGGCTCTGTACCATTAGGAAGTTAACTGGGAAAGACATGGAGCATGGAGCATGGAGACTGGGAAGACTTGGAGGGCCAGCAGCCCAGGGAACTGCGACAGAGAAATACATAAGTGATTACGTTGGTTTTGTTTTGTTTTGTTTTTTAAAAAAGAGGACTTCACAGTCCTGAAGAAACTCAAATGCAGAAATGAAGCAGAAAGAGATGGGAGGAGAAGGGGCCTTTGTAGAGAGGGGGGTTAGGAGTTCATTTCTGAAGGGATGAGAACAGAACAGAGGCCTAAATGATGAATTGAACATGGCACTTGCTGCTATAATCATTTTTTAAAATGCAGAGGTATCCCAAGCCCATAGCCCTCAAGGACAGTCATTATGGGCTTCCTTATGTCCGAAGGGAAGGGTCCTAGGAGGTGAAGTGCAGTGTGAAAGAGAAAGGAAGAAGTAAGGGCAAGGGTTAGAAAAAGACCAAAGAAAGGGATTAGAAGCAGCGCAGACCTGCAGAGGAGAGAAGAAGCACAGCAGGGAGATTTCTGTAAAACAGAGCTCATCTTCTGATTCCCATTTTTACAAAGTTAATTTGGGGTGCTGTGTGAAGAATAGACTGAAGGAGTTAAAGAATAAAACCAGGAGGAGAAATGGTGAAATGGCACCCTTCCCAAGAAAAAGGGAGGATGGTGGAAGGAGAGATGGGTACACTTGTTTTATGAGTGTTGAGAATGGAACAAGGCACTAGTGGCTTACGTCTGTAATCCTAGCTCCTCAGGAGGCTGAGATTTGCAGACTGAAGTTCAAAGTCAGCCTGGGCAAAATAGTCCATGACACTCTTCTCTCCAATTAACCAATAGAAAGCTGTGCCTCATGTTTTAGAGTACCATCCTTGAGCAAAATGGCCAAGTAAAAAAGCTGGGCGCTGCTGGCTCATACCTGTAATTCTAGCTAATCGGGAGACTGAGATCTGATGATTGTGGTTTGAAGCCAGCCTAGGGAAGAAAAGTCTATGAGGCTCATATTTCTAGTTAACCACCAGAAAACCAGAAGTGGAGTTTGTGGCTCAAAGTGGTAGAGGAGTAGCTTTGAGCAAAAGAGCTCAAGGACAGCCCCCAAGTCCTAAGTTCAAAACCTACAACAAAAACAAAATCAGCCAAGTAACAGCACAAGGCCCTGGGTTCAAGCCCTAGTAACAGTACACACATGAAAGGGAAATGGAAAAAGGGAAAGGAAGGAAAGAAGAGAGAGAAGAAGAAAGGAAAGAAAAAAGGTAAGAAAAAAGAAAAGCAAAAAGAACAGAAAGAACATATGAAGAATGACTTAAGAGGCACAAATTAAGATGGCTCTTTGGGTTTTCAGTATCAGAAAATATTTGATCACAATGTCTAAGAATATGAAAAGAAAACAGGGATAAGTTTGGTCTAATTAACAATTAGCACATGTATCCACTACTGTTCTTCTCATCTTCCTCCACTCAAGATCTGAAAAATCTGAAACAGGCAAGTGAAGATGTTGGATGATTTAGGAGGAATGTGGTGAGAACCGGACTTACGTTGCTTTCTGTAATGTTCTGAAAACAATGGCATGGCCCTAGGCCACTGAGATCCACTCTCATAAAGAAGTTTATTTATAGTGGAGGATAGAGACTAGCCTGTCTTCAGCAGATACTCTATCTTCCATGTGTTTGTTCAACAGAATTAAGTTGCCTTTTAAAATCTATTGTTCTGTGATGTTCACAGTCCAGAAATTTAAAAGCATCTTGTCTACTTTTTCTTAACCCCCTAAACAAATATTCTACAGTGATTCACCTCTCGTACACACTTCCAGAAAAGGAAAAAAAAATCAAAGGAACAGATGTGACACATGAAGACCTTTTTCAATATAGGCAGTGAGTGAAGAAATGCCATTCAAATCACACGGCCTGGCAGTACAGGCTTCTGACCAGCTTGGTAATGGGTGGTGTTGATGGCTCCTCCGATTAAGTAATTGACTTGCCTGTATCTTTATCTGACTGCATACTTGAATCTGAGATCTTTTAATCAAAAATTTGATTCCACAGCGCTCTAATTACATGGCATCTGAGGGTGAGCTATCTCTGAACTGCATTTTCCTCCTCCCAAGGCCCAGGACCAGCGACATTCATTAATTGCCTTTTGATTTCATGGACCATGGAAATGTCAGTGCTTGGTTCTCTGCTGGGTGGCTCAGGGTCAGCAGTACCCCCTCTGTGCCCACAATCTTCTTCCTTTCAATTACTGCTTCTTGTCTCCGTAGGCCTCTGGGCGGCTTCCTTCTCGGTTTGCTTTTTCTCCACTGACAACTGTGTTTCTTCCCCCTGACACCGCTTTCCTCAACTTCCTTACTTCTCTGTGCCTTTACTCGCCTTGGCAAATTATTATTTGGGGGACACTTCTGCTCAATGTTCCTGAAATACATTTATTCAGGGTACTCAGAGGCTACTTATTATAAACAATAACAGCAAGAATCTGTTACCTCTAAAAGGCTTTCAGCCCCCAGAATCAAATGACTAAAGTTCCAATCCCCACAGCCTGGCTTCCCGATGGGTGATCTTGAATGAGCTACAGAGACTTCACTGTGTTTCAATTTCTTCATCTGTTAAACATATTTTTTAAAAGCACCTAAGGAATGATTATACATAATGAAGTAATACACATTAAGAGCTTAGCACCATGTCTGACATATGGAAACATCTAGTTAAGATCCAAGATTATTGCCATTGCTATTTTCAACATTTTAGAAAATAGTGCACAGTATATGTAGGTAGCTCATTTGTCCATGAGAAAGGCATTTAAGCCTGGTAACTGCCATTTATCAAGCATTCGATAAAGTTCAGGTATTATTGATTCTGAATCAATTAGAATTTCAATATGATAGCCTTGGAAAGTAGAGGTGACCTAATGTACCCTTATTTACAGAAGACAAAATATATCGGAGAAGAGATTTCACCCCCAACAGCTTAGGGAGGCTCAGATGCAAACTCCATCTTGGGCTCTTTCCTCAGTCACGCACATTGACCACGGGACAGTGCACAAAGGGGACCATTTTTAAGTTGATGAGGAAGCAGAGGGAGGGAAGAGTAAGAGAATGCATACACTGTGCCATTAAAAACTGGACCCCACAGAGAATATGAGGAAAGATGGAGAGAAAACACAGGGGAAGGTGGTTTTAATAATCACAGGCATAAAAGGAGCCTGCAAAAATAAATCCAATGCTGGCAATAAAAATTGGGACAAAGAAAAGTCAAGAGGCAACTTAAAAGCTCAGCATAAAAGGAAAAAAAAACAGTTTTGCAAAGAGCTTAAGGATTTGAACGCGTAAGAGTGTATGTAACCTTGACTCTCAGGTAAAGATCAGAAGCATCTTAAGCACAATATTTATCCAAAATCCTAGACCTACAGGTCCCCCCAGATCTGAAATCCAGCCAACAAAGAATTGTAATTGGGCAGTGAATGCTGCCTCAATGCTTATTTTTTTTCCCACTGCTGCTAAATATGCAAAATGAGATTCATCTGGCTAGAGGCACCCCGTTCACTTGTAGTCATGGGGCGAGGCCTGGGTACATCCCCATCGGTGGTGGCAGAGGGAGAGTTAGTCTTGGATAAGGGCCCGGTGAGGAGCCCAACACAGACAGGCACCCTCGTGGTAACTATGGCTAGAAGAGACGCAGGTGCCAAGCTGAGGTTTTCTTATCAGAACAGAACATTTATCTGGGATACAAATATACAGCAAGGCAGGAAGGGAGGGAGGGGAGGGAGGGAGGGAAGGAGAAAAGGAAAGAACAGAAAAAGGATTTGCCTGAGAGCCTTTTATGGGCAAACCATTCACTCCTAAATGCATGCCCTAAGCGCCACCTCTCTGCTCTAAATCAATTGAGGACCGGTACTGGACAATTAGGAACCACTCTATAGCCCATCCTCTGGTTCCCGCATGAACCCTGGGCACCCTTCTGCCGTATGTACCATGACACACTCCTCCCCTTGGGAACCATGACTAATAAACTACCTTCCCGTGGCGGTGATCTCCCACAGAGGTCTGTGCGCCTCCCTACACTCAGATAAAACCAAGATCACGGGTAATTTTAAGTCTGCTGAACCAAATATATTAAACAGTGGTAGAATGTTTTAAAATACCTTGAAAGTCTTTAAAACTAGTGAAATACTGTATGGGAATGAACAACTAATGAGAGACTCCATGAAATAGTGAAATACGAATGAGATACTGTATCAGATTTAAATAGAAAGATGTCTTCAACCTATTAGCAAAAAGTTAGTTGCTTATTTCCATGCATCTAAACATTCCCATTCATCTACTGGCTAAGTGCATTTGGGAACAGGCAAGCTGGGGCAGGGAGAACAAGGATGTCGAACTTCCCATTTCCTTTCCTACCAAAATACGTATTCTCTGAGCCTTTTGGATGAAACTGCAATGATGCATTGCTCACATCACGAAGACAACAACAAGTGACTGTTGAGTTTCCAATTAAAAGGTGGTAACAACCACAGAAGACAGATTCTATTCAATCAATGAATTAGCACTTGGATATTTTTCAGACCCTTTGATGGAAACCAAAGAGAAACTGGGAATTACCAGAATTTGACCAAAGTGGAATGCTTCTTTAGGCTTTTAATCAGCTTTGTTGAACTAGTAGAGAAGGGGCAGGTTAGATCCCCAAAAGCTTTCAAACAGATATTTATCATCATTACCTTCCTACCCACTAATGGGCAATGATTCACTTCCTGCATCCATAGCTTACAAGAGACTTGCGAATTAAACCTTAAAAGCTAAATTTTTCTAGAATCTGTCTGAATCTAGCATTCGATGCCAATAAAAGAAAAAGCCCGGAGTAATTTGTTTTCCTCTATAATTTCAAAGTGAATCAATATAACCATTCTTTATTGCTGGTATGCCTTCCACAGGCCTTGATGGGGAATCGTTACAGAAGCAGCCTGGGATCTGCGCGGGGAAGGTGGTCAGACCCCATTTTCCACGTGGTTTCTGTGGTTGTAAGTGAGCTTGGAGGTCTGAGAGAAGAGAAGCTAGCACTTCACTGGATTTCTGGGACTAGGAGGTGGGTGCAGGAAAAAGATAGAGGGGAGAAAGGACTATGACTCAATAGAACCACGAGGAAGGATTTCCAAAACAATAACTTGCATAAGTGGTATTTGTGTGTGTGTGTGTGTGTGTGTGTGTGTGTGCGTGCACATGCACACATGTATGTACATGCATGTATGCTGATCCTGAGGTCTGAGCACTGTCCCTGAGCTTTTGTGCTCAAGGCTAGTGAGTGCTTCACCACTTGAGGCGCAGTCCCACCTCCAGCTTGTTGCTGTTGTTGACTTGTTTTGGGGTTTTTTGGTAACTGGAGATGAGTCTCATGGACTTTCTTACCCCTCAGGTCTTAGCCTCCTGAGTAGCTAGTATTACAGGCTTGAGCCAAAGGGGCCCAGATCTAATCGGATCATTTTAAGATTTGTTGATGTTGTTTTCTAAAAATGCTTCAGCTGCAGAGGTGTGGGGTGTTCATGCTCTATTCTGAAGTACCTGAACATTCCTTTTGTTTTCAAAATTTGATTTTAAGTTATTCCATGCTGAAAAGTTCATTTTAGGACAATGCAGGCATATGAACATCAAACATCTGAATAACCAGTCTGCATGTGACATTTAAAAGAAATCAAACTGTGACAAATATCAATTAGAGGGAGCCCAAATTCCTGTCTGTGTGGTGGGGGAGAGTGTACCACGTGCTTCCTAAGGCGCCACCTTGTTATTAAAGGAGGATGTGCTCCATATCCATCCTGGAGCCAGGAGCAAGACAGGCCTCTCAGTCCACTCTAGATTTACAGTAATCGTGGACTGCACAGGCGCCAAGCACTATGTGATTCGCTTATCAATGTTTCCTCCTTTCAAATGCCAACACTGACACACCCAGGGTCACCCAAAAGGTTGTATATGAAATGAAATCAGAAATGAAAATGCATCGGATATCCTTCCTCTTCTCCTCACAAGTCCCTGAACTACCCAGCCATGCTGCAGTCAGAAGCACTGTTAAACCCTGGAGAGTCAAGACACGGCAAGCACAAAAGATAAGTCACAAAGAGGACAGACAGGAACCACCAAATATAGGAATTAATAGCTGCTAATTTTATGCTAATAAAGGACTCCCACATGGGATTGTGTAAGCTGATTGCCACACACAGAGTCACTTTCACGCACACACACACACACACACAGCTTTCTATCATTTATGTGTGGTGTTGGTTGATTTGTGATTTCCCAGATTGGAAATTTTACTACCTTTGGAGAGACCAAAGACACAGGCCCACCTGTTGGTATTCGGGAACACTCTGAGAGAGAACACTATTATTAAAGATCTTAGCTGGGCACTGGTGGACTATGTCTATAGACCTCAGCTACTCAAGAAGCTAAGATCTGAGGGTGCAGGTTCGAAGTCAACCCTAGACACATGGATCCAAGAGTCTCTTATCCCCAATTAACCAACAAGAAGCCGGAAGTGGAGGTGTGGCTCAAGTGGTAAAGTGCCAGCCTTGAGCCAAATACAAGGTAGAAGCCCTGAATTCAAGCCCCTGTCCTGGCACAAAAAGAAATAAATAATACATTCATTTCACTTAACATTTCTTTTTCCTCCTCTTAATTTTCTCCCGGAAAGGAAAAACTTGTCCAAGACAATGGAATTTTTTTCCTCCTAATTTTCTCTGAGTTTTGGAAACAATGATGAAACCACTCCTCCATCACCTACCGTACGATCTAATGAAAATGTTAACGCCTTATAAACATGTATCACTCTGTTTTCATTTTCTAATAGTTACCATTACAAACAGAATAAAGTCACAGGCTTCGCAACCTCAGGCTTCAAAGCTCTTCATTACTTGTTTCCTGCTCACTACTTTGACCGCCCAGCCTTACTTTCTTTGTGTACAACCCTCCACCCCACATTCGATTTCTTTTCTGTTCTGTGAGCCAACTCCTTGGCTTCCACCTCAAGGCTCAAGTTTCCTCTATACGGATCTTCCCTGAGGAGCTTTAAGTATTGATTTTAGTATTCTGTTTATTTTCTTCACCTACTCTTCTCTATTTGAAATCGTTGCATTCACTTATGAACTTACAAGATGTTTTCTTCCACTAGAATGTAAATTCCAAGAAAGCAGAGGTCTTGTTTGTCATATTCATGAGATTCTTATACATATAATATCTAAAGTGGTACGTAGTACACAGCAAACACACAACATCGCTTGCTGGGTAGATGGATGAAGAATGAATGAATGAATACCATAACTGCCATTTACTATAATATACACGACAACCCTTGTGATTCAGAATACTTAACTCAGCAAAATTGAATATCTCATTCCTAAATGTGCTAGAAAACAGAATTTCCAGCACACTGACTGTGTTACAGTTGCCCCCGTGGAAGCATTTCAGAGCTCAGCAGATTAGGCCTATGGAGAGAGAAATGTGTATAACTTATGTCCACTGGAAAGTCGCCATCTAGGAGAGCGCTGGCTAATAGAAACCTATTTTCCCCTTCCTTTGGGTGATAGAGATGAGTCTATTTATTTTCCTCCTAGTGTGCTAAAGTAGTTTCCTTTCCTGTTTCCTTCATCCACAGAGATAATGAATTCGCAAAGGAGATAGCATCTCCCTGCCTTGCAGCTCCTGCAGGGTGGATCTGCACTGGGGAAACGCAAACAACCAGCAAGAAATGTCCCCTCCTTCCTGGCAGGAAGATCAAAAAGACAGGGATGCAGATACACAGTAACTCATGTATTGGTATTGTTGCTGGGAAGGTGAATCAGCTCAGACATTATGGCAGACAACATGGCGATCCATCTGAGAACACAAGGCAGAACTACTGATGGTCCACAATTCCACTTCGAGGTGTACAGTCAAAGGAAATAAAAAGGATATATCAAAGAGATGGCTGCATTGCCGTGCCCACTGAGCATTCTCCACAGTCCACCAGAGATAGCAACAGCATATCCATCTACAAGTGAATGGAGAAAGTAAATGGCTTTTCACACACACACGGACACACGGACACACACTTCAGTCTAGAAAAGAACTGAAATGCTGCTGTGTGTGACAATGTGGATGACCAGAAAGGACATGATGCTAAGTCAGCAGACACAGAAAGACAGCTCCGGCATGACCTCTCTCACCTGTAGAATCTAAACCAGTTGAAGTCACAGAAACACAGAGGCTGGAGGGTAAGGAAAGGAGGGGAATGTTGGTTTTTGTCATGCAGGGTCCGTTGGTTCTGGAGAAATAATGGGTATCATACTGATGGTAGTTGATAGTATACAATATATACCTATATCCAGCATCAACCTAAACTATACTCAACATCTATTTGCCACTTATACACAAATAGCAATTTTTTAAACAATAGCTTAGGCAAATAAAAAAGCTAGGCACTCTTCACTGATACATTTCAGACTTAAGATTATACTAACGCTAGGAGAACGTGTCTGTTTCGTTCACTGTCTCTGCTGTCATGCGCGTTGGCTATCGTGCGCACTGGCTGTCGTGCCCGTTGGATTCCCAGTAGGCAGCTCTCCCCTCCCTGTCCATGCAGGAGCTCTAGCAGCTCCGGACTTCAGTACTGGAATCACCCTACCAATTGGCAAAATAGCATTTCTCCTTTCCAGCATTGATGCACGCTGGTTTGGCTGGCTGGCTGAGTCTCTGGAGATATATCCATCGTATTCAGGGAAGCCCAGAGTGTTCCACTGATAATCTCCCCAAGACTGGATACAAATCCAAAAGGGAGGGATGGTTCTTGAAAGAAAAGCTGGAGCTGTCTCAGCCCAAGAAACTGGTACTCACTGGACAAATATAGAAGGTATTCCCTAGACCTTCTGAGGTAATGTGGCTCCTCTGGTATCTGCTCAAGAGCCTAAAGATGAAGTCCATTTTAATAAGCACCATGAGAACACAATTCCTCTGCAGATTATAGTCTCTTTTCTACTCTGCATTGTTTAGGTAAGTTGATCCTCTCTGCATTACAGGACTTTCTCCTTCTCTCTGCAGCAGGCTGGTGGGAAGCTGATCCACTAAAGTTCATTTTCATGGGGCACTGGTTCTATCTGGTGTGAAGATAATGCACATTCCATTTGCATTTGGGTTCAAATGTTCCCTCTCTTGAACTCTCTTAGCCAGCCTTTCTGCCTCCTTCTCCATATTTCAGCCACTGCATCACATTCAACATTTATGTAGCATCCAGGCCCTGAATTCAAGCCCTACAAGTGACCAAAAAAAATCAGGTAGTCAAATATTGAGATTGAGATTTTTGCTTACTACATGACACTCAAGTTACTTTTTCTCGAAGCTGGATGTTTTCTCATAAGTAAAACTGGAACAACGTTGGTCTGGGCTCCCTGAGATTTCTCTTTCTCCTGAAGTCAGACATGGCCATTGACTTTCTGTCCTGATACAAGCAGTGCACTATAGATGTCACTCGGTGCACAGGGTTAAAGGCTAAGCATTCATGCCTCTTCCTGGCTCTTTCCCCTTCCTGTGGCTAATGCCAAAGATGAATGTTGAACCACGAACATCGTCCTTCATAGCGTGGGTTTCCGAGTAAAGACATCCCGACACCTCCCACTACTTACATTGGAAATGTAATGTGAACAAGACAGAGATCTTTGTTCCTGAAGCCACTGAGATTTTGGTACTTTTTTTGCTATTACAGAACAACCTGTTTTATCCTGACTGGCACAAAGTACTGACTTTGCAGTACTTGTTGGGAAGCTTAAATAAAATAAAGCATATAAGTTGCTAAGCAAAGTATCTGGCACATAAGAAGCCTTAAATATAGTTTTTGGTGTGTCCCAAGAAGCAATAATTATATGGCAAAAAAGTGAGTCATTCTCACTCTAGCAATATTGGGAGAACAAACTAACTCATATTCAATAGCTGGTATATTCCATCCATACTGGTAATGTTTATGGAATGCTACACTGCCATTTTTCTTCTATTCTAACTGACATGTATTAACTCATTTGATCCTCACAACAATGGTAGGAAGTAAGTCTAGAATTTATTTTTTTCCACATCTATAAGTTAAAGTACATCAAGCTTAAGTAACTTTTCCAAAGACACACAGTGGCAGAGCTGGTGTTTCAACCTATGCTATCTGCTCCCAGTGAGAGCACTGCCCTGGTCTCGCGATATTGCACAAACACAGTCACAGCATGTCTGAGCACTTTCCAGAACTATCCTGCCAGGCAGAACACAAGTAGAGGATGATGCATCTTGCTCAGAAGATGCCCCGGGGTCAAATTAGCTATTATCCCAGGAGAGCATCTTAGGTGTCATCTGTTACACTTGGGCAAGGTGAACACAAAACATGTGTGGCCTGCAGGCATCATTTTGTAGTAGCATCATCAATACCCCACACACTGGGTCCCAGCTCCACTCTTACAAACAAGCAGGGCACCGTGCCTCAAGACGGGGCCCAGGCCGGCTTGACAGATGCTGCCCACACCAGGCCAAGCCCCTGTGTCTCCAAAGCGGAAGGATTGCGAATTCCTGGGTGACCCAGAATTGATAGATTTGTAACACACCTCTGAAACAACTCCATCTAAGTTAATATAAGACTGGCCTTTGTTCCGCCAAGTCCTGGGGTGGCATGTAATGAAAGCACAAAGTGTCTCCCAGAGCCAAGCGCAAGCTCTGTTTGCTCAAGTGACCCCCCGAGTGCTTGCAGTCCAGAAAACCAGATGTGAATTTTACGTGCTGGGGCTTGGCACAGAGGTACATTTTAAGTGGCCCATCTATAGTAGATTCCTAAGTCTGTCAGGATTTATGTTCTAACTGTTATGAAAGCTTTAACTCAGAGACCAATGTATCATCTGGGCTGCGTGCTGTGGAGACGTCTCTACGTGGCGTATCTTGCTGTCTTCCTTCACTCCCTTTGGTCAGAACTAAGCCAGATGAGCAATTGCCAGACTTCCAGAACATATAACTGACTCATGTTCATCATTGGTGGCCCATTTCTATCTACATAGCCCATTGTAATCCCATCATTTTTACATCAACTATTGTACATTCGTTCTTCCTGCCACCCCCCATGAAGAAAACAGGACGTAGAACTCCATTGAAATGATGGGTGAAAGAATTTAGGATTCAAAGAATGCAAACAAGGTCTTCATTAGTGGCCAAGAAGGCAATCAAATTGGGAATTTCTGCTGTGTGTTCAAAAATTCTTTCTCCCACACCAAGTATCAGGTGATACTCAGAACATTTTTGCGGGCACTTAGTTACACTTACCCTTACAACTCCGCATCTTTTTGGCTTATCATCAGCTTTGTTGTTCACCTGGGAGTTAGAAGTACTCATGATCGGGCCCCTTCCAGTTCTACAGGATGAGAGCTTGCAGTTTAACACAACTGCCAGGTGTGTTGCATGCACATCAGTGTCTAAGAAGCAGGTGCTCTAAATCCATTGCCTCTATAGAATCAAAGACATGAAGAGCAACCGGACAGCTTGGCTCACATCACGTGGCCATGTAGAAATGAGAGTGGGAAAGGAACCCCGTACAATCCCAATCACTTAATAAGCATTGTCAGTCATTCTCTGTGAGCTACGGTGCAGCGTGGAGAAATCTCTCTGTTTTTAATGGCGCCCACAGCTGTAGGCTTACAGCTACTACAGCTACCATGTCAGATGAGTAATGCCTCAAAAGAGGAGATATTATTCTTTTATACATTATTTTCAGGAGGTGTTATTTGTCATTCTAGCCCAGGGATTTTTTCAACCCCAGTACAATTGAGATATTGGCCCAAAGAATTGCTTTGTTGTTGAGAGCTTTCCTATTACAGGATGGTTACAGAATCCTCTGGCCTCTGCCCACTGGTGAAACCAGAGTACTCCACATTCCCAGACGTGACAAACACAAAGGCTCCGGAAAGGTCTTTTCCTGGGGTTCAAAATCCATTATTGGATAAGAACTACCTAAGTAGGTCATAAGAAACATGATCTTGGCAGATCTTTAGAAAGTATACATAATTAATGTATGTTGCACCAATCAATCCAATCTTCATATTTCTATTTCAGCCTAGGCCAGAAATTCCCGTCATTCTTTTCTGTCCAATAATATTAAATGGAGCAAGTCATTTTTTAAAAAATTACTGCTATTTGTAAATTATTGCACAAAGGGTTTCAATTCAGAGCAAGATTTTTTTTTTTTTTTTGCATGTTCAGGTCCTTGAATTCAGGGCCTGGGCATCGTCCCTGAGTTTTGTTGCTCAAAAGCAGTGCTCTATCATTTGCTCCACAGTTTCACTTCCAAGATTTGTGGTGATTAGCTGGATATAAGAGTCTCATAGGCTCTCCTGCCTCCCGAGTAGCTGGGATTATAGATGTGAGCCCTCCATACCCAGGAAGAGAGAGAGATTTCTGAGTCAAATCCTTAACCTCTATATGTCCAGTTACCTCAATTTTAAGATGAGAGATAATGGTCTTTTGGATAACCTTGTTTCCTGGGTCAATACACATCTACAATCCACGATAGACATTTGGTGCAATAACACCTCATGCTTTGAATTCTTAACTGAAAATTATTTAGCAGTGGGAATGATATAAGAAGTTCATAATGGTAATAAAAAGGAACTTCACATAGTGTGTGTGTGTGTGTGTGTGTGTGTGTGTGTGTGTGTGTGTGTGTTTATAACTACTTAATCTTAAGTATGACAGTCTATTTCACCAAGGTAGTATACCAACATTCCTGCAAAAGAAATCAACAACTGAAGAAGCTCTAGAATGAAAACCAAAGCAAATCTGCAGAGGAAAGGCAAAATAATTTACCTGTACAAGAATAACTTTTCCGGGGCTGGGGATATGGCCTAGTGGCAAGAGTGCCTGCCTCATATACATGAGGCCCTGGGTTCGATTCCCCAGCACCACATATACAGAAAATGGCCAGAAGTGGCGCTGTGGCTCAAGTGGCAGAGTGCTAGCCTTGAGCAAAAAGAAGCCAGGGACAGTGCTCAGGCCCTGAGTCCAAGCCCCAGGACTGGCCAAAAAAAAAAAAAAAGAATAACTTTTCCTTGTAGATATTAAGACATACAATGATATTAAACATTATATAATTAATGCATGGAAGGAACAAAGAGATGAATAATGTATAGAATAATTACAGAACACAGTCATACTATAGTATAAAATTTTTCTGCACATAATGTATAGAATATACTGTAGCATATAGATTATATAGAAAAAATATGACGGTCAGTAAACATACAAAATTATGTATAATTATTATTAATATCAAGAAATGTAAATTAAGACAACAAAAATATAATTATTTAATGATATAAGCAGAAATCTGTAAAATTATATAGTATCAACCAGAAAAAGCCTTCCAAAGAATTTAATCTTCACATTCACTGGTTTTATAATTACCAAACTTTTGGTTTCAGAAATCTAAAGGAATAACTTTAATTAACTAACAAGTATTACTCATTATTTTAAAATGCAACTATAACACTAACTTTTGTAGGCATTTTTCTTTTCTGTGCTGGTCCTGGGACTTGAACTCAGGCCCTGGGCACTGTCCCTGAACTTTACTGCTCAAGTCTAATGCTCTATAGCCTGAGCTACGGGACTATTCTGGCTTTCTGGTGGTTAACTAGCAATACAAATCTCAAAAATTTTCTTGCCCAGGTTGGCTTGGAACCATGATCCTCAGATCTCAGCCTCCTGAGTGGCTAGGATTTTAGGCATAAGGCATTGGCACCTAACTATAGATTCTTTTGAAAAAAAATAATTGAAGTGACCCTAAGTTCTATCTCTTAAACATAGTGTTACTTATATGTTTTGTTTTGGGTTTTTTTTTTGCCAGTCCTGGGCCTTGGACTCAGGGCCTGAGCACTGTCCCTAGCTTCTTTTTGCTCAAGGCTAGCACTCTGCCACTTGAGTCACAGCGCCACTTCTGGCCATTTTCTGTATATGTGGTGCTGGGGAATTGAACCCAGGGCTTCAAGTATACAAGGCAAGCGCTCTTGCCACTAGGCCATATCCCCAGCCCTACTTATATGTTTTTAACATAATAAACTATTCACATATATGGTTGTGGGATGTCCAGTTCTGTTCTATGTTGTCATAACAGAACATTCTTTAGATAGTTCAATTGAAATTACATTTTATCCACATGTTTATGAGAAATTAAATATACTTACAATATTCTCACTTTCCTATCCATGTATTAGAGATCTGTATTTCATCCCTTAGGAATGTTTTTCTTTAAAATCTACATGTTAGTTTTGAGTTTATTCATAGTTTCTTAGTATTTCTCTGGCTATTTGAATATCATCATTTATTTTCATAAATTGTATAACATTTTTGTTGGTGCATGAGCAAACTAGTTTTTAAAGTATTTATGTTGTACTAGGGCTCAAAACTCTGATTTTCATGGTCCTACTAAGAGTTTAGATCCCTTGTTAGTCATTCACAACATTCTAATTTCTACCTAACATTTATATAAGTTAAAATGTACAATATGATAGGGCCTACACTTTTAATTTCCAATATACCCAAGCAATATAATCTCCAGTTCAGGAAAACATTAACAGTCTATCCATTGCTGCAGAAAGTCTCAAAAAACATGACAATGATAACTCTAATCTCTTTCAGAGATAATCTCCTGTCTTAATTTTAAACTATTTTTTTTCCTTCAAGATAGTCCTTTTCATTTCTCTTAGCAGAGAAGTGGTAGAATAAAAGAACCCGACTAAGGACCAAATTAGAAATGAGTGCCTTAAACTAAAATGGAAATGTCTAGGTTTAAGAATTTCACAAGACTGTTCACTATCTGGATGAGCTAGGGTGGGTAATTAACTGAATTTCTCTTAGTGGGTTTCTTCATTTGTAAAACAGAACAAACAAACCAATAAATAAATAAATAACAAATACATCCTCAATTTCCTTGTGCATGGCCCATAATAAATCCTCAGATAAGGCCTGAGGGATAGTGCATCTTCACCATTTGCATTTGGGAAATCAGTAATAAATGCTGAACAAGTCCTTAGTGTTGGAAGGCTCTATATTTTTCATATGCGTTTTCTGAACTGAAGCTCACACCACCATAAAATGTGATAGGGTTGTTTGGGTTTTCTTTTTTGCAAACCCAAAGGAACAAGATAGTTTTCCCACTTAGAAGTTATAAAATCCCAACACACTCTATCTTCCCCTTCACCATAGTAAAATGGCAGCCAAGAAAGCAATTTCAGCATGGGGTTATGAGACTGGAGCTTAGGAGCCAGGCTTTATGCCCAGACTCACAGAGATGGAGGCAGAGGAACATCTTCCTGACTCAGCAAAGGCCAGTGTGAGAAGACACCCCTGGTCAGAATCGCTGTTTTGGGACACAGCCTCCCAGCATGTGGCCAAGGCAGCTGCCCTCCCCACAAGCTAAGCACCCCCATCCCACCCACCCCCCTCTTTCTTTCCTGGGCCCTGGGAAAGCCAGAGTCAGGAAGATCCAGGGGAAACATATGGAGGGAGAACAGCACACTGACAGCTGAAGGGCTGTTTTATAATAACACACGAAAGTAACAGCTCTGCGAGTTAAAACAGGATTACTTTCAAATGCATGCATAGCTATGCACATACAAAGACGTGTCTTGAAAACTGGCATGGAGAGGCTGTTCAAAGAGGCAGACTGAGTCAGATGAGGAGTCAAGAGTTTGCAAGCTCTTGTTTGCCATGCTGACATACAACAATGCTGGAAGTGGGGAGGGAGCCAAGCTCACTCCCACCTTCTGACCATCATTTTAATCCATGGACAGAAAAATACAACACACTAGCTTTTCTAATGGCTGGGCAAGTAAGTGCCCAATGGTCTTCATATGTGGGGTTGCTGCCATCATGGTTTTGAGACTGTAGCTTAGATTTGAGGTCAGTGAATAGCTCTTATTTCTTCCAGAAACATAGATCTTAGAGTTAACCCCCAGGAGTGGATCTGAGTCTGTAGGAGAGATTTATTTCCCCATCCAACCAGCTGAATGAAAGACAAGGCCTGGTCTCAGGCATTGTCACCAACAGCAAGCAGTGCACAACAATGCAACAGATGGCCCAGAGCGGCCTTTTCAGTCAACCTCTCCTATAGAAAAGAAGGCTTAATGCACAACCCCCAGTTCTTATCAATTGGTGGAGAAGAATAGTAAGTAGGAAGAAAAGGGGACGAGGAACAGGAGTTCCCGACTGGATAGATAGATCAATGTAGAGAGATTATTCTTTTCCCCAAAACTTATGATGTGTGCCATTAGCTGCAGTCTATCTAAATGATATAGTGAAGGAACTTTACGTACATACCATATGACATTCAAGAGATTGTAGTGACCTCACTGTGTAGTCTTCATTTGGTGTAATAATCTAAGCTAGTCCTGGTGTTCATATCATTAATTAGAAAGTTCAGAATTTAAGATCTATACCCCTTGCCAAGGAATAAATGATTAGCCAGGCACAAGGAGGTTCTTATTAGAAAAATGTCATATAGCTATAATCACCCAGGCCCACTGATATTCTCAACAGCCATTAGATTTTCCTAATGATACATCTTGGTTTGCATTTATCATCATGTTAGTTGGACCAAGCTATAGTTTTTTTCTCAAGCTACAAAGAATGCTTGGAGAACATTCTTCCCATCTTAACAAAATGAAATACTAATCTGAAGAACATATGGGCATTAAAGATGCAATCAGTTCTATGCATAACAGTGAGGAAGATGAACTTGTGATTTTAAACAAAAATTCCCTCATTTTATAGAAAAGAACACAAAGGCCTTAAAGACACTCCCCCAAACCATACAGCAGCACACCCAAAACCAGATTCCCCATCGTGAGTGAGAGCATTTCTACTCGAGGAGACACCCTACCCCTTTGCAAAGTGACTTTGGGCTATTAAGAAAATCCTCCCGTTTGTATTTGGTGATACTACATAGGCCTCCACTTAGCTACAGCCATCTGCTGTCAAACTATTTTTTCTTGCTAACTACTCTACAAGTTGCAATTTCTGTAAAGCAGGTGGGTCATCAATTATATCTGAATTAAGTTATTGCTCTGGGTTTTTGCCACATTATATTGTATTCCGGTAGGGTGTTCTGGTTTGTGACAGTATACTGCTTAATGGAATTTTTTAATAATTGATTTTTTGTTGTTGTTTGAGACAGGTTCTCACTTTGTAGTCTAGAGTCAGCCTCAAACTTGTCTCACTTTGTAGTCTAGAGTCAGCCTCAAACTTGTGATCATCTAGCCTTAGCCTCCAGAGTCCTAGGACTATCAATATGCAAGAGCTATTAATGCTAGTTTCTCGTAGTAGAGAGCAATGGAGAAAACTGTCATGATTTGTTTAGATTTATATATGTCAGTCTCAGAAAGGATGTAGTACCACAGATAGGATGCTTGATCTCTGCTCTTCCTCGTGCCATGTACAATTTCATGAGAAAAGGGGATAGAGAGAAGGCAAGACGATGGCAGAATTACATGGGGAACAGGGCCAGATCAACGGATTTAGTTCAAGAGATTTTGTCTGCTCATCCCTCATCTATTCTTGGAAACAGGAAATCCTAAAAATGAAGGAAAGTTGACTTTACATGGAACCAAAGGGCCATCTTGAACTCTTGCCCCAGCATGCTAGATGCCTCGTTTCCCAGCCATCCTGTTGACCCTCATCTTCAATTATGCCCAGAAACACATCAGGCGGTGCCAATCACTCATGCCTGTAATCCTAGCTAATAAGGAGTCTGAGCTATAAGGATAGTGGTTCAAAGCCAAGCCAGGCAGAAAACTCCAAGACTCTCATTTCCAATTAATCAGTCAAAACCAGAAGTGGATATGTGGCTCAAGTGGTAAAGGGCCAGCCTTGAACAAAAATGCTAAGTGAGAGCTTAAGGCCTTGACTTCAAATCCCAGTACCTGCACACATACACAGAGAGAAAGAGAGAGAGAAAGAGAGACAGAGAGAGAGAGAGAGAGGAAATACTTCCTATAAAAAGAATAATTGTATTTTACTCTCATAGCTTAAAATTATGTCCAAGTCCATTTACCTAAATCCTTTCACCTTTCAGTAATTACCACAAGGAACACTAAGTCCAAATACTAACTCTACAATTTATTGGCTAATGTGACCAAGGGCAAGTCAGTCAAATCATGTAATATCTCTGATTCTTATTTCCTGAGCTATAAAATGTGCTAACATAATCTGTACATGGCTCGTCACTAAACAACTTGTATGCACACCGCAGACGTATACAAGAGCATCAGGTGAGCAACGGAAAGTGGTGTTTCTAATTATTATTCTTTGCACCAGAGACATATCAGTACTTCAGGAAGGATCTTTCACCTCGTGGAAGGAGCCTGAGTTAACAGGTTCTAAATCAATCCAATTTTAGTTTAAAAATCTCCTGTGGATTAGTGATCAAGGAAGCTGCTCTGCTGAACTGCCCTTAATCTACTTCTGAGAACAAGATTGTACTCATTTCCTAAGGCTGCAGGAAGACCACCCTGTTCTCTCTCTGCCTCTCTCTCTCTCTCTCTTTCTCTCTCTCTCTCTCTCTCTCTCTCTCTCTCTCTCTCTCTCTCTCTCTCTCGGGAATAAATCCTTCCTTGCATTTTTCAGTTTTAGTGTTTGTGGTTCAACCTTAGCATTCCTTGGTGCTGGGGTAGGAATGTTTCCCCTAATATTTATGAATTGAAAATAATCCATAATGTTCAAAAGTGTGACCTTTGAGTAGTGCTAAGGCCCCAAGTTCCTGACAATGGTACAAGACCTAAGAGTAGGAGCTCCATCTCTTGCTCTTCTGTCCTTGGTTTTCTGCCTTGTGGTATGTGATGCTGAAGTACAGAGGATTTAATACTATCATGCTCCTGGACTTCCCAGCCTCTAGAACTAGGATGTGAATAGTTTCTTTTTCAATATAAATCACACTGCCTTGGGTAGTCCATTACAGCAGTCGAAGTCAGGAGGAAACACTGGCCGCATGGCCATCTTCTGCTCACATGCTTTCACAGCATCTTTCCTGTACTTGTGTCTGTGTCTGTCTTCAAAGTTCCCCTTTATATAAGGACACCTGTCATATGGGATTGGTGCCGTTCTGATCCCATTTTAACTCGATTATCTCTTTGATAGCCCCATCAATCACTTTCATCTATCTGAAAGGATGATTTCCAGTTTTGGATAGAGGAATGTTCTAACACGTGACTTGGGTGGACTGGCCTCCCAGGCCTCATCCCAGTGGTCCCTGTCTTGGGGTACTAGGGAAATGGAATCAAGCCAAGCCTTTCTGAAGCCTGGCATCATCTTGCAACAACTCACCCTGCTCTAATCATGCACATATTCAGTGACCACCCTGCCAACATTCACACATGTATTTTGAAGTGGGTTTGTTTTGATATTTTGCAATTAGTCTCGGCATTGTATTCCATCCGCCATGCATCTTTTACAAATACTTCATGGCAAGTAACCAGTGTGAGCTAACCCACATACAAGGCCATGAGATAGGAAAGTAAATCAGAGAAAGTCAGATTCAATGTCCTCAAGGACACTGAACTGCAGAGATCTGCCCTCTGCTAGAATGGAAGGCAGGGTAAAGGTCTCAGGAGTCCTTTATATTTCTCCATGGTGGCAATGACAGGGCTGTGCTCACAGCAGGTGCTCAATAAATAACCAGTGAGTCACAAACCAGATGTACAGAGTCAGTGTTGTTGCCTGGGCAGCTATTGATTTATGGCCCCATATGGCCACCCTCTCTAACCTTCTCATTGCCTTCTAGACCAAGGCCAAACTCCTTCCTCTACCTACCTCTCTTCTTCCATGTCTGGAGCACATGCTTCTGTTTACTTTTTCTCTTCTCATTTTCTGAACAGCCAAGCCCAAATAGAACACCACCCCCCCCCCAAAATTGGAAGGAATTGATGGAAGTTACTTTCACTGCTCCTACAAGCCATAGCCAGCTGTCTCTACAGATGAAATACAAAGTTAAAACCATCCTTAATCACATTAGCCATTGTCAGAAATAAGCCGGTTAGTTACAAAGCATGATAATGCCGAGAAAATTCTAATTAAAAGAAATGAAGGAATCTAACACATATCATCCGTCATTAGACTGTCAACCAAACCAATATAACAAGAGGTAGTTTGTGCCAAGGGTTTGGCTATCTCTTTTGAAGGAGAACTATTTATAATTAGAGCTGTGTTGAATATTTAAAAGTTGCAAAATTACCATGTCTCTAGGGGGAAATGTCTATGAAACCATGCAATTGCAAATCCAGAAAGCTTGCTGATGCATTTACAAGCATCCAAAATTGTATTAAACAAGGAAAATGGGCCTTAGCAATTAAAAGCAACATGCATTTTTATAAAGTCATTCAGCTAATTAATGATCATCTCGCCAATGCTGCAAAGCCTACAGGATGATGATGAATGCCACAGTTAGTGACATTTCAGTAAACTGAAATGTAAGAATTTCTTTAGTCTTCTTTATGTTTTATAGAATACATTAAATAGATAGAGAGGAACTAACAGTTCATCTATCAATAACATCAGAGGAATTACAGAATTAAAGCTCTGAGCACCCAAGATAGCTAATTCAAATGTCAAGTGCCTTTATTAACTTGGAACACCTCCAAACCTCACTGACAGACTTGCATTGTTCAACCTTTTATTGTGGAACACTTCAATCTATACAAAAGTGTTTTATAATGATCCATCTCTACCTTTTATATGGTATCAAGTATCAATTCATAGCCACTCTACTTCAATCTGTATCCCTCTCTCGTCCCCCCTCGCTGGGAATATTTTAAGTATATAACGATACAAGGTTTTATCTATCAAGGTTTCCCTTTGTACCTCAAAAAGACATCAAATCTGAAAAAAAAACATCTAAAACAATGAACAATAATGTATCTTTCCTTTAACAGTCTTGGTGTGATCAATTAGATGGGATGAAGAGGGAGGGAGGGAAATCACCTACTAGTTGAACAGTTTTCAGTTGGCACCAAGCTAAACGTACTTGTTAGAATACTTAAATCCCAGGAGACATAATATACATGTCCAAACAAAGTATGCAAAATCAGCTATAATAACTCAAATGGCTAACATACAAACACAGTCATATAAGAAGTCAACTACCATTCTCTTCAGATTCACCTTGTTGGATCATTGGTGTCCACCATGCTTCTAAGTCAGTAGGATTCTTTTTAAACTCATCTCAGAGAGAAAGAGAGAAAGAGAGAGAGAGAGAGCTGCCATTAGCCTTTCACAATACTGTTGCACATTCCCATCTTCAGGAAAGAATGTTTTCTTTCAGTCCCCGTAAGAAAGCTTCTGTGTGGGTTCCTTCTTAATCAAAAGTGCAAGTCTGAGAAGAAACATTGCTTTTGGAATTGTGCCTGAGGCAGAGTAGTTCTCACAGAGGGGCCAGCTTAAGAATGGACTAACAACCAGATGGACAGAAGCAACAGAGTAAACTGAGGTGATCAATTATCATCAGCATGATCCAATGTCACAGTTGCAAGGGGCAAGTCAAAGCACCTTCAGAAAGAGGAGTTTAGGTGATAAAAGGTATTCATGGAACAGCTATAGACAGCATTTTTGAGTTACTTCCACATAATTCAGTTCCTAGGACAAGAGTTAGCATGAGTTAAGTAAGGTATCAAAGTCTCAGGCTCATAAATTGAATCCTAAGTTGGCAGCTCTTCAGTAAGGAAATGAGCTAATCAGGAAAAGAAACAAGGCGGTCATTAGCCATGTGTCCCAGGCACCATGAGAGAGCTAGGCCAAGGTTACTGGACATGATTTCCCAGGTCCAAAGCAAGAAGTCTAATCCTAAAGCCCACTTGGCTGATATTGACTAGTATCAGATGATGTACCTCAATAGATTTTCTGTGTTCCAGACTAGAAAAAACTCAGAGTATAGCAGCTGAAACACACTGGTAAGAAAACAGCTTGACTGTTTCTTGATTGCTTTGGAACAGCCCAGAATATTAACTAGAAGAAGACTGAGAGGTTGACTTGGAAAAATCTCAATGCACTTATTTCAATCAATGTATTCAATATATATTCGGTACATGGATCAGGGGGTGTGGAATTGAGGAGCCATCAATGAAAGATGAACGAGTCCTTCATCCTATGTGTAAAATTTCAGAATGCAAGAACAAGTTTGTGATCACAAGACACACTTAAGCATACGTAAGTGCAGCGATGACCAGCACAAGCAACCCCTGGAAAATCCATGCTGAAGAGCTAAACACGGTTTTTCTCACTCTTAACTCAGTCCAGAAACCTAGCCTCACACATGCTGATTTTGCTCCCCAAAATAGCATGGCTAAGGAGAAAACTGAGATCACAGATGCATCTCCTGGGTTATGTTCAAGAGAATCAGCTGAATTCCTTAAGGAGTCTTTCTGCTTCTTCGTTAAAATAATACTCTTTACTCAAAGCCCTTGGGTCTTTATAGGTAGTTTACAGTTTTAAAATTGGACCTAAAGCATACTACTTTAAATAGGGTAAGCTTTGGGTGCTGGTGGCTCATGCCTGTAAGCCTAGTTTCTCAGAAGGCTGAGATCTAAGGATCAAAGTTCAAAGCCAGCCTGGGCAGGAAAGTCTGTGAGACTCTTATCTCCTATGAACCACCAAAGAATCAGAAGTGGAGCTGTGGCTCAAGTAATAGAATGCTAGCCTTGAGTACAAAAGCTCAGGGACAGCACTCAGGCCCTGAGTTCAAACCCCAGGACTGAAACAAAACGAAGAAAGAAAGAAAGAAAGAAAGAAAGAAAGAAAGAAAGAAAGAAAGAAAGAAAGAAAGAAAGAAAGAAAGAAAGAAAGAAAGAAAGAAAGAATGAAAGAAAGAAAGAAAGAAAGAAAGAAAGAAAGAAAGAAAGAAAGAGAGAGAAAGAAAGAGAAAGAGAAAGAAAGAAAGAGAGAGAGAGAGAGAAAGGAGAGGTTACCAAAGGTTCATTGGAGTGTTGAGCCTAAAGCAAAATATAAACTCTTCTGAGTCCATCTCCTAGTACATGTGTGTATTACACATGCTTGACATGCATGTGTGGGTGCAAACACATATGTCTCATACAGTGGGTAGTGCATGCACACAGTGTGCACGCACACACGCACACACAAACACAATCTTGCCCACCTTGCTGAGTCTGACCTTAGGCTATTTCCTGATTCTGACTCATGAGCACTTGTTTGTGTGATTTGCTTCTGCCCTTGGATCAAGAGCAGCTCTGGAGCATCTCCGGGGACAGTCACTCAGCACCTTTCCTCATCTTCACACACCTACCTTCCTCTCCTGCCAACATCTTCCCTGTGGTTTTTCTATATCCAGCCTCAAACCCATTTATCCAGCTGAATATTAATTCAGGGCAGAACTAAACACGCCTTCCAGAACTAGCACTGCTAGGAACACAGGGTTCTAGTCAAGCCAAAAAGTATTAAAAGAGGTGTGGGCAGAAAGCCCACCCATGGCAGGTGAAGACAGACACGGACACCTCTCACGCCCCCTGCTTTGCTACACGTGCGCACACTAACCAGCTCCTAATTGCCAGTATCAAAGGCAGTCTCATCTCTGAGTTCTCTTTCTACCCAAGCTGCAGACCAGAAATACCACGCACTGAACATATGTTTGGAGTAGTCACCAGCCAGTGACTGGTGGGAAGTAGAATGTAATTAACCAAATCCTTAGGCTAGTGCAGCAGAATTCTGAGATACACACACACACACACACACACACACACACACACACACACACACACACACACACACATACATTCATTTCCCTCCCTGATCTCCACAGTTTGCTGGACAGAAATGAACACCAATGGCTCGAAGCCCGCCCTTTATTACTGGCTGCCTACTTTGGGACCATTTTCCAACACCAGCCATTTCTGCATCTCTCTGGCCATTAACAAGGTAGTGCAGATCCCACAGTTTACAGACTCAGTGTGTGGACTCAGTTTACAGACTGTGACACTCCTCTCTAAACTTCAGGTTGTAATCACAAGGAGCAAATGTCTAGGCTACCTACACTTCTGTCAGATTTGACTGTAAATCAAACAATTGGACGGGGTGAGAAGTGCAAGATGGTGTGTGTGTGTGTGTCTGTATGTGCATGTGTGTGTGTGTATGTGTATTTGCATGGACTAAAGTTTGTGAGATACATGAACATGCCCTTCTTTGGCTTTGAGAATTTGATCTAGTGACGCCCCACCCCCAAGGGAAACACTTCACTTAGGTTGCCCTACGCTTATAATGAGGGATACAACACAGCAACACAGAGATAGAAGAGATACATAGGGTAAGACTGACAGGCAGGAAAGGTAAGTGGTCAGTGACCAGAGGTCAGTGGGTAGGGCAGGAAGTCCTAGCATTCTAATCACTTCATCTTGCTGGTAAGGAGTCCCACCCACAGGTTATCTGGGACACATCAAGGTGTCATTAGCAGAAACTCCATAGTGATCAAAAAGGTCCCCATATGAATAACAAGAGACATTCCTGTGACTCAATACTACAGCCTGAATGTTTGTTCCCTCTCAAACTCACGTTAAAATGCAATCGATCAATATAATATTATTAAGAGGAGAGGCCTTTAAAGATACTTGGGTTAAGGGCACCAAACTAATGAATGGATTAAAGCTATTACCATGGAAGTCCTAAAATGGAGAATTCAGCTCTTATCTTCCTCTCCCTCTCTTGCTATAGGATGCTTTCAACCATGTGATAACTTAGGGAGAAGGCCTTCACCAGATGTGGCCCATTGATTTATGGACTTCTCAGTCTCCAGAATTGTGAGTTAAATTAATTTCCACTGCTGAAAATTTACCAGCCTGTGGTGTAATGTTATAGGAGCAGACAATGAACTAACACACTAAGGAAAACATGTAGCCCCTCTGTACTGAGACAACAGGTAACATCAGAGACGTAGGGTGACAACACATAATAAATGCTGGCTCTTCCAGTGATGTTCTAGCACAACAAGCCCATGGAAGATTCGATATCGTGTTCAATGACCCTCCAAAGACCCAGGCAAATTGCCTGTGGGGAGCAAAATTCCATCAGTGTAAATTAAAGAACATTAAAAGAAAGAATGGTAAAAAGGCAATTCACAAGCCAGCTGAAAACGAGACCCATTCTGTGGAAATCTTATCAAATACCATAAAATTAAATGATCCAGTCTTCAGAGCACTTGGGAAGCAAAGTTTTCAGAAAGAACAAACCTGGAATCCAAGTTGAGAGAGAAGAAGAAGGCCTAATGAACAGCTCTAATGAGTATTTTTCCAAGTTGTGTTACAAAGGAAAAATGAATGTGTAGATTTAGGTGAAGTACAAGCCAATGTAGATTAACCCTCCTACACCTTTGTTCGTTTCTAATATCACGACTCTCTTATTAGATGAGCCACAAGTATTCTGTGGCTGGTAATTAGGTTCAGGGTTTGTGTCAAAACTGTAATGGGTTATTGATTGCCCATGAAAGGACTTCCTAGCTCCTCAGGCTTACAATCCATTAATGAATCCTGGAGCTAACAAAGTTGAGTTTAATTATATATTGTATGTCTTGTCAGACATTAAACCTGCATTTATCCCATTTTTATGGTTTAAAAAATTTCTGTACCACTGAAATTTTATTTTGAGCCTTCAGAAAATAAATACTTGTCTCAGCTACATCTTCAGGAACCACAGGCATCAATGAAAACTTAATTTAGAAAAAAATTAGCACATTACTCTTTATGATTTATTATTTGGTACAGTAGGAAAGCTGTATTTGTGCAAGCTAGGTATTACACAAGATCTATAACCTAATCAAATGTACTCCAGGATGAGGGCCTTCTAGATCTTGCTATGCACCTGTGCCCTACTCTTGGCTCTTCTGAAGAGGGCTTAGAGCTCTCTGCCTCCCAACAAGAGAAGCAAATGGCACAGGAGCCAGAACGGTCGGAGGAAAATGGCAGAGCAAACCGAGCTTACTAGGGAATCTAGTCCAGGTTATGAGTGGGCTTATTTGAAGGACCTTCTCTAGGCCTCTTACGCCGGGTCTGTGAGCTCGACATGCAGCCCAAGAAGTAAATGAAAACTACTTCCACAGAAAGAAAAAAGCACTAGACCCCATCATCCCTCATGACAAGAGTAACGGCAGCTCTCAACACTCCAAATCCACATCAAGTTCCTGCCTTCATTACATGTTCCTGGATTGTGAAAAAAATTCTCCTCTACACTAGACTTCACTCTGCATTTCCTTCCAGCCTTCATCTGGAAATGAACAATGCATTCACACAGCTCCTGCGAGTGAGATCTGTTGGGGACAGGGTGTCTCTGAGTCCCCCCCCCCCCACTCCATGGTAGTGGATCTCATTGTCTCTGCTCAGGGGTTGCTAGGCCTTTATTTTGGAAGCCTAGTGATGTGGGTGAGGGAAGGGGAATAACAAAATGGAGAAACAAAGCGCAAAGGGTGAACCACTACAACAGCGGCACCCATAAGATGCTAGGTTGGAAAAGAACTCTAACTTGGGGGCGGGGGAGGGAAAGTAGGAGAAAAATAAGGGAGGGGCAACAATGTCTGACAAGAAATGTACAATGACAAGAAATGTTACCTTACTTGTGTAACTGTAACCCCTTTGGACATCACCTTCACAACAAAATAAAAGTAAATTTACCCATTTTAAAAAAATCCTCTTTTGTGGAACAAAGCACAGAAAGAGGGGTAAGTAGATAATCTTGACAGAGAAGTATGCCTTAAATATATGGGAAAATGCAAAATAACCCACGTTGCTAAGAAATTCACCAGTGAAATCCTAATGCCTGATTTGAAACAGTTCCAGAAACCAACTCTTCTGGAAGAATATTTCCCAGGCCAAGAGCAAAACAGCAAAGGATTGGCAAAATGGAATCAAAGTTTGACTATAAAGGAAAGCAGTAGCTTAATAGATGGTATTAACATAGCTCAAGAACACATGCCAATAGAAGTAGGGTAGGGCTGTCACACAGAATATACAGAGCTGACATCCAAAGAACAGACTTGGGCAGCCCTCATCCAAGCCTGTGGAGAGGAGTTGGCCTCCATTATTGTCTTCTTGCATTAGGACACCCTAAGACTCACTCTTACTTAACTTCGGTAAAGGAAAGGGGCAATCCAATAAACAGGGATAACAAAGGCTGGGCCTATAGGCTCACACCTATTATCTCAATTGCTCAAGTAGTGGATACCAGGAGGATTGTGGTTAGAGGCCAGCCCAAGCCAAAAGTTAACAAGACTCCCATCTCAACCAACAAGCTGAATGTGGCTGTTAACACCTGTCTTTCCATTGACTGTCCAGCATCTGTAGGAGGATTGCTGGCTGAGGCCAGCCCTGGGTACAAACAGGAGACCTGATGTGAAAAAGAACTAAGTAAAGAAGAAAGGACTGGGGTCATGGCTCAAGTGGTAGAGCACCAGCAAGCGCAGAATAAGTTCACACGGGTACCACCAAAAGCATAAGAGGAAGAAGGAAGGGAGGGAGAAGGAGGGAAGAGAGGGAGAGAGAGAGAGAGGAAGAGAGAGGGAGAAAGATTATGTGATTATGGAAAATAGTTTAAGGTCAGTAAAATAAGAAGTCTGTTAAATAAATTGGGGCCCATGGTTTAACATCCTCTTGAAGTTCACGAAAATAAACACTTGCAAATGATGTTACCAATCCAGACAATAAAATAGAAAACCCTTCGATCCTTCACATGAGGTCAGGCAGATACATAGTTCTACTCATGTACCATGTGAGAGAACTTTACTGCCCTATCTAGACATCAGAAGAGAACCATCCGGGAGCTTTTCAGATCGACCATCGGGCCAGGAGAGCCTGGAGGCGCTGCCTCAGCTTCGCATGCTGGATGCACCTACAGAAGTGTCACGTTTCAGCCAGTTCTTCCTAACACACTCTCAGGACATTACCTTCCTCCAGAGTGTCTGCTCCTGGCTTGTGGTTCAGAATGCCCCCCCTGTGACCCTCAGGGCACAGGTGCACGAAGCCAGTCTTTTGATGAAATGACTACCAGTCTTAGTTTTCTGGACTTGAAGGTGTTTGGGGGAGGAAGGGTTGCTCGATATGGGAATTTCGCTGTTCAAAACGAGAAAATATTTTGGAAAGAAAACAAATCACCAAACACGAATTTGGCCTCACTATTAGACACTGCTGTCTGCAGTACACCTAGCGTAGTATCTACGATGTGCATTCTAAAGAGGGAGTTAAGCAAGGTGCTATATGACTCAAGCCTGTAATCCTAGCTACTTAGGAGGCTGAGATCTGAGGGTCCTGGAAAGTCCATAACCACCAAAAAGCCAGAAATGGAGCTATAGCTCAATTGGTACAGTGCCAGCCTTGAGTGAAAAAGCCACGCAAGAATATGTGGCCCTGGCTCCAAGTTCCAGGACTGGCACAAACAGGAGCAGTCAGGAATCTGAGACAGAAAGATCATGTTCTTAAGGCCAGGCTAGGCTACACAGAAATGCCCTCTCTCAAAATTAAATATTAATTAAAATGAAAGAGAGATGTATAATGTATAGTCTCTTAAACATTCTGAAATTCATAGACTCAGATTAAAATGGGATAGGATAGAAATTACTTGGTCCCCTGATAGGGATGCCCATAGTTTTGTTTTATGGGGGAATTCTCACATTAAAAGTTGTTCCACATTAATTTAATGCTGGTTCTTTTAAGTTCCAGACCATATCTTCACTTTTGCTCTGAAACCTTCTAGAAAGCAGTTTTCCTCTCTGAATTCTTTTCACATGTATTGCCTCTATCATAAGCCATTTTAGTGAATTATAATACTTCTTCCCCAGCCCCTCCCTCCAGTCCTGTCTAGACTCCATATTCCTGGAGGACAGGCATTATGGTTTTTTCTCAGTGCTTATCACCTCTGTGCCAAAGTGCCCCTATCCAGCCTTTCTTGTCCCTTCCTGGGACTCCTATGCTCTTTGATCCAATAAGAGGCAATTCACCTGTTGCCTGAGTTTGCCATCTGGTGAAATTCAGACCCTCTCCAGAGTAGCAGAAACTTCTCGTGGAAGTGGCCGGGCCAGTCATTCTCCACAAAGTCCTCCTTTCAAACTCTTTACTGGCCCCAGGGCAGCCATTGCAGAGACAGCTTTGTAAATCAGCAAGCAGGAGAAGTGCGGAGTGGAGTTCTAGCTAACCTCCCGGCTGCCATTCACTTCTGCTCTGTTCAGTCCAGAAGCTAGAGAGGCAGGTTGAGCTTTAAGGCCAGGAGAGGAAAAGCAAAATGCAGCCCACGGGAGAAAGCAGCTGGTATGAAGGAAAGAACAAGCTGGCTGTGTGTAAGACAAGGCCAACTGTAAGATGCAAGCTAACCAAGTTCCAGACATTATCCTGAAGTTCAGAACAAGGGATTGAAGTGTCACAGTACTTTGACACAGCTGTTTTGTAAGATCCCCATGTAAATTCTACAGAGAAGGCATCTGGCCACCACAAAGATTTTTTCTTAACACCTGCTGCCTTAACATCTCTAGAAGCAAAGCTGTCCCACTAGAGTGAGAAAGTAGAGGAACTTCACTCTAAAAATGTATATATTCCAAACATCAAAGTTCAGCAAAACAAGAAGCAAGTACTCAAAGGGGATGGGGTGGAGCCAAGTTGAAAAGGGTGGACAAATGAAGAGAAGAGGGGGAGAACGCAGGCGAGAACCCAATGTACGTGCTACAAAATTAAGGCGAGTAGAGGAAAGAGTGCAATAGGGAGGATGAGTGGGAATGTTGAGAGGGATGACACTGATCAAGATGCCTTGCGACCATACACTGCTTTGTTCAATGGCAACTCTCCACTACTTAAAGATGATAATAAACAAGAAAAAAAGAAGATGTACATATTTCAAATCACAGGGGAGTAGGGGGAGACTAAAGCAGAGGCAAACATAGGAGAATTCTAGAGAAAAGACCTCACAGTTTGTGCATTATACCTATTCTTTTTTTTTTTTTTTTTTTTTTTTTTGGCCAGTCCTGGGCCTTGGACTCAGGGCCTGAGCACTGCCCCTGGCTTCTTCTTGCTCAAGGCTAACACTCTGCCACTTGAACCACAGCGCCACTTCTGGCTGTTTTCTGTATATGTGGTGCTGGGGAATCGAACCCAGGGCCTCATGTATACAAGGCAAGCACTCTTGCCACTAGGCCATATCCCCAGCCCAGCATTATACCTATTCTGAAAAAGAAGTCAAACCAGGATACGATCTTTAGACCCAAAGCCCAAGGTCCAGGAGCCCCAAGTTAGGTCCAGGTACTTGTCCTCAGATGCCAAATACAGTAAAGAAACAAGGGGAAGGGCAGAGAAGGGAGATTTACTACATCGGAAGTGCGCATTTCTCTACATCCAGGTACAGACATTGACGCCGAGTTGAATAGAAAGAATTGGAGGCAGGAAGCAAGAAAGGTATGCATAATTACAACAGTCCCCTGCATGACCTGATTGACTGTTAGCTCAATTTTTTTCTTTTGGTCAGTCATGGACTTGAACTCAGGGTCTGTATGCTGTTCCTGAGCTTCTTATGCTCAAGGCTAGAATTCTACACTTAGAGCCACAGAACCACTTCCAGCTTTCTAGTGGTTCATTGAAGATAAGAGTCTCATAGACGTTCTTACCTGGGCTGGCTCTGAACTATGATCCTCAGACCTCAGCCTCCTGAGTAGCTAGGATTATAGGCATGAACCACCAGCACTGGGCTCAGTCTATCCCAGGAGGACTTCTGGAAAAGCGTTCCCTTTATGACCAGAACAGAATAGGAACAAGATGGTCTCCAGGGGTTTTTGGTTCTGTTTTGTTTTGACTGTTCACTTAAAGAGGATCAGATGATGCCCGTTGTTTGAGGGGCAGTTTGCCTTCTGCCCAAGATGGCTTATCTGTGAAGACAGTCTTTCTTAGAGACAATGGTGATTTGCAAAATTGACTGTAGCAGAGAATACATCAGATCAAAAGGCACCAATACAAAAGGTGAGGACCTTTTCTTAATTCACAGGACTTAATGAAGTATCTTTTAAGTTGCCTCTTAAAGAAGAAATCTCTCCCTCCAGAATAGTCAATCCAGCTCAAAATTTGTGAATTTCATTATTATTTTTTAAATATTATTTAAAAAGGAACAAGGACATTCTATTCAAGATGTTTTATAGATGGCCCTTCTACCCTTCATTTTCTTTCTTTTCTTTTTCCTCCTTCACATGGAAACTAGTCTCCTTGCTTTGTGTGAAAGCTCAAGGCTGGAACAAAAGGCCCATTTGTCACAGCAGATCCTGAGAAGGTGTCAGGTGTAATGGAGTTGTGGCCTGCACGCTCATCATTCCTTCAGACATTTCCTCATTTGATTCTGACAATTAGTGCAATTCTTCCTCTCCTGATCGCCATGACCCCTACCCACTATCTTTACAACATGAGGTAATTAATACCTTGAAACAAATCCTCTTCACTCTCCTGCCTGGTAATTTCCTAAAAGGCTTCTGGCTAATTCCTCAATCTTCAATTCACTCTGAAAGCCAAGTCATATCCCCAACACAGGAAACTATTAATGATAACACACTCAAGCACACAGGAACACAGAAGAGGGACCCCTAGCTCATTAAACAGTGAGATGGTGTTCATAATATCACAGCAATAACGCATTATGAAAGATCTATGATCCCAAATCCTTTCTGGAACCGAATTCCACATGCAACATGCCACTTTCCTCTGATGAGATTATTGTAAAGTTGGGGAGGGGGTGTTTTGTTTCAATATCTTATCTGCCATGACAAATACAAAGCTGGACACAGGGTGAGAGGAGGTTTCTAGAATGTTATGTACACAGTCTGGGTGCCCTCTGTTTCAAAGCCTCCTGTCCCTCAATACCCAGAACAGTTCTGCAGGACTCAGACTTGTGGGTTTTTCTGTTCTTACTGTTCCAGGGTGGTAGGGTGGTAGGGGCTCTGCCAACCTTGTGTGAGGCAAAGGAAGATGGAGAAAGACACTCCCTCCCCTGACCAGAGTTTCAGAGAGAGCTGGGTTCTAGTTATATCTGGAGCCAACTGGATGTGAGGTTTTCAATATATACCCCAGGCACTGCACTAGTCAGAGAAACAAAAGTGTGTGTGTATGTGTGTGTGTGTGTGTGTGAGTAAGAGAGAGAGAGAAAGAGAGAGAGAAGGGGGAAGGGAGGGATGGGAGAGGAAGGAACAAAGAGAATGAGGGATGAAGAAGGGAGGAAGAAGGAAAGAAAGAGGGGGAAAGAAAAGTGAGGGAAGGGAAGAAGGTGGAAGGGAGAGTGAGGGAGAGAGAAACGGAGGGATGGATGAAGGGAGGGAGGGAGAGAATGACAGACAGAAGTGAATGAATGGGGGAAAGAGAGAGGGGAAATTAAAGAGAGGGAAGGGAAGAAAGGGGAAGAGAAAGGGAGGGAGAGAGGGCAGAACAGAGAGAGAGACAGACAGAGAGACAGAGAAAGGAGGATTAATGGTTCCTTCCTGGAGCTAGAGAGATAAATTCACAGAAAACCGGGAGAGGGAGGGAATTGCTGTGGGTGCAGGGTCTCCAGCAGAAGTAACAGAAAATGTTCTAAAATTCCATTATAAACTTTACAACTTCATGAATGCATTAAATACCCAGAATTGAACGCTCTATAGGTAAATTTTGTGACATGACAACTGTATCTCAATAAAGCTTAAAAAAGAGATTGGTTCATATGATCCACGGAGCATTACAAGTCTCCAAATCCATCATCTGTGACAAGAAAGCCAAATGATGTAAGTCCCAGTTCAAGGGCAAGAAAGAACACTTTCCAATGCAGGCGTTGAGAGAGCAAGAGAGAAAGGAGAAGGGAGAGAGAAGAGGGGAGCAGGAGAGGGAGAAGGAGGAAGTAGGGAAGGAAGAAAGGAGAGACACAGAAGGAGAGAAGGGAAACAGAGAGGAGAAGAAAGAGGGGTACAGGAAGGACTGGATGGGGTGACGAATTTCTCCCTCCTACCGCATCAGGTCCTATTTGTACCTTCAATGAATTGGATGACACCCAGATAGAGGAGGAGGATGGTTTGCTTTCTGGCATATAACAACTCAGATGCTAGCCTCATTGAAAAACACCCTTACAGATACACCCAGAAATAACATATAATCAGATAGCTGGGAGTATACTTGTCTTTTTCAATTTTAAGGTTTTCTCAGAATTTTTATGGATTAATTTTTTTAATGAGTTTCCCAGTTGGGCATAGTAGCACATGACTGTAATCCCAGCCTTTGGGAGGTAAACGCAGAAGGATCCCAAGTTTGAAGCCAACCCAGACTCTATAACTAGATCTGGTCTCAAAATAAATGAAATTAACTACCTAATGTAAAATTTTGTTTTCATGAACAGTATATAATAAGCATATTTGATCAGATAGCAATTAGCAGGATTGATTTCCTACTCCTTGGAAATAATAAACTCTAGTCTCCAAGAGTTCATAGGTGGAGTCTTTACAGTCCTGACAAAGCTGTTCTTACATTCCCATTGAAGTTAAAAAAAAAAAGTAGAAAACCATACAACTGTGTACTTTATGATATTTCCAGATCACTTCTTCAGGTTCTCCATATCTAGATAATAACTAATAGCAACTCTAGCATATTAGAATATACAGATACAATCATTGCCTAGAACAACCACAAAAAAATGTCCTTAAAGCATCCTTATTACAGAGACTAATTCATCTGTCAACTTCCAGGATGGACTGCCCTCCATTTGAGCCACTCCATAGCCCGTGTCCCAGATCAACAGCACATTTCCCCGGTCATTAAATTCCCCAAAGGTTCTCATTGCCACCTGTAGTGCAGGCACTCAAGGGTAAATACACCCATGTCTTCGCTAATCACCTTCCAAACACCTAAGAGACGAGGTGAGAAGTAGAAAGGTTTTCTTTGGACAAGTCCTGCTCCATTGCCTCCGATTGGCTGCCTTTGCTTTGTTCCATGGTGCATGACTTTGAACCAGGAGATCATGAACTCCTGAGCCAGTGAACTTCTATTCTAGTACTTGTATGGTAACCTGCAGTGGCTTGGGGACCCAACTGATTCCAGAAACGAGTACAAAACACAGCTCCAGTCAAGATGGAGCAAGAGAGACGGGGAGAGGCAGGCTGTCAACTAACCCAACTCAATGCCAAAACTCTTGCTTTTAAAAAAAAAACATAAGAGGGCTGGGGATATGGCCTAGTGGCAAGAGTGCCTGCCTCGGATACACGAGGCCCTAGGTTCAATTCCCCAGCACCACATATACAGAAAAACGGCCAGAAGCGGCGCTGTGGCTCAAGTGGCAGAGTGCTAGCCTTGAGCGGGAAGAAGCCAGGGACGGTGCTCAGGCCCTGAGTCCAAGGCCCAGGACTGGCCAAAAAAAAAAAAAAAAACCACAAGAAAAACAATTAGCTCAGAGGACAGCAAACACCTGTGCAGATGACATTCGAACCCTGAGCCTTCGCCCTTCCTTCACTCATTCCACCAGTTCCTAAGTTACAGATAGAAAAATTAAGACCCAGAGAAGTGAAGACATTTTCCCAAGCTGGCCCAGCCACTCTGTGGCAGACATAAAACCCAACTCCGCGTCTCCCGCCTCTCCCTCTCTGTGCTGGGGTCAGCACCACCCAGAGTGTAATTTCCGCTGGTTTTCTCCCTGAGGGGAAGGCTAGATTCAATCTCGTCATAAAATACTTGCCCTGTGGGGTTTGTCAGTGTAGAAAAGGTTCTCCAGGAAAATGGCTGTCTCGTGGGAGTGGCTCCTTGGGTCAGGCAGATGGAAGGAATGGGGACGTGATTGGTGGCACTAAACCCACGGGAGCCCAGCTGGTCCTACTGCTTCCTCCCTGTGCCCTGGGGCCTGCAAACACACTGCCTGGCAAGGCAAGACAAGAAAGGAGAGAAAGCCAGTAAGGCTCTGGCCACTCATGGCTAGAAAATCATGTCTTACCCATCTTTGCCTTCCTTCTTTTGGTCTATTTCTTTCTCTCTCTTTTATTCTCTTCAAATGTTCTGGTTCATTCATAAAGAGCCATGGAGCCAGCAGACAGCACAGGAAGAATGAGGGAGGAGATAGAGACAGACAGACAGACAGACAGACAGACAGATCTATATAGACAGAGATATATCAATAGAGATAAATTGGTAGATATAGATATATTTGTGCTGGTCTTGAACTCAGGGCCTGAGCACTATCCCTGACCTTTTTGTTCAAGGTTGATCTCTGCTACTTGAGCCACAGCTCCACTTCCGGCTTTTAGGGGTAGCTAACAGGAGCTAAGAGTCATTCATGCTTTCCCAGCCAGGCTGGCTTAGCATAAGGGAGGATGTGTCAGTCAGGGGAAGTGTTTTCAACAAGAAAGTCATACCCCAGTATGTGCAGGAATGTAAACCGCAATGTGGCCTGCTGCCTGGTGTCCCCAAACATGGTGGCCATGGTGCGACTCAGATGGGTGAGGCTGTGGACATCTTCCATTGATGGTTTCAGCAGGATGCCCTTGATCTGAGCTCCTCTGGTCCTCAAAGCCAGCGTGACTCCTCCTCTCCTCCTCTTCATGCAGCTTTCTCAGCAGCTATCTGGGAATGAAACTGTCAGACAAGGGAAGACTTCTGTTTGATTCCAGTTTTTTTTTTCCTAGCATAAGAACAACACATAAAAGAAAGACTTTCTGTTTTTGCTCGAAAACACATAAGCAGTAGTAATAAAAACATTGGATACCCACGTTTATAAAAGTCAAATAGGAAACTGGGCCAACAAATTGAGCCAGTTTGAAGTGAGTTTTTTTAAAAAAACCAAGCTTGGATATATTGCCGTCCAGAAAGACAGTCAATGACTTCGAGTTCAGCCCAGCACAATTCGACTGCCTGACAAGCTGGGTCTGGACTTCGTAAAGTGTTTTACAATATCTACTCAGGAAGGCATGTAAGGGCTTTCTGGTTTGGGGCCCATCTGCTGTAATAAAGACTGAAAGATTAAAAGACAAATTGTTTTAGGACAGGTTTTGCCCCTGGGTGTTTTCAGAAATACATACATGCAGGTATGTCAGTTCTGATTTTTAACCTCTGCTTGACACATCTATCGACTTCCACCGTGTTCTGAAAATGTGATATTTCTGCATCCAGAAAAATGAAACAGGAATAGGACGTCCAGGTGCTCAGAAGACATAGGCCGAGTGCCGCATTTCTCAAGGATTGGTCCTGTGACCTCTTGAGTCTTAGGTTTTCTGACTTTTAAGACAAGAGTCTTAAACCATCTGGGTGCTACTGGCTCATGCCTGTAATCCTAGCTACTCAAAAGGCTGAAATCTGAGGATCAAGGTTTGAAGTCAGCCTGGGCAGCACAGTCTGTAAGAGTCATCTCTCATAGCTATTAACCATCAAGCAGCTGGAGGTAAAGCTGTGGCTCAAGTGACAGAGGACCAGCCTTGAGCAAAACATCTTAAGGACAATGCCTAGACCCTGCCCAATACCAGCACACACACACACACACACACACACACACACACACACACACACACCAAAGCTATTGAATCAAACTATATGTAATTCCTTTGTACTTGAGAAGTTGATTTCCATTGATTTTTGACTTACTTGTTTATTCATTTTCACATTCATCCATGTTTTTAATTCATCCCACAAATGAGTAAAAACTGTTTTATACTCTGTACCAATATGCTGTACTAGTTTGTCATCATAGAGGAATAAAATGGAGACAAAAACCAAACAACAACAAAACAAAAGTGAAAAAAAAACACAAAATCCCCATCTTCATGGAGTTTTCATCTTGGGCAGTGAACTGGGTGATCAGAAATTTAATTAGGAAGCAAGAAATTTTCATATGTACTTGTAACCAGAAAAGAGCAATATGTATTGGAGAGCAATTATGACTGAGACATATGAACGATACAGTAGTCAAACCCCTGGGTATCTCTTATTGGGTAATAAATTAGGTAGATGACCTCAACCAAGTCTCATTCCGTCTTTGCCTTATTTGCTTCTCACTCCTATTGTAGCAGCCCACACATAGTCAGCAGCCTGAAACCACACAAGTGTATTTTCTTTTATTTCCATGGATCATAGATTCAGACCCTATTTTGGAAAGCATATCCTTGATCACTTAAGAGCACTGGCTACATTTCGTTCCCTAATGCTGTAGGATCTACGTATCTGTTTCTTATTGCCTTGAAGGAGAGAGCTGTTTGTAGTACATACAGCTTTCTGGTCCTTCTCCATCTCAAAGATCAATAAGGGCTGATGGCTGATGGCTCACACCTATACTCCTAGCTCTTCAGGGTCCTAAAATTCATTGTTGGGGTTTCCTTGTGTTACATGACTGCTAATGATCCCCTTGACTAAATAGAACACCATCCACTACTCAGCTAAATCCACATTCGTCCTCAAGCAAGCCAGTCAATGTGACAGGCTGGGTAAAGGTTAAAGCTTCTCTAGTTAGATCACGCACGGTCCCAGGGCGAGGTCACACACAGACCTGGAACACTGGATTCCTTTCTGATCCAGCCATGACTGGTGGCTTGGCAGCTCTGTTCTTGAGTATGCTGAAAAGAAATGGATATTTTCAGCTACTAAGTTGGTAGTTCAGTTACCAAGTTGGTCTTAGTAAATTAACAGGACCAGCCTGGTTAAGGTGCTAATAACAGGAGGCCTGGTTTACAGGCTAGACACCAAGATGAGAGAGTCTCAGGTAGGACGTTAGTAGTCATGTTCATTTAGGGCTATCATCTCAATGGCTGGCTCTCTCCTGAATCTGGAAACTGCTCTGGGAAGATCTGGCTGGTATTAAGAGCTATAGTTAGGTAAGTATTAGTTAGCTTGTTTATTCAGGGATTGAAGGATAGAGTTTTGGCTCCAAACTACCACTTAAACACAAGTCCCTTGAAAAAGTACAGTCTCTTTCTGAAGCTGCTAGGTGAACCAGGTACATTCATAAATTCCTACTTGAGTTTTCTTTTTTTCTTTTTTCTTTTCTTGTAAGGGTAATGTACTAAGGGGTTACAATTACATAACTAAGGTAATGGGTACATTTCTTATTAAACAATTTTAAATATGAATAGAAAGAGTGTAGAGTTTAGAGACAGAAGATCTTGCCCTGAATCTTCTAATGAGATTAATGTGTGACCTATGCTAGCCATATAACCATTTCTTCATTTGAGAAATACGAATTGATAGCACGTACATCACATCATCATTATAAGGTTTGAAGTGAGTGGAAGTGCTCTACATAAAGTAAACACCTTACCCATGTTAGATAATGTTATTTTCTCTCACAGGTTTGTCAAGCAAGAGTAAACTAGGGTGCTCATTAATTTTGATTAGCTGTCATAGTCTGCAATGGTATAGTCACGTGATCGTTGGGCTAACAATATCTTCTGCGCCTGTCCAGCATCGTGCAAGCTCCTGAAAGCTGAGAATTAGTTCTTTCTAACCAGCACTGCTTCTCAGTCTCCTGCCTATTGCCTGATACTTAGTGGGAATAAAAACTGAATGAATTAAAGAGAAAAGGAAAGGGAGAAAGAGATCAGCCAGAGGGAACCATAGAAGGTAGGAAAAAGAGGCTCGAATATAGCGTTTTTGGAAAAGTAGAAAGTGAAGTATTACTACTTCCCAAACTGTAGCTACCTGCTCTATATTAGCCTACTGCTATGTTTCCTAAGACAAAGTTAAGAATCGTGATAACAAAATAATAGCTCAATTAATTGTACGCTTAGGCATCAAATTTATTCCTTAATATAGTCCTTTGCAGGAACCGTTGGAGTCATCCTTTGGCAGGTCAGGAAAGGAAAGTTCTGCTAGATTAAGTACTTACTTGAAGTCACAGAGAAAGTAAGTTACAGAGAGAGTCAAATCATGCAGCCTAAATTTTATTTCATTTTTCCAGTTCTGAAATGCTCAGTGTAAGCTAACAGTGAAGATACATGACTAAAAGCGGACCATGACACAAAAATAAAAGGAGACCCGTGCTCTCCCTCCTCAAAGTACATCTTACAAAAATAAATAAGGAGATGTACAGTATAAGGTCAGTGGATGGAAGATACTATAATATGGCACCAGGCTGCTTTCAGAGAAATTCGGTAAATAAATTATTTTTCCAACATCCAATAGAAAAAAAGGAAGCAGGCATTATTTAAAGACATGGCCAGGTAAAATGACAAATGGCATACCATTTCAGTTTCTCTCAGGCATGCAAGTTTTAGCTGAACAAACATAAAAGAAATCAATCTACATGCTGCAAATGTGGGAAGAAAAAAAAACCCACCCAAGATCTAAGTCAGCAATAGTAAAAGGCATCTACTGTTCTAAAACAGCTAGCTCATTGAAAATGGATACCTACACCAGATGAGAAAAGCCTGATGGGAAATCCAAGACCCTCTCCTAGTCAGTTCTCAGAGGTCAACATTCAAGTAAGGGCATCTTTGGGCAAACAGTTCATAAAAAGATTCTGCAAGATAAACGGCATCATGAAACCCTGGAAAAGATAAACTCTGGTTCTTCTCCTTCTGTGGGCAGCCCAGATCCCAGCAGGGTTTCCAAATATTAATTATCTTGGAAGAAAAAATTTGGATCCAACCTCCTTTTCAGCTAACACGCAACGTCACAATGACACCTAGGTGTCCAATAAAACAGAGAAGAAGGGAGGACTCTCTTGAAACTGGGGTGATACTCAGTGGTAAGACCCTTACCAACCATGAACCAGGCCCTGGACTTGATTCTCAGCACTACAAAAATTAATTTGTTCTTCATAACAAACTTAAGAAAGCATGGGTGAAACTTTCTATTTACCAACAAATGAATCTTGGCATGGAGAGTCAGTAACTTGGCCATAGCTATTAAGTTGGCAGCAAGATATTTGTCTATCACTAATTAAAACAAACATAGCCTTTATACCAATCAGCCATAACTAACAATAAAAGAACTCTGTGAAGAATGTTACTTCCAGTTTGTATCACTTTTACTACATCATATGAGTTCTAGTTCTAGGTCAATTTCTAATTAATCTTGAATAAATAATTTAACTGATCTTCAGTAGTTTTTAGTGGTAAAATATTAAGTGGGACACCATGAAACTGTATCCTTTTTACTTGAGTCAAATACTACATTTATGAGATAAAGAAAGTACTTGCTGGCTGGCGTGAGTGGCTCACACCTGTAATCCTAGCTATTAAGGAGGCTGAGATCTCAGGATCAAAGTTCAAAGCTAGCCCAGGCAAGAAAGTCTATGAGACACTTATCTCCAATTAGCCATCAAAAAAATTGGAAGTGGCTCTGTGGCTCTAGTGGTAGAGCACTAGCCTTGAGCTGAAGAGCTCAGGGATAGCAGTCAGGCCCAGAGTTCAAGCCCCATAACCCACCAAAAAAAAAAAAAGTACTTTCTCTGCTTATTGCAGTAACACTATAGATTTTATTAATTTCTTAATGGATTTGTGTTCTTTTCGCTCAAAGGAGGGTCTTGAGATATAGCCCCTGCTGGCCTGAAATTCACCATCCTTCTGCCTCTACCTCCTAAGTGATGAGACTAAAGGCGCATACAACCAGAGCTGGATTTTTGCTCTTAGAAGAATCTCTGCAGCCCTAATTGTATACTGGCAGTTATTAAAAAAAACAAAACTATAGTTAATGTAGCATCATAATCAGACTGTGAAACATTTTTGAGAGACACTCCATGCTGATCTGATTTTAACAGAAAAATGATACTTCTGATGTATGATACTTCTGATAATTCCTATGAGTATCATTGGGATAAAAATGCCCGTGTCTCATAACACTATTTTCACTCTCTAGATTATACATATAAGTCAACTCATATTTCGACTTTCAAATGTCAGCTTGTATTTTGACTTAATAACAATGGAACCCCTTAAGTTACCAAGCTCCTCTTAATTTGCTTAGTGTACATAAAGATGGCTTCTTCACTTGGTATTTTTGAAATGTTGCCAGTTTATGATGAAGGGATCTTTATGAAATTGCTTTGAAAGCACTTGAAACCAAGGTTCTACTTTAGTTGAAAGCTACTTAATATTAATATTTTATATAGAAATTAGAGGGTTATGCAGGCTCCAGAAATCTTAGAATCATTATACTTTATTATGCCCAGTGAAACAGTGATAGATGGGGAACTAACTGAAGGTTCTTCAGAGCATAATTTTAGAAGGCTTTTAGCTTCCAGACAATATCTCAGAGCAAAATCCATACCACAAATCCCATTCTGGCTTCTCTTAGGCCCTTTTTTCTCTTGACACATCATAGGAAGGGCTTGCATAATGCTGACAATCAAGGAACAGATGAAATATGATTTATATCTAGATGAGAGTCAAGTGGGAGACATCTAGGTAGGTTCTGGAACTTTCTTTGACGTATGTAACTTACACTCTCCCGTACTAAATATGCTTCAAATTAGGCCCAGTAGTCTAGTACTGCTAATTGGTTCCCAGAACCTTTTCTCAACAAAATGATACTTAAATTTATTTCAGCTTCATTTGTTTCTACTCATAAATAATTCTTTTTGGTTGTCTTAATGTTCCAGATTCTTTTCATCTAGCTCCTAGTAAATATCAACATCTACTCTATTATAGGTGAGGTCATGTATTCCTTAAAAAAATAAGTAAATAAACAGATCCGTTCCTGTACCTGTTTGAGATTCTGCATTGTGGAGCTGCAACACAGGGCTTGTGCTAGAAAACAGCTGCATCCCTCATTTCTGATGATTTCCAATCTCACCACCACTGCCCTAGTTCCAACGAAGTAACAAGCACACCGCACGAGATTAATTGTATGGCAATGTTATAACTCACCTTTATCCCTCAGCCCACACTCTGCTGGAAACAAAGGCACAATAATTAGCTGGCAGAAGTTGGAGTGGGGGAAAACTTTGCAGAGTTGGCTTTTCTGAAGAAGAAGAAGAAAAAAAAAAACAAAGACAAAACTGGGTTAAGAGGGAGGAGGGACTGGAAAGATGGGTCAGGCTACAGTATTAGAGAAGCAGTGGGGAAAGGCAAAGAGGACTACACTTGGGAGAAAGAAAATGGATTGGAAGGCAAATGGATGATGACTTCTGGGGTCTAATCTACTGACCACTGAATATCCAACATCATCATCCCTTCCTGCTCGCCAGCACCCTTACCCCTTGTTGTCCCTCGAGCAAAAGGTGGGAAATAAATGGGAACTCATAACCACAAAAGCAGGAGTAGACCATCTATTTGTTATGAGCCCCAGGGAGCAAAGTACTGGCAAATACAGCATCATCATAGCATATGCAGTTTCCTTAAATGGGCTTCCTTTCCTCATCTTTCATGTTTTTGCTCACTTTTTCCGCTTAGTGTATATTCCTTCTGATGGCTAGGGCGCCCACATATCCCAGAATAGTTCCCATTTATTCATATCACACCTGCTTGATTAGTAATTGTCTCCATTCTCTTTAGCCCCTCTCCTGTTATGCAAGGGTAAACAATAAACTATTCTCTATTCTTAGCCCAGTACCAACGGTTCACATCTACAACCCTAACTACTTAGGAGGCTCAGATCTGAGAATTGTAGTTTGGAGCCAGCCTGGGTAAACACATCTTTAAGACTCTTATCTTCAGCTAACAAGCAAAAGTCTGGAAGTGGAGCTGTGGCTCAAGTGGTAGAGCACCAACTTGGAGTGAAAAAGCAAAAGCACAGTGCCCAGGCCCTGAGTGCAAGCCCCAGTACTGGCAAAAATAAAATAAATTTTTAAAAATATGTAAGGCAACTAAATTGTAGCGTACTGGAGTCTGTAAAAGTTAGAAAGAAATAAAAACAACCTCAACAATGTTCCCTTGAAAAGCCTCTCCTTTAGCTCAACCACCCTACTTTCCTGCTTTTGGTACTTTCTAGATTTGGAGATGGCAGAATAGCTCCAGAGCAGGGAGGTGGGAACTCCAGTGATTAAAATCCAACCAGGCCATTCTACTGAACTCCCACTTCATAAAATGGCTGTTAAAAATGGCAGGCAAATGCAAATCAGTAACTTCATGCCCTTTTACTGGGCCTAAATGATTTTATGTGCCTTCCAAAGATGGAACTAATATGGCCCACAAATAAAACAGCCTCCAGTCTATTTTCTCAGCCGACCACCCACTCTCATTTCACAGCCAGAACTGGAAATTAGAAATCAGACATTCCAGTTCATCAGATGAACCCACGAAACTATCTTTGCCATTCTGACAAATCATAAGAATCTATAGATTTTAATTTTTTTTTCTTTTTCTGGGCATCAGACAAAAATACCTGGGACACAGAACATTCGACTTCAATCTTGATGTCCATTTCTACTCTGAGAACGTAAGTGGTGACTTTGTTCCCTCAGGAGCATCTGTCAATATCTGGGCATATTTTGGTTGTCATAATTCAGGATGGAGAAGGTACTGAGGTTGTCTGGTGACCAGAACTGAACATGCACTATCTGAAATCTGGCTCCAAAGTGAAGATGACGATGCCACACACACCCAAGAAGAAGAAAAGGCTCAGAATGAGACTGCCTAGAGAAAACATGGAAGGTACTCAGTCGGGGCTAAAAAAAAAAAAGTGTGGCTTTTAACCTGCTGTTAGGGGGTGAGCAAGGATGAAGACTTTCACCCATGGATCCGGGCTTGCCTGGTCTGAACTTTCCATAGGGGCCCAAAGAGAGAATGAGAGACACACAGAGACAGAGAGACGGAGTCTCCATGTTTCCGTAGCTTACCCAAATGATTGGCTAAGAAGAATTTGATGGGTGATATGTGAAAGTTCTCCGTGATTAACCCTCAGAAAAATGAGCTGGGCCAGCCAGATGCTAGTGGCTCACACCTGTCATCCTAGCTACTCAGGAGGCTGAGATCTGAGGATTGTGGTTCAAAGCCAGTAAAGTCTGTGAGACTCTTATCTCCAATAAACTACCAAAAAAATGGGGGGGGGGTAAGAAATGGGGCTATGGTTCAAGTGATAGAGGACTAGTCTTGAACAAAAAAGAATTCAGAGACAGCATCCAGATCCTGAGTTCCTGAGTTCAAACCCCAAGACTGGCAAAAAAAGAAAAAAGAAAAACTTGGACTCTATTCTGCCCTCCTCCCACCCCAACAATGTATCTAGTCCTAAATTTTGATAACGCTGAGGTTGAGAGCCCTTGCTGTGGAGGCAGATTCGTCTGGCTCGAGCTATGTCTAATAGTAGAGGTTGTGTGGATGCTGTAGGAATTTTCCAGATTACCTTACCTCCCTCCACCCCGGCCCCTGCACCCCAGTACTGGGCTCTGTCCTCCTGCTGGGAAGGCTGCTGACAGCTAGCAGCAGTCTGCCTTTGACCTATGAAAGGAATGACTTTGGCATCCTTGGAGGTAACGTCCCTGTGGGAACATTCCACAACCAACAGCAGGGCCAAGGTGGTACAACCAACCCTTCCCCACACACAGGCTCTCCCTGCAGCCCTGTGTTAATCCAGGACAGCTCCTAAGGGCCAGCCCAGCTCCAGAGCCCCTCTCCTTGGAGATCAACTGAGCCCTGTACTACAATCACATCTCTGTTCCATGGCATCCTCTGTCCAGTCCCGATTCCCTCTCCACACGGGTGTGTCTTCCAAGCCACACTTCCCAAGAAACACGCTGCACACACATCTCCAGCTCAGCATCTGTTTCCCAGAAAAGCTGACTTACTCTCGACCAGGTCTAGAGTGAGAAATAAAATTTCCATTGTGACCATAATATACGCACATATAAATACATCTGTGTTCTCACTATATAAAGAAATTCTCTCACACAATAACTGCTATTATGATATACTCTGGTATTTTCTAGACAACTTAAGTATGGGCTATGATTCAATACATTGATCTTGCAGCACACTAATCGTTTTATTGTTGTTCTTCTTTTTTTTATTTCTTTATTGTCAAAGTGATGTACAGAGGTGTTACAGTTTCGTATGTAAGGCAGTGAGTACATCTCTTATCGAACTTGTTACCTCCTCCCTCATTTTTCTACCACCTTCCCCCTCTCCATCCCCCCCATGGGTTGTACAGTTGGTTTATAGCATATGGTTTTGTAAGTATTGCTGTTGCATTGGTTCATCTTTTATCCTTTTTCTCTCCATTTTGATGTTCCCTTTCCCTTCCCTAGTCCCAATACACATATACACAATAATCAGTTTTGATCCACAGAATGAATAACATTTCTTCAGACTATTTTAGTGAACTGTACTTTTAAAAAATGTAGCTAATTGGATTATTTTCCCTTATTCAACTTGATAAGTCAATTTGAATTCAAAGACCTAATTAGGTTTATGTGTAAAGACACAGAGTGGGGGTAAAAAAAATCTCAACCATAGACCACTCTTAAAGAAATGAGCCTCATTATCTTCAATCATGTATTATAAATACAACTCAGGCTAACACATTGTGAGCCCTTGCCAACAGTAGTACACTTAGTCTTATCATTATCGCATCATTAGGGACTAGCTAGTTGCTACCATTCTGCTCTAAGAGTTCATTTTCTGAAGGAACTAAAACATTCCCCTTTCAAATCTGATTTAAATGGTTTTCTTTACTGGTCTTTCTTTTCTGAAAGAAGAATAGTTAAAAAGGTGAGCACTTTATATGTAATGGCTTCTTGCTTATAAATAGTATTTACAGGGATGGATAGCAGCCACATTCCATAGGATGTTGTGACTCTGGTAAGAGGATGCCTAGAGCTACAATAACCACATGGAGACAGGACAGTGATGCAGGCCTGCCCACCAGTGAAGCCTTACAAAGAGAGAAAGTGAGGCCCAGGCTGGGTTAAGTGGTACCTCTGACAGGCAGCAAAGCTGAAGGAATCAGCTAGAACTCCTGATTATGTGTCTAGTTCTGAGACTTTTTCTGCCTGATTGTGGGGCCTCTGACAATGAGATTTCCTTTTATCATGAAGAGCTTTGCTCCTTCTGATTTCCCAGGAGATTTATTCAAACTCTGCTCAAAGAAGCAGGTGGGGTAGGGTTGTGTTCTACTCAAAATACCCACACTGGAGGGCTTGCTGCTGACATAAGGAATATTCTGACATCTCCAGAATCACCTCTAATCGAGGCCAGAAGCCTATTTGTCATCTGTTTCCCACTGATAAAACAGCAGCCCCTAAGTCTTTTCTCTCTTCTGGAGTCCCAGAAAAAAAAAATAGCTAAAAACTGTGGTGCCTCATCCTCTAAAACATTAACTGAGCTCTGGGTGGTGAAAAGAAATTTCGTAAGATTGTGGCATAATGTCTTGGGGAAATTGGGCCTCTTTTGCTCATTATGCAGGTACCAGAGCATGTGTAGATTCTTCAAGTCAAGATCTTAAAGAAGTTCTTAATCTAAACAGGTCTTACTTTAGAATTGCCCTTTCCAAATTCCCGATTCTTGAACAGGCTTTGTAAGGAAATCTCCTATATCTCTTTGGGATTTCTGGAAATCCTGCTGGTTGGTTCCCCCCAAAGAAACCAACGATTTTGTTTAAGTAAATTTCAGATCTTTAGCACACACTGATGTGCATGTTTGCTATTAGGATACATGTAAATATCTTGTGAAAAGGACGCTTACCTAAAGTAAGCAATTTCTAAAAGATCAAGTGGAACTTTTATTTACAAAGCGCCTTTCTCCAAGGAGTGATGAAATACTTTATAAACACATACTTGAGCTAAAGAATCATGCTATTTCTCTCTGTCTTGCAATGGTCAAATGTATTTCTTCTGTTGCATCGTGTTTGAGTAGGACAGCCGGTCAGTGTGGGAATAGCCAGGATTTCATTCAAAATTCTCCAGTAAGAGGTTGGAAATCTGCCTGGTTCTCATTGAGCTTATTAACCAGGTGGCCTTGAGCCATTTCCTACCCCTAAACAAGGCCTCACACTCGTGAAGAACAAGTCTAGTCTGATCAGTGAAATCGCACAACCCCCGAGGTACACCCACACTCTAGGAGACTTCAATCATTTATATCAGTCATTGTTTATGATTAGAGGGGCCAGGCAACTAAATCGATCAAGACCAATCCATCCAGAGGGGAAAAAGAAAAGCACTATCTTCCACTTCTCTGTTTCACATGTTTTACAACTTCAACCTAAAAGTTTAGTTCACACCAACAGTCCACAGGATGTGAAGCTGAGAGGGGGGAGAGGAAGTGGGTTCGAGTTGTAGCAACTTCACCAATGAGCTGAGGACCACTGGGAGAGTTACCTACTCTCTCTGATTGTCCATTTGCTAATCTGTAATTGGGAATCACTTGAATATGTCAACATTAGCACCGGCATCAAATATAACAAGATTTCTGATGCATCATGGATGAGATGGTAGGGGTGTCTTGTAATTGGGGGCAGAGGTCAAGCTCACCAAAGAAGTAGAAAGAATTAGTTATTTCCAAAATGAGTTTAAGGGGGGGGGGGGAGAATAGGGTTGTTGGGAAGGGTGTTGAGAATAACGATGTTCATTTTTAGAAGAAAGGAGTTCACTAGGGAAGAAGCTGCTGTAAGAGGAGGGAATGAGAAGATGTAAAGTGTGGTCTGCAGTGATACAGATTCTAACCTGGTAGGATGGGGCTTGAAAATCCCTACTTGGAGAATATGACTCTCTCATTTAGCGAATAAAGGTATAAATCTAAAACATTGAATGTTTATATCCTAGAAATTGATTTAAAAAAAGATTTGTAGTCTCCCACAAATAATCACAAAACTGGTAAAGAAAAGAACCTGAGGGCTGGGGATATGGTCTAGTGGCAAGAGTGCCTGCCTCATACACATGAGGCCCTGGGTTCGATTCCCCAGCACCACATATACAGAAAATGGCCAGAAGTGGCGCTGTGGCTCAAGTGGCAGAGTGCTGGCCTTGAGCAAAAAGAAGCCAGGGACAGTGCTCAGGCCCTGAGTCCAAGCCCCAGGACTGGCAAAAAAAAAAAAAAAAAGAACCTGAAAGCATAAGAGTAAATCACATTACCACTGGAAACCTTGGAAATTAGCTACAACTCTTCATTCACTAGATATCCAAAGACCACCAATCATATGCCAAACTTAGAATTCTGCCATCATTTATCACATTCTCCTCGAAGAAATAAGAATCCGTGTGTGGCTGTTTTGTTCCTTTGCCGGAGCATCTGCGGTGTACCCAGGTTCCGGGCTGTTTTCTTCATCATGCCATTTATACTGACAAATGCATTGTGCCCTTGCTAAAGTATGCCAAGCTGCTTTCTAACCCCAAACCTGCAGCCCTATTGCTTGTGCCAAATCCCCTGGAAACATGTGATATTGAGATAATTCTTTTTCCATCTACCAGCTGATCGAATGATGGCAGCTAGCAAACATGATCTACCATCTCCAGATCAATCATCTTCCCTTTCCAGAAACTCTGCCATGTTTTATCTCTCAGTGCCTGAGATGGCATCCTGCTAATCCTAGCTACTCAGGAAACTGAAATCCAGAGGAACACAGTTCAAAGGCAACCAGGATAGAAAAGTTCACAATGCTCCATCTACAAAACAGCAAGTGAACAAACAAGGCTGGAGGCATGGCTCAAGTAGCAAGATAAGCAAACAAGCCAAGCAAAGAAGCCTAAGGGCGCTCAGTTCAGACCCTGGTTCCAACAGCAACAACAAAATTTTGCTAAAAAGAAAACCTAAATCCTATATCCCAATATTCTGAATTTTTTTTCAAAACTAACCAAATATTTAAATCTTTAGCTATAGACGTTTTCCAAGTTTTTCTATATTCAACTTACCATCTATTTTAATGAAAAGTGAGTTATTCAAAAATCTCAATGACATGCGATTGTTAGAGTGATGTGTTAAAAATAATATCTTGTGACAGCAACATTTCTGACATAAATTATTTTAAAACCCTTTTGTAAGCTCAGCCTTTTCATTGCTCTTGAGAAAATAACCACTTACTGTGGTATATACCAAGAATGATAAGTAGGAAATTGTTATATTTTAAACCATAAATATTCATTGAAACTTGTTCTCTGGTCAATCGGTGCATCTTATTTTGGTTCCTATTGTTTCCTCCAATCCTTTCTAGACTATTTGCTAGAAATTTTTGCAAAGTGACACAACCAGAATTTTGCAAGATTTCTGTCTCCTCATAGCTGAAGCAACCAAGTGGTCACAACTTTGAAGGAAATAAAAGAACACAAATGATGACAAAGGAGCTTAGTGACATCAAATATCATTCTTGCTATTTGCAGATGAAAGCTGGAATAAGTGAGTGGTTTAATAATGTTGCTCAAGAATGATCAGCTTTACTGAAAATATTCACAAAATGACACATGACTGCCAGAGTAAAGTTTTTGGTTTTTGTTTCTCTAGTTGGAGATGTGTAAAGATTATCGACCCTGGAGAATAAACACTTTGTATTTCTCTCAAAGTCTAATACATTTTTAAAAGTATTTAAATAGAATAATAAAAAAGGAGTCCTCAATTTATTAACCAATATTTCCAGGCTATTCTTCAGCTCTATCATCATTTGCAGATGACAGCTCTATTTGCAATATAGTCTTATCATGAAAAAGTGATGCAGATTTTACTTCAATTTAGGCCAAGGGCAATAAAACATTTAGGAAACTGGCTCAATAAAAGGGATGGAGTAAGTGTTAATAAGAGGGTTGATAACAAGTTCTGTTATAAACCTAGATTTCTCATTTTGTAAAGAATTTTACTATATTAAAGTTCCTGTAAGACTAAAATGACAGCACTTTAATATCCTTTAAGATTTTACCATACCTCACACATGGGCTTCGGGGCATATGTAAGCATGTTTGTGTAGAGGTATTCATTGATCCTTAAAGACTGAGGCATTAGGGTTGGGAATGTGGCTCAGTGGGAGAGTGTTAGCCTAGCATGCGTGAAGCCCTGGGTTTGAGTCCTCAGCGCCACATAAACAGAAAAAGCCAGAAGTGGCTCTGTGGCTCAAGTGGTAGAGCTCTAGCTCTGAGCAAAAGGAGCTCAGGGACAGTGCCTAGGCCCTGAGTTCAAGTCCCAGGACTGGCAAAAAAAAAAAAAAAAGACTGAGGCATTCAAAGGAAAAAGACTGCTGAGAACCAAGTTAGAAGAAGCATCATGATGTCATTGAAATACAGAAAACTCCATTATTTAATATCACAAATAATCAATTGCCTATTGGCTGTTAGGCTGCAGGTTAAGATACAAAGATAAATCCCAGAAAGAATCATAACTAGTCTAAGAGGAAGAGAAATCCACATAAGTACAAATATCTAGAAATACGTAAACAAACAAATAAACAGAGGCTTCATTTAGGAGGTAGATAGTTTCCATGAGGTTGGTTTTCCAAATCCAAACTAAATGTTTCACATTATTGACCCTATTTCTTCCAGGAAATTTGGGAACAATTGTATTCATCTGTCACTGACGTTGACCAAGAGATGGGAAAATAACATCACAAAGCTGAAACTAGGTAAAGTTGAATTTACAGGTTACCGGGACTTCCTGAAAGAATCTGAGTTCTAAGAGATCTGAAGAGAATTAGGGAGAAACCTTGGTTTCCTAAGAAATGAGGAGAATCAGTATTCAAGGCAGACTACAGGATACACAATTCGCAGTAGATGATAAAGAACAGTTGAAGAAATGGAGGTACAAATAAAAACTAAGTAACAAAACTAGATCTCACAGCTAGGAACTGAGAAAGCAAGTCAGAATAAACATCTCAGAAGAATGGGACAGGGTCCTTAAACTGTAAATTTCTTCATTCTTACAGACAAAGCCAACGGTACCAGAACATAAATGAGCATATGTGTTTAAAAACTAACCTCTCACCTTGCCCTACCTACATATTACATTTCTTTAGGTCTAGGAAGAAGTATTTTTTTAAAACAATGGTTCCAAGTGCCTCTGACACAGGTAAGATAAGAAACAAGGAAAGGTTGATTCCTGTGTCTGGGAACTCCTTAGTGAGTTTCTTTTTGCCTGAACAACATGAAAAACAGGTGATAGACCCACCCTGATGTATCTAGAACTTTTGCCATTTCAGCATAGGAAGTCTCACATCCCAGGAAAATGTCTAGCCCCAGATAGACTGGGACAGTCAGCCACCATAGAAGGAAGTTACATGTGGCATGGAGTCTACTGGAGAGCTAAACACAGTCACCTCAATTCCATGAATCCCTGTAGACCATGCATTCATGTGACTCCTTTCTCCCCTCACACCCTTGATAGTGATGCATCTGCTCTGTTGTATGAAGATCCGATGCTTCCAAACTCACAGACCCTGGGCAGAAAGTCCTTCTAGAAATTATACATCTGCTTTAAATTCCTTCACCCTTACGCTAGGAAATGGTAAAACTCCAGAAAAGAAAAGAAAAGCAGTAGAAGAACAGACTGCTCTCCTTGAGGAGAACAGTCGTAAGTGTTCGTAAGTGATGCCACAGGTTGGCTTGGGGTCTGAGGACCTAGTTTCCTCACAGTATTTATATGAAGAGAGACCTTGGACAACTTACTTCTACTCTCAGTGCCTCATCTAAGGCAGAAATAGCAGTCATTAATCATCATAATGGTGCCAACTTCTGAGGATTATATCTGTCAAGGTGTGGTCCTCAGGAAACTACCTGCCATGTCATTGTTACTGCATCCATTAGAGTTAAAAAGGATTAGAAACATCTAAAGGTTTAAGACAACTTTGAGCCATTCCCAAGGACTCCTCTTTTGATGCTCAAACTAAATCGTAAACTTCAAAGCATTTCCCCATAACAAATTTCCCTTCCTATTATCTAAAATGTCAGAGGAAAAACATTCCGCCTGCAGACCAGCCTTTCCCTGTTGTTACTGGAAGGAAAGGAGGGAGGGAGGAAGGAAAGGAGGGAGGGAGGGAGGGAGGGAGGGAGGGAGGGAGGGAGGGAGGGAGGGAGGGAGGGAGGAAAGGAAGGAAGGAACGAAGGAAGGGAGGAAGGAAGGAAGGAAGGAAGGAAGGAAGCAAGGAAGGAAAGAAGGAAGGAAGGAAGGAAGGAAGGAAGGAAGGAAGGAAGGAAGGAAGGAAGGAAGGAAGGAAGGAAGGAAGGAAGGAAGGAAGGAAGGAAGGACACACCCCTCATAAGATGTTTACAAGTATCTCATTCGGGGAGAGCAGCCAACAAGCTCACAAGCCCAGGAGGGAGGCTTGGAAACGTTTCAAAGCCTGCAGACACTCCGATTGCTTCTGGTGTCTTGTGGATTCATATTGGTGGTGTGTCTTTCACCCCACGCTTTGCCCCCATATGTCTCAGCCCTCTTCACCTCTCCCTCTGACTGTGCCAATGAGAATAATGAAATCCATAAGTTCACTCCCTTGCTCCAAAAACTCAAGTGCTTTGAAATGAAAAATGGTTCAGGAGGAAGAAGCCAAGACCAAGGCAGGGAGATCACAGATGGAAGTTAGAACTGGCCGTGTCTACGGCCTAGAGAAAAGGTGACAGAGCACAGCAGACACAGTAGACTCTGGGTGGGAATGCTTGGGGTCTCCCTCCGCTTTGTCGCTGCTCCAGAGTGGAGACAGGTCATTTTAACTGCATGCATCTTGCAATCTCTCCTTTACAAAATAAAGGCACCTAGCTAGAGGAATAGTTCTTATTCTTTCTGGTTCTAAAATTCCTAAAAATATTTTTCCCCAGTGCTGGGGATTGAACCCAGGACTTTGCACATGCTAAACACTTGTTTGCTCTACCAGTGAACTGCATTGCTAGCCCATCAAAAGTATTTTGTGATAAAATACAGACAGCAGTGCGCTGGTGGCTCATGCCTGTAATCCTAGCTACTCAGCCAGCTGAGATCTGAGGACTGCAGTTCAAAGCCAACCCACACAGTCAAATTCAAGACATTCTTATCTGCAATAAGGTAGGAAACAGCCAGCAGAGCTAAGGCTCAAGTCATATAGTGCCATCCTTGAGCAAAAATGTCAAACAAGAGCACAATGGCCTAAGTCCAAGAACCACACACACACACACACACACACACACACACACACACACACACACACGAAATGCAGCCAGTATTAGCTTTCTGTCATAAGGGCCCCACTGTGTGTCAATTCTATGATGCATTCTTTGAACACTTATGCTCAACGTGAAACGATCCAATCATGTGTTTTTTCTTTCCCATTTGACCCAAATTCCTTCATGACAGAGTCTTTGTTTGAATCCTGTGTTATTCCCAGGGTTGAGCAGCAGTAAGTGTGATGGGAACCGCATGCCTGCCCTGCCCTCCTCTGCTGTACTGGTGAGAATCTCAGCTGGAGACATCACACCAGAGAAGCAAGGAGAGTTTGCTAAGGGGACTTTTGTCAAGATCAAGGCAGAGTTAGGGTTCATTCACCACCACAGGATGATGGAGCACACCAGGCTAGCAAGAGCAAAGCATGACTTGTATCCCTGAAAAGGTTGGGGAATACTGAAATACTGAAATCCTCAAAAAGTAGCCAAAGGCTGGATGGTAACTGGCCAATGAGAAGGAAGCAGCCACCTTCATCTCCCGGTCACCAAGTCAGCTTCCTCTCTTGTCTCAGGTCCCTCCGTCTCTCGCCACCGCCTGCACGGGCTGACCACACAAAGATATGAGTGAGCCTGTGTAGCTGTTGAGACCGTCCATAAAGAAATGCAAGAATCATACAGGAAGGGCCTTGGAGGGCAGGCAGAATTTGAATCACCTTCCTGCCCACAGTAGGGTGACATTAAGCACTTTGAAGAGGTGATGGATGCTAGAACTTCAAGGAAAAAATAACCCACACCTAGATTTATAGCTGCATGGTGATAATGAAAAGCATATGGGCTCTTAGTGGGGTTGCATTATTCTTTCTGAACTCTGAATAGACAATTTATCCCCACTCTTGCTTGCCCCCTCCCACTTTTTTTTTGGTAAGTCCTGGGGACTTACCAACTCAAGGCCTGGGCACTGTCCTTGAGCTTTCTTGCTTAAGGGTAATGCTCTGCCACTTGAGCTCTATATCCAGCTCTATATCCACACAGCTCTATATCCAGATTTTTAATAGTTAATTGGAGATAAGAATCTCATGGACTTTGTTGCCCCGGCTAGGTTAGACCCATGATCCTCAGATAACCTCTTGAGAGCAGCCAGTATATCTCTCGTCTCAGCTTCACCTACACAGGAGCAAGCCATTCTCAACGTATCAACTCATTTAATCGACCACACATCTCTATGAGATAAACACTATTATTCTTGTCAGAAAAGCACTAGAGAGATTAAGTCATGTTTCTCAAGAAAACAAAGACAGTATTTAGCAAAAATGAGAATTTGAATGCTGGCTGTCTGGGTCTTGATATCTGCTCCCACCCGCCTGGCAGGAAAATTATAGCTTCTCTGAACTCAGAGGTTATGGCTTTTACACTCACCTCTATGCATCTCTCTGGTAAACTGGAACATGAAGTGGTTATTTCACGATGACTGCAAGTCTCTCCCCACCCTCTCCCAAACGTGCCACATTATCCTAAACAACTAGACCCCAACTTTAAGTTGGTTCTATTTTGAGTCCCAAATAGACACAAATCAGGATGCCTACAATGCATCCAGGTGTTATTTGACAGAAAGCAAATAACTACAATTGTCTAATCAGGCATGTGGAGATAAGTAATACGCCAGGCTGTGCATGGGCAGGCCAGACAGTTAACATTCCCGCCCGTTAGTGGAATCAATTCTTGCATTCTGACTGGATGGGCGCTCCCTCCCTCCCCCTCTCCCGCCCTCTCTCTTTTGCAGCATTTTGTTCTAAATAGCCCAAGTGCTATTGTTCAAAGTGGTTGTTCTTCGGATTAAACTCTTTAAGTATTCTAAATGCCAAGGGCAAGCGCTCCTTGTCATATTGTGTTTTTGAGCATGATTGAGCAGTATGAGGAAATTCCATATTATTAGTTATTATGTAGCAGGCCCACTGTGCTGTAGGTAGAAAACTTTCCTGATTCACAGATTCCTTCAGCACAATTTTCATGGCATGATACTTCCTGATTCTAGCTGATCCTGAAGACGCCCCCAGCCCACCCCAGCCCTGCCTTGCCTTCCTCCTGCCATGGCCCCCTCCCCGTACGTAATCCACCACTCTCCTCAGAGGACACCTCCATAGCCACCACCACTGCAGAAGGGCCGTGCATTAGTATAACCCAAGGAAATCAGATGGGAGAGGAAAGTTGGAGGGGGATGACTGAAAGGATTTCCGTGAGAAGGCTGCGTCCCCACAGAGCTTTCTTTCTGGTGAGGACTTTGGCTGGAAAGGGGATGATGGTTTCCTTGAGACAGAGAGGAGAGCTTGCATCACTTTGCCAATCCCTATGGGGTCATCCCTATGACTCTGGGTGGTTAACATGGATAGCATTTTTCCCTAAAAAAGAAAAAAAAGGAGATGCATACAAAGCTAAATTACTCTCTCCAAAGCAGAGAATCCCAGCTCTTTGCCCCCTTCCTCACACTATTTAAGCAAATAAAACTCTCTGGTGCAAGCCAAAGAAAAATTTTTAAAGGAAAGAAAATTAGAGTCTGCCCACAATACGCTAAATGAAACTCTCCAAGTTAAGCCCATTTTTTGAAGGTAATTGAATGCTAAGGATTTTTTTTTTTTACTTATTTAAGAGCAATTCTGTTCCACCTCCTTGCCTCCAGTCATCTTTCCTTTGGGGGGCCTTTTCTAGAAAGACGATGTCATCTACCAACAAAACCAGGATATTTTATAAGCTAGAGTGCAAAAAAAAAAAACAAAAAACAACTAAGATGGGATAGCTGATAGAGAAATCCCATTGTATGTTTTCATATCAGCTTGAACAGCTGCACACCTCTCTTCTATAGGAATGAGAAAGATGGGCGGTGGAGGAGGCTGCCTTCACCAATAAAGCTCAGTTTCCCTCCCTCAACCTTAAGTGGCCTAATGATGAAACACAACTCAAATTGTGCTTTTAGTCTGTTTCTCCAAGCAAAGATGTGGGACTAGTTCCAAATATCTTACAAGAGAGAGCTAGTAAGAAAGGGAGAATGCATGCACCATTGAGTAGGAAATCTTTTGTACTTAGATTACTTAGTAATCCATGTGTTTTTATTTCCAGGTTAGAAATATGATCATTGCTCTTTTGATTCTAAGACTAATACCCGCTCCTTTTTAAAAAAATCAAACAAAGAGGCAGAGTAGCAAGCAAAAGTTCTCTTTTGTCCAAAAACACTTTTTCTTTTGACAAATGAGATGACTTGGTAAGCATTGTCGCTTTTTATTTGTAACTGAATATAGCCCTGACTGGTTTGTGAGAAGGATAAAAGAAGCCTCTCTTGTCCGAAAACTGACTGGTAGGGTCAACCAGGCTTTCACGTTCTCCTGAAAGTCAATGTCGTGGGTGTCATCATGGGATAAGGGCACTCGTGACCATGATTCATTACCACGCTTCTGTAATCCCAACTGAAAACAGGTAAAATGCAAACATTGTCCAAGATGCCACAAAACTATCCAGACCCTCCTTTCCTGCCTAGCATGAGTGACTGCTGCTTCTTTATTAATTACAGTTTTATCCTCACTCTAGTTGGTCCTCCTCGATAAGATTTTTAAGGTACAGTTATGGTCTATCCAATCTGGAGTGGAGCCACCTTCTTATTCCCTCCCCAAAGCATTCTGACACAAGGCCAGGTCCCATAAAACTCCTCTCTAGTACCCTCTTCACTAAGATCACTTGCCATGGATGATTTTTCCTAGCAATCTTGCTCAACAGCAGCTGGGTTCCTGATGGACTCTAATATCAATTTGCACCATCTATTTGTTTACATAAAGATATTTTCTCACACCTGTAATCTGAGCTACGAAGGAGGCTGAGATATGAAGATTAAGGTTTGAAGTTGGGGAGGCTCTTATCTCCAATTAACCAAGAAAAAGCCAGAAGTGGAGGTGTGGCTGAAGTAGTAGAGCACCAGCCTTGAGTACGTAAGGCCCTGATTTCAAGTGCTACTATGGACCCACAAAAATGTAGGTATAAATACAGTTGTATTTCTACATATATTTGTATCTACACACATATACAAGTATGGATATGCATTTCTGTTTTGGGAAAGGTCATATTATGCTTATATCCCATTTAAATTTATTTTGTAAAAATTATTCTATCCATATGTAAAAGGAGGTCTAACTTTCAGCATGAAAATTTAAGCTATAGAGTATTTACACAAACGAAAAAAGCCAAACATTTTTTAGCTCTGGTTTCATTATTTTTAAATGCCAGCTAGCACATTTTTTAGGCAAACCTGTTTGGGACACCGAAACAGAGGATAAAGAATGGGGTTTTGTGCATTTTACCTGACACACAAAATATGTATCAACAAATGATAATAACTGACATTGCTATTATCATTTGTTTTATCTTTGACTTAAAATTTGCCTCTGTGTTCTGTCCTTTAATGTTAAAGAACCTAAGTCTAACTTTTCCAACCTTATGACCTTGAATTGCTATCTTTAAAACTAAGGGAATGGGGCATGTAATTAATAGCTGGATACAGTCCCTAGCAACAAAAAATACCTTCCCTACTGTCTTACTAACTACCCATTTCTCTGACTGCGCTCTTCCGTTGATCCCTCCCTAGGAGAATTTGAGAATATTCTAAAACGCATGACTTGGGCACACAGGCACTTAATAAATGCCTCTTGATTCTATCTTAAAAAGCAATAAGCAATCTAGGTAAAGGGGGAAAAAATGAAGAAGGAGCCGAGTGGTGGCCCTGAAGGATGAATGGGGAGACTTCAGAGACCCATTTCCCCAGGACAGAAGGAGACACGTGCGGCCCACAGCCCAGCTGAGAGACTGCACTTAGCAAGGCCACAGAAGACCATCTGTGGCCACGGTCCTGGGGCTCAGCCCAGGATGAAAGCCTTTGGCAGGTTCAGCCCCAGCATGGCAGGGAGCCTGCTTTCCAAACAGCAGCTGCAAAAAGAGATGGAGTTTGTTAAAACTTATTTTCATCTCTCTCTCTCTCTCTCTCTCTCTCTCTCTCTCTCTCTCTCTCTCTCTCTCTGCATGCCACCCCTACATAGTGCTGCCTTTGTATTCCAAGAGAGGGAGGCCGCAGAGGGAAAGAAAGGAGGGGAAAGAGGAATGAAGTGGGTAAGAGACAAGGGAGGAGGAGAGGAAGAAAAGAAGAGGTGAGAGAGAGGTAGACAAAGCAGAAGCGGAGAAATCAGGAGAATTCACTTCTTGACGTTAAGATGAAGGTGCCGGATTGTCCTGCCAAATGTGAGCCTTTCCTTCAGTGGCCGCCACCCACTGTAGCCTCTCTGTGTTCAGGCTTTTCCTTCGCTTTGTAGAAATCCATTTACTATCTCTGTCTTGATCACTGGAATTACTGCTATTAATCTTGCTGGCATTGGTATCTATTTCCTTTACAACTTTTAACATCCTTATTTTGACCTCACTGGTACTTTCATGAACATTTTCAATGAGAGTTTGCCATCTTATGTGAAGAAACAGCACAGAAATATTAAATAACTGCCCTGTCATTATCATCCTAGATGCTGATAGCCGGTGGGGAAGATTTAGAAACACACTCCCAGGATGTCAACCCATGGCGCCCTCTGTGATATTTACCTCTCCTTTCCCATTGATTTGTGATTTTCTGAATATCACTTGTGTGATAGAAACAGTTTGATGAGCTAAAGCTCAGTCTCCACAAGTGGATTGTCTGGTGATTGTAGGCTTCATTGCGCATTAGCTGAGTGCTTGCTTACTTACCCTCTGTATCACAAGAACCTTACCTATAACGACAATACCACACCAATGCCTACTTAACAGCATTATTGTGGAATTAAAATAACGCTGATAAAGCACTTAGCATGGTATCTAATGTATAGCAAAAACCTCATAAACCTTAGTGGAGTTGGGAGTAATTAGGTATCACTTAAGAGGCAGAATCCTCTGGTCACATACTCTTCAACAGGAACTCCTCTAATCGCCACTAGATTTTTCTTTTTAATAGAAAATAAGTGACTGAGATTGTTTGGATTGAGGGAGGAACATATGCCAGATGGCAAACAGTTAGACTTACGTAATTGAGTCTCCCAAGTCTTAAAACACTGAGAATGGGAGATGCCCAGAATTCTGCACTTCACTAAGAAATCCTAGAGTCCCTCCATGCTTTTGATTCAAAAGGGAAAAAGCAATAACACTCCATCACATGACAAATGGATATTTATCTTTAAGGGAAAATGTTCTCTCCTCACAAATCTGATCAAAGCTACAGAGAAAAAGTGATAAAGGTAGATATATTTTTGCATCCGGTGTAAAGAGTTGCAACTCTATATCATAGCAAGCATGGAATGGTAGAAGAAAAAGATACAAGATGGAGTAGGTAAACTAGTTTTGTCTTTCTATAGTTAAAGTTTACAGCAAAGAAGTTTTAATCCTAGATCACTCTCCCTGCTGACCTGCTGCTTCAGTGTGATGGTCCATTTTCTCTAACCTATTTAACGGGTAAGGATGCAAATAACTATTAGGTCACAAGGAGAAAAATAGGGCAGAGAAGGAAGGGAAGGAGGTGTAGCAAATGTATAGGTAAGAAGCTGGGACCGTCTATAAAAGCTGTCTCCTTTAATTTTATCCCATGATGCATGGAAGGAGGAAACCCAAAATAACACTGGATCAACCACATGAAAAAAGAAAGGTCTCTTTCTAGTCTGTGAGTCTGCATTAAGAAAATCCAATCTCCTCTAGATTTTCCATGAGGCAACGGTTGCTCTTTATAGCTTTGAAGGCAGCAGAATTATTATTAGTTCTATGGAAACTGTTAGACCAGAGTTGTTCTCAAGAATGGCTTGCTGCATACCCTTAAATGTCATAGGAGATTTGATCATATACAGATATCAATAGAGCTGGCACAAGCCTACAGCCCAGAAAGGGGAAAACATCAAGAAAACACAGAGGTGGGCAAAACAGATCTGGAGACATCAGAGACAGACAAGTAATGAGGTGTGCAAGCCTCCAGTTGCATTCCCTTCACTTGTCCAGCTAAGGCAGCTTTTTCCCTAGCATTGGATTAGAGGCATTTCTTGATGAGGTATTTGATAAAGTTACAAATAAGGCAAGTTCCAGGACTGGCTGGGGAGTAAAGCACTCTCTCTCTCTCTCTCTCTCTCTCTCTCTCTCTCTCTCTCTCTCTCCCTCTCTTGCTCTTGCTGGCTCTCTTGCTCTCTCTCCCTCTCTCGCACGCTCTCTCTCTCCCTCCCTCCCTCCAGATGAAGAGAAATGATGAACATAAATAGGGCCTTTCCCAAAGGTCTGATTAAAAAAATATGACTCAATCTATTTTACGTGTATAAAATGGGACTGATTCCTAAAACCAGAATATCTTTATGTTGAAAGAAATGTCTTAGGCCACCTAGAACTAGCCTCCAATGCAGCAGAGGGAGAGTGGATTAAAGTAAAGGCCAGGTACTAGTGGCTCATGCTTGTAATTCTAGCTACTCAGGAAGCTGAGATTTGAGGATTGTAGTTCAAAGCCAGCCCAGATAGGAGAAGTCCAAGAGACTCTTATCTCCAAATAAGCACAAAACACCAGAAATGGAGCTGTGGCTCAAGTGGTAGAGAGCACTATATTGAGCTCAGGGACAGTATTTAGGCCCTCACTTCAAGCTACAGGACCAGCACCAAAAACCAAAACCAAAAACAAACATAGAAAACCACAAATCTCCATTTCTCTGTCTTTGTCTCGGTCTCTCTCTCTTTCTCTCTCTCTCACATACAGACAGATAATGAAGTTTCATTGACTCAGACACACTGTGTACACTGAGCAACTAGAACTAAACTGACAAAGCACTGCTAAGCAAAGAACGGAAAAGAACTGACAAACAGGTAGTGTCGTTCTCTGATCGTGCATCCGCTGCTCACGCACACATGAATATCCTAAAGGGCTGGAAGGGACTTCACATTGCACAGCTGCCCTATGAGCCTGCTCTGCATTGAAGTTTGCTTGCTGGCTACTCTCTTCTTTCCAAATATAGAACAAAATTTCCTTTCATCCAAACTCTACTCCCACAATTCTGAATTAATAGGTCTATGCAGTACAAATTTTAATGTGCATGAGTTCCTGCCTCCACATACCTTAATTTTGACATGAAGTTATCCTCTGTCCTAAATAACACACATTTCCATTCTCTACATCAGCAAGCTTCAAACTGGGGTTCTCTAACCCTCCAATGCCCTATCACTCCAAGTGATGCAGCTACAAAAGGTTTCAAAAGAACACACTTTCAAATCTTCAGTTTTGGGCTGGGGATATGGCCTAGTGGCAAAAGTGCTTGCCTCATATACATGAGGCCCTGGGTTCAATTCCCCAGCACCACATATACAGAAAATGGCCAGAAGTGGCGCTGTGGCTCAAGTGGCAGAGTGTTAGCCTTGAGCAAAAAGAAGCCAGAGACAGTGCTCGGGCCCTGAGTCCAAGCCTCAGGACTGGCCAAAAAAAAAAGTCCAAATCCTCAGTTTCAATATGTAGTTTGCCCCGTCACCGTCTACATCAGAAAATATCTGTCATCCAACATTATGTCATTTCATTCCATCTTTTGTCCTAATTTACTCTTTTAAGAGAATAAAAGCATAGCTCTTACCCATCCTAACTTGCTCTGGTAAGATTATCCAGTGTTATTTCTTTGATTTCAACAATTTTGATGCAGAATTAATGAACACACCCACTAACACATCATTAAAAATTAGTTTGATGATAAATTATTGTGTTGTTTTGGGCATATATCTATATAGGGTATAACAGAATTAACTTTAGTCTTTGAAAATAAAAACAAAACCAGAAATATGGCTAAATTAATGCTACAACTCCCATTCCAACCAAAGGTATTTTTATTCTTGATACATGAGCTAATTTAAAAAGAAAACCAGTTTTAAACATCTTATTAAAAGACATGTTGTCTGTACAATTCTATTTGGTACTTCCTGAAATCGGTGTTATATGTTATTTTATTCAGTGGTCAACTACTCATAACAGCCAAATTAATCAAGAAGAAATTTTAACAGGCATGAGTAATATTTTTTCCAAACTTTAAATCATGTGCCTGTGCTAGTTAAATAGGTAAAGTGACTAATGAAAAAAAATTCAACACCAAATGTATTGCTTTAGCATAAAATTTGTAGGAAATGAGCTCAACAAGGAAAAGACTTTTGTTTTTGGCTATGTAAGAAAAACTCATTCAAGTATACTAAAATGACTGATGATAGGAATCAAATCATTGTGGCTTATGGGATTGTGAATATATTTTAAAGAAAGGTGTTCTAGTTTTATTTTAAGCTACAGAGTGGGAACTATGTCCTTTGCAACTCTTTGAAGCACAATAAAAGATATTAAATGTCAACTCCCAAACATGCAAGAGGGTACATTTTTCCCCAAAATTCTTTAGGTGGTTCAGAAACAAACAAAAAAACACATATAAAGCTCATCACTTCTGAGGCTTGCTACTCTGTATGGTCCTGGCATTTTATTGACATCGGTTGGTGTTGGTTTAAACTACAGATCTCAGAGTCACTGAACTGGAATCCTTCTAATATCATTCTTATGTGATCCATATCCGGTTAAAGGTTAAGAATTGGCGCCACACGCAGGACGAAACTTCCTTAACAAAGACCCAGAAAGGCTACAAATCAAAGAAAGGTTGGACAAATGGGACTGCATCAAACAGCAGAGCTTCTGCACGGCAAAGGACATAGCTCGCAAGATAATCAGAAAGCCCACAGACTGGGAGAAGATCTTTACCGGCCATTCAACGGACAAAGGCCTCATATCTAAAATATATGCAGAACTAAAAAAATTACCTTCTTCCAAAACAAAACCGCAAAGAACCAATAGCCCCCTCATCAATTGGGCTAAAGACCTACAAAGAGACTTCTCTGATGAGGAAATGAGAATGGCCAAGAGACATATGAAAAAATGCTCTACATCACTGGCCATAAAAGAAATGCAAATCAGGGGCTGGGGATATAGCCTAGTGGCAAGAGTGCCTGCCTCGGATACACGAGGCCCTAGGTTCGATTCCCCAGCACCACATATACAGAAAACGGCCAGAAGCGGCGCTGTGGCTCAAGTGGCAGAGTGCTAGCCTTGAGCGGGAAGAAGCCAGGGACAGTGCTCAGGCCCTGAGTCCAAGGCCCAGGACTGGCCAAAAAAAAAAAAAAAAAAAAAAAAAAAGAAATGCAAATCAAAACAACATTGAGATTCCATCTCACCCCAGTAAGAATGTCATATATCAAGATAACTAACAATAACAATTGTTGGAGGGGATGTGGCCAAAAGGGAATCCTACTTCATTGTTGGTGGGAATGTAAACTGGTTCAGCCACTCTAGCAAGCAGTATGGAGATTCCTCAGAAGGCTAAATATAGAACTCCCTTATGACCCAGCAGCCCCACTTTTGGGTATCTATCCAAAAGACCACAAACAAAATCACAGTAATGCCACCAGCACAACAATGTTCATCGCAGCACAATTTGTCATAGCTAGAATCTGGAACCAACCCAGATGCCCCTCAGTAGACGAATGGATCAGGAAAATGTGGTACATATACACAATGGAATTTTATGCCTCCATCAGAAAGAATGACATTGTCCCATTTGTAAGGAAATGGAAGGACTTGGAAAAAATTATACTAAGTGAAGTGAGCCAGACCCAAAGAAACATGGACTCTATGGTCTCCCTTATTGGGAATAATTAGTACAGGTTTAGGCAAGTCATAGCAGAGCATCACAAGGCCCAATAGCTATACCCTTATGAACACATAAGATGATGCTAAGTGAAATGAACTCCATGTTATGGAAACAATTGTTATATCACAGTTGTAACTACTTTCAACTTCCATGTGTATCTGTAGCTTCCATTATTGATGATGTTCTTGTATCACCTTCCTGTGGTTGTACCTACACTATCTCTATGTAATCTTATTTGAGTATATTGGAAACCGTGTATACTGGTATTAGAATTAGGAAATTCAAAGGGAATACCAAAATTGAGAGACAAAGGGTAAAAAAAGAGAAACAACTACAAAAGCAATACTTGCAAAACTGTTTGGTGTAAGTGAACTGAACACCGGATATGGGGGAAAGGGGGAGGGGGGAGGGGGGTATGAGGGACAAGGTAACAAACAGTACAAGAAATGTATCCAATGCCTAACATATGAAACTGTAACCTCTCTGTACATCAGTTTTATAATAAAAACTTAAAAAAAAGAAATGTATCCAATGCCTAACGTATGAAACTGTAACCTCTCTGTACACCAGTTTGATAATAAAAATTTGAAAAAAAAAAAAAAGAATTGGCACCACAAGATTCCTTCACTAGGGAATGTCTCACAGTTAACCTATATTATCTGTTTAACCCTCAACATTTCTTCTACTTGTGTTCAGGCCCTGGATAATGAAATAGGCATTCCATCCATCCTCCCTAGAAACCTCAGCCATTCTTAAGAGCTTCTCGTACCCCTGCTCTGCTGCTCCTCCCAAACAACTGGCAAAGAAATCCCATCTCGTTTGCTTTGTTCATTACTTCTTGTGTACCAGGCAATGAGAATTGAATGTTAAATAAGATATATTCCAGGCTGACCTTAAATAACTGTTTTCCTAACGCTTTCTCTGGCAGACAGACATGATTAAAAAGTAAATGGAAGAACAATAAAATTTGAAGAGTTTGAGCAAACAACGATTCATGAATTAGGCAGCCCCCAACCAAAAGAAGAGGGGAGTTTCACTCAGGGGACCCACGCGAAAGCTTTCATAGACACAGTCATAAGCAAAGCAAATATTTAATTCAATTACAGTCGTTGACTTTTGCTCTCTTTTTTGGCCTTTACTATTTTCTAGTTTAGATTTGTTGACTGCTTCTGATGGGTCAAGCTTAATCTGCTGTAGTTTAGTCATGTATAAGAAAGTTTAACTGAAAATTACAGTTTAATTAAGGATAAAGCATAGTATAGCTGGCGTTATTTAACAAGGCTCCAGTACTATTCATTGTTTTAACTTATTTTAATTCTCGGGGATCTCCACCTTCAGGTGTTCACCCTTTTGTGTAATTTTTCCCTCAACTTGACTATGTGTGGCAGGTATATCTATGATTTACTCTTGATCAATACAACAAGGCCAAATTAATCATTCTCGTGTTGACTTTGCATTATATGAGATCTAGCTGACTTGCCCTAGAATCTCTCTGCACTGTCACCCTTAAAGGAATGAGCTGGGGTCTTAGAAACTGCCTTCAGAGAAAGCCACGTGGCAAGGAACTAAGCTCAACCACGAAAGTTGAGGACAGCCTCGTCCAGGAGCTGCAAAACGCCAAAGCTCTGAGCACACCACCAAAATAAATAGATATATGCACGAATGAGTGAACTCTCCTAAGAGGCTGAGAGAACTTGAAAGTCAATTCTTCTCCAGAAGAATAAATACAACCCAGCGGACACCTGATTGAACCTTTATGACAAGACACCCAACCTGACTAAGAACCTAGCTCAGCCATTCCTGGCCTCTCACTCCCCAAAAAGTGGGAGATGGTCAATGTGTGTTACTAGAAGCTGCTAAGTTTGCCATCATCACACATGTTCTACGAGGCCTGTCAGGATAGGTATAATAAGAGCCTGTCTACCATCTATCCAGTCTCTCTGTGTTCTTCATCAGGCCTCAATACTGCGAGCAGACTAAGGGACAAACAAAACCCATCAGGTCCTCTCTATGCTTACAATAGTTGGACTGTCAAAAATCAATGGCCAGCACATGGAAGATTTTCCACAGGTACATGTTAAATGAGTACTGAAAAATCGCCTGTACATAATACAGAACCATGTAATGGACTAATTGATTGGGGCAAAGGAGACATCCTTTAAAAAGTTACTCTTCATATCTGTGTTTTTCTGAAGGCAATCCTCCATAAGTGACTACTTTATGTACTTAAAAGCCATGTCTTATGTACAACTGCAGGGGAGTGAAGTGGGGAGGGGGGGGAGTTTCTATTTGGTGTACACCAAGTATCCTACTGTACATTTCCTGAGCTCCCCCATCATTTGGGGATCTGGCACCTGCCCAAAATGCACACGTCCAGCGCGCACACTTCCTTATGTCAGCATAACTGGCACATTTCCCTCGGTTTTGCTTTACTCATTCACAAAGAGTGGTAAGGGCTGGCAAGTTCAAAATGTGTTGCTAAGAGACACACTCACCCTGTGGATCTGGAGGAGGAAGCAAAGGCAACTCGCTAATGGTTTCGTTACTCACTCATTTATCAACTTTGTGAGACCTGGGGCTGCTCTGACTTTTGGTTTCCCCAAATCATGACTGGAAGAAATTAGAACAATAGATGCTCCATGCAGACACAACCCTGGGAGGTGGTCATCTCCCCTCATAACATCTGTCCAGTCCACACTGCCCAACAGGTTTATTGCCATAGAGTGAAACTCTGATGGTGTCTCTGCTCTCACACTCAGGCTCAGGCCCTTCCCCTAGTACATTAAGGAACCTTCCAGACTGTTCCATGAGAGACCTTTAGGATCTGGTCATACCTGCTTGCTGTGGGTCTCTGTGCTGGCCCTGCATGGTCCTCTACCAGCTGGCTCATCAGCTTACCCCTGTCTTCCTAACCCAACATTTCTCAGGCCACGAATCCCATTGGCGAGTGCTCTCCCTGGTTAGATGACCCAATCACCCCACAAATGTCCACCTCCTAACTCTACAACCATGAGCCTTAGTATTTCAACATAGGAACACGGAAGAGAAATAGACATTCAGTCCACAGGACTTAAAGATAGCTGTCTTCTTACCGTGTGCTTCCATGGCCTGTCCTTGATGCAAAAGCAGAGAAAGAGGGAAGGAAAGAGAGAGAAGGGTGTTCTTTTTTTTTTTTTTTCAAATTTTTATTATCAAACTGATGTACAGAAAGGTTACAGTTTCATACGTTAGGCACTGGATACATTTCTTGTACAGTTTGTTACCTTGTCCCTCATACCCTCCTCCCTCCTCCCCTTTCCCTTCCCCCCCCCCCCCCCCCCGCCACGGAGGTGTTCAGTTCACTTACACCAAACAGTTTTGCAAGTATTGCTTTTGTAGTTGTTTGTCTTTTTTTTTTAGAGAGAAGGGTGTTCTGTGTCTCTGTCTCTTTTTAGAAGGGTATTAATTTCATCATGAAGGCCCCAATTGAATCCTAATCATTTGCACTGACTCGTTTCTCAGAAGACATAGGTGTTGTTCCAGATTGAACTGAGCACACAGGTACACTCAGGAATTTGATTCCTCATTTCCAGTATCAGAGTTTGACCTTACTTGAAGAAGGTCTTTGCAGACATCAACAAGTTAAGATGGGGCCACATTTGCTTAAGGTAGGCTCTCATCCATCTGACTAATGTCATTACATGAAGAGAGGGCACGAGGGAGAGAGAACACTGAATGAAGAAGCAGGCAGAGACTAGAATGATTCATCTGCAATCAAGGAACACAGCGGTTTAGATAACAACACACCAGCAAAGAGATGGGCAGTACTGTCCCCTAGGAGCTTTAGAAAGAAGGTGGCCCCACCCACAACTTGATTTCAAACTTCTGTCCATCACAACTCTAAGGGAATACAATGATGTTTTAAGTCACCAAGATTCTGGAACTTTGTTACCACAGCTCTTAGGATCTGATACTGATGGCTCCTTGTAATCCATTTAATTCAGTAATGTTAAAGCCTAGGATCCCTTATGGGGTAAATCTTGGACAGGCCTGCAACCGTGTGTGGTTCATAAGCTGCTCAAGTAATTTCAATACTGGTGGATCATAGAAAAAAAAGTTACCAAATGCTAATTTCACTTGTCAATGTGCTTTGTCTTTCCCCTGGTTTTAATCAAAAGGCAAACTCTTTCTTTTGTGCTTTTTCCTTTGGGGACTAGGAAACCAAAACGTACAAGCATATGGACTGAGTTCAGTACTCACTCGAAAACGGTCAACAGTGATTTTAATGATAAAGCAATGCTAGCCAAGCTGACATACCGCGTCCCAAATTGTAGACCTGAGGGACTAGAGTTAGCCAAATGAATTGATTTTCCTCTTTGAATTAGAGAGAATACGGAAATCCTGACAGACCTTATCTTGTACCAAAACAAGCAGGTGTTCGAACAATGCAAATGCCATGTGCCGGCACGGGCATTTCCCCTGGCTTGTGGTGGCTCACTTTGAATGTTCCAGCATGTCCACTCAGCCCAGGGCACCTGCAGCACCGTCAGCAGGCGGGAAAGGGATTGAATGGCTTCCTACAAGTTCTGTGGCTTTAACAAGTCATTGCCTGGGAGCTGGCATGGTTCCAATGGGTTCTCTCAACGCCAGGTTTAAAGACTTACTGCCCAAAGCAACAGTGTTAACAGAAGGGATCTTTAAAAGGTGGAGACGCCATGAGGTCCAGTACCCTGATGAATCGATTCATACTATTGATGTGAATGTGGGTTTATTGTGGTGAGAGTGGATGTTGTTATAAAAGTCAGTCCAGCCCCCTTTCTCAGGAGCTTGTGTTTGGAGGATTTTTGTTGTTGTTGTTGTTAACTATACGATGGCTACTTCCATGTTAGGATTTAATTAAGAAGTTCCTTGTCAGATCCAGTCCCTTCATCTTGGGCCTCCCAGCCTATAGAACCATGAATCAAATCAAACTTTTATTGTTTATAAACTACCCCATCTCAGGTGTTCTGTGAGAGCAGAATGAAACAGACATGCACAATTGAGAGGATCGCCCACCTGTAATGGATATCGCTGACCACAACCATAATGATGTGATCACCATGCTTCGGCATGGCTGGCTAAAGCTCAGGGCTAAAGCACCAGGACCTACATGTTACTATTAAGTAGGTCCTTCGGGCTCCCATCTGAAGTACCGGGCATCTCCATTTGATGGATAAAACACAAGATTTGGGTCTAAGACTCAACTTTGCTCTGTCTCCCATTGGTTCCCAAGTGATTAAATGTCTCCAAATGTCAACATCTGTGAAATAGTAAGGATAATAAAAAAATTTCTTAGCTACCTTCTGGGGAGTGTGGAGACCTTAAAGGGAAAATGAATGAAAATGATACATATGGGTTAGCGTAGGAAGGCAGCACTATTTGGTCAATGCTAGGTGCTTACTTCATTGTGGGAAGCTCAAAGGAGACAAGAGCGTTTGTAAGCATGCCTGTACGACCACACATGGCCAGAACCTTCATAAAAAAAACTGAGAAGCAGTACCTCGGATGGTAGAAATTTTATGTGGCCAGTGTGATCAAGTAGGTTACTGGTCAGTTAATAGAAAATACTGGTTACACCAGGAACTGTTTAAGTGACGTTTTCATTACTAAAATTTTTATTGTAACCACAATGTGTACATTGGATCCATTCCTAAGCTTTCGGTAGATGCCAAGGTTTTGATAAATGTCTGACCAGAATTTACATTGTATTTGTCATATAAACCATTCAGATGTCTCACAGGCTAGGATTTACAGGCTTTTTTTTCTTCAAAGCTGAAAGAGAATGTACAAACTTCTGCGAAATAATCTACGTAGGGACTCTGTCTAGTTAGCTTTTATGAACACTTCTCCCTCCTCCAGGGTTTCGGAGTTGTCGTGCTCAAATCTAATTCAACAGTGCTTTTTAGTCTGCCTCTTAAACTTACTCTTTCCAAAACGTTCAACACTCTTTGTACTTAGATTGCATCTATTTGCGAAACACACCATTGAAATTATGTCATTACATTAACAAATGGAGCTGGCACACACAGAGAGAGGCAGCCACACAAATGGCTCTAAGTAATCACTCTCACTGGTGGGAGCAGAAAGCCATTGGTTGGGAACAACAGACATTTGTTGAGCATCATACAATATGCTTTGCATAGGGGATAGAAAGCACTGGCCATCCACTGGATGGGAGGAGGTTGGCTAAATTTCTAATCCTCCATGTTTTCTGATAGAGAAGCAGTCAACTACTCACAAAGAGAGACTAGACAGCATTAGTATGGGCTAAAGGAAATATCATGCAGAGCTTCAGGCTTGGGAACTACTATTGGAGAGGAAAATGAGAACTCAGGCTCAGATTTCCACCTTAGGACACAAGTTGTTTTATGAGCTCCTTGAGGACTGAAAGACTCGGCTCCTGATGGAGAGCCTGTTCATCCCAACCCAGGAAGAAAGAGAGCCTCAGAGAATTCTGAAACTAAATCTCAGGGAATCAGACAACTTCTTTATGAAAGCAGGCCCTGCGGACTCAAAGCCAGGGCAGACTTTCAGGATACATAACATATCAACATCGATGGAAGAATCAGCAGCAACAAACAGGTATAAAACACTTCCTCAAGGCCAATTACTGCAGAGTACTGGGTAGTTATCATATATATCACATATATGCTTACGTTTTACCATACCCCAGGAAAATGCCAATTATTTCCATTGCAGAAATAATAGTACTAAGGTGTAGAAGGTTTAAAAACATATACCACACATATGCAAGCAGTAAGGAACAGAGTGTGGGATTCAACTCACATCTGTCTTATAAGGGACAGAGTTATTTAAAGGAGTTTATGAATACAGTGCATCTTGATCGATGTCACCCCTTCAATTCTCACCCATCCTTGCCCTACCCATCCCTTCCCTCACTCTTCTTCATTTTGTAGGATATGCACTGGAAATGTTAACAGGCAATAATAAAGGTCCCATGAGTGAAATAAAAAAATAAACAAGGGGTTCTTTCACAGGAAGGGCCACCTTCCTTCTAGTTTGTCACTCTCCTCTCTAATCTCTGGTCACATTTTATGTGACAAATCCCAAGAGCCACTAAGGTGTAATGGAGTGGTTTTTGCCTTAGGATCTCTAAATGACTATAATGGTCCATGTGATTATGGCCATTACTACTTAATCTGCAGGTTACTTCTTCCAACAGTTTCAAAGAAAGACAAATACTTAATGACCAGCAACTGTGTTCCAAGAAGAGAGCAATTCAACACAGACTATTTCTGATGTGGAAAAGAAATTAGTGTCATGAGCTCCCATCAGCTTATGAGACTAATTCATTAACTCTTTATCTCTTTTCCTTCTTATTGTTGTTGTTCTTTTTGTTCTTGTTCTTGTTCTTGTTCTTCTTCTTCTTCTTCTTCTTCTTCATTCTTCTTCTTCTGGTTTGGTTTTCACTTGGTTTGTTTTCTTTCTTTGTGCTGAGGCTTGAACTTAGGCCTGAATGCTGCCCTTCAGCTTTTTTGTGTAAGGCTGACAGTCTACCACTTGAGCCACAGCTCCGACTTCCAGCTTTTTCAACAAAAATGGAGATATGAGTTGGACCTTCCTGCTTGGGTTGGCTTCAAACCTTGATCCTCAAAACTCAGCCTCATAAGTAACTAGGATTACAGGCATGAGCTACTGACACATGGCTATTCTATTATTTTATCCCACTTTCCAAACTGCATTTTTTTTGTTTGAAGTTACAAAGACACTGGAAAATTTTAAAGCTCCTGAGAGATTTTTTTAATGGTGATTAATTTTGTATATTTTAAAATGATCTTAGCATATCCTGAGGCTAAGTAGGACCAAGTGTGTTTATGAATACAATAAATAAATAAAAATGCATTTCCACAGAGCTGGGAATAGACACCTAGGTTGCAAGACCCATCTGGGAACCAAGGGAAATGAATGCTTTTCATCATGAGAAACCTGAAAAAAAAATGTGCAGACTGCATCCCGAATTGCACAATGCTGGATTAGGTTTCATTCTCCTTTATCATTTATATACAAAGAATTAAAAATCCTGGGAAGAATTCAAGAACGTGCTCTCAGAAGATTGTGTCAAACATACACACACATACACAATTGTACACCTGAACACAATGCACAATTCTGCTTCTCTCAAGCTGCACTTGCAAGCTGTTTCTCCTAAAAGCACGATTTATTTAAAAATAATAATTGCATTTATTTTTACTCATCGAAGACAGTATAGTTATGCTTATTGAAAAATCATTTGGAAATGTTCTGTCTCCTTGTTCCCAGAGCACAAACTATCCACTCATCTGATGGTGATAAAAGGTGAGAATAAGCACAGGATTCCACAGTTTTGAAAAAGCAGGTAAGTGTGTAATATCTCTAGGTTTGAGTTGTTTCTTGAGGTTTTTGTTGTTGTTGTTTATATTTTCCAGGACATAAAGCAAAGTATGTCTGAAGAAATTGCTCCTGTCTTTTGCTGCTCTTAAATTCAAAGGAAATACAGTTATTTAGCTTTTCACAACATTGGCGTCTCCTTTCACTCTGACAGCTCAAGTAATGGTGCCTGGGTTAGAAGCAAGATTCTCAAAACATGGAAATCCACTTCGACAGAATCCACTTACAGAAAAAAAACACACAAATTAAAAGCTAGTTTGGGTAGCTCGCAGCCCGTGCGCACGCACGCATATTCAAACCACCAGGGCCTTTGGGTGCCAGCGGGTCTGGTCCCCGACCTCCCCCGCCCCCCGCCCCCCGCACCCGGGGCGGCTTTACACAGGCCCTGGGCCTCACCTCCATCCTTCTCTACGGAGCCCGCAGCTCTGAGTGCTTGTGCCAATGGAAGGAATCGGTAACTTCAAGACACCAAGCAAGTTATCTGAAACAAAGAAACCCGTATCATGTTTAACTCCAAGTGTAAACATCCCTGCCTCTCTCCATTTCTGAAAAAGCTTGGCTTCGGGACTGGGGTGAATGTTTACCTAATGAAAAGATCTCCAAGAGGCCTGTCTCCTGCTCCCTGGGCTGTAGGAAAGGTAAATCCTATTTGCAATGATCATTATCGAACTATTTACTGAAGGGGGGAATGAAGAGTTAAAAGTAAACCTCATTTTCAGACAGCGCCCCCCGTTTTGTTGTCTGAGCAAACCCAGGGCAAGCTTATTAGGGCCCAGCGGGTCAAGAACTCTAACCGCCCCCAGAATGCCTCGAGCCCTGAGCCAATCAGATTTGTACCCGTATCCTAATCTTGCTTGCTTGAACACCTGATGGCTGTAACTTTGTTTTTTGCCTTTATAAGCCCTGTGTAACCGCAGCTCCGGCCTGCCTTCTAACCTCCGATGTGTCGGTGGGACATGGCCCGGGCCACGGCCCCACTTGAATAAAGTCTTGCCTTGCTATTGCATTTCGGAATGTCTGAGTCTCAGTGGTCTTCTTGGTGGTGGTTTCACGACTTGGCATAACATTTACCAGAAGAGACTAACCCACGAAGGGGAGATTTTAAAAAGTCTTCACCATCCAAACATCATAGGCTACTTACTGTGCTTTTACTGAAGCCAGTGATAGTAGCCTGTGCCTTGCTATGGAGTATGAAAGAGAAAAGTCTCGAAATGACTTGCTAGAAGAGCGAAATAAAGCAAGCCACGCTCCTTTTCCAGCGGCTATCATTTTAAAAGTTGCCTTGAACATGGCGAGAAGACTGAAGTATCTGCACCAGGAAAAGAAACTGCTTCATGGAGATAGAAAGTCTTCTAACGTTGTAATTAAAGGTGATTTTGAAACAGTTAAAATCTGTGATGTAGGAGTCTCTCTACCACTGGATGAAAATATGACTGTGACTGATTCTGAGCCATGGAAACCGAAGGTAGCCTTGGAAGAAAATGGCATTATTACCAATAAGGCAGACATATTTGCCTTTGGCCTAACACTTTGGGAAATGATGACCTTATCTATCCCACATATTAATCTCTCAGATGATGATGATGATGAAGATAAAACTTTTGATGAAAGTGAATTTGATGATGAAGCACACTATGCCGCGTTGGCAACCAGACCGCCTATTAACACTGAAGAACTGGATGAATCCTACCAGGAAGTAATTGCACTCTTCTCTGTGTACACGCACCAATGAGGAGGCTGCAGACCGTCCTTCTGCTGCTCAGACTGTGGAGGCTTTGGAGCTGGATGAGTGACCGTGTTCACGCTCACCTCAGTCTGAAGCATGGCCTGTGTGTATAACCGTTCTCTTCACTCGCATGTATTTAGTTGCTATGGTCCATGGTCATTGTACTCTAGACATGGCCTATTTCAGGGCCATATCCTTAGCATAAGCACTTAGCGTACGGGGTTTTCAGTGAATTACTTAGGTATTTTTCTTACAGACTTAACACTAATGATTCAACTCCTTTAAACTGGGTCTAACATTAATTTGAATTGAGCAACTGTTACATTTATTAAGCATCTTTCTCAGATCGTCTCCATTTTACTGGATGGGTCTGTAAAATTAGCAGTTTAGCTGGTACAAAGTAAGGGTACATATTTCAGAGCTTCAAACCGCTGGCTGGCTTTCCTTGGCTGATGTGCTGGTTCATGGTCCCGGGACCTGAGATGACTCCCAGTGGCCCTGTGCGCATTCCCAGACTCTCCTGGTAGCTGGTCCTGCTGCCTCAGCTCTCCCCAGAGCTTCTGGGTTTAATTTATTAAATTTGTTTTCCGTACTGAGATTCCTTGTTTAGTTTTTTATTTACTAATCTGTATCCTAAGAAGCATTTCAAAGAGGTGTTGAAAGAATAATAGGACAATACAGAATAAAGACAGTTGGAGTACCAGAAAAAAAAAAAAAGCTAGTTTTGCAAGTTTTTGAGCTCAACCCACGGTTTCGCCACAGATGGAATTTGATAGCCTGTCTCTCCCTCCCTGTGACTTAAAGGATTGAAGCATTCAAGCTCAAATTTACCTCAGAAAGCCACTCAAGCAATGGACCCTCCAACCCAAATTTAAGCTCTATTTGTTTATGTTTTTTAAACAGGATCTGTGTTCTAACTCATGTTGGTAAGTCATTTCCCTGCAAATGACCTAAGCATTCCAGCTTACTGTCTATCTCAAAAACAGCTTAACTTTCAACTTCTATCACTGCCATAAAATACTTCAAAGCCCAATCTGAGAGGGGGGAAAAAAAACAACACCAGAGCCTGGCTGGACACGGGCCTATTAGGATTACATTTTCCCCCATTGCTATTAATGCCTGTCTCACTATGTCTGTGCACAAAAACATCATGCACACTTCAACATAAAATGCCAGTACTAGGAATTAGTAGAACATAAGTATACTTAGCTGTTGAAGACTGTTTTGGAGACATACAGCATCCTATTGATTCTCCTTCACTTAAGATCCTGACCACAAATACAGAAATGGTCTCGCTACTTCTATAAAAGTACATACATTTTTCTGCAAGTGCTCTTTCTTTTCTCTTTCATTGATTTGTGTAAAATGCCACTTGATGCTTAAATATTTATGTTATGGATGCAGTAATAGCCTCATTTTCATGAAATAAAACAGTACCTTAGTGCAGACAGTTTTCATTTCCCAAGCCATTTGCATTTCTATCTTTCCCCCAAGACCTAATTCATTTAAACTGATTAGCAGTGTAGAAGAAAAATACAGTGCCCTCCGGGGGGGAAAAATGGGAGTAGAAAAGAGGGAGTTTATCCTGGAGAACTATCTAAAATGTTTTGGTGATGGAAGTTCCTTGAACGCCCAGGTTGATAGAGGAGCGACTGAAGACAAAGGGCTGAAATGATTCCACTATGGAGGAAAAAGGAAGGAAGAGCTCCAGTCCCATGTGGATGGCTGTTCTCCGTGCTAGTATTGAGTCTACTTTCTTTCAGAAAGAGACAGAACAAGAGTCGACAATGGTGTTCACGGAGAGCAACAGGAAGTTTTTAACACAATGAGTTATGCTTAGATTGTGGGATGTGTTTGTTTCCTTTAACTGCTCTAACAAATTACTATGAGTTTGGTGGCTAAAACAACAGAATATTTCTTTTTGCTCTCAATAGTATTGGAAGCTAGAGGACCACGTTCTGTCCTGGGCCTCTAGGGACAGCCATTCCTTGCTTCGCCCAGCATCTTGCGGCTGCCCGAGCCCTCCTAGGATTGTGGCAGTGTTACAGGCCTCCTGCCCCATACCTGTCCCTTGATTTATCTTCCCTGTGTCTGTGTCAGCTCTTCTGTCTGGGACATCCTCTGATGCTTTCTAGGCATCAGGGACAAAGCAGAGCCAACCAAAGTGGTCCCTTCGCCTTTGAATCCTTCATCACATTTGCAAAGATGGTTTTAGAGAAGGTGACATTCACTCCGTTCAGGGAACTTTATATGGATACCTACCTGCAGGGTAGAGGAGGGAGAGGCATTTTACAACCAGCCACACATGGGCAGACAGAAGAGCCTTTCAATCCATATTTTTTTTAGATCATTAGTTTTCAAGCTGTTTCCAAGAAGCCTTAAAGCACTCATGTAAAATAGCAAGGGCTGCAGAGAAAGTAGGGGGATGGGACAGTCCAGAAGTCTCTCGCTTGCTCCCCAATGGTCAAGAACAGCTCTGTTTTCCTGTTGGGGGAAAAAATGAGACCCTATGGAAATGTCCTTTCATGGAAAGATCTGGTGGCTTCAAAACAAGGCCGCCCTGCCCCTCCATGCAATGAAGCACACTTTCAAAACGGCCTGGGAGGGGTTGACAGGATTAGAGAGGAAACTATTCTTGCCTCCAATGCCTGCATCTGCTATTTGTGTCTAGCATGATTTGGGATCAATTACGGACTGAGATATTTTCAAATGATAGGAATGGCGGCTAAGATACACCTGCCATTTTTATGTCTGTCAACTGCGCTGTCTGATGTGAGCATGTAAGAGCTCTCACTAACAAATGAGCAACTGTTCCAATCAGTAGTAAGCTGTCTGGAGACAAACATAGTTCCTTCTAAAACAAAGCCATGGAGCTGTGGAAGTGACATCTCCCTGAGGCCAAGAGAACCTCCATTCATTCTGTGGCCCAGTTGGCAACTGGAAATTGGTGGTTGGTAGATGGTCACTAGAAATCATTACCAACTTGACCTGTGAAAGCAGGATGATATGAAGTCTTAACTTTTAGAATTATGAATTGGATAGCTCCCGCAAGTATTGGCCCCCTCTAAATTTCTACTTTTTCATTTATTGTACAAATGTAAAAGAAATACTGAGAGCAGAAGGCCGTTCTAAGCGTCAAATTATCCCTTAAAAGGATATAATATGAAGCATCTCCTGTGTACCTAGGAAACATAATAATTGCTCAGTAAACATTAATACCTGTTCTAATTTACTTCCCTTTGATACAATAAGGAAGTTATATTTGGAATTCAGCCACATGGTGTGCTGTCCCAATAGTACATGATATCATTTTATATGGTGTATGTATTGTATTGCTTTCACATATATTGTATTTAGAGGATGTTTTATGTTCATAGTTAAGATTTCTCAGATAGGGCTGGGAATATGGCCTAGTGGCAAGAGTGCTTGCCTCCTACACATGAAGCTCTAGGTTTGATTCCCCAGCACCACATATATGGAAAACGGCCAGAAGGGGCGCTGTGGCTCAGGTGGCAGAGTGCTAGCCTTGAGTGGGAAGAAGCCAGGGATGGTGCTCAGGCCCTGAGTCCAAGGCCCAGGACTGGCCAAAAAAAAAAGATTTCTCAGATAACTTGCTAAAGTATTTAAGAACTTTAAGTGAATTAAAAAGTAAAATGTTAAGTGGATATTGTTACAGGCAGAATATAAATATGTAAAATATAAATAGAATATAAATAGGAATATAAATATGTAAAACAATTATAAAGCTAGTGAATGAAAGGCGGGGCTTTGGAAAACATTTAAATATATATGTAAATATTTAAATTTAAATATGTGTGTAAATATTTAAATATCTATGCTACATGAGGTCAGGATGAAGACCTTGCTGTGGAAGAACTTTGTAAGATTCCTAGACAAAGAAGGCATGAGCTGGGAAAGTATTCTGCTGTTGAAAACACAAGTAGAGATTAGCACACCTCTGCACCAGACAGGTGGCAAAACACTGTTCCTAGGTATTTCAGTGAGGGTGTTTCTGGAAAACACCAGCGTATGGATAGAGAGATGGAATATGGTTGCCCTCATCTAATGGGAGTGGGAGTGGGTCTTTCCCAAACCAGTGAGGGCCGAGCTGGCACATAAGGATGGGGGAACCCCTACCCTTCTCTGGCTTTTGGACTTGAGCCAATGCTTGCACTACTGACCTCACCTCCAAGCCCTCAGACTCTGAGTGCACTCCATCACCGGCTTTCCTGGCTCTTCAGCAGGCAGATGGAAGATCATGGATTTTTCTGGCTTCTTTCCTCTCTGGGGAGAACTAATCAATACACTAGAGATTCAGACTTCAAATGGATGATTAGACTGGGTGTTCCTTAAGGTAGGAGGTTCTGCTATTATGGAAGAATTTCTGTTGTCAAAAATAACAGATCAGAAACTATATACATATATAGTTACATTTATATATAGTAATATATAACTATATATTATATATATATACATTGATATATATACATATACATATATATTGAATAAAAGACTCTTGGGAAATATAGTGTCCTTTAAAACTTGAAAGTTGTGCGTTTTCTCTTGGGTCCGGCAAGTCATCCTTCAGTGAGTTTTCAAGGCCTGATCCTTCTACCCTGCATGCCAATTTCTGGAACATTTCACAGGTTTTGCACTTCCACTGAATGCTTCCTTTGAGAATACAGACCAGATCCTTGCTGCAGTGATTTCCTTTGGGTGTGAAGGGTTGGAAGGTACCTGGGTAATTAAAGGCCACACAAGCAAGCATGTCTGACTGGCTGATGCATACTCCCCTCTGATTGGGGGTATGATTTGAATAAGAATGCCAAGCTGGCAGAGCCAGGAAAAAGCAAAGGCATAAGGAAACCTTTTTGGGTTTTAAAAAGAAAATGTCATCCTGGGGCTGGGTTAGCATCTTTTGAGAAGCTCCTTTACTTTCTTCCCCAAACACACACAACACACACACACACACACACACACACACACACACACACACACACACACACACACCAACTGAAAGCTAACCTACAGTTCCTGGGATTCTGCAATGAGCTTCTGTAGTAAACAAAAAAGCTTAACTACCCATGGTTGTTGTTTCTCACAAAACACATTTAATAGATTGTCAAATGCCCCAGGGGTGTGATCTCCAGAAAGCATGGGTACCCGGTAGGTGTTTCCTTTGGACTGAAATCCTTTAACCCATTACAAGGTCTTTATAAAGCAATGGACCAATGGACCCTGGGGGAAAGGAAACTCCATGCTTGGAATTGGGGTGAGTGGAAGTCATGGACACCTGGATTCTAGAGGATAGGATTTGAGATCAGGAATATCAGTCACTGCTCACACTCGCACACCACTTCTACAACAGTGAACTTCAGACTTCCCTAAGAAGTGCCCTCACCCATTTTCACAACTATTCTCCTTTTATGAGCAGTAAATGGAAGTTTTAGACAGTGCAAAGGTGATGAATTCTACTCCCAACTGTCTGATGCTGCATTTATTGTTGTAAACCAAGAAGTAATTTAATCCCAATGCCCTGAACCAGCTCTTTCTCTTTAAAAAAAAAAATTGAGAAAGTGAGAGGAAGAAAGTAGATGCATCTATAGCCATGTAGACACAACCAAAAAGTCCTGGATTTCTGAGTCCACTCCAGCCTTTTGAAAATTTAATTTATTTATTTATTATTTGCAGTATTGCTGTCTGAACTCAGGGCCTCATACTTGCTAGGCAGAGGCTCTACCACTTGAGACACATTCCCAATTCCCAGGCCTTTTTTGCTTAAGTTATTTTTCACATAAGATCTTGTACTTTTGACCAGGGCTGGGCTCCAACTGTGATACTCCTATGTATACCTTCGTAGCTGAGATTACAGACAAGCCACCTTGACCAGCATATTTGTTGAGATGGCTTTTCGTGAACATTTTGCTGGGACTGGCCTCAGGATCTCTGCCTCCCAAACAGCTGGGAATCTCAGGTTTGCATCGTTCAACCTAAATTCCAGGCTCTTTCAAACTAGTAAATACAATAAGTGAGAAAGAAGACTCTAGGACCTTAAAGTTTGGGAAGATAGAAAGCAAGACCAAAAGTAGTAAATAAGTACTTTACGCCTCTTCGAAATTTCACCAGTCGGGACAGAGTAGCATCTTCTAGCTAAATTTACTGAGCCGTTACTATCTGCCAAAACCCTGTCTAAGAGAAGGCAAAGTATATTTAACTATAACTCCTCCTGGCCAGGCTATTGGCTGAGGATATAAGATAAAGCGTTTGTGCCCCTGACTTCGGGGGAAGCGGGCATTGAAGTAGACGAGGTCACGCCATCCGAGTCACAAAGCTCCAACTGGTGGCACGCATTTTTTTTTTTTCCAATCCAAGTTTTCTATTCACGGTGATTAGTAAAGCTGGAAGGGAACAATTTTCCAGGACTTTGGTTATCATTGTTTTGTTGTTTAATCTGAAAGAAGGGGGAGATAAAACAAAACAAAACCAAGTCGCTGGCCCTCTTAGTATTCAACCCTAGTGATAAGTGATGCCCACAGCTAAACACCAGCTGGGTAGCCCGTTAGCCTTCCCACATGCCCAGTGCCTCCCAGGCCTTCTCTGCAAGAAGCTGCCTCCTCTCTCTGGCTCCCATGGGAAGATGTTTCCCAATGACCTTGGCCAGACAAAAGGAACTCTTGAAGAAAGAGGCAATTAGCTGACAGTGATGAGCTGCTGCCATTTACTAGTGACCTGGAGAGTGAAGGGAAAAGCTCCCTGCCCCCATCCTTACACTGCAGTGGTGATCTAGGGAGGCTGGGGCTCCCCACCACCAGGGAGGAGCAAATCCTAGCAGCTGCTGTTACCCAAGATGCCAAGGCCTACCAGCTCTGTCTGCTCCATTAAGCAACCCATGTGTTCCCAGGACCTGGCTGGCATTTGAAGAAAGGTTTGCTCTAAGAAACCAGCTGGCTGAAAGGCATGAGCGCCTCTCCAGCCTTGGGCAGCTCTGGGCCGGCTTCTCACAATGCCAGAGTTCCACGTGATGGATGACAACCATTAATGCAACACCTGGACCCTGCTGATGGCCCATAATTCCAAGCCCCTGTTAAGATTTCTCCATAAATCAAAACACTCCTGAAACCACCTGCCAGAGTAGCAAGAAGAACTAAGTGAGAGACACAGAACAGTGATGGAGTCGTGACTCGGAGCTCTTACAGAACCAACTTCAATTTCCTAGTCGTTGGCAGGCTGTACGGTTCCTCTGCCCCCTTTCACCTCTTTAAGCTTTGGTTTCCTTGCATGGAAATAATAGTTCTTCCTTCGGTGAGAATTGCTTTGAGATTACTATACCACAAATGTTTACTCTCACCTGAGTATTGTAATTACTCATTGCCTAGTCTGAGTCCCCCAAATACTGAATCGATGATGGAAGAATAGAAAAACCAAGATTTCTCCACTCATGCCCAAAACATGTTGGGACCCTGAAGAATAGAGTGAAACTACAAACACTGCTCTTAGCCCACCAAATTCTAAAGTGGCTTGAGTTGCATTGTGTAGCTCAGGCTAGGTTGCCCCAGAAGTAAGTAGCAGTTGAGACAGTTTTGAAAGTTGTTCATTCAGGAAGTACCAGTGGGGGAAGTAGGGAAATAAGCAGAACAAAAGTGGCGGTAGAGAGCCAATGAAGAATGCATTATGTAGCCAGCTGCAGCTATGGTTAGCTGAGGCTCCTCCCCTTTAAATGCTCTGAGAAAGCGCCCCTCAGAGGGGACTGACCCCCCCTGGAGGGGTGAAGGAGCTGAGGTGCTTCCCTATCAAGCCTGCCCATCACTGGACACGCTGAACTGTCTATCCACTCATTCCCATGCATTACTGAGAGAAGGCTTCTCCAGGACAATAACTCCTTGGTACTTCCGCTGCGCTGGGTGCTTCATACACAGTCCAGACACCTGGGTACACCCACGTGCATGGAGACAGTAAAGCCCAAAGGAAAATAGGTAGGTCTCTAGGAGCATCTGCATCTCCCCTGCATACTGCCTAGCTCTCCGTTAGTACTTAGTAAACAAATGACTGCAAGAAATATGCACAGTGTTAATATATAATCATATAATACAAGCTAGTAGCTGATCAGAACCATAAAAGAGGCGATGAGCTCACTAATGGAGTTGCATGGATGTAGAGTTTACTTTTATCTTGGAGGCATCATGAAGGTTTTAAAGAGGTAACATTTGCTCTAGTTCTTCAAGAATAGTCTCAGCCTGATGCTGGTGGCTCACACCTGTGTTCCTAGCTACTCAGGAGGCTGAGACCTGAGGATCACAGTTGGAAACCAATCTGGGCAAGAAAGTTCATGAGACTCTTATCTCCAATCAACCACCAAAAAGCTGGAAGTGGGGCTGTGGTTCAAGTAGTAGAGTACTAGCCTTGAGCAAATAAAAAGCTCAGGGACAGCCCAGAGGCCATGAGTTCAAGCTCCAGGACCGGTACATACACATAAAAAAGAATAAGTAGTCTTATGGGCTCTATTATTTTATCTCTAGTACCCTGCAACCTCAGCACACTGCAGGAGCTCATATATATTTTCTTCTGTGATGAATCTGGCTGAGTAGCAAGTAGAGGGAAGGCATTTCTGAAAAGATCAGTGTATGAGTAATGAATGACCAGACATTAATGTCAGGAATGAATGAATACCACGTTGAGGAGTCTGCGGCTTATTAAATGGCATTGCAATAATCCCAACTCACCACAACCTTGCTTTGATTCTTGGTACGTTAGCAAATGTGATAACATTATAGCTTAGAGAAACACGCATACCGGGGGCTTGGTCTCACTTGCTGCTCATGGGAATCACATGAAGCAGCTAAAGTTTGCCTTGAGAGACTGGAGGACCAGAGACTGACCCCAAAAGATGTCCAAATAAATGAATGAAGTTTCACTGCCTCCAAACTTATGAGTGAAATTGACCAAGGCATGCTGGCTCCAACAGAGTGGAGAGAAATTGCAAATTCTTCTTGTTTTGAGCCCACTAAGTTCTAGAATGCCTTGTACTGCACTGAGAGCTGACATGACTGAAGGGTTTGGGATCTGTCTTTTTTTTTTTGACAGTCCTGGGCCTTGAACTCAGGACCTGCGCACTGTCCCTGGCCACTTGAGCCACAGCACCGCTTCTGGCCATTTTCTATATATGTGGTGCTGGGGAATCGAACCCAGGGCTTCATGTATATGAGGCAAACACTCTTGCCACTAGGCCATATTCCCAGCCCCTTGACTAAAGGGTTTGGGAAGAGAGGAGACGTAATTGAGGTTTGCTTCTTAATCTGGAAATAGTGCACACGTTTTAGGGAGCAATTATTCTAGCTGTTCCCTCGAAGGGGACACAGGGATCAGCTCTCTGCTCCCTCCTCTGAATTTCCCTAGCACAGATTCTCAGACAGGCCACCCACAGGAAACCTTGACTATAGAAGAGATTCTCCATCTAGAGCTCCATGTTCTGGTGATGTAAGAGCTGCTATTTTGCAAGGGGAAAGGATGCAGATTGATAAGACAAACTACTATCAAATTCCCACACAAGAGGATCCAAAGAGGGTCGGGATGGGAAGGGGAAAATGGGGAAGAACAATGGAAGGAGTGGTGTTGATCAAGTAGCATTGTATTCATAACTTGACTTATGCAATATAACCTCTTTGCACAGCTACTTAAGAATGAATTTTTTTAAAAAGAAAAAGGAAAGAGGATCCAAAGAAAATTGTCTTAAAATTCAGGGCAGCTGAACTACAGGGAAAAGACTTTGGAGCTGGAGTTCAGGTCAGGATAAAGGATTGACTCTCACAGCTGAGAGAGACAAATCTCCTGTGTCTGTCATTGTGGCTGATTGTGTAACTAGCCAGTCATTGAGCATAACTGGAATTTCATGAAGATCTGTGAAGTTATTTTTGACTCCAAAGCTCTGATCAAAGGCTAGGTGAGGAAAGAGCTATAAATTATTGTCCAACATTAGCCACAAGTTTTCTTCCCACCTGTTGTAAGAATTGGATGGATTATGCCCTGCAAACAAACTCAAGTTACAAAGCATTCCCCTAACAGTATCTTCACTTGTAAAGACTGGATATTTTCAAAGTTCATCACAGTATCCCTCCTGGAAAATTCATGCTACAGCTTTAAGCTCTGTATGTCTGCTCTTTCACACATACCCCATGCAAGGTCACATGACACACCAGCCAAGGTGACTCACTTGAACCCAAAACCAAAATCAGTAGAGGAGTCCAAGTTGGAAAGTGCATTTCCAAATGTTTGCTGCTGCATCCAGAAGAACATTTCTGCCCTCACGTAGCACAAAGATGAGGGTGAGGATAATTTCTGATACTAGAAAGGGCCTTCGGCTTTGATTTCCACTCAATTCTCTTGTGCTCTTCAACATGCGAATCAGGTAAGAGGCTTTAGCTGACTGAGACAAGGAGAGGGTGAAGAATGAGACATTTTCCTAATTTGTTAAAAAAAATCATAACTCACTGTAACTACCATAAAGAACCCAGAAATGATCGTCTGCCCACCCTCCTCCTCCTCCCTCCTCCTGACACGCCCACCCTAACTTCAGAGGGAGGCCATCCTCTACTGCCAATGTCCATGTGGACAGCGAGAGCCTTCCTGTCTCCGTGGAACTGATTATTTGCAAGTCTGGAAAATCAAGTTGAATTATGTCTCCGAGATTCATGCTCAGATGCTAGGCACTGGCACTGGCACTTCCCTGCGAGATGTAATGAGCCACCGAGTCTTCACCACAAGACAGGATTGCCACCGTGGTGTCTCTGCTTGCTCAGGATGCTGAGCACACCCCCTGTGCCTGGGTATTGTGGACAGTGGTCATTTCACAAGGATCCTCTTGCCAAGTTCCGCAGATGTCTCTTTGGGGAAGTTAAGGGCACACATCTGAACTTGCTCATGTATGGATAACTGATTTCATGCTTAGTGTTGAGGGAGACTGAGAGGGTGTGTGTGTGTGTGTGTGTGTGTGTGTGTGTGTGTGTGTGTGTGTGTGTGTGGCATGCATGAGGCACTGGGTTTGATCCCTAGCACAGCAAAAAAATAAACACAAAAATGATTAAGAGGACAAACTTTATGTGAGATACTTTTCCAACACAACTTAAAGAAATGATATAAGCATCCATTTTATGTCTTTAAACTTTCTTGGTTCTCAAAAACATCATTGGTGCTTTTCAAACTTGGCCCCATAGCAGGCTTGACTCCAGGCCTTTCTCTCTGGCGTGGCTTTATTCTGCTCACAGCTGGTGCTCTATCACTTGAGCCATGCTTCTTAGTCTGGCTTTTTTGCTGATTGTTTTAGAAACGGAGTCACTCTGACTTTGAACTGCCATCTTCCAGGTCTCAGCCTCTTTGAGAAGCTAGGATTGCAGGTGTAAGCCACAAAGGCCTGTCTCAATTTTTTTTTGAACAGCAAATCTGTCTTTTTAAGTCTCATGGGAAAACATCTATTAAAAAATGATGTTGAACATTGGAACATTCGATACAGGTCCTGGAATAGCCTGTCTGTCTTCTTTCCCTTGTCCTCCAGATCTGAGCCATCCACAGAATTCTACTATCCCAGTAGGCTAGCATAAAAAAATCAATGCTGTGTACTAGATAAAGAAGTGTAAATGCTGTCTCCCCCTGTGTTCAATTGGGAATTCATCAATAATTGTAGAGCTTTACTACTCTAATCCCTACAATCCATCTAACCATTTATTGTAAATAATGCATAAGCAGACCTTATATGTTTATCTGCTTTCATGAAGAGACTTCACAAATATAATAGAGGTGGAAAGATACACTCATCGACCCCTAGCATTCAGCATACGATCTCTCAGATATGTATAAATGACCAAATTCATGAAGGGACCCAAACTCTAGGAAACACATAGCTCAAGTATTATGCTTTCACTCATTCACAAACAATACCTTATCATCGACTATATTCCAGGCAACTGTTAAGTACTGGGGATAATAAAGCCAGGGATCAGACACAATCTCTCCTGTCCAGGAGCTCACCACTTGGTAAGACAGACATATTGTGACATCACTGCAGGGCAATGTGAGACAGGGAGCCAAAAAGACTCCCTGAAGAAGGCAGGAAGAGCCAGGCTGACTATCAAGGGGGAAAAATCACAGTGGGTATCTCCAAAAGAATAGGCATGGATGGGGAATGGCTTGCTGTGTTCCCACAATTGGATGTAGCAATTTGGTTTATTTAAAAACCAGACGTTTTGTTGTAGTTTTAGGTTCAGGTCAAGTGGAGTTAGTATGCAGCCCTCAGTTCACACTGACACCCCTTCCACAGTCAACAACATACGTGGAAATTAGAACACAAGCAATGAACCTGCATGGGCTCATAATTATCACCCAGGGCTTACATTAGGATTCTCTTTTAGCAGTAGTCAATTGGCTTTATCAAGCACATAGTGACATGGATATGGCATGATAATATTGCATAGGGTAATTTCACTGTTCTAAAAGTTCCCTATTTTCAATCCTTTTGCCCTTTCTTCTCCTATAACCTCATAGAACCATTCATCTTTCTACTGACTCCATAGTTCCAACATTTTCAGAATGCCCCATGGTTCAAATCACATAGTATATAAGCTTTTCAAATTGGCTTCTTTAATGAAATCATCCGCACTGAAAGTCCCCTTGGTGTTTTTCTATTGTCTTCATGTGCGGCCGTTTACCTAGCCACTCACTTACTGGAGGACAACTTGATTGCCTCTAAGTTCCACAACTGGCTTTCAGACTCCAGTTTCAAAGAATTGTTACCTGAACTCATTTGCCATCTTTATTCTCTCATCAGATTTCTCAGGCATCTCTTGCCTAATGCAACCACCCCAACACCTGTCACCCTACCATTGCTTGCTTCATCCTCAAACAGGTACACAGGGGCCGCTCTCTTCATCACAGAGTGCCTTTAATTAGCAATAAGCAGTTTGCCTGCTGGTGGGCTTTATCGATATCTCTCAAAATCTATCTCGTTCCTTTCTACGTCTTTTAAGTGTAATTTTTTGAACTGGTACTGGGGCTTGAATTTGGGGCCTCAGCACTGTACTTAGCTTTTTTGCTCAGGCTGTAACTCTACCTCTTGTGACACAGCTCCATTTTTGACTCTTTAGTGGTTAGTAGGAAATAATAATCTCATGGGCTTTCCTACCCAGGGATGGCCTTGAACTGGAATCCTAAGATCTCAGCCTCCTGGGTAGCTAGGATTAGAACCCTGGCACCTAGCCATGAAGAACACTTTGACATGAAAATGGCAGTCATTTTTCTATTATTCAAAGAAACTAAGTAACAAGAATCATTCATTGGATTACTAAAACCTGTTTTTTCAAACACTCGCCATGCCTGGAGATTCTCAGGCACCCCACAAGGCCACAGTGGCCTCATTACCTCATCCAGCGAAGCTTTTTTACCCTCTAGAATTGGCACTGCCAATTCCTAGAAGTTTGTTTTCTATCTGGTCTGGATGCCACCCCCCCCCAACAAAAATCATAGTTTTTAAAAATTCCTACGTTCATGGGGCCTTTGAGAGCTGATGAGGCTGGGGAACGCCCAGGATCGCATCAGTGGCTTTATAAGGCTGAAGAAAGTACAGTTAGTGTCCAGCACTGCCACACCTTGTGGTGTGCCCTGCCATGATGCTATGTTGCAAGGAGGCCCAATGGCACCCAGATGCCAGAGCCAGGCTTCTGGATCTCCCAGGATGCCACACAATGAGCCCCCCACCAAAAAAAACAACTAAACACAAAAACCTCTGTTCTTTATAGATTATCCAGACTCAGGTTATTCTGCCACAGCCACAGGAAACGATCTAAGATGCTCTCACAGTACCATGGGGAATCTCTACCCTCATTGTGACCATCCTCATTTAGACATACTTCTCTGTAACCCCTACTCTTCCTCTAGAATTGACCACCATTGTCCACAAGTACAGAGGAGAAGGAAACAGGGGTCTCTCTTGTGAAGTATATATATTCCAATTATTGCAACCACACGGAGCTTTCGGCCACACCACTCCAAGACCACACTACACTGGCGGTTCACTAAAACCCACCCCTCCCCCAGCTGTTCCGCTCTTCCTCCCTACCTCTCCATCTTTCCTCTACTGAATTTCCTCTGGTTACACACCCCCCACACAGTGTTAATCCACCAAGAGAATTTGGGGGAAAGGTTCCTATTATCCTAAACGATAGCTCTCTTGCCTCATTTTATGGCATTTGTAGCTTTGATCAATTGTATTTAATTCACTCACTCATTCAACCGAGCTTCATGAAGTGTCAATTACAGTGTCAGATTCTGAGTTAGGTTCCAGAGATACATCACAGTAAAAATCGATCTATATTCTTAGCAAACATGTAAGTCCCATGGAAATGGTAAGTTGTAATTGATCAGACCAATGACTGGGTCAATATAAGCTGATATAGCTGTCCCATAAAAAAAAATCATATTAGTGACTAGGCATAGAGTAGTAAGGAAACACGTCTCTCGAGAGAAGACAGTTGAATTGAAACCTATAGAGCCACAGAAGTTAACTAGGGAAAAGCACTGGGCTGGCGGGAGTGCATCCCCGCCGGAGGAAAAGACTGAGAAGGGCCCTGTAAGAGAAGAGGCACTGTTAGGACACAGGACCTGAAATGGGGCACGAGTGTCTGGAATGCAGTTGTGGTCTTGGTTTTGGTTTTTTGCCAGTCCTGGAGCTTGAACTCAGGGCCTGTGAGCCACAGTGCCACTTCCGGCTTTTTCTATATATGTGGTGCTGAGGAATCGAACCCAGGGCTTCATGTATACCAGAGGAGCACTTTACCACTAGGGCCATATTCCCAGCCCCTGCAGTTGTGGTCTTGAGAAGAGTCAAATACAGTGATGCTACGATAGAAGTAGGACCAGACTGCTATGATCTCGGTAGGCAGGATTCACGATGGGCTGTGCGCCAATAGCCCGTGAAGGGTCTCTCTGAGACAGACTCTATTACAAATTTAAACTGCATTTCCTCGGGCCAGTCGTGGTGGCTCATATCTGTAATCCCAACCACTCAGGAGGACAGGATCTGGAGGATCATGGTTTGAGGCCAGCTCAGACCAAAAAGTAAATAAATAAATATACATATATATGGGTCATATATATATTAAATACATATATATATATGAGACCCAAGGTCCATTTTCAACAAATAATTGGGGAAGACAGTGATCCCCTCTGGTCCCAGCTGTATAGGAAGACGAAAGTAGGAGGACTACAGTCCAGGATGGACAGGGAAACTACACCAACTAGGAACAAAACCTCACATCAGAAGTCAGTTTGGAATGATAGAACGGATATAGAGAGAAAAAAAACCAAAAAACAAAAACCGTGTTCCACAGCTCACAGATCCCGTCCTAGCTCCTTGGTCAGCGACTTCATCAGGGCGACCACCAAGCGAGCCACCGCCAGGGTAATTCACAATTCTTCTAGTTTTACAAAGTTGACGTTGACCGTCCGGAAGGCAGGCTGCTCTTTAAAGTACAGATGACATCGGAGACATTTACTTGGCAAGCCAAGCTACCTTGCGGATGTTGCACGTGAATATAGAGGGCGGGGGTCCAGGCCAATCGCCCACTAGGGCCAACAGGGGAGACCAAGGAGAGGCCGGACCTGTGAGGGGGGACGCGGCCAGAGAACACGCTCCCCACAGTGCGGGCGGACGGGCTTTCCACAGCCCACGGCAGCAGGACAGTTTTCCCCCGGAGCTGTGTCCAGGGTCTCCCGTGGGCCGTCCATCTGTCCGTCCGTCCATCCGTCCTGGGCTGAGGAATCTCCAGCCGTGGCTCAGAGGCTTATCCACCCGGGAAAGTGGGCGGGAGGCTGGGAGGAGTCTGGACCCCCGGAAGTGGGTAGAGGCTCCGAGACGTCTCAAACCGGAAGTCCTTCTGTGACCACCACCCTAACTTGCCTGAGCATTCTGCGTGCTTGCGTGCGTCGGCCCACGCATGACCGGAATCTCGCGCGGGTCGGCCCACGCGCGTTGGAAAATCTCACGTGGGGTTTGGCCCACGCACGACGGGAATCTTGAGTGGGCTTGACCCACGCGTGATGGACGGGGGTTCTTGCGTGGGTCGACCCACGCGTGTCAGGGCTCTCCCGTGGGCCGTCCATCCTTCCATCCTGCTGGGGTGAGGAATCCGAGCCCCGGAAGTGGGTGGAGGAGTCTCCTTCCTGTGACTTCTTTTTTTTTTTACTTAATTTATTTATTTATTTATTTTTCTCAAATTTTTATTATCAAACTGATGTACAGAGAGGTTACAGTTTCATACATTGGGCATTGGATACATTTCTTGTACTGTTTGTTACCTTGTCCCTCATGCCCCCCTCCCTTCCCCCCTTCCCCTCCCCCCCCCCAGGTGTTCAGTTCACTTACACCAAACAGTTTTGCAAGTATTGCTTTTGTAGTTATTTCTCTTTTTTTACCCTGTGTCTCTCAAATTTGGTATTCCCTTTGAATTTCCTACTTCCAATACCAGTAAACACGGTTTCCAATATACTCAGATAAGATTACAGAGATAGTGTAGGTACAAACATAGGAAGGTGATACAAGAACATCATCAATAATAGAAACTACACATATACATAGGACGTTGAAAGTAGTTACAACTGTGATATATCAATTGTTTCTATAACATGGAGTTCATTTCACTTAGCATCATCTTATGTGTTCATAAGGGTATAGCTATTGGGCCTTGTGATGCTCTGCTATGGCTTGCCTAGACCTGTACTAATTATTCCCAATAAGGGAGGCCATAGAGTCCATGTTTCTTTGGGTCTGGCTCACTTCACTTAGTATAACTTTTTCCAAGTCCTTCCATTTCCTTACAAATGGAACAATGTCATTCTTTCTGATAGAGGCATAAAATTCCATTGTGTATATGTACCACATTTTCCTGATCCATTCATCTATGGAGGGGCATCTGGGTTGGTTCCAGATTCTCGCTATGACAAATTGTGCTGCGATGAACATTGTTGTGCTGGTGGCATTACTGTGATTTTGTTTGTGGGCTTTTGGCCTGTGACTTCTTAATGTGAGCCCTGGGTTCCAATCCAATGGCCAAGTGTCCCCGCTCCCCAGCGTCCAATCTGCAGTCTGTCATCATTCTCTCTCTCCACCTCCGTTAAATGAACACAGAGTGGAATGCACGAGCACTTAGCATGTTATTAGGCTATGACTGCATTTTCTCCGGGAGACTAATTTCCCAGTGAGCAGAAATCACTTTCACTCTTTCTCTCGAATACTATGTATCTTCTGTGTAATTTGTATACACAGTAAATATCAAGGAATGGGCTACAGAAAGGACTTTTAAAGAGCTCAGTTGGGTGGAACGGAGTAGAGGAAGAGTCACAAAGATGAACTGGAAAGGAAGACCTGATTCGCACGCATGGTCTGGGATGGCTCCTGAGGAAGCTGGGCCTTTCAAATGGAAAATAACTGAGCAAGAAACATTAGAAGGTCATTATTTTTGGTTTGGTAGAGAGCATCTGCCATACTTCCTTGACTACGCACCCCTGCTTTCTCTGAAGATCTTTCTGAGTGTCCCCCCATAGTGTGATTTGAAAATGTTCATACTAGCACTTAGAAAGAGGTCTTAATGGGCTCTATTAGCCTACTTTTTGTTTCTGTAATGAAATGACAATACAGCCAAGCATGCTTCCAAATCACAACTAAACCACGTTAAATCATAGTTAATACAGCCCATTCCATTTCTCAACCTCCCCCCTAGCAAGACATAAACACGTAAGCATGATTAGTGAAGGCTGGGACTTTGCATGTGCTACTGAGCCCTCAAGAGATAGAACTGTGACTCGGGCACTGAGCTTGGAAGTTTTATGTCATTTTAATTTATTTAAATTAAATTAAGCAACCACAAAGGGCTTTGGGTTTCACAGTGGATGTTACAGTTTTTGAGGATACTAATGACAAAATAAACAGTGATGGCTTTACTCTTTTTTTGGAGCGGGGGGGGGGGGCAGGCAGGAGGGTGTTGGTGCCAGTCCTGGGGTTTGAACTTAGGGCCTGAGTACGGTCCCTGAGCTTCTTTACTGCACAGGCTAGCACTCTACTGCTTGAGCCCCAACTCTACTCCTGAATTTGGGGGAAGTTTGTTGGTGATAAGAGTCTCACGGACTTCCCTGCCTAGGCCGGCTTCCAAGTGCGATCCTCAAATCTCTGCCTCCTGAATAACTGGGGTTTGCAGGCATGAGCTACATGACACCTGGGCCTTTCCTCTTTTCATAGCTCAGTGAACTCTGTGTTCTCAAATAGACCTAATCCCCTAGGAGGGAGGTAATACACTGAAGGGATTTCAAAGGTCATCCTGCAATTAAAACTTCTGATGTATGGGTTGTCCTCTTTTTGGTCTATTTTTACCCCATTCAAAGCCATACATACACAAGAACACTTGATAGTGTCTCTAAATAATAAATCAGCATTATTTATTGCTTGTGCTTCAGTGCTTATTTTTCTCCTAAAAATATCACCTCATATTAGACCTAAAGTCTTCCTCCTTGATGAAAATGTTAGAAGGCCTTAGAAAAGCAAAACAGTCTTGCGACTTTGGACACAAGTTTGTTTTGTCAGCATGTAGCTGTATCCAACAGACACAACTGTTACCCACCATGCATATTCTTTATATCACTACTCAGAGTTCCTTTAAATCTGCTTTAAGCTTGCCAAGCCCTTCTAAATTACATCATACCAAGTCAATGGATGGAGGAAATGACCAGCTATCTACAGTCCATTAGAAATTCCCCACTGACCTTACGTGGCAAGGCATTTCTCAAAACATTCTGCTACTTTGCAAGACAAATTTTTCTTAATGATTTCATTTTCTAGCCCCACAATCATGAAGAACCAGTCTTGAAAATGACCCACGATATAGGGTTGCAATTTACTATGTTCAAATGTGTTTCTGTTTCAGCTGGCCTTTGCTCTTCGTGCCTTTCTTCCTTCCCTCAGCTGTGAGCTTCCTATGTACCTATTGCTTTGGCAGCTCTATGGATAAAGTAGAGAGGCGGAGTAGAGGGCGATAGAATGACACTAGCATGCCTAGCTGCATAGGAAGGGCTATAAACACCAAGGTTATGAAGTATATCAAAATATTTGCTTGGGAAAAAAAAAAGAGAAAGCTAAGTGATATACTGGGAAAACCAATCCTAGACTCAAATTTCATTCAGAATTCTGGTCTTTTTAAAGGAAAAGGAAAGTTTTTTTTTTTTTTTTTTTTTTTTTTTTTGCTAGTCCTGGGCCTTGGACTCAGGGCCTGAGCACTGTCCCTGGCTTCCTTTTGCTCAAGGCTAGCATTCTGCCACTTGAGCCACAGCGCCACTTCTGGTCGTCTTCCATATATGTGGTGCTGGGGAATTGAACCCAGGGCTTCATGTATACGAGGCAAGCTCTCTTCCCACTAGGCCATATTCCCAGCCCGGAAAGTATTTCTAAGAATCATCTTCTAGGGGCTGGGGATATGGCCTAGTGGCAAGAGTGCCTGCCTCATATACATGAGGCCCTGGGTTCGATTCCCCAGCACCACGTATACAGAAAATGGGCAGAAGTGGCGCTGTGGCTCAAGTGGCAGAGTGCTGGCCTTGAGCAAAAAGAAGCAAGAATCATCTTCTAGAAATAATTATTTGAAAATTATTGAAGAATTTGAGAGTATGATTTAGTGGTAAAACTCTTGCTTAACATGGCCCTGGGTTCTAGACTAAACACACACACACATATACACACACAGTACACACACATATACACACACATGCACACTTACATAAATGACAAAGAAAATCAGGGCAAATCTCATGTCATTATTGAATCAAATGGTTGTCCATCTGAGAATAGAAGAATGATATAAAAATCTATGTGTTTCAGGAAGCTCGGAGCTTAAAATCCTCTTGTGAGCCATAAAGATTCTCTCTCAATGATAAAAGACCATCTGAAATTCTTGGGCCTTCAAGACTCTCTGACATTTATATCCACCATTATTTACTAAATTTACCTTTTTTCTGCTCACCCAGAATGTTCAGTTACTGTCAGATGGAGTTATTGGCTAGGTCCTCAATTTTTTTTTTTTTGCTTCTGTTCCTTTGTTTCTCTCTCAAGCCCTTAGCGATTTCTCAAAGCATAATTATCTCCTACACATAGCTTTGACAAACCACTCTAATTTCTAAAAGCATGAACTCTTCAGAATGGCTATGACACATCATAAAAATGATACTCCAGATTGGGCAACAGTAGATCACTCAAGCAGGCTGAGATCTGAGGATCATGGTTCAAAGACAGCCAGAGCAGAAAAGTCCATGAGACTTTATATTTAATTAACCAGTAAAAAGCCAAAAGTACAGTTGTGGTTCAGTAGTAGAATGCTAGCCTTGTGTTCTATACTCCTTTTTATTATAAAAATATGCATATAAATAAATACCGTGTGATTATATATACATAGAGTATAAATGCATATGTAAATATACTCATGTATGATGATAGAAATAGATGATAGATAAACAGATGGATAGATGAGTATATAAAGCATTTTGAAAAACTTTCTTTTGTAATCTTTTCTTTCCCCAGTCCTGAGGTCTGAACTCAGGGCCTGAGCACTGTCCCTGGCTTTTTTTGCTCAAGGCTAGAACTCTACCACTTGAGCCACAGCGCCACTTCCTGTGTTTTCTGTATATGTGGTGCTGAAGAATCAAATCCAGGACTTCATGGATGTGTGGCAAGCACTCTACCACTGGTCCATATTCCCAGCCTCCAAAAACTTTATTTTCTTATAAGCTAATCCTCATTACTGTCCAGTTAGTTAGGTGTTTTCTTTACCCCAGTGCAGAAAGACAAATATCACCTCGAGAGGAAAACCAATTTACCTGACTTCGCATAGACAGTAAGACAGAAGCAAAAACGAGGACACGCAAACCTAGTGCCATTTCTCCATAATAGTAAAGATTTTCTGAAGACAGAGCTCTCATTGTACCCAAGACAGCTTTTGCCACATAGCAGGTATTTTGTGAGCACGGATTGAAAAACTAATTGACCACTGGTTAATGAATAAAATGAAGCCTCATTCAAAATCAAGATTATCAGTAATACAAAAGACATAGGGATGGGATTCAACTTCCACAATGCCATCCACAATCCATTTTAGATTAGCAAAAAGAAAAGCAGATACAAAAAGAATTGCCTGTGATTATGGTCATTTTTGCTCTAAATATGTCCAAGTCACCTAACTTTTGGATCTGTTTTTTCTTTCCTAATGATCTCAGGCCAGACTGTCCAATTTTTTCTCATAGAACAGCTCCTCCATAAATGGAGACAGATCAGAACAGACTATTAATACCCAAGCAGATGCAGAAGCTACCCAGATGGATAATTTCAATGTTAATACAAAAATATTTAAAAGAGCTACAAAATGTCACATAGAGGATTAGCAATACAAAAGAGATAGAAGGCATTTATTTCTGGAAAAGTAATGTTTTTTTCTGTATGTCAGTTATACATTTTAAATAGGGTTTCTACAGCTGAAACATGAATTCTACTTTCTAAGCAAGAGAGAGCGTGAGTGGTAGGAAATCAGCCAAATACACGCTCCACTATGCATTCAACAATATGGCAGCCCTGGAAAACATGTTCTCAAGAGTCACACCGCTAAGGACAAAGACCCTCAAAAGTGAATCCAGTTTAAACTGGGGGATCATGAGGCTGTGCAAAGACTCTAACTGATTATATAGCAACAGTCTGATTGAGCACATCCCACTTCTTTTTTTTTTTTTTTTCAGTCATGGGGCCTAAACCCTGGGCCTGGGCACAGCCCCTGAGCTCTTCAGCGCAAGGCTAGTGCTCTACAACTTGAGCCCCAGCACCACTTCCAGTTACTTGATGGTTAATGAAGATAAGGGTCTCATGGAGTTTCCTGCCTGGGCTGGCTTTGAACTGCAATCCTCAGATCTCAGCCTCCTGAGTAGCTAGGAATATAGGTGTAAGCCACCAGCACCGGCCCAGATGACACTTTTACTATGATGAATATGAAGCAATTAATTAAAATGTCCCCAGGTAGTAGAATATCTGATAGAAATGTATGCGTATAACTTCTCTTGAAAAACGGGTACACGTGGATACTGTATATACGTGTATTGGAACCAGGGAAAAGGGAATACCAAAACTGAGAGACAAAGGATAAAAAGACAAATGATTTCAAAAGCAATACTTACAAAGCCATTTGGTATAAACCAACGGAACCACTCATGGGGCGGGGAGAGGAAAAAAGAGAAGGAAAGCAGGGGAAAAAATGAGGGAGGAGGTAACAAGTTGAACAAGAAATGTACTCACTGCCTTATATATGAAACTGTAACCCCTCTGTACTTCACTTTGACAAGAAAGGAAAAAATTCCGGTACAATTGTGCCCTCACTAGCAAAAATCAGCAGGAAGAGAGTGGGGACTGCCCTGGAATAAAACACTCATTCCCAGTTACCACGGCAATTATGCTGTTTTCACTGCACACCAGCGGACTGAAACCACTGCAAAGACACCCTCATGTCATCGTATTTTTAGCCACCAACAACTGGGAATTTGAATACAAGACGTGAGGTCCAGATGAAGCCTGCTACAGGCACTCGAGGACTCTGCATCTTCATTTCTAAACACTGAGGAAGGCAGCGCTCCCCCACTGGAAATATGGAGCAATCTGCCATTCACACGCCGAACTTTCACCTCTAAAACCAGCTGAACACAACTTAGACATGGAGCAAAGGAATAAAAGTGAGCAGAGAACACTGAAAAAAGAAAACACCCAAAGAAGTCAAATGAAAGCAGGCAATTCCATCCATCTGTCCATCATCCATCCATCCTACTCCTCTGTACCTCTGTTGAATTCATCCACCCACTCACCAACTGGTTTTGAGTACTCTGTCCCATGCACTGTGGAATATGATCTGGATTTATAGAGGAAATAAAATAGGAAGGGCCTCTTCCATCATCTATCACAACCTAGATGGATAATCACAAAAGTCGTTTTTTTTAGGTGTAATAAAGGGGGCAAGCCTTAGGATGCTATGAAAGTATATTACAGAGTCCACCAGCCTTCACTTACAGACTCAAATTGAGCTTGCCTGTGGCCTGAGCATTATGTAGATACCACAGGTCACTCACCATCTCTGACTGCCTTTGCTCTATGAAAACTTGGCAACGGAATAACGACAGTTATCTGTGAACTGATTATGTGCTCAGCTTTGTAGTGAGTGCTTTTACACAGATCAATTATCTAACCCTTCTACCAGATCTTTTTTAAGACCAGAACTATTATTATCTCCACTTTGTAGGTAAAGAAGCCAATAGAGGCATACAGGAATTAGGTATTTGCCCTAATCAGGAGAACTAATCAAAATAAAATCTCGATCTTTTCTGCTTGATTTGTCACCCCCTTTACCCCTTGACTTTCTTATCCTTTTCTGGAGAAGTCAGTCTAAGCAGTAAATAGCTATAGAACACACACACACACACACACACACACACACACACACACACACACACACACGAGAGCAGCTTTTCCCCAAAGAATAAATGTCAATATATATTAACCTACTTTTATAGTAAGGAGTTGATCCAGTAAGATCAAAAGTATTCCTTTTGCAGTGCCTTTTATTAAGGACAAATATGAGTTAGGATACAAAGGACAGTATCCAATCTCAGAAAGCAATTTTCAAGGACTGAGGATCTCCACTTTATGTTGCAAAATAACGAACACATGGACACCCCAGAATGCTTATCCAACATAGCTTGCCGTGTTAGTATTTAAAACAGGCGAACATGTGCTGAGAGATATAAAGAAATGTAACTATACAGATGATTTCTCCTCCATTTAGCTCAACATTGATCATTTGCCGTTTAGTAAACACTTTCAAGTAAAAAGGAGTCAATGGGAATTTACAGCTTTTGGAAGAAACTACACAGCAAAAACTCACTGTGGGGAGGTAAGAAAGGCACAGGAGTCTCCAGTAGTGCTGGTGGAAAAGCTTAAAGTCTGATAACCCTGACTGGGATTTCAAAAGGAGCCATTTACATATGCAAGGAAAGAAATCACTTTTTATGCATGTGCTTTGTGAAATAAGAGGACCGATTTTCTCCCTTAACCAACTGCAGGGAAAAATCATTCTCCAGGTTAACATAGAAGCATCAAATAATTTCTTCCTGGGTTCTCTTCCAACATGAAGAACTCACAAATTGGCTGGGAATATGGCCTAGTGGCAAGAGTGCTTGCCTTGTATACATGAAGCCCAGGGTTTGATTCCCCCACACCACATATATAAGAAAATGGCCAGAAGTGGTGCTGTGGCTCAAGTGGCAGAGTGCTAGAGCACAAAGAAGCCAGGGACAGTGCTCAGACTCTTGAGTTCAAGCCGCCAGGACTGGCAAAAAAAAAAAAAAGAACCCACAAACTTTCTTGACTTTTTGATACTTATACTTTTGTTAATATTGCTACCTGGCAAGGATCGATCAGTGGCCTGAATTCCAACCCTAAGTGCCCTGCCCACTAGAATCCCAGTGAGGCCAGAAGGCCCCAGGAAGTTGTGAATGTCTTTCCTCTGCCCAAGAAGACTCCAAAACCTCCTAGAAGACAGCATTTCCTCTATACCTTTTGGACTTCAGGAATTTGGGCCTATTAGCATGAGGTGACTTGTATATATTACGAAAGGTAATTAACATCTAAAGGTTTCAAAAAACAGGAGAAGAGATGTCACAAAACATTTCTTGTTCATTTTTTTGTTACATTGTTTGTTGGTTTGGTGTTTTGTTTTTGTCCTTTGTGCATATTGAAAGGGTAGAGAAGAGAGAAACATTTTCAAGTGCTGTGATGCTGTTTGATAAATTAGAGCATTATTCCTGGAGTGTATTTAATTGCAATTTAGCTTGAGCTTTCAAAAGGACAGAGCTGGTAGACAGATATGGCCTGCATATAAAACATTACCATACTAATGATGTATTAAATCATTATCATAAAACAAACACTCATGGCCACTGGAGCACATATAAAAACTATCCTTGGCATGAAAGTCTGTGAGACTCTCATCTCAAATTACCCACCAAAAAGCTGGAAATAGTGCTGTGGCTCAAGCGGTACAGTGCTACCATTGAGCAAAAAAGCTTTTGGACAGTGTTCAGGCTCTGAGTTCAAGCTCCAGGAAAGGCATAACAAAAAAGGACAGTAGAGTTATGCGCATCTTTACCCATAGACGGTAGGAAGGAGAGGGGCTTTTCTAAATTAAATTTCAAACACAACTGAGCACAAGGGAAAGGAACCATCTTCCAAGACTTGTGGAAGTCTATGTCTTTATACATTCATTGATCATTCATTCATTCCTTGATAAGTATTTACCAAGAGCCTACTAGAATAAGACATTTTTCCAGATGCCTAGAATATCTACAATGCCTAGAATGAAACATCTCTCTTTCTCCCAGGACAGATGTTCTGTTATAAGCCAACATGACAAACATTTAATAGGATGCTAAAGAAGGACATAGCTTCTGAACATAAAGAATGGGATTATGAAAATGGTTTGCCAAAGTCTTACCTTCTATCAAAGGAACAGAAAAACCAAGAAAATACCAATTTAAGGTCACAAGATAAGGGTTGCAATTAACCAATCTCAGCAAGGGTTCAGCTCTGTTGGGGACACATATTGAAAACTCAATCAATTCTGGAAAAATGAGACAGCCAAAGAGACTAAGAAAGAAATCCCTTAGTGCTGTTTGAAGGCCAGATCTGTTGCTTTATTGAGCAATAAAGACATAAAGATTGAAAGCAGTGTGACCTAAGTTCAAATTCCTAGTTCAAACTCTTTGCAATATGATTTACAGCAAGTTTTTTTATCACTATAAGTTAATATTGTTTTCTAATGAATAAAAGTCTATTCATAAGCCCAGGAATTTCCATAAGGGTAAAAATAGATCATGTGTACAAGATTGTCTCCATATTTAGAACATGATGAGTAAGCAATATATGGAACCTAGTATTGCTACAGAACACGATGGTTAGCCCTCAAAACAACATCAACAGGGCTTTGCGTTTTCTCAAAGTGAACTTTTGGTGTTGTTTTTTTTCCAGGCCAAGTAACCTTATTATTGTAAATAGCTTTCTTTAGGCTGGTAAATGGTACCTGTCATGTTAGAGATTGGTCCAGTAACAATTTTCATTTTTAAAATAATAGAATGCATTCTCAAGCAATCCGATGTAGACTCCATTCTCAGGCATTCAGATAAGCAGAAGGGGGCGGGGGGAAGTAGATGGAAAAAAATGAGTGCAAGTCATGAGGGACTAGGTAAGAATCATTTACAACTGCAGGGCTGGATTTTCTAAGGTTTGGATTCCCGTGCAGACATGAGATTGGAATCCTGGGTACTGAATGGGTGTGTTATGGGTGCCCACATGACTGTATCATAAAAATAAATATAAAAATGAAACCTTACATTTGACTCCTTCCTGAGTCAGCTCTCCATTAATAAGTTGGCAATGATATTCATGGGTTGATTTGAAATATACTTCTGTCATTTATACCCCATTCAGGGGAAAAAAAAATGACATTGCTTAAAGCTTTGCTACACATTTGTAGCAAAGACAAGATTAGCCATTTGTTGACCAAAGGCTCAGCTAGAGGAAATTTTATGCCAGGAATGTAGACTAAATACGGCAGACAGACACAGTGTTCCTGAGACAGGAGTATTTGGTCTACCAAGTGGCAGTTGTTCTTGGAAATAGGATCCGGGGTTTGGCTGAGACCACATCCTCCATCAAAATGGGAACAAAGGGTTGGAAAAATCACCCCTACACTGACATTTCCCATTAACCTCTGGCATGGAACAGCACACTCTTATCTGCCCACAGCCGCTGCTGTCTGCAACCCACCTCTTATCTTCATTTGCAGGCTGTGTGTGGCATCGTCCTGGCCCCTGAAAAGGTACCCAGAGCAAATAAGGCTGCCACCTAAATCTCACGGGTAACTAAGATGCCCTTGGGGTCCACAGAGGAGGCTGGCAGATAAATCCTTAACCTGAGTGGCTCAACATAACACACTGCTTGAGCTTGTAAATCTAGGACAGTATTTACTCCACTTTATAAAACTCAGAGATGCCCATATAGCTAAGACCACAGGAGAAGAACTAAAGAAGATGAGGGTAGATGGTATTGTCACATGCCTAGAGCCACTCCACTGTTACAGCTGAGGTTCTAAGTGTTACTGAGACAACCTTGAAGTCCCCAGAGAACAAATGAACACTAAAGGACACTCCCTCCCCAATCCTTTACCTATCACAGACATCCCGAATTGCTATACACTCCTTTACTTGGTGCTCTATTAATAGCCAATTTCAGCACAGTCACTCAGGCAGTAACTTCCAGTTGATCAGCACAAGAGAGGAACTGTGTTTTCTATATTTTTATATAAGGGCACCAGATAATTGCACCTCATTTCCCTTACAAGGAATGAAAACCTGACACAACCTTATGCATAGGAGTTTTAAGGGCCTTAATTCTTGACAAGATTTTTTTTTTGACCCACATGACACCATTCTAGAAACCACATAGTCCATCAAGGAAAATGTTATCGCAAAGTAGCAGATGCAAAGCCTTGAAATGTCAAGTGGATTTAAAGAAAAAAAAATGTCCTTCTAAATGGCAACAGGTGGCCTTTCATTTTCATGCTTATCTTCAGAGAGAAGATCAGAGGGGAGAACACATTTTTTTCTGTCAATGTAATGATGGCTAATCAGGCAAGGGAAGAAAAAGAAGTCTAATGTAATGATGTTACAAGTCAAAACACTCAAAAAGGTTATAAAAATTTGTTTTCCGTGATTGTCAGTGGTTTGGGATCCTTCTGCAGGAGGAGGGGAAAAAAAGAGTGTGCATTGTTCTTTTCAAGTAGGAAATGAAAGTGGATTTTGCAAAGAAGCACCCCACCCGGTTGTATTTTGTGAATGAAGGCAATGGACTTGGAAGAGAATGAACAACAAAGAAATGAATGTGACAAATAAGGCATGTGTCCTCTCTTATCTAAGCCATGTCTTCAGGGCAAGTTAAATGTATCTAAATTTTAATAGATACACAGGTGATCTCTTAACCAGAAGTAAAGTAAGCTTGGCATCTAGCAGTGGGATCATTGTGAATCCAATGTCATTATCCTGCAGTCTTTATTGGCTGTGCTTCTTCATTTGCTCCAATCTACCTATAAGCAGGCCAGTGGATTCCTACTATACCAGTACTCCCGTTGATAAATGAATATCTTGAGCTACCACAATGCAGAAGCCTCAAGGTGAATCTAACAAGGCAGGCATTTCTGTCAGAATGACATTCTTGCTTGGCATGAGGTTTATAATAACATGTGTCATTTCATTTTAAATATATCTCACAGAAAGCTTTTCATGGATCAAGAGCTTCTCACCGTTGGAGAGGTTTCCTTTCTTAAACGTTAGGTGTACATTGCATAAAGTTAATCTTATGCTTTCTCTTGAACTTTCTCTACCTGCACCCCATTTTTGTCTCCAACAAAAGTATATGCATGGAGCAGGAACACAAGGGAGAGGAAAGAGAGAAACAGAGAAGTCATTGTGGGAGAGCTTTAAAAAGAATACACAGGAAAGTGTTGAAGAAAAGCTGTTAATTCTGCTACAAAATGAAGAATGCGCTGGGAATGTGGCTGAGTGGCAAGAATGCTTGCCTCCAATACATGAAGCCCTGGGTTCAATTCCTCAGCACCACATATATAGAAAAGATCAGAGGTAGTGCTGTGGCTCAAGTGGCAGAGTGCTAGCTTTGAGCACAAAGAAGTCAGGGAGAGTGCTCAGGCCCTGAGTCCAAACCCCAGGACTGGCAAAAGGAAGAGGAGAGAGAGGGGGAGGGGGAGGAGGCGGCAGAAATGGCTTCAGACCATGAGCTACTTAGTTCCCTTCAGTGCATTTCCTACTATGAGCTCCTAACTTATAAAGCCTTTGAATGCTTTCTTCAGTCCTATATGTCATGTTGCACCCTAGGACATCCTTCAGTGGTCAATTACCAACACTGGGTCAACCCAAGAAGGAAAGCGTCACAGCAATTCAGAAAGAAGAGCTATTACCCTCATTTGAAAGCTGATAAAAAAAAATTCCTAAGGGATTTATTCATCTTCTTATACCTGATCTTCACTACATATTTTCTACATTCCATTTTCACTTTAAAATTAAATTAAACCCTTTTCACAATGAATCTCCTAAGATGAATCCAAACCTTTGATAAAACAATGCTGACCTAATAATATTTGTTGTATACTTAACATGCTTCATTAATGACCCCCATGGTAGAAATATCTGGGTAAATGAAGATATGAATAAACATGATTTATTCAGTGATTTAGGGAGCAGGGAAAATCATCTTATGAGACTCCAGATATTTTAGAATGAACCTAGGGGGTAAAAAGGAACAAATTATATATTTTTTAAACCATGGGAAAAAAATCACAATGGTGCAGTTGCAACCTGAGCTTAAAACTGACCTAAGAAAAATGTGGGCTTGTCCTTATAAAGAAGAATATTATCATTTCATGCATTGTACATCCTTGAAGCACTACCATGTAGAAAACATAGGGCCAGGTAGCTCTCCCATGATAGCACTAGATTGCCACTTACATTACTTTCCACTGAAATGCCTTAAAAGCTTTAAAATAATAATAATAAAGCCAGACACAAGATAATCAGAGCAAAAAGGAGCCAAAGGTGTGATTCAAGTGGCAGAGCACTTATCTAGCAACTGTAAGTCCCCGAGTTCAATCCCCAGTACCACTAAATAAATTAATTGAATTCTCATCCAAAACAGTTTGAGTGACAATAAGGTTCATGTTTAACTTGCACTCCAATTCCTTTGAACATTTTAACTTCATTCTCCTTACACTCAGAAACCACATGAAACTTCACAGCAGAAAAGGCAGCAGACCCCGGGTTGAAAGCAAAGTGACAATAAAGCTAATGGGATTCCTTATTTCACAGGGGCCTTACTGAATGTGTGCTTGTGAGTTCAGCACCACAGAATTTCTCAGAGTCCAAGGTCTACCCATGAATCATGTCCTGAAATTAGAGCCTTAAATACTATTTCCAACAAAAATATTGTTTTTATGCCAAACATTATGTGTGTAAATATGGTGTGTTCTTTACTAATTTCCAAGTGAACAATGTTAATACCCCTGCTAGAACAAGAATGACATAGCCGGGCACCAACGGCTCATGCCCATAATCCGGGATACTTGGGAGGCTGAGACCTAAGCATTACAGTTTAAAACCGGCCAGGGTAGGAAAGTTTGTGAGACTTTATCTCCAATTAACCACCAAAAGCCCAGAAGTGGAGCTGTGGCTCAAGTGGTAGAAGGCTAGCCTTGAGTAAAAAAAGCTCAGGGACCTGAGCTCAAGCTCCAGAAACACACACACACACACACACACACACACACACACACACACACACTGCTGTTTGCCATCATTCTCACTACCTTAAAGAATAACTCCCGTCTCATTCACAGGTTCCCTAACGTAGAGCACCACTTGATCACATGACACCATGATGCCATAGCTCATAAATAGTAAATGCCTAAGCGAGGATGGCTGAAAGCTTTCTGGTCCTCTTGGGACTCAAACTTCTTGATGACAAAAGTTTGGAAGTTCAAGGGAGCAGTTGTTTAAAATAAACTGAAAGCCTCTAAGGAATATAATACATCAAAGATTTGTTTCTCTTTCCCTAAGAAGGCTACTAGTTGGTTCTACAGGTACAGTGGAAAACCCCAGCCATCTGTGCAAAAAAAAAAAAATCTCAATTTGCTCATATTTTTAGGCAACAAAAAATTTCCTTTTGTTCAGAGTTACTTTTGGAAGTCATGGTTATTAAGTTTAGCCTAGGACATGTCTGTATTAATTTCCTAGGGCTGTTGTAACAAAGCATGTCAAACTAGGTAGCTTCGAACAATTTAACATTCATTTCCTCACAGTTCTAGACTCAAGAAGCCCCAAATCAAGACATAAATAGGGCTATGCTTCTCTGGGACTGGAAAGACTCCTTGTTTCTTCTTCCTAACTTCTAGCGAAGTTAGGAAATCTGTGGTGTTTGTTGCCTTACAACCACACAGCTCCTGTCTCTCTCTTCATTACCACACAGCTTCTTCTCCCTGGGTCCCTCGCCTCTACTTGTGAGGCACAGAAATGTTGGATTCATGAATCCTGCAGCAGCCCTATTCACAGAAAGGGGTTTACAAGTTAGAATTTCAACCTAACTTTCTGAGGCACACAACCATAACAGCGCTTAAAAAGAAATCGACTCCCGAAGTATTTTAGCCACCTAGATGAATAATACTGAGCACAGGCCAAGAAGTAATTTGAAAACATTGCTGAACATCATTCCACGCAGCAGTAAGTGTAGATAGGTACATCTTTTCTGAGTACATTTTCCATTCATTCATTCATTCATTTATTGTACTGGAGTTTGTGTGCAGGACCTACAGCTTGTTAAGCAGATACATTCCACCACATCCAGCTTTTACTGATTGAGATGAAGTATCATGATTTTTTTTCCAATTCTGGGGCTTGAACTCAGGGGCAGACATTGTCCCTAAAGGCTAGAGCCCTATCACTTGAACCTCAGCTCTACTTATGGCTTTTTGGTGGTTAATTGGAGATAAGCATCTCACAGACTTTCTTCCCCAGGCTGGCTTCAGACCACAAGCCTCAGATCTCAGCTTCCTGAATAGCTAGGATTATAGGTGTGAGCTACCAGCACCCAAAAGTATCAGGAACTTTTATGCCCCTGCAGGCCCTGAACACCAATCCTTTCCATCTCAGCCTTTCAAATAGCTATAAGTACGAGCATGAGTTACTCATCTGTTTTATAGACAGGAAAAGGAGAATCTAATACTCCGAGAACAAGAGAAGCAAGGAAGTTTAAAATTCAGATACACTTGAGAGATAAAGTAGTGAGTAGTCTTATAAAGCTAAATAACAAGATAAATGTCACGATTAATGGCATCATTTAGATGGGTTGTAAATGTTCAGGTAAATAGGTAGATGGGCTAGAGGTCTTCATGATTTTTTTTTATACTGAACCCTCACACATATTAAAATTGTATTAAAATTGCTTATGTTTGAGCACTTACTTTTTGCTACATCGTGCAATAGACATTTGAGATGGAAGATAGAGAAAGATGATAAAATCTCTTCCTTTGAGATGCTCATAGTCTATTAGAGGAGAAACCAAGGAAATGGAAAATTAAGATTGGGCCGTAATAAAATAATAATAGGTAATATCTATGGGACATTTATTTCCTTCTTAGGCTTATTCTAAGTGCTTAATGTACATTCACAGATCGATCCTCAAAGAAGCCATACGAGGAGAGGCTATTTTAAAATCTCCATTTCACAACTGAAAAAGTTGGTAGAGAGTATGTTTGGCTTGCCCAATGCAATACTGCCAGAAAGTGACAGAGCTGGGATTTAAACGCAGGGAGTTGAGCTCCAAAATGCACATTCTTGCATTTTCCCTATTTGCAGAAGATATGCTTCTAAAGATGACTTAAATACTCGCAAGTATCCTCCACAAGATGCACATATCTGATAAACACTTTTGGCAACAAAGCAGGATATAAAATCAACATATAAAAATCAATAGTTTTTCCTCATACCAACAATGAAAAGGCTGAGAAAGACATCAGGAAAACAATTTCATTCAAAATAGCTTCAAAAAAAACAAAGAAATAAATAAAAATTAGTTATAAACTAAACCAAGAAGGTGAAGACCTCTACAATGAAAACTACCAAACCTTCAAGAAAGAAATTAAAGAAGATGCTAGAAGATGGAAAGAATGCCCAGGTTCACGGGTTGGCAGAATTAATATTAAAATAACTACAACACTGAACAAAATCTACAGATTCCATGCATTGCCCATCAGAATCTTGAAGTCATTATTTGCAAAAATTAAAAATAAAATAAGCCTAAATCTCTTGTGGAAGCATAAAGCACGACAGAGACACACTTTAAAGAACAAAACTGGGAACTGGCACAAAAACAGGCATGGAACCCCACACTTCTCATTCATGAATGTGCAGTGATGCTCCAGAATTGTCTCAAAAATAAACAATAAACTCAAAGACTTCCCAAGTCCTCAAGTGGTTTTTGGAATGCCTCTGTTTCAGGAAATCTTGATAAAACACACATTTCCCACCTGGTTTCTGAATCATCTCCATCAGCATTTGGTTATCCCAGGGATTGTGCTGAAAGTAGAAGTCTAAATGTACGGGTTGCTTATTGATTGTGAGACACCGCACCAAGGTACACATCATACACAGTCGAATGCTGGAGGAGACACATTGTTAGCTCTATTCCTTGTGTCGACATCACCGGGTGCATACAGATGACAGCAGATGTTATAGACGACTTTAAACGGAGGCTATCTTGTTTATTTTTTGTTTGCTTTGTGCGAAATTTGGAGAATACATCTATCTATCACTATATACACATAGAGATAGATATATAGATATATATATGAAGCATGTATGTATATATATTGTGCATGCATACATACATATATGAGACATATATGTATACATACATTTTGCATCTACTATATATGATATATAATATGTATTATATGACATATACTATATATTATATATTACATAGTATAATATATATACATAAATAAGGGCCAAGTGTATTATTACTCAATTTCATATTTATTGGGAATCTGAGTTTTGTAGCTGTGATCTACAGGTCTCAATTGGCCATTCAATCATGAGCGTGAACAACCAATACAACAGGGCACTATATAGCTAAGCTACTGTGCTCGGCAGTTTCGCTGTGTTCAATGCATTTTCAACATGACATGCTTTAACTGCCCGTGGGTTTATCAGGACATAACCCCATCATTAAGTTGAAGAACATCTGTTTGTGAAAATAAACTATTTTACTGGCTTTCCAGTTCCTTTTTGCCAAAACCAGATCCACATTCTCACAAAACGACGGACGCAAAGATCCGGATCACAGCTGCCCACTCAAAACGGAGAAGCATCTCTTCTGCGGTTTGGCATCGTCCCACCAGACCAGTTTCCTCATTTATCTGCCAGCCCTGAAGACATGCGGGTCTGCGGCTGCTCTACTAAAGATCTCCACAGTCGCATGAGCCAAACCAGAGACACAGCCATCCCTCCCGCAACCCCCGAACTCTCATTTAATATGATTTATGTCTATCTTAGTGTGCTACTTATTATTTTTATATCTCTCCCAGCACAGTGCCTTTCACAGAATAGGTGTCATACATTTTAGTTGAATAAATGAATAATTTAGTTTGAAGACAGCTGCTCATCGTTGGTTAGAAATGCACCCTTTTTCCAAGCAAAATACTTCTTCTAATAAAACCTGAGGTCACTTTATCTCTTTGAGTAATGTCAACATACATTCATCTCCCCTCTTCTACCTGAGAGGAGGGAGGGGAGCACTAAAAATCACCTGTTATAATCCCCAGGCACGAACTCAAGAATATCTCTTCACTATCAGGGAGTGTTTTAGCAGATCTCTCCAGCCTGGTTTAGGGATGATCCAATATTTCAGGAATGAACCTGCTCTCAGAATCTTCAGGGTCTTGAGCTGTAAAACATCTGGCTTCTGCAACTTTCTTGTGTCCGGAGAGCCATCACGCAACAACACACGTCAAAGACAACAGGTGAATAGTTGACACAAAGTCACTCACAGAAGAAGAGATGGGTGGAGGCCAAAAAAGGAGAAATAGGGAAATGATACCACAAGAGTCAAGCTACCTATGTTTATGGGTGGTATTTTCTCTCAATTGGTACTTGGGTTTTTTGTGGTGATAGTAGTGGTAGGGCTTTTTCCTTTTTCTTTTTTCTTTTTGTGCCAGTCCTGGGGTTTGAACTCAGGGCCTGAGCACTGTCCTTGGGCTATTTTGTTCAAGGCCAGTACTCAACTACTTGAGCCATAGCTTCACTTCTGACTTTTCTGGTGGTTAATTGGAGATAAGAGTCTCATGGACTTTGCTGCCATGGCTGGCATCAAATATTGATCCTCAACTCTCAGCCTCCTAAAGTGCTAAAATTACAGGTGTGAGCCACTGGTGTCTGGCCAATTGGTATTTCTAAAGAAAGCCCCTGCAAGTTTACAAATGAACAGACTAACTAGCATTATGTTAACAGAAAATTTGAAATTACAAAGAAGTTTACCTCTATTTCACTAATATGGGTTTGCATGTTGTTGCTTATAAACTCCAGGGCTCACACTATTTGCTTTGACGTTTTTTAGGTTCAAAACTAGGGTTCAAACTCATTAGTTAGTGTTCTACCTTGTGAGCCATGCCTTGTGATGCCAGCTTTGGCATCTCAACTATGTTGGGCAAAGAAGAATTTCTAACTAGTTAGCATGGCAAAATGTCTATCTGTCTTTTCTCTGCCACCTTCTCCTGCCATTGAATATGCATGTGGCAAGGAATCTCACAGCTAAAGGGATTTAAATGTAATAATTTAGGTAAAGGAGGGGCTTCAAAAAGATAACATCTGAATCGACTCCTTTTATTTATATAAAATTAACATTCAGGGCAATAGACTGACATTTCAAACACAGATAAATATTTGATTCTGAAGGTATTACATATCAATCCTAGCAATGTGAATCCACAGAATTTGGCCTTACAGTGTTCCAAAAGCCTTTAAAAGTCATCCAAGACATATAAAGATCATGCCTACACTCAATTAGTTTACAGTTATTTTAGATGCCTAAAACATATCCAAATAATACATGTAAGTACTATTTTCAGAGCAAATTGCTGGCAAATACATGTGCAGGAAACATCTTATTTTTAAACCAGTGTAATATATTTTTTCTTATTCAAAAGTTGAAGCTTAAAAAGTGGTTGCCCATGGGCTGGGGATATAGCCTAGTGGCAAGAGTGCCTGCCTCGGATACACGAGGCCCTAGGTTCGATTCCCCAGCACCACATATACAGAAAACGGCCAGAAGCGGCGCTGTGGCTCAAGTGGCAGAGTGCTAGCCTTGAGCGGGAAGAAGCCAGGGACAGTGCTCAGGCCCTGAGTCCAAGGCCCAGGACTGGCCAAAAAAAAAAAAAAAAAAAAAAAAGTGGTTGCCCTTCCGTGTTCCTGGCACTTGTATCCCATATAATATCATTTGAAGGGTTCAAACTCCCAAAGGATGAATATTCCTGCATCTGTAGATGAGAGGATGTAATCAAATTTTCTAAGGGCATAACAAGAAAAAAGCTAGAGCCAGCATCTGAGTGAGCTCCCATCTAATTCTACTCCATAATGCAGATGCACCACATCACCACTGAACTCCAGTTTAAAAGTTTCCATTTTGAACACAAAGGATTATTATTTCCTTTAATATGGCGGAGAAAGGCTGCCTTGAGACACTCTTAGTAAGACCAGCTTTGTCCCAGCTAAGCAAGAATCTTCCTGTTTTTACCATCATAATGTCATAACCTTGGGGGGGCAGGGGTCACTCAGTCCCAACTTTTAAACACTTTCTGTCTCAGACCACCCCTGTATTCCAGACAAATTGTGGTGGTCACCTCATCTGTAGTTTTCTCCAAATATGTATGGGCAGAGGAAAGCCTAGTTTCTGCTTCTTTTAACATCATTCCTCAAGTTAGGGCCACAGCAGTATAAGATCTTCTTTGCACCTAGTTAATCTCATTGCTAAAGATAGTCCACAAAACACAGTAGGAACTCTATGCATGTCTTGTCTAGTTCATAAGCAGTAGAATGTTTACTAAATCAAATACAGTAGATAAAATCAGTCCTTAATAAATAACAAAGGTGATCATCTGACTGATTTACTGATGACTGAAAAGGAGGAACAACCAGTCTCCATGTGATGGTGATGGTGGAGGACACATATAAAGAACCACAGTGAAGCCACAGCACATTGTAAATATCGCATCTCTCCCCTCTCTCTGGGAATATTATGACAGAAGCAACTTCTCCAGACTCAGCTGAGGATCCCATCTGAGATCCCAAAGGACACGACAGAGCAACTGCCCAAAGGCCCATGTGGTAAAGACTTGGTCTCCAGATGAGTTGGAAATTAATGGGACCTGTAAGGAATGAGGCCTTGTGGAAGGTCTGCTGTGCACTCAGAACATGACCTTAAAAGGATAATGGGACCCTAGTCTCTTCTCTCTCTTTTCCTTCTTGTCTATTTGATGTATTGCTTTACCACAGGCAATGAGACTGACCAACAATGGACTAAAATCTCTAAAACTGTGAGCTAGAATAAACCTTTTCTCTTTATAAACTGGTTACCTTGGATATTTGTGATAGCAACTTAAGGTAACTTAGTTACTGGAAGAAATAACATTTATTATGATCTGGGCAATGGGATAATACTTTTGCATGTATTATTTCAGTTAATCCTAGCAACAACATGATGCAGTTAATATGGTTATGAGCCATTATATAGTCACTAAGGCTTCTAAAGATCAAGAGACTGAATCCAGAGCTCAAGCTTTGCAGACCCAGTGACATAGCCTATCCCAAGTTATCATACAATTGATGATCATGTCATACCTAATAAGACGATACCTAATAACATAATAATTCATGAATTTCCATTGTCTTCGGTAGATATTTTCCAGTACTTGAAAGACATCAGAGATTGAAAGATTGTGTAAACACATCTATGAAATAACTTAAGTTTAGCTTAAGTTTGTCCACTCTTGCTTTTGGTTTTGGAGTTTTATGCATGGGACTTGTCAATCTGAACCTGGGCTCAACCCTGTCAGCAGTTTTCCTATCATTGCATCTACAAGTACTCTCAACTTACAAATGCTTCCAATAAAAGCCCCAAATATCCCCTTCTGAAAAGAAGTTCCATACAACATCCCTGTCACATGCTCCTGTTTCTTCTCTTTCCTCTCCATTTCCTTTTCTTTCATGTGAAATCGATATTCTTGTACTGATATGCCTAATTGAGGAATTCAACTAAATTTAAATGTAAAGTCATGTTCTTGTATTCTTTCCTTCCTTCCTTCCTTCCTTCCTTCCTTCCTTCCTTCCTTCTTTCCTCCCCTGTCTTCCTCCCTTCCCTCCTTCCTTGCCTCCCTGTCCCCCTCCTTTCTTTCTACTGGTAGTATTGCAGTTGATCTCAGGACCTCACACTTACTAGGCAGGTTCTCTTTCACCCCACAACAACTCTAGTCCTTTGGGCCCTAGTCATTGAGATGGTTTCACTTTTTCTAGAACCCTTACCTGAACTGAGATTCCCCTATTTTAGGCTTCTCATCAGAGCTGAGATGATAAGCACACACCACACCACACACACACCTAGTTACACTGGAATGGGATCTTAAGGACTTTTCTGCCGGGGCTGGCTTGGGACCCTGGTCCTCCTGATGTCAGATTCCCCACAGTGTTGGCAAGACCCATGCATACCACCATGCCTGGCTATTGGTTAAGAAAAATTCTTAGCGAGGTGCCAGTGGCTCATGTCTGTAATCCTAGCTAGTCAGGAGGCTGCGATCCTGAAGAGTGTGGTCTGAAGCCAGCCAGGAGAGAAAACTCCATGAGACACCATCTCCAAAACAGGCAGCAAAATGCCTTCCCATGACATGTGTGTGTTTATCAACAGGGCACGGGTCACATGGCCAGGATCCTACTCCAATCGGCCTCATTTTAATTAATTATACCTCCAGATCTCACTTCCAAATTCACTTACATTCCAAAGTCCAGGGGGTTGGGAATGCAACGGATCAATTTGTGAAACACATAGTTCAACTCATGACAGCAATTATTACTAAATAAAACTAGCTACAGCCCCAAACCTCTTAATTACCAAACTCCCTAAATAATTAGCTTTCTATCATGGATGGTGAACTTTTTCCATATTCACTAAAATTAAATCAGTCTTTCTCACGTTTAAGCTATTCAGATCACCCATCTGAAAGATCTCCCTTTCTAAAATTCCCATCACTTTTAATTCCTGATGTATCTGCATTATTTTCTTTCTTAGCATGTACTGAGACATAATACACTCTCTCCTGGTAAGGAGATGTCATAGATACATTAAAACCACCACACTGTTTTCTCTCGTTTGTTCCAAATACCTTATGTGGCATCGCCTGGGCTGATAGATTTAGCAACACAGATACAGGCCTTGGAAGTAGATATCACTTCCATATATTCAATGATAGGATCACCTAAATTTTATTTTTTATTTTTATTGTGATATTACATAAGTCAGGTGAGTACAAATGTACAGCGTCACATTTTGAACAATGATGTTTGCCTTTTCCCCCACATCCTCATTAACACAGTTATCTTTTTTATTATAATGGCCATTCGTACAAGTATGAGGTGATATCTCATGATTTCCCTTTTTCTGTTAGTGATTATTAGCAATTGTTCATATTCTGATTGGCCATTTGTAAGTCTTCTTTTGGAAATTGTGTATTCAGAGCCTTTGCTTATTTCTAATCGGGTTGTTTATTTTCTTAGCATTCAGTTATCTGAGTTCCTTACATTTTTCAGATTATAATCCTTATCAGAGGTATCAAATGTATTTTCCCCTCTCAGTCTGTCACTTGTCTCTTCACTCTTGTTTCCTTGGCTCTACAGAGCTTTTTAGTTTGATGTAGTCCCATTTGTCTATTTTTGCTTTTGTTGCCGCCTAGAAGATTCTTTAAGAACATATGCACTCACACCTGGCAGAGCTGAGGAGTTAGAACAGTTAAACTTACACTAACATATGAGAAAGAACTCTGGTAGGAAAGCAAAAGAATGAGGTTTCAGGTTTAGCTCTGCGATTAGCCAGCTGTGGGACCCTGAATAAGGGTTAAATCCAGTCAGATTTCCCAGCTGCTTGGAAGTTCGTGGAAGTGCTAGCCTTCTTGAGACTTCAGCTTACTCATCTGTGAAATGAAAGGATTGAGGCAGATCATATCTAAGGTTCTTTTCAGATCTAAAATCCTGCAGTACTGCTGAAATGAATTGCAATGACCTTGCTTCTGAAACCTGGATAAGTTGCCATTTATATATCTCATATCTATCCGCAGTTTTCTTCCTCCAAACCCAATTGAAAACTCAAACACTATGTCTCTTTTCCAAAGGATAGCTTGTTTGTAATGCAAGGTTCAGGCAAGGATACAGACTCAGGTGCTACAGTCACTCGAATATAGGAGAGTGAGGATGTTCCATAGCTGATTAGCATGGTAGGAGAATACTTGGTTATCTATGAAAATGGAATATGGGTTGTGTTTTACTCACAGGAGACCATTCACATGGTCAGAGATTTTTTTTTAAGTGAGAGAGTCCTCTATTATAAAAAGAAAATGAAGCCCAGGCAAAACGCAGGTAAACTTGACAGACAGAGGTAGCAGATGAAATGAAGAGGAAAATCTGCGAGTTTCAGTGTCTCTGTAAGATGTGTATAAACCCAGGTGTCTATTCTATCTATCCATCATTCTTTTACAGCCTCATGGGCCCTTACATATAACTAAAAGTAAGTGTGGATATTAAATTTATGATAATAGGAGCCTGAATTCCAGTGCAGTAGTCTCTAAGCATTTTCTTATGAGGAACAATTGTGAGCTTCCTTAAAGTTTTACCATTGCTGGAAGAAAGAAAGGTATAAATTAGTGTCAGAGCCAGCTGACAGCCCCTTCTCTGCTTGAAGTCTCTGGCAACTTTGGGAATGTATTGGTAGTAATTAGGTTAGCAATCAACCAAGAATAGTTTTAAGAGGAATGGAGAGTTAGAAAGCCCTGTTCCATGGTTGTGCTATAGACACATTTTTTAACAGTACTTTGTTATTTGCTCTATGACCTTGAGCTAGTCAATCCATCTTTCATACCTTGTCTGACTTGTAATGTGGGCTACGTAAGTTAATACTCAACAATAGGAGGGATGGCTCCCCAAAAAGCCTGATTTATTTGTGGATTTTATAAAATGTGGTTTTCACCATGACCAGCTACACACACACACATACACACACACACACACACACACACATACACACACACACACACACACTACCCAGCTTAGGTGAAGCCTTGGTGGGTCTCACATTATCAATAGTGTGTTGGAATTCTGCATCCTGAGCATTTGAGGATTTTCCTCAATAGCATTCTCCCTGTAACTATATATACCTGCCGATACCAAGAGTTTATTTTCCGATAAATATTAGGATGTTTCTAATATAGACTGCTATCTGTTGCAAAATGTCTTCCTCTATCTTCTAGGTACACACATAGTGAACATTTCCCAGTTTTTCTTGCTATTAAATGTAGCTACTGTGCTCTTGCTAAGGGATCATAGAACATAGGAGAAGTTAATATGAGGCATTTCTTCACCCAGACCAAAGAATTTTCCATGCAAATTTTTTATTCTCTCTCCTTCTCTGTCCTCTGTGAAGGCAGAGGAGTCTATAGATACATAAGAGGAAAGACCAACAAATTGAAGTCACTTGTGATGGAATGATCAGAAGCCACTTAGCCAGGAACATAGTTTTACTCAAGAGTTACCATGCCACTGAGGTTATTTGGCTTGCTTGTCCCAGTAGTTAGCATTCAATTAACAAATAGATTAATATGTATTAACCAATACATTAATATTTATAGTTTTATAATTTTTGCTATGCGATAGGCATATACACACCTGTTCAATCCTTAAAATACCCCACAATCTAGGTACCATAGCTTCGATAATTTGTTCGAATTCACACAGCTTTATTAAGACGAAAGCCAAACCTGGAAACACCAAACCAAAACCCTTGACTCTTCACCATTACACTCTACTGCCTCACTCAATACAGGAAACTTCTCTAAATCCAGTATGTGAGCCGAGAGTGACTTCTTAACTTATGCTTGCTATTTTTTTTATTTTATAAAATCTAAAGAGAAATCAGAAGAGAGGGCTAGTACTTGAAAGAAAAGAAAAAACTCCTTTGTACAATTCTCTTAACTAAATTTTCACAACAAAAAAAGCAATCTTCTATTTTACAGTAGGATTTGTGGACTAATGATAAAATAATAATGGGAATAAAAAAGTTGAATATGTTTACTAGGGAGGTAGAAAGAAGAAGACAGTAGTTTAAGGCCAGTCCAACAGAATTTAGTAAGATTCTGTCTCACAAATGAGTTGGGTGTGGTAGTGCAAGTCTGTAATGTAAGCTACTCAAGAGATAGGAAGTCCCAGGATGACCTGGGAAAAATGAGCATAAAACCTTATCTGAAAAATAAAGTAAAAGCCTAAGTATAATAAAGACATAACTCCAGTCATGGAACACTTATTTCAATCCCCAGTAGTAAAAGCAAAAGTTGAACATGCTAATTTAATAATCCATACGCTAATTTATGTCCATAGTTCAATAACAAAAATGGGATTTCCAATCAACTATATTTATTATAATACACATCAGAGAGAGTAATTGAAAAAAAAATATTTCTCACCAAGAGAAGATGAGTAGAATTATACAGCCATTAAGCATTATATCTTCAAAGCCTTTCTAATGATATGAAGAAAATGCTCATGATGTAATATGCAAATTACACAAGACATCTATTTATCAATTGATTCAGCTCACTCATTCAAAAAATGTTTGCGGGACAGAGAGCTGGTCATATGGTCCCAATCTCTAACAAGTATATGATCTAGCTGGTCTCCAATAGTTCATGACTGTAATCCTAGCTTCTCAGGAGGTTGATCTGAGGCTCACAGTTCAAAGCCAGCCTGAGCAGGTAAGTCAATGAGACTCTTATCTTCAATTATGCAAAAAAAAAAAAAAAGAAGAAGAAGAAGAAGAAGAAGAAGCTAGAAGTGGAGTGGTAGCTCAAGTGGTAGAGCACTAGCCTTAAGCACGAAAGCTCAGAGTCAACATCTAGGCCCAGAGTTCAAGCTCCAGGACCATCAAAAAAAAAAAAAAAGAAAGAAAAAGAAAAAAGAATATATAGTCTAGTGTTTTAATGCTAACGTTCACAACAGATTGGCAGCATTCCTTTTCCAAGGTTTATTTTCCTTGTGTATGAAATAAGAAGATTAAACTAGATCATCACTAAGGTCTCTACAATAATTGAGTTCTGCAAGTAGAAACAGAATCCTTTATTCAGTCCAGCATAAGACATCACTTGGTATATCTAAGAGGTCATGACTCAATTTAAAATGGAATTGTACCATAAACCTATTGTTTGTTTTACTTAGAGTGACCAGGTATCTTCATTTATCTAAGACTGATGGATTTCCTGAGACAGGAAATCATTAGGTGCAAAACCCAGAGAATGTCAGGCAAGCTGAGATGGTAGTTCACCTTAGTTCCATAACAAGTTATTAGAGAACTGGAGGCATGGCTCACATAGAAGAGCACCAGCTGTGAGTAAAAAAAAAAAAAAAAAACAGTTCTTGAGGTCCTCGTTTCAAGACCCAGTGCTAGCACAAAAATAGCTAAATAAATGAACATTTTTTAAACCAAGTTATTAGACATAAACACTACAACTAATTTTAATTACACAGCCCTCAAGTAATGCTTTGTTTGTATTGGAATGATTTCATATACAAAAGAAAATTTGAGGAATCAGGATTGTGTATATGTAGGGAAAATCCACTTGATTTGAAAATGTTTTCAAGAAAAATACATTTGAGATGAAAGTTAACCAAGACCACAATATCTCCTGATTATAAATTGTACCACCATCAATCTGTTGGTGGTAGATGTTTTAAAACTAGAACACTCGTTTAGAGATTAGAAGGAGCCCTGACTGCCAGAAGTCTTTTAATATTTCAATTACAGACATATTTGCAGCTTCTAAAAACTATGACTTTAAATGGCATATTATAATTTTGTTCTCAAAAATAGTGTTCTTTTAAAGATTATTCAAATATGACTGCTCTCTAAAACTCTCATCTTTCTTTTATCTCCTCATTTACCACATAGGTCAGTTCAACTAGGCTAACCCCAATTATATTGTTCCTTCAAAGTGAAGCCAAAGAACCCCAAGAGTCTTGTGGGGAGCCCAGGGGGGTTGCTGGTGCACAGCCTATCCTGCTCTAGGGGAAGGAACTTCTTGCATCAACAGTCACGTCTCGCCTCCCCTGGGAAAATGAGCCCTTCTCTCCAATTCCACTCCCATTCCGAGGTCTTTAACAACGCCTTGAAGAAGTCCACATTCAGATCAAATCCTTTTTCATTAACTAGTAAATTCAGGCTCCTAGGATTTGGTGGGTTTACTAGGAATCATTCAGACGGATTTGAGATTACGAAACAAGAAACCAGTGGAGTTGATGCATTTACGTTAGCTCATGGGATGTTTCCACCTCACTCATTCCCTAATGACCAAAGGTTTTTCTTAAACAGCAGCTGATAAAATATTCCTGAAATCTCTTTGCAAAGTTACAAGATGGCGGCTCCTAATATTTGGACCGAAAGACTACTTAGACAGTTCATCAAACCTCCAATCACTGAATTCTAGACTTTTCTTTTATCATGGCCGTGCCTCATTTGTCCTCCTTTCCAACACACAGCTCCCTCATCCTCCGTCCCAAACCCCTCCCCATTTGTGACTTCCACGCATGTCTTCCTCGTGCCCTTTTGGTCTAGAGCCAAGTAAATGCAGTGGAGATGGGGAGTAGGGAAATGACCAGTGTTCATTGAAATCAATGATATACTTGCTTAAAATGAAATGAATTTAAAGAACAGAGGCACAGAGTCCATTTCCTTCGCTAGAGCTCCTGGTGCCTTTACGAGTCACGCAGAGAGACAGGATCCTACCTGTCTGACCAGAAGCTCTGTTTCCATTTTAAACCCCTGGCTAATAATCAAGTGCTTGCTAAACAAGCGCCACATTTTATTTACTCACACTTAAACCCCCCAGTCCTCTGGGATAGGTAGTGTTGTTCATCCCACTTTGGAGCTAACGAAACTAAGGTTTTATAGAGACACAGCCACTTCCTCAAAGGAACACAGCCCTTACATTGCCGTACTGGGATTTGAAAGAGGCCTGGTTTCAAAGCTCATCCATGGCTGCCTAACTCAATTCGTACTATCCATCCAATCCTGGGCGCTGTTACAGAGCCTCCTCTTAGGAGTCACTCCCTACCATCCTGCATTGCCTTAGATACGCTCACATCTCTCCTCTCCTCCCAGGAAGATGGGCTAGAAACAGAGAAGAGTGTCCCTAAATCTACCAGAAAGAACAGACAAATTCTCCATGCCCACCAGTGGCCCACCTTCTTTCAGACAAAGTCCATATGGCATCCAGTCTACTTGAAAAGAGAAAGCCAGATTGAGAGACTTGGATAAGTCTTGTTTTGAGAATTCTTAAACTGTATTCCTTTATAGGCCGTGGTAGGCTTTTTGTTTATGTAGCTCTCTCTATTCTTCACTTGGGTTTACTTGCTAACCTGAATCTCAGTGTTTTCATTCTGTAGAGCCTTCCACGAGACCCAGTGGGACCCACTGGAATAGCACCAAGTGGGCCCCGGGGTACCAACACTTCATCAGAGAGCTGGGCACTGTGATCCTAGCCTAGCTACTCAGAAGGCAGACACCCGAGTATTCAGAGTTTGAAGCCAGAAATGGAGGTGTGGGTCAAGTGACAGAACACCAACTTTGAGCAAAAAAGTCACATGGAAAGCAAAGGCCCTGAGCTTCCCCCTTCACTGCCCAACTCACTCTCCCACCCCCCTCCTCTCTCTCTCTCTCTCTCTCTCTCTCTCTCTCTCTCTCTCTCTCTCTCTCTCTCTCTCTCTCTCTCTCTCTCTCTCTCTCTCTCTCTCTCTCTCCAGACATTTTAAGCTCTGATGTCTGGAGGAAATGTAACTGTATTCTCTTGCCCAAAGTTGTTTCAACTAATGATGCTCTAGCTTAAAACTGCTTTCCAGGGGACGTCTTCGGGGTCCCGTTCTGGGGCTGCGCCCTGAAGCTGAGAATCAGGTTCCTGCTGGGTTTCCATGGCTCCTTTTCCATCCGTCCTCTCAGTCTGCTCTCAGCGCTCCCCCTTCCCCCCTCCCACGCCCCCACCAACAGCCGGATTCCTGCTCATCCCTCTGTGGATGTGCACACAACTTTCACACCCAACTAGAGAACAGGAATTTCCAAGTTTCGGCACGCTTTGCGAGAGCCTCCTGGCGTCACAAGTGGCTTGCTCGGTCATTCCATTTCGGGGTCAGTCCCAACGCAAGGGCGCCCGCGATCTGGCTCGCGGTCACGCGTGGACAACTCCCGGGGCATGCAACCCACAGCCCAAGTAATCCAAGGCGCAGTGTCACGTCTGGCCCTGCACACTGGCTCCCACGGGAGCCCCGGCTTTACCTTGCGCGTGAAGCCCCCCCCCCCCGCCCCCCTCCCGCCTAGCCGGCCTTCTTCCTTTCTTTCTTTTCTGGCTAAGAAAGGGCGGTGCGCGCGGCCTCCCCAGCCCAGCGCCAGTCTGTCATTCCCAGACAAAAAGCCAGCCGGTGGCCGCTTCCCCCAGCAGCGGCCGCCGCGGCGACGCGGTCCCCGGCCACCCGAGACCCCGGCGGCGCGGCGCCTTTGTGGGTGCGGAGCGTGCGCGGGCCCCGGGGCTCCGCGGAGGGCGGGCGTGCCTTGGCAGGAGGCCGGGAGGGGGAGGCCGGGAGGGAGAGGCCCGGGAGGGAGGGGGGGGGAAGCCACGGAGGGGGGCGGGCCGGAGAAGATGAGGTGGCCCAGCAGCCAATGGGCGCCCAGCTCATCAGCTGACCGCTTTTGCTTACACCAGGTGCACGCCGGCTGCGGGGAGCACAAAGCAGGGCGCACGGAGGGCGCCGGGCTGCGAGCTGGGGAGCCAGGCGAGGCCCGGGGCCCGGGGCTGCAGTGCCTACTGGGCGGGGAGCGGGGCCGGCGGCGGCATCCTCGGGACCTGCCCGCCCGCTGCCCCGCCCTCTGCACCCCAGTTCTTTCCCTCCCCTGCCCACTCGTGCCGGCCTCCACCCCGGCCCCCCAAGAGCCGGATTGAGCCCAGCCCCGCGCGGCGGCTGTGGCTGGAGTCGCTGCCTCGCCACTAGCGGGGGGGTGCTCGGCCCGGGGTCCCCCAGGAGCCGGTGCGCCCGCCGCCGCCGAGCGCGTCCTCTTCCCGCGGCCGAGCGCGTCCGTGCGCACCCCGACATCCGCGCCAGCCGGGCCTCGGGGTAAGTGCGCCCGCCGCCTGGGCCGCGCAGGGAGGGCGGGGGGAGGCATCGAGGGGGAAGTCGAGGCAAACTTAACGGCGCCGAGGACGCTGGAAGGGCTGGGGGGCGGGGGGAGGGTGGGAGAAGATCGCTGGCCTCAGGGGGCCGAGGGGGCGCGGCCCCTGGAGCTTGCTTGCACTTAGCCCCCCACAAGCAAAAAAGAAAAAAAATACTCAGGGTGGTGGAGAGCCATGGTTGGGCAGGCAGGCCAGACAGATGGACAGGAAAGACAGGGGTCCGAGCCCCGCGCGCCGCCTGGCCGGGAAAGAGAGGGGACTGCATTGGAATCTGAACCCAAGACGACGGCTGGGGACCCAAGCAGCGCTGGGAAGGGGGACCCGGGACGGCATGGAAGAGGCAAGAAGCGAAAAGGGGGGGGGGGCAGATCTTGGAGATGGCCCGGGCAGGTGGAGGAAGGGCCGGGGTGAGGGGGGGGGGGGTGTTCATTCACCAGCACTGCGAGTGTTAAGTCTCAACTAGAAGGTGGTCCAAGAAGCGGGGAGCCCAGGCTGGACCTTCTGGTGGCCGAAGGGACAGCCCCCTAAGGAGACTCACGGGGGAGCTGAAGTATCTCCAAAGACTTGTGCCGCTCGCGCCCTGGGGAAGGGCAGCCCCCCCCCCCCGGCCCGCTCCCCTGCTGGACGGTGCTGGGCGCTGGGAAAGTTTGCCAGCGAGTGTCCTTTGTGCGGCGTGGAGAGGGGGTGCGCGCTCCCCAGTCCCCCTCTGCCACAGTCCCCGGCAGGGGGAACTCAACCCCCGGCAGACTGGGCTGGAGTGGAAAAAGTCCAGCAGTTCTAGGGACTCAGGCACGTTGGGCACAAGGGAGAGTTGCACCCGGGGCGGTGGTTCGGGACAGCCGGTGGGTGAGCCCACGGGAAAGAACCCCACAGCTAACTAGACTCCTGTAGAAGCCGAATTCACCCAGATCGCCCCACAGCCAAGAGTAGTGAGTGAGTGAATGAATGAATGAATGAATGATCAGAGTGTAAATGGTTGTGAGTGCTGGAGCCACCTTGGCCAAAGCCAAGCATCTAGAATATAGGTTCCTCTTAAGTCCCAGCTCGCTGTTATCTGTATTTTCACGATCGGAGCCAGATAATAAAGGGGAAAGGAATCCAAATTATAAGGGAACAGACACCGCTGACCTAGGCTGGTTTGTTTTGCTTTGTTTTCTTTTCTTCTTATGGGAGTTTCTGAGACCTTCTGTTGTTTTTTGTTTTGTAATCTGCTTTGCCAAAACAGGCTAGGAAATCAGTGTTCCTCAAATGTGGCCATTGCTTCATTTTTAAAAGCTACAGTGAGAAGCAGATTTACATCGAACTCTAGATAACAGTGATGTTATTAGCTCCAGAGCCTCCTGTCCCAAAGTCTCTGATTTGCATGCAAATGTGAGCCGGGTCTTGGCAGCTGTCCAGCGTTGGCCATTCACATGAAGGAATTTGAAAAGACAAGGAGTATGCAGTTAACAATAGACCTTAAGAAAATGAAATAAAGGCACAGTGTGATTTTTTTTTTCTGTTTGGGAATTCCATAGCTTTGCTAACACCTTTATGCTGGAGACAAATTCTTAGGGTGAAATTATATTGAAAGCTCCAAGACAATTTGCTCTTTACCTGGCTGGACTCACATTCAAGGCTGATAAGATAGTCTCAGCTAGTTAGGAAATGATTCTTAAAGAGGCACACAGAAACTTTCATCCACTCTGGTGGCTTGGAGTGATTTGTCACTTGACTCCTCAACTTTGGAGTTTCTTGTCTTTTTCCCCCTCTCCTTTGAGTAATTCTTTTGGTTCCCATCCTCACAGACGACCAATACAGAAGATAGTAATCACCCGTAGGCATAAAGAGTTCATTAGAACTGTGAATAGCCAGTCAAGATCACCTAGGTTTTAAGCATCCAAACTTGTAGAACTACAAACAATGAAATCCATTGCTAACAGGCGTGGGTTTGAGGGTCACGGTATTCAGCGATGAAAAGGAGAGAGTTGTCCAATGTACCCCCAAATCAAGATCCTTTTTGCCTTGACTAAGATTAGCTGAACACGAACTACACTATTCACCTCCTGGCTCTTGCTGACTGCTGAACAAAAGCCCAGCAGAGGCCTGGACTCTACCTTCGGACAAATCAGCAACAGTGGCCTCTTCCTTTGTCCATCCCATCCACTGTGGAAGGGAGAAAGAATCCATTCACCAAACAACATTTGCCCCTGCATTCTATATATTCACTGAGAGGGGCATTAAAAGACAGAAACAAAAAGACAGCGTTGTTTTTGGAAGGTTCAATGTTTAGGGAGGGAGGGGGGGACAACAGATGTTACTCTGGTATTTTACATGCTTCCTAAAGTGTGTGTGTGTGTGTGTGTGTGTGTGTGTGTGTGTGTGTGTATGTGTTTTGCTAGTTCAGTGCCTTTTGTACATAAATCTGTATATCCTCAGGAGGAGGAGGGAAAATAAGTGAATTGAGTCCAGTATCAGTAAGAAAATGTTGTAGCCAAGTTTGCACGTTGTATCTTAAAGCTGGCTATAACAAATCATTGTAATAAACTGTCATGTGACTCTTCAACCTGGGCCTCTGTCCTGATGGAGCTGAGGAATAACAATAAAGTATAGGTGTTGTTTCTCACCTAAGACTATGCACTATCTTGTTGTAAACTTCAAAGCTTCATGTTTGTGTAACTTTGTCCTTGGTTTTATCCTGCAGAGGTGAGATTGTTCTTCTACAAATCTAATGAAAGGAAGGATTAAGGAGCTCATTCCTTCCTAAATAAAAGCAATAAAGCACTTAATGATTAGGAGGGATCACTATGCTAAATAAAGGAATTTCAGACCAGATCCTACTGCTGGCCACAATGCTGGAAATATAATGGCAGGTATCTCTGGTTAGTGTTGGAAATTCTAAAAACAAACAACAAAAGGGGAAGTGGGAACACTGATCTCTATTGTTAGATTCTGCTGTCCCTAAATTCTTGACCTGAACTGCCAGAGCTATTGTAAATTTTCTGTAGTAATAGCACTCTAGGTAATATATCAGATTAAAAAAAATTATCTACTGCTCTAGAGTTATATTGCTACTTCCCAAGTCAACTGACTATGCATAATTAGGAATAACCAGAATTATAGGCTTTTTATGTCACTTTAAATAAGGCATAACCATAAATACGACATAGTAAATTATAGGATTTAGATGTCACTAGATTTTCACCAATACTTCTTAAAATTTATTTTTAAGCTGCAAAATAATTGTTCTCCAAATGAGTCATTTGAGCACTCATGCAAGTTTGCTTAAATATTGGATTTAATTTTTAAAAATTGTTACACTGAACATCTATTTTGGGTTAAGCGAGTATGTAAATAAAGCACATTCCATTTTAGGATCATATTTTGGTTTCTGGTTACAATGGAAATATCTGTAACTCATGAATAGAGCTTTGACTAATATTTTATCCAGAATGAAATTGTAATTATATAGATGAAGTCAGAAAAGCATGGATTTTCTTGTTTGTTTGTTGTTGTTTTTGTGTGTGTGCCAGTTCTTGGGCTTGAACTCAGGGCCTGGGTGCTGTCCCTGATGAGTTGTTTGTTTGCTGAAGGTTAGTACTATAGTCACAGTTCCACTTCTGGCTTTTTTTGATAATTAATTAGAAATAAGAGTTTCACAGTCTTCCCTGCCTTAGGCTGGCTTTGAACCATGATCCTCAGATCTCAGCCTCCTGAGTAGCTAGGATTACAGCACCTGGAAGTTCCTTTTAACCTTTTGAGTGTTTTCATAAGCACTAGCAAAGGTAAGATGCCATTTGCAATTTTGCCAGTAGTTTGGTTGGTAGCAAGCTATTACCAAGAAAAGGTAGGTGAGCTAGGATCACTTCCTTCACCTGCCAGCTGTCAGATTGCTCAGTTGTATCATGGCACAGCTGGGCCAGTAGAGTTGGAGAAACTATTTCCAGAATCGGTTAGATTGCTAAAAGGTTTATAAAAGCTGCGCTTCCAAGATGACAGCATTTAAACATTTAACTCAGATGGAACCATTACACCTGTATAGCACTGAGATGCAGCGAACTGGGCTTAAGCTTGAATGGTGCTGCCCACTCTGGCCTTTCAGAGTAACCTCTGAAAAAAATGCCTACATATCCACTTAGGCTACTCATTTTTAAAAGCTGTGGAGTAAAATCTGCTTTTATGGTGCCTTATTGCCTTCCATTTACACTCTCCATAGCTCAGAGGTTGAAATGTTATTTGAAAGCTCTGATTAATATAAATGAGTTGTAATTTTCTGACCCAGGCTGTCTTCCCTCAGTTCTTTTATACCACTGGCAGGCGTGTGCACTCCACAGCTGTCCCTCATTTGTGTATGAAACAGACACACTGGTGGCATTTGGGGGTTACCATAGTGACGTTAACAATATCCATGTGACATGACATTGGTCAGTGTGAAAGGTTTTGGTGACAGATAGTTTGTAGAGCTAAAGAACAACAATGATTTCAAGTTTTGAGGAACCCGTAAATTAGCTCGCCATTGTCTTTTCCAGCCACCTCTGCAATCCCAGGAGGAGAGCGATCCCACAAAGATGACCAGGGAAGGGCAATCAGGAGCCTTTGCTGAAACAGATTTCCCAAGGAGACAGTTCCAACAATGCCTAAACTCTGCTGGAGAATGTTCATTAAATATTCATTTCAAAATATTTGTTCTTCCTATTTACGACTGTCTTTTTCCAGATAGTGTTATTAGCACAGTTCTTTTCAGTTCCTGAGAGGAAACATGGGCAGCCCAATAGTAGTATCTATCTCAGTAAAAAGAGGAGACCCTCCTACCCTATCCCCACCCTCCCCAAAAATAAAATCAGATTGCACTATTAAGTAGTAAGTACAATGAGAGAGTTTTCATTTAGGAAGACTGAAAAAGCTTTAAAAAGAAAGAAAGGTAGTTTAATTGGCTTCATACCTGTAATTTTCCCCTCTAGGGGAAGAAAAAACACGGTTAGCATAGCAATAAAGAATATCATTAACCTGCATTGTTATTTCACAATAGTAATAAGTCTTAATTTGCATCCATAATAATCAGTGTAATCAAGTACCTTACCGTCAGGAAAGCCCAGGCTCCATTTCCAGCCATGACACTAATGACTGAATGTGTGACCTTCTGGTTGTCCTGCAACTGTCCATGTTTCCTGTCTGCATGAGAGTTGTGGTTTAAAGAATCCAGGCAAGCTGAAGGAGTTTGATTTCCACTGTCCCAATGCTATGATGACATAGAAAGCTAAAGGACCTCGCCTTTTCTACCTCAGATGACAGCTAAGAGATTGTGGTTGCTGTTTGTTTGTTTATAAATTTCTCTCCCTACTACCGATGTTCCCTACAGTTTCACCAAGGCTTTCTTGGGGAGTTGGGGGGAGGAAGAATTTTACCAGATATACAAGAAGCTGGTTAGGATCATGGCACATCCGTATATCTAATCAATTTATATTGAGTATGCCAGTTGTTATAGGAGACACTCCAACCAAGAGACGTTAGCTTGACTGTTCTGCATTAAATCCCTGATAAGCATCCTTGTTCTGCCAATCCATGTATTATTCTACCTGCATGTCTTGAGTGCCTGGTACATTTAGTAATATTTGGATACATTTCTTTCCTCAGTTTCTACTACAACCAGAGAACATGGGAGTCTCTTGGTGGCGTCTAGTGGATAGAAGTCAGGAGTGCTACATAGTACAATAGGTAGTATGATGCTCAGGTTAGTCTCTTGCTACAGACAATCACCTGGTACCCTTGTGAGTAGCAAAGAGCCCAAGGGCATCCATTTCCACACTGACTCTGCCCTCAATGAGCTTCACTAGCAGCGGTTCTGGAAAGGACACTGATGGATTCAGTGAGGTGTGCCACAATGGGGGGAGTAAGGCAAGGGTCTAGCTGCTTTTAAAAGATGTGGTTAATATACACAATAGACTACCTGGGTTCCAGAGACCAGTTTACATCTAGCCCCACCAAACAGAAATGGCTGCCCAATGGTAGACAAAACTTCTTTTGTTGAAAACTAAACAAGGAACAGGGTTGGTCATTGCTAGTAAGACTCAATCAGAATTCCGTGTGTTCGAGGAAATAAGGAGGTAAAAAAACACAACGCTAGTAGCAAGGAACAAGAAGGCACAAAGGAGAGATGTGGCTAAGTTGACCAAAAAAAAATCGAAAAAGCCCTAATAATGTTTAATGCATTTGAAATTTAAGCTTTGCAGAATCATTAAATAAGAATCATATCTGAGTCAGTTGCCAGTGGCTCATTCCTGTAATCTTAGCTACTCAAGAGTCTGTCTAAGGATTTCAGTTCAAAGCCAGCCTGGGCAGGGAAGTCTGTGAGACTCTTATCTCTAATTAAACACCAAAAAGCTGGAAGTGAATCTGTGGTTTAAGTGGCCAAGTGCTAGCCTGGAGCAAAAAAATCAGGGACAGCCTCCAGTCCCTATAAGTCCAAGCCCCAGGACCAGCACCAGGAGAGAGAGAAAGAGAGAGAGAGAGAGAGAGAGAGACAGAGAGACAGAGAGACAGAGAGAGACAGAGAGACAGAGAGACAGAGAGAGACAGAGAGAGACAGACAGAGAGAGATTGATTCACATTTGATGTGCAATAGTTCGTGGTACCACGTATTAGCATTCTTTCTTCTGTTTTCCTATAATAACTTAGGAACCAGAGCCACAGGGAGTCTCCCTGTAGCCAAAATCACTTTATGTGTCTCTACAGTTTATCTGGAAAAGAAAAGGGATCTCAGGGCTTCTCTTCCTTGCATAAGCAGGTTGGTCTAAGGACACACAGCTAGTGCGAGACTGGAGATGCCAGAAGACTCCAGGCCTCTGCTTCTCCAGACCCACTGCCTTTTCCAGTCCCACGGTGACTGCTTCCTAGGCGAGGGGGAGGCAGAGCGGGAGCCGGTGACGGTGACTCAGCACGGGAGCTCCTGGGTTACCAGAGAAACCAAGGGACCTGGACGCATCCGTTAAAATTTATGATGCAGGAAATTTAAACTGAGTTTTCCATACATCTAAGGACTAATCCAGCCATCTCTCTCTCTCTCTCTCTCTCTCTCTCTCTCTCTCTCTCTCTTTCTCTCTGATGTCTAAAGTTGACCATAGCAGCTTTAAAAAAAAAAAAAAGCAAAAACCAAACTTGTAACAGCCAGAAGGAAAGATTGGCAGGACAGTGGCGGTAGGATTCAACAAGAAGGAAACGCAGAACGGGTTAGAAAGAACAGGTGTTCTGCCTATCAAAGAAAAGATGCCACAGTGTTGTTTTCTGTTTTTTGATTTTTTTTTTTTTTTGGCCAGTCCTGGGCCTTGGACTCAGGGCCTGAGCACTGTCCCTGGCTTCTTCCCGCTCAAGGCTAGCACTCTGCCACTTGAGCCACAGCGCCGCTTCTGGCCGTTTTCTGTATATGTGGTGCTGGGGAATCGAACCTAGGGCCTCGTGTATCTGAGGCAGGCACTCTTGCCACTAGGCTATATCCCCAGCCCTGGTTTTTGATTTTTGATTTTTGATTTTTTTTTCTCTGGTTTGGGCTATTTGAACTTTCCTAACCAGAAAGATGATTTCCAGTCTATGCATGAATGCGCGGACACGCGCGCACACACACACACACACGGAGAGAAAATTCCATACTGAGACGCTTACACTTGCCGGGAGGTTGGTTTTTTGGGGTTTTTTGTTTGTTTGTTTGTTTTTTGCTGGTCTTGACTTTTTTGTGTGGGGGGGGCTTGAACTCAGGGCCTAGGTACTGTCCCTGAGTTTTTGTGTTCCTGGCTCGTGCTCCTACCACTCTGAGCCACAGTACTATTTCCAGCTTTATGGGTAGTTAACTGGAGAGATAAAAAGTCCATGCACTTTTCTGGCTCTGAACCATGATCCTCAGACCACAGCCTCCCGCCAAGCTCAGATACAGTGCAAGCCACCCCGGTGCTCAACTTGTGTGGATTCTTAAAAAATAAGATTTGCACATCCAATAGGAATTTCAGAGAGAGCTTTCTCTCAAGCTCTTCAAGGCATATTGATCTCTTACTCCTATTAGAAGCACGAGGGAGAAGCTGTATGACCACTCCAAGTTTGTTGTTTGTTGTTTTTGTTTGTTTGTTTGTTTTCCTTCTCTGGTATCCAACATCTTATGAGAATTAAGTAGGGCATCGTCCATATCTTGAGAGTTTCCAGGCCACTAATGGAATCGACATTAATTCTCTGGACCTGCACAGAGTCACTGAGAAACAGGGCAGTCATGATGCCTGGATTTCTGTAGTTTGTTATTGCAGCTAGGCAGTGAGGATGGCGTTAATTCCCCAAGCGACCTGGGAGTCCCATGGGGACGCAGCCAGCCTCGCATGCCCTCAGAAACGCATCACCCAGGAGGCCAAGTGAAGCAGCCAAGACATCTGAAAGGAAAACACAAAAGAGGTGGACAAGTGCAGGGGTATTTTTTCCTCCTCATGCATGAAGGACAGCCCTATCAAAACGGAACGCAAGCGAAGGAGTTCCCAGATGGCTTCACTATGGTGACCGGGCAATGGAGTAGAAGACTAGCTCCATGCAACTATTGCAATTGGAAGCAAACTATTTCATAGGCCTCCTAAATCTTATCCCCAGAACTCATGATTTTTTTCCTATGCTAGCAGAATGCTATCAGTAGAGTTATGGTGATAATTAGCAACACTGGTGTTGCTTCTTTTCCAGGACACTCTAGATGGATTAATGCATCTACTCCATTCCATACCTCTCCTGTAGATTCCTGCTTTAAGGCACAGGAAACTAACACAGAAAGTAGATGAGTAGGGTAGCTTGTCTTACTGGAAGTCATACCACTAATGCATACTTAATAAATACTTGTTGAACGAATGAATTAGTACGTTTATATTTTAGAAGACAGGGTCTTTTATTCCTATTTGCAGTTGTTGCATACTGCTTTCTAGGCAAGGCACTTCTAAGAAGTGTCTCTTCTCGTGAATGACAGGTGAAGAAATTCAGAGACCGAACAGGAATGTAAACTTGGGTCTGCCTGACTCTAAACCTAAACTACTAAAGCATTTGGTTAGGCTTCTTCCCTTTTAATTGTAGTTGTAAAATGAAAAGATTAGACTGGATTTGCTCTCCTAGCTCAGCTATATTCTACTAAATGCTGTAATTCCATATCTGAGAAATAGTTATGTAAAATAATCATCTTTAGCTAACTTTAATTTTGAAATGTAGTTTAATATGTTCATTTAACTAGTCAGCATTGTACCACCCTTTAAAATTACATTGGGATTATTAAGTTCATATTCTAAAACCGTATTTAAGATAAATAATTTTAAATGGAGGACCCATATTTGAAGATTACATTCAGCTACCCACGACCATTGTACTGCGTAATAACTTTTATCATCTAAATTTATAAAAGCATCTTTCTGTTATGCTGAGAGAAGACAGAAGTAAAATGATTATTTTTTAAATGACTGCCTTTAACATTAGCAGAGATATATAGATTGCCAAATCTTATGAAAGTATTAAATGACGTTCGTCAGAGCTTCACGCTACCAGCAGTGTTACAAAGCAACTATGCTAGATTTGTTTAGTTTTTAAGGGATCCTTCTAATGTGCAAGCAAAGCTTCAGAACAAAACGTCAGCCACTGTCCAAGCCCTATAGATGTACAGCTCACCGCGGGGGACTGAGAGTCGTAGGTAGAGAGGCAGGTCTTACAGCTGGAAAGAAATTGTTTCAAAAAGTGCATTTTAGCTCTGTGATCGCATGTGATTTTCCGCAGCTTTGGCATCCTCATCTGCAAAGTGAAGGTGGTAAGAGAGCCTGCTTTTGAAATGACTGCAATCATTCCATGACAAAGCACATAGAAAGCCCTTAGCATAGTTGTTTATTATTATTATTATTGTTGTTGTTGTTATTATTACTATTAAGGTGAGCACTTAGTTAATGGTGGCAATGGTAGACTTGTGATCATGTTGACATCTGACATTTGCACCGGCTACTGTGTCCGCATTCTGAGGATTCTAATCCTGAGTGGAGAGCTTATAAAGGCTAGAAGGTCCAGATGGGATGTTTTATGGAGTCAGTAGTTCACATAGTTGCCGCTATTTCTGGTAGACCACAAGAGAGCTGTATATTTATCCAGATGTACAAGAAATTTTTGAGTTGGGTGATGTGCTTGAAAGAACTGGCAGATGAACAAAGCCCCCCCACCTCTTTTTTTTGTTGTTCTGTATCTTCTTTATTCTCTCACCAAAAAAATACTATAATAATCTTGTGCCAGGCTGGTTCCTCTTGCTACAACAAAACACCCAAGGGTATGTATGCACTTTATAAAGAAATAGGTCTATTTGGGTCACCGTTACAATAACCAGAACATCCAGACTGCACGGTCAGGGCCCCTCATCGGGCTACATCATGCCGGAAGAGCTCCTGATATGTGCACAAGGGACACAGGCTGTAAATGAGGAAGTAAAAGAGTGAGCCAAGAAAGCTATGATTACTTTTGGACAACCTGCCTCACAGGAACAACTCTGTAAGAAGTACATTAGTCTCTTTCAGCTGTGCAAAGAATCCTACTAATCACCCCATGACCTAATCGCCTTCCCCTAACCTCCACCTCTTAAAGGGCCCACCACCTCAACACCACTAAGCCAGGGACTAAACTTCCAGCACAGGAGACATTACACAACAAACAACATCCAGAGGGTAGCAGTGGTCCTTCACAGAATCACATTTTCTAACCTGAGATAAAAGTTAGATTCAGAGCTATCCTTCCATAGACAATATCTGAACTCAAGACATTGTAGCAAATAATGCAATGCTATAGTTGTTGTCTGGGGCATGTTGGTATTAGAACACTGAAAGCAATGAGAAGCATCTTAGTGGGTGTGGTTCGTCCTTACTATCATTTTCACGAAGCATCCTTTTGGAGGGTTCTGGGAAGATGAGAACACTCTGGACCGCAGAGGGATTCACCAAAGGAGCTGCAAGGGTCCTGGGGTCTCTAGTGGACAGACACAGGACCTGGTGGCAGTCACTTTGCCTTTCCATCCCCTAACCTGCCTCCACTAGCTTGTTTCCATCTGAACATGAAAACATGAGTCAAGGACAATGTGGACTTGTTAGAGGGAAAGAATGATTCTTTACAGAGAACCTCACTAGTCATTGTCTTGCTTATCTCTCCTTAACCAATGCCAGAGGTGGCTGTATTGACAACTGGACACACACATGCTCTTGGCTCTTCCTCTTACCGGCCCATTAGTCACTGGCTGCCCTTGGAAGACCTGAATCCCATAGCACCTCTGAAACAGAAATGTGTGAAGACAAACATCCCAGGAACACACTCCGTGTCTTGCAGTGAGCACATACGCAGGAGCAAGTACGCCTGTCTCTGAGTTTCTTCTACACTGAGTCACACTGTTCTCAATCTCCCCACGTCTCCCTGTCCTCCACTCAAGCATAGAATGTGCTGTCTTCATTTAGGATTATTTCCTTCTATCTCTGTAATGCCATCACCACCAACACAGCTCCTTGATGGAAAGCCTGCAACTTCGTCTTCAGTCGCTGGCACCTCCCAAAGCACTTGGCACATGGAAAAGGCACTTCACAAATATTCTGTGAATGAAAGGCATGGGAGCTCCCCATATGGTGTCTGTTGCCTTCGGTCAGTACTGCATCTATTAAGTCACTTTTACAGATTTATTCTCTCTGTAGTTGGGTAGAAACTGAGTCTCCCATAAACATATATTATACTCCTATGTTAGTGTGTAAGAAGTTAAATTCAATGAGAGAACGACATGAGGCCAGAAGGTTACACCGTGGGGACTCAAAGAGAAGCCCCCCTGAAGAAAATACTGCTCTAAGGGACAAGCAGAGCTAACCAAGAAAGGCTGTGGACACAGCAAAGCTTTGCAAAGCCCAAGCCCAGAGGCTGGAAAGAGATGGGTGAGTTCGAGGAAAGGAGAAAAGACCCGTGCAGCTTAGGATAGAAAAGGAAAGGAAGGACTTTATTTCTCCCAACTTCCAAAGTATACATGGAGCTCCGAAAAAGCAGGATCTCTATGAAGTTCAGGGAAAGGAAAGTTTGAGTTCTACCCAGAAGGAATGTGTCAAAAAGCAGTCTAAGGGGATAAAGGCTGTAGAAAGCTTGAATTCTTGGGAGGGCAATCACACGAGCAAGTCATGCCCCTGAGTCTTGGCTGGTTGGGTGGGTGGCAGGCCAGTGGGGAAGGTTTGAAACAGTGGGTGCCCAAGCTTTAAGAGTAAACAGTATCTCTGGGAGGAAGTCCTTCCTTCATTTCTGTGTGGCCTGGTACAAGTGAATGAACTTAAGAAACCCTTTATTGTTAAAAATAAAAAAAGTAATATCCAAGGATCAGGGCAATGTATATGAAAAATGGCACCTAGTTAGCATGTGGGAATTTTGTTTCTTCTAATTTCTGATTTTGATTGATTGCTTTTTCCCCTCGCTTATACGCTCTCCCTTTTTATTGAAGCTGAATCTGATTAAAAGTCTAGTACCTATGTAAGGTGCCTGTGGTTTACGCCTATAATCCTATATACTCAAGAGGCTGAGATCTGAGGATTGCTGTTCAAAGCCAGGCTGGGCAGGAAAATTTGTGAGACTTTTACCTTCAATTCAACACCAACAGAGAAAGGGAAAGATGTATCTGGAATTTAGTCCACACTGTATGCTATTAAGAAAACCCGTGTTATTTGATCCGTTGTTCTAAGAGATATCTCTTCATTTTGTTGGTTTAAAAAAATGACTCCTAGCTGGGCACCAGTGGCTCACACCTAGAATCCTAGCTACTCAGGAAGCTAGTATCTGAGCATCACAGCTCAAAGCCAGCCAGGGCAGCTAACCACCAAAAAACTAGAAGTGGCACTGTGGCTCAAAGTGATCAAGTGCCTTGTTCACAAAGAGCTCAGGGGACAGTGCCTAGGCCCTGAGTGAAGCCCCATGACTACCACCACCAAATACGAAAAATGACTCCTAGCCAGGCAACACTGGCTTATACCTGTATTCCTTGCAACTCAGGAGGATGAAAACCGAGGCTCACGGTTCAAAGCCAGCCTGAGCAAGAAAGTCCATGAGATTCTTATCTAAACCAAAAAGCTGGAAGAGGAGCTGTGGCCTTGAGCAAAAAAGCTAAGGGACAGAACTCGAGCTCTGAGTCAAGCCCCAGGACTGGCACAAAAACAAAAACATAAAAACCTTGTATATTTAAAGTTCAAAATGTAACTATAATTTCTTTTAGGGAACTACAAGGTAAGTGTGTAATAAAGATAATCTTATAATAGCATTTGATTATTTTATGGTTTAATAGCTGTCAGTGACATGATAGATGTTCAACTAAAAATAGTCTTTTTACTCTTAACTTAATAAAACACATGAAGAGAAACTACAGAAAGTGTGATTTATAACCCTGTGCTGGCATTTTAATGTGATCAGCTGGTCCCTTGCACCATTTGGTTACACAAGGCCTAAATTGTATAATTAAGGAACAGCCTCCTCCTCCGTGCACTAGTGGATTTATGGCGTTCGGGTGACGGGCGCCCTGAGCACTTCATGGTGTTGGACCATTAGTTTCAAATGCAAACTAAGATAGGGGAACACTTGGGCATCCAGGAGACTCTATAATAAGAAATGATTTCTAATTCAGGGAGGTGGTTTTCACCTGATTGTAACTTACAATTTAAACACTTGATTATCAGAAATCCTAATTAAGTAGATATCTATGCCCCCCCCCCAGCCTCCACTTTTAATAGACTCCACGTTTAGAAGTAAAGGGAAACTTGGAAGAAAGTCAGCTCAGAAACAAGGCTTTAGATTAAAAAAAAAAAACCCTAAAATCAGATTTCCAGTATGAGTTCATGAGACTTGAAAACTTAAAAAATCCCCTTATTAAAGTGGGCATTAAGGTTTAAAACAAACAACTTTCTAGAAAGCCTTCAGCTCACCAGAAAGTTAAAATTGGAAGCTGAGCCTCTTCTTCTGCTTAACCAAGTCTTATTCTCCAAGCTACCTTTCTTCTATAAATCAAAGAAATACTGCAATCCATCCAAAATGTCTAACTAATATGTAGAGGTCCAGTTTGACAATGGAAGGAGGTGGCATTCCAAAAAAGGACTCTGTGTCCAAGTCCAACAAAGGACTTGGCTTTAATCTCAGCTCTTTCCTCTACCAGTTCTTGGAATCCTGACAAGTCACTTGCATTAGAAATGGTTCTCCAAAGAAACAGAACCAACAGAAGTAGAAAGAATGATAGGTAGGTAGGTAATGATGATGATAGGTGATAGGTAGATGGATGGGTGGGTAGGGGGGGTAGAAGGATGGATGGATGGATGGATGGGTGAATGGATGGATGGATGGATGGACAGATGGATGCATGGATAGATGAGTAGATGATGGATGGATGGGTGGGTGGGTGGGTGGGTGGATGGATGAATGGATGAGAGTGAAAGATAGTGAACTGCCTCATAGTTGTAGAGGACAGCGAGTCTCTCCAGCTTCGCTGTGTAAGCTGGCAAATCTGGAAAGCTAGTGTTTAGGTCTAGTGTTCCAAGAACATAGGGAAAGCACCTTTCACATTGTTTATTTTGTATGCCGATCATGGCCCGGGTCTTTGTCCCTTCTGACAGGCTCTTCCTTAGAGAGCCACTATGGTCTCCCTTGCCTTCTTTCTCTTCTCTGACACTAATTAAGAAAATCAAGTTTTTTCAGGGACTTGTGTTTTCTAGGCAGGCATCATATCACTTGTTCTCTGTCCCAGTTTTTTGGGGTTTCTTTTGGTTTGGCTTTATTTATTTTTCAGGTAGGATCTTAAATTTTTGCCCAGGGTGAACCTCAAATTTTTAGTCCTCTTGCCTATGCCCCGCAGTAACTGGGATTATAGGCATGTGCCACTATGCCCAGCTTGTTAATGGAAATAAAGAAGAGTCTTTTTGCCTGGTCTAGCCTCCAACATCCATTGTCCCAGTCCTGGCCTCTTGAGTAGTTTGGATTACCAAAGTACACCATCATGCTCAGCATAGAAAATCAAATTCTTTTAGCCCTTATTAGAATTAGTAGTCATATGAGAATAGTTCCGAAAAGGAGTTTGAAATCGAGTTTGCTGAGAGACAGATGACTTTATTTTGCATCTTAGAAATAGACAATATTTGGGGTGCTTGATTTTGATCTGCCATTCACCTGAACAGTGCTGTCTTTAACCTTGATGAACAGAAAACTGAATGCTGAGGAAACACAAGCTTTCATCTATCTATATTCACATTTTAAAGGAACATTTTAATGTGGAAAGGATACATTCCTGACATTTTCTTAGCTTAAAGTTTAAACAGCACTCAGCCTTCTAATTGGAAACAGTCTAAGCAGTCAAATGCTGTAGAGAAATATAACCAGATCAGAGCTAAAAGCACCAACGTAAGGATATTGGATGCCTTGTTTCTTTTAAATCAAACTATTATTTTTTAAAGGTTAGATAATAAATAGTACTACTGGGTTAAAATGGTAACAATAGGTAGTCACAGAGCCCTTAGTGAGGCAGAGAAAACAAATGCAGTGTGTCGTGAAAAAGATATGAAGGCGTGTGGTATATCTTACTGGTGAGAGTTATTTTCACTATGATGAAGTTAAGTCATATTCTATGTGCAAGCAGAATCAAATCTGATACAGTCTAATGGAATTACTTAGCTTGAGCAACATCCAAAAAAAAATCTCTGGCTTGGTATTAATAGCACCTCGCTCGTGGCATTTTTGGTATGGGCCATGATGAATCTAGCTTCCATTGGCACATCTGGGGTGTTAAGTGTATAATTCAAGCTATCATAGCAACCACCCTCCTGTGTGCCATTTATTAGTGAAGCATGGTAGAATCTATGCCCCAAATGAAAATACTGAGCAATATACTGGGAAGTACTTATAGAAGACATGAATCTTGCCCTTCTAGGCATCTTTAAGACTGCCAAACTAAAGATGCAGCATTTACTTAACATTTAATTGTGCTGCTGATTACAAAGCAATTATATCATATAGATATTACAAGAAGAGAATTAAAATAATCTGTAGAAGATTTAAAGTAATTGATACCATAGTTTTTGCATCACTGCATTTGATGCTGTTAAAATAAAAAAAGGAAGAAAAACATAAAAAAAAACCAGCTCACTTGTCGGTTGATATTATGTTCTGTTTAGCTTCCTGTCTGTTTCACAGTTCTATAATGCTAAATTGCTACTTTATGTTTTCAGCCAAGCAGCCCATTTCTTTTAAAGAAAGATAACCAAATAATTTTTTGTTGTTCCTAAAAGTGATTTAAATTGGAGGGAAAAATAAGAGTAGTGTTTTTTCTTGTCCTACCTTATCAAATATCATGAAATCTCAGGTTTAAAAGGGATTTGAAAGACCAAAGGTTCAAGGATTTTTCAAACACTATCTAGTGAGTAGCTATCAAGCAGAGCAAATGACTTGTTATATAGAGCTGAGAGAGCTCAAGAATAATTATAAGCCCTCAAAGAATAAGTTGCCAAAATCAAATTACTGAAGCTTTTGAAATGAACCATCTCTCCATCTCTGCACACATAAGATTTCAGAGGCAATGGTAGAAAATAACTTCATTCCCAGTTAGTTATATATTAATAACGGACAGTCCCTTTAATAGTTAATAAAATATGCATTCCCATAAAACAATTATCTATTAAAACCATACACATTACCATGTTTCCTAAGGCTACTATTGCCAAGCACCTCAAACAGAGTGACTTAAGACAGCAAAGGTAGTTTGTTTCACTGTTCTGGAGACCAGACCTGCAAGTCCAGGATTTCAGCAGGCTCATATTTCCTGGCCTGTTCTTAGCTTCCGGGCATGTTTGCTGGCAAACTGGAGTTTCTTGAATTGTAGCTGCCTAAGTCTCTGCCGTAGTGGTGATGTGTGTATCCCAAACTTTACTTCATCTTCCCTCGTTTTTCACATATACCAGTAATTTGGGGGTCTGGGTTACCTCTTAACCACTGTATCTGCAACCATCCTGTTGCCAAATTCACTAGTCACCGCAGGCCCTGGAGATTGGGACTTCAATACAGGTGCTGTGAGGACACCATTTGATGCAGATTGTGAGGAGAGTGGCTCATGTCCTCGGTATTTTATAGGCACTAAGTCATTCCATCCTTCCAATGACCCCAACAGGAAAGGATACTGACATACTGACACCACTCTCAAAGGCAGCCTGGGAAATGAGGAGGTAACACACACCCAGAGCCGGGTTTTCACTTCATCCATGAAACATATACAAAACCCATTGTCATGTTCTGAAGAGTCAGTCGCCTTCTTCAGTACCATGCTGCCCATCCCCCACCTTGCCTATTGGGAAGTGTAAGGATGGTTTCCTCATTTCCCCCAAACCATTTCTATCTCCCCCATGGTAACAGGAAACGTTCTGTCTACATCCCAAAAGTCGTTGGAATGACTTTTATTTCATGTCTCCTGCAATTACCTGGTTCCAGGATAGCATTCTGAAGTAACAAATGGCTTTGATGGAAGGTAACAAATAAAATGCCTGATACAGAAAACAAGTGATCATGGGACTGCCTAAACAGGTTTATTGGTTCATCCAACAACCATCTCTCAGTGGGGTTCCTGCTCCATTCACACAGACTTGCCATCAAACACTCTTGTTTTCTGAAAAGTTTCAATCAGCCTTTCCTTTTGAAAATATGTTAAATCACAGCATTTGGTAGAGGATTACCATGTCTTGTTTCAGTTATGTTCTATACAAAGCGTTCTCCACTAATTAGTACTTTCAAATCCGCCTGCAAGATCCAATACCCGTACCTGTGAACACGGGAGAGCAAGGAGGCTGACACTTAACAACAGGAGTGCTATTTTAATGAAAATGTTTATTATCCTCATCCTAAAAGTATGGGCAGAATAATTCTTGTGTATTGCCATCTAATTCAAATTGTCAACCTCTTAAGTTAGCACTGATTTTCTTACTTTTGATTTTTGTGCTCCTAGTGTTCCTACACCTGTTTCAAATGGCCTCTGTTCTGTCTGGTACAGTTAGAGTTAAAGCCCCCGCACCCAAAGAAAGACTGTATCCAAATGTATCTGTAACAAGGTTAGATTGTTTGAGCTAACATTCTTTGGACACTGGCTGAGAGGTGGCCATATTAAGTGAGGTGCCTACTAAGATGAAGGACACATACCCTTTCACCTCAGTCATGGCCTATGAGCGTGGAGTTGGTGTTACCTCTGGGTGAATGGAGAATGCAAAGAGACTTAAAGAAAAGAAAAGCCAGCTCTAGGGATATCTTTGCAGCCATGTGTTTGCAAGACGTTCTGAGCCTGAGAGTGTAGAAGAGCACAGGCAAACCAGGATGCAAGGCAAAAATATTTAACTTGGTCTACATTACAGTGTACTTACTGTGGAGCTTTAAAAAAGGAAAGATATATATGTATGTGTATGTACATATATGTACACACATATATATATACATTATATGAATATAAGTATATATACACATATATTCCTAGACCACTTCCCACCTACTTCCATCAAAATCTCCATGAGACATGAGAATCTAGTCTTAAAACAAAACATAAAATAAAACCCTGGTTACTGAAAAGCTGGATTGGATGTCTATAGCCACGCCATCTGCTAAGGTCATTTCTGATCACATTTGTCTATTTAAATTTAATGGAAATCAATTGAAATAAACTACAGCATAAAAAATTCCAGTGGGGCACCAATGGTGTGCACCTATGATCCTCGCTACTCAGGAGGCTGAGATCTGAGGATCGGAGTACAAAGCCTAGGCAGAAAAGTCCCCAATTAACCACTCATAAACCAGAAGTGGTACTGTGACTCAAGTGGTAAAGTGATAACTCAGGACAGCACTCAGGCCCCGAGTTCAAGCTCCACAACTGACAAAAAAAAATCCATTTCTCCTTCCCACCAGTGACATTTCTTACATGAAGTAGTCACTTGAGAGCGTCCACACTGGGCAGTGCAGGTGCAGATTTTTTTTTTCATCATTTCAGGGTTACACTGGGTGGCTCTAATTGGGGCAGGAGAATCATAAGCTGGCATTTCAGATGTTTCCTTCCAAGGACCCACACACCTCATCATTCCTCCCTTTGGACATGTGTCATCTTTTACAATTATGTGTGTACTTGTTCTCTCCCTGTAAGATTACAGCATTAGGTGGGAATTGATGGCTCACACCTGTAATCCGAACAACTCAAGAGGTTGAGATCTCAGGATTGTGGTACAAAGCCAGCCCAGGCAGACAAATCGCAGTTAGAATGGCCATTATCAAGAAAACTAGTAATAGTAGATGATGGTAGGGGTGTAGGTAAGAGAGACCACTACTACACTGTTGGTGTAAGCACATTTTGGCTAGTTGTTTTGATTGATTGATTTATTGAGGGCTCACTGGCAGGTGTCCCCCTCCCCCCATCGGGTGCTGGCCCTGGTCAGACTACTCACTGTGAACACAAAAGAGGCCAGTTCCTTGTCCCATGAAATCCACACTCATATATACAGCAGATTGAATACCAGCAAGGACTCTGCCCAGACAGGAGAGGACAGAAAGAGATACAATGTATGCTCTTGGCTCAAAGCACCTGGAACCACACAGACCTTCTACCATTCTATTAGCCGTAAGACTATGGCCAGATTATTTTATGAGTCTCTATTTTATCATCCATAAACATAGGAAACATAATGGTATCTACCTAACAGGATTGTGAGCACATAGTGAAAAGTTATATAAAACTCAGCATAGTACAGGTTGGATAATAAAAGCTCCATTAAGTAACAATTGATACTGTTCTTAAAATTTCTACTCAGTCAAAACATTTCCTGTCATAAACATGAAGCTGTAGAAAATGGAAAGTAACGACAAGGTTAGAAAATACTGCATCATTTCAAAAGGATTCATCCAGTCTTTGTCAAGCTAAGAAGTTAATTCCTTCAGTCCGTTGTTTATATTTTGCATCCAGAACAACGAATATAAAAATGTTTTGGTAACAGTATATGCATGTATGGGACCCATTATGAACCCCATGATGAAACCCATTATTATGTACAATTTCATATTAAAATGTTATTTTAAGATGTAATTATATGCCAATGGGCCAGTAAAAATATTCTTAATAAATAAGAAATATGTTTTGGTAGATCTACATCTCTTTGATTTGTTGTTGATGGTGGGTGGTGGTGGTGGTGATGGTTTGGTTTGGCTTAATGGGTGGTTGTTGTTTGGTTTGGTTATTTACTGAAGGATTTAACTTGTTTTGAGCTTACTAGGAACATGGAAATACTTTGTGTGTCATTCAACTCTTCTTGGCATAAAGAGGTATAAACATGTTAATAACATTCATGAAGAGGAGAATCCTTAAAGAGTAACCGAGGGACTGAACTCCTAAGTAACTGCATGGCAAATATTCAATATTTTATCACTAAAGTAAATATGTGGCTTCTTTTTCTTAACTTTCAGAAACAACACTGCTTTTGCAAATATGTTCTGGAAATGAGTCTAGAAGAGGAGAGTTGGGCTTTGGAGTCTGCGGGTTCGGCTGGGTCCTTCTCAAGAAGAAACCCACTTGTACTTGAATATCGTAATGAAATAAATTATACATCTGGAACCTGCAATATCCTCATTAGGGTTCAGTGAACAATAAACCATCTTTGTTCTAAACACTGATATTCTAAAACCATACTCTAGGGCTAGAGGGTGTCCCTGTAGTACCCACACTACGTGGTGAACAAACCATCCCTGTGATCACACTGGGATTTCTTCACCTGAAACCACTTGGGTGGAATCTGTATCTACACTTCTGATACTTCATGAGGATCCCATTCATCTGACTCAAAATTCCTGGGGAGGAATTACTTGGGAGGTTCACGTGACGTATGAAGTGATGTTGAGATCATGGGCTTCTCAATAGGGTGGCTCCTGCTTCCGTCGTTTCTTGCTGTGTTTCTCAAGCGGCTCTTTTAACATCTCTAAACTCAGTGTTACCTACTTCCAGGATATTGAGAGGAAAACCTAAGAGATCAAATAAATGTTAGGTTGGAAAAGAAAAGCAGCTGTTCCAGGTAATATTCGGGAAACACATGTTCTTCTTGGAAGAGAGTAGATAGCAACTTAATTTTTCACACCTGAGTCTAATTATCTAAGATGGGCTCTCCAATGGAAATTTGTGCTTACTGAGTTCCACACATGTTTAGACACCTCTCTAAACATGTTCTTCTTTCATTTAATTCTTACAAAATGCATACAAGGTATATATCACTATGTCCTTCTAGCTGAGGAAGCCAAGATCCAGAGTGAGCCTTCCCCAAGTTCCAGCCCCATTTCATCCTTTACAGACAGGAAAGATGAAGAGCAGGCTCTGAGTCGGAGGTTAAAAAAAAAAAAAAGAGGTTAAAAATTCAGGTCACCTAACTCTTGGCAGTGTATGCTAGTCTCTGCGCCACACTGCTTCTCAAATACCTGAGAATCAGAAAGGAATCAGAGGTAGAGGGCATTAAACCTGTGTTCTAAGCCTGTGTTCTAAGATTTTTTTTTTTTTTGGCCAGTCCTGGGCCTTGGACTCAGGGCCTAAGCACTGTCCCTGGCTTCTTCCCGCTCAAGGCTAGCACTCTGCCACTTGAGCCACAGCGCCGCTTCTGGCCGTTTTCTGTATATGTGGTGCTGGGGAATCGAACCTAGGGCCTCGTGTATCCGAGGCAGGCACTCTTGCCACTAGGCTATATCCCCAGCCCTGTGTTCTAAGATTTACTGATTCCTTTGCTGACTTAAACTCTCTTTGAGGAACAGGGATGCTCCTAAGACATTAGTCTGTGTTTGTGTTACTGTGGCAAAACCATTTTCTAAAGAAAAGAGGTTTGTTTAGTTCATAGTTTGGGAGGCTGAAAGTTCAATATCTAGTGTAGACACTGTGGTGGACCCCAAGGGTGGTAGCAAAAAGAGGAGGAAGTGATCACATGGCAAGGCAGGATGCAGAGGGGTCAGGGGTCAGGTTCAGACTTCCCTTAAGTCGGCCTGCAAAGACCTCAAAACCTCTCACTAAGCTCCACCCCTTAACAGTTCCACATCACCACCCAATATCACCATGTGGGACTAACTATGAATACATTATCCTTTAAGCGAACAAATAACATGGAAACCATAACAGATGCTTTATACAGTATATGTCACTCTGTATAGTGGTTAGAGCACAGTGAGTCTCTTATTGAAGTCTATTAGTAAAGTTGGCTCTGTTATATTGTATTATTCATGAGGTCTTTCCCATCTTGAAGACCTACTCTAACTCCTACTCACTGTTCCCATCTTCTTTATGCTTCCTCCTTTTGAAATAATGTCCTTGTAGAGTTTGCAACACAGTCTGTCACCAAATTAAAAGTTTAATTTATGCATTATTCAAGTTTAAGCTGCAATTTGGCTGTGCTTATATTGAACAAACCCACCATTGTGATCAATTCACTGCCATGTTTAAAAAAAAATCAATGAACATTGTTTACCAAACTTGATTGAGTTTGGCAATGAACTGGCTTGGTTGAGCTGTCTTCCCTACCCTTGATTTACCTAAGCAGAGGTCAAAGAGATGGTCGGCACAGATGTCCCTCAATGGACAAGAAAATGTGGTGTACACATATACAACAGAATTTTACTCATCCAGAAAGAATTATATTGTGCCAATTTTAAAGAAATGGAAAGAATTATTTTAAGTGAAGCAAATCAGGTCCATAGATACAAAAGATGCGTGTTTACCCTTGCACATGGAAGCTAGATTTAGCTTATAAACTTATAGGCAAATACATTGGAGGGTATGTAAGTGTGTACAAAGGTACTAGAAGAATGGTATATTCACAGAAGAACTCAAATAGTGTCATTCCTTAGAAAGGCAAAATCAAAGTTCAACAAAATAAATACCAGGCAGCAGGTACTCAAAGGGGTGGGGTAGGGTACAGGTGATAGGGGTAGACGAATGAAAAGGAAAAGTAGAAGAAAATACAGTCAAGAGTCCAATGTGTCTCCTATGCAATTAAGAAGTGTGAGAGGAGGGGGCATAAGGGGTGAGGGGAGGGATTGGTGAGAGTATTGAAAGGGGTGACAGTGATCAAGATGCACTGTATTCATAAACTACTTTGTTAAATGGCAACTCCTTTGTACAATTAAACATAATTTTAAAAATTAAAAAAGCAAACCACTGCAGTATCCCTAAATAGAATGTTTACCTATGTTACTAATACCTGGTTGATTAATGGAACAATGAAAGGTCAATGTACTTCACAGGGTTTTCAACCTTCTATTTAAGTGACTCTCAGCAAGGTGAAACCAGGTGGGATTCCATAAAGGTTGAGTGTGGCCAGAGATTGAGAATCCAGTGAAGGCTGGCCTTGTGTATATGTGACCATGGATTAAGAGGTGGTGTAAAATGTGCTGGCAAGTTTCTCAAGCCCTCTCTAGCTCGGTGCTTTTTGCATATTTCACAGGGAGGCTAGCCTGTTTGCCTCCGATCAGCTGGAGTCCAGTCAGAATCTGAGGTCGATGTTATTCCCCGTGGCTCTTCCATAAGCAGCCTTCGTGACTGTGCCAGGCCACCTACATGGCTTGGATTCATGCCAGCTGGCACTAGACTTTTGGCTTTTCATTTTTCTTTCTTTCTTTCTTTCTTTTAAATTTTCTTTGGTAATTCTTCAGTTTACCCAGTCCAGCCCTGCCCTGTTTACCATGCCTGGCCAACCCTCCTGAAAGGGCTAATGTGCTAGCCATGCCCAGCTCCTCTTAGAAGCTGAATGAATTGTGACCCCAGCTTTTATTCTCAGCTTGAAGACCAGCTGCATCTTTGGGCTTTTCCCAGAGATGTTGGCGGAGGCTGCACCTGCAGTGTGATGGATTTGCCCTGGCCTGAAAGAGGAAGGAGAATGAGGATGGAATCAAAAGGTCTCTTGTGTCCATCCTTTCTGCACACTGGTACATTTATTCTATCCAAACGCACCAGAGAATTTGGGAGTGCCAATGAACTAATAGTAATATTAAAAAATAGAATGGGGAGGAAAGAAAATGAGGGAGAGAAGGATCCATTTTTTTTCCCTTTGGAACCACAGAAACCACCACAGAACTGTAAAGTGGGATTTGGAAAGACTGAACTGGGAGATGCAGGCACTTGGGATTTGTGTCCGTACCAATGAACTGGATCATTCTGGATCCCCTAGAAACTCTCTGAGGTTCTGTCTTTAAAAAAGTAGGTCTTCTAAAAGAAGAGAGTTAGATGGATTTTGGTAAGATAATGAAGTTTTGTAGAGCAAAGATTCACACCTTAATAAACTGAGCTTACAGATTTTCATGCCTGTACTATTCACCAATCATACTTTAAAATGTGTAACTTATCTAGTTGGCAGATATTCTCTTTAGCTCAGCACTGTAAGTGTTCATATTATCATGCTTATATAATTTGGAGGTTGCCAACTGGCCACGGATTATAGAAGCCCTGGGAAAGCAGATGGGTTTATCTGGCTCACATAGCTAACACATTTAGATGCCTTTTATGTGACCACTGGTTCCCGCTGTGTTAGACTTCATTGCCTTAACCTGACTATCCTTAGAAGGCACTGACTTTGAGATACTATAATCAAACTCCATCCCTTTACTGTAATGCAATAACAACAACAAAAGAGGAAGGATAGGGGTAGGAAGTAACCATTGCTTCTCTGCAAATGGACAGAAGTTTGGTTTTCCATGACTCCAGAGGGATGGGTAGAGAAAGGAATTTGAGGTAACCTCTTGAGGTTCTTTTTGGGAAGTGATGGCTTCTTTTCCTCTCAACATACTTATTATGGGATAAATAAGAAAGGATAGGGGCTGGGGATATGGCCTAGTGGCAAGAGTGCTTGCCTCGTATACATGAGGCCCTGGGGGTTCAGTTCCCCAGCACCACATATACAGAAAAAGGCCAGAATTGGTGCTGTGGCTCAAGTGGCAGAGTGCTAGCCTTGAGCAAGAAGAAGCCAGGGACAGTGCTCAGGCCCTGAGTCCAAGCCCCAGGACTGGCAAAAAAAGAAAGGATGGAAAGGAACATGACATGTTCAAAGTCACCCAGAAAGGCTGTGGTGAAGCCAAAATGAAGAACCCCTTCCCTAGAGGACAGCATCCTTCTGTAGCTGAGCTCTCTCATCAAATGGCTGCACTGCTTTCCAATGAATACCATGAGCTCTGAGAAACAGTTCCTTATGCAGAAGAGTCTAGGGAGCTCCATTAGGTCATTGAAAAGCGATGTACTTCACCATTTTCTAATGCGTGGTGGAGACTATTACAGCTCATCTTCCCACCCGGGTTCTCCATCTGTGATCACTTAACACACACAACAGGATGTTCAGTTTCAGGATAATATGTGAGCCAGAAACATAATTTTGGACAAAGAAATCCAAGAGTCAGAAAGGGTCAGGGGCCAGAAAAAAGTTGGAGAAACTAATGTCTTTTTAGAGTCCTCTGTGCCAATTCAGCGTGCAGAATGCTTTTGCAAGGCCCTCTTCCCTTCCCAAGGGAAATAAAGTATTGCCACCATAAAGAAATTGCTGTGGTCTCTTTCTTTCAGCTCCACCTACAGCAGACCTCAACATTAAGCTTCAGAACTCATAGCTGATCCTACTACAAAGGCACTGTCCTGATTTCAACTACACCCTTTCATCCTCAGCGCTGGTGGAAAAAGATCCACTTTCAATATGAGAGACATCAAACTTGTAAATAACAAGAGCTAACATCTATTGGGCACTGAATAGGTGTCGGGCCCCCTGCCAAAAGCTTTACATTTAATAATGCATTCTCATTCTCTCGCCACTCTTGCAAAGTAGGTTTTATGATCTCCATTTTCTAAATAAGGAAACAGAGACAGAAAAAAGTTCAGTAACTTGTCCAAGGTCACAGAGATGCATCTGAAACAAAGTCTGTCTCTCTGAACACCATGCTCTTTAAGCTATACCTCTGTACCCCCCAGCTTAAAGCTCCTGAATGCGTTAACAGATACCTTGTCTACAGGTAGTGGCCCTCCAGCACAGGGAGATCTTTTGGTCAGTCTGGCTGACTCCATATTAGCCCCAATGACACTGGTATAAGAAGAAAATAGGGAAACCATGTCTTTTTTTTTTTAATTTCACAGGGCCAGAAAGAGAGATTCCCACTCCTCCATTACTGAAGCCATTCACAAAAGAAAATAAGCAAATTTGAGTACTGTATTGCTACTACTTAGATCTACTCAGAGACTGAGAAAGCAGAAAGAATAATTTTTTCCAAGTAGCATGTGTTTATACACTAGACAGAGGATGCACATCAAAGCAATGTCTTGGGACATTTATGTTCAGTTGGAGAATCAAAACTTCAGTTCTCTATTGTGATTACATTGACTGTGAGAGGAGATTCGTTTTTAGGCAGGAAGTTTGTAAGGTTTGTTTGGCCTTTGTTGTCGTTTGATCTTTCGGGGTGCTGAGGGATTGAATTCAGAGCCTCTCCCACCTGTGTCAAGCAAGCATTCTATCAGTGTATCACATCGCAACCTCAAAGTCCTCTAGATTTGTCTACACATGCTTTCCTTTCTCAATGCTTCAGAGTACCTTGGTCCCTCAGAGAATCGGATACGGGCATCACCCCTCAGACACCAAAAATCCATGGGCGTGCAAGTCCCTTATAAAAGATGTTGCAGTATTTGCCTATGATCTGTACATGCCTTCTTCCACAGAGTACTTTAAACCATGTCTAGGTTACTAATGACAACTAATTTCTGTATAAATTCTGTATAAACCATGGTTATGCTACAGTATTAAGGGAGTCATTACAAAAAAGCTATACATGGTCAGAACAAATTTGTTTCTGATTGTTTTTTAAATTACTTAAGTAGCTGTACAAAGAGGTTACCATTGAGCAAATCTGTTTGTAAATACAATGCATCGTGATTGAAATCACCCCTATTCCTCCCAACCCAGGCCCTCACTTCCAATCTGAATACTGTCAAACTAAGGCTGGTTGTGCCTGCATAGTGAAGCCCATAGATACTGAGGGCCAACGCTGTAGGCCACCTGTCTTTTTCCATTCATTTCTCAGTGGACATCTAGGTAGCTTCCACCACTTGGCTATTCTGAATAACATTGCAGTAAACATGGATTGAGATCTTGCCCTGAGTTAGTTCAGATATACACTCCGGTCCCATGGGTGATTGTGGTTTTAAATTTTTGTGTTTTCCATAACGGCTGCTCAGTGTTACACTCATGACAAGGTTCCAAGATTTTTCCATCCCCGCCAACACTTGTGATTTCTGTGCCTCTGGTGGTGGCTGTTACAAAGGGCATGAGGGAATAAGTCCCTGTGGCTTTTATTTGTATTTTTCCTATGATTAGTGATATTGAATGTTTCCGTGTGCTTATTGGTCATTTGTATGTTTTCTTTAGATAATTGTCTATTTAGGGTCCTTCTTCATTTTTTATTAGTTTGTATTGTTGCCATTGGAGTCTATAATATATTCTGGCTATTAACGCTTTGTCAGATGTATGATTTCAAAAATCTCTTTCCCAGTCCTTAGGTTACCTTTCTTGTTGTTGACTGATCCTTTCATATGCAGAAAGTTTTAAGGTTGAAATCACCTTATTGGTCTGTTTTTGCTTTTGTTACAGGGCTTTTGATACCACATGCAAGAAATCATTGACAAATCCAATGTCCTAAAGCTTTTTCTCTTTTCATCTAGAATATCTTATATCTTTAAGTGTTGCATGTAGGTCTTTAATGCATTTTTAGTTAATTTTTGTATGTGATAGAAAATAAGAGTCCAACTTCATTCTTTTGCATGTAGATATTTAGCTTTTCCAACACAATTTGTTGTCAATTATTCATGATAGTTCAGTGCTCTTATCAAAGATTATTTTTTAACACAGATCAGTATTTCTGCATCCTCTGTTTCATATATCTTTACTACATCCTTTTCTGTTATGAGAAGTTTTTTTCTTTCCGTGTGTGTGTGTGTGTGTGTGTGTGTGTGTGTGTGTGTGTGTGTGTGTGTGTGTGTGTTTCCAAAGGAATCAAATTCAAGTTTGGGAGAGAAAAGTATTTTCCTGGTATATTTGATAAGATACCTGATGTTCTATTCTCTCTTTCTCTCTCTCTCTCTCTCTCTCTCTCTCTCTCTCTCATACTACAAGTTTGAACATTTCATTACAATTATCTGCAATTATGTAATTTTAACAGAAGTAAAACAATACTCATGGTATTATTCAAACTATAGCTCACAAAGCTATTTTTTCATTAGTAATAAACCGCTTAGGGAGTCTCTCTCATACAACTTTAATACATATTTTACTTCTTGATACAATTCTTTAAATTGAGTGAAAACATAAAAGTTAGTTGTGATTCCATTTCAGAGTTATGGAAGGGAGATTTATTCATTTGGCTTTCAATTCTGAATTAAGATTGAAGAATAGCCAGCGGCAGAAAATTTCTTAATGCTTTTATGGTGGGCCTGGCACTTGTTTTAGGATTGGTCCAAACCAAAACAAATGGAATAAATTTGGGGAGGTAATGATATTTGGGAAATGTTATCCTCCAAGGAACATTTCTATTTTATAGAATTTACTGATATATCAGCCAGGTAGTTTAATACTATTGAAAAGTTTTGCAAAACCATAACAAACGGCAAAGTAACCAGACTTGGAGTGAAGGCAAGGCAGAGTAGTGCAAAATTTGCTTCTTCCCCACCAACCAGCAGGGTTTGAGCATCTTGCAGATTTTCCAGACTTACCAGAGTCTACAGTAGAAGGTTTTATCCTTAGACCAGAAACATGATTTGCACATTCAGTAAACTGAAAAATTGTGTGACATTTCCTTAGAATATAACTTTACTATACCTTTTAGTATTGGCTATTTCTATTACTATATTTTTGGTCAGTCACAAGGATAACCATGTTTTATAAAGTCAAAGGATGACAGGAAGCGAGACCTTGTCATGCACTGGGCAGTGGGCTCTCACACTTTATTTGCATGATTTTAATGAATCTTTCTAGAAAATACTGCTTCCTGTCAGTACTCAAAATCTAAGTGTCTTTTTACAGGAAAAATATAAGGAAACTATAATTCTAGTTTTAATAATTAGCAAGAAACTAATCTTGGGAAAGCAAGGCAAACACCAGATCCATAGTGGCTTTTTATATACCTGATTTAAACTCAGAATATTAGAACCAGTAACCACCATCCTATATTTATTAGCCGACCAATATATACTGACCTCAAGGGATCCCATTAAAACTAGTAGATAATGGTCAATAGAAGGAAATATCTTCAGCTTTCCTTCTTTCATTTGTCCTGTAACGACCACTCTTTAGAAAGAGTGAAATAGAAGACACCATAATATGATAGGTATGAGGGGGGAAAAATCTGTATGGTTATTAAGTAGCCAGTGACATTCCCATGAGATTATTGAAGACATGTATATGATAGAGAAAGATACCTAGATATAGATACCTACAGATAGGTGATATATATATATGTATATATATATATATATCTGAGGTACATACTTAGCCATATATATGTATATGTATATATACACATATATATGTGTACACATGTATATGTATATATACACATATATATGAGTCTTTAATGGTATAGTGGAATAAAGCTGTTTAATGTACTAAGTCAGATCATATGTGGCTCAAAATCAGTGAGATCCCCCCATCTCAATAAATAAGCCTGGTATGGTGGCATGCTTCCATAATTTCATCTATAAATGAGGCAATAGGCAGGAGAATCCTTACCTGAGACTGGCCCTCAGAAAAAGTAAGACTTTAACTGAAACATATGCAAAAAGAAAAAGGGCTAGCTGTTAGGCCTGACTTCAAACCCCTGTAATAATATCAAAAATGTGTATTTTTGTGTATGTGTGTTGTAAGTGAATGTATGAGTGTGTGTGTGTGTGTGTGTGTGTGTGTGTGTTTTCCAAAGTCATTTTGTTTCTAAAGGAATGATACCTGTAAGTTTTATGGGGTATTCCTAGAAAGAGAATGCATTTATGTATATGGGTGTGTGTGTGTATATATGTATGTTTAGTGATTTTGTTTAGTAGTGCATGCAATTTCTAATTGCAAAAGTAAAGGAACTTTAACTAGTTTCCGTGTAGCACACAGGGTATATATCCATCTAGATATGGAGCTATAAAAGTGTGTCCTGAGATTTAAAAGCTTTTCTCCTTATTTTGAGTATGTCTTTTATTAGACTTGTGAGTGACTATGCCCTTTCAGTAAACAAATGAAAGGCTGCGTTGTGGAAAATATACAGACTCTGCATAACATCTTTACTCATCTAATTTGCAGACACATCTCCAGATGTTAATTTGGCCAAAAGGACTCCCAGGAAAAGCTCTGCACATGCCTGGAATTGAGAGACACGGTTAAAAGACTTCAACTCGCCTTTCAAGAAGTCCTTTCAGACTCTGGAGTTTTGTTTGTTTTGTTTTGTTTTTTAACATTTCCAACCAAGACTTGCTCGAATGCCACTTTTTCTGCTTGCAGTTCTTGATACCGCCACTTAGTGCGGGCATTCTGTGAGAACTTGCAGAGCTTGCCCAGGAAGCCAGCATGGCCAGGATGGGCACGGTGCTCACAGCTTGCCAAATGGTGCTGGGTTTGGTGATGACGTCATTCACAGAGTCTTCCATGCTGACCAACGAGTGTCCACAGCTCTGTGTGTGTGAGGTCCGCCCCTGGTTTACCCCCCAGTCCACCTACAGGGAAGCCACCACCGTGGATTGCAATGACCTCCGCCTCACGAGGATCCCCAACAACCTATCCAGCGACACGCAAGTGCTTCTCTTACAGAGCAATAACATCGCCAAGACCGTGGACGAGCTCCAACAGCTCTTCAACCTGACCGAGTTAGATTTCTCGCAGAATAACTTCACGAACATTAAGGAGGTAGGGCTGGCCAACCTAACCCAGCTCACCACGCTGCATCTGGAGGAAAATCAGATCACGGAAATGACTGATTACTGTCTGCAGGACCTCAGCAACCTTCAAGAACTCTACATCAATCACAACCAGATTAGCACTATTTCCGCCAATGCCTTTTCTGGCTTAAAAAACCTTTTAAGGCTCCACCTGAATTCCAATAAGTTGAAAGTGATTGATAGTCGCTGGTTCGATTCCACACCCAACCTGGAAATTCTCATGATCGGGGAAAACCCCGTCATCGGAATCCTGGATATGAACTTCAAGCCCCTCTCAAACCTGAGAAGCTTAGTGTTGGCGGGAATGTATCTCACCGAGGTTCCGGGAAATGCCTTGGTGGGCTTGGACAGCTTGGAGAGCCTCTCCTTTTACGATAACAAACTGGCCAGAGTCCCTCAGCTCGCCCTGGAAAAAGTTCCAAACCTGAAATTCTTAGACCTCAACAAAAACCCCATTCACAAGATCCAAGAAGGGGACTTCAGAAACATGCTCCGGTTGAAAGAGCTGGGCATCAACAACATGGGCGAGCTCGTGTCCGTGGACCGGTACGCCCTGGATAACTTGCCCGAACTGACCAAGCTGGAAGCTACCAACAACCCCAAACTCTCCTACATCCATCGCCTGGCTTTCCGCAGCGTGCCCGCGCTGGAAAGCTTGATGCTCAACAACAACGCCTTGAACGCCGTGTACCAGAAGACGGTGGAGTCCCTGCCGAATCTGCGCGAGATCAGCATCCACAGCAACCCCCTGCGGTGCGACTGTGTCATCCACTGGGTTAACTCCAACAAGACCAACATCCGCTTCATGGAGCCCCTGTCCATGTTCTGCGCCATGCCCCCCGAGTACCGGGGCCAGCAGGTGAGGGAGGTGCTCATCCAGGATTCGGGGGAGCAGTGCCTCCCCATGATATGCCACGACTCGTTCCCCAACCACCTGAATGTGGAGGTCGGCACCACCGTGGGCTTAGACTGCCGAGCCATGGCCGAGCCAGAGCCTGAAATCTACTGGGTCACCCCCATCGGGAATAAAATAACGGTGGAAACCCTGTCAGATAAATACAGGCTGGGCAGCGAGGGCACCCTGGAAATCACCAACGTGCAGGTGGGGGACTCGGGGAGGTACACGTGCGTGGCCCAGAACGTCCAAGGGGCGGATACCCGAGTGGCCACCATGAGAGTGAACGGGACCCTGCTGGACGGTACCCAGGTGCTGAAGATCTACGTCAAGCAGACGGAGTCGCACTCCATCCTGGTGTCCTGGAAGGTGAATTCCAACGTCATGACATCCAACCTCAAGTGGTCGTCGGCCACCATGAAGATCGACAATCCCCACATCACGTACACGGCCAGGGTCCCCGTGGACGTCCACGAGTACAACCTCACGCACCTGCAGCCCTCCACCGACTACGAAGTGTGCCTCACCGTGTCCAACATCCACCAGCAGACTCAGAAGTCGTGCGTCAATGTCACCACCAAGAACGCCGCCTTCGCCTTGGCCATCTCCGACCAGGAGACCAGCACGGCTCTGGCCGCGGTGATGGGCTCCTTGTTTGCCGTGATCAGCCTGGGATCCACCGCCATCTACATTGCCAAAAGATTTAAGAGGAAAAACTACCACCATTCACTTAAAAGTATATGCAGAAAACCTCTTCCATCCCCCTAAACGAGCTGTACCCACCGCTCATTAACCTCTGGGAAGGAGACAGTGAGAAAGACAAAGACACCGCCCCAGACAGCAAGCCCACCCAAGTCGACACATCCCGAAGCTATTACATGTGGTAACTCAGTGGATAATTTTGCTTCTGGTAGCAAGGAGCACAAAGACGTTTTTGCTTTATTCTGCAAAAGTAACCCGTCGGAAGACTTTTGTATTTTTTGACTTTGCTAAGTTTGTGGCAGAGTGGAGAGAGGACAGGTGAATATTTCGATTTTTTTTTTTCATTTTTATTTTAGTATAGTGTACGGCAAGGGTATGAACATGGCTGGCAGTGACTGTACGCTTCCAGCTTGTGGTGTTTTTTTTGTTTTGTTTTGTTTTGTTTTGACGGTTGTTGTTTTTTTTCTCCTGGTTGTTTCTATTCTTATTATGAAGATGATTATTATTATTATATTATTATTATTATTATATTTTAGTTGTTGTGCTAAACTCAATACTGCTGTCCTAACTACAGTGCTCAATAAAATAATTAACGACAGGCTGGGGTTCTTCTGTGGTTTTCCCAGTGGCCTGACCCTTCTTCTGAAGCCATCAGTAGGAAGTACTTTGTCCTCCAGAGAGCTGACAGGCAGCAGCATCAAACCTATTGTAGCAGTCGCAAGAAGCTAAAGCTAGACTTGTTACCTTTATTGAATGATGTTAGTTGACTGTACTGTAATGTATCAACTGAGTTGAATGTTTGCCTTTCAGAAATGACTTTGCTTTCCTTCTTCCTCTTTTATTTTTCCACTTTTGTTTTTGGTAATAGTTAAAAAAAAAACAAGCTAACAGGCAATAGAAATATGTATATCAGATTTTTTTAATGTAATGAACTACATGTTAATTGTTACTGTATTATTTTTATCTTTAGGAGACACTTTTAAAAGAAAAGATAATTTTGTTGTGTTTACCTCACCAACCGTGGTGTGTAATGAAGACAGAACTGTAATAAATTAGTTTTGTTCTGATTTTTTTAGAACACTTGCAATAATGGATCATTTATAGTTCTTGCTGGTTGCAGTGGTAATATTTTCACATGCATAAAAAATCAACCAGAATAAATCACCTCTAGCATGCTCTTTCAACGCTAGGGTCTAACAAAATTTTAACTCTTTATTTCTAAGGAAAGAAATGTCTATTTTAATTAGGACATTCTCATGAACCGAGTTCTACATTTTAAAATATCGTGGTCAGAACCTAATGGAGGGGAAGGGTGTTCACATAAAGCAAAAAAAGTGAATTACTGGAGCTGTGGCTCCAATGGTAGAAGTCTTACCATTCATTCATAAGGCACTAAATTCAAACCCCAGTACCACAAAAAATAAATTAAAAGCTAGAATAAAATAATAATAAAATTATATTACTAGATCCCGATGCCTAAGGTCACACATTGATTGATTCACATGTTTATGAGGACATTGAATATATCACATCATTCCTTTTCTGTAAGGATTAAGATCTGACTTATTTTACAGTACACACATTCCATGTCCCAGGACTAAATATAGAGCTTTGGAATGTTTTGAAAAGTACTGAAGTATTCTTTTTTAATGGCTGTCTATATGCTTAGACTCATTAGTCCGTCTATCAGTCTGGACTTGCTGAGCCAAGTAAATGATTAAGGGAAGATTTCTGTACAGGTAGCATTTTTCATATAAATAATACATAAGCACAGTTTGGCAGGATTAGACATTTCAAGACGACACAGGAAATCTGCAGGTGAAGTTTTAGAACATAAGGGGCTCGGTTTACATAGAGCCAAGTCCTTGAGGGATAGTGGGAAAGGATTTTTAAAATATAGGTAGCACACAAAAGACCTATTTGAAAGTTCAAATTGGAAAGGCAGAGAAATAACGAAGGGTTGTCCCAGGTGGCAGCTGCTGCCAGGGATACCGCGGTGCCAGGAACGGTGACATTGTTAAGAAGAGTCTAAGAGGAAACAGGCACCAGAGAGGAAAAGGGAGAGCAAGGGAGCAGAAAGAAGTCCAGAGGGGGAAGGAGCTTGTCTAGTAAATACTTCACAGATCATCCATTTCTTTCCCATTTCTAAAGGGCATGGGGAGAAAATTTCAGATGCCAGGATCAGCAAGCTACAACAGAAAAGCCCTACTTTCTACAGCCTACATTTGATGATGAGAAAATCCTGGGCCCAGAGAAGGTTTGTGACTCTGAGTCATTCTTGCACTCATCAAGAGCTCCGCACTGCTGGCCCAGCAGTCTTCCAAATTCTCGTTTACATGGGTTTTGTTGTTTTTGTTTTCATATCTACTGTTCTGAAAAACCTCTGGTGTCCATGCTTAAAAAATGCAATATAGCCTCAAGTTCCCATTTGCCCAGGACACGAGGGCAGGACAGTGGACCGGGCGAGGGCATTGATGGCATTGCAGGCCGTGTGCGAAAGAGCACCGGGGATGCTTTGGATGCAACTGGGGGGTGTTGCCTGTTGGAGAATCTTTGTCTTCAAACACCCACAGAGCCGGGACCCTTTAATGATCTCTGCTGCATCTGCAAGGGCCTGAGGCATAGGCCAGCTAGCTTATAGCTGCAAGAAGGCTTCATTCATCCCATAGAGCACTGATTTGAACTCAGCAGAGAAGAGAAGGGGGATGGGCTTAAGAATTGGTTAAGATAAATAAGAGTAACTCAACAATTTTCCCATTTTGTTATACATATATACAGGTATATAGGTATATAAGTATATATGCATATTCGTACATATATATGTACATTTACATGCGTATATATGCACATGCATATGTATATGTATAGGTATATACATATGTATTATAAGGAACACATTTGTCAATTCAACCATTTTTCCATTACGATATACATAATATGTATCTATGATATATGTGATGTCATATATTCTAACAGATAGCATATATGTGAGACATAGATATAGATATAGATAGATATAGATACAGATATATCCTGAGGAAATCCAAATATGTTTGTCAGTGATATCTTTTGCCAGGTCAGTTCCAGGATTTTTTTCCTTTTGCTTCTACAAAGTCCCAAAGCTTGTTTTCACTTGGTCAGTGTTAATGGGTTGGTTTTCACCTGATGGGAAGCAAGATGACGGAGTACTTTCCCTAGCTAAGTATTTCCTCATTCATCATTAATTTAATTTACTTAGACAAGAGCCAGTAAAATTATTTCTCACACTAGATCTTGACTGATAATAGAGGTCTCATTACCTTTGCCTATGAAGTGGATGGTAGAGGTCACGTTCTAATTTCACATTTTCCCTTTTACTTCCTCCTGTCCCAAATGCACATAGTATATCTCTAACCTGGTTTTACAGGCTATTTTTGAAGTAGTTTCTTAAAGCAGGCATTCCCAAACTTGCCTATTTAATTACTGGAAAAGGATATTGATTCTGTGAACCTAAGAAGAGACAGCAATTGATTGATTATCAGTGTTTCTAATTTGGTTGTGTGACTATCAAAAAAAAAAAAAAGAAAGAAAGAAAGAAAGAAAAGAAAACCAAACCAGAATCAGCTCCATTCTTTTGCAAATGCTAAAATCCATATTTTCTCACATCTGGTTTTCATTCATTCATTTGCTAACGACACCACAGTAAACCCTTTGGTTGGTGTTTATTTCTGTATCTGTATTCATTTTCCAAAGCATCTCCTCTTCTTCATTACAATTTTTACCACCAGAGGGGAAATATTTAATATTTCTAATGCTTTGCTGAGAAAACCATCTTTCCTGCCTATCCACCCACTGAAAGGAGAATTTAACTACTTCTGATGCTAAGTATAATACCAGATGCTTTCTCACTTCGATTCTTTTCATCTACTCTGCTTACAAATAGACTTTAAAAACAAATTCAAAGGGGATTACCTGGGAGAAAATGTTTCTTTAAAGCTTGGTTTTCGATGAAGCTCTCAAATGATTTTGGCCAAGAACCTCTTTGAGACTTGACCTAGGCTGGTGTGGGCACACTTCCCCAGAGACCTGTCACACCAGCCCCTCCCAGGACTTAGCACAAGGAGATTAATGTCAAGTATACATCACTGGGCCATCGGTGTATCTCAGGGTTCCTTTCTGGACTTAGATCCTGAGGATTTCATTTAATCCAGAAAATGGTCTGGTAAACCTGATGTTGTTCTCTCTATTTTACAGATAAAGAAACTAAGACCCCTTGCTTTCAGTGTTCTCTTCCTCTGCCCTTGTAAAGTGAAGGGAGGGGCATCTGTTGAAAGACGATGCTGGAGGCCGCAGGTAGAGGGGGGTCGAGTGGTGGTGAAGGGGGTGGTAACGAGCAGAGAAGAAGCCCCAAAAGATTCATGCTTTAAAATCTGTTTCTCTCTTAAAAAAAAAAAAACAGAAAGCTTTATAAAACTAGGGCTCTGAGATGCACCTGCATAAAACATTTATATCAGGCAAAACTTTCATTCTAATCTCCATACTTTCTCCCTATAATACATGCAAAAAATAAAGTATTTTAACTTCTGCCTCTCCTTCCTTCCTTCCTTCCTTGCTTCCTTCCTTCCTTGCTTCCTTCTTCCTTCCTTCTCTCTCCTTCCTTCCTTTAACTCTTTCTTAAATTCAGAACCCATTCTTTCCTTAGGAGGAAACCATGGAAGGCTTTCATAAAACTAATAGCAAACTCTAAAACTGTGAAACAGGAGAAGGTGAAACCCGTGCAAGGGCTTCCAAAAGTGCTTTCCGACATCATGGAAACAGGACAACATACAGGCACAAGTAGGTCTTACACAACCACCGAATCTGTAAAGCTTGTGAGAACATTTATATGTAGGAAACTCTGACCCTCCCTCTAAGAAGTCAATATGAAGGCCACAGTCACTAAAGTATCTTATAGTAAATGTCCTTACCCTTTCGTCATACCCATTTTGTCAGTTACACTCTATTTTATAGGAAGCAAAACCAGTGTCATGCATCTCAAACTATCACAAGGCACAAACTAGGGTCACACTCTCCTTTCCACCTGGGGGTTCCACTCTGTCTCCCATAGACTAGACTGATAAAGAGAATTCCAGCCTGGGAACAGATAGAATAGTCCTGAATACATAATAAGGTGGGAGGGGTGGTCCTGAATTAATAAGGTGGCACTTGTAGTATATGATTCTGCATATTAGCCTGTCTCCCCAGTAGGCACCGAAGATAAGATGGTCAAGAAGAAAAGGAAAATGATGTCACAGCAGTCATGAATACATTGTTACACAAAAAATAACTTGGGCAAGAAAAGGGAAGACATATCACGTATCTAGCCCTCTGCTGTGAACTACACATATATCCTTTACACCAAATCCCGAGTCCTCTCAGCCTCCCAGAAGATAAATACTGTTCATTGTCTCTAAACAGGCTTCAGCGGGTGGGACAACTTGCCTGAAATCAAACAGCTTGTCAGGTAACAGAAATGGGGCGTCAGCTGTGACAAAACCTTGTGGTTTTCAAGTACATAATGGTCCATAAGCTAAATCTGGGTCAGGAGCACAGATGCCCAAATGCACCTTGGGCACTTGAGACAAGAACAACGGGCTTAAACAGAGCACTGCCCACCAGGGAAGCTTCGTGAATGATCTAATTTAGGACCCAAATCTGAGATGGATAGCTAGGGCTCTGTACCTACTTGTTCTGCATCTGAGGAATTCAGCAAGCCTTGGGTCAGGTTTACAGGTTGAATGGAGCTGCTCTGAAAAGCATGGAACCCCAATTATTTCAGACTCCACTTTCACCAAGTTGGGGATGGCTGTTTGCATAGCCATCCCTAATCTGAAATCTAAAATGCACAAATCCAAAGCTTTTTGAGCATTATGTCAATGCTAGGACACATTTGAGCATTGATTTAATGTTTGAAATGCTTGGACATTAGGGATGAGCAGCCTTTTCTTTGACATGATTTCCTAAACAACATAATATAACAAATGTTGGCAGGGCATATCCATTGTATTAGGTCATATAAGTAAGCTAGAGATGATATAAACTATAGAGGAGACTATACATAGCATATGTACAGTACTATGCCATAGAAATACCCATGGAATTAGTTATCCAACAGAATCAATTAATCCCTCAGCCAATTAATTCCCTGTGGATACAAAGGGACAACACTGTGCAAATCACAGCGAGCCCAACAGGAAACAACGCTAAAAAGCTGTGCCACCAACAACATGCAAATAACTAAAAGAAGCTGAAGCTGTAGGAGAAAATAAAATTTAAAAAATGAAATGAATCAATGTCAAGGGGTGAGGAGAAGGTGAACACTGAGTGCATGACAGGTGCCAGCCACTGTACCAAGTTGTTGAGTGGTATGATGGTATAAAACCCTCAGTAGCTTTAGAAAGCAGGGATTCAGGTCCCCATCCCCCCCCCCCCACACACACACAGGGGTAACTTAGACTCAGCTCCTCCATCAGCACGCAGCCTGACTTCATCAAGCCTTGACTTACCATCCCTTCTTGGGAAAGCTCTTTATTCTCCCCTGATGACCACTTGGGGGATAACAACGAGCCTAGGCCACCAACACCCTTAACAGTGCAGTCACGAGCGAGGGAGGACATGTCCCCCTAGAGGACTATGACAACTCAAGCATGACATGGCCCCACAAGACCAGAACGAGAGCCCTGACGAAATGTTCACACCCCAGCACTCAAGCTCAGAACGAAAAGAGGAGACGAGAAATCCACCCCCAAACAGCCCGTGGAGGAGGGAACACACTGCCACGGGTGTGTGCTGTGACAAAATGTCCCACAGCATCAACTTAAAAGGAGCAAAGTGTTATCTTGGCTCCAAAACCTAACACAAATCACTGGTGTTTATTTTCTGAAGCCATGGTAGAAAGCTTCCCAGAGGATTTGTGGATGCCAGAGACATTCGAAGAAGAGGAAGTTTCTGAAATTAGACTGTACCTACATGGGACACAGAAATAGGAGACACGTTGTAAGGAGTTTTTGTGCTAAGAGAGGAAAGGCAGGGTCATATGATTGTCCTAGATGAAGCCTGGCTTCCAACTGAATGCTTTCAGTCACTCGGCATCATCGCCCTGGGGAGATCATGACCCTGGGGAGATCATGACCCTGGGGAGATCAGAGAAGCATCTTGGTAAACTTTTCTAAGCCCGGAGGCCTCAAGGTGACATCTCAGCTGTGGTAATAGGAGAGACAGGACCATTAAACAGATGTGAGATCACCTTGATTGCTTACATTTATCCCAGCCAGTGGCCTGCAGTTAGTACTAACTGCAGTTATAGTGTCTGGTATCTAGAAAATAAGCAATTAATTCATTGTACATTTGGAAAATTGAAAATGATAATGGGTTTTTGAAACACAAACAAACTCTCCTTGCAACTTGACCCTTGCCCACTAAATAGCTTCCTAAGTCACTTGCTTCAAAAGAATAAAAGAATTCTGATACTTTAGCGTGAAGGGGAATAATAAAGAAAAAGCAATCATTCCATGCTTCTCCCCACCCCCAAGCTCACATATTCCCTTGGTTTCCAAAAGTAAAATAAGTGCAAGACATTGTAGCATAGCCTAATGCAAAATACTTCGGAATCCAGCAAGCAGACATTGATAGAAAGGGCCCTTTCCTACAGTTCAGTTCTTCACAAGTTGCTAGTGGACCTGACACTGTATTTTCACCATTGGGAGATTTGTTCAAATCTGTTACTACCTATCTATTATTTTTCTGAAGAAAATTATTTTTTCAGTTACCAAAATGTATCTTAATTCCAATCCACTCCCCTGAACAGACAATATAAAAGCTAGACTATGCTTTCCCTTAGCAATGTAGACAGTTTGTAGACTATGGAAAGCACTGAATAATTCAAAAGTCAAAAGAAGTTTGTCAAATTAAGTCATGATACTTTTTTTTTAAAGAGCAGATGCGTCTTCCTGGTGAGATGTTGTGTCTGGTAATAGATTCCTGCTGCCGAGAACAAGCTGGCATTTAATTGACTCGAGGAACAGACTGGATTTCTTGAATTTTCCTTTCTTCTTTGTCCTTCCATATTGAGGCCTGGGAAATGTTCACTTCATTCCAACTTCGTGGGATTCATTCAGCACAGGACATCTGCTTGGGCTGGGCCACTTGTGGCAATGTGCAATTGTTTGGGTGTGTGTTCGGTTCCCCAAGGTACTGTCCTGAACATGACAGAACAGCTTAGCTTGCGCCAAGCATTTTACAATTCTCAATGGATGTGAAGGCACAAATAACTCCCTACAAAGATGAGCACACATTCTTTGCAGCTGTTTGGGGGTATACTCACGATTCACCAAACTCCAGAAGCCTTCTTTAAACAGTACAGTGTTTGGGTGCTGTTTCTTCCTTTCTTTTTTTTTTTTAACTTAGAAGATGACTAGCCATAATTACACCATAATCACTCATGTTTAATAACTACCAGGGGTAGAGTGGCAGGCATCAATCTCTTTCTCTAGAAACTCAAGATGATGAGATTTTAACATGAGTGGAGATATAATACCTCAAAGTTTGCAAGAAGGAAAGCTTTACTCAATGGTCTTTTGTGTCTGTCTCTCTTCTCTCTCATCTTATTTTCTGAAAGCAAGACTGTTATGGAATTTCTATTGTTATTCCTCAACTTACTCAAGTTTGAGTTTTCTCGTTCTCTGTAAACTACATGGATTCTGGGGAAAGACATCTAGCATGAAAGTTCTGTCCACAAATTTGAAAATCTTGTGTGGAAGTGGAGCTATGGCTCAAAGTGGTAGAGCTCTACTTTTGAGCAAAAAGCGCTCAGGGACAGTGACCAGGGCCCAAGTTCAAGCCCCATGACCAAAAAATAAAACAATAACACAACACACAAAAGATAGCCTTGTTTGTATGTGAGTATGTGTCCAAATTATTCTCCTCCTCCTCCTCCTCTTCCTTGTTTGCAGGTCCTGGGGCTTGAATTCAGAGCTATCCCTGAGCGTCTTTTGCTCAAGGCTAGTGCTCTACCACTTGAGCCACAGCTCTACTTCTGGCTTTTTCTGGGACTAATGGAGATAAGATTCTCACAGACTTTCCTAACTGGGGCTGGCTTTGAACCATGATCCTCCTTGAGTATCTCAGCCTCCTGAGTAGCTAGGATTACAGACACGAGCCACCGGTGCCACACCAACTTATTTGTCCCAAATTTGGAGTGAGTGCTTATGAAACAAAGTGCTGCGTGGGAGCCTCGGCAACCTTCCTTTCATCCCAGTAGAATTGCTGTTTTTCCTTTAGAGAGTAGAGTCCTTGGATGGCCCTGAAAGAATATTCTAGACTGGATGACATAGACAACAGAAATTTACTTATCCATATTTCTGGAGGCTAGATAGCCTGGGCAAGGAGTTGACAGGGTTGGTTTACACTGTAGCCTCTCTCCTTGTTTTGTAGCTGACAATCTTCCCGTGTGTGTGTGTGTGTGTGTGTGTGTGTGTGTGTGTCCTTTTTCTTCCTCTTAATAGGACACTATGCTTATTAGATGAGGGCCCTATGAAGTGATCTCATTTTTACATGATTACTTCTGTAAAGATCCTGTCTCTAGATACAGCCACATTCTTGGCTGCTGGGGTGATGAATGTAGGGGGTGGGGGACACAGTTCATCCTACAGCCATCCTGGGTGGGGAGACTATTAGGATGAGAACATCTGGTTGTAACATCCTGAGCAGAGCCTTGTCTTTGTCATGACACACTCGCCATGAGCTCTGCTTTCGTTCCTCATTGGCCATGTGGGTGCCTCCAACCGAATAGTATCTCATGAAGGCTTTCAGACACATGATTGTGAGAAGACCATCTATGTGCCATTTAGTACAACAACAGATGGAGAAACTGATGCCCAGGGAGAGAGAATAACTTCATAAAGTCCTTTCAACTGCCCAGTGGGAAAGCAGAAACTAGACTTCTCTCGGACTTCAGAAACGTGTCCTGTGTCTTCAGGAAAATGTCTCAGCCTGATTACATTTAATCTTGAGTGAAAAATAGTCCAGGTTCATATTTAGTTTGGACTACAGGAGACTTGCTGTGGGTCCCTATCATCTACATAGTAATTTTTTTGTTTTCACCTCAATTATGCCAAACTACAAACTATACCAACAACCCTTCTCAATTCATCTTGGAAGGGAAAAAAAAACCACTTTGAAAATATTCACACTCCATCTTTTTCTTGCCATCTCATGAGAGAAGATGATGGTAAGACAGGTATAATTCATCAAAAAAATCTTTCCAAATACCAAAACACACTGCTTCTCATGAGATCATTTTTTAAACTATGCCACAAATGAAAATGATTAACTGTCACAGAGAAATTAACTGTTAGGCTGAAAAGACTCAAGTCCCACATACTGTACCTTCCAAATCAACTTCAGTTGCCATGTAACCAAATCTTCCCCAGTCCCAAAGCTCCAGTGCTATCGAAAAGTCATATGCATACTTCTTGGAGAATTTCAGTTTAAGACGAAACTAGGTCTTCTGATAAAGTGGTAGCCATAGGAAGGTTCTTTCACTAAATATTTATTGGGTTTATATGTAGGCCATGATCACAGGATGGTCTGTTTGCTTGGGAGGACAAGCAGCAGTATGAAGGGGTAGACTCTGCCTCATCCCAAAGACTTGTAGGAAAGGGAGAAATTCCCCCAGATCTCAGCCACCACAGTGGAAGCCCAAAAGAGCATCCGCAATCCAAGTGGCTGCCATGTTCACCTCAAAAATGGTCATAAGGGATTTTTTTTAAAGGAGTGATAACTGTGGAAAAATTTCTAGAGGAGGTAGCACACAGCACCACCTCAGAAAACAGAGGCATTTTGAAATTGCTTAGGAAGTGCATATAGAAACATGAGATGCCTACTTACTAAGTATCACATGCAAACTCTTTTGGGAATGTGGTGGAAAGGCACGAGGAAAAGCATGAGAAAAAAAGTCTCAAGAAGAATGTAAATTATGGGATATACACAGCACTCATAACAATAACTCAGTTACGGGATTGAGAGGAGGTAAACTTATTGCCAATGGTAAGGCCCAATGGTAAGGTATATGCATAATTCCATTTATTCTTCAACATAATCCCATGAGACAGATTTCATTGGGTTTTCTCCATTTTACACAAGAGAAAAGGGGAGGCTTAGAAAGGTTAAACAATTTGCTCAAGGTCACTGAAGATGCAGAATCAGGTATTTAATCTGAGAACTGGACACCATCACACTACTCTGGAATTAGATTATGAGGAATCTAAGTGCCAGGATCAGAGTGTGAGACTTAATTCTGCAAGAACAGAGAAGCCAAGAAAGGAGTCTGAACTATTGAGAATAATATAATCAATGCCATTCTTTAGAAAAGCCCAGAGAGTAATACAAATGCCCATGGATGAAGCATTCAGAATAGATACAGAAAATACTCTCTTTAGAATTCTCACCAAAATTAAAAATAAAAAAATAGGCCCAGCTTTCAAGGACAAAAGGTCTTTTCCAACTTCAGCTACCATGAAAAAACAGAGGCAGTTCATGAGAGAAGCACTCCTTCATTCTCCATTCCCCTTTCATGAGCCATCCTAGGTCAGATCGTCGGACTATGGGGAACCAACACAAAGGCGGCTGCAGGGACAAGAGAAGCAAATCCTCACAGTGACTATTGGAAGGTTTAACTCACAAATTGCCTTGTCTTTTCAATGTATATACAAGCAAAAATCAGTTACCCACAGACATAGTATGAGCTGATCTGTGGCAAATGATTAATTCCGATGTGCACCCTTATTGCCAGTTCACTTCTTTTCTACTTTCTCTGGCAAGTGCCCAGTGCAATTTATATTACCATGGAACTCACCAAAATGTGCGATGTTATTCATAAAAAAATAGAGAGAGGGAAATTATATTCCAAGCCTGAAATGGAACACATTCCCAATGTTCCATTTCTCTGCTGCCTGGGAACATACTGAAGTTGCTTAAGAGGTGCATGTTGAAATATGAGTTTCCTGCATAGGAAATATCACATGTAAACATATTTGTTGTCTATAATTAAAATTTTAAAACCACATTCCTGAGAAATTGCCTACTTGGCTATGGAAATTCCAATGCTTACATACAACTGTAAGTATCTTTAAAAATATGGTCAAATCCCATTAGAACAAAAAGTCAAGACTTTATTATGAATTTTATGATTCATCCATGTAGCATAAAATAAATCTTGAATAATCCCCGACTATTGGTCTCAGGATACAAGGAGAGAAAAAGAAGACTTGGTTCCTATCCACCTTGAACTTAAATTCTGGAAAGACAACTAGACAATAAACCAGTTCAATAATTAATTCATTACACCTGGTAAATGCTATGAAGAAGAGAAAGAACTGAGATAAGAATGACTGGTGTAGGAGAAGTAATCAATTCCTTTCCTGTGCCCAACTGTCTACAGGACTTTGTAGATCACACTAATGAAAGGACTCTGCCCCTTGGTGCTGGCTTTGGCTTTGTAGCATTGGCTGCCTCTGTCTCCCTGATGAGGATACTTTGTTACTTAAATATATTCCTAGCAGAGGGCTCACAGCAGTTTGCAAATGGCACTTCCATTCTTCACTGCAACACTCCTGAGAGGAGAGAGAGAGAGAGAGAGAGAGAGAGAGAGAGAGAGAGAGAGAGAGAGAGTTCAAGCCTCATTACTTCTACTTACGGAAGAGGAAGGGCGATGACTGGAGAAGTACCTTCAGCAAAACCTTCAGGAGTCAAGCAGCAGCTGGGTAGAGGTTGGAGCTGAGCTCAGATGGCTGTGTTCCTAGCTTTTGGTTACACTCTTCTTTCTATCCTTCAGTGCAAGTAGGAAACTAGCCCAAAGCCAGGACTTGGAATAAACCAGCTCATGCCTAACTTAAGGTGGGGGAGGGGGAGCATATCCGCCACACACACACAAATTCCCAGTAGTCATTAATATGAAGTTTGTTGGCTAACTTATACATCTTATGTAATTTAGTACATAGAATTGCCAACTAAAACAAAACAAAAGCTGGATATCCAAACCCAGTATGTCACATCTTTAATATTTAGGGAGACTCAGATCTGAAGATTGAAGCAAGAAAGTCTATGCATCCTTTGTCTCTCTCTCTCTCTCCTGAGTTCTTGAAGATCACAATCTCTCCCCCTTCTCTTCTCTTCTCTCCTCTTCTACTCTCCTCACCTCTCTCTCTCTTCTCTTCTCTGCCCTCTCCTATCTCTCCTCTCTCCTCTCTCTTCCCTTTCTCTTCCTCTCGCTCCTTCTCTTTCTCTTCCTCTTTTTGTCTTTCTCTCCCTACCAGTAGTACTCGGCTTGAACTTAGGGCCTCATGGTCTCACTTGGCTTTTTAACTCAGGCTGGACCTCTACTACTAGAGCCACAGCTCTTCTAGCTTTTGCTGATTGGTTAGAAATGTGTCTCATGGACTTCTACCTAATCTGGCTTTGAACCATGACCCTCATGTCTCAGCCTCTTGAGTAGCTAAGTTTACAGGCATGAGCCACCAGTGCTTGGCTGTCACCATGTCTCTTTATCCTTAAATATTTCAGTGTTTTTTTTTCTAAAAGTGGAATATTCTCTTTCATGACCACAGTACAGTGTAGAAAAGCAAGCCAATTATTAGGGATAAGCTATGAAGATCTAGGGGCTGGGGATATGGCCTAGTGGCAAGAGTGCTTGCCTTGTATACATGAGACCCTGGGTTCGATTCCCCAGCACCACATATACAGAAAACGGCCAGAAGTGGCGCTGTGGCTCAAGTAGCAGAGTGCTAGCCTTGAGCAAATAGAAGCCAGGGACAGTGCACAGCCCTGAGTCCAAGCCCCAGGACTGGCCAAAAAAACAAAAAAAGATTTGAAGATCTAATCTACAAACCTTGTTTAGATCTTCCTAATTGTCCTACCAATGTTTTGGTAGCAAAAGAAATGTCCAAGATTATCTGTGTTGCTTACTTTCATGTATATTTTTATTTTCTCTTAGTCTAGAATAGTTCTTAATTCTTTATGTTTTATGATGTTGACATTTTGGAAGAAGACAGGCTGGTTATTTTATAGAATCCCTTTCAGTTTGGTTTTGTCAGATCTTTTTTTTTAACCTGATTATATCATTATGCCCTTTTGAGGCATGGATGCCATAGAAATGGCTATGAATTCCTCTAAGTTCATCTTATCAGAAGGCACATACAAATGCACCGTTAATTTGTTGAAGTATCTACCAGATTTCCTAATGTGAAGTTATTCTTGTACCTTTTATAATTATCTTATGAGATAATTCTTTAAACTGTAAATAAATTGACTTTCACCACTGGTTTTAGAATCCATTGAGTATCTTTGCCTAAATCAGCTACTATTAAGGACGTTTCTCCAATAATGATCTGCCCTCTACCAAACAGCTATTAGAGAAACAGAGCAAGTATATTACTTTTCCTAAGTACCCTGTTCTTCCAATTCCTCCTCTATGCTTGCTTCTTTTCCTCCCTCTCTAGATTCACAGTAGCTTTGAGAGTAGAAAATTGGGTTTTCAAGAAGAGATTAAAAGGACTAACTATCCAGGAGCTGATGGTTTACACCTGTAATCCTAGCTACTCAAGAGGCTAACATCTGAGCATTGTGGTTTAAAGCCAGCCTGGGCAGAAAAGTCATCATGAGACTCTTATCCCCCAATTAGCCACTCAAAAATTGGAAGGAGAGCTGTGGCTCAAAGTGGTAGAGCACTAGCCTTGAGCAAAAGAGCTCAGGGACAGTGGCCAGGCCCTGAGTTCAAGACCAACAACAATCAATCAATCAGTCAATAAATGGATTAACTTTACTTTTCATAAATAAAGTCAAAACGTAGCAATAACTGTACTGATGTAACAGAAGATTGCAAACTTCTAAATGGAACATTCCCAGCAAATTCTATTTTTCACAAAACAATCTGCAAATTTGACATCTGGAAGGATGAACTAGAAAAGCTGAAGATGAGACTGTTAGGTTTTAAAAACCTTACGTTTACAGCCAAGTCTCAGGATTATGAGCTCTGGAGTCAAGTTATCTAGGGTTAAATATAGGCTCTAACCCTTCTTGACCTTGGGCAAGAAGTTAACCTCTGACAGTCTTTCTCCTCATCTGCAAAATAGAGATAATAATAGTAATTATCCCATGGATAATTTTTTATAGATAATACATATAACATAACCAACACAGAGCCTGTTAGAAATCATATACCCAAGCAGAAATCATGATTTTTATTAGCTTATGTTATTCATTTGTTATCTCTCCACATATGTTGGCCAATCAATCCATCCATCAATAATCAGCTGATGGATTAATACAGTCAACAAATCCTTACTGACCACCTACTCTGGGTCAAGTGTTATGCTCAGCACTAAAAACATGATAGATATGGCATCTACCTTCCTGCACCTTACTTTCTTAGAAGTATTAGCTACAAGGGTGCCACGAGATTTTCATCTAAGAATTATGTAAAACTTTAATGTGAGGACAAGGGCAAACCTTTATGTACCCATAAACTATAAAACCATCAGTTTAATCAGACATTTGAAGCAACATTCATTCGAAATGAGCACAAGGTTAATGTTAGTAATATCAAAATCTTACATTTACATAAGTCCTCTTTACAACATAGTTCACACTTGTCATTTGATTCTACGGAGAATCCTGAACTAAGTGAGAAAAGTGTAATGATTTTAAATTACCAACACAGAATCTCAAAAGCATTAAATGCTTTGCTCAAGGTCACAAGTGAGTTGTCTCCTGAAGATGGATGGACCACTAGGCCAGCCTTTGGAGGAAGTCTCTCAGGGAACTCTAGCCAGCTATCTCTCTGTGGTACCTTCATTACTTACAAATACACACTACCCTAGACAAGCCACCCAGTCCTCTGTGTGGAGAATGAATTTTAAAGCCTTGGCAAACATGACTATCACAATCTGAATACTAATGACAGAAGCTAAAGCTTACCCCATGCATCATACAACCAAGCCCCTTGCCACCTCTGGATGACATAAACACTATTAACACTGTTGTTACACGGACATGAACACGAAGGACTACGATAGGTTTGGTGGTTTGCCCAAATGTCTCATGGAAAAATGGGGAAAGAAAGGGTTGAAGATATGGGTCTCTGATTCTAGAATTGAAAACTTCCACGAAGGACCCATGTTTGTTCCAGTATCTCTACCATTGTGTGTAAACTCAACCTGGAGACCCAGGGAATACAGAGCACACAATAGTGTCCCTCAATGAAAAATAAATAAACAAATATGGACAATGCAGATTTATCTGGTGGATAGCAAATTATAGCTTCTGCCCCTCACCCAGAAAAGACCCTCTAAGTATCTTTAGGCAAAGATGAAAATATTTAGAGAAAGAAGACTGCCCTCCTTCCCACCCCCATCAAACTCCCCAGTATCACTTACTAATAGTGTGTCTTTATCATAACTACTCATTTGTTATGTCCTTAAGTTCATTCCTCTCATCCATTTTACACCACCCTAGCCTTCCCAGCCATTACTCTAGCCCTTAGGCTATTCCAATTTCAAAAGTCCCACTGAGGAATTTCTCATCATTCAGGCTCACTTCTGCTGTTCCCACCCATCTACAGTAAGCAATCCATTCCTCCTCGTGCTGGTTTCCACTCCTATTAATCTCCCGTGTTCTCATTTCCTGCCTTCTTACCCTTCTTGCATTTGTACCATCGCTGTACTCTTTAATGGGCCTCGTCCTTACTCCTTGCCCCTTCTTATTTTCATATTTTCCAACCAAACCCTGCCCTAAGTAATCCATTTTCTACCAATCATGAACTCACACTTGCATAGCAAGACATGCCTGGGGAAAACAAAAATGATTAAAAAATCTCTGCCTTTAAGTTCATGAACACCAATGTCAAAAGAATCACGATCACGTCAGTAACCCTACCGCATTTGTCAATCTATTCTCTCTGTACCACCTCCCTCTCCCCATCCTAAAAAATTAATTCATGCTTTCTTTCTCTTCCAGTTGCCAAAATCCTCCCATTCCTAACTCTGGGCTAGCAAATGACTTTGCTTCTTAATTCCCTGGGAAAAGGAAGGCATTAAGATGGGAAAATCTATGTTCTCATGCCTACTTCTGGCCACCCCTGCATTTTGTCCATATGCCTTCCCTTCAGCTACTTCTCATTGCTTCCTGGACTAATTCTCTTGTTCCTATCTAAATTCATTTCTCTCTTTCATGCACAATTAAACTTTCCCTCCCTACTAAAGTATCTTTTTCAGCTTTCAAGTGTGCTATCATTTCCTCCATCTCAAAACAACACAATTTTGACCTATTTCTCCTCCAGTTACCACCTCATTTCTCAGCTGCTCCTTACAGCAAACCTTTCTACTATGTTCTTACTGATATACTTACCTAAAACAGGCCTTGGCAAACCAATGACCACCATGCTGCTACACTGAATGATTGGCTTCAAGTCTTTGTCTTCTTGAAAGGTGAGTAGCAGGTGACACGTTTGATCTCCTTCTCTTGGAAAGTTTCTTCCCTCTGTTTTCTTTCTTTCTGCCTTAGTGACAGTCCTTCTCGGTTGCTTTTGCTAGTTTCTCCTTACTTTCCCAAGTGCTTCCTGATGGAGTGTTCCCTCACACCCACTCTGCAAGCTCTTCCTGGTGGAGTGCTCCCTCACACCCACTCTGCAAGCTCTTCCTGGTGGAGTGCTCCCTCACACCCACTCTGCAAGCTCTTCCTGGTGGAGTGCTCCCTCACACCCACTCTGCAAGCTCTTCCTGGTGGAGTGCTCCCTCACACCCACTCTGCAAGCTCTTCCTGGTGGAGTGCTCCCTCACACCCACTCTGCAAGCTCTTCCTGGTGGAGTGCTCCCTCACACCCACTCTGCAAGCTCTTCCTGGTAGAGTGCTCCCTCACACCCATTCTAGTCCTCTGTTCCAACTGCCATCTGCACATTCATGACTCCAAAATTTATATTACCACGTCAGACAGCTCTCCTGAATTGTCTTTAATACAAAACTTCCTGTTTCCGGTCTCCAACTCTGATATCTAATGGGCAATTCAAAGATAGTTTATTCCTGATCTTTGTCCCAAATACAGAGGGCTCTAGGGGAAGAGCAAGCATGAGGCCCAGCTGTTAGCTGTGAGCAGGGTGCCTATAACCCGACTCTCCATTCTTTCACTGTTCTGGGAGGATTGTTTTGCAGAGGTCATTGCTTTGCTGTAGTGTTATTATTAAAAAAAAAAAAAAAAAGGCCCCAGAGGACTTTTTTTTTTCTATTAATCTGGTCATCTCCCTGATAACTGCCAACTGTGGAAACTGACCACTCTTTGTTTAGTTCCTGGATATCTTGTCTTTCAACCCAATCTATGACACCAAGGGTGTCTTAGACACCAAAAGGGTATTGTTAATAGGCCCTTCCTTTCTTTACTATTTAAGGCTTTAGACATGACACAAACAAAACACTAAATTGTCGATAAACTTGTCCTCACCTTAACCATTTCAAGTCCATAAAATATACTTTACTACCAGCAGAGAGTGGGAAGATCGCCTCTGGCTTGCCAGAACTTCTTACAGGGTTTGAATATTTTTTAAAAGACATCCTCGAAGCAGCAAGCAGATCCTCCAGAAAGTAGAAGTGGGTTTCAAGTTTCTAGCACATCAGCATCAAGGTGTTCACTTGGTAATTCATTTAAGGGCAAGGTAAAATCACATCCAGTCATCTTGTTGCAGGAAATTTACACTAAATCATCTCTTCATTATCCCACAAAGTTGCTTTCCTTCTTGTCACAGAAATTCTGGCTAACAATAATCAATAATTGAACAGAGATCGGTGACATGATTTCCTTTCAGTTAGTATCATATTTTAAGTTTATTCTGGACACCAATAATTTATATCTCTAATTCTGAACCAAGGCTCTCATTGTTTTCTGCAGTTCAACCAGTCTATCAAAGTTATGAATTGGGGGGAGGGTGCTTCAGTTTGTGTTTGATGGTTTACTAGTAAAATGTAATATAAAAATACATATTAAATGTTTACATTTCTTTTATAAATATAAGTGTCTAACTTTTTCTTATGTGATAAGAACAGAGGGGGAATGATAAGTATGATAAATACTCACGAGGCACCAGTGGCTCACTCCTGTAATTCTGGCTATTCAGGAGGCTGAGATCTGAGAATCACAGTTGGTTCAAAGCCAGCCCTGGCAAGAAAGTCCATGACACTCTTAATCTCAGATTAAGCACCCAAGGAGCCAGAAGCAGAGCTGTGGCTCAAGTGGCTGAGCATTAGGATTGAAAAAAGCTTGAGGGCAGCACCTAGAATTCAAGCCCTACAATGAGCAGTAAAGAATTTTTAAAAAATTCTCATCTGGTAGATTTATATTTATTTTCCATGTGTCTCTGACTCTTCTAATTTACTGTTGTGTAATGGATCATCCCAGGGCAGGAGAAATAATGTAGAAGAGTAAAAATCACCCTGGTTTGCTGTCAGAAGACCTTGATTCTTGCTTCTCTTCACAGCTTCTGATTACCACATAACAGTGCCAATGTGTGGCTGCTATCGCTCTTACCGACTAAATCGGGAGGGGTTGGAAAAGTTCCTCTCTAAAGGTCTCTTCCAACCTTAAAATTCTACGATTCAGTGAAATATAATGACTTAAATAGAAGTACAGAGATAATTCACTCAATCAAGTCATACTGCCTCCACCTAAAGGATTTTTTTTTTGTTTCAAAGTTCAAATGTAATTACAAAGAAATGAAGGGGACAGAAATGAGTTTCCACCGAGGGCTCAGGGCACCACAGACAGCAGATCACTTTCCTGAAATGCACACTGGCAATTAGCAGTTAACGTCTTCTGGAGATGGGCAAATGATCAGGAAGCCTTCTGGCAGAAGGGAGTCATAAAGTTTCATCGTGCCACTTAACAGATATTTTATCACAAGATAAATGAGGTACCTTTCCATGGGCTATAATAATATATTTCCTACAGTAATTAGAGATGCGTCAAGGCCCGATGCCCTCTGGCTGGGCCTGATTCTGAAGAAATTGCTTGTTCAACCAAAATTTGGTAGGTTTATGCCAGCAAAGAACAATAGAATGTAGAGCTCAGAAAACCAGATCCTTAACAACAACAACAAACACATCAGCTCAGTTATTTCCAAGCCCAGTCTTAGGCTGCCTTTAGCTGCAGCTGGGGATAACACAGCATCATCAGGACTCAGCCGGTCTCCCTTCAGTCCTGTTCTGCCCAGTGTTGGCATCCCAGGTTCCATAAGCAGCAACATAACTAACGGACTTCGCCCAGCTCTGGGTATACATCTTCCCAGATTCAATTTCAATGCAAATGAATACTTGATTCCTCCAAAAGTCAGAACCTGAGCATGATCATTATTGGTCTGAATGAAACCACATGACCAAGTCCAAAGCAAGCCTCATAACCTAATGATACAATCTGTTCATCAGAGTGGTCCCTGGGTCACCTGGTGTGTATGGGGGGGGGGCGGGGGGGGTGGAGCCGAGGATGTCAGCCATCACTCCCAAGGCTTCATGGAGTATGAACGAGAGTGACAGATGGCGGTGTGTTCTGTCACACGCACCAACCTCACGCCTCAAATAATGTCACACTTGGAAAGAATCCTGGTCCTCACTTTCTATTGGAAGCTGAAAAGGATGAGACTTCAAGACACTAGAGCAGGACTATTGTGGTTAACTGATAGGCTTTCACTGGACGACCTTTGCTTTGAGCTCTGACTCTGCTACAGCAGTTCTGTACCTATTTTTGTTGTTGTTGTTGTTGGGTTTCCTTGTCAGGCAGCCCAGTCTTTTTTAACATTTAGTTATTTTTCACATAGTCTTTTTCCCCTTGTCCAGTTTTTTGCCTGGCCCAACTATATTTTTCCTACCCATGTCTTCTGCATAGTGCAGATAACAGGAGTATAGGATTACATCACCAAACCTGCCTTGTTCTTTAAGAAGGGATCTTGATAAATTTTTACTTTCTTTTTTCTTCTTCTTTTTAAAATAGAACTGGTCTTGAACCTCAATCTTTTCTCCTTTTTTTTTTTTTCTGGTGGTAGGGCTTGAATTCAGGACCTGGCTGCTGTCCCTGAACTTTTTCACTCGAAGCTAGCACTCTACACTTTGAGCCAGAACTCCACTCTGGCCTTTTGATGGTTTAATTGGAGATAAAGAGTCTCACAGACTTTCTTACCCTGGCTGGCTGGCTTCAAACCACAATCTTCAGAACTCAGCCTCCTGAGTAGCTAGCATTGCAGGTGTGAGCCACCAGCGCCCAGCAACCTCAATCCTTTGAGCTCCATCTCCCAAGTAGCTGGGATTACACACATGAGCCACCACATCTGGATACCTCTGGGCCCAGAACCTCATTTTACTCATCTGAAAACAGGACTAGTCATAGTCCTACCTCACAGTGGGAGATGAGGATGAAATGAGATAATGAATGTAAAGCCCCTAGGAAATCCTAGCACTTAAGTCAAATCAATGACAACTATCATCAGTAGTGATAATAATTACTACAATTTGTCCTTCAAATTAATTACTATCTAGAATTACTAATTCTATTAATAATCACTAGAATGAATAGAATAATAATTGCCTACATTCACACAGACAACGAACAACAAAGTCAGAGGTAAACTTGAGTCTTTTGACTTCTAGCTCAGAGTTAGAAGTGAACCAAGGTGAAATTTAATGACACACAAGTCAATTATATCAAAAATAGCATTTTAAAGAGTCAGTCATTCTTCCCAATTGCTACCTGGAGACTCATGGATCCCATTCGGCAGAACCATGTGACTATCCCCAGACCTACTTAAGGAGATCCTCTCTTCACAGGGGAAAGACTTTCAAATGAGTATGCTCATAATATTCAGCTTGCTGATAGGTAGGGCTTGGTCAGTTCTTGAGATATTCTGGAGATATCTTTCCTGTTGCCCAAGTTACAGGTACCTTTCTTTCATCCCAGTGGCCATAAGATCTTTACTTTTCTTTCCATATTGAGGCTTAAACTCAGGGTCTTATGCTTGCTAGCCAGGCGGTCTACCACTTGAGCCATGCTATCCTCCAAAGATCAGCCTTCCAAGTAGCAAAGATTACAGGAGTGAGCCACTTCACTTCACTTAGTGGTTCTAATATCTTTAACAACCACACTTTTTGTACCTTCAGCTTGAAATATGCTTTTCTAGCCAATCTGCACATTCCTTGTAACTATCTGTCCTCCTTTTTGCCCCCAGTAATTCCCATAAACCTGGATAACTGAAGCCAGAAGTACCCATGCCATAGCCTGAACCCTTTGCTGTCTTGAAATTCCCCATACTTATGTAATTAGTCCATTACTTTTGAATTTCGCTTCTTTCAAATTCTTAGGATTGGAAGCATGGTATTAGAGAGGACAAATCATCAGGAACTTTATGTGATTTCCATTTTTAATTTAGAAACAATGGGTAGAGAGCTATTATAAAGGAAGCACTCATTTAATGGCCCAGGGCCTGAGACTTCATCGCAATTCATACTTATGCTTAAAGAGGACCTTGTATTAAATTGACAGTTACCTTGGAATCTAAAATAGAATTGGTTAGAAGGGACTAGAGAGAAAAAAGTTACGTTTTTTAACTTCTCTAGTCATGCCTATTACACAGAGAAATACTCAACCACTTGCTCTGGTTACAGCTTCTGGAAATTTCAAAACCTCTGAAGTTAAACTGGAGCTCCATGTATACCCAGTTGTATAGATCATTCTTCCTATCTCAAAGCTTTAACATGAAATCAGGGATCTTGATAGAGCCAGGGGGATTAATTTTTCGAAATATTTAATTTGATCTATGGATATAGAAACAAGAGGTAAAAATTCAGAGCCATAAATGCACACATAGCAACACACAAAGTTCACAGAATAACTAATGTGATATTGAATTTACAGGACATTTTTTTTTTGGTCCAGGGAATTAACTGGAGCCCAGTTAAGTGACTTCTAATACTTCTGGTCCTCTCCCTAAAGGGGAAAACTGGGATGGGATTTCCAAAGCTGAGCAGATGCCATAATCATTGGTTCATGAATAACATTTCAGATCTGGAGTGATCAGCTACATATTCTTCAAAATCTCCACTTAATTTTCTGTTAATGAGTAAGGAATTACTCATCTACCTTAAAAGGCCCTGCGTGTGTATAAACTTTTTTATTTGATATGGTTTTGGTTGCTAACCACAGCCTGAGGCAGTAAGATGGGATACAGGGCAGAAAAAAAAAAATTAAAACCACTATAGACATAGACAGATAGAAAATGTGGTGGGGAGCGGGGAGGGAGAAGCCAGGTGTCTAAAGGCTCTACTGTACTCGGGCCCTGAGTCCCTGCAAGCAAGCATATTTATTTGAGTTTACACAAGGAAGGTTACCATGGATACATGTAAAAAGCAAAGCATCTGTATTAATTTCACAGTCAGAGTTGAAACAGAGTTTGTGAGAGGCACAGGTTCACTTATTCTTTTGGGACGGGAGACTGCAGCTCAGGGAAAGTCCAGACACTATGTCCATATATGTAACCCAAGGTTAAGTTGTCAAAGTTCCAGGCACAGCTGTCAGGCCAAGGAAAGTGGGGGACCAGGGAAGCACCCTAATCCCTTTGCCCTCTCTAGAGCTGTCTGTCCTAACCCTTCCATGGCCAGCTCTCAGCGTTCTGAATGCTGTGGAGGCCATGTTCTGACCTCTCAACCCATTTCCAGGTTTCACAGCTCTGCTTTAGAGTGCCCTACAGTTTTGTGTTTGTCTTTTTTAATATCTAAACAGGAGATAGGAAGCTACTTAGGAGCTATCATTTAAATGTCAAAGATGATGATCCCCACTTGAAAGACAACAAAGGCCTGTCAGAGCAGAAACAAGCTGGCCAGACAGCTAAGACAATGACAGAACTGAGAGCCAAGCCTTTATATCTTTCCCATGCCAAGGAAATCCTGGCACAGGAAACTGAGGGATTTTGGACCCGTGACTCTGTATTAGAATTCTGAATGCTATCTGGACTCTCCAAGATCTTTATTCCAAGGATTATCTCAACATACCCGTAATGTGAGCTACTGAGAGACAAGACACTACTCCAAGTGTCTTGTAAAACAAGAAGAGGAGAGGGGTTGTAGGAAAACTCTCATGGCTTCAAGTGAGTATACAGCCACAGGAAGGTGTTTTGTCTGTTGACACTCCATACACCAAAAAATTAAAATAAAATAAAAATAAAATCCTTTAGTCATAGAAAAAATAGAAAAAGGAAAACGTTGGGAATCTAGAAAACTGAATGTCCAAGAAAAGGGTTTTTTTTCCCTCCTCATTGCATTCTTAGGAGACAGAAAATAAGTTAAAGCAAATCTGCCCAAATAAAGAGTTTCACAGATACAGTTAGTATTCTGCTATGTTAAGATTGAGTCTTGCTTATGACAGGTAGTGTTATCAAGCAGTGCAAAATCTGTATTTTTAAAGTGTTGATGTGCTCTTGTGTAATTTCTCTTACTCAATTTCCCTAAGCTGAGCAGAATAAATGAAAATGAACTGAATGAAGCTTTTCTCATCTCAATCAAAATATTCTTTATTTTCCTCTATATTCTTCAGAGATCTGGAGATAAAATCAACTCTGAAAGAGTCTGGAAAAATATAACTAAAACTCCTCTTTAAAAAAAAAGTCTCTACAGATCTCACTTCAAAACCAAGAAGATTTTGGCAGTCTAACATTGATTAAAGGCTAAGAAATGGTTAGGTTGTAATACTTAGCATTTTAGAGATAATGTACTTATGATTCTGACTAATTAAAAGATACTGAGTAACTCATTAGATTTAGTAGTACCTCATTACACAGAAAAATCATCTACTCTAGTGGGGTAAACACTGTTTTTAAGGTTCCAATGGTGTTTCACTACAAGGAGTCAATGGAATGACTTCATTGTTACTGACATTTCAGTTCTTCTCCTAGTCCATAATGCTGACTCCATCACTGATTTTTTCCATCTCTTTTCAGAAGGTGGACTTGTAATTAGAATTGTAACTGCCAAAGTAATTCCTCTCTTTTTGCTTTGCTCTTTGGGTGTTCTTTTCTTCAAGGTTATTGCAGCCACTAATCAGAGTCCGTGGGGGGGGGAAAAATGACCTTGATGGTCATTCTTGAAGCCTTATCTTAAGGAGAAATCAGTTTTGAAACTTAGCATCTTTTGTTAGTTTTTCTCACAAGAAGTTTCTCAGAAATAGTTTCCAAGGGCTGGGGATATGGCCTAGTGGCAAGAGCACTTGCCTCGTATACTTGAAGCTCTGGGTTCGATTCCCCAGCACCACCTATACAGAAAATGGACAGAAGTGGTGCTGTGACTCAAGTGGCAGAGTGCTAGCCTTGAGCAAAAAGAAGCCAGGGATGGTGCTCAGGCCCTGAGTCCAAGGCCCAGGACTGGCAAAAAAAAAAAAGAAAAAAAAGAAAGAAGTTATTTCCAGGTAAGATGTTTGCAATGTTAACTAAAAGACGGAGAGAAAAGGAGAGGTAATCTGGAAGTAGGTAGATCCAGTGGTAAGAGCACAAAGTGTATCCTAAAATTCACATGTTAGAAACGTATTTCCCAACACCACAGTGCTGGGAAGTGGCATCTGTTGGGAGATGCTTAGATCACACATCTTAATGAATAACATAATACCCAGAGAAACTGGATTGGTGCAGGCAATATGGACCCCCTTTGCCTTTCTATCTTCTGCTTTGTAAGGACACAATGAGCCTCCCACCCCCACCCCCAAAGGACCCAGAATAATTCAAAGAGCCATTTTGGAAGCATGGAGCATGCCTCCTCAGCCAGAAAGTTTGGCTCGTAGACTTCCCATCCTCCAAAACTGAGAAAAAGAGTTTTTCGGTTATCTATACATTATCCAGTATGTGGTATTTTGCTATAATAGCCGGAAGCATTCCAGTCTTATATGGACCACTAATAGGCTATACATGGTTTTCACCCCAGTCACAAAAATCTCTCACTTGTAAAATAAAGGAAATGTAATAAACAGTCCTGGAGGTAACTTTCAATCAAATCTGTTGGCTTATTTTTTAAATAAGAAAAATTATATTTTCAACAGACTCTAGAGAAATATTGAGATCGTTGCCTATGTCTCAAACTATAAAGGGTTTTTATAAGGATCTGTTTTTATTCCACAGAGAACAAGGAGAGACAATACTTAGGGATGGAAGAAAGGAAGATTTATTTTCCTTGATTACTCTCTGTTAGTAGGTGCTTTGCTCACCCTGAAAATCACCAGATCAAAGCAATCACTTGGGGCCTAGCCGAACACAATCCATTTCTCACCTAGAACATGGGGTATTTAGAAAAAGGATGCCCAGTTTTCAGTGAAAAATCAGAGTTTTCTAAATCAACAAATCCAGATGAGATACCTATGAAAACTTACAGGGAAGCAAGGAAATGAGCTAGTGCGGATTAAGATCACCTGGGAAGTCTGAGCTCCCCTGTTCTCACGCAGGAATACTGAGATATTGGGCTTTATGATAGATGTAGGTCATTTGATAGGTGAAAAAGATAGAATTCTTTGGGAGCAATGCCAATCTAAATATAAAGCCCCTGTCAATGCAGGAATAGACTTCTTTGCTGATCTCATTTTTCTTCTTCTTGGATATAAATTACAATAACAAGACAATAGACCTAACCCAAATACATGTAAATACTATGGATTTTTCAGGTCCTCTGAAAAGCTGAAACTATGAAAGTCATCGGTCTAAGTACATTTATATTTACCAACCCCAGTGATTCATTTTGCAAACTACTTTTACCAGTTGTTTAAAAAAAAAAAAACTGGTTGGCATGATTGGTATCTTTCTTAATTAGTTGGAAATGCAAATTTTTATTTCAACACAATAGCCTGCTTTTCCAAAATCAATTGGACAACTGGCCTTTGGATACTAATTAGCATGAACTCTGGCTCCTCAGTCCTGATGAAGTGAAATAGTTCCAGCTTTTTAGTTTACTTCAAAGTTTCTTTGGTTTGCTAATACTACTTCAGGCAGGCTTTTTTTTTTTTTTTTTTTTTGGCCAGTCCTGGGCCTTGGACTTAAGGCCTGAGCGCTGTCCCTGGCTTCTTCCCGCTCAAGGCCAGCACTCTGCCGCCTGAGCCACAGCGCCCCTTCTGGCCGTTTTCCATATATGTGGTGCTCAGGAATCGAACCGAGAGCTTCATGTGTAGGAGGCAAGCACTCTTGCCACTAGGCCATATTCCCAGCCCTTCAGGCAGGCTTTTAAGGATGTATTTAAACAGTGTTTTACAACTTTAAATACAAAATATATAAAAGAAATTGCATTACCAGGTCACTGAGCTAAGATTAAATTAGATGTTTGTGAATGCCTATTGTAAATAGTAAAATGCTTCACCAACACTGATGATAAAGATTTGAATCAATGTAAAGTTGTGATTATCTATATGGGCATTGGAGGCCGAGTGACCTGGGTTTGAATCTTGCCTCACTTACTACCAGCTCTATAATTTGTCAAGTTTTTCAAGCCCTGAGTGACTCCTTTGTTGACATAAAAACTTGGCTAATATCACTATCTACCTCCTAGAGTTATCCTAAAGGCTAAGCAGAAATCGTACACATAGAAGACTTAAATAGTACTGACTCAGTACATGTTAAGTATTATTATTAAAGTATCAATATAAGAAAAGTGTGTTAAAAATAAATGTACTGGTTAATCAATGGACTATTACGAAAATTAAATGAGAAGACTGTACACCACATACATATCATAATTCCTTTTCCTGGGAAGTCAAGTATTACAAGAAGCATTACTATTTTGGGCACTTCTAAGAAGACAATTTTTGTCCATTATATGACCCTACCAACCATGGCATTCATCCTTTTGCACAGAAGTAAAATTCTGGGGGTAGGCAGGAGATGTGCCTTAGGAAAATTGCGATGTAAGAGTTCCAAATACACAGTGCACTGGTAATTGATAAGAGACGTGAGGAAAAGGCAAGATAGAATTTACTCATCAAAGAATTTCTCGGTAGCCTCAGGATTATCTGTGAGATCTTCTTTTCCTTATATATCTCAAATTATAATTCTTGTTAGTAAGGAAGAATCAATAAGGAACTTGTCAGAAGGAACCAATACAAAAAAATTTTAGAAGTAGATTATACTTGTTCAATCACTTTGGAAAGCAGTGTGGAGATTCCTCAAAAAACTAGCATCAAACTACCTATGGTCCAGCAATTCTACTCCTGGGCATTTATTTACCCGAAAGATTACAAACCAGGATACCATAAAGCTATAGCCAGCACAACCATGTTTGTTGCATCACTATTCACCATGGCCAAGGTATGGAATCAGTCCAGATACCCTTCGATGGATGAATGGATCAAGAAAATGTGGTACATATACAAAATGAAATTTTACTCATTCATTAGAAAGAATGATCTTGTACCATTTGTAAGGAAATGAAAAGACTTGGATAAAATTATGTTGTGAAGTAAGTCAGGCTCAGAGAAGCAAAGGATGTATGTTTTCCCTTATATTTTTAAGCTCAATTTAGCTTATAAACTTGTAAGTAAATTAGTTAGGTGGTCTGCAGATGTATTAACTGAAATACTATAGATTTGAGGGAGAAGTCAACTAGCATAATTCCTTAGAAAGGCAAAAGCAAAGGTCAGCAAAATAAAACACCAGGAAGTGAGTACTCTAAATGGATGAGATAGGCTCAAGGGGAAAGCACTGAACAAATGAAGAAGAGAAGAGGGGCAAGTATAGTTAAGAATCCAAAGTATATCCTACGCTGGGAATATGGCCTAGTGGTAAAGTGCTTACCTCGTATACATGAAGCCCTGGGTTCGATTCCTCAGCACCACATATATATATACACATATATATATATTGATATATATATATATATAGATATATATAGATATATATATAAAAGCCCGAAGTGGCACTGTGGCTCAAGTGGCAGAGTGCTAGCCTTGAGCAAAAAAAAAAGAAGAAGCCAAGGACAGTGCTCACGCAGAGTCCATGCCCCAGGACTGGCAACAAAAACAAAACAAATAAACCAAAGTATATCCTACAACATTAAGAAGAGAGAAAGGGGGGCTGGGAATATAGCCTAGTGGCAAGAGTGCCTGCCTCGGATACACGAGGCCCTAGGTTCGATTCCCCAGCACCACATATACAGAAAACGGCCAGAAGCGGCGCTGTGGCTCAAGTGGCAGAGTGCTAGCCTTGAGCGGGAAGAAGCCAGGGACAGTGCTCAGGCCCTGAGTTCAAGGCCCAGGACTGGCCAAAAAAAAAAAAAAAGAAGAGAGAAAGGAAAGAGTGGGTAGGGGAGAGATAGTTGAGCATGTCTGAAGGGGTGACACTGCTCAAGATATATTGTATTCATAAACTGCTTTGTTAAATGCCAACTCCTTTGTACAACTATTTAAAGAAAATGAAAAGAAGATTACAGTGAATTATGATATATCTCCCCTAATATTCATGGTGTCCTTTCAGAAAATGAGAACTCATGAGATGTGAGACTACTGTCTCACCCCAAATGAGTATCTTTCCTATAGCATCTCTCAAACACTCGGATGAAACAGAGGTTATGTTTAGTTCCAGGATCTTTTCAAGGGGCCTCAGAGTTGTGCTTCCTGAAATGAAAATGCCTTCTACATGCTGATGTTAGGATAGACAGACAGTCAGGCAGATACCAAATGAAGTGGCCCTTTACTACTTTATGTTCATTCATCTGAGTTTCCAGACTGACATGCACATTGTATTTCCCCAATGGAGACCAGTATTATTGCAAACAGAATTTGGGGATCAGGAAAAGAGAGTGGCTGAAGATAAGATGAACTTTCAAGAATGGCAGTCATTTGGAAAATGTTAAATGCACTTGAGTACGTTTTCATGTAGCTAACTGTGTTTGTTCTGCCTCTAATTTTCTGTCTTTTAAACTCAAGTTCTAGCAGCACTGATTGCTATAAAAGAAGAAAAGATATGGTTAGTAATCAACAATACTGTAGCAACAGCATTTGGGGAGAGAATGAACGTGTGTGTGTGTGTGTGTGTGTGTGTGTGTGTGTGTGTGTGTGTGTGTGTGTGTGAAAATAAGCATCAACTGATCTAAAATTTTAATATCAACCCCTACAGCTAGCTACCATTTGTTTAGCAGATTCATGTCATATTGTGTTCTAGGAGCTTGTAATCAGCATTCATTACTTACTGTGACTATTTAGCATCTGTATCTCTTTCAAAGCTAGGGCATTCTCAGTTTATGAGCATAGGTAGCAGTTAATGAATGCCTTATCTATTGGAAGCTGAATGCTAGTGGCTTCTCTCCTTCTTAAGTTCCCTTCCTGCTAGAACACAGAGATATGACCTAGCCTCTGCCAATCAGATGTTGCTGCTACCTGAGGTCCTTTCCTTTCTAAAACAAAGATAAAAGATTGCCTTCAGAAGACCTCACCCTAGGACATTTCTATTTCCCTTCTATGGAACAGAACTGGGGCACATGTCCATCCCTATGTACAAAAGAAGATGAGAATGAATATCAAATTGTCATCCCCTGAGATTTGATCTAGCAAGGGAGAAGAAGGTGAAGAATCGCTTTTGTGTAATCCTTTACAGGTAGGCATAACTATTTCCAGTTTTTACATAAACAAAAGGTTCTCAAAGGAGCCATGCTATGCCTTCCATAGCTAATGAGTGTAAGAGACAGGACTTAGACTTAATATCAGTCAGACTTCAAAGTTAACATTCTTTTAACTATACCATCATGGTAGATATAGAATATGTCAAGATTCTTTAATCAATCTTCATCTACTGAGTGAGATTCAAGTGCCCTTCTTTGACTAGCAATAGGACTTAGTAGATACTGAAATAAAGAGGAAAGACAAAGTTAAGCTGTCAAATTCAAGAAGTAAAAGTGGAAAATAAACAGTTAAGTCTGAATTTTTACATCCAAATATTGTACAGGAAATACTTATAATTAAAACAAAATTTGTTGTTCGTCTGAAATCGAGACTTAAGTAAGTCTTTCAAATGACAACCCTGGAAGAAATAGCCCTGTATGATTTCAGAGAGGAGGTCATAAAATGCGCTGTGTGTCCTTCCTCTCTCAGATCACACACTCTGAGGGAAGCTGGCTGCCTGTTGTAAGGACCTTCAGGCAACCCATGGTGAAAGACAGAGGTCCCCAGAAAATAGCCAGGGGGGAAATGAGGCCTCCTCCCAATATCACCTTTAGCTTTTAAACCCAAGCTGCCATCTTGATTGTAACCTCAGACCAGACAGAGAGCCTGAACCACCAACTAAGGAAAATGCAAACCCGGAGAAGCTCTGGGATGCTGAACAGTCGTTGGTTTAAGCTGCTACATCATAAAGTAACCACACATATGAAAAGTAGCTAGACACAGATCTATTCAGAATTCTGGTCAATTTGTGTTATGTAAAACATAATGAATCCTTTTGTTCAAAGGGAAATGTTCTTGTCTTTTGTCTGATAGTCTAATGTTAATATTTCCTATTGCAGATCCCTGAAAAATAGCTTTGCCAAAACCAAGCCCAACGTTACACTGAATAAGTCCCTTTAAGGAATATTTGATCAAGGATTATATTCTAGAGCAAATTTTAAATAAAAATATTAAGCAGTCTTATGTCATCATTTTTCAAGGTGCTTAAAGATTGGTAGCATTCACAGTTTTTGTGTTATTTGATCATTGAAACAAAAGGAAGATTATTACCTGACTTTCATGGGTTAAGAAAAACACTTCACAAACACACAGAAAAAGCTTTAAGTGATTCAATAGGATGGCCACGCAAATTACAGAGCTAATTACCCAGCAAGGATTTCACCACAGATCATTTGACACCCAGTTCCTTCCGAGGCACTGACTCTCTAACTAGAACCATGTCTCTCTCTTCCTGATACCGGTCATAGATCTTAAATCCTATTACATTACAGGTGGTTCTCAATATCAAAGATGTTAGAGTGAAGGGTGGAAAAGTGGTCATCAATAACCTGGTGTCCAATCACAAAAGACAGCCTTTCTTGCCTCTGAAAAATGAGTTATAATTTTCTTTATTAACTCAGCAGCCATGCTTGATAATGAGTCGCGTTAACTCGATTAGTCCATAAGTCCCTCCACCCTATCTGATCTGACATTTCCCATCACAAGAAAATTCCCTCAAGAACAACAAAGGGATAAATGTGAAGGCATATTTTTCCTAGGCAACACATGTAAGTAAGACAAATAGAAGCATGGTAAAATCCAGAATTCTTGTATTTCAATCCATGGGAATCTCAGATGTTACTTATTCCTCAACACCATGCCCCGAAATGCTGTGTAAAACTCCATATGAGTAACTTATTTTTGCAGATGATCCCTGAAAAGGCTTTGTTCCTTTTGTGACAGTGCTTTACGTTGAATGGGAACTATTATACAAGAAAGGAGAATTAATTATATACAAGGAGAGAAAGAAATTCAAGTTCGTTAGGGAAAATAAAGGGTGTAAATAAATTCAGTAGCATAAATTCAGGTCAGAAATGGTGGTGAAAGTAATATAGTGGAAGAAATCAAGGGAAATGTAGAATGGCTTGTGATCCTTGATTAAAAGTGTGAGAAGATCCAAGACTATTGTAAGAAGCTGAACAAATGGAAAGATAGTCTTTGCTAAATGCTTTATTCTGGGTACATACTATACTGCTGCTTGCCTTGATCCTAAAATGAGAAAAATCACATACATATGAAGCAAACAGTAATTAGAAGTAAAACCACAGTTTTAGTTTCTCTATCTTGAGATACATGCAAGGAGGATTTGGGAAATGGAAAGAAAACAGGAAAGAAAAGAACTCACTTGTATACCATAAAGTTCTTGATCCTCAGGCCTGGGAGAAAAAAAATTCATGAACCTGACATTCTATTAAGTAGGTGTCTAGATTCTGAAAGCTTGTTGCTTAACTCTCTCGTCATTGTAGAGAAAAAATAATAATGTGATTGCTTATCGGGATTCTCTTACTTGTTCTATTTGGTAACATGGGTGCTTAAATGGAAACCTCAATCCACACACCAGTAGCTTACAACTGTCATCCTACTTACTCAGGAGGCTGAGATCTTGAGGATCCAGACTGAGCAGGAAAAGTCTGTGAGATTCATGTCTCCAATTAACTACCAAAAAGCCAGAAACAGAGCTGTGGCTCAAGTAGTAGAGTGCTAGCCCGGAGCACAAAAGCTCAGGGGCAGTGGCCAGGCCCTGAGTTTAAGCCCCAGGACAGACACCAAAAAATGTAAATAAATAAAGGAAACGTCAGGAGGCCAGGGCTAGAAAGGAGTGAAGACTCACTTGCCTGCTACCCTATCCATGGAACAGGGAGTGATTCTACACCATGTTGTTAGAGTTCCCAAGCAGGGTGTATCTGCTGGCTTCTTCTTTTCTGACAATAAGTATCAAGTCATAAAAAACAGTTTTTACCAGTTATACCACTTGAAAAAAATATTACAGAAAGATGATTACCCTGAGTTTGGCATACTTATCCCCCCCCCCATTTGTTCAGGCTGAAATTAAGCATAAGTAGTTGAACTTGAGCCTGAAAGGCAACGTAAAGTTGACATGGGCTTAAGCATTGTGCCCTATAGCAGGGCTTCCTATTTGATAGTAACCACTTCTTCTAGTCAGCGCGCTTGGGGAAAACTCAAATTCATTGGCAATCAACTCAGTAAATAACTAGAAATAAACAAGTAAAGAGAAAAATCAATCGGAGCCACAGAAACAGTGACTGAAGGATTTTTGCTAAACCGCAAAACTCCCATGAACTTTCGAGCTCTCAGTGAAGCAAGCCTCTAAATAAAGTTCTACTTCTTTAACTCACAGAATATTCTAACAGCAAAACTACTGTGGCCTGAGGTAAAATAAACACGAGTAAGTTTTGCTACCAGAAGGAGATTGATTAACAAACAGAATACTAGACTTCTTTTTAACACTGATTTCATTTTTTTGTCCCAGAAACCAAGCAGCTCTTAGCTAAATCTTGTCAAGCCTTATGAAAAATACATCAACTCCAACAATTAGACTTTTGCTCTTATCCCACTCTTGGGTTCCCATTTTTATATTTCCTCTATATAAACCTTATGTTTAACTGGATTATCAGTCTTTGGAGGGTCAGAAGTCTACAAAACCAAGATCTCATGCTTAGAGAAAACTTTTAAGCTCTCTCTTTTCACATAGTTTGATGATGGCTTTCATATATCAAGGTCTTTGGTGTTAAGCGTTTTCTAATTCATTTCAAAAAGAAGGGAGTTGAATTAAATGTATCAAACAGCTGTCCAAAGTTCAGAAACACTCCTGCTTGCACAATTCTGACTCCATGCACAGATAGATTTCTACAAAAGCCATGAGGCATGATGTCTACTTTTCAAAGGCTGATGTAGAAATATTACTCTTATCTAAAGTGGAAAAATTTGTGTCAATGGAAAAATCTCAGAAGAACCCCTAAAAAACGTTTCATGTTTCTCTTAGGAATTTTGAGCTCTAAATCCCAAAAGGTTGTTGGAACACTGAGGGGGAAGAATAAATACACACCCAGAAGCACCGTACCCCATCCTAACCATCTTCACTGAATCACTGTTCTCCATCCCTCTCCTCTATTCTCGATCACTTTCCCATAGGAAAGAAAGAGCCAGTGAGAGAAAACTTGCATCATCCTGGCGGAGAGAGGCTTCCTACCACATCCTCAGTTCCTGCCACTTCTACAGCACTTTGCTTCACCATCTTCTCTCTCCATGCCAGGCCCAATCAAAGTGCAACAAGCTGCCGTCATCCAATCAAACAATCCTAATGGGCTAGATGAGGGAGAGAACGGTGGAAGGGACGACATCAATTAAGATGTACCGTACACATAAATTGACAGGTTAAATCAAAACTTCTCTGTACAACTGTGTAAAGGCAATACAAATATAATCATTAAGTAAAAACAAACATGCCACCAAAGAAGCACCCTTTTATGGAGCACTGCTTGTGTTTCCACAAGTATGCCAGGCATATGGAATACAAGACTGAGAAAGTAGTATGTAATGCCCACCTTACTGGATTGTGTATTCTTTCCTTTGGTTCTCAATTAAGAAAAAGATTCAGCCACACAGGGCACTTGAGAATGTATGGTCATTTGTTTGGTTGGCATATAATGGGACAATGTTATCTTACCAATATTTAGTGAGGTAACAACACAATGAAAAACTGCCTCTAGCAAAATGCCAACTTCTCAAGGGCCGAGAAATAAGCAATCACAACAGAACATATGACATGCTCTTATGAGAAGTACAAGATACCCTTGGAAGAATATGTTAGGGGCTCCAGCTAGCAACACTGGAAGCCAAAGCAAACTAATGGTAGAAGTTCACTAGGTAGAAGTGGAAGAGGAAGGTAGAGTTTCATATAAGTATCTAAAATGATTTAAAAATAACTGAATATATGAATACACATTGTATATATATATATATATATGCCCTGTTCTTAGCCATTCTTTGTTTACTTGATGTCCAAAGCTCTCTCTAACGGCCCTTGAGCGATGCTCACAGACAGCAGGCAAGCAATGAGTACATTGAGGCCAGAGTCAGAGACCAGCAATGTCCAAGCATGTGGAGCTGGACCTAGTTTGATTAGTTTTATTTTTGAAAAAGAAAGGAAACAAAAGGCAAGAGTATAGTATTATGCAATACAGCCTCAGGTAACTTGAGGGAGAGTCAGAAGAGAGAAGAAGCAGTTAGGGAAATGGATTATGGCCGGGTTCTACCAATGTTTTACTTGATACAAAGCATACAGTGCATCTAAAGTCACAGAGTGCTATAACTAGAAGCATCTTAGAAATTGAGCCCTACATCCTCCTCTACAGATGGGAGAGGAGTACTCTGGACTACTATGCTGATGTTGGGCAGAGCTAGGACCATAATTATCGAATAATGATGACTGAGCTTTGCAGCTGGGTCATCTAAGGTAGGGGTCCAACTTTGCCACTTATTGTATGCCACCAAGTTTCAGTTTTCTCCTAGGTAAATAAGGATTCTATTACTAACTCAATCATAAGTTGATTGTAAGGATTAAATAAGACATACTCTTAAAGTACTTAGACAATGCTTGATTGCATAGTAAAGACCCAATAAATAATGCTAGTAGAATGACTAACCATGGTAGAAAGGCATCCAAAACACAAACCATACCATGTTGCTCAGAAGTCGGCCATCATATGTGGGGCAACCATTCTCTCTTTCAGGTCTGCTCTGAGACACTGGGCCTACACAAGTCCCTAGAAATCCCATGGAGATGAGGACTGAGCTTTACATGGCCAGACTGTTTCTTCCCTTTGCGCTTGCCTCAAAGTGCAAACCAAAGGCTTCACTTTTAGATTTGGTGAATAAACACTTAATCATAGGGTTTTTCTTTATGCTGAATAGTCTAATAAGAACTTGATCACAATATCCTCAAGAACAAGGCTTTGATCTATTACTGTTATTGTTACTTCTATTATTATTATTAGTTTAGTTTTTGAGAAGCAGACATCCTATTACAGTGCTATGCACATGTCAAATTCGATGAATACTTGTACAAGTAGAAAAATAATTTTTATAGGTTTTTACATCTTGTCATTGCTATGTAATACTTGTCTATCAATTCAGTGAAATACTCATTTTATGTAGTTCATACAAATACATTCTAGTTCATCATATAGTATAATCTCAAACCCACACAATGAACATGGCCCATCTCCCATGACAAACCAGGAAGGAACAAAATATTATCATGATTATTATCTTATTTTATAGAAGGGAAGACTAAAGGCCAGAGGTCACTCACCCAAGGTCACAGAGCTAGTACACTGTGCTTCCTGGATTCAATTCTAGGCAATTGTGGACTGATCTTCTACTCCAAATACATCTGGATCTCCAAATACAACAAAATAACTTCTAATGTTTCCTCATATCTCACTACTCTCACAGTCTCTTGCAATTTCTATACTTTAGTCAATTTTACTCCTGCTCAATAGAATAGATTGTCTCTACTACACAGAGTTGGTTACCTAAAACACATGTGTGTAAGCACAAATCTGTGCAAGCACATGAAAATCACATGACATTGGAGAAAATAAGAACAAAGAATCATCCTCCATCAATGGAAAAATCACCACATGGAGAACACTTGGAAAAACAAAGCAACACCATGTATTTACCAACACTTGGGGAAACAAAAGTTTAACCCCAAGAAGAGACATTAAATATCATTATGTCAGGCACCAGCGCTGTGTCAAGTCTTTTCAAGGCTTAACAGCCAAATTAGCAATAAATTCTGACAGCCTCATCTGTCAGTGGTGTTCAGCCAATCCGATGGCAGCACTGTGTTTCTTTCCAAGCCCAGGAAACACACATTTGCTAAGGGGGGGGGGGGGGGGGCGCGGAAATGCACTTGATTTACAGTTGGCTTTGAATAATTGATTCATTGAAATTCTTGGGCTGAAGAAAAATGACATTTCTAATTTGTGGAAATCACGATTTGAAATGTAGTTATGGCTGCTCAGAGAACCTTTGGAACTAAATAAATTGAAGTTGGCACATTGAAGAAAGCCATGAGGTGGTACTAATGACAACCCCTCCAATTATCACTCCAAGAGAGCTGGTGTGGCAACCTGCCAAAAGACAGCTCGCCCCACCCCTGACTGAGGTAGAGAATGTGGCTTGGCGCCTGGGAGCCCAGATGGGGTGTACAAAGGGCTCTCACACCCACCCAGCAGGCTCAGGAACCCAACAAAGGAAAATGACACATGCTGGGTAGGAAAAAGGGAAAGAGAAAGGGAAAAAAAAAAAGAAAGAAAGCTTCCCTTGGCACCTCCACGGCCTCTTCAGGAGAATTCTTTCCTAGGTCCATGCTGCTGACTCGACAGTATGAGCCCTGATGGATGCTGACTTTGCCTCCCACTCAGATACCCCAGCATCGTATTAGCCAAGAAGGGCGACCTCTGGCCCTTTGCAGGCAGCTCCCAATGCGATCGCTCATGCTTTCCCGGTGACAAAGGCGTCGGTGGCTCCCCAGTCCAGCTCTAACCCACACATTAGCAGAGTTCAGATTGTATACAGCTTCACTGTCACCAGAAATGAAGCTGGACAGGATGCCAGAGAAAACACCTCCAAGTCCCACTGGTGACCAGCGCCGCTGTCCATGGATCAGGAGGTAAGGCAGGATTTCTACCTTAGCAGAGTAAACATTTGGCCTTGAGAAACCTTCTGGGAAGGATCAGTAATTCAGAGAAACACAAGGAAACCCGATGAGCTGGTCAGTCCCAATCTTATTTCTGTCCTGAAGAAACACGCTTCTCTTTGGACACAGTGTGGCCTACTTACAATATTGCTTCTGTAGGAAAGTAAATGAGGACCTGCTTCGAAAGAAATGAGGCCAGACTGAAAGATATTCTGTAAGCATTTTAGCAAGTGGAAATTATCTCATTCACAGGCCCCCACCCACTTCATTTAAATAGCCACTGTTTTTGGTAGCCATCACTAGACATAAACTAGGATATGGACAGAAGTGAAAGACAAAAATCTGCCATTAGCTGGTGGCTCACGCCTATAATCCTAGCTACTCAAGGAAGCACAAATCTGAGGATCACAGTTCAAAGACAGCCTGAGCAGGAAAGTCCATGAGGCTCTGATTTCTAATTAACTAGCAGAAAACTAGAAGGTGAGCTGTGACTCAAAGTGGTAGAGTGCTAGCCTTAAGCAAAAAGAGCTCAGGGACAGTGCCCACCCCCTGAGTTCAAGCTCCACAATCAGCCAAAAAAAAAAAAAAAAACTGCCATTGGCATTACCATGGTAGACACAGAAAAATTTGGCCCAGAGCTTCAACAAAGGACTTGATTCTAGACACAAGGGTGTGATCTGCAGACAGCAGACAGTGTCTACTGGGCCCGCCTCAGCTGTGCAGAGCCAGTGTTCAGATATCACATCCTTCCCAGGCAGCCTGGATCCAGTACTAGACAAATCAGATCTGTACAGACCCCAGTGTTCAGCTCAATGCAACACACACTGTGCAGGCAATAGAGACCCCAGCTCATGCTGCTCAGCTGGCCAAGGCTGGTTAGACCTGCATCAGAGTTTAACTTCTTCCTCTGTCCAATTTCCCTTGTTCCTCACAAATGGTGATGTCTGGTCAACATCTGGTACCTCAAGCTCCAATTTGAGTCTCAGCCACTCTTTCTCTCTCTCTCAATATCTCTCTCAACATATCTCTCTCTCTTCCTCTCTTTCTCTATCCCTCTCTCCTTCCTGAAGTGCTGAATTACAAAGCCTGTGCTGTCTCTCATCTCCCTGTTATGTGTGAGAATAAATGTCCTGATTGTTTAGGCCACTTAAGTCTAGCCACTTTGAATCTCTAGCTGAAAGTATCCTAAGATGTGGGTAAACAATATACAGCCATCAAGATACAGAGGTTATCTTTTGTACGTAGAGCTGAATCTGAATTGTTGTATTTTATTCTGTTCAGAAAGAGACCATCTGATCATTTAAAGAATAAGAAAAGGAGACACAGAAAAGCTGAGTGAATTGTCCAAGAAGATAATTCATAATAACATAAAATTATAACATAGCCAGGACTCCTCTCAAGCTTCCATCAATCCATCCATCCAATAGTACTTGTGGGGCCAAGTGTGTGTTCCATGCTCATTCTCAATGAACTACAATATCTTCAACTTGTGACAAGAAATAAGAATAAACGGGGCTAGGAATATGGCCTAGTGGCAAGAGTGTTTGCCTCGTGTATATGAAGCCCTGGGTTCAATTCTCAAACACCACATATATGGAAAATGGCCAGAAGTGGCGCTGTGGCTCAAGTGGTAGAGTGCTAGCCTTGAGCAAAAAAAAAGAAGCCAGGGACAGTGCTCAGGCCCTGAGTCCAAGGCCCAGGACGGGCAAAAAAAAAAAAAGAATAAACATTTCACAGGATCTGTGATGCCAGGAGCATTTGTATAATAGTACAGATATTCATCAACAAGAAAGTAAATATGACTGAATGAAGAAATGGAAGGAATATTGGCCTGATGGGTAAGATTTATCAGGTTTAAAAACAAAATTCCAGTGGGCTCAGAGAAAACATTTAACAAGATTACTAGTGTTTGCTGATACCTGTAAAAGTCATATAAAAAAGTAAAGGAAAATAAATGTCAGTTTAATCGAGGTATGTATATATGAGCTCAAGTGAAGAGTGCCATGGTCCACCAATACAAATAAAAAATGCTCAATGTCCAAAGGAATTGAGAGAGGCACAAAGTGAGTTGAAATAAGATCCAATTTCTCAGTAGTAGTAACTGCAGAGGTTCATATGAATCTCCTCATTTTTAACATAAAGCACGGCATTTGGAAGGCTATGGTATTTCAGCAGAACAAGGAGAAGTGAAACCAGTGGCTCCATCAGAAAAATCTCTGTGACCCTGAGCAAGGCACAGCTGAGAAGAGCAATGACAGCCAAGCTGGCATCATGGAAGTGTGTGGGTCAGACACAATGCCCAACTTCTAGTTCTTTCTGAAGGAAATAGTTCTTTGGAGCAGGTAAGGCCATCTTTGGTATACAGGACTCTGACTTTACTTGATGTACTTAACCCAAAAGAAGCCAACTTGGTGCCTAACTATAAAGCTGTGGAGGTGGCTGAAGATGAAAAGTCTCTGCAGAACACACCTGCGGACAATTGGAAAATGCTGGCCATGTATGAGGAGCAACGAGGAACCGTGAGCAGAGCCACCAGTGATGTCATGATAGGGACATCAGCAGTTATTTAACAGCTGTTAGGATTTTGGGATGACTACAAGGAAAACTTCCAAAATACCTATGAGGATTAAAGACCAACTAGTACAGAGCAAGGTTCACGAACCATTTGCCTCAGAATCATCTATGGGGCTCATAAAAAAATGAAGATTTGGGGTCACCTTTTCCAGAACCACCAGCTGAGACTCTGTAAGAATGGACTCCCCAAACTACAATTCAACAAGGTGATTATCCCTCATGAAGGTAACATCTTGATGGAGAAACAGAGGTACGGACAAGTCATTTTAAAAAAGCAAAACTCTATTTCCATGTGTATTCACCTTTTTGACTAGAGATATTCTCACTTCTGGTTGATAAGATTGATTATATAACCACTACTTGGACTGATTGACAGCTCCATAAAAAAATGCCCAAGCACCTGCATACACTGAATTTCCTTTCCTGAGTTTACTATTCACAAACGTTCATTATTCATTCATTCACTTACTGGGTGTCTCTCATGGGCCAAGTCTTTTCTTGGGTGCTCAGGAAACTAAGAGGAAGTCCCCAGATCTTGAACTAAGGAGCTATGTGTTGTCACCATAAATTAAATTATAAGCATGATTTCTCTCTAGGCCTTCTTCTTAAATGCTTAGATATCTGCTGTATGCTAATCTAGCAGCTTTCCATAAGAAATGTTGACAGAATAGATCCATTCTTCTCCACCTATTCCCCCACAAAGAGGTCTTTCTCAAATACAACTGTGAAGCTTGCTTGGCTTTTCATGTAGAAATGCACAAAGAAAAAAAGTGCTTCATATAATTAGACCTCAGCTAATTCAGCCAGATTTCATACTGCTCACCCATATCTAAGACGATGGTCATTAAAAGTAAGCACCCATGCTCACAGGCCATTAGCCATGCAAACTGGCTTGCATCCAACGAAGACAATCTGTGCACACGGCCTCTGTGGCTCTCATTTAAAATGTGTTCTTCTCTTTAATGTCTTAGCAGAACTATGTCCTCAATCAGTACACGAAGCTGCCATTTTTATTCAAATGAGGAGCCACCTTCCAAAGAGGCAAGGAACAGCACAGCAGGAAGTGAGACAAGAGAATGGAGTGGGAGGCAGGCTCTGGGAGGCAGGATGCTAGAGCTGTGATTTCAGTGGAGAGTTCTGAGCACATCACGAGTGTGAAAGTGACAGAGTCCTCAAGGATTGAAAGAAAGATGGGACATTCAAGAGAGGCCAAGGATAGCTCCACCTCAAACTTCTAACCCTGACTTCATCAACAGAGGTAGTATAAAAGGGAGAATGAAGAGAGTACACATCAGGAAGGAGAACAAAGAAAAGAAAAAGGTGTTGGAAAAGGTGCTGTGATTTCAGAAACAAAGAGAGAGAAAACCCAGAGAATTTAAACTGTCTAGGCAAGAAATAAAAACAAGAAATAAAACACAATAATATTGGGAGAAGTAGTAAAGCACTTGCCTAGTAAATGCAGCAGCATCCTAGGTTCAATCTAGAGTACCAAAAAAGGGAAGACTTTAAAAAAAAGTATGCTGAAAAAAAATAGTGCTATGCATAATTTTCAAGATAGCATTTCAAGTGCTCCGAGGGCTCATTTCCTCCTGACACTACCTTGTAGCTCCATTTCTTCCCAGCAAGCCTGCAGTTTCTAGGTGACCATGTCTCCTGATGTCTGGAATAGTGAACTCTTCAGTTCTTCCATAGTTGTTGTTTCCCAAGAAATCACTATAACAGATTTACACTATAAAGGGGGCTGGGGTATAATCACACTAAACTGGGTAACTTGTAGTTTTTCAGGATAGCAAAAGATATTTTTCAAACCATGAGTGAAGAAGATGGTGACACCAGAACTTCCAAGAGTTTATCGTACAGAGGTTTCTAGGAAATCATAGACTAGGTTGCTACATAAAGCATACAGGACCACTGATAAAATCCACATCGGGAAAGGAAATCTATTGTGAGGCTTGAGGGGCAGAGGGGAGAGTCCCTCAATGTGACAAAACCAATGTGAAAAACCACCATGGATCAATGCCCAAAGAACAAAAGAAACCTGAATCCAAGTAAGGGCGGGGTTCTTCAGAATCAGGGAACTATGAAGTAAAGTATTTACATGTGCAAGTACAATGACATTTCCCAGAGAATTCCCTAGTAATGGCTGACAGGCTTGGGATTCTCCTATGTGTAGAAATGAACATGTTTCTGGCAACAGTCTACTCTCCCTCACAGGTAAGAGGCTTGCAAAACCCAACAGGTCTCTTGCTACTATTATTAAAAGATAGATTGTTCCTTTAAAAAAGTGATCATAATTGTCATAAAATTCCATGCCTGAAACTGAGATGCTTCCTTCCTATTTCCCCATTTATTCTATTTTAAATGACCCTATACTAATGATATTTCTCTACTTGAAATAATTGGATAATGGAAAACTGAGAAATAAGCACTTTCCTTTCTTCATTGTTTCCCCTTCTTTATCAGTAACAGCCCCAGGAGATCACAGGCGTTTGTCCTCAGGGCAATATCCGCTGTTAATGATTCATGTTCAAAGGCTCCAAGTTGTCTAATTAACAAAAGGCAATGTTTTACAGAAGCCATTTTTACTTTCAAGTTAATAACACAATATACATATATATGTATATATATGCATACACACACATACACATACACACATACACCAATACTGGGTTGCATGCAGCGTGTCAAGCTTGTAGAGTGCTACTAATTCAAAACTTTCTAATTTCATTTTATTTGACCCAAACTTCAAGTCATTAACAGTGAACCATTTTCACTTGTTTCATTCTGATCTATTGGTGCTTTTATATTACAGTTCACACATCACATTGTCCTATAATGTGCTCATAAAAATTAATGTTTTCCCTTTTTATTAAAATAGATACTTGATAAGTGAGAATAATATGAAGCTTTTTCCTGTGAAGTCTATTCTTTAGTATCAGTCATTTAAAGAAATTGGGATATTCAAAATAATCTAGCAGACATCCAGTATTACTTCTGACTTTATAGCACCAAGACATGATGAGTTTTTATAAAAAGAGGCTGCTATTTAAATGATAAATATTAACATTTACAACATAATAGTATATCTTTCTGTCATCAATGTCTTTTTACAGTTTTTTTAATTTAGGTCCAAAACTTTTTATTCAAGGCTGGCACTACACCTCTTGAACCACAGCTCATGGCAGCACTTCAGACTTTTTTGGGTGGTTAACCAGAAATAAGCATCTCATGGACTTTCCCACCCAGACTGACTGAATTATGGTCTTCAAATCTCAACAGCTTCCTGAGTAGCAAGGATGACAAACATGAGCCACCAGCACCAGACATCCATGCCTTTGAAATCAGCAAAAATCAAAAGCATATTACACAAGAACTTTATAAGTTCATCATGATCTTAGACTTCAAACAAACTTGATTTCCAGGAACTGTGAGATTGTTCTTCTATAATGTCTGGATGCTTGGCAGGCACATGGACGTCCATTGTTGGGGTTTTGTCTGCGTCTTTGCAGTATAACATAGTGGTTAAGAACATAAGCTCAACTGAAAGCTCTCATGGTTACAAGCTGTAAGCACCCTAGTTTAAGTGACCTGGAAAATTGACTTAAATTCTAAATGCAATTTTCCAAACTACAACACGGACATGATATTTTTTATTATAACTCTGGATAAAAGAGATATGTTCAGAATAGCTCGTGCCTAGTTGATACTCATTGAATGTAGCTATTATTACTTGGATCCCTATTACTTGTAACCCTAGAATAAAACTATAGTAGTTACCTAAACCTTACTTTAAAAAGTAAATGATATACAGGACTCTAGGTACACACACAATGAGACAAAAGGAAGATGTTCATAGGAGAGAAACACAAAGGCACAGTGGCCTATGTGCATCAGATCAGATAAAATCACATTTATCAAAATGAACACCAGGAACTGGAAACAAGAGGGATTCTTTTCTTTGTTGTTTGTGCTGAACAAATGAAGCAGTGGTACTCACTAGACACTACATCCAAAAATGAACTATACAAATTGTAGGTGGATGGGAGGGAAAAACTGGGAGAGAGCAAGGGAAGGGGTGACACTGTCCAAAAAGAAAGGTACTCTTTACCTGACTCTGTAACCCCTGTAGCCCTTCTGCAACCCCTCTGTACACCACCTTTATATCTACAACAAAAAATTTAAAGTAAATGTATACTAGGAAAAGTACTTGTATTCCTGTTTCTAGATGAGTAAAACCAACTTCAGGTAAGTAAAGGAGTGTGCGCAAAGACACTCCCCTAGAAAGTAACAGAATCATTTTTTTCCCCAAGTTTGGTCTCTATAAAACCCAATTTCAGGAGAAGCCTTCCATCTCCCTCAGAGTGAACTTCCTACTGGCTGAGATAACATTCAAAAACGAGCCAAGAGGTATTTTTTTTTTTTTGTATTAGGATGAATCTTTCAAAACTGGGCAGAAATGTCCCAGGCTACTACTAATCAATCTACTAGGGAGCAATAGCTATAAAATTGGAACTTTGTTCCCAAATACTCTCCCAAATTCAGAAAAATGGGAGACAGTTGATATTCTGACAGCTAACGTTCCCACATGAGTCTCTGCCACTTTCAATCTTTGTCAAAACAGGGTTCTTTTATAATTAAGAATCATGGTTCTCAGAGGAAACAAGTTGCAACTCAATAGCTGAACACTTGCTGAAAAATCCTATATCCTGAAGTGTCCCCACACCTGTGAGTATCCCTTACCATCTTCCAATCCCAAAGGCTTTTTGCATCCATCTATGCAAGCACACTTAACATGGGTATTTGCATCCTCCAGTGATCGTTACTTGAGTTACTATGGTACACCATTGCTTTGAAGAAAAAGATATTTTATATGAAGACAATGAGTTCATTTCTTAACTCTAAACACATGAAGCCTCTCCTAGTTGTGCAGCTATAAGGAGTTATTATTAAGAAAGATATTCTTCATATATGAATTCTACAGGAAATCTAGTTTTCCTGTAATAGATACGTGACTTTTCTTCCTATTGTTACCTCAGGAAAAACACAAAACTATATTTACTCTACAACTTTCGTGTAGAAAAAAATTTAATCATGCCAGATCTTTCCATATTTTGGAAGATTTCATTCTCAAAATACACGCTTATACAATGTCTCTTCTCCTTTCATACTTTTTAATTCATGAAAGGAGATTGGATTTCATTCTCCCAAAGCTAAAAATGACCTAATTTAAAATATTAATGAATTATCCATTAAAGAGTTGTTTTAAAAAAAAAACGATAATGAGGGAGGCTCATGCATGTACTCATTCAATAAGTCTACATTAAGATGTTGTAACTCGCATGGCAAATGTCCTGGAGAAAATGAGTTCATTGTGCTAAATTCCTCTATAACCCCAAAACTACCATAATCCATTGCTAGACAATTGTTTAAAGAAACAATCCTGGGCCCACCCAACTGTTTTTGTTGAAGGCACTAAGCAACAAGATGATTCCTAAACATTTGAATCAAAGATCATATTGTTATCATGTACCCTGATCTTGGTAGCTATTGGGACATCAGAACTGAATCAAAGGGTACAATAAATAAATAAATAAATAAATAAATAAAGCCAACTGGTCTAATATCTCTAGTGTCTATATGCATTTCCTCTTACTAATAATAAAGTATTCTTATTACTTAAAGCCACCAACCTCCTCGCCTTCTATAGAAATTTTTCTACAATTAATGTGTCTCCTGCATTATTTCCAGAGGTATAGAAGCATGGTCTATAGCACTCACCAAAAAGTGTGTATATGGAGGTTGCAAGGCTAGGATGCTACTGTTTCCCAGTAGTACTTCTTCCTTCCAATGCCTTCTGTGGAAAGAGTGTACTCCTCTCCACCCAACAATAGGCTTAGCCATATAACTTGATTTTGGTCAATGGAATGTAAATAAGCATGGAATATGGTCATTGCAAGCTGAAGGTCTCAGATATTGCATAGCACATTCTGTCTCTCACTCTTTCTCTATTCTGTGAATAGAGATGAATAAGATGTGTCCCAGACTGAGGAAGCCCTATTGGTCTGGGTCAAGAAATAAGGAGACTCATAGTTCAAGGCCATGTAATGCAATCAAGAAACAAACAAAAGTTAGGCACAAGAGCTCTAGCTTCTAAGTCCATCTACTAGAGAGACAGAGGTCATGGGACTGTTCAAGTTAGCTCAGGCAAAAATAAGTTTGTAAGATGCCATCTCAATCAATGGCTAGGCACAGTGGCATATGACCGCCATCCTGGCTACCCTAGGAATGCATTTGGATGGGCACTGTGGTGTCATCCCCAACATTAGCACAAATAGAAAGAACCATAGTCCAGGCTGCCTGGGCCATAAAGTGAGGCCCTGTCTAAAAGAATTATCAACACAAAAAGGGAGTGGGGGAACACCTCAAGTGGTAGAGGACCTGCCTAGCAAGTACAAGGTCTTGAGTTCAATCCCTAGTATTGCCAAAGAAATTCAATCTTTGTATTTTTTTAATGAGCATATATTCATTGTGCAAAATAATTGCTTTCATTAGGATATATATAGTATATATACACATATATAGTGTATATGTGTATATATTGTATATATATTGTATATATACACATATATTGTGTACATATATATTGTATATATAGTACATGTGTATATATACTATATATGTATATATATTGTACTTTGATAATACTGATCCTCCCATTGTCCTCTCATCATCTTCCTGTGGCTCCCTTCCTCTTCACGTCTTGATTTTAAATCTAGTTCCCTCATATGAAAGAAAATATACATTTGTCTTTCTGAATCTGGTTTATTTCACTTAATAGGATAATCCCCAAGCCTATGAGCGTTCCCCAAGTATTTTGGGAGGGACATAGCACTGAGTTATCCACTGGAGGAGGAAAACCTGCCCATCTCATTGTGTTCACTTCCTGCTTAGCAGTAGGTGGAAGAGGACGAGGAGGGGGAAATCCAGCAGTTCACTGAACCTGGGCGCAGAATTCTTCATCTTGCCCAGTAGCAAACGACATATGGCTCAGAGATGTCAGTCTCCACAGTAATCCTCAGGCAATGGGGCTCTCTCCTCACCACAGAGGGCAAGGGCACCAACCTTCCAGCTCTCCACAGCAAGAGTTCTGGATGCTAACACCTCTCGGTAGGTGTGTGTCAGGCCCTTCCCCTCAATATGGCTGTCTCCGGTCCATCTTCCACCCAGACACTGTGAACTCTCTGAGTTGTCATGGCTCATCATTTTCAGGCTTCCTGAGAAGCTAAGTATCAAACAATAAGTAACCTTCTGCTCAAGACAGCATGTCAGTATAGCACTCTAAGGGGCAGGAATGACAAAATGGATTTCTTCTCCAATGTCGGCCAGCAAAGCAGGAGGAGACATTGCCCTCAGGTGTTAGAGATGCCTTCAGCGCCTATGTGAAAAACAGAGGAAGTCAGGGGACTGACTCCAGGGAAGTAAATCTAGGGGGGAAAATGCCTTTTAGCAGCTTTCCCATGGGCAGATTAGACACAGCAGTCCCGCCCGCTGCCAAGCTTTGGGGTCTCTGTTATATTATTTTCCTTCATTCATTTCTTCTTACCTTGGGCTTCTCTTATACCCACTAACCTCTGTCTCTTCTCACATGATGGAGTTTCTCATTCTTTTGCTTTCCTTCCCTCAGTGACAGTCACAAAAGCAAAGGGAAAGTCTTTAAGCAACTTTATGCAAAATGTTTTGGAGACAAAGAACACCAAAGACCTGGCAAACTTCTGATAACCAAGTCAAAATTTTGTAAATATCCCAAATCCAGCAACCCCGTCATTTTTTCTGACCCACAATAAACTGAAACTAATTTGTCAATAATTTCTCTTGCCAAAGCAGAGATAACCAGGCAAGATATATTTTATAAGAAACAGCTTCAAAAAGTATAATAACCACCCAACCACAATGTAAAGAAATTTCCAAGCATTCAATAATTAGCAAAGCAGAAATCATTGAGGATGTTTCTAGACACTCCCCTCTACCCCTACCATGTTTTTTATCTCCACTCTTGCTGTTTTTTCCTCCCTCGCAGACCCACTTTTTAATGTTGAGCAATGGTACACAATTATAAGAGGCCAAATGGCAAGTTCCTGAGCTGTGTTTAGTCTCAGCTCACAGGAACTTCCTACTTAACTATACATTTCAAAGCTCCTCTGTTTGAGGAAATAAATCCAATTGGTCTGGTTGTTTTCTGGTAGTACATCCATTATAGTGTTATTGTTCCTGAAAATAAAGGTACGACAAGGTAATTAAATAAGACCTGGGTTGTTTTTTACTGAAACATAAATAAACAGCTCACTGCTTCTTCTCTGATACACAGAATTTTTCTCTGTATACAATGTTGAATGGATGCTACAAGTTCCATTCTATTTTTGTGCTCATAACAATCTTCTGAATGAGTTTGTGATATCATTTCCCTTCTTCCTGCAGTACACAGCATTCAGTGTTACAGAAGAAGTAAAGTATACATTATTCCTCTCATACTGAGAAGTATCTCGTGGATCAGAGCATAATATACATTGCTTGGTATGCTCAACAGCTACTATACAGAAAAATTCCAATTCTATTTTATATGGCCCTCCTTTCCAATTTTAATAAGGAATTGTAATACTTACAACTGCATAATGTTACTCACTAAAATGAATTGTGTGTGTATAAACAGAAGACTACCAGAAATCTGCATATTTTAACACACTAGCTCCTCTTAGTAGCTATCCATAAGCATGCATTTCATTTCTTTCTACTGTGCAGAAATAGGAGGAGGAGTAAAATCTATTGGGTTTTCAATAGGCCAGGCTGGAAATTTATAGCAGTATCAATTTAAATACTCCACAGGTGAGATCCAAACTTCTCTAGGATTTTAAACAAATTTCAGAATTCATCATTCCCACACTACAGGGGTAGTAACTTAAGTTCACATACCACCAGAAAGACTTGGAGCCATGGATCTAAATAGGAATTAAGGAACATTCCTATTCCAAATTTCTATTCTATTCTATTCTTTATTCATTCATTTGACAAAGATTCCTCAAGTACCTCTACCCTGTACCAGACATAGAGAGTGCTGGGGACCAGGAAAAATAAGTGAACAAAATGAAGTCATTGCTCTCAAGGACTTGTATGCCTTGATGAGATACCAGAAAGAATAAAAAGGACTTTTACCATCAATGTATCCTTAGGGTTTAAGGGGCAGAGGTTGTAGCAAGGTGCTGGTGGCTCACATATAATCCTAGATGCTCAAGAAGCTGAGATCCAAGAATCATGGTTTAAAACCAGCCAGAACAGACAAATCCAGTAGTCTTATCTCCAATTAACCAGCAAAAAGCCAGAAATGGAGGCATGACCCAAGTGATAGACAGTCATGAAAAAAAAAAAAACTAAGCAGGAGTAGGAGGCCCTCAGTTCAATTCCTAGTAGCAGTAAAAACAAAAAAAATAAAATAGCACACTATGGAATTATGAATGCATTAGAGGCAACATTACAAGAAAGCACAGTTCATCTTTCCTCTGGTCACTTTTAGATCCCCCTGACACCTCTTTCCTTTTGCCTACATTATTTTTATCTAATCCACTCTACGAAAATACATATATCTATCACTCATACATACATATTAATTTCCATCAATAATCCAGATTTTAAAGCTACGAAGAATGACAGAAATCACCTTTCTCTACACTAAATCATTTTTCAGATGTAAAAACCCAGGCCACAGAAAGGTAATGATCCTACTTGAGCTCGCAGAGCTAATTATCTGCAGAGCAGAAGCAAGAGCTCTGTCTCCAGACACTCAAGCAGGCCTCTAGTCACCACACATTCATGAAGGTATTTTCCATTAGAATTTGGCTTAACTTCGAAGGAAGAGTTCTGAACCCAAAGGAATTCACACATCAAAGCTCTAAATGGAAAAGGCATATTAAAAGGCAGGTGCACTGCACGAACCCCTGAAACAACACCGGTCAGAAGGCTACCTATCTTCAACTTCTCTTCTGTTGAGAGACGGCCTTGGTGAGTCCTGGAGACCCTGTCTCATGTGGAAAGAGAAGGTAGAATGTCTTCCCTGCCACGCTGCCAACACCCCTCCTTTTCTTCCTTTTAAAATAGCAGGCATCACAGCTGGGAGCTGGTGGCTCACACCATGCATCCTTATCTACACGAGGCTGAGATCTGAGGACTGTCATTCAAAGCCAGTCCAGGCAAGAAAGTACGTGAGACTCTTATCTCCACAATCCAGCAAAAAGCTAGAAATGGAGCTGTGGCTCAAGTGGTAGAACACTAGCCTTGAGCAAAAAAGCTCAGGGACAGCCCACACCCTGAGTTCAAGCCCAAAGAGGGGCACAAAATAAAATAAAATAGCATGCATCTCTTCCTTCCCTGCTCCTTCCCAAGAGGAATCAACATCATCATCATATTAAGGCCCCACTGAAAACCAATCTTGTGTGAAAAACCAATGAAGTTTCAAATTGATCATTTCTAGTAGCTAAAAGAAGAGACTTTCCCTTCCTGATTATGTTCATTATCATAGATTTCAATTTGTCTCAAATTACAAGGAAAAATAGATTGAAATCTATACTTGGATCTCCCAGGTGTAACATTTCCGTTTTTTTTTAAATCGATATGAAATGGAAGTCATTTTGCATTAAGTATTTTTGGCTCTCACTTTGAAGTTCTAAGACTACCATCGTGCACCGAGCCATTCAGATAGTCCATCACTGTCAGCCTAGACTTGTTTTTCCTCTCAGTCTTTATGTCTTACATAAACATGAGGCTCTGAATGATAGTGAGTTTTGAGAGCTTCTTCCTTTTCAAAGCAGTTGTGTGTAGGTTTCTTGGGACGGATGTTGACAGGTGTTTCTCTGTGTTTGTATCTACACTGAACATGTATAAGAGATTATCCAGATACTGGGGTAGAAACTGGAAACAGATGCTTAGAAAAGAAGAGAAAGCCTTCAAGGGCTTGACTATCCCAATTAGCCAGTCTTACCATCGATGTATATAGTTGTTCAGTTTCTGAAACAACATAAGCTACTTTCTTAGTTATCAGAGAAAAACAAATTTGAAGTGCAATAAAACACTATTATATAGATACCAGACTGGCAACATTTTAGTGGTTAACAATGTCAAGTGCTGAATAAACTAGGAACTGTAACTTTCCTACTACTCAAAAGTAAAAAAATGTGAAATCTTTTCAACAGTATTTACAAAAATTGGACCTTATGTGTGTGTATGTATATATATACTTAAGGTATGTGTGTGTATATATACCTATATCTGTATATATATGTGTATATACATATACTATATACTACGTATATATATGTGTGTATATACATATACACATATGTATACATAGTCCAAAAATTTCAGTCTTTGGAATTTACCCAGCAGAAATTCACATGGGTACATAAACATACAAATATATTTGTGTACCAAAAGACATGAGTAAGATATTTATAGTAACATTATTTAAATAAAAAATATCCATCAACAAAGCACAGATAAGTAGTGACATGCTCATATAATAAACAAGCCACAGTTATAAGCAAAAATATAGATAAATATCACAAATAAAATATTTTATTTTTAATATATTTGTACCTCTCTATAGGATACATTATAATACATTTATGTACATTATATAATATAATAGTCAAATCAGGGTAACAAGTATTTCCATCAAGGAATGGAATCACTTCTATCATAAATCGCAAACATTAAACTGACAAACATTAAAGTTATTAACTAAGGAGTATTTAGCATGTGATTCCATTTGTGTACAGGTCAAAGATAGATTGTTTAATGATGGTAGAAATCAGGACAGTGGACTGTAGGCAAGTGGTAGGACCATAGGCAAAGACTATTAGGGGCATAGGGGAGCATTAAGGGTGCTTTAACTGTTCTAGTCCCATCTGTGTAATGGTAAAATGGGTCTGTTCACTTTGTGAAAAGCCATACTGTGGTATATTTTTATCCTTAAAGTATACATATTGCTTTTGCACATATGTTATGTATGATTTTACACAAAAACACACACATGCACAGCTTTTCACACAGGCAATAAAACAGTCTTATACTCTATGAACTGAATACACAATCCAAGAAAACAACTGATTAAAATATTAACCATAATATAAGTAAACAACTAGTACTGTGAGGGATGCCTTTAAGTCATCCTTTTTATGTCAGTTCTACAAATTGAACCCCCAAACCCATACATGCTAGGCAACCGCTCTACAGCAGAGCTATAATCAAAGCCCTAAATTAATTTTTAAATAAACTATTACTAGAGAATCTGTGATCTTATCTTGCCTCTCTCCACCATTACCATGTAATTATTTGAGGGGGTGGTAATTGAGAGCGTCAAGCTTGCTAGGCAGGCACTATATCACTTGAGCTTCTCTGGGTCGGTTTTATTACCTATGAAATTTAAAAACCTAATAGAGTCCTAATTTAGCCTTGTATCTTATGTATAAAGCCAATGTTGAGGATATTTGCTCTTCTAAGAGACTGGATTATCCTAGCCAATATTAACTCTTACATAGACTACACGGGATTTCTATTAATTATTTATTCTCAGACATATCATTCATACCCTTGAACATTTAATGATTTGTCATGACAATTCAGTTACATCAGTTTTGAAAATATCTTTTCTTGCGTTTCATACTTAAGATTGTTGAGTATTCAGTTTTGTGACTAGTTGTTTTATAGCTAGAATGCATCATTGTCCTATGAATTTCTGGAATGTTAACTCCATCAGAAAAGCTGTATGAAGCTAGGTAGCCTCTTTTTTTTTTCCTCATTGCATTTTCTGAAATAAACAACACAAATAATATTCCCAGAGGATTCCTGAGTTTCTTATCTATTCCTAATAGAACTGGATAGAAATCTGGCGATGTAATTGCAATGAAACAGGATGGTGGGAGGAAAAAAACTATCAATGACATATCCAGAAGAGACTACTTTTCTAGGAAATGCTGTGTTATTTTCAAACATGTCACCAAGCTGTGCAAGTTATTGTCAGAAACTGTCAATCTTTGTATCAAGTGGAAACACAAAAGGAAAACCCATCACTGTTCACATTCAAGTTCACCAAGGTGAGAGAATTCAAGGTGGGAGGCATTTGAAGGAAAACATGGATCAAAAGCAAACAAAATATCTCAGGACACCCTGACCCACTCCAGTGTTTCTTGATTAAAAACACAGAATGAGAGATTCATTACTCAGATTTCACTCTAGTTAAAATGCCTGCATTAATGTAGTGTGCTGTCTTCCCCAAGGGCATGAATGGTAACATTAGATAATTAAGCAAGAGCAAAAGGCTAAGGAAACAAATAATATCACTGCCCACACTTTCCAAGCCCAAAAATATTTCTGCTGTTAAGATTAGAATGACCTAAAAAAAATCTCGTAGAATAAAAATTCGTAAGTAAAAATGCCTTCATGGCAAATACCTAAAGTGCCTACCTCAAGGACAATGCTCAAGGTCATAGCTACTTGATAGCAAAGTTACATGGTAAGACATTTATTTTCCTGAATTCTCCTGATAATTGACTCGATTATTACTTTCTTTAAAATATCTGGGCTTCACCTTAGTAAAACTGTATCTCGTTATGAAATTTTTATAACCCAGAGTTCACTGAGCCACCTATGATCCAATGTGAAATTTGCAGCTTGTTTTTTTTTTTAGTAAATGATACAATCACAATTTAAACTAAGCAAAATGAGGTACAATAGTGGTTCAAGTACCAAGGAAATTCAGGTGAATTTCTGATTAAAATCATAGCTAGATCCATCTAGAGGATCGAAAAATAATCATGAAGATATAGGTTTTCTCTACTTCATGACTCTTCTGACACAGTAATTCTCAGAAGGGCTCTTTTCATATTGTGGCAAATAGGAGCAACCGTGCTCCCAGTCCTCATGGAAGGAAACTATATCCTCCTCCCCCCCCCACCCCACCCCCGGAGATACATGCCCAAGTTTTGGCTCAAGAACTGTGACCTTGTTTGGGTCCTATACCCATTCTTGACAAAGCAAGTGACTTTTTTGTGTTGGCTCACCCACAGTCAGAACGTGGGCCTGGGGTTACCCACATCTTATAGTCTGATTGCAAGGAAGGAACAATTTCCTTCTGCACAGAAACATGACTCCTAACCAGAAGGCAGGGCGGATGTTGGTGAGAGGCACCAGACCCAGAAATGCCCACTGCCAGGACACACCCACTCTAGAAAGGATCCAAGTAGATCACAAAAGTACACACACTATTACCATGAAGAATTCCTCAAATAGCAATTTAAGGTGGTGCCAATATATGCATTATCATTACTTTAACTCTTATTGTTTTATAAACAATAATATTGTCCTCTGAAACACTAGGAATTTTATTTCCCAAATGGAAAATCAAAAAGTGTTACTGACTTTATAACCAAAGATTAGGAACCAGAAGATCAAACAAATCTTAAGTATAACTTCCTAAGGATTGCAAAATTTTTAAACTGAAAATCCTTCATAGTCACAATCATTGTTTATATTTTTAGCCTTAAAAAAAACCCAACTAAGAGGCTGAGTTAGTTTCAGTGTTGCATGTAGATGACATCTATACATTTAAATAGTGTTTTAGAGGAATCTTGATCTTGTGAAAATCTGCCACCATAGTAATCTCAGCAAATAATTAGCTCCTTGGGGAAAACTCAGCTCTTCGTAACTGCAAGTTGAAACAGAAACTAGCCTTTAGCTGTTCTTCCTAAATGATATTACGTGCGTTACTTTTACATTGTCGCTCACTACATTGCTAAGGAAAACTAAAATTATTTCCTAAGAAATACTTTCAGACACTGTATTTACCTTTTCAAGATACTTAGATGAAAACACTATTTCATTTAACTGTTAGCAAGTCTGCATAATATTAACACACGAGTTTATATCCTTGCAAATTATATGGAAATTGGAAAACAAAACAAAACCTCTGTTCTTTCTGTCCCCATTTTTCAATGTTTTTTGACTAGTAACTGACAGCACATTGCATGTGGCAATCGTTCTTCTGCTGAGTCCAATCAAAGCCTGAGACCTTGTCTGAAAACTAAGTAAGTCTAAAAGGGTTGGGGATGTAGCTCAACTAGTATTAGTCTAACAAGTAGAAAGCCCTGGGTTCAAAAATCCTGATATTGAAAAAAAAGTATTAAGCATATATGTAAAGATTTACAGCTGATTAATCATGATTTGTTTTCAGGGTATTTTGGTCAAGGCACTGAAAAAAATATAATATGGAATGATCAGTAGAATCAGGAAAATTCAAGTTCTCATGCATCAACACAGAATGAAAACAGAAATAACTTTTAAAGATTATAGAATGAGTATGAGTCAGGATTTAATGTCAGGTCTGCTAGTTCCCCCCCACCCAAAGTCTGTCTTTAATAGCTGATAGCATTTTACATATTCTTCCCACTTCTGCATTCCAAATAACTGGGATTATAGACATGAATCACCATGCTCAACCTGCTTTTGGAGACAGGATCTAGCTAACTTGCTTTTGCCCTGACTTGCATCCATCTCTGATCTGTCTCCATCTCCTCAATCGATGGGATCACCTATGTGAGCCACTACATCCAACCTTCACACGTTTTTGTAAGAGACAATGGCATGTATGTAAGCACATTTTACCAAGAATGTGCTTCTGCTGTCACACTGTTGGAACATCCTTGGACTCATACTACTCTGGAATGAAAACTGTACGCTACAAAGGAAGCCACATGGAGAACAAACATGCCCCATGTAACACTAATCGTCACCAGCATCAAATACCAGCTGTGTGTAAGCAATCTTACACAGGAGGTCAGAGGTCACTACAGCCTCAACAGCACCAACACGATGTGGCACAGAAGAGCCATCCACAGCATAGGCAAGAGACGGTACTCGTTCATATGGAAAAATGAAATTATATCAGTTGCAGGAAAATGGGTAGAGCTGAAGAGCAGCATTTTAACTGAGAGAAGCCAAGCACAGGAAGACAAACATCACATGTTCTCACTCACATGTGAAAGCTAGACCTAAAACACAACAGAACAAAAAACTGGAGTTTAAGCAGGGAGACTTTGTGTAGGAGGAACCAGCAGACAGCAGTGGGAAAAGAAGATGGGAGGGATGGGTATAATAGAAATAGTGATAAAAAATAGCATATATACATATAAACTGAACATATATGAACATAAATATCATGAGTGTACAAATACCATATATACAATAGAGAGAGAGATAGAACCTCGGTTAAGAGTTGTGTACAAGGGCTGTATTTAATCAAAGTACATTTATGTATGTGTTTAATTTTTTTAAAGTGGGGAATTAGAGCAATACAATATTATTGACAAAATGAAAACTTTTGGTCTTATAATACACAAAGTAGTCTATGCAATGTACATGGCACTGAGGCTTTAACACTTCATTCCTCCATATGAAATGTTAACCCCAACAATGAACATGAAAGAGAGTGTACAGTTAATTAATTTGCTTTCCCACTTGATTCAGGAAACCAAGGACTAATTTCCTAACCTCCCTGAGTTTCAGTTGATATAAATGCAGAGCTGAGACCCTGCTGGCCTCACACAATACCGTGGCGTGCCAATGATAACAGTGAGATCCTATTAGAAAACTTCCATAGCGAGACCAGTGCTTACATAATCGTCTTATTCAGACAGTGACAAAGCTCCCTTTTGTGTCAAAAAAGTGATGTTTTATGCACCTGTAAGCAAAGAGAAGAAAAGATAAACAGAAGAAAAGATAGTCAACTATAAAATTATGACCCAAACTTCACTGTGTCTCCTCCCACTATTACTGTTGGCATGGGAAGCCTTCCTTGTCTCACAGCTGAGCATGGGGTGTCGGGGAGGGGGGGGGCAGAATCTCCCTTCCAGAATCTTTGGATTCTGTGTCAACAGAGGAAGAAGTAGAATTTTTGAGTCACTGGCCAGAAAGGTATGAATCCAACACAATCAGTACCACTTTCCCATTCGTTTTATAAGGAAACCATAAAACTCAGAGAGAAGCAGAAGTGCAGGAGAGACCAACTTCTGGCAACTCTCTTAAGTCGCCTGGATCCAACGGTGCCTAAAGCCATTGTAATGCTTCCAAGTTATGTGAGCCAACACGTTCTCCTTTACCATTCAAATTAATAAAAAGTGGATTTCCTTCCGTTTCATCTTAGAGGGCATGGGTGTGTGTGTGTCTATTTCTCTATTTCTCTCTGTAAATGTCTCACTCTATTTCTTTCTCTCTCTTTCACAGTACTAGAAGGTGAACTCAAGGACACTGTCCTTGTTAGACTGGTGCTGTACCACTTACATCACACACCAAAGCCTTTTTCTTATAGTTATTTTTCAGATAGAATATTCCTTTATCTGGGCTGTTTTTGCAGAGTGGTCCTCCCACCTCTGCCTCCTGCATAGTTAGGAATATGGAAGTGTGCCTTTGTGGCTGACTTGTTGACTGAGAGAAAGGTCTATTTTTTTTCTTGCCCAAGTTGGCATCACACTGAGATACTCCTGATCTCTGCTTCCCCAGTAGCTGGTGTTATTGGTATGTGCTCCTGCACGTTGCTTAAGAAAGTAGAGTAAAATTAAAGTACCAGAAATATACTGAAATCATCTGGGAAGTTAAAACAATATTTGGACAATCCATCTCTTATGAAGATAAAGGCATCTCTAAAAATTAGACTAGCAAGGGAGACAATGTGACATTTTTTTACCCAAGACTCCAATTTAATGGCATCCTTAACTTCCTATTTGAACCCTTTCTTTGTTTCCTAGTCACATAGCCACACAGTATTTGTCTCACCTAGCCATAAATCCGCATGTGTTTTTTAATTCTCCTGCACAAAGTGCCATCCCTCAGAATGGCAGGAAATGAGCTAGAAATCAGAGAGAAAGGTTAAAAATGGGAGAGCAAATTTCGTTTATAGCCTGTTGACACAAAAGCTAATACGTCCTAAGCTTTGGCAAGCAAGCCCAGAAAGCCTTATGCACTACTATTAAAAAAATAGTACGTCAGTTTGATAATAAAAATTTGAGAAAAAAAAATAAACATGGTGGGTGAAGGCAGTCATAAGGCTCAATATACCTATTTGAAAATGGAACTGGGTAACTTGAGGGGATGGGTGGGGTTGGGAGAGATGGGGGAGAAAGATGGAAGGGGTGAGATTGATCAAGATGCATTATATTCATAAACTGACATGTTGAAATGAAACCCCTTCATACAACTAATTAAAGATCATTTTGAAAAATAATTTTTAAAACTGAAAAGAAACCTAGCAGTTTAGCTGCACCCAACATGTTCAGGGAATGAGAAAACATTGCTACTGCTAAATTATTAAATTTACTAATGGGAACTACCGCTATTCATTTTCTGGACACATATAATTATAAAGAGAGCTAAAAACTATAAGCAGCCACTTAATCTCTTGGCCTACGGATATGATGCAAAAGCATTACCTAAAAGTTATTTACTCTTTACCAGTGAAATAGCCTTTGTTTTAAGATTCCCCTTAGACTCTTCACAACGTCTGCACATTTGCCTTGTGCTACTCCTTCTTGTCACGACTTTAGACAACAAGGTAACATGGCGACCAAAGACTGAGTTTGGATCAGCATGCCCTGATGACTCTCTACCAGATCTCCATACATGAGACTTAGAGGCAGCCTGGAAGATAGCTGCTGCATCTGTCTATAATATAAACTGACTCACACAGGGGAAACCAGCTCTCTCCCTCAACCCCAGCCAAAGAAAGAGCAAGCAGCTTGAGGACCACATTTCACTTTGCTATCTGAAGCTGAAGCTGAGCTCCACAGTGACCACCCTGAGCCTCCAATCATCCCCCTCCTGTCAGGGATGAAAGACTCCGAGCCTCAAGTGTGACAGAGCAGCAGGCACCGCTCTGCCCAAAGATAAAAATCAAAACCCAAAAGAAGGCCACTTTGAAATACAAAAAAACTAGCCTTTTCCAAGTAGCTACTTTCCAAACACACAGACATTTTGTTTTGTTTTGTTTTTTTGGCCAGTCCTGGGCCTAGGACTCAGGGCCTGAGCACTGTCCCTGGTTTCCTTTTGCTCAAGGCTAGCACTCTGCCACTTGAGCCACAGCGCCACTTCTGGCCGTTTTCTGTATATGTGGTGTGTTGGGGTCCATCTTCCCCCCTAGATGGAAGGGGCCTGAGGCACCTCCCCCCAGCTGGGGAATGCGGCCTTTCCATCCTCTATACATTGGAATCCGGAGAAACCGGTCGGGCAAAGAGACCCCCGACTTAGCTGGCAGCCAGCCTGGCGCCTACCAGCCCCGCCCTGGTTTGGCGCACTCAGAGTGACGTAGCCCCTTGGAGGTCAAGTGACCAGCCCCTTGGAGGTCAAGTGACAGCCTTTTGGCCTATGGGAATCCTGGCCAACCCCCTTCCCCCGATCATCTACTCTTGCCCCTCTCTCAATAAAGTTAGTTCGCTCTCAGAAGCTGACTCCGTGGTCTATGTACGTAGGTAGGAAAACGGTCACATTGCCATGCGGGTCGCGTGCACGCCAGGACGGAGACGCCCCTACGTCTCACCCCGACAGACCTGCAGGCCGAGGGTTGGGGGAGAGGACGATACGAGGGTAATAAGAGAGAAAGGAATAAGCATTTGAGCCGGAGCAGAGAAAGCAGTCCCCACAGTGGTGCTGGGGAATCGAACCCAGGGCCTCATGTATACAAGGCAAGCTCTCTTGCCACTAGGCCATATCCCCAGCCCAACACACAGACATTTTACAGACAAAAACTGGCTGTCATTGTATTTGTTAGGGCAAATAAAAAGCCTAGAGGAGGGTCCTCAAGTCTCTCTTCTTACTCTAAGGAACAACTCCCCAGTTCCTTGCACCCTTGAGGCGGAGGAAGACAGAGAAATGATACAGACACTCATGAAGAGAGGAGGGAATAGATCATCCCAGAAACAGGGCCAGTCCAGAGATGCAAGAGCAAAGGAGTCATGATGCTCTTTATTGAGGTCTCATGCTTTCCTAGTTATAGATCTGTCGTTCAACATTTACCAACATATACTGAGAACCTACTGCATAGTAGGTAATATTCTGAGTCCTACAGAAAAAGTATGAACTCATCTGTGCAGCAGTGGACTTTGGGAACAAAGATTGACAGGCAGTAATTAAAGCAAAGAAATGATGTTTGTATATACTGGATATAGTGTATAAAATAAAAATCACCTCAAGGAAAATAAGCAAGGAAGAGATGCATGAGATGCTGGAAGCATGAACATTAGGTGGCATTCTGGGAAAATAATAGGAAGAAGTAAAAGCTTCAAAAAATAAATCAGGAGAAAATAGAGTAGGCCAGGTATTTGGGGAAGAAAGAAGTTCAAGCCAAAGAAGAGAAGACTACAAGGAAGGGCCTTGCCAGTATTCTCAAAGAAGCCCAAGGAGGACTGGTGATGGAAACAAGAGATGAAGTCAAAGAACCCATGTTGGACCAGCTCATGGAAGGATGGGTGAAACCTGAACTTCCCTGACGCCCCCCCCCACCCCCAGGAACAGCATAATATTGGTTGCAACCAGTGTAACATGGCATACTTCTGTATAGTAAAACTTAAAAACAAGAAGTCTGTTTCAAAATAATCATACAAAGTTCAGTAGGAGAAATACAGAAACAAGTATCATAATCTTACATTATTATTACCTACTGAGCATTAAGTACTGCAGGTGACTATGTGCCATGCTTTCATTCAACAGGCAGCACCACTGATATGCTCACAGTAGCATCACCAACTTGCGGGTGATACACTATACTGTGACACAGTAACAGCTACAGCATCACAGGACTGTCGGAATTATTAAGGCTTACTATCATTTTTTTTTTTTTTTTTGCCAGTTCTGGGCCTTGGACTCAGGGCCTGAGCATTGTCCCTGGTTTCTCTTTGCTCAAGGCTAGCACTCTGCCACTTGAGCCACAGCGCCACTTCTGGCCATTTTCTATATATGTGGTGCTGGGGAATCAAACCCAGGGCTTCATGTATATGAATTAAGCACTCTTGCCGCTAGACTATATTCCCAGCCCTTTACTATCGTTTTATGGTCACTTTTTTACAGGTAGCCTTCTATGGATGGACACATTGTTCTTCCATAGAGCCATAGTTTTGTGCATGATGAATTATTTCTAGATTTTATTACAAAATGTGAACTTTGATTCCAATGTGCAAAGGTCTTTGGAGAGTTTTTCATCAGGGATGTGATATCTAGCTCAGCTGCTGGATTGAGAAGGACAGAGCACAGAGATCATTTCAGAGCCCAATATAATACCACACCATTGTACAGTAGTGTGTAATGTATATTTTAATTTTATCACACTTATTATTTGCCTTGAAGTAATGATCAACGGCCTCATCCTTCATACGTACTTGTCAGTCCTGGAATAGTTTCATTGCCCCTTCCTATCTCCATGCTGCTACCATATCTTAACTCCTACCTAGTGACAAGGTGCATTACCATTCACTAAAGTATGGTAGATTCAAGGGAGCACTCAAATAGTGTGATTCCCTAGGAAAGCAAAGTCAAACTTCAGCAAAATATAACTCCAGGGAGCAGGTATCCAAAAGGGGTGGGGCCTAGGGAAAAGAGGTAGAATCCAATGTATATACTACAAAATTAAGAAGAGAGAGAAGCACGAGTAGGGAAGGAAGTGGGGGTGAGAATGCAGAAAGGGTTAGCAGCCATCAACATGCATTGTATTCATAGACTGCTTCCTTAAATGGCCACTCATGCAATGAATTAAAGATAACAAAAATAATCAAGTAAACATTTTGAAAAGTATTTTTGCCTAGAAGGGAATCATTTGCCAAAGAAATATAAGGCAAGCATTTTTAATTTCAAAGTACCATTTGGTTCTTTTAGAATTTCTGTTTGTCTCCTGGGTCACAGTGGGCCCCAAGATTCTCGCTCTTTTTTTTTTTTCAGGCATTTTCTTGCTATGTTTCAATTGGCAGTTTCCATTTTTTTATCCTCTTTTAAAGAACATGGAAGTTTGTTATGAAAGGCATAAATATTACGTGCAAATAAATAGATAGTTTAAGGCTTATTTTAATGCTATATTAATGTACATCTACCATAGCCTTTCCTTTAGTAAAACCAAGACATCAACCTTCTGGGCTTTATTTAATGTACACATAAATTCTCCAATGTAGTTGAAATGCAAACAGTACCCATCTCTGAGTGAGTTCTGAGAACTCCTTGGCTCAGAGATACCCAGTCCATGGCTTTCCCCATTGAGTTTTGTCCTATGCCTGCTAGTATTTAATAGACTCAAGAAGCTATTTCAGGTCTGGGAATGTGGCCTAGTGGTAGAGTGCTTGCCTTGCATACAATGAAGCCCGGGGTTTGATTCCTCAGCACCACATAAACAGAAAAAGTCAGAAGTGGTGCTGTGGCTCAAGAGATAGAGTGCTAGCTAGCCTTGAGCAAAAAGAAGCCAGGGACAGTGCTCAGGCCCAGAGTCCAAGCCAAGACCCAGGACTGGCAAAAAAAAAAATTTTAAGAAGCTATTTCATGCATAATTATTCTCATCCGCTGCTCAACACCACAAATGCCTGTGCTCTATCCTCCACAAGTTCCAACATGTATTTCTTCAGCTCAGAGGTCCCAAGTGTTTGTTGGTGGCTACTTGCCTGCCTTAAGGCCATGTGACTGATAGATAAAGCACTCTGTCTATACCAGGCAGAGAGTGCCTCAGGCTAAAAGGTGGAGCTATCTTCTGGGTTTGCTTGTTGTCTTTCTCTGTGTACACACAGTTCTACTCATATTTCTACTCACAGTTCTATTCATATTTTGTCCAATTTTCTATTTTCTTGTATTTAAAGTGGGGGAAAGCAAGGCTAGAGTTTGAACGATTTGAAAGGGATGCCCACATCCTCCTCTTTCACAAACACAGCAATAGGGACTCAACCAAGGGTTTACCACACACTAAAGGCCACACCAGAACTTCCGTGTCCTCCTCACTTTAGCATGCTGAGCAGTCTCCAGTAGCACAATGAACAGCAGGTAGTGTATTAGGTTCCTAGGGCTGCTGTCCCAAATCAAAACAAACCAGATAGCTTTAAGCAAGAGAAATATTTGTTTTCTCCCAGTTCAGGGGACCAGATATACAAAATCAAGTTGTTGGCAGACATTGCCACAGTGAGGTTCTGAAAGAGAACCTGCTCTTTCATTCTCTCCTAAGTGTTGGTGGCTACTTGTGGTCACTTGTCTGGTAAACAAAGCACGCTAATTTCAGCTTTGTCTTCATATGGCTTTATCTTATAAGGGCCCTAGTTGCTGGATTTAGAGCCCATTTAGTAAATTCAGGATGCTTTCATCTACATTTAGCTACATCCACAAGCCTCTTTCTCTAAAAAGGGTCTAAAGTAATAGTTGTAAAGTAAAGGCTATGCTCGACCAACCTTCACAGAGCATAAAAACAAGCCATAAAATATCCATCTCTTTGCAAGGAATGTTTACTGCCTCTGTCCAAACATTAGCAGGGATTAGGAGTGGGGTGCATCTCTGGGATGAGAGGTGCTCACAATGAATCGTGCAATCCATTGGAAAGATCATTAACGCAGCCAAAGTCACACAATGACTGCAATTCAGAAATACATGCTTGACTAGGTTTCCACGTGCATCTGTAAGGACAATGAGAAAAAAGCCAAAGCAGTTTGCTCATGTCCTGTTGTATCTGAGCCCAGTCAGCTAAGTGGTCCTCAGCTTCTCCTTGCTATCTGTATCAGGCATTAACACCACTGCTACCCCGGCCAAATCACCCAAGAGCTAACAAGGAGTGACTGCTCTCACCTGATGCAACTTCTTCCTCTGATAACCAAATCTTTCATGACTATAGGCTATGGTCTCTGAGTAAACAATAAATTACTGACCAACCCTTTTACTCTAACAGGAAGGTTGTCACCACTGAAGTAATTGTGTTTGCTAAGATGACCCAATGCTAGCCCCAGAGTCTACTAGGTAAAAAGAAAGTTTGTTATGATATCTAATTGCTATTTTTTCACTAACCAATAACGTCTATTTTTCAGGATGAATCCTCCATCTCTCTTTTTCTCTCTCTTTTGATACTGGAGTTTGAAGTCAAGGCTTCATGTTATCTAGGCAGATACTCTGCTGCTGAGCCACACTTCCAAAAGAACATGGTCCCTTTTTTAAAAAATCCAACATTCTCAGCAGACTTATATGGTATGTAATGCCCAGATTTCAAGGCCCCCAAAGACAACCATCAGAGTCCAGAGTCAAAGCCAAACCGCAAGGGTCATTTATTACGAGTTTGAACCCGGTCCCCCCGCCCACTCGTTGCCAGTGACGCTGAGAGGCCCCGAGCACAATTCCAGCACAGCTTTTATAGACAAGTACAGGGAAGATGAGGAAGACCCCTGGTTACAAGTACACGGTTGGTTGACATTTGCCCTAGTTTACTGGTCGCCTCAGGATTGGCCTGGGTTTTCCCGCCGAACGTATGGGCCAGATGGCTTTAACCTTGGGGTACAGATTCGGGTGGGCCTCCCAGAGTGGTCACGTAGTCACATTCCTGGAGCCAGATGGTTCTCCTCTCTTGTGCCCAGATCCGGGCCGGGGTCTGAGACCGGGCACTTAGTCATGTCCAACCTTGAGAGGGCTCCGGGTGTGGACAATCAATCACGTCCTGCCAGATAGTTGTTATCTCCCGTGCTCAGATTCGCGTATGTACAGAGTTCACAAAAGGGTGAGGGGGGTTACAGAGTAGCTATAAGAAGACTGCTGGTATTTTTCCACTTCCCCATGGGTTAGCAAGCAAAGGTACAGAAGCAAAATAGCTGTTGGGGCATAATGGTTATAATTCTATTCTCTACGCTCTTCAGGTACACTGTGAGACAAATACACATGATGAAAAGAATCCCATAAGAAAAGTTAACAGGAAAGTATAGTAATAGGATAGCAAAGGTATGTTTCAAAAAAAATAACCCCAGCATGAATATTTGACAGTATTAATTCATTATGAAGAAAATATCTAGGATAGATACTACCCGGAGATCTTTAAACAATGACCTGAAACCTCATTTGTCTATAACATTGTAATTGGGAAGGCATCTTTAATGTGAGTACATTTCGCCTGGGCTGTAAGTCCTACTAGGTACTGGACACAGGCAATTAATTTACATTGATTTATGATTTGGACCAAGCACAAACATTAAGTGAGGTGAAATAGAACACCTACTTTCAATCCTCAGATCTCTAAAGCTGACTTAAAAGAATGTGCAAAATAAAATTGAGCTCAATATAAATTTCAAAAATAGAGGCTAATTTTTAATGAAAAAGAAGGCCTACTGATATCAATCCCCATTGTGCCAAAGACCCCTATTGGAATGTAATCAATGTATTGGAATGTAATCAATAACAAACCAAACATAACCAAAATCATGACAAAGTAAATGATTTAGAAGAACCTTAACTTAATGCACCTAGAATTAAAGTCATGGTTAAAAAGAGATGCTCAAAGAAGGAAGAATATATATATATATATATATATATATATATATATCCAACATCTTGAAAAATGAGGTTCATATTAAGAGAATATTAATGGAAAACTCATGGAGGAAGATAGTTGGAGATTAAATTCCTTACTTTGTCTCACCATTTTGTTGCTCCTCTTTCCTTCCCTAATTCAGATAAATGTATGTACAATACATAGGGTACCAAAATCAAATACAATAACAACAGGGAATAAAACATAGGGGGGTGAATTAAAGAAAAAATAACGAACTTCACATAGTACATTAAAAATAGCAACAAAAAGGAAAACCACTTTTTTCCATATCTTGGAGTTCATTTTGCTTAGCATCATCTGTACATAGCTATTGAGCTATTGTGATCCTCTGCTAGGATTATCCTGTACATGTAACAAAATAGTGAGACAAAGGGCGAACCAATGCAACAGCAATACTCACAAGACGATATGTTGAAAACGAACTTTGTACCTGGGGGGTGGGGGAATTCAGGGGGAGGGAAAGTGGGAGAAAAATGAGGGAGGGGATAACAATGTGTGACAAGAAATGTACTCACTACGTTACATTTGAAACTGAAACCCCTCTGTTCATCACCTTGACAATAAAATTAAATTTAAAAAATAAAAATAAATTACTTACTTTGAAGTACAGATCCTAACAGTCAGAAAGAGGCAGTTTCTTGCCTGACCTCATAGCATTTAAAACAAAAATGGGACCAGAGCACTCTCCGCTTTGCAGTGTGCTGCTGTCTTTATTTGAGCAACTGTTCTCACAACTGTGGGGTGTCTAAGACTTTCTCAGACGTTACACATGTACCTCTTTCCTTCCTCCCCTCTTCCCAGAGAGAGTTCATTCTTTCCCAACAGCTTCCACATCTGTTTGCGTACTATGCTATTTACATTTATTTCTCCAGCATTGACTTCTCTGAACTCTAATCCTAGAGTCCATAGTTCTGGTCCTGTGTTTCACCAGCATCTCAAGCTCCATGTGTGCTAAGGTTAGCCTCCTATCGCCATCAGTCCCGTAACACGGCTGCTCTTCTCCACATGAACCTCCGTCCACCCACTGGATCCAACTCTGAAAAGGATTTCTCCCAAGAAAAGGAATGAAGTACGGACACACACACACTATCGTCTTGCCAGTTCCTCCAGACACAAGCCGAGGTTTCAGCCTTGAACTGGTGTTTTTCCCTTACACTGCCATGCACTTTGCCTCAGTGAGATCTTCCAGGTGTCCCTCAGAAGTAACTACCCATGTTCACATCCCTGATCCAAGTCTACTCATTGGCAGTTCCCTCCCGTGTTGTCTCCCAAAGGCTCTTCTGTTCTGAATATCTCAATTTCTCAATATCTCAAATCGCTGCAAAGAAGGCAGAGCAATCATTTAAGAACATCCTAACTTAGAAGAAAATCCAAGAGCCTACAAAGATAGGCATAATTTGATGACCTCTCTGAGTTCAATACATATCACTTTTTTGCTTCATCACTCTGTTCTAGCCACACTGAGACTACAAGCATGTGCTGCTCTTCCTACTTTAGAGCTTTTGCACCCAATGTGCTGTGTGTCAAGAATATTCTTCTTCCCTTTCTGGAAATATAGGTCTTTATATAACTTGGGGCCCCGATTAAAAGTAACTTATAAAATGAGAGTTACCTTAACTATACGTCTAAAAGAGAGATGGTCTTCTAACTATACTTACTTCTGCTATCCTTTATAGAGGTATCTTAATTGTTTTCATCACAGCACTTAGTATAACAACTTTTAATCATTTATGATTATTAGTTATTTTCCATTATATGTCTCTCAACTAAATATCAATAACAATTAATTCTGTCTTCCTCTCAATGTCATCACAACACACCAGTACCTAGCATGCAATACTTGATAGTTGTTCTTTGACATAATGAAAATGAAGGACATTTGCAATGCTGTTCTCTCTACCCAAAATCTACAAAAGATGATGGGATTCAATGGCATGACAATATATTCAATATTATAGAAGAACTATCACAATTGGAGTTTGCTAAAACACTGAAACTTGTCAACTCTTGTTCTCTAGAGATCCTTGTTAAACAGCCTCCCATCCATCAAAGATGAATTAAATTCATCCCTGGCTTCAAGACAGAACAAGATGACTTTGCAGAGCCCTTACAAATCTATGATTTTATGAAAAATCCATAAGCTCTCATCTTTACAGCACTCTGATAACAAGGTAATTATACTTTTAATGAAAATGGAATCCTTTTTCTATCTATCTCCACTGAATTATGGGCCGAGAGACTGAATTGGTGTCTAATGGATATCATGCACAACTACCTATTCTGACGTGATACCTGGCGACTCAGGAAGCAGTACTGATAGAAAGGCCTTTCTGTCCTCTGTACTGACTGTTCTCTAGGAACACCAAGTCTAAAGGTGTCTTCCAGGTGCCTTCTACCATCTGCAAGGCAATCTCTCAAGAGCAGAAGAGACACTCATTGCCATCCCTGCTCTCTATGCAGAGGTTTTTACACTAAATTTTCAAATTTCCTTTGAGATGTGACCTTTTCCATCCCACCTTCCCCAGTCCTGAATCAGAGGACTAGGTTGTCCTAAGAGCACATCAGTTCCTAGGCTACAGTAGTTCTGCTCTGAAATTCCCACCCATTTCCCCAGTGTTCTGAATGCTCTCAGAAACCTGTCAAAGTCCCTGTCATCCATTTCCTCCATTACAGGCTGAGCTCTTCTATCAAAGAATCAATTGCACTGGAATCACAACATTGACATCCCACTTGAATCACATGTGGAGTCCACCGTCTATTCTCATTTCCAATGTTCTTCCAATTTATTGATATTGATTCATTGGCAGGAGCAGCTTAGCTGAAACCCTGAATGTCTAGCCACCTCATTCTACAGACAAGAATATCACACTCTCTGTTCACTTTTATATCTTGCCTAAATCGCCCATGTTCGTCTATAGGAGCTGATCTGTCACACAGCTAAAATTACACTTTTACTCAATTTTTAACTCTTGATGATTTCTTTTTGTATAATTGTCAGTTTAGAGGCACAACCTTTTACCTTGTCGACATTACCACTGAAAAACTTCATTATTTTTTAGTTAAAATACCATTTGTAGTGACAAATGCAGCCTCAGAAAGCTGAACAACTCTTTTCCCTTGAGAGTCTTTGCACAACTTTCTATATTCAGCACCAAGGACAGTTCCTTTCTCTCTTCACGAACACAGAATGCTGTAAGGTTACATCAGCTAATAAAAGCCCTCTGCTGACAAAAGATGCTTTTGAAAAGTCACTCCAAAAGAGAGCTCTGTCAATAGCTTCATTAAAATAAAATGCCATATCTTTGTGAAGTTAAAAGTCTAGGCGTTGTGGTTAAAAGTCTGGTCAACTCTAAATATATAACAAAAAGCCTTTTAAGAGTCATGTTTTCGCTCCAGCTGGCCTATCTCTAAGAGCTAGACTTTCAATCCAGACTTCCTCAGCTTGGCTAATATCTCCTTGCCATGGAAGGTAGAGGCTCCCAAGAGAAGAGTAAAGTAAGAGAGGACAGATGGGGTTTATTCTGAATACCAAATAATGAAAATTATGGAAAAGATGGTATCGAAATAATCTCATACAAAAGAAAGCAATTTGGTACTTTTGTTTCTTTTTGCTGGTCCTGGTGCTTGAATTCAGTGTCATGGGTGTTGTCCCTGAATTTCTTTGTGCTCAAGGCTCTACCACTTGAGCCACAGCACCACTTCTAGCATTTCCTAAGCAGTTTATTGGAGATAAAAATCTCACAGACATTCCTGGCTGGGCTGGCTTTGAACCATGATCATTAGATATCAGTCTCCTGAGTAGCAAAGATTACAGGCATGAGCCACCAGCACCCAGTTAAGTACTGTCTTTTTCCATTGTATTTTTTATAACAAACTAGCAGAATCTAAGTAATTTATAAACAATCAAGGTTTACTTTGGCCCACAGTGCAAGATGAGGCTGACACTTTCATGTTCTCAGAATCTTTTCTCAGAATTTTTGCTCTGGCATAATATGGTAGAGAATCACACATACAAAGTGACACACAGTAAACATGCCAGAGAGAGCTTGCTAGCTTGCTTTATTCCTTCCTTTCTTTCATTCTTCCTTCCTTCTTTCCTTACCACCCACCTTATGTAACTGTAACCTCTTTCTACATCTCCTTTACCATAACAATAAAATATCCACTACATTTTTTTAAAACATCATACAGGACTGTCCATTATTCATTATGCTGTGGGAAAATTATAAATTACAAAACCATCTAGCAAGTGATGAATATGTATACCAAACAGAGTATGTTCATGTCATAAAATATTATTCTCCTATGAAGAGGAATAATGTACTGAGACAGACTAAAAAAGGGGGTGGGGAGACCTTGAAAAAAATATGCTAACCAGTAAAAGTCAGGTACAAAGGCATTTCTGTGTGAGTCCACTTATCTGTAATATTCAAAAGAAGCAAATCCACAGAGACAGAAAGTAGATTAGTGGTTGTTAGGGATTGAGGAGAGGGAAGAACAGAGAATGACTACTAATGGGGATCACAAAAATATTATAAAGTTAGCAGTGATGGTCATACAGCTCTGTTTGGTACCCTGTGTCTTGTATATACATTTATCTGAATTAAGGAAGGGAAGGGGATTAACAAAATGGTGAGACAAAGGCTGAATCAATATAACAGCAATAACCACAAGACAATATATGTTGGAAATAACTTTACAACTTGGGGGTGGAGTGGGGAGGGAAAGTAGGAGAAAAATGAGAGAAGGGTTAACAAGCATGACAAGAAATGTACTTACTACTTATTATGTAAATGTAACTGTTCTGTACATCACCTTGACAATAAAATTAAATTTAAAAAGTTTTTAAAAGAAAAAAATCAAAATATTGAAAGCTGAATTGTCATTTAAGTGAGGTGAGTTTAAGTTACATGGCTTATATCTCAATAGAGCTATTATTTTTTTTAAATAAAATAATTTAAAAGATCATGAAGAGAACCCACTAAGCAAATGAAGGTGATTACTTTTGGATAGGGGGTTGATATATTTTATAAATACAAGATGTATGTATTATTTTATCCCTTACCCAATTTGAAGTATACTGGAAAAGGAAAGAAAGGTCTAAGCACCACTCAAAATGACACTGTGTCATGAGAAATGCAGAGAAACCGTGTTTTACTCTAAGGAACAGAGAGTCGTTGCAGAAAATAAGAATTTTGTGGGCAAGCTTCTAGGCCCTGTATGTATAAAAAAGATGAGCCACGCTCCTTTTCTCTGAAGAATTCAAGAGGCATGTAGAAGTAGCACCATGTACACAGCCAATTATTACGTGGAAGGTAAAGGCTTTGCTGCTACCATATCCCGGTAGCTCAAAAGCACTGGGGCCGAGACCCAGGGGAGAAGAGCTGGGCTTTAGAAGATAAGCTGAAGTTAGTCAAGCAGAGAAGAGGTAAGGGCGGGCAGGCAGCAAGAGCTGTGTAGGCAAACGCAGAGGTTCCGGTGCATGGAGTTATAGAGCGCATCCACTGCAATGGCCACAGGAGAGGTCTTGTTGGGGGAGATTCTTGCAGATGGAAGGGTGGGCTGAAATCAGACCGCTCAAAAAATGTTAAATGATGCCTTACTATGGAGTTCATTTATTATTTTTGTAGACAAAGGAAAAGACAACGCAAAGAGTAGACCAGATGGGAAGAGACTAGAGATGGTTAAACTAGTGAGGGGTTCCTGCATGAGCCAGGCAGGACAGGGGAAGTTGCAGCAGTGGTGCGGCGCAGATCGGCAGGTCGGATGCGGGAGACACTGTGGGATGGGCGGGGATGCGCATGACTGCATGGCATTGCTCATGACGAGAAGGGGATGGTGCCGCCCCTCCCGAAAGCCAATTGTTGGCAAAGAACAGATATGAAGAAGAGAATCAGACTTTTCTCGCACACTCCCAGGAAATAAAATGAAGCTAAGAAACAAAGCTGGGGAGGGGGGAATATATAGAAGGAAAATGTAGGTCCCGTGCTTTGCATGCTCCTGCGGAGAAGAATCTGAGCTGCAGGTGTTGTGACATTATGTGCTAGGGTAAAGAGTAGCTCTTAACCTGTATTAGCCATTCACTATAACAGATTTCATGCCTGGTTCCGTCGAATCTTTCGGATACCTTTGTAGAGGTAGAAAACCAATGCTTACTGATATTTAAAAGCCCAGTTAACACCCAGGCAGTTTGCCTTAAGAGATGTTCTGGAAACCACTACTTCTCCTGCCTCCAAGATGCCTCTGAATGTTGAGTTGAGCAGCTTAACTGGTTCATTTCCAAAAAAAAAAAAAGTTAAACCAGATTACAGACTCACCCTCTGTTCCCTCTCCCTAGATCCCAACACATCCAGAACCTGCATCACATTTAGCCAGATGAAAGTAAAGTGACTCTCCAATCTCTCAGAGACTCCCAGGATACCTGCCATGATCATGGGAGGCAGGCATAACTCGAGGAAGGAGCAGCCAAATTCTGAAATCTGCCAGAGACTCCAAGCCGTACCCAACAATCTACAGCTCTGAATGAATAGGACTACTCAGATTGCCAGCTGAGATTTCCAAGACCCACTAAGCTTAGGTGTTGTTTATTTAACCACCATTCACATCTATGTGTTCCCTTTCTGTTACACATGACCTAGGCTCAATCCTTGTGGTTGGCGTGGATGTGCTTCAACTCTACCTTTCTAGGTAAGTATGGGACTCTCCTTGACCAATCAGGACACTGTTTTGCTTCTTTCCCAGAAGTGTGGTGCAAGTCAGGCCACTCAATGCCCCAAAGAGTTTAGGACAGGGCAAGATTCTATTAAGCAGATAGCCACAACAAAGGGAGCAAGAGGTGAATGTGCCCAACAGAGAAATGTTGAACTCCTGAACGAAGCCATGTTGTTCCCCAAGTGCTTACACTCTCCACGAAGCTTCAGTTCTTTTTAGTATCTGACATGCGTTTTGGTCTGCAGCCAAAAACAAAAGAAATCATCAAAAGAAAGAAAAACCAACCATACCTGCCCCCCAAAACACAGAGAATAAGCTAAGTAGGCTGTTGGCTGATCTTTCTTAACAAGCAATCTAGTTAGAGGAGGCTGCTGCTTCTGTGGGCGTGTCACCCCAGGAAGATGCTTGCATTGTCCTTTTATGCAGTACGTGACACACAGCAGCTGTGGGGTGCAAGCAACTGAAGAGGTTAGATCAATTCTGCGTACATGGCACAGCTCCGCTGTTGACATTGCTTCCTTACATTCTGGTCAATACAATTGCTTCTCTCTTGACGCCATGTAAGTCCTCCCTCTCAAAATGTCCTCCTCCTCCAAGTCCTGAGGCTCACATGCCAGCCATACAAGACCTCTCGTTTCACCTTCTCAGAGAAATCCTCCCCAGGAGTTGCATGCTTCCTGGAGATCTTCTTTAGATCCTTTCATGTTTAACCACACCACCACCTAGATAAGATCCAGGCAAAAGACGTGACTTTGTGTATCTACTACTTTGGGCAAGTACCCCTGAGGCTTGATTTCTGTGGGTGCTACAAGGGCTGTGGGGAGAAGATAGGAATCGAAATCGGGGGCTGTGGTCGTGTGGATGAGCGCTCCGAGCTTCTCTGGGAGAGAAGTATTATTACATGACTTTGCAGGTATGCAGAGGGCATTCCAGGCACACCTAGATATTGAGTGCCGTGGAGCATCACAAACCCCCCCCCTCCCAAGGGTGAGAACTTACGCGGAGCTGCAGCTACAGCCCTGGCACACGCCCTGCGGAGGAGGTGCGACAAGGCAGCTGTTGAGAGCCCCCAGCTCCAGTTTCCAGCAGACATCATGGTGAAGACTGACAACACCATTTCTTATTATTTTCCTAAAGTACAGCCTAAAATCAATTCATTTTTTTTAAATGCAAGTCTATCTCATAGGTAGAATGTGAATATACCCGTGCAGAGGAAAACAGCGTATAGTTATTTTTTTCAGATCAGTTGGAGGTTACTTTGAGAACTGTCTAGCGACAGGAAGATATTCTAAACATGCTCCACATATCTTTTCTGACCCTCTGACTATTCTGAGCACCACTCAGGGTTCCAGCTTCCTGCGCCAATACTTAATGATTTTAAAAAAGAAAAACCACTTCATGTATTATTTATGAGAGCAGTTAAGCAGATAAATAATAGTCCCCAGACACTTCAAAGGAAAATGAAGAAAATGTGAGTAAATATAAAAATCAATTCATCAGAAATGTTTGAAAATTACAGCTGCCAGAGTCAGAAGGAATCGCAAAAGATCATTTCACTCCATCTGCTGACTTGATGCTGATAAGGTGTGTGTTTGCTCTATCTATCTATATGGGCGAAGAAATCACCCCAGAAGGATTAGCAAGCCTACCGGTACACAGCTGGTTAGCATCAAAAAGCAAAGAGGAATCAGATTTCAATTTCCAGTATCATTCTACTGAGTCAAGCTGCTTTTTTGTGAAATCTGTTTGGAACATTACTAGATAGAATGACCTAGTAATACTATTCGCCATCCATTCTACAGTATCAGTTAGTAGGAATAAAAAGAAAATAAATAATAGCTATGAGAGACCTCACCATCCAGAAAAAGCAAAGGTTAACTTAGACAAGGGCTATAGACACATGCAAGTCCATAAAAGCAAAGTTCTATGACAGTACAAAAGAAGGGGCAATAAATTCTGCTTAGAACATGCAAAGAAGATTTTGAAAGGGAGCTAAGCCCCAAGGATGAAAACTAGGAATTCAGGCAAAAAAAAAAAAAAAAAAGAACAAGAAACCATGAGAACAAAGACATGGATATGTATGACATGCTTGAGAAGCAGCCTGCAGAAAGCATGAAAGATATTTCACATCAAAAGCAAAGCATTCTTTGCTTTTGCACAGATCTGGTGTGATAAAGCGCGCTCACAGCTGTATACATTTAGACTCGCTCTGTGTCCTACAGGCCTTCTAATAATTTCCTCTGTGTTCTCTTTGTCTTTACCCATTCTGTACCCTCTGTCCAGAAAGCCTTTCCTCTCTTGCTCTACACCAGCTCCCTGTTGCCTTTCCGGTGGATCTCTGGCTTTACCTCTTTTCCAGCCTCTTAGGAGGGCTCATTATTCCTTGCTTTGGGTTTCTACAACAATTTTTACCTCTCCTGCTGAATAGTATTGTAACTCTTAGTTTACGTATCAACCCTGTGAATATCTTAAGGACAGTAGGCTTTAAAATAATTTTATACTTGACAACAACTTAATAAGTGGCCTTGTATGTGACAAAGTCGGTGCTAAAGATGATAGGTAAAATTCATCATCCGAGCTATAAGGAAAAGCTAGATTGACACATGGATAGCTCATACATGGATAAATTACTCTCAGAAATGAAACCCCCCCAGGGAAACATTTGTATTCACCCCAAGTGCTCGCTTCAGTCCCAAGATTTTCACATCCAACTGCCTTCTCAATGATTGAGCACTCCACTTCGACAGGTTCATAAACTCAGATCCTGGGCAGGCTGCATTTTGAGGACTCATAAAGGGTGATCTGAAAAGATAGATCTTTGGATGTAATTACAGAGAAGTGAAAAGGAGAGAAAATTACTGTCTCGTCTTTCCTTCATCACTGGGCATGTAATCCATTATAAAGGTGTTAAATTCACTGATAAGTGTGAAAATGAGAGGAAAATAATCTACTGACCAAAAAAGAATACAATGAGACAGTAAAATAAAATTAAAGCTTCTCAGTCTTTGTCTCAAATTATTATTATTCTCTTGAGTTATCAGAAAGTTGAACATAAGCACCTTCTCCTAAAAATACAAGTTTTATTCAACTTCATTATGCAGAAGAGTGCCTGAAGACATTTTGCCTCTCCTTGGGCCTCATAGACTATTCAAACTGCTCAATCTTGGGGTTACAGAAATACCTCATTAGCCGTACCTGGCATCAGCAGATATCATTATTAAACTTCCTATCATGACACTGCCTAGACCATCCAGAGATTTGTGCCACCCACGTCTCGTTGCAATGTCACAGTAGATACTGTAGTGCCAGGAATTGTTATTAATAATAATTCCAAAAATCAGTTGTTTCTGTGATGCTTTTAAATTAATGGGAGAGAAGTTATTGTCTTCCAGGCAAAGTGCTACATAGTGGGACAAGAGGATTGAAACCTTGATTATAGAGACACAGTGTATCCATCTTGTTGGTCTAGGCTATAGTCTTCTCAACTATCTACAACAAAATGTTATAAACTAGGTCAATTATAGACAGCAGAAACTCTCCTCACAGCTCTAGAGGCCAAGAAGTGCATGATGAAGAACTAGCATAGCTGGGATTTGGTGAGGTCCTGCTTTCTACACACTGTGCCTTCTCCTTGTCTTCAGCCTCACATGGGGTAAGGGACAAGGAGAGATCTGGGGCCTGTTTTAGAGGGTGCTAACTCCATCCATGAAGGCCCTCATGACAATAATTTCTGAAAGCCCTCCCACTAATATCTTCATATTGAAGATTAGGGTTCAGCATAGAACTTGGGGGAGTGTATAAAAAATATTCACACCACAGCCAACTGACATAACAGTAACTCGAACAACAGAAACTTATTTCCTCACAGAAAAGGAGGCTGGAAGTCCAAGATCCAGGTGCTCACAGTGTGGGGGTCAAGAGAGGCCTCTTTCTGGATTGCAGGTGGCTGTCATCTTAGTGCATCCTCCTGGGACATCTCTGTGCACACACAATGAGGGAACAATTCTCTTTGTATCTTTCTCTTCCAATAATGACTCCAGTTCTGTTGGATTAGGACCCTACCAGTATGATATTATTTCACTTTAATTACTTCCTTAAAAGGCCTGTCCCAGATATAATCACTTTGGAGTTGGGACTTCAAAATATAAGTTTGGATGGATGAATGAGTACATAGAGAGATGAGAGAGAGAGAGAGAGTGAAAGAGAGAGAGAGATTGCTGAGAACAGGATTAAGATCATACTTAAACGTACAGGGAGTGTGCTAATGACTGTGAAGGTAAAAACTGAAGCATTAGAAAAGCCTCACACAGCCCAAAAACAAGCACGCGCACGCATGCATACACACACGCACGCACACACACACACACGCACTCTGCCATGGCTAAAATTTCACATTAGCAAAACTCTCAAATCTTTAATGTATGAACTTTGGTCACTCACCTGTTAGTAATCATTCTTACTCCTCTCCAAACACACACACACAGACAAATATGCACATAAGCGTGCACACACACACACACACACACACACACACACCAGAAATTTCTTGAAGTTTCAAGAGTTCAATCAGTTTAAAGTCACAGAGCAATCCAGAGAGAACCGGAATTCGAGTCTTCACTTGACTTGAAGAACCCTTAGAATGGTTCCCCTGTTGCTTACACAACCATGCCTCTGGTGACAAAAATAGTAACAGGATAAAAATACCCTCAGAATAAAATTAAAGAAGTCAGGACGAAATGCTAGAAACATGCCAAGGGAAATAGGGCAGTAGTGATCTCTGAAAGTGTGAAGAGGAAAACCCAACACCCCTGTGTAGGAGATGTCACTAAGGTAGTTCTTTTGACCTAAGAACACACTGCAACCCACCTTAGACGGTACATGCAGGCACGTCTACAATCCAGAACCAATAACTCCCTGAGAGATACTAGCTGTGCTGCCCTCTACTGTCAGGAATAGAACAGGCATGCAGATGGAAATCTGTGCTATTGTCTTTGAGCTGGCAATGTAAATAAAGTGCTGCAAACAATCTTTATCAGAGGAAATATTTAAACTACATTAATGAGATCAAACAATTCTTTTGGCTTAAAAATGGCAAGATCAGGTACATTTTAATGGCTGGTATTATTTGGATTTTCTATTCTCAAGTCGTTGTATCAACATAAACAAACATTCAGTTCTGATAACTGGCTTCATATTCTTGTCATGTCTGGTCCCACCAGCTTTACAGGTCACACCGAGGCAAAACGGATCTGAACCACAGAAGCAGTGGCCTGGAGAAATGCATAAGTAAAAATCTGTGTCGAGAATTAGAACACCATAAGTGACTAATGCTTGATCCATTCACTTTATAGAAATCAAGGCCAAGGGTGAGGTGTTAAAGAAAACTTGTAGAAGGCTATTAATTTGAACTGGGCCCTTTCTTTAATCATGCATACACCAAAGCAATATAGAGTTTCCTCATGGGAATGGAGCTTTTGTTCATTCCAGGAGTCTCCTCACAGCCGATTAAATCCTCTCTATACCTCACTTCTGTTTTCTATAAATGCTGTCAGATCACATTGTTGCTTGGAATTGTTTAACCCTGCTTTGATTCCAAGGGCTGCCTGGCCAATTCACACTTTGTTGTTTTGGTTTGGGTTTTTTGTTGTTGTTTTTTTTACTTTGTTCAGTTTTGTTTATAATTGCTTAAATATACCCTATTAAATTTAATTGGCCCAAGGAATTTTCCTTCTAACAGATTGTCAAAGATCATTGCTGTTTGAAACAAGACTGGGTCAAGAATGCAAAGAATCTTATGCTCTTCTGGAACCTTCTTGCTAGTAGATGACCGTTTCTTTGGTAGACCTCCAATAGAAGAGCTAAAGAAAGTCTAGCCCAAACTTGAGAAAGTTAAGAAGTAGTGTTCATTCTCAGTGAAGCTCTTAGGTAATTCTCTGCTTGCAACAATGTGCTTGTTTTCTTCCTTTCATAGATGGAACACCTTTGTAAATGGAAAGACATAGGCAAAGCCTTTTCATCCAGGGACTTTGTGATTATTTGCCCATAAGAAACTAAGATTTCCCACTGAGGTGCCATTTCCATGGTGATGTATTGATTTCCTATAGGAAGTATGGTGTTTACATGGCTATCACATCTTTCTTATGGACAGCAAATCACCTTCTGAGTCCTCCCTTTATCTGCAACCTGAGGCATGTAAAAATGAGCTTTGGGAAATTACCAGAACAAGATAAATGATTCATGCAAGTTGCTTTTGCATGAATAAGTGATTAATCCTCCCTTTCAACCTTGCTAAGAAACACTGCAGAATTAATGCCATTCTATGCAAATAAGAGCCCACCTTCCTGAATTCTGACCTAATTTTAGGTATTTGTAAGGCAAAATGTATGTGAAATTTCTTGCCTTTTGAGGGGAAAAAAATCTGATAAGACCATCACTAAAAATCAAGAATCCATTTTTCCCCTAAGCCTTAACTGTAGGTGCACATAAATGAGATTGTGATTTACCCTCAAGGTTCTTTCAGCACATCCTATACTTTAGCATTCCAAAGGCACATGATTTTAGTGATCTAAAACAGAACCATATTATTGCTCACCAAAAAGCTTAGTCGTTTGTTCAACACAGCATCCATGTGGAATCTTGAGCCGCCAGAACTAATTTCACTCTTGGAAGTAAGATGTCTAGAACAGCAATGTCTTCGCCTAATGAGAATCTAAGTGTACTATTCAATAAACAAATGAAAATTCTCAAGAACCCAAGACAACACCAGCAAGTGAACTGCTATGCTTAACTGGAGACCTGAAAAGAACAAGTCCGTTTTTACAGAAATGTGCTTTAGTTCTGTGCTTAGAGGACGGAGTCCCTGCCCTCCAGTATTTCACTTGTAATGATAGACTTTAAAGATAAATCCAGAACAACCAAGTAATCCCATATGTCACCCAGTGACCACAGTAGGAGAGTAAGATCATTCTAAAAGAGAGTCAAAAAAGGCTTCTTCTGCAGGAAGTAGATTGTATTTTGGAGAGCATTACAGAAGCAGCAAGGTTTGAAAGGGTATAAATGGAAAATTCTAGCAACTACCACTTAGTGAATATTTACTTCAGGGCAGATCCTCCAAATCCTTTACACTAGGTCATTTCATTTCATTTCATCTTCACGACTGTCTAATGGGGTAGGTAAGTTGTTATCATCCCTTTTGTATAGGTGAGTAGAGCTGAGGTTCAACAATGAGCTTCCCAGGCAGCAGCAATGATTTCAACGCAGCCTCTCCTGAGTCTACAGTCCTATCTTGTCCCAGTGCCAGCAGAAAGAACTCCCGGAATGTGGCGGCAAGGAATCAAGTCACAGGGCAAGAGAGTGGCAGAGGGTAAATCACTCAACCAAGAGAAAATGGGTGAGGGGGGAAGGGCTGGGACAAATGCATGGTGATGGATTAGAGAGAGCTCTGAATGCCATTCTTGGTAGGATAAGACAGGAGAATTGAACCCCAACTGAGAAGGTGCCAATTAATTCAGGTAGCCCTGACCTGCAAGGCAGAGGAGGTCTTAATCACAAGATCACTAAATGCTCATTATACAACCTTTTTAATTAGCAAAGAAACTACCCAGCCTGGGAATTTTATCAGCCTAGAACCAAGATGTGATCATGCTGTGAAAGAAAAAAAAGAAAGAAAGAAAGAAAGAAAGAAAGAAAGAAAGAAAGAAAGAAAGAAAGAAAGAAAGAAAGAAAGAAAGGAAGGAAGGAAGGAAGAAAGAAAGAACAGTTCTCTGATCTCTCCCAGGTAACGAATCTATACATCAGATGTTTATTTTCCTACCTTCCTGCTTCCCAGGGGAAATAAAACAAACACAAAGCAAAGCTAGAAGAAGGGCAGAGAGAAGGAAAGGAAGGAAAGCAAAAGATTTGGGAAACTGAGGCTGTCTTCTCTCTGCTGAACTAAACGTACCCAGTGATGCTCTTCCTGGGTTGTCATGTTCAGTGACATTATCCAGTCCTGGTGGGGCTTGTTCCCCAGGGATAATCACGCAGATCCTTTTCTCCTTAAAGAACCAGGTCAGGACAGAGAGTAGGTGTCACCAACAGGATTTGAAAATCGGAGTAGCCACAGGTACCAGAAATGAAAGCCACGAACAAACGAAGGGGTACTGGATTTTGGAATCCAGAATTTAAGTCCCACTTCTGAGAGCATAAAAGCACCCCACACCCCGCCCTGCCAGGTGGAGGTGCCCCCATAAGTGGTAGGGTGTTCCTGCCTCTTAGGAGAGCATGATTTTCTCTTTCCCATGGGCTCCAGAATGACCCACGCTTTTACTCAAAGCCCACTCTGCCGTTTATTGGACGTATGACCTTCTCCTCCTTGCTATCATGATAAATAAGACAATGTTTCTGCTTCTGTAAATCACATGCTGATGGTAGGCAAGGTCCAGCAGGAGGGGCCAGCACTGAACCACTCAACTTTCTGCCAGCATCAGGTTTGCGATGTGACTATACCATTGCAGGAAGAAAAGGCCTCCTACCCCTCTCCAAAGCTGCTGGAGTTGGGCTTTCTTGCTCGTTGGGAAAGAGAAGGAAACTGAGGCAGCATCTTCAGGGCTAGTAACCCTTACTGATCATTCAGAACTGTCCACTATGCTTACAGTTTTGTTTGCATTATCTCATTCAATCCCCTAATAATCCTGTGGATTATTATCTCAGTTGTACATACAAAAAAAAAATCAGAGATTCAGACAGATTAAATGACTTGCCTAAATCCCCCAGGATTCCCCCAGGAATCAGCACCAGCTCCAAGCCACAGACAAATCGGGATGCTGTTATGTGAACGGCCACATTGCTGCAGCCTTCCCCATGTCCCTGCCCTGACCAAGCTCAGCCCTGTGGAGTCTCAGCAAGGAACTCCCCGTGCTCTGTACAAATGTCTTAGCTGCTCAGAATCATTTCCCCTGTCCACAGTGCAATCTTCAAAAAGGTCCTTTCAATGCATTTTGTTGCATCCCAATCATTTGCAAAGCACTGGAGTGGCTTAGAACTTGCAAAGAAATAAAAGATGTCTTTCCTGTCCTCAAAGAACTTATATTTTATGTATTTACATTTATTTATTTATTTATTTATTTATTTATTTATTTATTTATTGTGGTATTGGGGATTTTGAACTCAGAGCCCATACTTATTCAAGAAATATGGTCCTACTCAAGGATGCCTCTACCCTTTTTGCTTTAGGTGGTAAGTAGACACAAGTTAAACCATCTTTTGCTTGAATATATTTCAGCAGTGCAGAAGAGGGAGGAAAAGAACAGATTGGCTGGCACTGATGGGGGACTGGAAGGAAGGAAGAAGGAAGGAAGGAAGGAAGGAAGGAAGGAAGGAAGGAAGGTTGGTTCTTCATCTCACTTAAATGATCCAGCCCTGCCTGACCTAGATTCCCACCCTTCTCTGACTTCTGCTACCACACTGACCTCCCCTCATTGTGCCTTGAATACACCAAGCTCACTTCCAGCTTCTTGAGTTCCCACCCCCCCTACCCACAATGTTTCCCAGTCCCTCCAGATGCCCATGTGCCTGGCTTCTTCCATTCTCTCTAGCCACGCCCTACAGAAATGCTGCTTCCACAGATTGACTTTCCTGATTCCCCCAGAACCGCCTCCTCCCTCCCTCCTCTCTCTTCTTGCTCTATGGTTTCTTTCAGGTACCTACCATTGCCTAACCTGCGTTATATCTATTTGTTTGTTGTCCATCCCCTGTCACCTCTCCACCAGCATATAAGCTTCACCAAGGCAGTGACTATTCATTTGGTCTGTCTCCAAAGGCTAAAAAGTACATGGCACATAATGAATGCTTGATAAAAATTTCATGAATAAGCTAACAAATCTCTCCTTGCAAGGCAAGGAAACCTGGGTTCCAAAAAGTACCTTGATTAAACTGAGCAAGTGGACCTACCAACAACTTCATGACAATGGGACCCTCATTCTTGCCCCTGCTCCAGACTCACAATGGATCTTCATCTTTCTGGCTCCTTCTCATCTCTTCAGAAAAGCCTTCTCAAGTCATGCTACTTAAAAATTGCCCTTTCTAAAAGTTATACTAAGTGAAGTGAGCCAGACCCAAAGAAACATGGACTCTATGGTCTCCCTTATAGGCAATAATTAGCACAGGTTTAGGCAAGTCACAGCAGAGGATCACAAGAGCCCAATAGCTATGCCCTTATGAACACAAAAGATGATGCTAAGTGAAATGAACTCCATGTTATGGAAACGATTGTTATGTCACAGTTGTAACTACTTTCAACGTGCCATGTGTAACTGTAGCTTCTATTATTGATGATCTTCTTGTATCCCCTTTCTGTGGTTGTACCTGCACTATCTCTGTATCTTATCTGAGTACATTGGAAACCATGTATACTGGTATTAGAACTAGGAAATTGAAAGGGAAACCAAAATCGAGAGACACAGGGTAAAAAAAGACAAACAACTACAAAAGCAATACTTGCAAAACTGTTTGGTGTACATGAACTGAACAACTCATGTGGGGGAGGGAAAGGGGGAGAGGGGAGGGGGAATGAGGGACAAGGTAACAAACAGTACAAGAAATGTACCTAATGCCTAATGTATGAAACTGTAACCTCTCTGTAATTCAGTTTGATAATAAAAACTTTAAAAAAAAATGCCCTTTCTCCACTCCCAGTCACCCATTAGCCCATTACCTAATTTACATTCCTCATGAACATTTACTGCTTTCTGACAATACCTTTCGTTTGTTTACCTATTCTCTTCCCTCCTAAGGTGCAAGCAACAGAAGCAGCAGGGAAGTGGAGACCACTTCTTTCTCATTTGCTGCCCACTGTGAGCAGCAGCACCAGGACAGAATAGGAAAAGCAGCGGAAAGCAAATCAATAAACGAATGAGCGCATACGTGCAGATCTCCTGTCTCCAGACTTGACCCATAAATAAGTGCTTGCTAGCTACAAATTCATTTCTTAGTAGTAGAAATTGTTAAAGCAGTAATAATAAAATTTTCTCCGGAAAATATCACAAGACAAAAAAAAATCAAATCAAAAGGAATCTTGTGAATAACTCTTGACTTTACTTAGGTAGTATTCCCCAAGTAGCTTTGCCCCTAAGTCTGTTGTTTTTTTCAGGGCAAAAAAAAAAAGTGGAAAGAGGCCTCAGACAATCACAGGGCTTCCAGGAGATTCTTTCACTCCCATAGGTAAAAAATAATGTGCGCCAACAAAAAGCAAGGTTTCTGGCCCTTCCCTCAAAACTCTCCATCTGTTAAAGCGCACAAATATTTCAATTCCAGGAATGGCAACTCATGTGCAACTTAATTTGGAGGCAGTTGTATAACTTCAAGCTGACAAGCAGTTGTTTTCATGTGCCCCAAGTATTTTAAGGTTGAATGTGGTGACCCAGGACTAGGAGAGAATAAAACCCAGTTCAACAAAGGCACTGAAACTGGAAATTCATGGAGGAGTGATCTGAAACCTGCAGGTTTATTTTATAATTTATAATGCAAACCGAAATGTATTCTTCCTAAAGCAAAAACATGAACAGGGAGTCAAACTGAACTCTGCACGCTGAGAAATGAAGACAGTGTTCATATGTCTCCAAGATTCCTTCCCAACCCTAAGAGAGAGGGGAAGGTAAGCTCTGGACCCCAATATAATGTTTATTTGGGGGATTACTTGCACACAGATGCTGCTGCTGCTGCTGCTGCTGCTAAGCCAGACCCACTTCCCACAGGATCCACATCATCTCTAGGAAGTACTGGCCAGAATATAAAGGATGTGACATCAAGCAGCAGATTCAGAATAAAAGCATCTGATTCAACTCAACTGCAGAGTATGTAAAATAGGAGGAACGGGATGGGGGGGCCAGGATGCTTAATCTTTGCTCAATGACCTACCCTTCAGCTTGGTACCTTTCTTGGTTCCCTGCGCTTATGAGGAACAGATTCCTATGTCTAAGCCTTGTTCCTTTAAGCAAATCTCCCAGGGAAAATGCAACGCTCCAAAGAAACCTACGACAGCCAAATGCGTCAGAAAATTAATCCTGGTTAATGGAGGCAAGTCTTAGAACTCAGTCCTCCAATCACACCAGATTTCTGCCTATGAATGTTGATATGGCATTTAAGAGGTTGCCTCAACAATGGTCGTGGGGTTCTTGAACTCAAGGCCACACACACTTGCTAGACAAGTACTCTCGAACTGGAGAGACTTGGCTCCAGCCCTTCTTGATTTAATTTATTTTCCATGTTGGGTCTCTCATTTTTTTTCCTGAGCAGGTCTTAGCCAGCAATAGAAAAAAAAAATCACAAAACCAGGAAACAGAACACCCATGTTCAATCCTACCTTGCAACGTAGTTACTGTGGGACCTTAGTAAACCATTTAAGACTTTTAGACATGCTTTCCATATGCATAATTAAGGAACATTCATCCAATAAGTTTTTGAGTGCCAGTAGAGAAGACACAATGTTGAGTCAAACAAGACTCACTGTGTCCATGTTGTCATGGAGTTTGAGACCTAGAGAGAGAGTTAAGCATTGAATAGTCCAACAAATTAATAGATATGGATTGGAAGACAAAGAATCCAATCCTTGGGCTGGGAATATGGCCTAGTGGCAAGTGTGCTTGCCTCGTATACATGAAGCCCTGGGTTCAATTCCCCAGCACCACATATATAGAAAAGGCCAGAGGTGGCGCTGTGGCTCAAGTGGCAGAGTGCTAGCCTTGAGAAAAAAGAAGCCAGGGACAGTGATCAGGCCCTGAGTCCAAGCCCCAGGACTGGCAAAAAAAAAAATAAATAAATAAAGAATCCAATCCTTTCAGAGGATATAACAAAAATGCCTTAAATAATCTTGAGAAAGTGCTTCTGTTTGGATTTGATGAATATGTTACCATGAACTCACTAGAAGAAGGGAGACACAAAGAGAAATGTTTCCAAAAGAGGTAGCACATGTTCAAAGGTCCTTTGTTAGCTGGAAGCTTAGCTGGTCTGAAGGACTGAAAGAAAGTCAGTGAAAGTGGGCAGAGTTGAAAAAGCGTGAAAAACTATTACAGGGTCACAATGAGAGTATATGAAACAGAATGTAGAACACCTCCTTAATTATTAAAGCACAAGATATATTAGGTGTTAAAAGAAGGATGAAAGCATATAAAACATTTAAAAGAACTGCCCCCCACGTCTAGCACAAAGGCATTATCAAAACATTAGCTGATATTGTATATTGATTATGGTACCTTACAAAGGAGGATTTGAATATAATGTTACCCCAGTGATTTTTTTTTCAAGTTGAAAATCTTCTGATAAAAGTGTGCCATGCTTGAAGGCAGACCTGCCTACAGGAAGAGAAAATAGTAGGCTTTCCCAGAAACGTCCATTAGAGAACCACCAGCGGATGCCAGCCCAGTATTGTGGAAAACAGCTGAGATGGCAGAGCAGTGGTATCGGGTTTGGAAGCTAATGTATCTGCTTAGGAAGGATCCAGAAAGCAGATCCAGAGTGTTAGAATATTAATCTGGCAAACAATTCAAAACGATGGAAACTTTATGGCAACAAAGAACCGAAGCAATCCTAATGTATTTTAAAACTGAACAAAAAGAGAGACACAATTTCAAGTTGCATTCTAAACTCTTCAAACCCAGAAGCATTTACGGGCCACTGCTCCAATGGGAAGCTCAGAATGTGCTCAGCAGTGGGCGAGCTGTATGAGGACGTCAGCATACCTCCACTCGACCCCAAGCCTGTCCTGGGTATGTCGATACAATTTCAAACACAGTCACTGGTTTTCTAGTGAGAACCAATGTAAGAATCATCAACCAGCGCCCAGCTTCCACTACAGAATGTCCATCTACTATGCAATCAGCAAATACTTACGGAGTGTCAGACATAAATTACGTTAAGTGAAGTAAGTCAGGCCCAGAGAGACAAAGGATGCATGTTTTCTAAGTTAGATGTAACTTATAAACTTGTAAGTAAATATGTTGGGTGGTATGCAAGTGTATACAAACTTATTAAAGGAAATACCGTAAATTCAAGAGAGAACACAAACAGTCTAAGATTCCTTAGAAAGGTGAAAGCAAAATAAAACACCAGGAAGCAGGTACTTGAATGGGGTCGGGAGGGGTCCAGGGAAAAGGAAAAGACAATGAAAAGAAGAGAGGGGAGAATGAGGTCAAGGATCCAACATATATTCTACAACATTAAGAAGAGGGAGGGGAGAAGTGGGTAGAGGAGGGATGGGTGAGAATGTAGAAAGGGGTGGCACTGATCAAGATGTACTGTATTCATAAACTGCTTTGTTAAATGGAAGCTCCTTTGTAGAACAACTTAACAATGATTTTTTAAAAGTAGAAACTGCAAAGAAGAAGAAGGAGGAGGAGACAAACATTGCCTTCACAGAACAAGTAGCCACTGAAGAACCAAGCAAACAAACAAGCTGCATAATACATCGTGACTTAAGTACCACAAAGAGAGTAAGCAGAGAATCACAATAAAAGATGCTGGGGAGGGGTGTGAGGGGGGACAGGATGCCCCTCTGAGACAACATTTAAGCTGAGACCTGGAGAAACCATCCATCGCAGAGCCCAGGGACACGGCGCCTCTCCACTGTTTCAGAATCAAAGTTATCGGGACACGAAAAATGCCTGTCAAGATCTTGTATCTCAGCCAGGCATTGGTGGCTCACGCCTGTAATCCTAGCTGCTCAGGAGCTGAGATCTGAGGATCACAGTGCAAAGCCAGCCCTGGTACGAAAGTCCCTAAGACTCTTAACTCCAATTAACCACCAGAAAACCATAAGTGGAGCTGTAGTTTAAAGTGCTAGCCTTGAGCACAAGAGCTCAGGGACAATGCTCAAGGCCCTGAATTCAAGCCCCATGATGAGCTAAAAAAAAAAAGTATTTTGTAGGTCTCAGATGACAAAGTGGATGAATGAGAGACCCAGGAAAAGAGTCTCTCAAATGTGTCAATAGAGAAAAGAGGCAAGGGTCAAACAGGTCAGGACCTTGAGGTCTGTGAGGAGTTTGCTCTGTGTTAAATGCAGTAGGAAACCAGAGAATGGTTTTTATCAGGTGCACGTGGGGCGGGGGGGGATGGAGGAATGTGTGCATGTGTACATGCATGTACATATTGTGGGTGTGCATGTGTGTAATAGCTGCTAGGGTTTAAGAAGGACAATCAGGGCCAAGGGATGAAGCAGCCTGGTTTGGCCCATACACTGATTATGCTTTGGACCTATGTTCATGAGAACAGTACCATTTCCATGGACTCTGAAGTCAATGCAGCTACTGTGACTGATGGTTGGACTTGCCTCATTTACTGGAAGGAAAAGGTCTTCTCTTTGTGACTCATCCATAAATCCTGCTGAACTGCCTAATTAAAAGTTTTCAAACAAGTTGATCCATTCGTTACTATGAGCCTGAACATACCAGGCATAAATCCTCCCTGCCACCCAGAAGTGTGTCAGCATATTGCTGCTGTATTTTTCACCATTAACAGGGGCATTCTTCAATATAATTTTCATGACACCATCTGCCATGTTCTTCTCAACTTTTTTTGGGGGGGTGGGGTGACGGCTCAGTGATTATGAATACCAAATTTGCATCTTTTACAAGTAGATCCCTGACAGAGAGACTCAAGGGGAAATAGTCCTACAATGTATTGACTGGCAAGTTCTATGAACCACAGACAGCAGTGTGCAGGTTAGTCTTTTTCAAATCAATAATGCAGCTAAGAATGGAAGGAAACTGAATTTGTGGTCATCTTAGTTTTCAGCAAATGGACTGACTCATTCCAGTAACCTTTCTAAGCATTGCAAGTTTTTTTATCAGGATAAAAAGCTCTATGCCATGAACTATTAAAGGCACAAGGAGCTATTCTGAAATTAAACTGTCTCTCCCCTCACCTTAACCCTACCCAATCAAGATCTTCAAAGTGCTATGCCTTGTGAGATAGCTTCTCTAATTAACCCAAACCCACAGTTTATTCACATTATATGACATCGCATAGCCTCTGGCATGAAGCCTTTACAATGAAGCATGAGTCTTACCTTGTTTTCCATTGCCTCTTATCCTTACACAACAAATTAATTAAAGAATAAACAAGGACAAGGATTTGGGTGAAGTTATTCTCAGGAAGCAATCATTATGGAAGTACAGAATGAGGTAAAAGAAAAAGAGGGAAAAACAGGCAAAGGTGCTGGGAGCCAGTGTGATCCTCGGTGCAGCTAGGATTTGGTCTCCAGGGACCAGACAGAATGCTCCTCTGAAGGCCAGAGGGCTGAGGCATCATCTTCATCATCATTGTCATCTTCATCATCATCATCATCATCATCATCATCATCATCATCATCATCATCATGACTATGACCGTGATTGGTGGAGGGGGAAGGGAGTTCCTACAGCTTGAACTCAGGGCCTGGGCACTATCCCTGAGCCTTTTTTGTTCAAGGTTAGCACTCTGCCACTTAAGCCACAATTCCACCTCCTGCTTTTTATGGTAGTTTATTAGAGATCAGAGTCTCATGTACTTTCCTGCCTGGGCTGGCTTCAAACCACAGTCCTCAGATCTCAGTCTCCTGAGCAGCTAGGATCACAGGTGTGAGCTACTGGCGCCCAGCTCCATTATGATATTTTATTGGCTGATGTATGCCCTGGAAACAAGGTTTCTTCCATAGTTGTGTCCTACCCAAGAGGTAGATAAAGACAATCCTCAGGGGCTGAGAATATGGCATAGCGGCAAGAATGTTCGCCTTATGTACATGAAGTCCTGGGTTCGATTCCTCAGCACCACATATCTAGAAAACAGCCAGCAGTGGCGCTGTGGCTCAAGTGGCAGAGTGCTAACCTTGAGCAAAAAGAAGCCAGGGACAGTGCTCAGGCCCTGAGTTCAAGGCCCAGCACTGGCCAAAAAAAAAAAAAAAAAGAGTCTTCAGATGGTTAGGATGAGATGCAGACTAAGGTGAGATGAAGGTATTTTGTATGGGAACTATCCAACACAATCACTGCTAAAATTAGTTGCTGGATCAAGAGATTGTGTCTACTCACAGCTCAGAAATGCTAATGGTAACATCACAGATAGGAACAGGCCTTTTGTCTCCGTGTCACAGATGGGCTGATTAGCTGCTTGGAGTCTGGGGATTGCCCAGGTATTAAATGAGCATCTGCTAAGCACTAGCTGAATGGTCCCGGGAAAATGCCAAAATGAAGGAAAAGGTTCCCAACTCTCAAGGAGCTTAAACTCTTGTAGGGATTATCACACACCAATAAATAGGCATCTGGCAGTTCAGAACACACAGCCAGAACAAGTGAAAGAGATAGCGCCTACAAATCACCAAGGGATTCCAGACTCAGTTTGAAAGCAGACCCAGAATGTGCAGTGCAATGTTGCACAAGGTGCTGACTCTCTCCGTGTCAAAATCTCCTTGTGTAACGAATGAAAAAAACAACGTCTGCTTTGTGAGGCTGTGGCCAGAATTTCACAGGTGCACAACACCTACCCCAATGCCTGGCACCTGAATAGTTAAGTGTTGGTTATTTTTGTGAAGGTTAGGGATGTAATGGGGTTGGGGGGTGGGGGGGGGAATCCCCCATCCCTCCAAGAGTCTACCACTCAGAGACAGTCTCAAGTAAAAAGATGGATTTATTGGGGAAGTAAAAAGCAAACAGACCCTCCAGGGCCGCAGCTTCGGGCCGGGTTATAAAGGCAAACACCACATGGTCAAGCCTGCCACACGCAGGTGGCCATTGAGGTTACAATCTGCCTCATAGCAACTGTTTGAACCAACCTATCATTCTAGTTAGACTTGGCGCATGGATTTGGCGGGGCTCACATGATGCAGGCGGATGAGCCTACTCATGGGAGGGCACAGGTTTAACCTTGAGCGTTCCACTACTCAGGTGGTCAAGCAGTTCACGCAATCTTATCACAGTGATACCCCTGGATAGGGCAGGGGAGATCTTAGTGAAGATGGCATGGGTTTCTGCTCCCTTTAAGTACTTTGAGATGGAGTCAATCTGACACCCCTCAACAGCCAATGATGCCAGATCTGACCCCCATATTACAGGGAGAAATTGATTCGTGGAGTGGGAATTCAGAGTGAAAAGGATCTCATGTCCATGACTCTGAAATATAAATTTTCCATAGCCTCAGGTCTACTTTACCTTAAAAGAAAAAAAGAAAGAAAAGTTTACATCATCACCCAGACACTGGTGGCTCACGCCTATAATCCTAGCTTCTCAGGAAGCTGAGATCTGAGGATCGCAGTTTGGTGCCAGCCCAGGCAGGAAAGCCTATGAGTCTCTTATCTCCAATTATCTGCCCAAAAATCCAAACATGGAGTTGTGGCTGGAATGGTAAAGCACTAGCTTCTGGGACAGCACCCACACCCAGAGTTCAAACACACAGGCATGTGGACACATGCACGTGCAGAGAGAGAGAGAGAAAGAGAGAGAGAGAGTTACACTGTCAAACGAAGAGCTGCTTGCTCATTTTAAGACTGGAAGGCAGGCTTTCAAAGGTGCAGAAATATAGCTGAAAATGCATGAGCTTCAAAGCAATACTAATGGGAAATTTCAAAGGCACGCATCTTGCCTGTGCATTTCCTTGGGTAAAGACCTAAGAGCTTTGTCATTCAGACTGCTCAGCTACAAAATAGGGGTGACACTACCAAAGGGCCACTGGGTAGGGGAAAGTGTTTCTCTGAGGTCCCAGCACATTTTGGACCCTCAACAGTGTTAATTACTGATGAGGCTCCTACTGGCTGTATGCACTGTATGAGACCCAGGGGGATAAAAAGACAGAGCTATGAATAAGGTATGATCCCAATAGTCCTAAGTCTTACAAGTCAATCTTATTAATACTTAAATAAATCTAGCCATTTTAAAGGATCCAAACTACTAAGTTATCCTAATATCAAAGGCGGATATCCTAAAATCAAAGAGAAAGAGGGAGGGAAGAGGAAAAAATTTTAAGCAGGTTATCTCTGAGATAAGGTTCCTGGAAATGCAAGATAATGAGCTCTATCTACATTGACATCTGCTCAAGAGTAATCAAAATTCTGAGATGTGAACTGAATACAGAGAAGGTTCTTCTAACCAGAACTTACAATGCATAAAATCTACTCAACCTGCCTGGGTTTTAGGACAAAGTCTTTCCCAAACTTTTATTATTATTACTACTATTTCCTGGGGCTTGAACTCTGGGCCTGGGAGCTGTCCCCGATCTTTTGGCTAGTGCTCAACCACTTGAGCCACAGCTCTACTTCCAACTTTTGTTTGTAGATAATTGGGAATAAATGTCTCGTGGACTTTGCTGCCCTGGCTGGCTTCATACCATGATCCTCAGACCTCAGCCTCTTGAGTAGCTAGAGTTACAGGCACCAGCCACCACCAGTATGAAACCAGGATGGAATGCCATCATGACAGCCTCACAGGGAAATGCCATCGCTAACTTGGGCAGAGAGGGAGAAAATGAAGTAATGACAGTGATAACCCGTGGGATGACCTCTCCTAGGTCACTGCTCTGCCACACAATTTAGATCTCTTTCTTTCTGGAGTATTCTCAGAGAGAAAGGGATCTAAGCTACCTGGCCCCTTAATTTTCTTGCATGTCAGGAATGGCACGCAGGATGAGTGTGTCCTTCTTAGGCACAGGCCTTCCTTACAACTGTAGAACATCTACTGTTCACATTTACAAGCCTGTCGATTGTCTCATTTAATTCTCACATTTCTAACCCCCCTGTGATGTGAACTTTTTCATCTCCATTTCATAGATGGAGATGCTGAGAGCTCAGATGAAATCCTACATCTTCTGGTCTCCTTTCTGGGGCATTGTCCACTCATGTATAAAGACTGAGGAAAAGCAAGGTGGCCCCAACCAAACTGGAAGGCAGACAACGACAAACAGGAGTCCTTGGGATCGGAATTCCTAACCAAGGAATTGGTGGCTCTGACTCTGTACCATCCCCCTTGGTGGCCAGATTAAAAAATCCTTTATGATGAACATGGAGCCTGCTCCATGAACAGCACTATTAGATTCAAGACAGTCAAATTCATTTGAAACTAATTGGTGAGTAATGAAGTTGCTAAGGTTTATGAGCCTTGCACCAGCACTAATACAGAGATACCGTGTCAACAATAAAACTGCAACTGCTGACTTCTGTGGAGAAAAAAAAAAGCAGATCTTTCCTCTTGACCTGCAAGCAAAACTTAAAAATAATATACATAAAAACCAGCATTACACAATTTCAGAAGGGACACAATTTCAGAAGTGCATGGGAAGAACAGCTTTCACCACTGGAAATCATGAGATAAGGAGAGAAAGCATCTACCTGTCCTCTACTTCAATTTGAAGCATTTACAGAAGCAAGTGAAATCTGCACAGCAATGCTGCTCAAAGGCACCCCTAGCCAAAGATAAGAAGAGAACGCAGCACCCATGTTCCACCACAACCTGCACTTACAGTGGTCTATTCCACAGGAGCATAGTGGGCCCTCATGTGTGTGTCCACAGGGCTGGATGAATTAATCTACTGCATAGGTGGAAAATACACTGCCAAACAATTCTTCTTTTTAATGATTTATCTTTAAGTAGTTGTACAAAGAAGGTGCCATATAACAAAGCACTTTATTAAAACAGTATGTCTTGATCAGTGTCATCCCCTTCAACATATGCACACACACACACACACACACACACACACACTAAGATGACCAATTGTTTCTAGAGGCCAGTTCTAGAGAGTTCTAGCAGCAACCATTGGAATTCCCACTGGCCAGTTCTAGAGAGTTCTAGCGATCCTGGGAATTCCCACTGAAGAGGACCTGGTCTCGATGCTAGCTCTAGAGCTGTGCACTTGAATGCCAACCACACTCAGGTCCCGAGGACTGAAGTGCAGCTGGTTCGCCTGACACAGACTGAGTGAAAGTACCAGATTTCCAAGACAGCATGAAAATAATGTAAGACGCCACATCAATACTGTCTAGATTGATGCTATGGTACAATAATCACACTTGCATAGATGTGCCTAACTAAAAGAGATTATTGGATGTACTGTTAAAATTAATTTCACCTGCCTACACATATTTTTAAAATGCGTCAACAGAAGTTCAGAATTACAACTGCGGTACTCACACGTAAATTGCATTGTGTTTCTACGGGAGGGACTGTGCTGCTCTGAGAGGCATGGATTTCATCTCCAACATCTCTTACTAAGCCTCTTAAGTGAGCTGAAAAGAAGATGGCATGTCACGTTTTAATGCCCTTGAAAGTAAGTGAGGAGTCGCTTCCTTTCTCCCCAGTGTGTTTGGAGGGAGGAGGGAGCCAAGCAGTGTTGGATTGTCCAGCTGTCTGGGGCAGTTGGGCCTTTCCTTGACTCCAGTGGGAGCAGGTGTCTGTAACTGAGCTGCGTGGATTCAGCACTACATGAGCAGGCATGAGGTGCTGAACTGCTGAACTCCAGGGGAATGCTTGTGGCTCGGCTGTTAGGATGTGGTGGGGATGAAGCTAAGGTGAGGGTGCGGTCTCCGTTCAGAAAGGCGCAGCCTGAGGGGGCCAGGAACGCATTCCCTCCGCACATGGGCTTGCTTTTGCCCAGACAGTCACGGTAGACTCAGTGAATGCACGGTGCTCACTGTACATTACTCGAATCCATCCTCATCGCCACAAAGACAAGCTCACTTTCATTCTTTTCAGGGTCAATTTCACCAGTATACTTCCTTTACTCAGAGCCTGGGCACTCAAGGCTAGTGCTCTACCATATTGAGCCACAGTGCCACTTCTGGCTTTCCAGTGGTTAAGTGGAGATAGGAGTCTCGTGGACTTTCTTGCCTCAGCTGGCTTCGAGCTGTGATCCTCAGATCCTCAACCTCCTGACTAGCTAGGATGACATAGGGAGCCACCAGCACCCACAAAGAAATCACATTTTCCTTTGTTAAAATAAAAGAACATGTCAAAACCCAGAGAAAGGGGAAAAAAGATTTGGTAATACTTTGGTTTGCAATCAGGGCCTGTATTTATTAAAGGCAATCGTTTTCCTCTTGAGACACAATTCCAGCCCTATTTTTGTTTTAGCCATTTTTCCAACAAGGTGTTGCATTTTTGCCCAGAGGACAGGCCTCAGACTGTTATCCTCCTCCCTACACCTCCCACTACAAATGCATGCCACTATGCTTAGCTTATTTGTTGTGATTCTCACTAACTTTTTGCCTAGGCTGGCCTCCAGCCATGGTCTTCCCAGCCTCTGCCTTTCCAACATAACTAGAATTACAGATGTGCACTACCAAGCCAAGCTTCAAAGGGGGAAGACTTTAAAAAGCAGTATATGTTATTCATTTGCTTCCTTTTGCATGCTACACAAAGTCCAGACTTAGATAAACTAAATCTGACCCTTCAAGGAGAATCAGAAGATCATGTGGAAAAGCACTTATGTATGTACATGCTGTGGATTCAAATCATGCTTTCAAAACTTACTATCAGGTGACTCAGTAGACTTTATTTTAGATAACTCTGATCTTTCATTGAAATGAGGCGATGGCTGGCATGGCTATAGATCAGAAATCAGAATCCAGAAGTCCAGACCACAGGCTGACTCAGAACTCAGGTCCCCATAAAGTGGGGCAATTCACTTCCCTTTTAGTCCTGAGTCTCCCCCTCTCTACAAGCATAATTTATATTCACATTTCATCTAACCTTACAGTTTTCAATCACCCTAGCTGACCACCTTGAACAGCCAGATCAAGTGTTCACCTCTCTGAAATCCACATTGGCCCCCATTCCTCTTTCAGAGCAATGGAGGTGTTGCCTCCTGAGTTTGGCTGACCTTCATCTCCAACAGCTGTGCCAGGGAGCTTTGGAACAGGCTCCTGTCTCCAGTGGCTCTCGCACCTGCTCTCTGGCGGGTTGAGCTTTCTGCTTTCTGGCTGCCTTGGCAGCAAGCTGGAAGCGAGAGCCGTTGCCAGTGCTCTTCTCTGACCCTCCTGTCCCTAGCGACTGGTCCAGGAGAGACCTAAGGGGCTCGTCAACAGCTGACACTGTGTCTTCTTCTTGGCCCAAAGCATAATTCTGGGAATTATCTCGGCTGGACGGAGCTGGAGATCTGCTTTTTGGAGTGAAGGTTGACCTTTTATTAAACACTAACTCATAAGAAAAGTAGAAAAAAGTGACCTCATTGTAACTCGCCAATGAACTCATGAAGTTTAGGAAGATGACTTTTAAAAGTATTACAGAAGAGATAATGCTGAGCAAATATTATAAAACAGGAGCTCTTTGTCTGTGTACCTGTAACTTAAATCTCTACAACAATCTCTATGATAGGTACTGATATTATGGCCATTTTGCAGACGTGGAGACAAATCAAATCACTTCCCCTCAGCCAAACAGCTACGTGACAGAGGAACGATTCTGACACAGAGGTAGACATCAATGATCACCTCCACAGCTCACACACATGCCTGCTTTCCCGTCAGGATGTGGGAATGGAAGTCACTTTGATGAAAACAAAGTCAAGTTGGGTATTCTCATATCTCCCGCCTCAGCTGCCCGGAACAACTGGAATAGCTATGCATTGGTGCAAGTCCATAGAGAAGCAGGTATGAAGGTTAGACAGCACTCTTTGTATCTAAGCTTCCTTCTTGGCCGGTTTTCTTCCTTTTCTAGAAGAAAGGCTGACAGGAAGAGACTATGCAAAGCCCAGCAGGAAACAGACAACTCACCCATTTCTACAGTTCAGCCTTCAGTAGGCATAGAGAATAGAGATCTCCTAGACATGTCCCTGATAATCTCCTTGGAAGAGAGGGAGAAGCCTAGGACAATTCTGACTGTATGCTCACTGCCTATTTTTATCCCCAACATTGATTTGATACCCATTCCTCCTTTCAAAGGTAATTCAGGTCAGACTGGCGCATCATAGACCATAAATCACACAGAACAAAGCTCTGAGGCACATCCGGGTTTAGTCAGATCAACCTTGAGAAAACTACCCAGCAATGTGTATTTCTCTTACCACCTGACCTAGGGACCATCCTCAGCACCCACACATTTCCTCGATACCATCGCCTTTTGCTCAGCTTTCCACAACTGTCTTTGGAATCTCATTTGTCAGGAGGAGACGCATACTCAGAAGATGAGATAATAAGAAATCATGTTTACCAGAAGCTTATCTGAGGAAACAGCCAAGGGGAAAGCACAAAGCTGATGGATAAGCCCTCCCCCAACTCCAGCCCTCAGATATGATTGATTTAGGTGTGTCAAGTTTACCCGAACTTCACTGCATTTCTCAGATCTAGGAATCACCTCTCAACTCCCCCTAAGCCAATGCTGATTAGTGGGTAATATCTGCCAACAACCTAGGGTTCACATTTTAAAAAAAAAAAAAAAAAGATCAAAGAGGTGCTAAGACAATTTCCCTGGGTCACCTGCAATCTCACCAGACCCCAAAGCTGCCAGCTCCCACTCTCCTTTACAAAGGCCGTTAGTGGAGGGAAAGGAATGCTGACCAGTAAATAATAACAGCTACTCTTTTCCTCCTAGTGTGCCAGACATGTCACATACAGGAGCGCCATTCCGTTGGAGACCTATGGACGCAGAGAGGATTACTCATGTTTTTTAGTTGAGTGGCATGGAGATGAGAGCCTATCCACAATGTGCCCGCACTCGTCACAGATTTGGCACCCACCAGAACACACGGTCTTAAGTCTTTCTTGTTCCCTAATCCGGCTGCAATATTTCTGCCTCAGAATAGGAGGAAGGAGGTTTGGCCTTGTTCCTACAGCTGACAGGTGGGCAGTCTTAAGAAATCTGAGTTCATTTCACTCTGGGTCTTAATTGGTTCATCTACAGGATGGAAATAATGCTATGAAGTCCTAGTTTAGGAGGAGGTCCTGGGAATTATATTGTTTGGGTGGAAAATCCAATTACATCCAGGCTATCTGAGTGACCTTGAAGAGGTCAATTAGCTTTGACTCTAAAATGGGAATAATAGTAGTGTCTATCCTCAGCAGCTGTTGGGATCAAGCAAGATACGACATGTGTTAGAACTTTACATTGGTATAGGGTAAGATTTCTTTATCCTCCTCCTTTATCAGGTCTAGGGGCTACAGAGGTCCAATCGTGGCATCCATCTGCATACAAGAGAGTTGCCTGAATCCACAGTGGTCTAGTATCAGACTTCAAGTATAGAAGTTTGCTAGAACAGAAAAGATTCAAATATCTATACCTGAGAAGAAAGGATCTCACTGGCCACAGATCAAAGTGGGATATGTCAGACTGCAAATCTCAACAAGTTTATGTATTGGTACCTCAGTTTCCTTCTCTGTAATGTCCAGCTATTCGTAACACCTACCTCACAAGGTCACTAAATGACATAAGGCACTTAGCTGGGACTAAGTTTAAACAAGCAGCAGATATGAGCATACTAAATTTTTGCTGAGCTAAGTTGTTCCTAATATTGTTTTCTCCAACTTCCTGTGAAAGTTTGATAGTCAGAATTTACAAGGAGAAAGATCTGAAATAGGGAGAAAGTTTTGAAATCAGCTACAAGAAGGTGTTTGTGCCCTACATCAATAAAACTCGGTCAGCATCATACATCTTTGAGACAGACGTGAGCATGCTTGTTTGACTCTCTGACCTCCTGTGAAAAATCGAATCTCCCAAGTAGCTGGATACTGGCCAGTGTTCTTTTCCTTATGTTTCCCCAGGTCATAAATACAGACAAAGGGGCTCCTAGCATTGGCACCAGAGGCCACCTTAGAGCTCAGGCTAGCACCGCTTATAGCTCTCAAGTAGACATATTCTGAAGGCAAGCTGCCTAGGTTTGAATCCTACCTTCATCAATGTACTATTGATCTTAGCTGATTATTTCATTTCCTCTCTTTCCCTTTGGAGGTAATGAAACAGGGACCGTAGGAGAATTCAGTGAGATAGTAATTATGTGTTAGGCATTGTAACTCTCCCTTCCCCACAACATGGACAGACAATGGAATTTTACTCATCTATCAGGAAGAAAAATATGATGTCATTTTCAGGGAAATGAGCAGACCTATAAAACATCATGGTAAGTGCTCAGGGAGAGCTCAGAGAGAGCTCAGAGAGAGACAAACAGCACATGTTTTCTCTCATACATGGAAGCTTTTAGATAACTTAACCAGGGCTCTATGTATCAATACCCGAACAAATTGTCTAAAGATGGTATAATTGTTTAACGACATGAACACCGGAAGCAGAAGCGTGTTTTGTCAGCAGGTGAGGATGGCAAGGGAGAGGGGAGCATACGAATAGAGGAAGAAAGGGAGAGCAAACACAGTCATTATAGTCAATGTGCATCATGTAAAAACTTGAACTTGGTAACTTGAGGGCCAGGGTAGGATTGGGAAAGATGGGGGAGAACAATAGAAGGGGTGATCAAGATGCATGTCCTCATAAGCTGACTTGTAGAATAAAACTACTTTGTGCAACTACTTAAAAATTAAATATATTAAGTTCTAGACAGGTGCCAGTGGCTCACATCTGTTCTCCTACCTACTCAGGAGGTTGAAATCTGAGGATCATGAAGCCAGCCTAGGCAGAAAAGTCCCCGTGAGTCTCTATCTCCAATTAACTACCCCAAAACCAGAAGTGGTGCTGTAGATCAAGTGGTAGAGCATTAGCCTTGAGCACAAAGGCTCAAGGACAGTGCCCTGGCCTTGAGTTCAAGAACCCCCACAAAAAAAAAAACAACTATCAAAAAGAAAAAAGCCACAGTTACAGCTGTGGCTCAAGTGGTAGAGCAATAGCCTTAAGTAAAAAGAATCTCAAGGACAGCACTCCAGGCCCTGAGTTCAAGTCCTAGGACCAGCAAACACACACATACAAATTAGAGATGGATAGATGGATGGATGGATGGATGGATGGATGGATGGTGGATATCCATAATTCTCAGATCCTGTAAATGTACTACATTATATATAGCAAAAGTGATACTGAACCAGAAGTAAGGTTACAGACTTCCAAAGGCTAAGAATTTAATTCACTCTGAGTTGGATTCCCTGCTCTGAAATCAAGTAAATTAAATCACGTCTTTAATGACTTTCAAGTAAGAAGAATATTCTAGATTATCAGGGTAGACTCAGTCTAATCACATGAGTCATAAAAATTAAAGAGCAGAAATGTCAAACAGAAGTATCAGGAGGGGCTGGGAATATGGCCTAGTGGCAAGAGTGCTTGCCTTGTATACAAGAAGCCCTGGGTTCAATTCCCCAGCACCACATATATAGAAAACAGCCAGAAGTGGCACTGTGGCTCAAGTGGCAGAGTGCTAGCCTTGAGCAAAAAGAAGCCAGGGACGGTGCTCAGGCCCTGAGTCCAAGGCCCCAGACTGGCAAAAAAAAAAAAAAGAAGTATCAGGAAAGTAGCATGGCATGAAAGGGATTTAACCTACCACTGCTGACTTCTGAGACAGATGTGGGAAGGAGGCCACAGCTAGGAGGAAAGGAAGAACAGAGGGAAGGAGGGAAGGAAGGGAGAGAGGGAGGAAGGAAGAGAGGGAAGGAGGAAAGAAGGGAGGGAAAGAGGGAGGGACGGAGGGAGGGAGGGAAGGACGGAGGGAGGGAGGAAGAAGGAAGCAAGCAAGCAAGGAAGGAAGGAAGTTAACTAGGCTTAAAGAAATAAATTCTAATTTCAATATATCCTAACCTAAGACACAGCTTCTTTTATTGCAATATTATTATTATTATCATTGTGATTATTTTGTGGAATTGAAGTTTGAACCCAGGGCCTGCATTTTATATGCAGGTGATCTACCACTGTGCTCTAACCTCAGCCCTTTATGCTTTTCTTAATTTCCAAATAGGGCCTCGCTGTTTGTGCAGGACAGCTTAGACAGTGATCCTCTTATTTATGCTTTTCACAAAGCTGGAAGAACAAAGTACACTTCTGTGCCCAGCTTTTCATTGGCTGAGATGAGGTCTCATAAGGTTTTGTGCCAGGGCTAGCCTCTATCTACAACTCTCACACTTAATCTTCCATGTAGGTAGGATTACAAGTGTGAAGCACCATACCCAGAAATTTTAATATTTCTGAACTCAAAATGTTGAACATTTCCTGTGCATGTTTCAACTGAAAATGAAATGTTTTTTTCAGAAAATCTGTTACTCAACTTATGATACATCTTAAAATTCCTAAGATTTCAGAATACACTAAGTGCTGCCACAAATGGCAAGCTTAAGATGAAGTGACAAACTGGTTTAGAGTGAAAGGGTATCAAATTTTTACCAGGCAAATACAAATTAAAGGCATTCCAAAGTTGGAATATTAATATCACACAAAGCTGAATTCAAGGAAATAACATTAAAGAGAATAAACAGATTAATTCAATAATCCACTATTAAGACAACAACTGGAGCCATTTTGGCAGAAGTGCCATAATATTAGCCTATTTATGTTTTCTTAGAAAGGTGAAATCAACCTAAATGTAATAAAAGCAGTGGTAAACATCAAAGAACCCCCCCCACACACATACAAATACATTAATTCATAATAGTTCAAGTAGAAAAAAATTAGAAAAGAATTAAAATGCTGTAGGAAATAAATTTAGTCTGATACCTATTTGTATTGTAACAAATGGCTTATACTTTCTTTTCAACATACACACAAAATGTACACAAATCGCTATGTATGGAAAAGCAAATAAGTCAATTTCCAAAAGAGCAGGTCCTAGTGATTATAATTTATAATAATAATATAGTATATTCTTGAAAATTTGCTGACAGTATATCTGAAGTATTCTCACTATAAAAATAAAAATTATGGGTATGTGAATTAGCTTGATTGTGGTAATCTCCTTTATCTCTCTTATCTCTCTATATATATATGTATACATATATAATCACTGAATACTTTATATATTTATATAAATTTACATTATATACATTGACCATTTATGTTGGTCAATTATGCCTCCATAAAACTGAGAACAGTAAATAATCAGAATGAATCATTCATGGCTCTTTCTAACCTCCTTTTGCAGGCCTCTGTTACTACTGTGCTCTACATACTGTGCTCACTTCATAACTGAGGCTTCGTTGTATCTCCCCACTTTACCTATTCAGCATCCAGCAGTATCTGCCAACCCCTTCCCTCCAGCCTGTTTAACACTTTTGCCTAGTATTTAGATGAAGATGTATAGGACATATTTGTTCAATACACATGTAAACATAACCTGGAATAGATATCACATTTATGTGTGACACAGCCAGATTCCAACATAGTCATGACAGTCTCCAGACTGTCTCAATAGAAGGAAGTTTAACAGACATATAAGTACAAGGTTGGGCATAAAAACCTAAAGAGGGTGAGGATGAGTGAGATTTGATTTAGCAGTAGGGTGTCATGTAAAACTGACAGGCCATAAATGGATTTAACAGGCAGTAAGTGGAATACAAGTAGCTGTAGAGTAACTATATTCAAAGGAGCAGTGTGCCCAAGCTCAGTTAGGGATGAGACACATACTCCTACTGAACTCTTCACAGAGTGCTGGGCTAAGTCCAAAGGCACTGATGGTGACTAGAAGTATTCAGCAGAGAACTAACCCCCGATTGGGTCTTGTGTTCTAAGGTTCCAGCAGTTCCCAAAGAGTGCTTAGATCCCTATGATACACAGATTCAACCAATGCATCCATTCCTTACAAGATTACATTGTAAAACTTATTTTTTCCTTTCCATGTTTATGTCATGGGATAACATGACTTCTGTAATATCAACCCTTCAGAGAGCTTGAGCAGTGACATCCTGTTCAGAGAGAAGCTGAGTGGATAAAAAAGAAAACGCCACATAAATGTAACAGATAGTGCCAGGTACTAAGGAGCCAGAGGTAGAAGGAATGTGGTCCAGGTATGGCCAGCATAAGACCCTATCTGAAAAAGAAAAGAAAAAAAGAAGCCTGCTCAAATAATGGTGGTGGTGGTGGTGGTAGTAGTGGTGACGGTGCTGGTGATGGTGGTGGTGATGGTGATGAGGGTGGTGGTGGTGGTGATGATAGTGGTGGTGGTGGTGATGATGGTGGTAGTGGTGATGATGGTGGTGGTAGTGATGAGGATAGTGGTGATGGTGATGAGGATGGTGGTGGTGATGAGGATAGTGGTGATGGTGATGAGGATGGTGGTGGTGGTGATGATAGTGATGGTGGTGGTGATGAGGATGGTGGTGGTGGTAGTGGTGGTGGTGATGGTGATGGTGATTGGTAGTGGTGATGGTAGTAGTGGTGGTAGTGATGGTGATGAGGATGGTGGTGGTGGTGATGATAGTGGTGATGGTGATGAGGATGGTGGTGGTGATAATGATGATGATAGTGGTGGTGGTGGTGCCTGGAACCCTCACTGGTGCTGGATTTCTTGAACACATCATGTTGTCTCAGGTTCCTCCTCCAGAACTCGATGCCTTTACAGAGACGTTAACTCCCTTAAAACCACATAATATGCTCAAGTAACACAGTGCAGGGAAGAGACAATTACCACTGAAAGATTGACTGCCCTGTGACCTACAGGAAAGCACATCACATTTTTTTTTTGCCATTCCTGGGCCTTGGACTCAGGGCCTGAGCACTGTCCCTGGCTTCTTTTTGCTCAAGGCTAGCACTCTGCCACTTGAGCCACAGCGCCACTTCTGGCTGTTTTCTATATATGTGGTGCTGGAAAATCGAACCAAGGGCTTCATGTATACGAGGCAAGCACTTTTGCCACTAGGCCATATTCCCAGCCCCAGCATATCACTTCTTAACTCGGTTGTCTAAAGCTGTAAAATGGGAATAATGAAGCTAGCTTTCAGAAGCAAATGACTTAAGGGACACGGGGAAAGTTGGAAATTATCAAGAGCACCGTGTGTGTGTGTGTGTGTGTGTGTGTGTGTGTGTGTGTGTGTATTAATGAAGTAGGACACAACTAATATGTCATCAGATGTTTATAACCACTCTAGGACATATGCAAATTTCTATCTATCACCTTCTCTCCCCCACCTTAGCTGCTAATTCTCCTCCACAGTTCCACAGGCTTTATACCACAGGAACTTCTGTCTCCTTGGAACTTAGGTTTGACCAGCCAATAGAGAGCCAGAAGAAAGACCAGAAGGCAGGGAGAGAGAGAGGCTAACTAATTGTTTTCTTCTCAGCATCCTCTTGTCTCCAAACAGCAGTACTGACAATGTCTGGATCCCTCTGTGACTCCAATTCTTCTGTGAAGCCTGCTTCTCAGTGACAGGTGTCATGGGACTCCATAGCCATGGGGTCCCCATGCCCATCCCTTGCTCTTCAGGACAGCACAAGTCTGCTGCTGTTGCTAATCAGGTCCACCTCATTATCAAGCCTGCCTACACATCTCTAAGTTGTGCCTTCATTCAATTTTCTTTGACGTTTCAGTATAGCGTGCCTTCTGTTTTCTGCTTAGATTCCTAATGGAGACACTTCTCCTTCCTGCCAAAGACATTAGCCCACCTTCCCTGCAAATCCTCTCCCAGCATGGTCCTTCCCTGCCAGAAGTCACTGTCATCTTGTTCTCTCTAGGGAATAATTCATTCACTATGGGTCTCCACCTGTCCTTTCCCAATTCTTACTTTCATTATTATTTTTATTTATTATCTTTAAGTATTTGTACAAAGGGGTTGCCATTTAACAAAACAGTCTATGAATACAATACATCTTGGTCAGTCACCATTTTCAACACTCTCACCCACCCCACCCACCCACTTTTTCCCTCACTCTACTTTTTTCATGGCATTTTATTTATTTTTTATTATCTTTAAGGAGTTTCATAAAGGAGCTGCCATTTTGCAAGGCAGTGTATGAATACAATGTGTCCCTCCACCCTTCTCTTCCTCTTCTTCATTTTGTAGGATATACATTGAATTCTTGCCTGCATTCCACCCCCCTACATTCTCCTCTTCATTGTTCTACCCCTTTCCTCTTGACCCCACTTCACCCAATCCATTTTGAGTACCTGCTTCCTGACATTTTAACTTGTTGAACTTTTGTCTTTGCCTTCCTTAGGAATTACACTATTTGAGTTCCCCCTTGTATCTATATATACACATCTGTATATACTTGCCTACCACCCAACGCATCTTAATTTTGTAGATATACATTGAATTCTTGACTTCATTCTCCCCCTCTTCTTAATTCTTCTTTACTAATTCAACAGCGACTGGCCACCCTTCTTAGCTTGTAGCCCCCCCCCCCACCTCTCTTCTTCCTCTGTTTTATATTTTGCTTCCCTCTGATGAAGAACAAGGACTCCTGGCCTGTCTGCTATATATAATGGGGGCAGAGAAACAGAGCCTTACAGCACAATTTGAATTTCATGAGAAACATACTCTTTTCAAACCATGAGTTAGGGCAACTCTAAATTTGTAATGCAACCCTTAAATGGGAGGGAGAGTGATTCTGAACAAAAAGGATGAAAACTGACCTTTCTTCCAATGTTAACCCTCAAGGTTAAACAGACTCTTCCTACACTGGCAGTACAAACAAGTCCATTTCTTCTAGACGGCATCCCAGTGGTTACTAGGCACACGGGTAACTGACTATAACCAAGGCTTCAATAAATCAGTGGCCCAACACACTTGCCCACCACTGAAATTTATAGCAGCAACAGACAAAACAGTCATCTGGGGCTCGAGGGTGTCTTTTCACTGAAGACATGAGTTCTGGTGGTTAGATATAACCGATAATAATAGCTTTGTCTTCCTAGAATATAATTCGAGGGAAAGCAATAAAACTGCCCTCGCCTTCTTAGATTAGAATGCATAACCAAAGTCATCTAAGAGCTGTCATTTAGCTGGGAGAGATAATGATCTGTTCATCTCTGACTGTCATTCAAACCCTGGACCCACAAAGTCAGCATCTGTCTGCTCGTTCATTGGCCTTTTCCTCCCTGTCACCAAAAGAGAAGAAGCACTTCCAGTGACACATTGCAAACCAACTTAGTCATGAAGCATTGACAATGATTACCAACAAATTGAAACTGTTCCCAAAATAATGATGATGAAGGCCTCCAAAATGACCCGGGATCTTTTCTAGAAGTTAAGACTGGCTCGTGACACTTCGTAAGTGATTTTATGACATTTTGTCTATTGATCATGGGTACAAATTATCTATGCTCAAAGAAAAGATGAAGAAGCTCAGCTTTCTATAATTAAGCCAACAACTTATTCAGTGTCAGGGCTGAAATTAAATGTTAAGGATTTGTATCTTTTGTAATCTTCCACAATGAATTAAAGAAGTAAACACTAGTTACTATCACTGATCTATTTAAAAATCAAGAATATTTCCATACTGGAAAATATTCATAATGGGATCCTTTGACAAGGAGAAATCATTCTCACATTCTTTTGGGGGTTTTTTTGCAGCTAATGGCTTTCTAATTTTTCACTATGATACTTAGAAATATTACATCCTTTAGGTCATTCTTGGTAAAAAAAAAATAATAATAATAATCCAAAAATATTTTCTCTAGTTTGTTGTTAATATTACATGAAATTTAAAGACTTGAAAAGATACCTGGGAGAATAATGGATAGAGCCCAGCCAATGAGCTGTGCAACTTATTAGCCCCCAGTCTCTGTTTTCTTAACTCCAAAGAAGATTATGATGGCCAGTTTCATAACAATTTAGTGGTTGCTGTCTTTGTATATTCAAATCTAGAATAAACCATAGGCGTTGCTGAGAATGTGATTTGTAGATATGATCAAAGGTTCATACCTGATTGTCTTTTAAGTAAAAGATTAACCTATGCTCTAGGCCTGATTCAATCTATTGAAAGTTCATCCTGAAGAACAGACCTGTCTCCTTGCAGTGCCTTCTGCTCATGCCCCAGAGTTCCTCTTCCTCACAGTCCTACAAATTTAGGAATATCTTACTTTAAATCTATCCATCTATCTATCATTCATCCATCCGTGTCTCCTACTAGTTCTTTCTCTGATAATACACTGGCTATTCTCTATCAGTACCATGAGAATGAAATGAAGTTGTGTGCACAAATCTTATTTCAACACAAAGTAAATACCACAAAGCATATGTAATATTACTATTTGATGGGATTAACTCAAATTCACCTGATAACTCAGATAAAGCAGATAAGGACTGTTTTTTCCTAAAACACCTCACCGAACTATTACGTTTTGTAGACAACCCATAGTCTCTTACATATAGGGCCATTTTGCAGGACTAGCAAACCCAGCTTTACAGATTTGAAGATCATGTCAGATAATCACCGCAAAGCCACAAGCGTGCAGATGCAGCGATTGTCCTAAGAAGCTGATCATGAACCTGAGACAAGAGTGTGACGGTTGTGCATCACAGGTCAAGTGTAAAGTACAGTTTAAACCAGAGACTGGATGAGGCTGAGAAAATAAACTCAGTCAGAGCTGACAGACAAAATGTTAACTCTGGACACTAGGTCAGGTCTTCTGTGAATGTGGGCTAGCTAAACTCTCCAGCTGCTGGGAAGAGGATTCCAGCCTAAGTTGTGAGCCAAATGCTCCTCGGGCTCAGGTGCTCTCACAGAGAATCACATGACCCATCACCGGGTGTGACAGATGCCCACCAAACCCATTTCCTCTCTCTCAAGTCACGCAGTTCCATTCTAGGCCCCAGCCACCCCTGCAGTCACATCTGGGGTTCAGCTAAGAGGAAGAAGGCAGAAAGTGAGATTTCCAGTGACCCAGCCCTCAACGCTTCCCCACAACTCCTCCGGCTCTGCTCCCCTCCAGCCCACAATGGAGTCAGTCTCTGGGGAGAATGGAAGCGCCTCCCAGAAAGTCTGAATCACTGACTGGAAGAAAGGCATTCGGGAGAGCTACCTGAAAGAGATGGCCTGCATTTTCTCACCATTACGTGAGCAAGAGAAAAATAAACTTGGTTTATTTAGGGACAAATCTCGTATATCGGACCATTAATAGAAACGATTTTTTTTTTTGTCAGTAGTGAGGCTTGAACTTAGGGCCTGGGTGCTATTCCTGAATCTCCTTGTGCTCAAGGCTAGCCCTCTACCAGGTAAGCCATAGTACTAATTCCGGTTGTTATTGTTGTTTTTATTGTTTTTGAGTAGGTAATTGGAGATAACAGTCCCACAAACTTTCCTGCCTGGGCTGGCTTCAAACCATGATCCTCAGATCTCCGCCTCCTGTGTAGCTAGGGTAACAGGTGTGAGCCACCAGTGCCCAGCTAATCATTAACTTTGGCATGTTATAACAAAAACATACAGCATTGACTTAATGAAGCAGCAGATGGGCAGGAAAATGGTAGGGGAATCAGAAGATGGAAACCCATGTCCTTAGGTAACGAAACACTTGACAGTGGAAGTTACATTAGAAATCATGGGAACTAGCCACCAGCTCAGAGATATATAGCCTAAAGTCAGAATAATAATATGACCATTATTGTACCTCCTTTCCTGATTTTTCCCCACCTTGACTGGCAGATTTACCACGTTCACATCTACTCTCTAATTACCACTTTCAATGCTCTAACCAGATTGTTCATCACAGCTGAAATCACCAGCCACCCTACTTCCCATGTGAATTCTATTTCTCCCTCCAGGCCGGATCAGGCCTCATATTCCCAAGGTACTTCTAGAATTGCTGTGACCTCTCTCTGTCAGTTCTACCTCCCTCTGCTAAGAAAATCACTCTCTTAGGTATTTAAGCATACACTGTCGGCACTATCTTCTGATTTTGTTTTTTCCAACTCCAGTTCTACCTCCCCAAAACGTCTTCACTTGGTCCATTTCTTTCCCACTTCTCCAGTATCCATCCCTTATCAGGATCTCTCAATTAGAAAATTGAAATAAAACTCTTATACAATAAAATACAAAATCCTAACTGGTCTCCCTGTTTCTATTCTTACTCCCGGACAGTATCTTCTCCACACAATTGTCCAGTGGTCTTCTAAACCATCAATCAGATTTTGTCAGTACACTGCTTGCAACTTTCCAGAAGGTTTACTTTTTCTTTGTCCTGAAAATCAAATTTGACTCACCAGTGTGGCCTGAAGCTTATGGATTTTTGTCTTATGCACACTCCTGCTCATCTCATAGCACTATCACCCTACGGCCCTGGCTTCTTCCTCACTCAGCTACGCGCACATCAGACACACCCCTGCCTCTTGCCTTATAATAAACCTTGACCTTGACAACTTTTCCTGTCTGGAACACTCCTGCCACAAAGATCTGCTGTTTATGGATTCCAGATCTGAGCTCGAAACGTCTCCTCTTCAGAGAGCCCTCCTCTGGCTACCTTATAAACTATGCCCTTGCTCATTTGGGGGATGTTTCTTGCCTTTGGCCATCTCTCTCAATGAACTGCCAGCTCCACAAGGATAGGGAGGGCCTTTCCTAACTTCCTCATTGCTTCAGCTCCATCCATGTGACTTTGGTTTCCTCCTTCACCCCCACTGTTAACATGAGGACCTGGGACTTTGTGTTCACGAGAGACCAGCTCGGACACTCTGCACCTATGAGGTTCTGAGAAGCCTTCAGAGCTCAGCTCTCGACTTTCCAGACACTGACATCTCAAAATGTGCTTTTCCAATGAAGTCAACTCCCTCAGGCAGCCCAGTGGGGAGGTCACAGAGAGCCAGAGAGAAGGAAGTCTGCTGAGTTAAATTACACTGTTCCTTTGCTATGCTACTCCATCCATACTGGGGAGATGCAGCTCATTAGGTACCAAATGTTTAGTGACTGTCACAATTAATTGGTGAGTATTAATACTCTAAGGAGAGAGTAAATCTCATGCTGGATTCAATGACATCAGCCCCTTTCAGTCAGACAAAGCATTCAAAGCTTGAATCTAAAGCACTACCAGAAAAGAATCCAGAGCTTTTTTTTTTCTTTCCTGTTTGTAAAGAATAAATATCAGTTGCTAGTTATTTTGAACATCTCTTAAGTTACTGGAAGGTGCATTAAACATTTTATGTGACTTTATTATTTAATATTTACCATAATCCCAGACAATAGGTTCTAACAATATCCTCACTGTTTGGATGAGTTAACAGAGACAGAGAGAGAGAGAGCCTAGACCAAAGTCACAAGATCATCAATGATGTACAGCCTTGATTCGAATGGAAGTTGAGAGGACCAAGATCATCAATGATGTACAGCCTTGATTTGAATGGAAGTTGAGAGGACCTAGACCACAGTGACAAGATCATCAATGATGTACAGCCCTGATTTGAATGGAAGTTGAGAGGACCAAGATCATCAATGATGTATAGCCTTGATTTGAATGGAAGTTGGCCTCACTCTGCAACCCATGATCCTAACTATAGTGTAATATTTCAAGTTTCCTATAGTTTCTCATCATGTAATTATGAATATTTTTATTGAAATCTTTCCCACTTTTTATGTCTGAGCTCAAAAGCTACTTCTTCCAGACAGACAATCTCTCCTTCCCTTGACTCTGCATAGGCCATCCAGAATCCATCATAGCAGGAAGAGTCAGTAGCACACCCTGATGGAAGGTATTTTACATGTGAGAAGATGTGATGGATAACAGTTTACTTTAGTATTACAACTCCCCAAGGATATAAGGCACTAATATCCACTTGGAGAGGTAAAACAAGCTCAGATGAGTGTTTATGGCTTAGCCAGAAACTAAACTAGGATCTGTACAATTTCCGAGTCCAAGGTAATGCTACAGTTTTGATAGAAACTCTCCATCATACCCCTACTGTGAGTCTCCATAAAATCACATAACTCTTCTCAGTTTTTTTGTAGCCCTTACCCGTTATAATTTCACATATTTGTATAACTGATTTCTTTTATAACCCCTAACTCCATAAGAAAATGGAGTATAAAACAACACTTGGCTAATTTTGTTGGTACAGACCTGAACAAATATATTTGTACAAATGAATGGATTTACCTTTCATTGCATATATTTAACACATAAATACAGCACATCCCTGCTAGACTGTAGGTTCCTGGAGGCAGGTTAACTGCCTAATCTATTTCTGGGCCCCTCATAATGTTCTATTTATAGTAGGAACTCAGTAAACATTTACTAAATGAATTGTACTTATTCTGTTTGTACCAGTTGAAGCCCTACACGATCTGAGGCTCCATATGGCATTGTAAAAAAAACTACAGAGTAAGATGTTCACATAATTCTTGTACAGAAGATGCAACCTTGCAGTCCTAAGTTTGAAAATGAGGGGGAAAATAGGTAAAACATGAAATCCATGAAACACAATTATGGTAGAACAGCTTGCGCCGTACCGCTATAATGGCTACTTTGCCATCTCCACAGACGAAGGAAAAGAAGATTGTTTCTCCCTCTCACTGCTTAGTTCCTGCAGGCTGACTGAATCTGTAATCCTAATTCCAGGACACAAACTAATGGAGCATCACTGACTGCCCTCACAGAAGAAAACGGAGCATGGGGAAATCATGCCAAGTTTTGAAATCTCTAGCTTGGAAATCACACCTTTCATTGGCTATGTCCACATTCAAGGAGGTGAGCAAACACTCTCCTTTTCCACAGTGGGCACAGAAACATTTGGCAGATAATGGTAATGACCATCGAAGATCAGTCTGCTTAGAAGAAAGACCGAAAAACGACTCACTTACAACCTGGCATATCAACTAGAAAAAATATATACCAAAAACAATATATTGTTAACTAACATGATGAAATTATTCAAGTGGTTCCCTCAGCTTTGAAGGAGTTGACCTCTGGCCTTAGTATCCGCATCTGTAATGATGGAATGAGAAATAGAACTTGAGAGCTGCTTTAAAAACTGCAATGTATGTTTTGCGGGGCTGTTGTTGTTTAGCCATCAGACCATCCATCTTAGAATCTGGCACATTTAATCACTAAATATTAGTGTTACCCAAAAAATAGTATAACCAGATATTAATGAAATAAAATCGCCCACTCACCCTTTGCGCCTGGCAGTTTTATTTTGCTGATATGAATGATGATCTATTAGCTGAACTGACTGGCTACACACAACCATACATCCCTCCTCCACTAGTACTGAAAATTCTTTGGAAAGAGCTGAAGATGCCATGCTCTACAGCCAAAGACAGTTGAGGGGAGGAAGACAGTAGTTAAAACTAGAAACTATCTCTCTACACACCTCCAAATACTTGAATCCAATAGGCCAAGTAAGTTATCCCAAACCTTCCATCCTTCTGGTTTATTGCCTGCATCCCAATCACACTCTCCTTCTGCTTTATTTCCTATGCCTCCGTGAGCAGGACTCATGTCCCTCTGTGAGGTCACGCTGGTGACTAGACCTTGGGACCAGAGCAAAAAGCTAGTCTGCTGATGGGCCATGACTTTCCTAGTCTCCACCTGTCCACACTTACTGGGTGTGATCCAAGATTTAAAGGTGAAATACCCCCAACCCAAACAGTGCTGTATTTCCATTCTTATCCCCATATAAGGGTTTTCTGGGTGAGAGGGGGAGCATGTTGTAGTGTTTTTAAATAGATATATCATGTCGATACATGAGGAAGAAGCAGCTCCTGGGTCTTCTTCCTTCCCTTTCCATCCATACCTATAGTCCTCAGGGATAAGGTCTGACTCCAGGACCCAGGGCTATGTCTGCTAGTGAAAGGAGACATCGGGCAGTAAGAGGTCACTGCATAGGTGTCCATGCCTGTCTCTCTCCCTTTTGTGCTGCTGGAATAGTGGGAATGTGGAGTGGCCACATGAGAAGGGACCTAACCTTCCTGTGGCCTGTTCTTCTCTCTTTCCCCAGAGCCAAAGTGGTCACTTGGGCCATATTAAGATCAAATTACTCTTAGGATTATGACCAAGGTAAAGCAAGAGAGTATCCATGAACAACCTTGTTTCCAAATGAAAACAACTTGCACGGGTTTACATTTTGAATATGGTTTTGATCTTCAGTCTTATTCTGGCCTCATAAAAACCTGCATGTGTTTTCTAGGGGTGCCATATCACAGTACCTGGAGTAATTGGCCTAACACATAAAACAAACCAAGAAAAAAATGTCAGAAATTTGTGTTATTATAGTTCTGGGACAATAATTGAAGCAAGTTCTGATGAGGGCCTGTTTCCTGGTTAGTTGATGCTGCTTCTCACTGGGTCCTCACATGGTGGAGCAGGGCACATCTCAGTTGACTCTTTTTACATGGGTGCTAACCCAATCCCTGGGCCTCCCCTTCCATGATGTTGTCCCCTATCAAAAACTCCACCTCCTAATATCACCTTAGGGGTCGGGCCTTGAACACATGAATTTTGGGAGAGACATTCAGATACTGACCTAAGACAGAACCAGAACTGGCCCACTAGCCCGGATGCACATACTTTTCCCTCCATCACATGCCTCCCACATAAGATGAAGCTTCTGGATTCTTCCAGTGATCGTACTCAAGCAACTACGGGGGAGGTGACCATGTTCCCCTTTCAAAAGTGATATTCCCGATCTAGGTGCTAACTTGAAAATACAATTTAATCCATTCTTTTGTATTTTCAGCCTCCTGGGTTTTGTGATTCTTTTTTCACACATAATCTCCTTCTCACTATGCCTCCGAGAGCAAGACAGAGAAATTGCCATTTGGAACAATGAGAAAAATAGGATCAAAAAGGCCAAGAGGATTGCACAAACTGGTCACACAATTTAAGAGAGTCAACAAAAATCCTCGTATCTCTTCTTTCCTCCCCTGCCCACCAAGACATGGCCTTTGAAATTGGAGAAAGAGTAGAAGCTTAAGATTTCAGAATTGGAAGGAAATTAATCTTATTAAGTAATGGAGAATGGAGAAGGGAGGACAACTGATTCTTAAGGCACATACTAAAACATTCAACTATCACTGCCCCCACAATCTGTGTCAACTAACCATTTCACCTTTCCAATCAAGGAAAGTATGAAATATGCATAAGCTTGGAAAATAACAGAACACTATGAAGTCCTTTCAATGATAAGTAAAGCTACATCACCATCACTGGCTTTGAAGTAATTTGGAAGTCCAACAATCACCTATTCTGTGGGTTAAAAGCTACCATCCTTCACAAAATTAGTCTCTACAAAATCAATTTCCAAAACAATCAATAGTAACACACTCAAAAAAGAATGTCTGAGGAATAATAGAGCCCGATAAAAACTAATCACGTCAGAGAAAACTCAAGCATGACCTTTTGAGCAATATCATTTGTTTGGCTGACACTCAGTAAGACAAATAATTTTTAAATAAATGAGCACAGGCCCACTCACAATCAAAAGACTGCGCTGGAGCATAATTTCAGCACAGATTCCTAATTTGGTTTTCAAACCAACTGTACCTTTGTCTGAAACAACACAGCTTCAATTCAAAGAAGTTATCTCACAAATCATATACTCTTTTGAAATTTCCATGCTGACTCCAGAAATTATCACATGAAACAAAATTAGCAGAAACTTGAAAAGCCTGCTGACAGCAGCAAAAATGCCATGATAATTTACCACCTTGTCAAATTCTATTTCTTTTATTGGCTCCCTGGCATCGGATTGAAATCTGCCCAAATGCCGTAGCAAACAGTTAGATATTTTATTCAGGTGTATGTTTAGGCGACTGCTTTTAAAGGCATCTTTACCTCCTTACCCTCCATTTATCTGTCACAGTCTTTTAGCATCAAGGCCATGCCTGCCTCATGCAATATTTATAAGACACAGTGTATTAAATGCAGATAACAAAGTCAAGGTCTGTCATCTCTATACTCAACCTTCATGACCCAGAATTCCAGAGAAGTAAGGAACCCTAGTACTAATATGAACAATAATAACAGTACTTGAGTTTTTATTTCATATCAGGGACTATGCTGAGGACCTTACACATAATGGTATTTTATGGGCACTACAAACAACTATCTAGGTGTTACACCTAACTCTATTTTATACAAAAGAAAACTGGATCTCAGAAAGATTAGAGAACATCCCCCAAACCACACAATTGGCATTACCCCCAAGGCCTTCCCAATCCCAGTGCCTTACAAAGACAGCATTAGCCAAGGCTAATGGCTTCAACAATATTCTCCTCTCCCCAGAGCATGCTGGGAAATAGATACCGAACTGCAACCATGACAAAGTTCCTCCATCCAGTGTGGTAGGGACCCTCATCTGTTGAACTGAATTACTATGCATGGCAAAAAGGGGAGAGGCAGGAATGACTGAAAGTGCTATGATACGAAGCATATGGTAGTATACCATCCGTCCACATAATGGAGAACTATGAAAAGGAAAAATACAGTACAGACAAAATCAGACAATCATGTTAGCAAGACTTTGTTAAGTGGTTTATGATACTCCAGATGCTTTTCGGAGCTACTCTCCCATACTAATGCATTGTCTCCTCTCAGCACCTCTATTTATTTACATATATCAGCTATGTTGGTTTTCTATGGCTGTTGTAACAAATTGCTACAGACAGAAGCTTAAAACAACATAAATTTATTACCTATTAGTTCTATAGTTGAGAATTCTGCATCAGGTTATTATTATCAATGTGTTGACAGCTGCATTCCTTTCTGGAGGCTATAAGGGATAATCTTTTTGGCTGTCCATATTCTTGACTCTTGATCATCTCCTTTTATCTTCAAAGTCAGTAAGATCAAAGTCTTCTTCATTTCTCTGAGAGTATCTTCCAATTTTCCCTTCTACTTTCTTCTGAATTTGCTGGGTCTATCCAGAACATCCAGAAGATTCTCCCAAATTTTATGGTCAGCTGATTAACAGCCTTAATTTTATCCTAATTCTCTTTTGTGACCTAACATATTCACATGTTTGGAAGATGGAATGTAGATATCATTGGGGGCCCATTATTCTGCCTGCTACCATCTGCTTTTTTAAATAATATTTTTATTACCTTTAAGTAGTTGTACAAGGAGGTGCCATTTAACAAAGCAATTGATGAACACAATGTGTCTTGATCAGTATCATCCTTTTCAACATTCTCACCAACCCTCCCCACCCATCCTTTCTTTCTCACTTTTCTTAATTTTATAGTATATTGAACTTTTTGCCATTTAACAAAGCAGTTTATGAATACAGTGCATCTTGATTTATGTCACCCCTTTAGCCCATGAATTCATCCACACTGGTTCCAAGCCCTTACACTAGGTAATTTTGATTATTCAAAATTTTCTGTTAGAATTCCTGCAATCAAAACTCAAAAGCCAAATCAATTCATACAGTATGAAATAAACCTGGTTAAATAATAAAATATTAACAGTGTTTGTCTCTAAGTAATGGAATTCATGTGTGTTTGTTTCTTTTTGCTGTGTGTTCCCTGATTTTTACAACAAGCATAGATAGCTTTTGTAAAGGGAAGCATTATTGAAAAGTATGAAATGTGAAATGAGTGTCATTAGAGGATTGTGGGGACAGTAAGGGAATGTGGGTCCTACACTGAGGGGAGGAGGGTGCTAAAAGTCACAGAGAGTTCACAGATGAACAAATGGTAAGAAGTCTTATAAGCCAATCAACTCTAACAAGGGAGTAACCAGATAAAGATAAGGACTTGAGGTTAGCTAGTCAGGCATTCTTGCCTCATCCTTGATGTCATTCATTGCACCAAGTATGAATCCGGGCAAGGCAGTCAACTAGTAATGAGGAGCCCAGATTGGATGACAACCACAGGGGATCCAAGGCCATGTGTAAATTTAAAAAAAAAAACCACTAGATTGGTAGATATTTGTTGAGAGCATTGAGAGCCATGGGTAGATGCCACCTTCACAATTTGTGATTGTGCCAATGTCATTACCTCGCCATCCCTATTTCCATAATTTACAATGGAAATGAGAATACTGTACCATCTTGTGTTTCACATACTTGTTATGAGAATCAAATTGCATGGTGTTATGTGAGGAATATGTGGCCCTTACAGAAAAGGGACAAACTTGTAAAGGTGAAGGTGAGAAGTTGGAGGCAAACTTGATTTGGTGGCACATACCTGCAATCCCAGTATACAGGAAGCTGAAGCAAGAGGATCGTGACCATGATATGACCCTGTGTCACATACACACACACACACACACACACACACACACACACACACACACGAATAGAAGGAAAGAAAGAAAAGGAAAGGGTAGATGGGTAGATGGAAGAAAGCCAGGCATCTGAGTAGCTGCTAAGGACAGATTGCTTTTAAAGATATGAACACTGAGACTCTGGGAAGTTAATTAACTTGTCTGAAGTCATATAACAATAAGTGGTTGAATTTTACCCTCTGGCTTCGATTTTTGTGCTCTTTCTATCTTGACTTATGAAACTAGAAATTCAAGGCAGTGAGAGAATGGCAGAACAGGAATTTAAGCCTATATATCTACCCATAAAGATAACTGAGTGTTTCCTCTATGCCAGACACTTTTGAAAGTACTTTATATATGATAATTTATGTGAGGTACTTGTCCCAATGTTTATAGGGAAACATTTACAAAGACAAATAAAACCATGATCACATAGAGAGCAGAAGCAAGATTCAAATCCAGGCAGTATGGCACCGAACTCTGTAGGTGTAATCCCAAAGATACATTGCTCATAAGTAGGCATGCATATTTGTCCCCGCTGCTCTGTCAGATTGTCCTTTAATCATCCCTGATACCTGCATCCATCAGAAAGGGCCCTGTATCTAACAAGTACGCCCAAATATAAGTTCAGAAAAATACCTTGTAATTAATGTAGAATTATCTCGGGAAGTGGTAAGGAATGAAGAGCAGGAATTCTGAGTAACTCGATATGGAAAACCAAGGAAGGCCATGATAAAGATTATGTCTAGGTTAAGAAACCAGAAATTAGCTGGATTGACCCAGGATATGTTAAGAGAAAACCAAGGGAAAGGAAAAGGCTGGAGAAGTCATTTGGTAATCCCTTAGAAAATGGGAGTTCCTCAAGAGATAATGTTCACCTAGCATTTTAGCATTCCACCACTGTGACAAAATACCTGGGAAAAATCAACTTTAAGTAGGAAAGATTGGTTTAGGATCCCAGTTTCGGAGGTTTCAGTCCATGGTTCCATTGATTCTGGGCTATAGTGAAGCAGAACGCCACCATGGGAGATGGAGAACAAAACCGCTCACCTGCTGGTGGCCAGGAAAGGAAGGGGAGAGGGAGAAGAAGAGGGGAGAGAGAAAGGAACTGGGGATGAAATATCTTTCCAGAACATACACCCAGTCACCTACTTCCTCCAGTTAGGCTCCACCTCCCAAATTCTCAATAATGCCATCAACCAAACACATGGCCTTTGGAGGACATTTTGGAACTAAGCCCTAACACATCTTATCTCTAATTATGCAAAAAAATACTTTTGAGTACTTGAAGAAAAGAGCATTGTTAGAAATAAACTTGAAAAAGCATGATTCCTCAAATACATGTTGAAGAGTTTTCAACATGCATACAAAAACAAAAACACCCCATTCAATCATCCTAATATTTAACCCAATGTGCCTTCATCAGACAGCCAGGCGTAGTTAATTGCTTTTATACTGCATTTAATTTTCAATTTCTGAGATGTCAATCTCTGAAGCAACACTGGAAACCAATGAGGTAAGATTACTGTAACAATCACCCTTCCCAAATAATGGGTGACATTATTTAGCAAACCTGTAAATAAAAAATGACTTTCTTTTCATTAAAAGGAATGAGCTGTGGAACAAAGAAAGCATTTAGGACAACACATTAGAAAGGCTGATCACTGCAAGTCTAAGCTTTTATTAGACAGGTTTCTATGGGCCTACAGAATAATCACACGAATATACTGCTGTGAAAATCAAATAAAGAGGCAGCACTACTTCCTCCAAAGAACTCTATCTGGCTAAATCCAGCAAGACACAAAGATGAACAGACAATGCTACTCAATAGGAGGCCCACAAGACCCTCATCTGAGCACCTAATACAACTTGGTTTGCTGCCTAGTTTCCAAGAGAGCAGCGTAGTTTCTCTGCACTTTTACTCATTTCAACTGCTTCTTCTGTGTCAGAAGGAGCAGTAACAAGAGGGCTCTTGGAAACTGCCATTATGGAAGTAAAAGCTTAAACTCTCTAGGTAGCCATTCATTGCCTAGAGGGTACAGCTATAAGATACCCAAGCAGATAGTGACAGTTCTGCCCAGGTCTGAATACACAAAGTTCTTAAGCTTCTAGAGTTTGTCTTGAATGAAATGAAGACATTCATTCTGCCCCAAAGCCAGCCATTCTTTCATTCTGCTCAGCAAATTAGTATCCATTGTCTCTTACTGTGTGACTGCTACTAAGCATATGGAGTCGTAACGGTGCTCAAAAATGGAAATGATTCTTGCCTTCATGGAGTTCACAGTGAAGAAGGAAGATGCAAAGACTCATAGAATAAACACACAAATAGATGTAAACAAAGGGTGATCATTTTTAATTAAAATATTTTAGTACCATAATAAGTCAATAAGAGGACTGAATCAGAGTCAGGACTGGAACGCTGTAGTCCTCCATGAAGATTTCAAATCTTTAAATTTTTCATTTATGAATGAAAAAAAAAACACCCCTGGTAAAAGCAACCTTCAACCAGGCTCTGCAAAGTAAGATTGAGGAGGTGACCAGGGCAAGACAGAGATGGAACATTATGTAAGAAGACTCTTCCTGGAAGAAGAGATGGCATGTGCAAAGGCAAACACCACAACGGGGTTGAGGTCAGGGTCCTTGGAGTACAGAAAAAAGGCTCAGGGAAATGTGATGTGATCTGAGGCTAGAAAAACAGGAACATCAAATCCTGCCTTGTTGGGAAGATGATATGGGTTCTCACTAACACAAGGGAAAGGTCTTAAGCAAAAGTTAGCAGAGGGTGTGTGATACGAATCAGAATGACAAAGAATCAACTGTGGACTTGCAGTACTTTCCTCCCTGGGCTACAGGATCTATAAGCTCTTGACACAGGGCCTGGAACACAGTAGAAATGTTTATGAAATAAGTAAAGGTCTTGTATACCAAATGAGCTGGAATTCCTGCAGGAATGTAGACATTAACAATCCATAAAATGTAAGAGACCGTAGAATGCTATGATCTGGATATAAAGTGCCCCTGTCTCCCAAGGGCTTGGTTCCTGATACAAGCAATGTTCAGAGATACAACTTTAGGGAAGTGATTGGATCCAGAGAGCTCTGTCATCAGTAATGGATCAAGCCATCAATGGACGCCAGATGTGAATGGAGTGTCAGGAGGCAGTGGAACTGTGGAAAGCAGAGGAATAGGTCATTGACAAGAGTTCCTCTGGAGAGCAGTTCCTCTTTTCTGTGTCTGTCGATCTCTCTCTTTTTCCATTATCTCTCCCTCTCTCCTCCCTCCATCCTAGCCATGGTGAAGTGATTAGCTTGGTTCCTTCATACCCTCCCTGCCAAGATACTCTTCCCCACCCCACTCCACAAACAATGGAGCTGAGCTGACCATCCATGGACTATAGTCTCGGAAATCATGAGCCAAAGGTGAATCCTTTCTCCTTATTTTAAGCTCATCTCTCAGGTTTTTTGCTACAGCAACAAAAATTCTGACTAATGCAGAAAACCAGTACTAAGAAATAGGGCTGCAACTGTAACTAAGGCTGATGGTGTGGTTTTTAAGCCTCTGGTATTCATTTTGAAGAGGAATTGGGAAACGTTGGAAGGTTTGGCTGGAGAAACCTTGGAATGTGATAAACATTGCTTGATGGGCAATTGCAGTGGGAGCTCTGAAGACCGGAATGCTGATATGTTTATGATCAGCAGAGACTAGGCTGATGAGGCTTCAGATGGAAATGAGAACTCCATGGAGGACGGACCTAGAGGTCACGGGTCTTAAAGAATGTGTCTACACTGTGCTCCTGCCCTGAGACATTGTGAGAAGCTCTTTAAAGGAGACAGACTGTATGAATCTGGTGGAGGAGGTCAAGGCAACACAGCATTCGAGCTGTGGCATGTGCTGCTTGTAGCCAGTTTTACAGAGAGAATTTGCATTCACTGGAAAAGAACTCATGTCTACATAGCACACGACCTTTGTCATTAGTGATATAAGGTCTGCATTAGTGATATCTTCTGCTGTTACTTTATCAATGAAATTCTTTCTGCGTGGAAATACATTCTTATGATGGGTAATAGCCTCAAAAAGGAAAATCTATATTTTTCAATGCTTTACTAAAGATGGAAGTGTTTATTTTATTTCATTTGGTTGGGTATTGTTTGTTCTGAGGGGTTTTCCCTCTATATATGGTTGTGCAAATGGGTTTCAATTTCACACATCCATGTCTATGTACAGTGTATCTTGAATGTGTCATTTTCTTTTGCTATTATTCACCCCCACATAGACACACCTCTTCTTCCTGCAGTCACATTAAATTTACCACATCTTTTTTTTTTTTTTAACTAGTCTTGGGGCTTGAACTTAGGGCCTGGGCACTGTCTCTGAGCCACTTTGTGCTCAAGGCCAGTGCTCTACCACCTGAGCCATAGCAACACGTCCACTTTTTTTAGAGTAGTTCACTGGAAATAAGTGTCTCTCGGGGACTTTTCTGCCCAGGCTGGCCTTGGATCACAATCCTCGGATCTCAGCCTCCTGAGCAGGTAGGATGACAGTGACAGTCGGGTGCCTCACTGCCACATCCTATTTGACATACGATCATTGAACCTTAGAACTGATAGTGATGGCACTGGTCTTTTTTTTTTTTTTTACAGTCCTGGGGGGTTTACCACTTAAGCCACTCTCCACTTTCTAATTTGGTTATTTTTTTAAATAAGGTTTTGTGGGACTTTCCCTACGTGTCTTGGTTGGTGATCCTCTAACCTATTGCCTTCTGCATAGCTGGGATGACAAGCACACACCACCATACCCAGACTTATTGGTTGAGATGGTGTTTCATTTTTGTTGTTTGATCTGGCCTCAAACCATGATCCCACCAATCTCTGTCTCTCAAAGAGCTGAGAGTACAGGCATGAGCCACTGTGCCCAGACAGAAATGAACATTTATTAAGGTTTAACGATAGGCGAAGCACTATTCCAGTGTCTTTCTGGTTACTATTCATAATTTATGTCATTTAATCAGAAGACTTGCTTTGTAGACAATATCACATAATTATTAAATTACTAAATATTTCTTGGGCTTTATTTAAAGATGAATATATAGTTTTACTGGATTTTCCCAAAAAGATTCATGTACTACGTATTATATGCTAGAGAAGGAAACTAAGGCTGAGACAAGGCTTAAAAAGTGAGGAACTCAGGGCTGACCCAGGTCTATAAAATATATGTTTTAATCACTATTGTCTAGTCTCTGCAGTCCTGAGAAGAATTCTGCAGCAACTAGACTAGTAATGTGCAAGGGCTAAATCCCCTTACTCAGATCATTTCTTCAAAAATTTCTCACTTAGAAAGGAACTAAAACAGCAGGGGGCACAAGGAAAAGTAGTGAAAGCCATTAAACTGCTATAATGGATAGAAAGCCAAGAAAAAGAGTCTCTAAGGGTCACTAACCACATAGAAATGAAAAGGGAAGGCTTGCACCTTGGTGCCCTTCTCTACCTGCTGCACCAAGTCCTCCTAAATAACACCGGTTTGTGAAATGTAAAATTCTACACCTGCGCCAAAACCAACTCCTTTTGCCTTACCTCTCCATTTGCGTTCCTTATCAGAAATGCCATGGAAATCCACCGTGGATACTCGAATTTCTGTCACATTTCAAGATGCTTTTCTCATTGCCTTTTGCTTCTTTTTTCCCTATAATGAAACAGAAGCAATTACTTCTCTCTCTGTTCATCTTGATACTCTTGCTTCATTGGGCTAGAAAGAGGAGGAAATGGGAATAAGAAATCTCAAACCAAAGACCTAGAACCTGAAGAAGATGTAGAAAGTTTTTCATTCAATGAGATTTGCACGGAAATCTGCACTTGAAGTTTCTACTTCATTCCATTTCTTAGAAAGACTTAATTACATCTGACTAAAGCAAGACAATTTAAAAAATAATAACACTGTTAAGGTTCAGAAAGCCTACTATATCTATACTCCTACATTTATATAGTGATTTATATTTAACAAAGCATGGTGCCATACATTATCTCATATTTCCTAAAGCAGTACTAATTCTTTAAGCAATCATTGAAGCTTAGTATCTCAAAGGATTTATGGAGGGAAGAATTATCATTCCAAGGGCCTACCAAGTGCTAGTCATTACACTGAGTGATTTGCATTTATTATCTCCAATCCTCAAAACAACCCAGCCAGGCAGGCATATACATCAGTCAGGATCCCAGCAGAGTTTCAAGTCATTCAACAAGAATTATTAAAGTAACTGAGGCTAGCAACAGCACCCAGGAACTCAGAGAGGGGAGCAAATGACAAAAGGAGCTATGGCAGCCATCCAGGCCACTGGCTGTCTTTCTTGCTCGTGCTCTCCACTGGCTACACACAATCACAACCAGAGACAGGGACCTCACTGAGACAGCATTAAGGTGAACCTCTGGGGCACAGAGCATTGTGGGAAAGGATGCAAAGCAAATCTAGTAGAGGAAACTGAAGAAATTCAGCACAGTGGCATCCCTCCTCCAGTATGAACTCGCATCCTCTAGTCTTCTCTTTAGTCTGACTGAAAATAAAAATGTGAATCAGGTTGAGGTGATACCAATGCAATTATCTTCCCAATTAAATCTAGTTAACACAAACTACAAGTGTTACAATTTATTTTCCCTGCAGCTTCTTCAGTTGAGCCTAAGGCCTAAGTTGATAATAAGCAGAGCAGCCAGCCTCTTCCTACCACCATTCTATGCTCCTCTTAATCTAAGTCTGTTTCTCAACAGGAGAGTGTTCTTTACTGAGAAGTTGATCCCAGTCTTGACTTCTGAAGGATCTCTTGTTTCTACAGGCTCTGTATTCATTGGGTTGATGAGGCTGTCCACTGACCACAACCATTGGGCAGGGTACTAGGAGGACACAGTGGATCCTCTGATACTCAGACAGGGTCCCACTTGCCCTCACCGTGTGGCAGTAGCTCAATTTTCTCCTGGTAATCAGGATCACTGGCTACAGTGAGCCCTTTCTATATGATGGTTCAGCAACACGAAGAGCTCAAAAATGACCAGGAACAACTTCAGTTTCTAGTTCAGTGGAATCATGCATGCATCTCCTTTTTACTAAAATAATGACGTTGTTATTGTTATTATAAAAGGGATATACAGAGAGTTACCGTTATATAAGTCATATAGTACATTTCTTTTTGGACAATGTCACCCCTTCCCTCGCTCTCTCCAGTTTTCCCCTCCTATCCCTCCATAAGTTATATAGTTCATTCTCAATGTAGTGTCCAGTGAGTGAGAACCTAACACTGTGTTACTTCATTTGTTCACCCTTTGTCCTTCCAATTCTATGCTTTCCTGTATGCTCCCCAAAACATACAAACAGAACCAAAAGGAAAGAAAAACTAAACAGCAAAAAAGAAAAAAGATCTCTTGTTATCCTTTCCTGGAGTTCATTTGATAAATATTATTTTGTGTGATCAGATGCATGCATCCCTTTAAGAAGCTTTGAGCATTAGTGTCTCCAGAAGTTGTGGAGATTCAGTGAGTTATTTGGTATATTTATAAGGCAGACAGGACACTTCCGACTTTCCCATTGGTTCCTAAACCTAGGCATTCTGCCCACAGGCCATGACACCATATTGTAGACAGTAAGGCCTAAGACTACATCATGTAGCTAGCACTCCAGAATTGTGAATGATGTCTTCCTATCATTCTATAAATGACAGAACCATTCCACTATGAGTCATGTCTACAGAACACATATATAATAAGACCAATGAATCCCATGTGCATGAACTCACTCTGGCCCACCTTTCACTAGAAATCTGACCTCTGGTCCTCAATGATTTGAGAATACCATTAGAACAGCCAGGGCATTCTTGGTATGGCAACTCAGGGAAGTGAACACACCCACGGTTTCTATCCTATGACAGGACAAATCAGAATCTCCTTCATGGAGTAAGAGGCCTGTCCTCCAGTGGCCAGCTGTTCCCTTGAGGAGATGGGAGTGTGCGAATGGGATGTTGGTTGGCACCAGCCAACCAACGGGTCAGTTGTCACATAGCCTTTGAAGAAGTTCATGTGGTTGAGTTCATGAATAATGCCCTTCATGGCCTCATGACTTTTACAAGAGGAGATGACTAAGCAAACACTGAGCTTCCCCCAAAGGCCATCTCATCTACCCTGTTAAAAATAACCTGGGTTTTCTGTGGACATTCCAAAGAGAGTTGATCAGTATACTTTTCTCTCAGAATTCTAATGCCCTGCAAGATGTCTACCTCCATTGTCCAAACCCAGAAGCAAGGCTGATACTGGGTAGCTTGTTCTTCTACAATATGGAACATGGTGGAAAAGGATGAAGAGTCCAGCCCGAGGGCAGAGCTCCTCAATAGTGAAGTCTCTGTGCCAATAAGAGAAACTGAGACTCCAGCAGGAAAGATGGTTTACCTGAGGTCACACAGCCAGATGAGGAATCTGAGATTCTGGTCTTCCATTCTAAAGCCCATGTTACTTCTTAAGCCATTAACACCACATGGAGGAGAAGAAAGTCTCCCAGCTTCCAATCAAGAAGAATTAGTTTGATTGGAGATCCAAACCAATTACTAGCTTAAAACACTTTGTTACCCTGATAAGTACAATCCAAAATTCCCTCCTGTGGTCATTAAAATTAAATCTTAAAAATGATGATGAGCAAGTGGCTCAAAGAGCTTTATTAGCACTTGGTGGAATATGCTCTTAGAGATGGCTTCACCCTTAACCACCAGCTCCCACCATCGATCTCTAGAACAGAGATGTCTAATGGGAATATAATGTGATACATACTGGTAATGTTACCTTTTCTAGTAGCTAAATTTTATACAGGAAAAAGAAACATATGAAATTAATTTTAATAATACCCTTGAGCTCAACATGCTCAAAACAGCCATGTGCTGCATAGTGACCTTTGGAACATTTTAATTTGTTTTTACAACTTGCAAAACAGTTCTGCTGATGATTTGCAGACATGTACAAATGTCTCAAAAACATTAAAGTAACGGTGGTTTTCTTGGTTGGCTTATAGTCTTCCATGATTATAGGAGTTACATGTATGAAGCTGTTACCAAGGCTGTAAGATACACAGCTGCCTCACCACCTTCAGTATGACTGTCAGCTGGGCATATTTCTCTGAAATGTTCTAGCCACCCTATGCCACTAGCCCAAGTCACATTAACCTCAATGACAGCAGCCTTAGTGATATCATCTGTTTAAAGTGGGGATGTAATATTCTTTTGAAGGTAGACAGTACCAGGGCTTAAAATCAGAGTCTGGACGCTATTCCTTACTCTTTATAACTCAAGGCTGGCACTTCACCACTTGAGCAACAGCTCCACTTTCGGCTTTTTGGATAGTTAACTGGAGATAAGAATCTCTTGGTTTTTTCTTCCCAGGCTGATTTCAAACCTCAGTCCCCAGATCTCGGCCTCCTGAGTAGCTACGATTACAGGAGTTGGCCACCAGTATCCAGGTAAGGATATACATTTTTGTCTGAAATTCCTTCAAAGGAATCATGCCTGCAACTTAATTTTAAACAAATACAAAAACAGTATATAGATATTGATAATGCAAATGTGGTGAAATATTGATGTTTAGGGAGCCTGGTAGAGATTATGAGACTTCTGTTTATATGTAAAATCATTTTAAATAAAGAATTACAGCTGGGAACTGGTGTCTCACACCTGTAATCCTAACTACTCAGGAGACTGAGATGTGAGTATTGTGGTTAAAAGCAAGCTAGGGTCAGGAAGTCTACAAGACTCTTATCCTTAATAAACTACCCCCTAAAAGGCCAGAAGTAGAGCTGTGACTCAAGTGGTAGAGCACTAGCCTTGAGATATAAAAGCTCAGGAGCAGGACCAAATTCAGGCACCAGGACCAGAAATAAATAAAGCTTTGTTTTTCCAATAAAAACTTAATCAACTTGTGGAAACAAGTGGTTTATCATTGTTATTGTTATTTTCAATGTACTGTGTGAAATTATGCCTTATTCTTTTGTTTTTCTTCCCTATGGTATTACCCTTATTGTCACTGTATTTGATTTTGGTACCGTGTGTGTGTATGTGTGTGTGTGTGTATGTGTGTGTGTGTGTGTGTGTGTGTGTGTCTGAACTAGGGAAGAGGAACATCAAAATGGCAAGACAAAGGGTAAAAGGAGAACCAAAGCAACAGCAATACTTACAAGATAATATGCAATAAACTGTACAACTTGGGGGATGGGGAGCTGGAGAGGAGGGGAAGTGGGAGAGAAATGAGGGAGGAAGTAACAAATTTGACAAGAAACCTACTCACTGCGCTACATATGTAACTGTAACCCCCCTGTACATGGCCTTGAAAATAAAAATAAAAGTTTAGAAATTTCTTTTTAAAATAAAAAAATAATAACAATAAAATTAGATTAATTTTTTTCCAATTGATTTACTGTGGTGCCAGCCAAGGTTCTGAGAAACAAGCTGTGCTGAAATGGAGTGAAAGAGATTAGTAGGAAATGCTCATTGTAAACATTTTTGAATCAGCAATACCATTTAATAACTCAGTTGCTCATGTTGTAATTATACTGCAGTATCACTATGAACTACTAATGAATAAAGACATAAAAATAAGGGGAATAACTCAAGTGGCAGCATACCAGCTGAGCAAGCAAGCCGAGCAAATGCACAGCCCTGAGTTCAAACTCCAATGCTGTACCTCCCCCCAAAAAAGGAGAAATTACTTGTTATATGGGGAGATAAGATTAATTAACATGCTAATAAGATTTCACTAGGGAAAAATGAAAGATTGGGAAAAGGTGTCTCTCAGACATTAAGATAGGCCAAATCAGTCTCTTTGTATTCAGGGCCTGGAGTTCATGCTTGGCACTTTTGCTCAAAGCTGACACTCTACCGCTTGAGCCACAGCTCCATTTCCGGCTTTTTGGTGGTCAATTGGAGATGGGAGTCTCAGGGACTTTCCTGCCTGGGCTGGCTTCACAAATGGATCCTCAGATCTCAGCCTCCTGAGTAGCTATGGTTACAGACAGGCATGAGCCATTGGCACCCAGGAGAGTCAGTCATTTATGATGATGAAATCTTTGTCTATCTAAATTTTTTTTTCTTGTGATAAGTGGCCCACAGATAAATAGCAAGATCAGCACACTGCCTGTCAGGGAACTGAGTATTTAAAACTTCCTCCAGGTACAGTGCTAAGAAGTTCATATAGAAACTACCAAAATGTCTCCCAGGTCTAGGACATTAGAGACAGTGACAGACCCTTCTGCTGAATTGCAGTACACCCCACAGACAAACGTGCCCAGTCTGAAAAGGCAGAGAAATCCAGGGCCATCTGCTGGGCATGGCTTTGTTCCCACACCTCATTTTTTATTAAGAGATTACAAACTGACTTATTATTCATGTTGTAACTCAGACTCTGTTGGCGGCTGCACAATTAGAACCTTGCAGACAACCTGCCTACCCTTCACACATGATATTTGGGCTAATACCTTGTCCTTCTGCCAAGGCACATGTAACTCAAAAATCACTGCAATTGCCAGGCAGAGGAAGTTCAGTAATCGAACCCCGCATTGTGATAGCCACCCCTCACAGCCCACGGTGAGGACTTCCATTTCGGTTGTGAAGATACATTAGCAGACCCAAGCTTATCTCCCAAGAGCCTCAGCATGACTTCAAAACACTCGGGAGAAACAAAGAAAAATCAATACGACTTATTACTTCCCTAACTCTCCCTAATTTTCTTCTATCACCAGCTTCCATTTGCAATCTGCCTCCCAGGAGTGAGAACCATCCAAAATTAGGGTTTTGCATTAGGACTTACACCTTTTGGTTTCTTTATTTTTAAAAAAAGAATCCTTTAAAGGTCTACAGAATATGCAATGCCTTAGGAAGACATCCTACAAAGATACTGAGACACTATCTTGATCCCCAAAGAGTTTATATTCTGAGGAGAGCAAGACCTCATCTTTGGCATTCAGAGAGAAAGAGAAGTGGACTTATGGGGTATTTATCATACATTAATGGATTTTCTATGGGAGATCAGATTTAAGGCGACTTTTGCCTTCTTTGTGTTTTATATTTGGTTTCATCTTTTGGGGGCATGAATAATTTTTACAAAATAATAATGACAGTTGAAAGGGAAATAGACTCAGAGGTGGAATGGCATTTTTAAGTGAATTAAATCTAGGGGAGTAATAGTGAATGTCTTGGGTATTGACCAGGGATCTAGGATGCCTCCTTTGGAAGTCATTAAAGGAAAAGAGACAACTCTTTCATGAGCTGGGGGAAAGACACCATTCCTTCCTTCTTGCTCCTAATCGTCCTTGAAGCCCACAGAGTTGATGTGAGATAAAAGCTCTGAAGTTCCTCAGACCACCAGGCCCAGTAGATGGACTACACATGGGAGCAAACACTTCAAGACAAGTTGCAGTTTTCCAAAGAGGCTATACCAGCTGGCAAGTACCTGATCATGGCTCTGACCTGCCTGTGTCATCTCACTCAGCAGTGACAGCAGCCAATGAACAACAGGAAAGAGTCCACCTTTTCTCTAGAGAACCAGCTTGAGGAGTTGCACAAAAGGTTGAGCTCTCTAAAAGAATATATGCTGAAATGACCTGAAGGCTAGAATAAAAGCTTTTTGTAGAACCGAGGCAAGGGGATGAAGAAGAGCACAGGAGGATTGAGAAACAGACTTTCTTCCTGCCTTTGGTGCTTAGCACAGGGAGGCGCACAGAATGCTCTTGAGTTGAGGCAATATTATTCTGTAAATTGGGAAACATGATAGACTTACCCTTAACTATCTACAAGGCTACTTTAGTCATAGGCAAATAATTTTTGTTAATATTCTTTGCACCTTGCAAAAACATATGGCTATGATCCCCATTGGTTATTCAAACACATGATGTGGTTATCTTTAACACTAAGGAGAGGATCTCTCTTCTTCAGCAATGTCCATCCTACATCTTCCCAATATCTAACATAACAAGCCAAGTATCATTAAATGAGAGCAACAAAGAAACAAAAAAAACCCCAAGTCCATACTTAGTGTTTTAGCTTCTTCATCTTGTTCAGATCCTTAGTACCTTTGCAAATCAGTTCACCTTCCTAGAACTCACTTTCCTCTTTGAAATTTAGTTAGATAAATATTTCAGTGTGAACAGATGCCTGACACAACACAAGGGGATTAGAGGGCCTGATGGTTAGCACCCGATCTGTCATGAAAGTTTAGGCGAGTCATTTAACCTTCACTGAGCCCCACAATTCATCTATTAAATGGAAACAAGATCGCCTTTTCTGCTTACCTTATAGGAATGAATATAATCAGAATGAAATGGAAAGACCTAGAAAAAATTATGTGATGTGAAGTATGTCAGACCTAGAGAAACAAAAGATGTACATTTTCCCTTTATATGTGGAAGCTAGATCTAGCTTACAAACTCATAAGTAAATACATTGGTAGGTATGCAAGTGTATACAAATGTATTAACTGAAACAAAGTAGTCAAGGAAGAATTCAAATCATGTAATTCCTTAGGAAGGCAAAGTTCAGCAAAATAAAACACCAGGAAGCAGGTACTCCAAAGGGGCGGTGTGGTGTCAAGGAAAAGGGGTGGACAAATGAAAGAGAGGAGGGAGAAGATGCACTCAAAAATCTAATGTATGTCCTACAAAATTAAGAAGAGTGAGGGAGGGCTGGGAATGTGGCCTAGTGGTAGAGTGCTTGCCTAACATGCATGAAGCCCTGGGTTTGATTCCTCAGCACCACATAAACAGAAAAGGCCAGAAGTGGCGCTGTGGCTCAAGTGGTAGAGTGCTAGCCTTGAGCAAAAAGAAGCTCAGAGACAGTGCCTAGGCCCTAAGTACAAGCCCCAGAACTGGCAAAAAAAAAAAAAAGGGGGGGGGGTGCGGGTAAGAGAGGGATGGGTGAGAATGTTCAAAGGGGTGACATTGATTAAGATATATTGTCTTTATAAGCAACTCTGTTAAATGGCAACTCCTTTGTATAACTACTTAAATTTTTTTTTAAGTGTAAGCAAGGCACAGGTGGCTCACACCTGTAATCCTAGCTACCAGGAGGCTGAGTTCTAAGGATTGCAGTTTAAAGCCAGCCCAGGCAGAAAAGTCCCAGTGAGACTCTTCAGCTCCAATTAACCACTCAAAACCTGGAAGTGGCATTGTGGCTGAGCTCAGGGGCAGCGCTTAGGCTCTGAGTTCAGGCCCCCATGACTGCCAAAAAAAAAAAAAAAAAGTGTACAAAGTATAAACATCGTACAATTATGAAGACTACAAAAAATATAATTATTTTCACTTCACAAAACACCTAATAGAAAAACCTCCTCACCTTTTTTTTTTTTCTTAATTTCCAAAGGAAAATGGTCATGTGGTGATTCTTCTACTCTGCGAAACAATGGTTGGCATCAATGACATTAGTGAAAGTCAGCGTGGGGAAGTGAGGATTAGAAGACAGCGCCCAACACAGTCTTTCATTGTGACGTCAGAGGCAGGTTGTCCAATGGCCTCAGCTTCCGGGCCGCACAGACGTGGAGCAGGTTGTACTGTTGTTACACAGAACATTCACGAGCGCTCCCTGGGCACCATGTTCTGTTCCCCGTGCCTTCCATCTGTCCTCAAGGACTCTGTGGGAAGGGAGGGTGGCCTTTTCTGTTTGTCAGGGGAGTAATGGCACCTGTGGGTGCATGCCTCGGTTGGGTCACCTGAAGCTCCGTCTCAGGCAGTCTGGTCAACGTCCACACACTTGATTCCTACCTAGTAGCTCTCAAACTTTCTGGACTCTTAAAGGACTGAGGACTCCTAAAAATTATTGAAAAGCCTACGAGCTTTTATTCAGCACGCTATCTATGAATATTTACTGTAGTAGAAATTCAAATTGAGGGGAAAAAATTAAACATGCTAATTTCAATTATTCATTCACTCATTTGATTCATTTGTTTTTCATTTAAAAAACAATATAGCTAACCCATTGCTGGTTAATATTAATGAAGTATTTTGTGGAAAACAACATTTTTTCCAAGAGTGAAATAGTGTCAAGAATGAGAGTTTCCATTTTTTTTTTTTTTTTTTTTTTTTTTGCCAGTCCTGGGCCTTGGACTCAGGGCCTGAGCACTGTCCCTGGCTTCTTCCCGCTCAAGGCTAGCACTCTGCCACTTGAGCCACAGCGCCGCTTGTGGCCTTTTTCTGTATATGTGGTTCTGGGGAATCGAACCCAGGGCCTCATGTATATGAGGCAAGCACTCTTGCCACTAGGCTATATCCCCAGCCCCGAGAGTTTCCATTTTACAAACTTTCTTTAATGTCTGGCTTTATTGAAATCGGCAGGAGAAATTGTGAATCTTTCCCAACTCACCCCCCAAATCCAATATTAGTATATAACATATAAGCAAATATATGCATATACATATAATATATAGGCAAGTGGAAAGGATAGTCAAAAAAAGATAATTACAATACACTAGCATCATCTTAACATTTATCTAATAAGCATCTTAAATTTCTAAATTAGAAGGTCACCATATTTAGTGAATGAAATGGAATCATAATCATAATGAGATTCTAAATTGCATTTTATCCTTCAGTGATAATCCCAGACAAATCAGCCGTTGCTAGCAATTACTGATCATTTATTTTTGTTAACAGCCTGAAAAAGTTTCTCAAGAGAAATGAATGATTGCGAGCTTGACTTGAAGAACACTGCACAGGTCTGTGTGGATTCTAGGAGGGTGCGACGTCAATCCCCTAAAGCAGAAGTGAGGTGTGAAGGAGAGAAAAAATGACCCACGGAGAATGAAGGGATCAATGAACTCTAGCTTGGCTCCTTCAGGGAAGATAGCGTGAGCACAGGTCTAGGTGAACATTCGCCACGAACACCTGCAATTCACTTCCCGCATCATTTCCTTCCTTATATCTGTGCCAAACCAGGCCTTCCTCCCCTTCTCCTTCCTCCTCCCAACACTCAGGTATGGTCAGTCTGCTTTTTACAATACCATGAAAATGACATTTGACTCTGGGCAATGAGCAAACTAATATTCTAAATTCCTTTTCCTCTGATTTCCACCTCATAGGAAGACAATATTTATTCATCAGTAACTGTTTGCTATCGACTATTATGTATTGTTATCTCCTCTTGGCTTCTCAGCAAATATTACCCGTTGAAGCAAGGCCTTCCGGGACCATGCCCCTGTAATTGTGAACACTACAAGCAATGACCCTACATCCCTGCCACTTCCTCACTTACTGCACTTCCTATAATATTTATCACCACCACATTTAAATCTTCATCTACTCTTTCTTTTTACTTTTATTCCTAAGAAAAGGGTGGGTTCCATGAAGACAGGTGCTGTGCATAAACCCCTGAAACATAGGGATTTATTTCTGTCTTCTCTGTGCATAGCTCCTTCCTCACTGGAGAGATCTTTGTTATTGGCCCTGTTAATTAAGTTCCTCATTGCCTTAACACACATGAGCTCCCTGATACTAGAGAGATAAGTATGGGAAAAGAAAACCACAACAAAATGTGTTCAATAAGCAGAAGTGGCTAGAATGGATGAACACATGAATGAACAAATGAATGGAAGAAAAAGAAACAGTCAAGTCAAGCACTGTGTTTTCGAAGAATCCCCACTACACCAACTATTTCAACCATCAAGCCATGTACCAGTGGCTCACGCCTGTAATCGTAACTACTCAGAAGGCTGAGATCTGAAGATAGTTTGTAACTAGCTGGACAGGAAAGTCCATGACACTCTTATCTCCAATTAAATACCAGAACACTGGCAGTGGAGCTGTGGCTCAAAGTGGTAGAGCCAAGGGATAGTACCCAGTCCTGAGTTCCAGCCCTGTAACCAACAAAAAAAAAAGTGCTCTGGCCACCACAGATATGGACAATGGCACTAGACATGAAGTATAGATTATGTGCAATTCTCCTTGCATTTCTTGAAATTCCATATTTTTGTTCCTACTCCAAAAGCACACCGAAACTCAGAACTACAGAGTTGGAAATGGTAATCCTATAGCGTTAGCTTGAATCTTCTCTATTTTGTACAGCAAATTTTCCTATAACATTTGATTCTTTCCCTGTGATTAGTTACCAATTACTTATAACAAGACTTTCAACCATTGGCAACTTTCCAGGATGTACAGTTCTGCCTTGTAAAACTGCTTGTCTAGAAGACAGAATGGGGAATGTTGATGACAAATAAAGAAAAAATGACTTGGTATTAGAATAAAGTATAATCCATAAATGCACTTTAAAAATACAGAAAAATAAAGGACATTATTTTAGGGTATTAGGTTCTTACGCTCTTATAATACGAACTCCTCTTGTTCTTTCTATTTACCAAAATCTTTCTATCACAAAGCCTAAGACAGTCACAGAACTCAAGAGTTTATACATGAATAAATGAATAAAAAGTCATTACATGAAAACAGAATTGCAGAACATTGAAGAGTATTGGGTTAATCACGAAGAGACATGCCAAAGACAGGCACCAAATGTATGTAACTCATAACGCAATCCTCAAGATTCACCAACTACACCTGCTTCTATAATTTTTCTAGCCTTCCCAAACCAAGTTTGCTTTTGCTACCCTCTGGTCACAAGACACTTCAGCAATATCTTCCTTCCCTAAGACACTCCCATTTCACGTCGTGTTGGTCCTTCAGTTTCGTCTGCAAGGTCTTTCATATTGCCCGACCACTTCTGCAATCTGAGGCTGGTTCCTACCTATCAAGACATTCTGTCAGGTTTGTGCCTCCATTTGTGTATGTATTCATTTGATTTGAGACTGTCTCAAATCCTTAAATTGTGATCTTCATAAGCCTAGCAACCACATGTGATTAGAGTCCCATGTATTCCCAGTACCGCCACAGTCATACTTGTTAAATTAATGAACAATATGTAACCAGGCACCAATGGGTCATGTTCATAATTCTACCTACTTAGAAAGCTGAGATATGAGGATCACAGAATGAAGCCAGCCCAAAAAGCCAGAAGTGGAGATGTGGCTCACACTAGTAGAACACCAGCCTTGAGTGATCACACTAAGGGACAGAGTCTAGACCCTGAGTGCAAATCCCAATACTGGCGCAATAATAATAACTATTTACAATACAATATATATAGTATCTTCCACCCCCCCCCCAAAAATGCAAGCTTGCTCTACCTCTCATAGCATGGAGTTTAATGCCTTTAACATGATAGTGACTCAGTAAATATTAAGTTGGGTATGTTTTCCATACATGCATGCAACTAACTGTAAAGTGCATTTGTGTGGCAGAGATTCAATGTGCTTTTAAAAATTCATTGAAGCTTTGGCCTGCATCCTCTTTCAGAAAACTTCATTTTTACATCCAAATAGACTATTAATTTAAACCATTACCACTTCCTTGTATTGACAAGGAACCCATTGTAACCTTTAAGACAACCTTAAATGGGATAAAAGCCTTTGTTACTTGTACAAAAAAAAATCATTTTTTATTGAAACTAACCAGCACATACTAGACACTAAAAGAAAAAAAGGATTCTGGCAATGAGACCAATCTGGGCAACACATTCATTGGTGACAATGGTTATGTGGAAGGCCCTTGTTTGGGGATATTATTTATTCACAAAGATATAAATTTCAGAGCCTAGTTTAAAATTCATGCATTATTTTAGGTGCTCAAATTTCATTTCAGTGGTATTTGTGAGTGTGTCCTTTTTTAGATAAGAAAACGTCTACAGAAGACCACGAAGTAATTCTTGAAACTTCACCTCACCTTACCCCTCGCCCAGGACAAGTGCAATGCATTTAGTCACTTGGTCATCCAGTTAGCCTTTCTCCTCCCAGAGGCTAAGTCAGCAAAGTAAGAGGGGCTCAATTAGAAATGTCTCCCTGATACCTAGCCAGCTACATCTATTTGGCTGAATGTATTATATAAGCCACCTATCGACTCTTTAATCTTTGCTCAGAGCTGCTTGGCTGTTACTCCTGCTCACAGCTCACTAACATTCTCTCATGTCATTGATGTTAATGTCTGAATTTTATGACACCTATCAACAAATAATCAAAGCTGATGAAGTCCTAGAAGAAAAGGGCAACAAGTAGATTTTGGCCATTGTTTTCAAGTTCTACTATGGACATGCCAATGTTGAGATTAGTATGAACACATTTATGCAGTGCGTTAATAGCCTGAGTTTTGTGATTTGGTAGCCTTCTTTTTTGGTCCTAGACTTGTCATTTCTCGCTGGAGGTCCCTCGGTAAGTTACTTAACCACTCTGACACTCTAAATGTCTTCACTTATAAGACAAAAACATTAGGATTTCTATCTCAAGAAGTTGATTAGGATGATTAAATGAAGTGTCAAGGCTGAAGAATTAAGAAAGACCTAGACACAAATTGGCTTTTGTAGGCAAAGGAATAAAAGATGAGAACTAATTCTACAGAAGAGGAATCAAAAGGAAAAGTTGAAGCTTTGAATTATATTCAATTAATAAAGGACCTTAAAATTTTCAGTTCAAAGACTGACTTTCAGACTATGGGCTGTTTAAAAGCATGCTTAGCTATAAAACAGGTGGGGGATGGGGCAGGCAGGTAGAATAGGCAGGTATATGTTCAAAATGGGACTGTTACCACAAGGGAACTACCTACAATGCTATGGCATATACCTGAGAACAGTGGTGCAAAGACCATGACCTGGATTTTGACACTTGGAATGAAGAAAGTACAAAGCCAAGGAAACCAAAAGATAAACCACATAAAGAAATGAGTGATAAGGCTTCCTGGAGGATGTAAAGTTCATCAGGGGTATCTGTGGTAAAACATGTTGAGTGTACACCATTTATTCCAAAACCAAAACCAAAAATTAATTAATAAATAAATAAGATGGTAGCAGTCAAGAAGGCTACCAGGCTTCTGGTTTTGAGCTCATTCATTTTCCATCCATTCAGCTTCCTCATATGATGATATTTATTGGTATTTACATAACAAGTTTATGTGAATAGTTACTGGAGAGGGAAAGATGGTATAAATATAGATCATGTGCCTTTGAACTTATAGCCTAAGTGGGGAAATGGGAAATGACCTAAGTAACTATTAAGCCAGAGCAGACAATGACATATTTAATAGAAGTATTTCAACATAGTGAAAACTTATTTCCAGTTGAGAAAATCAGAAAAGTCATATGGAATAGTTATGAGGTAAGCCAGACTTTGAAGGTGAAGTAAGCTCACAGGACAGTTGTGTACCTCACTTTACCCAACAGTCTTAGTGATGTCCTTGATCAAGAAGGATTACTAATGGCACACCCTTCCACTCTCTCAAACATCCCCAGATGATGCGGTCTATCCTGGTCATGGCTGAGGGACAACATCCAGTGCTCAATTTCCACGAGTCTTGGCCAGTGAAGCCACATATCTTTTGGGATCAAGTGATCCATACCTAGGAGGGTCATACTACTGCACCTACCAGTCTTGATCTCATCTGTCTGTTTCTGGGTACTGAATACCAGAGAGGGAAACGAAGAACCAGATTCAAAGAGAGATCAAGACATAAGCCAACTGCAAACCAGAGTACCTCACCATATGCATATTGAGTGGAATATTGGTTGGAAGTGAGGTATTTATTAATATGATAATCTAGCATAATTGTGTCACCTCCCATGTAATTTGAAATCACTGACATAAATCTACCTAAAATACAATCCTCTTAACAAGTGCTTGGCCTCCTCTTAGTAATAATCAAGTCACAGAATTAAAGAACAAATGATTTTCATGGGCCACTGTGTACCCTTGATTCTACATGAGAACCTCTAGAATAGCTTTTTTTTAAAACCCTACCGTGGGACACTGTAAGTAATAGAACAAATGGTGTTCTGATTTCTTGTTGAATAGGGTTATTTCCCAACCCATCTCTATGAATGTAAATGCAAGCAACCTCCACAGCTGAAGGAAATCTAGTGCCTTTCGACTTTTCTTTTGAAAGCTCTGAAGAATGAGATTGATAATAGAATCCCTAAAGTCTCTTCTTTTTTGGTAATCCATACTACACAAGATTTAAGGGCTAAGCCAGAAAAACATCAAACGACTTGTTCAGAATTGTTCAAGGAGAAACACAGACCTTTTCCACCACTGAGAAACAGTTAAAGTAAACAAAATATGCCTATTATACCCATGACCATAAGCAAATCAATATAAAACAAATTCACATTTCTGACTGCATGAAAGGAAAAAGAACCTCAGAAATCCATACTGTGTGGAAGAGAAAAGGTGATAGCAAATTATGGATATATTAAACTGAGTCCCAGTGACCTCCAAGCTTCTAAAAATCAAACACATTTTTATATAACTTTATCATTTCTTACATGAAGCTAGATAACTCTGGTACTCATTGAACAACTGATGGCATGATACTCTTTTATCATTGTAAGGCCCAATAAAGATATATTTTGTGTAATTGAATTTTCCCTTCCAGTCTTTAAAAATGGAAACCACAATACTCTCAGGAAATATGAACACAAAACTCAACTGTACAGAGGATTATACTAGTCATGGTACAGAGAATTAACTGGACATGGCCAATTTAGAATTTCATTAAAATGTGATGTCAAAAATGGGACCACATTAAAATAAAAAGTTTCTGCACTGCACATAGTTACTAAACAAGAAAGACAGCCAACAAGTTGGGAAAAGATCTTTACCAACAATGCAACAAACAAAGGCCTAATATCCATCATATACAGGGAGCTCAAGAAACTAATTCCTTCCAAACCTAATAAACCAATCACTAAATGGGAAAGAGAACTAAGGAGAGACTTACCAAAAGAAGAGGTAAGAATGGCAAAGAAACACGTGAAGAAATGTTTGTCATCCCTGGCAAGTAAAGGAAATACAAATCAAAATAATCCTGACATATCATCTTACCCTAGATAGTCCAGACAATATTCTGAATTGTGACAACAACAAATGCTGCAGGGGTGAGGAGAAAAAGGAACCCTACTGCACTACTGGTGGGAATGTAAACTAATACAACCACTCTGGAAAGCTGTCTGGAGGCTCCTCAAAAAACTAAACATAGATCTTCCCTATGACCCAGCTATACCTCTCTTAGACATCTACCCTGAACATCATATGAGCCAGGATATGACAAGGACACCTGCACATCCATGTTCATTGCTGAACTATTCACAACAGCCAAGATATGGAAACAACCCAGATGCCCCACAATAGACAAATGGATCAAAAAACTGTGGTACCTATATACAAAAACCCATTCGAAATTATAAAATAATGGCATTCTCAGTGAAATGGATGGAACTAGAACAAATCATGTTGAGTGAGATAAGCCAAGATCAGAGAGACAAATGGCACATTTTCTCCCTGATATGTAGAAGTTAGGTTTAAAAGACAACAGGATCTGACAAATTATACAGGATTCTAGACACTCACATACACTGAGACCAAAAGAGGATAGTCTTAGGAGAAAAGCACCCAATTGTAATGCCCAAGTACCTCTTCATATGTATATAAGATAATATACATACTGAAATGAACTCAAAAGATAGGGCAACCAAGGACCTTGTCTTAATTTGCCTTTTTGTTTTCAGATGATATACCGTGTACACGTACACATCTGAGGGAAGGTTAGGGGAGGGCACAGAATCAGTGGGAAATGGGTGGGAAAGTGCAGCAACAGAGCCTACTGGCTGCCCTGGGCATAGATGAAAGTGAACCAGGAAACACATGGGTGGAGATGGGAGGGAGAGAAAGGGAGACAATGAGGGAACAGAAGACACTATGTAAAAGGAAGGAAATGTACTTATTATTACCTGACATATGTAAAGGTAACTCCACTATATATCACCTCTAAGACAATAAAGTAATTAATTTTTAAGTGATATCTTAGCCTTCCTTTTTATGATCTTTCAAGCCATCACTTCCTTTGTCACATCTTGACTTCTCAGGAAGCCTGTGAGAAGGACAGAACACATGAGGCAGCACCTGGATGGCAGTAAGAAGACTTAGTCACCATGCCTGGGGAGGTACAGTAAGTTCATTTAGGATTGCAAACCAAGAGTTGCCATTCTTTAGCAATGAGACTTTCTTCAACTCAGGATCTTACAACCACCCAAGTTCGCCATACTTTCTCAGTCTTACCAGAATTCTTGCTTGACTCTTCCCCATTCAGGTTTGAAATGGATGAAAGATTTGAATGGCTATCTTCACTTTTTTCACACGGTGGAGATGGAAAATTATTGTAGGTCACTATACCAAGATAGCACACACCAGCACCTAGGCTCAGTCTGCATTATGTAAGGCATATTGTCTATGTATAGTGAAGAGGTACTACTTAACTAAGGACTAGACTTTAGGAAACAAAGAAATCTCCATGTCTTTATAAGTTGTCGAAATAAGCCATGGTCATCAAGAGGACACATAAAAATGTAGAGGGGATGAATCTTATAGAGATGAGACCACACAGAAACCTTGGGTGGTAACCCAGCTGACGTAGGACTCCTGATGGAAATGTGTACGAAGATGAGGTGGGTAACACAGCCAGGAAGCTGGGTAGGTGGGAACAAGGCTCCATGTACTATCTAGCTGAGAGGTTCCGAGCAAGAGAATAGGCTCAGCAAACCTCCCCCACTTTATTTCCAAAATTAGCTAGATTATTAGGGTGGGGGAGGATTTGAGTTATAAATATTAGAAGCTCACTTTTAGGATAAATTCTGTTATTTACCATCTGACATTCCGGGAAACATTTAGAGAGTAAAATGGCTACTATAAAGAAGATCATGGGGGGGAATGAGGGAGGAGGTAACAAATAGTACAAGAAATGTACCCAAGGCCTAATGTATGAAACCTCTCTGTACATCACATTGACAATAAATAAGAAAAAAATTTAAAAAAAAGAAACAAGAATGGATAAACAGAGTGCCGATGGCTCACATCTATAATCCTAGCTACTCAGGAGGCTGAGATATGAGAATCATGGTTCGAAGCCAGCTCAGGCAGAAAAGTCCCTGTAAGACTCTTAGCTCCAATTAACTTCTCAAAAAATGTAAGTGGCACTATGGCTCAAGTGGTAGAGCACTAGCAAAGAGGCTCAGGGACAGTGCCCAGGACCTGAGTTCAAGCCCCATAACTGACAAGAAAAAAGGATAAAATCTACTTGTTTAACAAAATTCCCTAATACAAGACATTTTTTAACTTTACTCCTCATGCTGTACATTAGCTCTCTCCTCGGCTGTTCACCTTGGGCATCTGATATTTTATTGTTCGCTATTTCATTAGCTGCATTAATGACACAAAGGGGTTTCGTTGTGTAATTATACAGATGCATTTAGTGGACTTTTTTTTTTTTTTTTTTTTTGGCCAGTCCTGGGCCTTGGACTCAGGGCCTGAGCACTGTCCCTGGCTTCTTCCCGCTCAAGGCTAGCACTCCGCCACTTGAGCCACAGCGCCGCTTCTGGCCGTTTTCTGTATATGTGGTGCTGGGGAATCGAACCTAGGGCCTCGTGTATCCGACGCAGGCACTCTTGCCACTAGGCTATATCCCCAGCCCCATTTAGTGGACTTTTAACAAGCTCACACCCTCTCTTTTCTTCCATCAGTCTTCTTCTCCCCTCCCCTTTTCTAAGTGTTTCATGGGTTTCATTGTGCTATCTTCCTGCTATCTTCCCTACCTTTGCCTGTAGTTGTTTCAAAGTTTCAGCTCTTTCATTGAGATATTAGGGTGAGAGACAGAGGTCTGATTTCAATCTCCTGAATGTAGGTAACTGTCGGGATCTAGAAGATCCCTGTCTCCCCAATTTCCCGGGGAGAAATGGTTGAACTCCAAAAACTATGAGAGAGCACTCGGCCTTGCCTTCCGCCGGCAGAAGGCCAAGGCGTACTCTCGTGGACTTGCGCTAAGTTGAGGAAAGGTTACTGAAGCCTCCCCTTCCCCCAGTCCCCTCACGTTACCAGGAGCAGGGGGGAAGAAGGCATCAGGGAAACGCTGTGAAGGTGGAATGCGTCTCAGCCCCCAGAGGACGGGCCAGAGAAATTTATTACCATGACAAAGGCGGAAGGGGAAGGACTTGGGGTGACTGACTGATTGGCTGACTGGGCTGCCCCTCAAGTGATGTCATGGGACTTCCTTTGTGGGCTGGACAACCCTATCATGGTGGCACGCACGTGTTTGCCTCCCAAGGGGCGGGGGGCTTCTTTTCCGGTTGAGGCCGGAAGGTGGGAGGGGCTCCCTCCCACACTGTCCCAGGGCGGGGGGAAGGGCAGTGTCTCGCTCTTGGTGCCCTTCCTCCACCAAGGCCAAAACAGTCCCCAACAGGTAACCAGTTTTCCCAGAACTATTTATTGGCTATCTTTTCTCCAATATGGGGTTGGATTTGTTTTTTGCTCCTTTGTTTAAAAAAAAATAAAATGAAGGAGATGTTATAGTTGTGTGGTTTTATTTCTGGACCTTCTTTCTGTCCCATGTTTGTTTTTATGCCAGTATCATGCTGTTTTTGTTATGATAGCTCAACAGTATTATTTGAAGCCCAATATTGTGAAACCTCCAGCATTAGTCTTCTAGATACCAATTTTTTTTTCTTTTTTTTTTTTTTTTTTTGCCAGTCCTGGGCCTTGGACTCAGGGCCTGAGCACTGTCCCTGGCTTCTTCCCGCTCAAGGCTAGCACTCTGCCACTTGAGCCACAGCGCCGCTTCTGGCCGTTTTCTGTATATGTGGTGCTGGGGAATCGAACCTAGGGCCTCGTGTATCCGAGGCTGGCACTCTTGCCGCTAGGCTATATCCCCAGCCCCTAGATACCAATTTTTTAAAACTAACATGGCATGGACCAGACTCAGTAAGTTCTTTGACTGATTGAATCTGGCCTGTGTTTCAAGCTCAATTTTCACTTTACTGTTTCTATTTTTGGGAGCTAGGAATGTGGCTTAGCGGTAGAATGCTTGCTTAGCATGCATGAAGCCCTGGGTTCAATTCCTCAGCCCTAGATAAACACAAAAAGCCAGAAGTGGCACTGTAACTCAAGTGGAAGAGTGCTAGCTTTGAGCAAAAGGAAGCCAGGACAGTGCTCATGCCTTGAGTTCAAGCCTCAGGACGAGAAAGGGAAGGAAGGGAGGGAGGGAGGGAGGGAGGGAGGGAGGGAGGGAGGGAGGGAGGGAGGGAGGGAAGGAGGGAGGGAGGGATAAAAAGCTTCTAGTTTCACTAACAAGAAATCCTTAATTTCCTCTCTAGTTCACAATGGATTGTGTTTAATTGTTCACAAATGACTATTATGCAGACAACATTTTATCCATTCACTTAGATAATGGCAGCCCGAATCTACCCATTTCAACGTTATTTCTTTAACATCTCTGGAACTGTATTTTTTAAGCATGCAATTATTTTCTTCCAATTCACAATGCATATGTTTTAATATCAGAACCATTTCCCCCCTCAATCTTCTAGTAAAATTAACTTTCCAAGAAACTGTTCCAAACTTAACCTGTAGCTTCCAACAGCTCTGTGAAGCCCATTCAAGAAGCCCAGCCAGAGTTCTCTCGAGAGTGTCATCACTCCTTCCCGCCTCCAGCTGTCCTTGCACCTCCAGCAATCCATCCATTTGATAAGAGCCAAGCACCAGGGGCTGGTGGGAGGCTCACGAAGACTGACAGGCTCCCGCGAATTTTCAGGGCTCCCTCAAACTGCAGTCTTCTCGTCTTGCTTAATCTAACCGACACCCTGCCTGCTGTCAGATACCATGGCCATGACTTTTTCTTTTTAGGGCTTCTCTGGCTTCTTGACTTTCCAAACAATGCCTAGAAGAATAACTCATCTGCCCGTCAAGGCTGAGACTCCATTTCCTTCCTCTAAAATGGCCTCACACCACTTTCATTTCTAATGCTGACGTTCCCTTAGAAGTGGACCGTTGAAATAACTCAGTGGGAAAGTGTCAGATGGAAACAGCACCCCCCACACACACCCCCAGCAGCATTGCTCCTTGCAGGTACCGAGGGACCACAGCAGCAGCACAACGATGAATCTACTAAACACTTAGACGTGTGCTCACCGTTCAATCAGCGGATGCCGCCCCCTCGGGCTGATGAAATATCAGCATATATTTTTGGGCCATACATGTTTGAGTATCCATGACATATTAAAATCTAGCAGAGCCTGGACAGTAACTTGTTTGTCCCACCTAAATTCTGCTCTTTTAAACCTCCCATTTTATTTCAGATGGGATTCTTTAAAATATTTCTCTTATATTTTTCTATCTCCTGACACCAGAAATGCCTTTTGTGCAGCCATGACTATGGAGCTCAAGGCAACACAAACCTATCTCCTTTGGAAGCCTTTGGGGTCTCTCAGCATACACCATTTTCTTTTCTGTGGTAAACATACCATTTTTATGCACAGTATTCTTTATACTTAGAAACTGCATGATCACACAACGCACATATTGGGACAGGATTTAACTTTGAGACTTTGAGATGTCTTCTCCATATGCCAAGAGGCATTCAGCAAATGATTTGTGCTTCAGAGTTTCACACTGAAGGAAAAAATATAGTGAAGCAGCCAGAAAATAAAAGGAAAAATAAAATCAGTTAGCATACCTCCATTCCCAGGCTAGAGAAGAAACCACAAAGGAATTTCTGACAATTGCCATTTGTCTTAAAGTGAGATATACTGTTCACATTCAAGACTCATTAAACCGATCTGCAGCACTTACTTCACATCTGATATACTAGATCCTGAGAAAATAACTTTTTCTTAATCCATTAGTGAGAGTGAAACGTTGGCCACTTTAATCCTTGGAAAAAACCAAATCCATGAGAAATGGGATGGCAAATGAAGAGAATGGAATCTGCCCTGATATCATGCCCAGGTAATACTCATCTAAACAGAATCTTCTCCGCTTCCAGTTAAGGAATTCTATGATAGCAGGTACCCTACCAAGGTCACTAAACAACCCCTTTTTTTACTGAATACTTCCCCCACTCCAACCCCAGTAAGATATTGTCAAAGATAATGGGTTAGTGATAACCTGGAGTTATCACCAGATATCCAAGACAAAAATTAGAGCCAGCAACTAGACTTGAGTGACTTTATTTCTCTGGGCTTACTTTTTTCATAGTTAAAATAGACACAGTAGTATCATATGCCTCTTAGCACTGTTATGGAGATAAAACACAGATAGCATCCATACATTTTTCTTTGCATCTGACCCATACTAATGACCCTATAAATGTTTTTGTTATTGCTTCTATTTACTGAGGACCTACTGAGATGAAAACTAAGTGTTTCATTAGTCACCAACCAACTAAAAATATAAGGGAAGATAGCTTCTCTTTAACCTCACTGAGTTGGGGACCCTAGGAAATTATGTTTTGAAGCTTCATTCATGCTGACATATGCATGTCTGCTTAATTTCTTGTAACAATTCTGCAGTAATGCGTCAGATGAAAATGTTCTGCTTATTTGCTTCTCCACTGACTGGGCTTTCACTAAATAAAGAATACCTTGGTGAGCCACTTTTATCTAAGTTCTGATGGGTTCTTATGGCATTGATGAGCTAAATCAAGCAAAATTAAGTTAGAAAACTTGACTTTGAGGTATTATGCTATTGGGCATCAAAATGGAGTTTTAACAGTATTGGGGATACACAGCTCTCCAAAGATAAAAGAATAAAGATGAAAGATATTTTAGTGGTATTTCTTCTTTTTAGCTAAGGGATGAAACTATTCCTTCAGTATGTTCTACAACAGGCACATTGTAATAACTACTGAATCTTCCCTTCAAAGTATAATTGAAATTCACTCACTATTGGTATGGTAGTCTCCATTTCCACTATAATTCCATTTTTCTAGATTAACAGGATGTAATTATCTTAAGTATGTCCTTTTGTACAATTATGTTGTCCAATACAAATGAAAAGTCACAAATAAAAGTTGCATTCAAGAGACAGAGAAAATAGGAGTTAGATAATCCTCAAAGTAGGCAAACCCAGGAGAAATAAGAAGATGACCACTTGAACTCTTAACGCTAATTTGTCCTCCCAATGAGAATGCCCAGATTTGAAGCAAAAGGGAATCTGTGTCAATTAACTGTAGATGTCAAACTTGTATCTGTAACCCTCTGTAGCTCCAGGCAGTGAAACAAAGTAGATAAACATGGGCCACATTCATTAGTGTCCTATTTTAAATTAACACTAGCAGATAAATAATGTCTTCCAAAATGTGATGATTCTAGGATAAAGGCAAAATATAGGAAAGGGAAAATAATCACAGGTTCTTCTGGCCCACTCTAGAAAGAAGGTCAGTACTGAATTACCTCGGGTTTTGTGGGTTTCATTTGTTGTCCATTTGTTATTTGTTCAGTGTCGTACTTCTGCCAGCTCTTAGGTAAGCATCTTAAGTGGGGGGCGGGGGGACTAAGAGGGGCAAGCAGCTGAAGCTCCTGCCTCTGGTGTCATTAAAGCTGACTTGAGTCACTCTTGATCCACAAATATGGAATGATTCTTCCAGGAACTATGAGTTGCCAGATTTTCTCTTCTAAGACCCAAGTAACTAACAGGAGTGTCCGAGCTCTGCACAGAATAAGCTTTAGAAATAGAGACAGTAAAAATACAAGGATCGCTAACACTTGGCCATGGTGTATAACTTTATTTATTACTCTCAGCATGTGAGAGGGATAGCTATCACTGAGGTTCACAGAGCTAACCAAAAGTAGGAAACTGGTAAATGGCATTAACAGTGATAACCAGGATTCCTGACTCTGATCCTTTTCCCATAGTACCCTTCTGCCTAGCTCTTAGTAGGTGTTTCTATGAAGCCTTCCACCTGTCTCCTACCTGCCTATCTGAATTTCCTGAGTGTCTATGATTGGCCATTCTATCTTCCCATGAAAGAAATTATCCCAAGACCTAATAGAGGCACATGCCTGTCATCTCCACTACCTGGAAGGCATAGATAGGAGGATAGTGATCTGAGGCTGACGTAGGCAAAAGCATGAAACACTATCCAGGAAATAACTAAAACAAAAAGGGTCATAGATCTGATGGTAGAGCACCTGTATGCACAAGGCCCCAAGTTCAAATCCCAGTATTTCCAGGGAGAGAGAAAGAGAGACTGACAGACAGATAAACAGACAGATTCTACGTATAAAAACAAAAGCCATGGTTTAAAAACTTGACTTAGCAATTTTGGTATTAAGATTAATTCAACAGAAAATAAACTACCAAATACATAAGGTATTTGTCATAACAGTTGGTAGTGGTAACAAAAAGAAAAACCTACATACAATGGGAAGATTAGAGGAGACAAAGGAAACTTCTGAAAACAACCCAAACACCCAACAACAGGGGAATAACCATGGTATATTCGAAGCTAGAAAAATGTTTTCCAAAACATATATCAAAATTCATGGGAGTTAAAAAATGTTTTCATCGGTCAAAGCCCTTGGGGATATTTTGTTATGAAAGTTTATGAAATGGATAGAAAGGGAAATCATATGAAATAGAACACTAGAACACAAAATAGAAAATAGCAGAGTGCATCACTCCTTGTGAGCCTAGCAATTACCTCACAAAACCTTCATTGTTCTGCGAGTATGTATGGACATTATATAAAGTACAATATAAAAACATATCTTTTAGTGTGGGAAATGATCCAAAAGACTGAAAGTCATTAGCCTAGGTTATTATTCAGTCATTAAAATTTGCTTGCAAGAAATCCTGGAGTGTGTGTATAATAATGCCAAGGAAAACACAGGTCACAAAGTGGTCTAGATAGTATGATGGCAATTATGGAGAATATAAATGTGTTAGCTAAGCTGTTAGGAAACTGCTCCTCATTCTACTCTTTATTTCTCATTTGAAACAAATAGATCTATTTTATAATTACTCTAGTTCAAAATGTCCTGAGACTCTGTCAACAATCCTAGAAAATAAGGTACATTAGAATGTACAGAATGCAGGCCAAGAGCCAAACTCCTGAAGAAATTTGCAAATAGAATTATAGTGCCAAGTATATAAAATATGACTGTGAGTAGAAGGAAACATTTCTATGACCAAGGACATGTTTCTGTTCAGACCTAACATCTGTGCACATCTGCAAACTCTGGGAAGGATAATCAATTAAGCTGTCTGTTATTCAAGTACACCTTAGCCTTATCTAGTGCAGGTGGTAAAAATAAATCGATGACACTGCTAGTGGTTATGGAAAAGGGTGAAGAGGAATTGGAAATAACGGCTCTAGAAGGTCTTGAGCTGTTTTCTGTGCCTTCTTTCCACCTCTTTTTCCATTTATAATTTTTCCTCCGTGACTTTGCTTAAAATTGACTGTGCTTCAGGGAGAAATATTAAGTGACCCATATAAACATTAATGAAAACCACATGAGTAAAAGCCCTTCTGAAGACACCTTTGCTAGTCTAGAGTTACTTTGGATAAAAGAAGAGCTAAATTTGGGAACCTTAGGGGGAAAAGAACAGGGGGCTAGGATCAGCACAAACTGGAAATTCAAACAAGGAGATTAGTTTTTATTACCATTCTACCTCACTTGCAATAAAATGCTTTCAGACACCGAAAACTGTAGATGTTTATCAACAAACTCAAGTGCTTGCTAGTCCAGAAAATCAGGATTGATATTGTCTATCAAGCAGTATTTGAATGTCTATTTGGCTAAATAGCTACAATTTCTAATATATGTGGCAGAATGGGGTATTTTGTCCCTCTACCTATTTATCTCATTTTTGTCTTTATCACTGATGGAGGATGCATATTTGGAAAAGATGATTAAAAAGAGAAGATATTTAAACTAATAATGCTAAAAGATAACAATTCTAAGGGCAAATACTAAAGGGCTCTATGGAAGATGATTATATATTATTAATATATATTAATATATTTTATGTATATATTGGACTAAAGAAGAGAAGGGGAACATCAAAATGTAGAGACAGGATAAAAAGACAAACCAATGCAACAGCAATACTTACAAAACTATATGCTGTAAAACCAACTGTACAATTCATGGGAGGAGGGAAATGGGGAGGGAGGAAGGTCGGAAAAAATTAGGGAGGAGGTAACAAGTTAGATAATAAATGTACTCACTTTCTTACACATGAAACTGTAACCCCTCTGTACATCACTTTGACAATCAATCAATATTTTTTAAAAGATTTTAAAAATGTCACAGGACTTAATTTGTACATGTGCATTAGAAACATAAATACAAAAGTTCAGTGAACAAACAAGAATATCAGCTTTCTCTTTGAAATATTTCCACAAGCCTGGCACTGGTGGCTAATGCCTGTAATCCTAGTTATTCAGGAGGCTGAGATCTGAGGATAGCTGTTGGAAGCCAGCATGCGCAGGAAAGTCTATGAGACTCCTATCTCCAATAAACTACTCAGAAAAAGCTGGAAGTGGCACTGTGGCTCAAGTGGTAAAGCACTAGCCTTGAATATAAAGAGGTTCGAGGACAGCACCCAGGCCCTGACTTCAAGCCAAAGACAAGCCAAAAAAATTTCCACCTTTCTAAAATATTGTTCACAGGGGTAATAATCTAGTCCTTAGACCAGTTGAGTAGACTGCTCATTTATTCATTCCTTTGCTCTCTGTTCTCTATCTAATCTAGCTGCCTCTTCTATGCGTTTAAGTACAATTTTTAAGTAAAAGATCTTACAATTTGCAATAAATACTTTGATGTTGAAATTTTTTTCTAGATAGGAAAACATTTTTTTAATATCACTAAAACCTATTTTGTAAACAAATGGCTAAGTCTGGCCAAACTTACCTTCTGTGCTGCAGATCTTCAACTATAGAGTCCTATCAAGAAGAGTGGGGGGAGAAAAGGGAGTAGAAGGAGGGAGTGAGAGGGAAAGGGAGAGAAAGAGAGGGAGGAACTTCTGATGTTTCAGTATTTGATTCGTGCAAGAAGACCAGGCACTGAATTGAATACAAGTAACTGAAGGTAGCTGTTGTTCCTGATTCCCCTCACCTCAAGAGCTTCATCCTTTTCAGATGCTCCCAAAACAACAAACACTTCTCTGCAGCACTTTGTCCTTTTCAAAATATCCCCAACACCATGATACCATTCTGTCACTTAATTCTCACATGTGTCTGTGAGGTGATGATGCCAGAGTTAACAACATCTGTAATGTATACGTGAAGGCACTGGACACAGAGGGGTTAGGTAAGCTGTGCAAGATCATACAGAGGAAGTGCAAGTGTGGCTCAAGTGATAAAGTGCCAGCCTTGAGAGAGAAAAGAAGGCTAAGGGACATCACCCAGATCCTACCAGCACAAACATAGACAGACAGACAGACAGACAGACAGACAAGACAGACAGAATCACAAAAAAAAACATGCAGAAGAGGGATTAACTTGTATCCTAGTTGCTAATTTAATTCATCTGCTGTAACACTGCTTCACCTCTCCAACATCCAGGATGACATCTCTTAAATGTGTCTGGAAACAGTTATGTAAGAACAGGAATTGTTATTCCTCTGGGTTTCCCTCTCTTCCTTGCTCAGCATGAGCAATTTCCAAATATCAACACATATTGTTGGTATCCTGAAAAGTTTTTCCACAGATGCCCTTATATTTTCTACAGCAGCATCAATAGCTACACAAAGGTGTGAGGAAGCTTTGGCTTTTATCTTCCCATATTACTGTTTGATCTATTAAATTTTGAACTCAGTGGCTCTCTGATAGTGTTTAAGATTCAGTGCTCAAATCCCAAATTTCTCAAGGGTCAGCAAGTCAAATTCATTTACACTTTATCCCTGCGTTTCTTTCCTTCTTATTCCCACTTTTATATGAAAAGCAATAAACCAGTGACCCTTGTTTTTCATTCAGAGACTCTTTGGTCTGTATGATAATCACTTCTTATCTGGTGATTCGCTGTCCAGTATTGTGCTGAAAATAAGTCGTGTGCAACCATTTGCTTCTCACTGGACTATTCCAGCAATTTCTACTCAATTTGTAGTGAGTTGGAAGTTATAAAATCATGAGTCCCAATCTGCTACTTGGAATACAAATAAGGTCAGGGATGTGTGATTATGAAAGGAAAAAAAAAGAAACTTCTTTAGGGATATTGTGTTTGTGTGGAATGGAGGTTTGAACTGAGGGCCTTGGGATTGTAAGACAAGTACTCTACCCCTGAGCCGCATCTCCAGCCCTCTTCTGCACTGGTTATTTTTTATAGATAGGGCTTTGTTTCCCACCCACATGTGTCTGAACTACAATCTAACTATTTCAGGCTTCCTGTCATTCTTGCATGCCACTGTGCCTAGCTAACTCCTTCCACTAAGATAATGTCTCTCTGATTTAACTTCCCATACTGGCCTCCCATTCCCAGCCTCCTGTGAAGCTAGGGTGACAGGTATGCACCAACAGTACACAGCGCCTATTTAAGATTTTATATAAAACAAACTTTATGAATTTCTACATGCACAGTAGGTGAATTTGGTGAATGCTAAGTGAGCAAAACAAAGTTAGCTTATGATATACAATATTATATATATCGAGCATTATAAATATGGATACAAACAATACAACATTGATACAAACAAATCTATATTTACAGATGTCAGCAACACTTTAAAGAATTGTATATAATATGATTCCATCTTAACTGTTGTTGATGCTTAAAAGAAAAACTGAAAATTATAATTTTCTCTAAGTGGGGGAATTATGGATTGCTTTATATTATTGTTTATATTCCCTAGTCATTCTCTAATTATTTTAATCTGTCTTACTTTATAATAATGAACATTTCAAAGCCATCTGTGGAAAGTTAACTAAAACAAAGGCTCAGAGAGCCATCTTTCAAACGTGAGATGGGTTACAGAATAAAACAAATGGAAAGGAAATGCTCTCACTATGCAAAATGACAAACTATTCCTGTGGAGCAATTATAATTATGGCACATGTTAATTGGTGCTCAAAAATTATAAATAAGTGAATAGTAACTTAGGAGAAGATTCATCCTCTCTGCAACTTATTTGTTTGGTTATCTTTGTTATTTGCTTTGGCAGCAAACAGGTGTTGTAATGGACAGAGACTGGAAGTTGAATCCAAAGGTGCCTGTTTCTTTACTATCCTCTCCTATTAATTAGATAGCATTCCCTGCCTCTCTTGAATTTCAATTTCTTATCAAGAATGAGGAAAGTAATACCTAATTCATGAACTTGGTATGAGAATTCCCTGAGAAAATTTGTATAAAATTCTGGGGCACAGAGTTAGAACTCAAAAAAAAAAAAAAAAAAAACCCTGCCTAAAATCAAATCTGATCAAACCCATTCCTGCCTAAAGCATTAAAAACTACATTACCATTGGCAGGCACCAATGGCTCAAATTTGCAAAACTCTAGCTCTGATCTGAGAATCATGGTTCAAAGCCAGCCTAGGCAGGAAAGTTCATGAAATGCTTATCTCCAATTAATCAGCAAAAAACTGGAAGTAGAGCTGTGGCTCAAGTGGTAGAGCACTAGCCTTGGGCAAAAAAAAAAAGGCTCAGTAACAGTGCCTACACCCTGAATTCAAACATTCACACCCAGGAATACACACACACACACACACACACACACACACACACACACACACACACACCACTTAGTCAACGTGGCTGCTCCGAGCAGGGGCCTATACAGCACATCCTCTCGCAAATTCCTTCCTGTCCTTCTTTCCTCACAGACTGTACAGATCCACTGATGCCATCCATTAAGGTAGATACAGCAGGCACAGGTGAGAGAGAGATGCCATCGTCTTGCTACACTGTCACCTTCTTACCCACAGGCTGACATCACCATCTAGTGCTGAGCTCCCCCTTTAATGCAAACAGAAGACCCTCCTGTGTATTAAATCAAACAGCCCCTGTGCAAGATGGGAGGGATTTGAGTTGGACTACAATTATTTCTCAATCATGTCCTATCTACAGATCTGCAGGACAGAAAGGCCATCTTCTATATCACTAATGGAAAGTTGCCAGTTTGTATCATAATTTATATTTTGATATCTCTCTGTACTACTGAACTATGACTTTCTGAAATCAAAGGCCTTCTATTCTTCATATGTGTATATACACATCTGTACAGGTTTGGCATATTTAGCACCTGGTGGGACACAATGAATTTTGTTGGATGAATAAACCTAATACTTTACAAAAATTTTGTTATGTCTCATAGTTTGTTTCCAATTTTAGGTTTGTATGCTTTGGTGAAGAATAGATACTTTAGCAAAGTGTATTTCAGAGAGGTAATCTTAGCAGCTAAAATGACAGGATATTGTGAGAGTCTTACACAACTCTGACCTAGAATACCATCTTTTGTTTCTACCCTGTGGAGAAAATAATCATGATACTAACTGCCACTTGAAGTTACAATTACATCTTTGGGAAACTCTAGGCTAAAGAGCCAGATACAAGAAGGAAAGGGCCCCTCTATCACTACAGATTTCAGATGGTCATGTCAAGAGGAGACTTCCAGAATGCTACAGTGAAGATGTTTGGGCTGGGCCACTTCTCATATGCCCAGCATATGCTATTCAATTGATAGTTGATAGGAAATAGGAAATAAAGCTGGACACCAGTGGCTCACACCTGTAATTCTAGCTACTCAAGAGGCTAAGATCTGAGGGTTGTGGTTCAAAGCTAGCCCAGGCAGCAAAGTCCATGAGACTTTTTTTTAATTTTATTTATTAATTTAAAAAAAATTGACAAGGTGTTGTGCAAAAGGGGTACAGTTACATAATAGGGCAGTGTGTACATTTCTTGTGATATCTTACACCCTGTTTTTCTTTCCCTTCCCTAGATCAGGTAGACATATATACATTACACAGTGTACCAAAAACATATACAGTAGCCATGTGGCCTACGCCAAAGGAAATTCACCTAGGACTTTAAATGCAACGTCAACAATAGAGTTTGCTTATCCTTTTCTTATATGAACATACGTACATAGCTTTTGAGCTATTGTGATCCACTGAGAGGTCTATTTTTGACCTTTATATGTTGAGTAGTTGTTTGGTTTTAGTTACATAATGTAGGGTCGCTGACCCAAACCTGTGGGAAATACCATTTGACAAGAAGTTTTTGTTTTCGAAGACCTGGTCTCTACTGTCTCCCCCTCCCCCCACCTTAACAGTCATATATCAGGGAGATCATGCCCCTTTGTTTTCTGTGTTCTAGGCTTGTCTCACTCAACATTATTTGTTCAAGTTCTGACCATTTCCCTGCGAATACCAATATTTCACCATTTCTAATCGCTATGTAGTATTCCATTGTGTATAGGTACCATATTTTTTGGATCCATTCATCTGTGGAGGGGCATCTGGGTTGTTTCCATATTTTAGCTATTGTGAATTGTGCAGCGATAAATATGGAAATGCAGATGTCTTTTTGATATCTTGGGACCTGTTGTTCAGGATAGATGACTAGGAGTGGTATGGCTGGGTCATAGGGTAGGTCTATGTTGAGCTTTTTGAGGAACCTCCACACTGTTCTCCAAAGTAGTTGTACTAATTTTCACTCCCACCAACAACGGAGAAGGGTTCCTCTTTCCCCGCACCCCCTCCAGCATTTGTTGTTGCCTGAGTTCAGAGTATAGGCCATTCTAACTGGGGTGAGGTGGTATCTCAGGGTTGTTTTTATTTGCATTTCCTTTACTGCCAGGGATGTTGAACATTTCCTCATATGTTTCTTTGCCATTTTTATCTCTTCTCTTGTGAAGTCTCTCTTTAGCTCCTTTGCCCATTTCCTAATTGGTTTACTGGGCTTGGAGGGGCTTAGCTTTTTGAGTTCTCTGTAGATGACGGTTATTAGGCCTTTGTCTGTTGCTGTGCTGGTAAAGATCCTTTCCCATATGGTTGGCTGTCTTTCTAGTTTGGTGGCTATGTCTTTAGCTGGGCAGAAACTTTTTATTTTGTAGTAGTCCCATTTTTCGAGTGTCCATGAGACTCTTATCTCCACTAAACTACCAAAAAGTGGAAGTGGAGCTATGGTTCAAGTGGTAGAGCTCAAGCCTTGAACACAAACACTCAGGGACAGTACCCAGGCTCAGAGTTCAAGTCCCAGGATCAACCAAAAAGAAAACAGGAAATAACTGAGCTAGAAGAACAAATATAATTAAAAGAGGATGAGGGGAACAGTGATAGATAAGGTAGTCAGGGAAAAATGTTTGAGGGTGATGGTATTTAGTTGAGACCAAAATTTTCGGAGCTAGGGTTGGGGTTAAAGAGTAACACCACAGAAACCATCTTTACAGATACAGGCATTTCATTCTGCTTCCTCCAGGGCTGCATGCCATATTTTGCCATCAAAATTGACATTGAACCACCATTAAGGAAGAGCAGAATGAGATGGGGCCGCTACAGGGCATCGGTAAGATTGATTAGATTTGGTTTTCTTTTGATTCATTCTTTCCCAGTTTTGTCTACAGGAAGGAAACCATTCCTCCCAAGCATCTTTTATTCTACTAAGCTATAACTGCTGACAAGGCATGGGATGAAACACAGACATTGTGGTTGTTCTATTGATCCAATAGCCAGAAGGAAGAACTAAGGTGCTTTCAAACTTTGATGGAAGTGGCACAACGGAGAAGAAAGACCTCTGATCTGACAAGAATGAGATGACCATAAAAGAAAGTCATGTCAACTATTTGTACCCCAATTTTCTCTCTGTGAATTGGAAAATGGGCCACATCATCTCTCAGGTCTTTTTCTGTGGCATAAGGGATGTTGTGAGGTAGAGAAAGGCAGGGGAAAGGGTGGAAGAGATGACAGCCATTCATCTGACCCAAGGACTCAACAAATGGCTGACTCAGATGGTAACATTATCTTTTCCATCTTGCCATCTGATCCTTCTCCGGTTTAATTCCTTTCCTAAAAGCTCTACCTCCTTCCTTTTGCTCACCAGAGTGACTGAGATGCTTATTGATAAATAAAACAAGAAGCTGCGGATAAAGCAATAACCATTCTCAAAGACTACATCAATTTCTCTTTTCCCTATCTGAAAAATAAAAATCCCACTTAGGAGTAAATTAACTTTGCAGATCGCTTCTCTGCACTTGGGGGAGACAGAATAAACAGATTTTTCTTTCAAATGGCATCCAGAGAGTACAATTCCCCTCTTAAGAAAATTAGAAAAGCATGCACAAGCCTATTCAATTCAATAGTAGAAGGAATTTTCCTGTATCTTGAAGAGTGGGAAAAGATAATGAGTTCGGTTTGGTACAAATAATGTTTGAAACATGACGTTATTCTACTCCCTATAAATACAAATCTCATTCATCAGTCTTCATTTCCTCCCTTTGTGAACCTGAGATTTTAATTGTTCTACGCCTTCCCCTGTTGATTTCTTGCTGCAATTTTACACAGCAGCGGGTCACCTCTTTTTTTTTCTTTTCAAGAATACATTACCACAGTGCCACAGTACTAAATAATATATTTTAATTGGGTGGAGAAAAAAAACAAAGAGGAAGAGAAATCAACTCAGAATTTCAGAAACCTAAAAATACATTTCCTAAAAGGATATGCATTTACTCATTGAAAGTAACTGTTAATTCACTTTGGCCTCTATAGCAAAGAAGTAAAAACCTCAAGATTTCATTTTTAGGAATATCTATCTACAGAGAATCAATATATTGACTTGAAAATTCTACCTAATGTTATCTGATCTGACAAAAAAAATGAGGGGGAAAATTAAGTGGTTGGCAATATCTAATACACACTCACAAACCCCTGGACAGTGATTTTTGTATCACATGGTACACATGAAAAATGTATTGACCAAGATCCCAAGAGCCGTCCTTTTCATCTCCGTTCTGCTGATAACTGTGATTCTGCATGAGCCTCTTAATTCCTTTAGGTCACAGTTTCCTCAACTGTAAACAGGTGTGAAAGTTACAGATTACTGGAGTAGGGTAGTTTTATGGTTCTGTCAAAGGACATATCTCTTAGTAAAAGAAAAAGACATTTTTCTATATGTTTCTGGGGGAAATAGAAATAATATAAAACCACTAGCCCCATGTAGCTCTTTAACTTCAAATGACTCGAAATGAAATGTAGTAAATTCAGGGCCTCTGTTGCCTTTGTTTACTAGCCAGAAAAGGCACTGGGCTTCTTTGTCATTAAACAGCACTAAAAAATGTTTCTTTCCACTGAGCATTCCAATAGGCATCCATCCATTCATGAATACCCCATGTACAGTTATGGAACAAATTACAAATCTCTTCACCTGTTACCATTAACCTACCAATTCTCTTCTTATATATAGGAATGTCATGAGAGACAATGTCAAATCTCTTGCTGAAATCCAAATGCCCAGGATATGTTATAACTGGCATCAATAACTCTGTAGAAAGAAGTGTTTTCATACTATGAAACCGAAGGCAATATCTTGTGCACAAACAACCCCTTGAACCAAATTTCCACAATCTCTCCTTTCAACTAAAAATAAATCAGAAAACAGATGCTTTTATTCCTTATGATACTAGTAACCCCTTTTGTGTCACAGGACTCCGCAAAGATAGCCAATGATAAACCAACCATTCCTTCTTATACAGAGACATATTTCACGCAGTCTACATAATCTTAAACTCAGTTATAATTAGGCCCTCCCTTGTGGATTCCAGTTCTTTCTTCTCCATAATTGTTCTACTTTTTCAAGTTTGAAAATAATGTCCTTTGACAGCTTTTGCTCTTCTTGGTAGTTCAGCATCTCTTATTTTTTTTTTTTTACTGCTAAGTGATACATATGAGGATGTCCTTCCTTACACTTCTTTTTCTAAACACAACTATAAGTGGAATTTGGTTCAATTTTTACCTTAGAACTTATTGCAGATTTCAGGGTATCTTAGCCTCTAGCCTATCTGCCACACCATTAAGCCTCCTCCTTAGTTAATAAGACTGTGGTTCTTAAAGATCTTTGGCTGCAAGAAGCAGGAGCTCACTTGTGGTAATTTTAGCAACACAAGTTTTTGGGGGTTTTTTCAAATTAAACTTGAGTTAGCCAGAATTCTTGGCAATGGATTGACATATATTTATTTTACATAGTAATCATCTTACTAAATTACATAATTGATTTAGTAGGCACTTGAATAAAATTTTAATCTCAGAAAAAACAATTTATTAAATATGTGTCTCATCTCAAAAGAAAACACGTAGTGATTGATTTTCATAATGGAAGTTTTTAGTTAATTCATTTTTAAGGTACATGTTAGCATTATAAGTTCATTAGCACTCATTCCATTAGTATCAACCGCACTGACACTGGCCCTGGGTAGAGGTAGTATGTTAAAGTAAAAGGGTGGACTTAACACTGAGGTGCTAGAGCTTACATGACTTGAATGAGCTGAGTGCCAGTTTCATTTTTAGGGATATTGTAAAGCTTAGTATTAAATGGCACCATTAAAAGAAACCAAAATTAGAATTTCAACATGACAGAGGAGATCCACAAAAAGTTGACAACATACAACACAGCTAATAAAAGACTGAAGCTTTCCCTCTAAGATCAAGAACAAGACAAAAAGATATTCATCTTCCACCTCTATCCAACATTATCTAGAAGCTCTGGCCAAGGCAATTAGTCAAGGAAGAGAAATACAATGGTCTGAATTATAAAGGAACAAGTAGAACTGACATGAAAATCCTAAAAATACACACATAGGCTATTAAAACTAATAAGCAAGTTCCGCAAGGTTGCAAGATATAAATGTAATACCAACAGATGAATCAAAACTCAATGCACTGGCAACCAACAATTCCAAGATAAAATTGAGAAACCTTCCCATTTCAAATTGCAACAAAGAGGATAAAATACTTAAAAATTTGGCAAAAGAAAGATGCAATGTTGACAGGGCTGACATTGGTCAAGATGCACTGTATTCATAAACGGTTTGGTCAAATGGCATCTCCTTTGTACTACTTAAAGATAGTTTAAAGAAAACAGGATTCTTGGGGGAAGATGAGAATTTTCCAATGAAAGGATGAAAAAAGGAATTAAAGACCTAATATATGGGAAAATATTCTGTGTTCATGGACTGGAAAACTTAACATTATTAAGATGTTAATACTATGCAAAAAAATTCAATATGTAACCTAAAATTAAGATAAGCAAGGGGAGGGGATGAAAATGTTGAAAGGGGTGATGTGGATCAAGATGCACTGTATTCATAAACTATCTTGGTGAATGGCAACTCTTCTGAACAACTACTTACAGACAATACAAATATTTTTAAAAGATGTTGATACTACCCAAAGTACACTTTCATCATCATCCTTATCAAAATCTGTATAGTGACAAGTGAACTCTGCCCAAAGAAAGGTCTGAGCTTTGCCCCCAATTACTGAGTTCAACTGAACTCAGTACCCCCTGAATATTCTGCTTAAATAAAGTGTGTTTGTTAGGCTAGATCTCTAACCACTGGGCCATCTATCATTATGATTTATAATGGGGTTTGGAGAGACATCACACTAGTCCCAGACTTGGGAGATTAAAGCATTATACTGAATTTACAAGAGAGACTCAGACTAAAGGTCAGCTATGCAGGTAACAGGTGGGCAAGCCAGAAAACCAGAAGTGGCACTGTGGCTCAAAGTGGTAGAGTACTAGCCTTAAGCAAAAGAGCTGGGGGACAGTGGCCAGGCCATGAGTTCAAGCCCCACAACCAACAAAGATAAGAAAAAAGAACTCCAAGTGTAGAAGGATAACACCAAGCTTCAAGTTTAGACTGCCCTTATTCCTCAGCGTATGCATCCCTTCCTTTTCCTGATTTTAATTTGTATCTTCTTACTAAAACTATATCATATCGAACTTTCCCGAAATCTACGAATCTTTCTGTTCTGTGTAGTGACCTCTTCAGAAGGGCATGGCGGGAAGATTATAGGTTCAAAACCAGCCTGGAGTACACAGTAAGTTCAAGTCCAGCATGAACTACATAGAAAGATCCTGTCTTCAAAAACAACACACACACACACACACAAAAAAAAAAAAAACCTCTCTCATTTCATCCTTCATACATTCCAAAGAACTACCCAAACTTTGCAGGGACAAAATGTAAGTGTTAAGTTACAATGACCTAAGGCACTTCTGAAATCCTTCCCTTTTGGCTCTCACCTAACACCTTTGGCTCTACCTTCTGTTTCTGGTCCTGAACTCAGAACTCAGGCCTTGTCCTAGAACTCACTCGAATTTCCATGGCATTTGACTTAATTCTCTATGGATTACCTGTGATGTAATTTATCCTTCTGGCTTTCCCCTTCTAAAATTAATCCTGACTGTTTCTCCCAAATTCTAGACACCAATGCCAATGTAGTTAAAACAAGGTTCCTATTTACATAGTAGATGCATTTTAAGCCTTCCTAAAAACTAGTTTTCCCCTTTTTCTCAACAAAATTCTTTGAACATCATTTTTTACAGACTCATAGAACTGTCGTATACTCTGTTCATATGTAACTTTCAGCTATCAAAACCTAGAATGCTGGGGCTGGGGATATAGCCTAGTGGCAAGAGTGCCTGCCTCGGATACACGAGGCCCTAGGTTCGATTCCCCAGCACCACATATACAGAAAACGGCCAGAAGCGGCGCTGTGGCTCAAGTGGCAGAGTGCTAGCCTTGAGCGGGAAGAAGCCAGGGACAGTGCTCAGGCCCTGAGTCCAAGGCCCAGGACTGGCCAAAAAAAAAACCTAGAATGCCACCTCACTATGTAACTGTACCCCTTCTGTACATCACCTTGTCAATAAAATTTAATTAAAAAAAAACTACAACGTGATCATTTGTCTATTTAGGTTTTCAAAGTGAAACTTGGTATTTTGCCAAGTATAGAAAATCAGTGTACCTTAAAATCACCTGGTTCTTTTTTTTCCTCCCCAATAAAGTGGAAACATATTTATTTTTCTGTTGTGATGTATACTCACATGATTATTTACACGGAGGCTTGAATTAGGCTAATTTCCCACTTACTTTTCCCTTGAAATTATAATACTAGTTTGTATCAAATCACTGCATTTATGCCAAATATCTCAAATTATACTACAGTTAATATATCTAATTCTATTATCACTTCAGCAGAAAATAATACAGACTGTCTTCAAAGTAAAGGAATATCCTTAGAAAATGAAAAAAAAAACTCTTGCTTTAAATTAAAAAGAGAAATATTTGGTTCCATTGAAGAAAAAAAAGCTTTCCAGGAAATGAGATTATTGGTTATCAGTAAAGATTACTTAAGGTCAAAGACACATAATAGAAACAGAGAAGAAGGGGGCAAAAAAGAAAACCTGATACCTAGAAAATGCTTCAATTTCTCAAATTTGTACCTGGTATGCAAATAAGAGACTGTTTTCATGCATTCACTTGTTGACCTTTCAAACCATTGGTCCCCACATATGATACTGGAAGCACATAATGAGATTAATATTTAGAACCTGTGGTGAGAATAGGTCAAGTTAGTCACAAACATATTCTAGTGTGGCGCACTGTATCTTCTTCTGCGGCACTTTGCAAGGCAATATGCACTGGTTTCAAAGCAGTGCAGCAGTGCGGATACTGGGGTGACCTTTGATCTCATTTCCCTCTCATCCGGAGATAACCACTAGCAAACATTCTTTTTTCTCTCTCTCTTCTTTATTGTCAAAGTAAAGTACAGAGGGGTTACAGTTTCATATGTAAGGCAAGTACATTTCTTATCCAACTTGTTTATGTTGAAAAGAATCTTGTATGTAAGCAAGAGATCTACTGTTTGGGACGAGAGAGAAGAAAGAGAAACTCATCTCACTTAGAACCTTTTTATTTCTTTGGGGAGGACGCGGAAGAGACCAGGGGGCAGTTATGGGGCTTGAATTCAAGGCCTGGGTGTTGTCCCTTAGCTTTTCTGGTTAAGGCTAGTGTTTTACCACTCTAAGCCACTGCTCCATTTCCAGTTTTCAGTTAATTGGAGATAAAGAGTGTCACGGAGTTTCCTGCCCTGGCTGGCTTCAAACTGCGATTCTCAGATCTCAGCTTCCTGAGCAGCTAGGATTACAGGTGTGAGCTACCAGCACCCGGCTCACTCAGAACCCTTTAAGAAAGGAAGTCTTTGCAACAAATAAAATCTGACTGTCCGAAGCAAACATGACCTGCAAGGAAAGTTAGCTTCCAGGAAAGAAAAAGCAGAGATCATTCCATGTGACCTAGTCAACAAGAACTATTCTAGAAAGTTGACTTTGTGATCAACACACATTGAAGGCCTCAACTGCTTGGGTGATCTGAAAAGTCCCAAGCCAAGTGATTTTCATTGACCAGCCTGAATCATTTCCCAGGGAATGTTTAATACTGTGTGTCTCAAACAGACAGTGAAACTTTGGGGCATTTTCCACTCACCCAAAAGATGTAGGAGATCTCACTGGGAATCCTAGGGTTGCCTAGCTCTAAAGCTATTCAGACAAGACAAGGAAGTAAAAAAGGTCAAGAGCTGAGGCTGCAGTTTTTCTTTACAATTCTCAAATAGTATTCTTTGATATGTACAACTGTACAATTACATTGGTATGTAAAGGACAAGAATCTCTCCAGAAAATTCTAACGAATAGCTACATTTGGGAACTATCTTAGCAGGTATAGTTGTTTGGCCTAATCCTGGGCTCTCGCTAACTCCTCTTCAAACATTCCCAAGAAGCAGGTTGTCCTCTCTACTTTTCTCTATTGATGGAAGACACGGATGGTTTCCACTGTTAGAGAATAAACAGCCTTGTAGTTAGTTTTCATAATTCACGTAGCTGACTCACCATTTTTCACAGTTCAGCCATGTGTAGGAAGTCTGCTGAGATGATATCCCAGTGTTTATTACACATTGCTCTACAGTTACAGATTGCTACACTGAAATTTTACAGAGCAGAATTTTACAGTCTTTGATGTCTATCTCTCTAAATATGGGATGCCATGCAATTTATAATCCTGTTACTTGAGGAATGAATAAATGATACATTGTAAAGTATAAGACAAACAGTGATTGTTCATTACATACATCTCTTTGATTACTTCTTTTTTTCCAAACTCTACAATCAATTGTTGTTGTTTAAGAACTAGAATATGCAGGTAATCATTACTGGTGGGACACACTTGTGATTCTAGCTACTCAGGAGGCTGAGATTTGAGGATCACAGTTTAAAGCCAGCCCAGGAAACAAAGTCCATGGGACTCTTATCTCCAACTAACCACAAGCTAATCATTGCCTAACGTGTTTGAAAGTACATTGGGAATGAAGGAACCTTGATAAATCAGAGAATCCAATTAAAACTTTTGAATTACATACTGATTGGTTACTCTGTTTCACCCTGATGAATGGCCATAGACTTCTCCTCAAAGTCCCCACACCCTCCACTTGAGAGCATCTGCAAATCAAGCCCCCAGCACCCATCCAGAGACTGTAGGTTAAGAACCAATAGACAGGGGCTGGGGATATAGCCTAGTGGCAAGAGTGCCTGCCTCGGATACACGAAGCCCTAGGTTCGATTCCCCAGCACCACATATACAGAAAACGGCCAGAAGCGGCGCTGTGGCTCAAGTGGCAGAGTGCTAGCCTTGAGCGGGAAGAAGCCAGGGACAGTGCTCAGGCCCTGAGTCCAAGGCCCAGGACTGGCCAAAAAAAAAAAAAAAAAAAAGAACCAATAGACAAGTTCATCTCAGAGACCTAATTCTAAAGAGACCTACAATCTCAGAGCAAGAAGCTCCTATTTGCCCATCATAGCAAGTACAAGAATAAAGTGGAAATCCAACCCCTAGAAATGTAAAAGGCAATCACCTGTAGATAAGACCTACTTACTGACAAAGTTTGAGACTCTCTTGAGATTAAGTGCCTCTCTGAAAAGAGGTTAGTTATCTCCCCCAGCATGGATCAGCTGTTTGCACAAGTTGGTTAGAGGGGAGACATGTATGCCTGGGGAGTTTATGGCAGGCAAATTATCCCTGGAGAGTACAGCTGGGAAAAGTGCTGACCCAACAACATCTATATTTACACAGTTAGATATTCATTAAAGCAGAAAATGCCCATGAAATTTAGAGGGGTGCTAAGTGCCAGATTCAAGAACCAACCAGTGTAAATGTTAGTTCAGATTTGCTCCCCGAGTAAGCAAGGGAGAAATGAGTCAAGTTTCATGGCAATAATTTCTGCCAGGTAACTCTGATTATAAGATTTTCAAGTGTACCTAACAGGAAACAAGTTTTGTTTTTCCTGAGAAACACGTGAAGGATTTCAAGAACAACCGCAGTTATATCTGAACAGAAATGATCATTGCTGGTGTTCCGATAGGCCAAGATGAGGATAATCTCAGTATCTTATGTTATGACTTTGAAGTAACATGTGCCAATGTCATTCACAAACCCTCTCTTTAGAACAGGCAGCCATTTTCCGCATAGGTACCCCAGTTAAATCTTAGGTATGAATGTGTGCAGAGAAATATAGAAAGACTGATTTCTCTCCCCTATCCTTACATAACAGGAAATTTAAGTCTAGGGATGTAACTCTCCCCAGATTATAAAGTTAAGTAGGAGAATTTCTGATTCATAACCCATCAAATCCTTTGCTACTCAAATTAGGATTCGCAAAGCTGTAGCAGTTACCTCTGGGAGCTTGTTAAAAAAAAAAAATGGAAGGTTTCATGCTCCACCCCAAACCTACTAAATCTTTAATCCACATTCTACAAGAGACCAGTGATGTGTGTGCAACCAAATCAGAGGAGCAGTGCCCATGCTATGTTGCCTGAATGTGAGCTGCCTTCTTAGTATGCTGGAAGTTTGTGAAGCAGGACCACAGGAAAGAGTGCTTGTGTGGTTGATGAGAGGTGACAGAAATAGATAATGGAGATCCTGAGACACTACACGGAGGTTAAAAAAAAAAAAAGATGAAAGCCAAAGTGAAGCATAGGAAATGCGGGCCCCAAGGACATCACCAGTTTTTAAAGCAAATAAGAGAAGATTCTGGAAAAAGAAAAGATTCTGGAACCAGCTGAGAAGGCAAAAACAGAATGGAGGGGCTAGAAATGAGTCCCCACTCTTTTTCTGTTTTCTCCACAGGCCTACTGCTGGGAATGCAAGTACATTTAGATAGTAGACCTTAAGAAAAAGTAGTCAAATAGATGAGTGTCCATTTCTGCATTGTTACCCCAGAGAAAAATTAAACAACTTTATTTTTGAGACTTGTAACAGATATTCAAAATGATTAACACATGGTAAAGTAAAATGAACAGAGATAAATACACCGGACCATGTTGTTTGGTGGCTGTAAGTTACAGGTAGATATTCTTGTGGCCTTGAACCAAACAGATCATATGAGTATCACTTCCTTTAATAATTAAAGTTCTTATTCCCAAAGCCTAACAAATCACAGAAGTATCATTCAAGTATGGGAGATGTTAAAAGCCATTTATGACAGTGATTTACATAATATACAACTTCTCTTAATACTGGTATTCATTTCTGGGTCCCAGAACCTAGGCAACTTGCTGGATATTAAATAAGTTCACTGTGAATATTAGCTGAATGAGTGAATAAATCCCTTGACTCAGTCTTCCCTTCAGCTTCTTTTGAAATGTAAGTACCACAATCTCTCTTTCCTTGTGGGAATGATCTACTTATCAGAAGTTCTTTCTTTACATTCTGTAAATTATTCTTTCCTGAAATTTATATCCAGTCACGCTGTTTCTGCACAGACTACATTACTTCCTCTTTTACATGGCTATGTTTCAGCTATAAGAATAACAGTGCCAGCTGGGCACTGGTGGCTCACACCAGTAATGCTAGCTACTCAGGAGGCTGAGATGGGAGGATCACAGTTCAAAGTCAACCTGTGCAGGAAATTCCATGAGATTCAACTCCAATTAACCACCAGAAAACCAGAAGTGGTGCTGTGGCTCAAAGTGGTACAATGCTAGCCTTGAGTGACAGGGACAGTGCTAGGCCCTGAGTTCAAGCCTCAAGACTGACAAAAAAAAATTGCAATGCCTTTCCAGTCTATATAAACACATATATTATATATGGAATATATACTCCAATCCATATACACACATACATATTACCTGGGTTACATTTGTCTCTGTAGATGTCTCCGTGCATAATTCAATATTGATTTACTATAGATGTGAAATTCACAGTCAATTTTTGCCACAAGTTTTCTATGACTATTTCATGTTTGCATCAAAACCAATGTACTATATATTCACACTTCAATCCAGGAATGTTGCCTCAGTCTAGGAGTTTGGGGTCTTTGGGTTCCATGATGAATGTTCAAGACAATTGGGGCAGAAGTCAACCATCAGCAGGGGAAAGTATTACGAGACATTTCTCTTAAAAGCCTGACCAGATGCCATGTATCTCTTTCTCTTTCCCCTTCTGCTACTTTAGGCTCCATAGCAAAGAAACTGGTTTCAATTCCCTGAGTGCCATTTTGAGGATAGTGTGTGGCGACTGCTGTCACGATGGCTAACTGAGGGGAAAACCCACTGGGTTTTCCTGCGATGTCAACGTGGTCTCCCCGTGAGGCCCCATTCATTTCTGCAGACAGGTACTTGCCCTTCACACTTAACATTCTGCTAAAACCACAAAGGTATTTTACCTGAAGGTCTCAAGAGTGCTGAGAAAGAAAAACAAACATAATAAGTGTGTCTTTGGAGGCTTCTGAAACAATCCTGAGGGGGAAAGTGGCTAAGAAGAGAGGGCAGGAACAAGACGGGAAAGGAAGTAACGGTAGAAACATGCAGAAAGGAAAGAAAGCAGGTCATTTGAAGAGGGAGCAAAAGTAGGGAGCTTCCAGAGACTAAGGAATGGCGATGGAGAAAGAGAGAGAGGAGGAGGGAGATGCAGCCTGAGAAAGGATGCAGCAAGCAAACATGGATGGAGCCTCTTCTAGAGACAGGGGATGGGGAGGGGTAGAGATGGAAGAAGTCAGTGGTATTTGCCAACTTTTGAAATGAAATTAACAGGACAGATAGGTTGATAGTCATAAATAGCACCAAGAATCTTAGAATATAATCCACATAAATCATCTACCTAAACTTCCACTTTATCACCAAGAAATCTGAGACTTAGACAACAGAAGTTTTTTAACTCAGCTAGCAGGTGCTCAGTACCAGGAGAGAGATAGTAAGTGCCTCACCGAGGAAGTTGCTGTTGTAAGAACTTATAGCCTTTGTCTAGCTTCACTGAAAATAACAAAAAGCAATGTGCCAAGCACATATTTTAAAAAAAGAAGTCACTTTAGAGCTGGGCACCAGTTGCTCATGCCTATAATCTTAGCTACTCAGGCAGAGATCTGAGGATCGTGGTTCAAAGCCAGCCCAGGCAGCAAAGTCCATGAGACCCTTACTCCAATTAACCAACAGAAAACCGGAAGTGGGGCTGTAACTCATAGAGTGCTAGCCTTGAGCTGAAGAGCTCAGGGACAGTGACTAGGCCCAGAGGTCAAGCCCCATAACCCACACACAAAAAATTACTTTAGAAAATAAAATATGGCCACCTAGAGTTACTACCATATTATATGGAACCAAATCTTTGCCTGTTACAGTCATGATATAGGATGTAGATAAAAAGAACCACACGCAGCGTTAAGTTTTTCCTGTTGTTCTGAAGCTAGCAGATGATCCCATCAATAAGGACCCAAGTCAGAGGTGGAAATAGTCACAAAACAAGCAATAATTTCCCACTCCCTGATTTGAAGTTAACCAGAGAACCATTAGGCCTTCTAAATATGATTCCTCAGCACGAATTGGCTAATGACATTTTTTTTTCCATCTCAAGATAAGCAGCTCCACATTATGCTAGGAAATCTCACTCAGCTCTATTCAGGGAAATTGAGGTCAGATGAAATATAAGCATCCTTTGGCACATTTTTAATGAAGCATTTTTTTAAACTAAGTTCAATCACAAGGTTCAATATCAGCATTTTCACACATAGGGATAGTGCCTACCCACTCCTTTGAACAAACATTTCTTTTCATCAAATCTGAAATCTTTGAATGCAGAATTAAATTTTTCCCTGGTTAATCAGGCAGGGAAAGGCTGGTGTTGAGGCAAGAGCTGAGATAAATATCCTTCTCTTAAAGCCATAATAATCATTTGCAGAATTTGTCAGCCAAGAGAAGGGAATTCTTTTTATCAGTAGTTTGGGTACAGTTCTTAGTCGTGTTTCATGGGTTGTTTTTATGGAAATTCTTTGCTTCTGTTTGTAAGGTGAGAAAACCATCAGGAGTGACCTGGTTCATGTCACAGAGTTCAGGCAAATGAGCTATTTCACCAGAATCATCTAGACCACTCCTGCCCCACAGGAAGCTATTTTCATGTGAAGGTAAATAAGTACACAAATTGTTTCCTCTTGTAAATAAAGAAGAAAGTGCTGAGGCTCATGCATGTAATCTCTGCTACTTGTAAGAAAGATCATACTCTAAGGCTGGCCCCTGGGCAAAAACATGAGATTGTACTGAAAAAGTAACCATAGAAAACAAAAAGAGAGCTTAGCATATGGCTCAAATGGCAGACTTCAAACCCTAGTAAATTTTTTTTAATTCTAACAGCTGAAGGATAAGCAAGTGAGAAACCAGGTTCCTGGAACAGAATAACAAATATTTTAGATATTGAAGTCCATGCACTCCTAGTTACAAATGCTCAGCTCTGTCACTATAGCTTAAAAGCAGCCACAATTTATAAATTAATACGTATTTCAATGAAAACAATTGGCCATATTTGGTTCTAAACTAGCTCCTTGCTTCCCAAATGTAGGTTAAAAAAAGTTTTCAATTTCTTAAACCAGATCTCTGCAGTCAATGGCATGTTTTGGAAGTGTGTATATGTGTGTGTGTATGCCCAAGCATGTACTCATAGGCCAATCCTGAGGCTTGAACTCACAGCTTGGGCACTATTCCTGAGTTTCTTTCCCCAAAGCTAGTGCTCTAGTATTTGAACCAAAGTTCCACTCCTGAATTTTTGGTAATTTATTGGAAATAAGCATCTGACAGACTTTTCCTGTCTAGGCTGACTTCAAACCTCCCTTCAAACCATTATCCTCAGATCTCAGCCTTCTGAGTAACTAGGATTACAGGCATGAGCCACTAGTGCCCAGAAAAATGCCATATTTTGAAGGCCCTTTATACAGGGATTCCTAATCAACGGTTCACTAACATGCAAAAAGTCAATTCTACCTGCTATAATAAATACTTACATTGCAATATGTTTACATATGCACATATGTGTGACAATGTGTGTGTGCAGTTTAAGAGTATGGAACATTAACCAATCCACTTAATTGGTTCATGGCCTGGAATATGAAAGATTAGAGGTAAGAAGAGAGAAATCTCATGTTTCCTCACTCACTCACTTTCCAGCTTCTATCCACAGGAGTTCCTTAGGGACTATAAAACTCTCTGAAACTTTCATTCCACGACACTATGGCCCATAGAGGGATGTTTTACTGACAGTATTACTTTCTTACCATGGAGCCCATGAACTACCTAATCTGGTACTTAACTAAAGAGACAACAATCATCTCTAAGGCCGACGGGAACAGGAGAACCTGACAAGAAAGGTGGTGGCTTTCTGTAATAGGGACTTCTTGGGGAATTTTCACATCATTTGCTCCTTTACCATTGACTTTAAAACCTTAGTTGACATAGGCTACACCTTGCCTAGCCCAGCTCAACACCTGAAAACTCTACTACCTCCCCCGTGCACTTCACTGAGCCTACGCAATGACGCAACAACCAAAACAGGAAGTAAAGGACACTTGTCCTGAAAGCATTATGTTTCTTCCATGAACCGCATCAGTAGCCATTTCTTAGACGAATCTAGCAATCCTATCCTCCCAAAGCTTTGCATGTGCTACAGACACTCCCCAAACAGAAAGCCAACTGCACCCCATTTAACACCATAGAAATCTATGACCATATAACACTGTTTAAAAAATTCAATGATGAGATGGGGCACTGGTGGCTCATGCCTATAAACCTAGCAGCTCAGGAGGCTGAGATCTGAGGATTGCAGCAGTTCAGAGCCAGCCCAAGCAAGAAAGGCCATGAGATGCTTATCTCCAATTAGCCACCGTAAAGCTACAAGTAGGGCTATGGCTCAAGTGGTAGCCTTGAGCAAAAGAAGCTCAGGAACAGAGCCCTGGTCCTGATTTCAAATTCCAGGACTGACACACACACACACACACACACACACACACACACACACACACACACACACACACAAACTGATGTTACAATTTTGAGAAAGACTAGGAGTTCCCCACATGTGGGCTTGCTCCTTGCCCTAAGGGTTCATAGACTTCTCTCTGGACTGAGTGGTATAGAGTTGTGATGGTCAGATGACAATAAAATTCTGCTTTCTTATAGTGATGCGTATTTACTTGTTCTGCCTATAAGGAAGTCATCGAATCAACAGGGACTTATTTATCTATAATAGTGAATTCACTGGGGGACTTAAATATTCAAAATTTAGCCTTTGAAATATTTAGTTTACTGATTCATGGGATTCAATAACTACTGGAATGCAGGCTCTCTGAAGGCAAAAGATTTTTGCTTTTTTCACTACTCTATCTTTACTAAATAGTGTCTCACATATAGCAGATCTCCAATAGATACTGAAAAAAATGAACTAATAAGTTCATCTTTCCTACTTCACGAATGCATAAGCACAATGTCAAGTGACAAACGCCACTAACTCTAAAATGTATCTCTCTGCATTATATTCATAAACTGCCTCATTAAATGTCAACTCCTTTGTACAACTATTTAAAGAAGAATAAGAAAATAAATAAAATGCATGTATCTTCACACACAAATGCTTTCTATCACTCAACTATTTAGACAGTCTTCTTTTTCAGTTGCTCCAAAAAGAAACCTTTGACATACATATGTTATCCGCATGTTTGACTACACAGAGCAACTTCCAATGTTTAGAATGCAATCTCTTACCTTGTGTGCCACTGATTGTAAAATCAATCAACAACCCCTCTGACTCCTTAACCACTTGGTCTGTGGCTGTCCCACAGGGGTAGCTTAGGAAACAACGCATCTCTGTTGTCATACATATCTCAAACCCAGATTCCTCACTTCTGGGTCAATCTCTTGATAATCTTCATTTTCTTAAAACCAGTAGCCATGTCAGCCTTTCCTCCTCACTCCATCTCGCATTAGCTCTTGATAACCACCTGAGGTTGCTTTCCACGCATACTGTGTATGAGCCATAGCGTAGGGCGGACCATCTTTCAACATTATGATTGTTATCCTCCATCAACTACATGTAGGAAGAAGTGATTTGCCTCTTAACCCCAAACACCTTAGGTCAAGAGTTTCCTCCTTAGTTTTATGTCATTATATTTGACTCTCATTGTCAAATTCTGCCTCAGAATTACTTGCATCGCTGGTCCAGCAAGGTGGCTTCAGGACCACGTGGGTATAATGAATTCAGGGAGTTTCTCTTCCCTTTATTCTACCTCTGAATTATCAGGATGAGGGGCTGGGGATATGGCCTAGTGGCAGGAGCGCTTGCCTCGTATACATGAAGCCCTGGGTTCGATTCCCCAGCACCACATATACAGAAAATGGCCAGAAGTGGCGCTGTGACTCAAGTGTCAGAGTGCTAGCCTTGAGCAAAAAAGAAGCCAGGGACAGTGCTCAGGCCCTGAGTCCAAAGCCCAGGACTGGCAAGAAAATAAAAATGAATTATCAGGATGACTAAGGTTCCATTTTCCTGATCCCTCTGCTTATCTCTATATACTTTACTATATATTCCCTTTTCTAGCAAGTACCAGTCCAGATTTTAAGTCCCTCTTACCCAAATAAGAAAGAGAAGCATCTTTGCTTTTGTTAAACCAGACCTACATTCAAGAATTGACTGCTTCTATCCTGTCATATCCTAAAAGCTATTTATCCTCGTAGGCACTAAGCCCATAAGACTATTTCTATACCATAGTCTTGTACCCCATAGTGTATTCTAGATTTGTGCTCTCTGGACCTGGAAGCCCTGCCCAGCACCTAAAGCAAGTAAGTTGAATAGATCACCAGAAAGTATTGATTCCATTCAAGCCAATGCCTAATTGCTAGATAACCCAGAGGAATTCAATCCAATTGAGCTCAATTCAAAAAGCATCTGCCCTGTGCCAGGTACTGAATTCAGCATTGCTTGCAATTATCAAGGAACTAGAAAACCATAGTTCCTGACTTAAACAAGCTTTTTGTAAATGTTCCTATAAGCAACCACAAAGACACCTGGCAGAATGTGGAAACTTACAATGGAGATGTAAACGAAGGTATCAGGAGGTAGTAGAGGAAAACTGGAAAATGCGACTGCTTCACAGAGCTACAAGTGCACCACTTCAGAAACCATTGCTGACACCCTGAAATTATAAATTATCTTCAGCCCAAGTAAGTCTGCTGAAGAAGGAACAATGTCCAGTATGGGTCAAAGCATATTTATGTCTGATACAAATTCATTGCCACTTTCCTTGGACTCATTTCCATAGACATGTATATACACAGACAGTCTTTCAGCTACTTTGTATGAGAGGAAATTAAGTCCTAAGGAAAATGAGTGTTCTGCTTAAAGTCTAGAGTGAGACAGAGTCTAAACAAGAACTGGGGCTGGAAATATGGCCTAGTGGCAAGAGTGCTTGCCTCGTATACATGAAGCCCTGGGTTCGATTCCCCAGCACCACATATATAGAAAATGGCCAGAAGTGGCGCTGTGGCTCAAGTGGTGAAGTGCTAGCCTTGAGCAAAAAGAAGCCAGGGACAGTGCTCAGGCCCTGAGTTCAAGCCCAGGACTGGCAAAAAAAAAAAAAAAACAAAAATAAATAAATAAACAAACAAACAAACAAACAAACAAGAACTATGGTTTCCTGGCTCCCAGTCCATGCTCTTCCAACTCCCTCACTCTATATCATCATCAATTCTTGGGATTGACTCTGTGACTTAATTTCTAAGATCTGTCTCACAAAAGACAGCCATCCTCCTACATTTTCTACATATTATTCTGTAAAAGGATGGGAATGGCCATAATTTTTCCATTTCTGCGACAACCATGCCCTGGACCAAACTCACTTGTACAAGCTGAGTATCCCTTATCTAAAATGTTTAGGGAAGGGAGCCAAGTTGAAACATGGAATTTATTTATATTAAATATACACCTTACACACTGAGTGCAAAAGTTGTTGTACACGGTATTTTTTAGAGTGCCAGCCTTTTGTCATTCCCTGAAGTCAAGCACAGACTTTTCCATTTGGGACAGCATGTCACTGCATTAAAAGGTTTCAGATTTGGTAGCATGTCAGATTTAATATTTTTGAAGTAAAGATGTTCAACCTGCGCTGAGAACCACCTGTGAGAGGCCAGGCAAAAAGTCAGCAAAGCTGTCAGAACTGGTTGTCGGACGGATAAGTTTGATGGCAACAGAAGTAAAGCAGACAATACACGCTACTCATTGCTTCTGCAAGAAGCACAGAACACACACACACACACACACACACACACACACACACACACACACACACACACAAAAGGTCAAAGCAACAAACCCTGGGATTTGGCCTGCATTTTTCTCAGAATGAAAAGGCAGTAAGTTTCTTGGTAAGCACTATTTAGATCTAGGGGAGAGGCAGAAAGGGCATCTGTTTACTACTTCTTTCCTGAGCCAGCCCAGCATGAAGTACAGTGTTCCAACAATGGAGAATAACAGTCTGTGTGCTCAGCTCTGCCCAGTCTCTAATGCAAGTATTTATTGTGCTCACAATAGGCGAAAATGCTCCTGAGGGATTGCCAATGGCAATCCCCAACATTTCCTCTGCTTCCAGGGGGTTCACAGTACAGCAGATTTTATCCCACCCAGCAGAATGAGGTGACTGGTTACAGGAATTGAAAACTCCCCCTTTTCCAAGTATACAAGCATAACCATCATACGATCGAAACCTGAAGGGCAAGACTTTGGACAAAATCTCTACTTAATTACTACCACAAATCTGTCCAAAACACATGCCCTGAATGTCAATTTAATCATGTTTCTACCTTGCTTTAAGAATTTTCCAGACATGCAGACTTTCCTAGGATGAATATGAAACTCAGCCTGGAGTTCTGAGACTTTTGCATTTGACTTAATGAAAAAGAAAAGAGAGAACTAGAGATCAGTGCTCCCCAGTGCCACTTCTGCTATGAAGCACCACAATGCTAACCACTTCACTAGCAGGTGGTGATGAACCATTATTTTATACAAATGAATTCCAGAATGAGATTTTAAAAAGCATAGTGACTAAAAACATGGTCTTTCTCTTCGTTGATAATACATTCTTTTTCTGTGTGTATGCTATACTTCCACAGATTATTTTAAGACACTTGCAAACTACTTTGAGTTTGAGTTCCTGCCTTGGTCTTTTTTATCTATGACACTGCAAGTCACTTCCTGCTCTACCTAAGATTCATCTGTAAAAAGATGTAAGTTTAAAAAAAAAAAAAGATTGTATGTGGGGCTGGGAATGTGGCTGACAGTGCTTACTAGCACATGAGAAGCCCTGAGTTTTATTCCTCAGAACCACATAAAAATAAGAAAATAAAATTAAAAGAGGAAAAAAATTAAATAAATAAATATTAAAAAGATGGTATGAAGTATGCAGTTTGTGGTAAAGTGAGGGGCAGGGAAATCTCTATGCCAGTAGATTTTAACAATTACAGGTGATAGTGTGAATGACTGCATGCTAATCTCCAGCCAGATACTTTCACTTACTGTACAAACAGTCTCCACTGGTATCCGTGTTAAGTATTACTCCAGGAACTTCCTGGTTAAATTCCTGCTAATAACATGAAGCCCTCATAACATTTTCTAGACTAGTACTGATTTCTTTTCTCTCTGTTTTAGGAAACCAAAGATCATCAAATTATAATTCTGAGAGGAGAAAGATGGCGCCGAGACAATAGGGAGGCACCCCGACTCGCACCAACTGAATAGCGAGCTGGGAACTCCAACACCCAACACTCCACCAAGAACCCAGCAAAACCAGCATCCAGAAGCAGTGGAGAAACGCAGGAAAACAAAAAGGAGCAAAAAAGAAGAACCGAAAACCTACACGGAGCCGGAGATTAATCGGGGCACCCTCCCCCCACCAGCCGGCCCTGGCCCAAACAGGGTCAGGCTGGGAAAGGGAAACCCGGCGATCGGCAGACAGGTTGCCAGGAGCGCAGAATCCATATAGCGGGAGACCCCACGGACACAAAGCAGGGTGCGGACCAAGACACACCCAGCAGCGACGAGAAGTTCGGGTCCACACCGGATTCGGACAAGGGAACCCAGCGCGGCAGAAAGAGGGAACGGGGGAGCCACCACGACACTTCGCCAACCCCTGAAGGGCCAACGGCGGTGCGGGACACGCACACAAAGCAGCAAAAGTGAGTCCCCCATAATCCCTTCCCCCAACGGGAGACCCAAGCCCGACAAAGACGATATATCTCCCTCCCTCCCCCTCCCCACTCCCGTGGGAACAAAGATTCCCCAAATCAGGCGGGAAGCTCCCAGCAGGCACTGGGAAGCCAGTCTAGCAGGGGAAGGGCGGAACAGCCCCAAGCCCCCAAAGGTTCCTGAACTGGCAGAACCGGCCCCGTCCCCTTCCCAACAGGGGCCAGGGACGGCCGGCAGGGCAAGCCCCACCCGAGGCGCCTAGACCTTGCGGACTCTTACAACTAAAATCACAGGCGCTGGTGGGCAATACCAGCCCAGCAGGGTCACCTGAGCCTGATCTCGTTCCCCCTCCTCGAAGCGGAGGCGAGGTCTGAGGGTGCCAAGCCACACCCGGACAGTCGATCACACTGGGCCCCACACATACTGCTTCCCCCCCCCAACGGACTCGCGGGAGGGCGCAAGCACAACCCAACAACCCAGGGCTCGCTCTGGGAGGCAGACCCCACTTAAGTGCCTGTTGTAGGGGACTCACAGTGCACAGGAGGGCGGGGCCCCGGCGAAAGCGCCCGCTCTGATAGGCGTGCCCTGCACTGGTGGGCGGGGCCACAGCGACAGCACCTGCTGACGCAGACACGCCTACACAGAAGGGAGGGAAGAACTACACAGACTTCCAGATGCGCAAATCACAAAGAAACATAACTCAGTTCATCAAAGGACAAGCCAACTCGCCAGCTCCAAAAAGCAGCACGACTGGAGAGGAGATGGAGAATAAAAAAGCAAATGAGGACATGTTAACAGGAATGATCGAAACCGTCAGAAATGAAATCAGAAAACAATTCCAGGAGTTTAGAGCGGAAATCTGGAAGGACACCCAGGAAGCCAAGAAAGAAATGGAAGCAAAACTGGATACAATGCAAGCCTCGTTTAAAGAAATGGAAGCAAAAATGGATACAATGCAAGCCGCCTTTAAAGAAAATCTCCACACCCTGAGAATTGAAATGCATGAAAAAATAGATTTAAAATACAACTCTTTAAAGGAAGAAATTTCCACGATCAGAGCTGATATGACAACCATGAATAGCTCTCTGACATCCATAAACTCCGCAATTGAAACCATAACACAAAGAGTGGACCATATGGAATCCAGAATCTCTCGCCTGGACGATGAAGCAGCTGACAACAACCAGAAAATGACCACACTCCAAGAAAAGGTGAAGCTTCAGGGAAGATTACTCCAGGAACTAATGGACAAAGACAAGAGATATAATCTGCGTATAATTGGAATAGAAGAAGGAGCCGAATATCAGAGCAGAGGGCTTAATCATGTTCTCAATAAAGTTATTGCAGAAAACTTCCCCAATCTCACAGGGGACCCCATCCAGGTAACCGAAGCCTATAGGACACCTGGCAGGCCAGACCCCAGGAAAACCACCCCAAGGCACATAATATTCAAGACTACAGACCTCAAGATTAAAGAGCAAATTCTGAATTCAGCCAAAGCGAAGAAGGAAACTTTTTTCAATGGGAAGAGGATTCGAATAACATCCGACTTATCCACACAAACTTACCAAGCTCGAAGTGAGTGGAAGAACACCATCCAAGTACTTCAGAATAACAATTTACAACCTCGGATCAAATATCCAGCGAAACTGGAGTTCACATTCGAAGGGAGAACCAGATCTTTCCACACCAAAGAGGAGCTAAAGGAGTATGTGAATAAAAAACCAGCCCTACAGCGAATATTAAGAGGGGAAGCCCACCCAACAGAGATCGTAAAAGACACACAGACAGATTCAGAAAGAAACTTCAATAGCCAAAGTCCAGCAGAAACACAAGCTCACTAAAGACAAGAAGAAAAAAAAAAAACAACAGGAAAAAACAGCCCAACAAGAAAATGGAAGGAGAAAAAACACCCTTATCCTTGATCTCTTTAAATATAAATGGCTTAAACTCCCCGATCAAGAGGAGCAGACTGGCAGAATGGATCCGCAAGCAAAAAGTTGACATCTGTTGTCTACAAGAGACCCACCTTACAGCAAGGGACAAAAACAGGCTTCGAATGAAAGGATGGAGCAAGATCTACCAAGCAAATGCACCCACCAAAACGGCAGGTGTAGCCATCCTGATCTCAGACAAGCTGGATTTCTCTTTAAAGTCCACTCAAAAAGACAAAGAAGGACACTACATATTGATACAAGGAAAAATCCAGAATCAAGACATCACGGTGATAAATGTATACTCACCGAACAAAAGAGGCCCGACATATGTCAAGCAAATTCTCACAGAATTACAGAGCAAGATAGATGCAAACACAATCATAGTGGGTGACTTTAATACTCCTCTCTCTCCAAGAGATAGATCCAACACCCAGAGGATTAGTAAGGGAGCTGAGGACCTAAATAACACCATTGCCCAAATGGATCTAACAGACCTATATAGAACCTTCCACCCTACAGAGACCCAATACACCTTCTTTTCAGCAGCCCATGGATCATATTCCAAAATAGACCACGTCATAGCCCACACAAAGAACCTCAGCAAATACAAAAGAATTGACATCATCCCATGTATTATATCTGATCACAGTGGATTAAAGGTAACCCTCAACAACAAAGGATACCACAGAGCCTATACACACTCTTGGAGGCTAAACCCCACGCTGCTATCCAACACTTGGGCCACAGATCAAATTAAAGATGAAATCAACGAATTCATAAGCCACAATGACAAAGAAAACACATCACAAAGAAACCTATGGGACACAGCTAAGGCAGTACTGAGGGGCAAGATCATTGCACTCAGTACCCACATTAAAAGAATGGAAGCAGAGCAGGTGAATACCCTCACGATGAAACTAAAACAACTGGAGAAACAAGAAATGACAGAATCTAAAACAACTAGGAGGGGAGAGATTACAAAGATTAAAGAAGAGATAAATCTGATTGAAAATAGAAAGACCATTCAACAAATAAATAAGACTAAAAGCTGGTTCTTTGAGAAAATAAACAAAATTGACAGACCCCTTGCAAGACTCACAAAAAAAAGAAGAGAAGAGACTCATATACGTAAAATCAGGGACTCCACAGGAAAAATTACAACAAATACACACGATATTCAAACAATCATAAGGAGCTATTTCCAAAACCTCTACTCAACAAAAAACAATAATTTTACAGAAATGGATCAATTCTTAGAGAAGTACAAACTGCCCAAACTGAACCAAGAAGAAATAAATCAACTAAATAAACCAATAACTTACGGTGAGATACAGGAGGTAATCAAGAACCTCCCTACTAAGAAAAGCCCAGGCCCAGATGGATTCACCAATGAATTCTACAAAACCTTTAGTGAGGAGCTAATTCCAATACTCCTCAAACTCTTCCGCGAAATAGAAACGGAGGGAAAAATCCCGAACTCATTCTACGAAGCTAATATCATACTCATCCCCAAACCAGGCAAAGATCCAACAAAAAAAGAGAACTACAGACCAATATCACTAATGAACACAGATGCAAAGCTCCTCAATAAAATATTAGCTAACAGGATCCAGAAAGTGATCAAGAATATCATACATCATGACCAAGTAGGCTTCATCCCTCAGTCACAAGGATGGTTCAACATCCGTAAATCAATCAATGTAATTCACCACATAAACAGAACTAAAATCAAGAATCACATTGTTATCTCAGTCGATGCCCAAAAAGCCTTTGACAAAATACAACATCCATACCTATTAAAAGCTTTGGAGAGAACAGGAATAGATGGAACATTCCTCAAAACAATAAAAGCCATATACAACAGACCAACTGCTAATATCATATTAAATGGAGAGAAACTTAAATCATTCCCCCTAAACACAGGAACAAGACAAGGATGCCCACTCTCCCCACTTCTGTTCAACATAGTACTGGAATCCCTAGCCATAGCAATAAGGCAAGAGGAGGACATCAAAGGGATCCACATCGGCAAGGAAGAAATCAAGTTATCCCTATTCGCAGACGACATGATCTTATATCTCAAGGACCCAAAAAACTCAGTACCCAAACTCCTACATCTAATAAACCAATTTGGCAAAGTAGCAGGATACAAAATCAATCCACAAAAGTCAGCAGCTTTTCTGTACACCAGCAATAGACAAACAGAAAAGGAAATTATGGAAACGATTCCATTTACAGTAGCCAAAAAAAGAATAAAGTACCTAGGGATCAACTTAACCAAGGACGTGACGGACCTATTCAATGAAAACTACAAAAATCTAATAAGGGAAATCAAAGAAGACACAAGGAGATGGAAAGACCTCCCATGCTCATGGGTAGGCAGAATCAATATAGTGAAAATGGCCATACTGCCCAAATTGTTATACAAATTCAATGCAATACCTATCAAAATCCCAGCCACATTCTTCACTGAAATAGAGAAACCAATCCATAAGTTCATATGGAACAGCAAAAAACCTAGAATAGCCAAAGCAATTCTAGGCAAAAAACATAGTGCAGGAGGTATCACCATACCAGACTTCAAGCTCTACTACAAGGCCATCATAACAAAAACAGCATGGTATTGGTATAAAAACAGATCGGAAGACCAGTGGATTAGAATTGAAGACCCAGAAATAAAACCGCACTCTTACAGCCAACTGATATTCGACAAAGGAGCTAAAGACATACAATGGAATAAACATAGCCTCTTCAACTACTGGTGCTGGGAGAACTGGGCAGCCATATGCAGAAAACTCAAAGTAGACCCAAGCCTATCACCATGCACCAAGATCAACTCAAAATGGATCAAGGACCTCAACATCAGACCTGAATCCTTGAAACTACTGAAGGACAGAGTAGGAAAGACACTAGAACTTATAGGCACAGGAAGGAACTTCCTGAATAGAGTCCCAGGCGCACAACAAATAGGGGAAAGACTCAACAAATGGGACTACTACAAATTAAAAAGTTTCTGCACAGCTAAGGTCATAGCCACCAAAATAGAAAGACAGCCAACGATATGGGAAAGGATATTTACCAGCACAGCAACAGACAAAGGCCTGATATCTGTCATCTACAGAGAACTCAAAAAACTAAGCCCCTCCAAGCCCAATAAACCTATTAGGAAATGGGCAAAAGAGCTAAAGAGAGACTTCACAAGAGAAGATATAAAAATGGCAAAGAAACACATGAGGAAATGCTCAACATCCCTGCTAGTAAAGGAAATGCAAATAAAAACAACCCTGAGATACCACCTCACCCCAGTTAGAATGGCCTATACTCTGAACTCAGGAAACAACAAATGCTGGAGGGGCTGTGGGGAAAGAGGAACCCTTCTCCATTGTTGGTGGGAGTGCAAATTAGTACAGCCACTTTGGAGAACAGTATGGAGGTTTCTCAAAAAGCTCAATATAGACCTACCCTATGACCCAGCCATACCACTCCTAGGCATCTATCCTAAACAGCAAAACCCAAGATATCAAAAGGACATTTGTACTTCCATGTTTATCGCAGCACAATTCACAATAGCCAAAATTTGGAAACAACCCAGATGCCCCTCCACAGATGAATGGATCCAAAAAATATGGTACTTATACACAATGGAATACTACATAGCGATTAGGAATGGTGAAATATTGTTATTTGCAGGGAAATGGTCAGAACTCGAACAAATAATGTTGAGTGAGACAAGCCTAGAACACAGAAAACAAAGGGGCATGATCTCCCTGATATATGACTGTTAACAAAGGGAGATGGAGAGACAGTAGAGACCAAGTCTGTGAACACTGTATATGTGCTTGATACATTGTATACTGCATATGGGTCTACCTGACCTAGACAAGGGATGGGAAAACAGGTTGTAAGATATCACAAGAAATGTACACAATGCCCTACTATGTAACTGCACCCTCTTTGCACAGCACCTTGTAAAAAAAAAAAAAAAAATAAAAAAAAAAAAACACAAAAAAAAAAAAAAAAAAAAAAAAATTATAATTCTTGTCTCTTTCATGAAGTAAGGCAAAGAAATAGATCTCTGGGTGTCTTTCTCAGAAGGATCTGCCACGAGAACACATTCATAGGCGCTGCTGTCAGGAAACTACTACTGGGACTGTCAGAACCCTAACTTGAGAAAACAGAATTTCAAAGTGAAAACAGAATTTCAAAGCATTACAAGTTGAGAGGTCCTTATCAAATGTTTATCCAGTCGGAAGTGTTTTCAATCTGAAAGGTTTGGTTTGGTTTTTAGATTTCAGAACGTTTGCCTGTGCCTAGTTACATATCTTGGGGGTGAGGCCCAAGTTTAAACACAAAATTCATTGATGTTTCCAGTGCACCTTGCTTCGAGGTAACTTCATGGAGTATTTTCAGTGTGTCTGAATATCGGCTGTGACTGCGGTAGGCAAGCAAGCACAGTATCGTCCACCCAGCAGTGGCGGTATAATGAAGCTCAGAAAGTGTTGGATTTGGGCACATTTCCAATTCTAATTTTTTTGCGCATTAGTAATGTTCAGAGTATATCAGAATGTCATGAAGTAGAAAGCACTTCCCATATTCAAGTGCCACAGATAGAAAGGGTGAATCACCTGCCTAAGCCAAACAGCCAAGAGTGCATCTCAGAGTCCTTTGTCCTAACCTGAGCAATATCTAGCCGCGCTCTTTACGCCACTCATGAGAAATTGTGATTCAGGTAAAGCTGTAGATGATTCAAATATTATCCAGAATTAGATTATGCCCACAAAGTCTAGAAATTATTCTTGAGTTTCCCATGAGTTGGGTCAAGAGTTGTACTACTGAACAAGAGTTCTCGACAAGACTCCAAGGAAAAATAGAAACTAATAATGCATCGTTCAGTTTGATCTGCAGGTCAGAGAAGCAAGCAGCACACACGCTGTGGTAACTGCCACCCATACCAGGTGTTCTGGGGATTTTTTTCTCAAACAACAAGGGAACCTTGCACTTTCTACCCTCCCCCAAATGACAGGGAGTTTATTGTCCTGGGAGTTTACTTCAACTGTGGAAGAATTGTTGCATTCCAGGTTCTAGAAAGGATTTTTGCTTTCATCTAAACAGCTTGATCTCTAAATGTGAGGGCAGTTAAATGTATCACAAACCCACAGTATGGTATTAAGGATGTTCAGCAACATTCTGTGGTATTTTGAAATTGCCATATCCAGATACAATAGAATAATGATATAGTTAAAGACAATAGCAAGTTCATTAAAATCTAATCACGCCCTTCTCCTTTATGTATTAAAAGTGGGAGCTGTGAGTGGTGTCTTTAATTATAGTCCTGATGTTTTAGTTGCTGAGTAGTTTATTTAAAGTGACAGAATCATTTTCTTAGTATATAATTACTCCTACGGAATCTGCTATGCAAACAAATAGGAGACTGATAATTCGGAGACAGAAGTTAAATTGATAGCATTCACCAGATAATATTCTTAACATGTTTATTGCAGATTGCTGATTCAGATGTAATTTATTTAGAGAGTTCACTAGTTAGAGAGAAAAATGTTATAAGCTCACTTCTTCAACAGGAACTGTTTCTAAAGAGCTCATGATGTTAAAGACGAAAAAAGTTCATGGAAAATCTGGGAGGAAACTGCTGAATATCAATATCCATATGATCTTTCTAGGCTCTTTACACCTCCCTATGTGCCTCTCCCTAGTTAAAACTAATGGGAGGCTGTTAAAAGAAAAACTGAATTCTCACTAATTAAAGCAAAAAGTTGGCAGTTAATTTACAAGGTGTTGGGTTACCTTATAAGTGATGATAGCCCATCAAAAGTAGCAGTAAGAAATAGATAAGTTTGTAGATTCTCATGGGTGACAGGTTTAGTCTCAAAATTATCTTGAAGGTCATTTCGACTGATCTTCTATGACCTTGGATTCAGATTATTATCAATTAAATCTAACTGTACCTTTCTATATACTTACCAAAAATCAGCATGATCTGGATTTAAAATATGCAATATATTTTAATAGGCCTTTTAAAAAAACATATTCAAAATACCCTGTAAGCTCTTCTGTGATTTAAAATAAATATGGTGCTGAGTGCATAGCTCAGTGACAGAGCCCTTGCCTAGTATGTATGAGGCCCTAGATACAATTCCCAGCACAAAAAAAAAAAAAATAAAAAACAAAATAAGACCTGAATATTGTGTCATATAGAAGATTTTTGTTGATAAAATTTTGTCATGGGATGATTTAGACCTCGAATGTAATCTTATGTCTTCTTGGAGAAGTTAGGTTTTCTACGTATTATATTCCTTGCATATCCCTGAATTTTCCTAGAGAAATCATGTTGAGAGGCATAGTCCCTGGCTATGAAATAAATCACCATTAAAACCTCAAAGAGATTATCTGAATGTCATGTATAACCTCATCTTACTACAGTTTCTATATGCTCAAAATGTTGGCACATAGACACAATAATGGACTAAATGATTTTTTTCATCTGTAGGAGATTTATGCACTTATTAGATTTTTCATTGTTTCTTTGAATCTAATAGCAACTAAAAATGCCAGTGGGTTACATGAAGTGAGGTATATTATCCTATTCTGCTCCAATAACTATCCCAAATACTTTCATGCTTTCTGTCCTCAACAGATATCTATTAAGAGTCTAATGTTCTAAGCCTTGAGTCAAACAGATAGAAATTCTTCCTTTCTCTAAACTAGGAAAGGTACTACAGGTATTCCAAAGTTAATAGAACTTTAGCAATTGGAGGTTAAAATTGGGAACCCAAAACAATACCAAGAGACACCACATATAATTACTGCAATATATTCATAAAGAGCATAAATAAATTATAATGATAATAGCTTAATAAAACTATCAGGAAACAAAAGTTATACATACATAATTGTAGATACAAGTGAATTGCTGGAGATTAAATTATGCTGGTTCGATTGAGGCTAGCTTTGTTCTTGTTTGTTCAGGTGTGTTCCTCCATGGAACAAGCTGTGGTATGGATGGTACTGAAGAGGGGCATTCTCAAAGTCAGCTGGATGGGAACAATGCAATGAGCCCCTGTTCTGGAGTCTCTGGAATGGGGCAGAGCAAAGGCAGGCTCTGATTTTACCTGGGCTGCTTTTTTGCTTTCCAGTAAGAATTCTAATCCTCACAATGACTTTAAGGATTGTTCTGGAGCCTGGAAAGGAAGGGGCTAAGGCTATCACATAGCACATACCTTTATTTCTTTGGTCTGTCTCTAGAAGTGATGCCCTCACTCTGCCCCAACCCTGGGCTGGAGTTCAACGAGATAAACTATCACATCTCTCCATGTTGGTTGGAGCCTTGCCCTGGCTGTATCAAACCACCTTAACTTGAGGTCATTTTTCCTTTCCCTTTCCTTAGGTTAGGACTTGAAAATGGCCAGCTGCGTGTTGAATGTGTTTAAGAAAACATTTCACATGCTGCAAACTCTGTGGAAGAAGCAACAAGTTTGGAATACTGATACCAAGCCATTAGGATGACCAGGACAAATGAGAAGACTCATGCTAATGAGCAGGTGCACTAGGTCAAAAGACATCACACAATTCCACAAGGCAAGGTATATTATGCTTATAATCCCAGCTACTACAGAAGCAGACACAGAAGGATCATGAGTCAAAGGCCAGCTGAGAGAAAGTTAGAGAGACCATATCACAAAAAAACAACAACGACAAAAACAATTAGAAGTAAAGTTGTTTGGAACATAGCTCAAGTGGTGGAGAATTGGCTTAGCAAGTGTTAGACTCTGGGTTCAATCCTTGCTGCATGGAGGGGAAAAAAATCAACCACAAAATCCTTCAAGAATCAGACATAAGGACCATAAGGACATAAAGACATCCAAAGTGCAATGGATTTGCACCCAGAGCATCAATTCTAGCATTTTTTTTCCAGTTCAAGTCCACTCATAGATTTGTTACAGTTATTGGAAAGAGCTGAACTGGAATTGTATCATAAGTAGCAGTGATATAATATACACAGTGGTGTATTTCTATATGCTCTTTAAACCTATACAAAGTCAAATACATGTTGCTTGTGAAAAAATAATTTAAATAATGTAGGCAATCCAGCCCACAATTTTAAGTTTATAGCCAAGAGTGAGTGGGAGACTAAATGTACAGATCCAGTATTAACCACTCAAGTCCTTTGTGCTGAGAATTAAAATGTCACTATGATCAAGACAAACTCTATTACCATCCATATTCTGCTTTATATGTTAACCACAGTAGGAAATCGCTGTGCAAGATTCAAACTTACTATTTAAACGTGGACCAAATGTGTCTCCTTGGGGGGAGGGGGGGGAGGGAATGTGGAAAGGTGAAATTGGCCATTACCATAATGCTGGCTACTCATGGAGCTAGAGGAATTGCTAGGATGTGGTTGGCCACACTCTTTACCTTGTTCTCTGTGTGGCATCAGTGTCATCTGAAAATTCAGATACATACAATACAATTACTTCAAAAGGTATCTGGGAGGATTGATATCATCCACAAAAGCATTTTGAACTATAGCAGTACAATGGACAGCCTTGTCCACAAGTGTTGTAACAATTCAAACATTACAATTAATACAGTTAACATTAATACAATTAACATGTGATGGATGTTATTATTAGCTATTGTTATGAAGCTTAACTAAGGAAAGGTTTTTAATATTTCACCATCTTCCTCTATGCCAGCAACAGTGTCAAGTGGATTTGAGGTCATGTTTTATGAGCTGAAGATAGAGAAGTGACCTGGTGAAGCCAGTAAGTTCTGGCAAAAAGAGGAAATGAGACAGGCTGAGATGAGCTAACTGCTTGTGCACTAAGGCCAAAATAACCCGTCAGTAATCGCCTCTTAATGCACAGATTAGGGATCCCAAATCTAAAAATCCAATATCCAAAATCTGAAACTTTTTGAGCGTCTACACAATCCCACCAGTGGAAAATTCTACAGTGTGAGCTTTGCTCCATGTGCAAGATTACCTAGAAATATTGCATAAGATTACCCTTAGACTATGTGTGTGAGGTAGATGAAGCACACACAGGCTTTGTGTGGAGTCACAAGCACTATCTCCCAGACATCACATTACATATATAGAAAAGTCTGAAATAATCCAAAATCTGGTCCAAAATATTGTAGATATATTCAACTTGTCTTAAGCTGAGAATTACATGGTATTTTTTAAGCTTCTGACTCAGGAGTGGTAAGAAAACCAATTCAGGAGGATCTAATTTTAAAAAAAAAAGTAGTATTACCACTTTGTGATGCTAGTATTTCTTTACCCACAAGTCACTGCTCACTGATCCATCCCATCTAACTTTCCCAGAGCTGATGAATGTACAAACATTATGTGTTCCATCTTAAGTGTCCATCAAATAAAGTCTCTGCTCAGAGACAACTGATAGGGTCAGTGGGATGTTGCATACATTGTAACAGCATAATTCATGAGAAAAAAACATAAATACACAAACTTGAGCGAGATAACAGAAGTCCTGGGTTAAAGCAGCTGGACAAGGCACAAAGTGGACAGGGCAAGGGACAGGAAACAGACTAAAAATGAATGATCCAGCCTCACCTGGGTGAACATTATGCCCTTGTGCTCTGTCTAATCCTCTGTCCCCTTTGAATCAGTGGTAGCAGCATCCACACTCCAGCCCTCCCACTAAGTACCTATTTGGCTGATCTAACATTACCCTTCCCTGCTCCTCATCCTAGCTGAGATTATCTCAAACTGCCTTTTTCTGCCTAACATAAAGTGGCTGCTTTCATCTGAGCATCTGCAAAATCAATTTCCTTCGCCCTTCACTTCGGAACACATTTTAAAACACAGCTGCAGTAAGTACTGTGCCTAATACCGCCAGCAAACTGCACTCGAACCATGGATAATTAAAAAGATTCTGAAACCCACCCTAGAAAATGGCCCTGTGCCAAATAATTCTGTGCATTAAAAAAAATTAAGAAACAAGTCTTCTCTGAGCTTTAAACAGTTTTTACATGAGCCATGAATCCTTATTGGGATTTTTTTTCTAATGAACTGAACACAAGCATTAACACAGGAACAGTTGGGTGCTAATCATTCAGCTGGCGAAAACTACATTACATGGCTAATGGAAACCCTAGAGGAGCTCAAGGGAAATAAGAACGATGTGTTGGCAATAGTAATGTGTCTATAGGCACTTCCAAGTTACCAACAACACTTGCATGACTATCAACAGTACAGAAGCAAAGGAGTCATTACCACATCCTTCTAAACTCTTGGGAATTTACTACATGATTCATCTCAGCCCTGTGAAGCCCAGTAAGAAGCAGCTTTGACAATTCTAGAGAAATTATCTGCTGTCCTGTTCAGCAGAGACCTGACCAGTAATAAAAATGAATAAATAAATAACGATAGTGTTGGGTAGAATCTCCATTGATCTTTGCTCTTGACAACAACTTTGATAAACTGGTGTGATAAATGAAGTTCAAAGAGGTTAAGGGACTTTCCCAAAAGTCTCATAGATAGTAAATAATCGAAATCAAGTTTCAATCAATAAAAGTCAATAAGCCTTTGCTGACTTCCTTCTTTGTGTTAGCAAACAAGCCCACTGCCTGCCTACAGCAAGTTCACTGTCTTCTGCAGACATTGGGAAAATCCCAACAGTTTTTTTGTCATAGAAAAGTTTATAATAATGAATTTATCACTTAAATAAATTTATCATTTAAATGTATAGGCCCATGCTGGTTAAGTGCATTTTCCTAATGTTCCTTGATCATATTCAGCTTTGAGCTTGGACTCCCATAAGTATGTGGCTATTGGAGTTTTTTTTCTGTATACAATCTTTATCGCCATTATTTTATAGATGAGTTGTAGGTCTTTTTTCTTTAGGAAAAAAATGAGTATTCACTTTGTGTACTGATTCTATTTTGTGTCCAGTTTGCTTAGGGTGCTGGGAAATTATCAACATGCAAACCAGGGGCTGGGAATATGGCCTAATGGTAGAGTGCTTGCCTAGCATACATGAAGCCCTGGGTTCGATTCCTCAGAACCACATATATAGAAAAAGCCAGAAGTGGCGCTGTGGCTCAAGAGGTAGAGTGCTAGCCTTGAGCAAAAAGAAGCCAGGGACAGCGCTCAGGCCCTGAGTTCAAGCCCCAGGACTGGCAAACAACAAAACAAAACAAACATGCAAACCATACAAGGTTTCTGCTGTGCAATCTAGGCTGGTCAGATAATAGGTAAAGAAATAAGCAGGGCAATTTATGTTGTGCTACTAACTCAGCAAAACAAGGTGACATCCAAGATCAACTAGCTGGGCCACCAGGCCTTCTACTGTCCACCAAACCTTAAACACCTGTGGACTGTGGCTATTGGGCACAATGCAGATGCTCAGTCCAAATCCATGAGCCTGCACAATTTTGCTTTAATGAACCATTAGGACCTTATTTCTTCTCACCAAATAGAAGTCCCAAGCTCCATGGAGGGAGGGCACTTCCCTTTTTCACGCCATACTCAGTACAGAGACAGTGCATTCCAGTTCTCTGAATGGAGCTTCAGCCTCGGACTGAGATACACACACACACACACACACACAAACACACACACACATCACCAGGTGGACCTAGCATCCTCATACATATGTGCAAACTCCCCACCCACATACCTCCTTCCTGGGTCCACCTCACCATAGCCTATATTGGGTATATCCAAGGCACCTTTTTCAGGGGCCTTAGCAAAAGCACTTTAGTGTTTGACTTAGAAGTGTTATTCTCCTTGTCCATCCCTCTCACCCGCTATCTGGCCCTCTCAGTCAATAAAAAGCCAAGTGGGTTTTTTTTCTCTCTCTCTCATTTCTTTATTGTCAAAGTGAAGTACAGAGGGGTTACAGTTTCATACGTAACACAGTGAGTACATTTCTTATCCAACTTGTTACCTCCTCCCCCATTTTCCCCTGCCTCCCTCCTCCCTACTTTCCTCTTCCCACACCATGAGTTGTACAGTTGGTTTACACATACAGTTTTGTAAATATTGCTGTTGCATTGGTTTGTCTTTTTATCCTTTGTCTCTTGATTCTAGTATTCCTTTTCCCTTCCCTAGTTCCAATACACATGTATACAATATACTGCATACTAAAATCAGTGATATCAGGGGTAAAACCACAGCAAAGAAATACAAAAGAAAAAGGGGAAATTTTCACCTGGCCTGTTGAAAATAACAACAATGATACACCACTTGTTGCCCTAACTTGGAGTTCATTTTGCTTAGCATCATCTTATGTGTGCATAGCTATTGAGCTATTGTGATCTTCTGCTAGCATTATCCTAGACGTATACTAATTATTCCCAGTGAGGGAAACCATAAAGTCTATGTTTCTTTGGGTCTGGCTTACTTCACTTAGTATGATTTTTTTTCCAAGTCCTTCCATTTCCTTACAAATGGGGCAATGTCATTCGAAAAGCCAAGTGTTGTTTTTGCTGTTGTTCAAGGCTTTTTAGGAACAAAATAATTCTCCCATGAGCACTGTGTCCATATGGCCATTTCTCAGTGCTATTCTGTGAAGGGAGGAAAATGGGACACGAGGGGACTTGTGTCACGTTCTTGTCTTTTGCTTCTCTTGTCGCAATCAATCGACAAAGGCCTTGCTCCTCTCAATGAGGATCTGGTTATAACTGTCCAGATCAACACAACAGTTATGTTGGGTGGTAGTTATTGGCAGGCAACAAGTATCAATGCCATCATTTGGAAATGAACTCTGCGGGTAAAAGAGAAGTTTAGGAGTTAGGAAAGCAAGAAAATCTGGGCTGGTCTGCAAGGAGATGATTTTACAGAGATTAAACTTCCAACTGTTCTCTAAAAGACAGATCTGGTCTAAAGATGAGAGCACCTGATAGACGGAACAAATTAGAGTAAGGAAAGATCTTTTTTAAAGGAAGGACTGAGCACCAAGGATGGAGAAGAAATAGCACTGCTTCTCCAGAAAGACATGAGGCTTTGATTCAGGAAGAAACCTAGCTATGGGTTGGCTTCCAAAGGCTGGCAGAGCATGGCACTCTTTAGGATAATCTTTAGTAAGTCTAGTGCCAGAAAAGTAGACAGGAAATGCCTTTAAAAGAGATGTATTGTATATCCACACGTCAGTAAACATCATTGTCACACAGGTATTGTGTTAAAGTACTGTGTATGGACTAATGCCTTAATATATACAGATCACACTTGTCAGACAAGCCAAGTAAAACAGACCCATGCAAGAAAGGAGCTGTTCTGCTTCTACCCCCTCTGTGATCCATGAGGGTCCATTTCTGAAACCAAAGCAGCAGCCGATCCTGGAAACACAAGTCACTGGTCTTGGCATCAACAAAGTCATCTTTAGATTAAAATATCACATCAGAAATGCTCTCCAATAACAAACAATGAGTTTTAGCTGCTGGTTTTTAGCTGCTGGTTTCATTCTTTGTGTTGGTTTTAAGCTGTGTGTGTGTGTGTGTGCGCGCGCGCACAAAGGGAGAGGCATGGGCCCAATGAAAGATGTATTCATTAATCCTAACAGAGAAGATCAAAGCAATACTTTCCCTGTATCCCCCAAAGGCATGCTTCTCCAGTTCTTTATTAATTGGCAGTGAAGATACAAACAAATAATGGCAATAAAACCAGTGAGTGGGATTCTTTCATGTCTCTGGATATATACCTCCTATGGAGTAACTAACACATAGTCAAATACCAGAAAGCTCAAGGGCCAAGATCTGTTCTGCTGTGTCTAAGTGAGCGACACCAGCAATGCGACTGAGGTCACGCTGAAGAAAGTCATCCATTCACTTACTAAAAAAGCTCCGCTTCCAGACAGTTCCCCAAAGTCTCACTCTGAAAAAGTAGATCCTTTTGCTCCCCTGACTCCCAACTGGCAATCAGATATTCCTACATATTAATCTACCCTAGTGGCTGTTCCCCAAATGAAAAAGGAGGTTGCTTCGATTCTTGCAACCATGCTGGAGATGTGTGTAAACCCACAACTGTTACCTCTGAAAAATGAAAAGACTGACTATGGCTCAACAAAAGGAAGACATTTTAATTAATATGCCTCCCTGTGGCTTTGCCTTTCTTCTTGTGAGCTCAGCTGGAGTAATTAGAGGGAAACCTGAGGGGAGTCTATCCCAGAAGCTTCCTCAGCCCCTCTCCAGCTGAGCCTGGCTCTACACTGGCAACTGTCTTGAGGAGGAAATGCCTCAGCGTGAGCTGCAGTGTACATCTGCTCTGGGGAGTACTGCCCCCCACCACACACAAATAACCACCAGGAGCTGCCCAGTGCTAATAGAGAAAAATCCTATTCACTTTAAAAGGAGAGAAAAGAAACAATCATTTAACATACTCTCTCAAGCTATTCTCACTCTATCCAATTTCCACTTTTGACATTAATCCTTACTGAATGGCGTCGTCAGGGATAATTTATAACACTATATAAATTCACCCACCTAATGTATACAGATCAAGTGTGGGTCTTAACAAACGTCATAAATGTGCACCCATCACCACCATCAAGCTTTATAACATTCCACTCTCTCAAATCTTCCCTTGTAAAGCAGGTACCTATCATTCACACTTGTGATCCTACCTGCCAAGATTAGGAGGGCCAAGGCCAGCTCAGGCGGAATAGTTCCTGAGAGGCCGCTTCTTGTGCTTGCTTAGGCCGGTGCTCTACCAATTGAGCCATGTCTCTAGCCCTCTGGATGCTGTGGTGCATACGTGTTGTCCTCGCTATGACAAGAAGCCTGAGAAAGGTAGATCTCAACCCAGTGTGCACCTGAGAAGGGAGTTACTGGAATGTTAGCAGCAATCTAGCACGGCTAATCAACCTCAATCCTTGCCTCCTGGCCAGAGAAGCGTCCGGCAAGATGCAAATGGAGTAAAAGTGAAAAAGGAACGATTATGAGGAAAGGAGTATGGCAGAGGAAGCGGTTACATGGCATAAGCCCACCACAGGAAAATGGCACTTGAGATCATCTTCAGCCATCTTTGGGGTACATGTAAAGGAGGAATTTGGGTTAAGGTAGTTTAAAAAGATCCCAGTTCCAGGTGTGACCTGACTGGGAATTATTCAGTTCCAATCCTCCCCGGTTCCAGAGATGTAGTTACAGCTGTCATGACTGAAGGGAAACAATCTGTTTCCCAAGAGATGATTCCTCCATAGCCAGGTTGCTGCCTACTTGTTAATGTCATTCTTCTCTCTGGCGGGTAACCTATCCTGAAAGGTCTGCTGTTGCATAAAGAAAGTTCTGGTCATTTGTCACAAAGGGGTTATCAATCCGTCCTGTCTTGCCTGGAACGGAAAGTGATTACAAAGTGACTGTGGGGAGAAAGGTTTAGCAAAATGACAAACACAAAACAGAGCTAAAGAAGGAAGGAGAGAGTTTAAGTACCTGTTACAAATCAACTTCCAGTAGAGTGGAAGTAGATTGCCTCCGGGGTGAGAATAAACAGCATCAGGCTTTGGGATTGGAGTCCATGTTGAGATTGCTTAGGAGAAGCTCCTAGCCTCAGGCTCCAGGGTTATCAGTGTGTCCAGGTGTTTAATTACAATACTTTCTCTGAGACCTTGTGGTCTCATCCTCCACTATAAGTGTAAGTTGCTTTATACAGTTTCCCATCCCTTATGGCTAGATGCTACCCAGCTCTACCTCAAAAATAATTGTTTAAGCCTGGTGGTGTGGCTTGGTGTAGCTTGACTACTTATCTGGCAATTGTAAGGGTCCGAGAGCTCCAATCCCAGGACCCAAAACAATTAAAAGGTCTCTAATGTCCCTCTGCCATAAATGTTGGCTACACCAGCCATGGTGGCACAGACCATTAATCAACAAGGAATATGAGGCAGAAGGATCAGGAGTCCAAGACCAGCCTGGGCTATACCTTAAAAAAATAAAAATCCAGAAGTAGAGCTGTGGCTCAAGTGGTAAAGTGGTAGACTTGACCACAAAAGCCCAAGGACAACACCAAGGCTCTGAATACAAGCACCAAGACACCCACAAACACACACACACACACACACACACACACACACACACAAAATCACTTCCTACTTGCAGTCCCGGGTAATCAAAGATCTTTCTGGGGCTGGGGATATAGCCTAGTGGCAAGAGTGCCTGCCTCAGATACAGGAGGCCCTAGGTTCGATTCCCCAGCACCACATTTACAGAAAACGGCCAGAAGCGGCGCTGTGGCTCAAGTGGCAGAGTGCTAGCCTTGAGCGGGAAGAAGCCAGGGACAGTGCTCAGGCCCTGAGTCCAAGGCCCAGGACTGGCCAAAAAAAAAAAAAAAAAAAAAAAAAAAAAAAAAAGATCTTTCTGTCTCTACAATGTTAGGTAGTGAGTACATTTCTTGTCCAACTTGGTACCTCCTCCCTCATTTTTCTCTCACCTTCCCTCCTCCCCAATACTGCCCTCCCCCACTAAGTTGTACCATTAGTTTACAACATATTGTCTTTTAAGTATTGCTGCTGCATTGGTTTGCATTTTTACCTTTGTCTCACCATTTTAATGATCCCCTTCCCTTCCCTAATCCAGACAAACATATGTAAAATACCCAGGACACCAGAATCAAACACAGTGATGACAGGGGCTAAATCATAGGGAAGATGAACAGAAGAAAAGAGAAATCATTTAAGAATTACTGTTGCTAAAAATAGCATCAATAATAAACTACTTATTTCCATATTGTGGAGGTGAAATGACATAGCTATTGAGCTATTGTGATCATCTAGGACTCTTCTAGACAAGTATTAATTATTACCAATGAGGGAAACCATAGAGTCTATGTTTCTTTGGGTCTGGCTCACTTTAGAATGACTTTTTTTTCTAAGTCTTTCCATTTCCTTACAAATGGGGCAATGCCATTCTTCCTGATGAAAGCATAGAATTCCATTGTGTATATATACCACATTTTCTCAATCCATTCATCTACTAGGGGACATCTGGGTTGGTTCCATATTTTAATGTTGACAAATTGTGCTGCAATGAATGTAGTTGTGCTGATGGCTTTAATATGGCCTTGTTTGTGATCCTTTGGGTAAATGCCCAGATGTGGAGTTGCTGAGCCATAGGGAACTCTGTTTAGCCTTTTGAAGAACCTCCATACTGCTTTCCAGTGTGGTTGAACAAGTTTACAGTCCCACCAACAATGGGATGGGGGGCAGGGGAACTGGGAGAGAGGGGGAATAAAAGAAGTGTCCAAAAAGAAATGTATTTTTCACCTGGCTTATATAACTGTAAGCCCTCAGTACATCTCCTTTATGATAACAATTTTAAAAATTTAAAGAAACACACTTAGTTTCAAGTGTTGAATCATGTGAAATCACCAGGGTTTCACTGGCTTGTGGTTTACAAGAGAGTAATTTCAGACTGCTTTGAACTCAGTGGGCCTAATTTTAAAAAAATTAAAAGATAAAGCAATTCATTTTTTCCTATATGGATTAGCAATGAAGGAAAAGAGGGGGAAAGAAACATATTTGAAGCCAAAGAAAACACGGTACATCTCAAAAACTTTGTCTCATTCAGAAGTCACAGAAAAGCCACCTAAGGTCATACTAAGCTGTGACTATTCAGAATGGAGCAAATCCTGGCCTGCTGGAGACCCTGTTGCTGGGGGCGGGGGGGAGGAAGTGGGGGGCAGACGGTAGCCAGGCCAGAATGTGAAATGTCTAACTCCATGTGAGGGCAACAATTTATGCACAAAGCAGAAGACAGTAGTCCTTGGCATTCCCATAGGCAATGAACAAAGTTTCTCAGACTGAAAACTAGATTGAGTAACTATGATGCCTTCAAAGACAACATTTTGTACATATTTCATGGTTTCCTTTTAGGGAAAGGCACAAGGTCTAATTACACAAGCTGTTTATTCTCTTCATTGGCCTTTTAGGTTCCAGCACATGTGGGTTTCCTTAAGCTTTTCTTGCTACTAAACTCAGCCAAATTCATATACACCGAGAAAATCCGATTCCAGTATGCAGCTCTACAGCAGATCTCCAAGCTACCCAAACCCTTAGAGTAATCCGAAAACATTCTGTCAGATGCTATGTGACTTTTCTCTCTCCTCCTGCAAATAGCAGTAGCAGGATTAACATCAACACACTCTTTCCTCGACCGCCTGAGCCTGGTGGTGAACAGAAATCTCCAAGCAAGACTTTTTTTTTTCCTCTCGGCAAAGATTTAAAAAAAAAAAAAAAACAAAGGGTACTAATGTAAAGAAATAGAAAGCACCTTATTTTGCATAGATGATCTTTACAAGTCTATGAAGAGGCAAGGCAAGGTATTGCTATCCTGTTTTACAGAGGAGGAAAGCTGAGTCTAGGGAAGTTCATGAGTGGTGGAAATGTTAGACAACTCAGGAATGAATGAAATTCACACTCACATCTACAGAGCCTGTTCCACTCTGCCCAACTGCCTTGCAGGCTCCTGTCAAGAAAGGAGTGACTGAATTTTTAAAAAATCCCTTCCCAGCTATTGCTAAGTTCCAAATGTTAACAGTCAGTCGTGGTTATCTTAAGGATGTTCTATACCCAGTCTCTCAAAACCTCACTTCTTTCTCTTTATCCAGACATCGGTCACCATGTCCACCATGTTGGCCATGCTGTCTGTTTTCCTGCCATATTCCTAAGCTCTCGAGATCAGAGGTACACTGTAAATATGTTACAAGACAGGAATGTCTAGCCATCACTCTACATCCATGGAATTAGATTGGAGAGAATGAGGAGGAGTTCGCATGTTTTGTAAACAAGTTCCCTCCAGTTACCACCTAGAAAGGTAAGAACCATTGCATTCAGGAAAAGGGGGGGGGGAGAGAGAGAGAGAGAGAGAGAGAGAGAGAGAGAGAGAGCGCCTGGGATGTGTTGAACCAGAGAGAATCAAAGAGTTAAGGGGGGATAACTTGGAAGCAATGGGCTGGAGTGGAAAGAAATTGGAGACTAGAACTCTCTAAGGTAATTGCAAGAGCCTCAGAGGAAGGAGGGGAGGGAAAGAGGCATGAAGGAATAAAAGGAATAACTATGAAGGACTTTGCATAAAGATCTTCTCTTAGTTTTCTAGAAAATGTTTATAGTTGTGCATACTTACTGTATGCATTTCTTTCATTTCACCTGGGCTCCATTAGTCATCACGGAGAGGCCAGGTTTATTCATCAGAGCCACAGTTCAGCTCCTCGGTGTGTGTGCTGAACTTTATGCAAGGGGATTTAACCACAGTTCGTGCTAGACTGCTTAATTAGTCTCCTGTGACTAAAATGGAGTTCCTGTGCTAAATTCATTTAGAGTACAAGAAAAGGTGGTGTGCCTCCAATACTGATGTCCAAAGCATTTCAAATTCAGTTCCAGAACCACAGCCCTCTGGGTCTTTGATGTATGCCGCAGAACTTCACAGCCACTCTTCCCTTTTCTCCCCAACCTAATTCCATGAATGTAGAGTGTATCTCTGATCTTGAGAGCTTAAGAATGTCATGGTTTCTGGATCTGTCCATGTGACTCATGTTGTATCCTCTAGGAGCCCAACACAGAAAGCATCACCTGGTAAAGTGTGTATTTTTATTTGTTTCTTTGTCCTCACTTCTTCTCTTCTCCCTCCTCTGGTTCCAGTCTTACCACTGAATTGCTGCAGGACCTGAAGTAATTCACCTCTCCCTTGTAAGTCTCTCTCTGTCTCTTCTTCTGCAAAATGAGATTGAAGTAGAGAGTGACCGGGCAGGGATATGGCCTAGTGGCAAGAGTGCCTGCCTCATATACATGAGGCCCTGGGTTTGATTCCCCAGCACCACATATGCAGAAAATGGCCAGAAGTGGCGCTGTGGCTCAGGTGTCAGAGTGCTAGCCTTGAGCAGGAGGAGGCCAGGGATGGTGCTCAGGCCCTGAGTCCAAGCCCCAGGACTGGCCAAAAAAAAAAAAAAAAAAAAGTAGAGAGTGACCAAGATCACTCCCTCCAGAGTCTGTATGACTACACTGACCTCTCTGGAAGTCTTCCTGCAACATGAAAGCTGAACATCTCCAGCTCCAAGATACCACTGAGATCTTCTGAGTTCAGAGCATTTAAAATGTCACCAAGGGTGCATACTAGCCTGGCATTAAAGCCACAAAGTTGTAATAACTTGGCGTAGCTCCTTAACTAAATGCCCATACCTATTGTTCTCTACAACATCTCTTATCTGTTCTAGTGGAATGAGACCATGGAGGAGAATGGTAACGGAATAAGCAAACATTTTAGCACCTGATCACCACACAGCAATATCATGTGCCTTCTATGTCATGCCACATGACCTGTCTAAAGATACTCCTCCTTGTCCTTCCTTCTGCCATCAGACCCACCACCATACATCAATGCCAAAGACAGTATCAACAGCACGGAGAGGAACAGAACATGTCCCCTACCTTCCCAGAGCTATCTAGAGACATGGGGGACAGTGATGGGAGGACGTAGTTTGATTTGTCATAAATCCCAATAGGCAAAATGTAGCCAAAATTCAAAACAGCAAAGAGTTTTAGGTGGTTTGCTTTGGCTTTTCTTTCTTTCTTTTTTGGTCAGTCTTTGGACTTGAACTTGGGGCCTGGGTGCTGTCCCTGACCTCTTTTGCTCAAGAGCCACTCTACACCCCAGCACAACTTCCAGTTTCCTGGTGGTTAATTGGAGATAAGAGACTCACCAACTTTCCTGCATGGTTTTTGAGTTGTGATCCCCAGCGCTCAGCCTCCTAAGTTGCTAGGATTACAGGCATGAGTCACCATTGCCCAGCTTGGCTTTATTTTTAATGCACTAATCCACCCATCCATCCATCCATCCATTCATTCATTCACTAAATGTTCGCCTTTTGTGAATATCCACTCCCACTAGTTCTATGCTAAGAGCTAGTAACTCTCCAGGAAATAGAAGAGCCAGTCTCTGCCCCTTGTGATGCTTAAACAACTGTAAGGGGAAGAGGAGTAAAATGTTTTGTTCATAATTGTACCAGAGTTTAGGAATGCTTTTAATACTAAGCAAGTACTCTATTACTGAGCTACATCTCCAAGTGGGTACAAGATAATTTAATACTTATGGGCAAAAATTTTATATATTATACATATATGTTGTACATACAGACAGACATATACTTGGAAAAATTCAGCATGTATGTACAGTTAAATAGTAATAGCAATAATTTCTGAAAATAAAATTATGTGATATTCTTTTCCCTTGTAATGTTTAGTATATCTGAATTTTTTGTGGGCACTACACTTTTATAATGAGAAAAGGCAATTTTCATTAAGAAAATTATATGCTTTTGAAGAGTTACTGACAAAGGAAAATGCCTTATATGGCTAAAAATCTAAAGGTGCCAAATAGCATGTACAACAAGATTTCATTTTGATTATATAATACAATGATATAATAACACTGGAAGGAAATATACTGGAACACTAACAGCAATTGTCTTTTTGAAGCAATAGGCAATGTTTGCTTTCCTGATTTTTTTAAATTACCCCATAATTCTCTCAACTGAGCATGGAACACTTTGTTTATTTAATTTATAACATCCCCACCTCGGAGAAGCCCTCTTGGGTTATCACCCTCTGCTGAATGATTATAAGACTTGTGACTCTATTGATGTCCTTCACAACAAACTCCATTCATGATTATTTTTCTCATGAGTTCTGTAGAGAAGGCCTCAGATGTTTTATTTCCTTTTTTTTTGTTAATTTTCTCCTTTTTATTATTTAAGTAGTTGCATGAAGGAGTTGCCGTGTAACAAAGCAGTTCATGAATATAAATCTTGATTGATGGCATCCCGGTCAACATTCAACAGCCATGATCACAATCACTGCTGCTCATGATTAGCAATCACAGTAGCTCTGCTGAGTAGTCACACAAGCCACAGTGACTTTGCTCTGTCTGGGTTTGGGGTTGAGCTGGGAGCTATGCAAACAGCCGGAGAGCTGCCCCAACATCCCAGCTCAACAGGCCCCACACTCAGAAGGAAAGAGCTCATTATTACAGAACATAATTTATTACCTTCAGGATGCCTGAGTCACTACCACTGGGCTGGGCGAGGAAATGGAGATTTGAAGAATATTGAGCCTGGAAGCAAGATGAGGGAGAAGCACCAAGCTTCTCCGTGGAGACACTGGGCAGTGTAATATGGAGGTCAGATCTGGCCAGCGCCACATTGGCCACATGGCAAGCTTGACCAGGTGGTATTTCTAGCATCTTGTCTGGATGGGCCCGCCTGGATTCCTACAGGAAGGGAAGTGCCACCCTCGGGTAAGGGGAGTTCCTAAATCCCAAGAGACAGGGGCGGGCACATGGCCTATAGGTTACTGGACTGGGAGCTTCCTGTGACCCAGCCCCCTTACCTGACCCTAATTAGGGGCAGGCCAGCTCAAGTGCCATGATGCCATGCCACATGCTGGAGTCTGGTGTCTGTCGTCCCCATGGTATCCCAAGTCAGCTCTCCACTGGAGCTGAATTGGTTCATTGGTACCTGGAAATCCTCTGGAAGTAAGTCTCTGTGCCGCTGTCCTGTTTTGTGTTATATGTTTTTCTGAAACCTGGGACTGGTCCATCTGGAACTTCCCCAATAAATCCATCTTTTTATTTGAGACTGTCTCTGAGTGGTGGACTCTTGGAGGGATGGGGGATCCCCCCCACTCGGGCCCCATTACAGGCAGAGAGATAGTAAAGCCGCATGCCCTAGGTCCCACGAGTTGATGGAGGAGTTGCTTTTCCCAATACAACAACCAGATAGATAAAGGAAATACAAAATTCTCTGCACACAGAGATTAGGGGACAATAGCGGAAACTATTGTAAGTGGGAAACTTACCTGTTTGTCTCTCAGTCTGTATGGTTTTATGTGTTTTGCAGGGAGGCTGCACAATGTTTGTAAATTGATGACTAATGCTCAAAACTAATAAGCATATAATTTTCGTGAGATATCTGACCAATAGGAATGGCCGATCACTAAGAAGCTGGCTCTCTGGGCAAATTTCCGGGACTGCCCGTTTGGTTTTGAACAAGTGAATGCAGCTCCCTCCAGCAACAAAGCATGTGGTTAAGACTGAAGCACGGACTTCAGGGTCAGACAGGCTCAGACTGAATGTAAACTTGTATTTCCCAGGCTGTGTGATTTGGGCAAGTTAATTAACCCCCTGTGCCTCTATTCCCTCCACAGTGGAGAAGGAGGATACTGGTATCCTGCAGTTCACAGGGCCGCCATACGAATTAAACAAGATAACGCATAGCAGTCCTCAGAATGGTGCCAGGAGCATAACAGCTGCTCGGGTTGTTGACTTGGTTTTTCCGCATCACTTTCCCTGAGGTTCTTGTGACTCCCCTCACTACTCTCCCGCTGCTTTTGTGACACCAGACAGGCGACAAAAAATTCTCTTATTCAATCAGTTTTCTCAGGTCACTCATGTTCCCCAGAATGGCTTTCTCTCTTTCACCCCATCCAAGGTCTCAACCTTCTTCTAGAGTCAACTCAAGATTTACCTCTCGGGCTGGGGATATGGCCTAGTGGCAAGAGTGCTTGCCTCGTATACATGAGGCCCTGGGTTCGATTCCCCAGCACCACATATACAGAAAATGGCCAGAAGTGGCGCTGTGGCTCAAGTGGCAGAGTGCTAGCCTTGAGCAAGAAGAAGCCAGGGACATTGCTCAGGCCCTGAGTCCAAGCCCCAGGACTGGCAAAAAAAAAAAAAAAAAAAAAAAAGATTTACCTCTCCAACATTCCCTGTGAATCATCACTACATAGAGAGCCCCATCTCTACATTGTGAGTACATGCTGGGAGAGTGATAGAGTGGTGAATAGACTTTGACATATGTGCAGACACAGAAAATAGAGAAAAGCAAAGAAACTGAGCTTTGGAGTGAAAAGACTGGGGCTAAATGTTACTTACTTGCCAACTATCAGCTATATAACTTTGAACAAACCACCATCAACTCTGAGCTTCATCTCTTCACCTATTAAATAAGCACCATACTCCTGGAGCCATTTCTCTTTTACTTTCTTTTTTTAATTATGTTTTGTCAGTCATGGGGCTTGAACTCAGGGCATGGATGCTGCCCCTGAGCTTTTTCAGTCAAGGCTAGCATTCTACCACTTCAAGCCACAGCTCCATTTCCAGTTTTCTGGTAGTTAACTGGGGAATAGAGTCTCATGGACTTTCCTGCCCTGGCTGGCTTTGAATCATGATCCTCTGATCTCAGCCTCCTGAGTAACTAAGATTACAGGCATAAGCCACCAGCACCCCGTCGGAGCCATTTCTTTAATCACTGACAGAATAGTCATAAAGAAATGCCAGCAACAAGTACCAGGAAGGGAAAGGAAGAATCAAGGGTGGGCAAGATGACTGAGTTGGGGTAGAGGAGGACTTAGAATGGATGAAGATGAGCAAACTCAGTGGAGAGAAAAAGACTGCATGGGCTAGAGTTCTGCTACAGGGAGATAAGCTAGTCATGATTCTGTGGACAGAGCAGATGGGCCTCAGGCCATGAGACTGGTGAAGAGATGATTTCTCACCTAAAAACAATGGAAGTAGGTTGGGTATGAATTAGGAAAAACCCTGGAAAGGTACAAAAAGGAGACAACCTACCCTGACAAGTGGTAATGGATTCTATAGCTGGGATGCTAAGATAAAAGCCGTGTGTAAACAGACTGACTTCCATATGCACCTGGGATAATGGGGTGGAACATGGTGGGAGGGCAATCTTTCTGTCCCCCTCACACACCTGGGGAAGCTTTCATTCTATCCAAATAGACAAGACCCATCCACGCTCCATTTCAAAGCAATCACAGTAAACAACCAACAAATGCTAGGGACCGGGAACTGTGCTAACCACCTTGCGTACATCAAAGTTAAAACCTGGTACCATGTTTAGATACTTAATAATCATTTAACAAATGGTATCATCAACATCATCACACTTTAAATTAGTCTTCCTCGCACTTCCACAGCATAATTACTGTATAAGATCGTTATTTACAGGTGAGTAAGTGAGGGGTGCAGAGTTGAGTGAACCGTGCGGGGTTAATAGGCAAAGGAGCCTAGAAATCTAAACCACAGGGGCTGGGGATCTGGCTCAGTGGAAGAGCGCCTGCCTGGTGAGCGCAAGGCCCTGAGTTCGGTCCTCAGCTCTGGGAAAAAAAAAAAAAAAAAAAACTATAAACCAGACACCCAGATCACCATCTCTTAGCACTGGTGCTCTACTCCTTCCCTTTAACTCAAAAAGGAGTTTCTAAAATCCAAGGAGGGCTGGGGGCTTAGTGGTAGAGTGCTTGCCTTGCATTCATGAAGCCCTGGGTTCCATTCCTCAGCACCATATATTAAAAAAAAAAAAAAGAAGCCTGAAGTAGCACTGTGGCTCAAGTGGTAGAGTGTTACCTTGAGGAAACAAAAAAAAGCCAGGGACAGTGCTCAGGCCTTGAGTCCCAGCCCCAGAAGGACTGGCAGAAAAAAAAAAAAAAAACAAGGAACAGCTCTGAGCTGGTGGCTCACGCCTATAATCCTACCTACTCTGGAGGCTGAGATCTGAGTATCACAGTTCAAAGCCAGGCCAGGTAGGAAAGTTTGTGAGATTCTTATCTCCAATAAACTACTCAAAAAAAGCCCAAAGTGGCCCTGTGGCTCAAGTGGGCTAGCCTTGAGCACAAAGAAGCTCAAGGACAGCACCCAGACCCTGAGTTCAAGCCTTCAGAGCAGCAAAAGAAAAAGAAAGGAGCAAGGAAGTAGGAAAACAGCTAGATCTATCTTTTCTTGGTAAGAACAAGCAGGTTTCAAATTCAAGGGGCAGACGGTCAAGAACAGAGATTATTTCTGTACACCGAGATTAGAGGTCATTCTTTTACTTTGTTCCTGCTGTTTTACTGATTACAAATATTCTCTTACCAAAAAGAAGCAAACAAATATAAAACAGCCTCCCAATTTTTTACATCATACAATTGGGTATCGTGACCTTCTGGCTCTTCCCTATTCCCTACTCCATTGGTTCTCATATTATCACACGTCAAAATCATCCAGGGGCTGAGAAACTGGATCCCTAGTCAGCTCTTAGTGATGCCAACGCGGCTCCTCTTACACAACCACTGCTCCTCTTCGCCCTCATGTCCTGTCTACCCACCATGGCAATGGTGAAGTTTCCCCCAAGAAGTACTGTGAATCTTTAGGTGCAAAAGCTTAGTTTCAACATATTCATCTCCCTCCTCACCAATTCTACTTTCCTCGAGCATTTCATTCGTTCATTCATTCTTTCATTCTACAAATAATTACCAAGTTCCTCCTACCACGTGGCACCCACCCAGGAAGGAGAAACCTGAAATGGTCTCCAGACATGATGTCTGCCCTTTCTCCTGCTGCTCAAAGAAGTCAGTGTCCAGATGAAGAGGAATGACAATGGCGAGCCACTGGGCTAGGAGGCAGGGAGAACCAGAGCAGAGGCAGAATGCAGGAGGCGTTGAGTTTCCGGATCCAGCCATGCCCGTGGTCTGGTCCTTCCTTTCCTGGTTCACGTATGGACGCCATGCTCTTCATAATTTTCATTATTTTAGGAATCTTCTCATGAGCAATACTGTTTTTTTGAAGGAATAATGATTACATTGAGACCTAAAGAGTGAGTAGGAGTAGCCGAGGGGAGAGTCCAGAGCTTTCAGTTCCAACATAGAGAACAAGATGTGCAAATTGCTGATCTGGGAAAGCGCTTCCTGAGGCACTAAAAGCAGAGGTATTCTGGGAGAGGTATTCTGCAGCCCAGGCTGCAGGAAGGCCTCTGTAACTAACTTCCAATACATAAATCATATAGTCCTTTGTAGTGAATCCCGTGACTTAAAGTAACTATTTAAACCAGTTCAATTTCCTTGACACCTGCTACCACCACTACCCTCTAACCACGTCATTCTGCTCGCCCTCTCTCCTCGATCCCTTTTCTATACATATTTTTTTATTGCCATCAACTGACTCTGGGCCCAAACTCCTCTCATCCTGGGCTAAAACGAAAGCATATATCCTCCGGAAGCAGATGGCCTGGGAAAGAATGCTCCAGGTAACACTGCCATTCCAGTAACTCAGGTATGAAAAGTAGCCCCCAGGGGGCCAATTAGCACCAACTCTAACTAACCACAGTGGCCATGTTCTCTGACCTGCCCTCACCTTTACACAGCTTGTCTTCAGTGCTTCCCGAGATTAAACATAAGGGAATTCCGGGAGGGTGGGAAAGGTAGTTGCTGAGGAGTTCCCACACCTGCTCCCTCTAAGTAAAGGACATTCAATTTTCACTCCTCCAGTATCCTGGGTTTCCAAACCCTAAAATCTATACTGTAAATGCTTAGAATGCTGACATACCAATTCCTTTTAAAAAGCAACTCTAGTTAGTAACAGAAGTCCCCGTGATGGCAGCAGGGACAACACCTCTCATGGCCATCACTGGACAGCAGACACCATGAGGAGCACCCACATCCCCTGTCTCATCAGTCTATAAGGTGGATGTTACAAGAAACGTGAAGTATTATACCCAAGGATGGCCGGCAGGGGAAGGGAGGTAACTTAGACTCAAACCCAGAGGCCACCCTGTGTGGTCCTCACATCCTGTGGCCTCTATCTTCCAGAAACTGTGCTGACCAGCATACAGAGCAATTTAGATCACGACAGCAAGCAGCCTCCAGGCAGGCAAATGCCCAGTGAAATGAAGCAAGGAAAGGGCAGAGACACAAGTAAAATGCCAAGCAAGTAAGTACCTACTGTTGGGCAACTTCTCCCAAGATGATCAGAACTCAGGGAACCAGAGAAGCTCTGTGACTGTCTGAATCCCCCTGGGTTGTCACACAGCCACACCCTCCACCAGGTCAGCCATCTTCTATCAAATGCGAGGAGGCATCTGGCTGGCTACATTTCATTCCTCGGAAATCCTCCGGTACTCCTTCGAGGATCCATCTGCCACAGTGCCAAGAGCCAAGACAGACCACCTATTTTACTCACGTCATTTCTCTTTGGAGTTATAGCTCCTCTCCTTATTAGCTAGGTGCCTTAAGACAAACGATGTAACCTAGTGAACCATAATTCATTCTCTCATTATGAAATTGCCTTCCTTGGATGTTGCTAAGAAGACTACATGAAATCATTCATACACAGCACTGACACTTGGCATCGTGCCTGACACACAATAAACACTTAATAAATGTCACCTACTATGGGCCATATTATCATGTATAATATGCTCCAGGAAAATATAATGTTCGAGAAATCAAATTTCCAAGTAGACAAGTATTATTAATTATAATAAAAGAAACTGCATTTTATAAGGATTTACTATAGGATTCTCACACTCTCCCCGTCTCTGTCTCTCTATCTCTCTGTCTCTCTCAATGGAAAATTTCCTTAGAGCATTAAAAATGTGACTTGGTCTGTGAGCTTTCTACTCATACACACCTCACACCAAATGTGTAAACATTTTCTACATACCAACCAATTCTCTAACTTTCTAGAAATCACCAAGTTGTTTGGCAAGTGTCAGATTCCATCGGTCGTAGGATTCCATTCCACAAGACAGCCCTCACTTCAGGTGCCAATCACAACTGAGTACCCAGAGTACCTACATTTGGACCACCCTTCTAGTTTGTCTTCTGTTCATGAAGTAAAATGCCAATTAGAGAACTGGCCAGCTAACAGTAGGCATAACCATTTGTGTCATGTGTGCAAACTGACTGCAAGAAATTTAGGAAGAGGAATGTAATATCACCCTCAGCCAGATCATATAACATATGTGGGCTTCAGTTTCCTGGCTGATGAAACAGAATGGTTATACATGGGTGACTTTTTTTTCAGGACCCTTTTTGCTTTCAAAAAGTCAATGACCCTAGAAAGGGTACCACTGCCTGGGGAAGACGATACTGAGGACTTTTCTCAAATAACACCACTCTTCGAAATAGAAAGCATGCTATTTAGTTTCACCTTCTAACCCTGTCCTTTGCTATTACCCAAACCAAGTAACTATTTAATCCGTAAGAAATGAAACTGGAAGATGATTCTAAGGATCCGATTACAGGTGTTTGCCCTAGCAATGTGCCCTCTTGTGCGTGAACGTGAAAGGACTGGGGCATCTTCTTGAGCTGCCAGAAAGAAGGACAATGACCTTGTCCTAAGAAACCACTGTACCTTGATAACGTATCCCCTTCTCACTGGAATATCACTGCATTTATCTGATGGGAACGTCAACAGCAGCATGCTACCCTCCAAGCAAGGGACAGTCCTGGAAATGGCAGGTAAATATCCTCCATGGCACTATGAGAAATAAAAATCATTCTCCATTTATGCAACCGCCATAAAGAATATATCAGCTCTCATCGTGAACTCATTATGGAGGAATCCATTTCACTTTTTATTAAGACTAGGGGAAAAGATGTAGCCCTTAATCTGTCGAAGAACAAAGATGAGAGGTGGTATTAGAGTTAATTTAATGATTAGAACAATGAACTAAACTAGTGACTGTCTCACGTATTTTTTTTCCCTAGCACTTCATTGATAAATGTAAGTGGAGTGCTTTGGGGACAACTGGACATACATTCATCGAAGTTCTTGGTTGCAAGCAAAAGCGCTGATGTTGACTAACTTAATCAAAAGAAATGTATCAGGGCTGGAGGAAACCTGGAAGTTAGTACTTAGGCTTAGTACCCTGCAGCATCAGAGGGAACTGGGAAGCCATGAAAAAGGGCAAGGTGAGACACATAGAACTTCCATGCCCTCTCTGAGCTTATAAACATCTTGATGCCTTTTGCCCACACAGAAGTTCTCTGAGGGCCATCATTTAGGCGGGTTTAAATACATGTTATTATATAAATGTGACTGATTAAACTACTGTCTATTTTTAATTATTTCAATGTCTAGCCCTCCCTCCTTCCTTCTCAGAGGTTGGAGAGCCAGGCCTGAAAAATTCCAAGATTCTACTTTAGACTTTGTCTTTTCCATGATTAGTCTCCATCCTGAAGCTGTCTAGGGACTTTTAGCCACCCAGTCCTCTCATTAGCAGTAGTCAGAGTAGTCTAAAATGCCACTGCAACTAATCCTCATGATGAATGAGTTCCAGTATCCTTAAATCACTCTCCCAAGATTCAAAGTCCCAAGAAAGAGAAACTCGGATTGCCAGGGTTAGTGGCATTTCAGCCTGTTGGGAAAGGAAAGTCACAAAGTCTCTGTAGTCTTCCAATTCCATTGAGACAGGCAACTGAAACCCCACCCCCACCCCCACCCCAAGCAATGCTATATGTAACAGTGGAGAGCCGTCTCTCAAAGGAAATCAGGATCCCATTCAGAAGGAAGGATTTGCGCTTACTCACAACCACAAAAATAGGAAAACAATAAACACTAGGGCTGTGTATGTGTTTATTTGGTTAGCATTTAACAAGCTTGTCAAAGTTATATGATACTGTAAAGAAGGCAATCCCAGGGCATAAGATCTCATCGAACACACGTATACCACCTTAGATATCCTGAGCTGATGTGCATTGAGAAAGAACTGGATTCCAACATGGTTAACAACATTGCCCAAGCATTTGGTTGCTGGACAAAGGTCACTGAGTTATTATTCTCCTTTTCCTCCTTCATCTCAAGAAGAGTAAAAGAGACATAGATGTAGCTCTGTGATAGAGTGGCCTTGAGTTCAATATTCAGCACAGAAAGAAAAGGTAAGAAAAATTTAGATCCCACCAAGAATCCCTAACTCTCAAAATCAGATGTGTCACATGAACAGCCACAGTTAACACAATGTTAATATCTTTACTGTCTCCTAATAGTGAATGTAAAGCAAATGGTCTTGACTTAGAAGTCACATCCTCAGATTCCTAGCACAAAAGGATGTTGGGCCTAAGCATACCCTTCATTAATAAGCAAATACTACACCTTCTGTGGGTGCTTGGCCAGAGTTTTTCTGAGATCCAAAGACAGCATCATGAGAGATGTTATTCTGATCTATCATCTCATGGTGAATTGAGGTGTTACAAACCAACTATTTCAAATCTTCCTACTTTACTGAACAGGGGGAGATGTGCATTCTAGTAATAAATGGTCTTGTAGGAAGTTCTGAACTTATTTTTATAAGAACTTTTCATTTTTAATATACAATTCTCACCATCTCTTCTTCCCATTCTATGAGGAAGAAGTCAATCTAGATATCTTCCATGAGAGATTACCAAGCTCATTTAAAGAGGAAAAAAAGAACCAAGCTATTTAGGTATTTGTGCCTTTTTTAAACATCCATTAAAGACCACCCTGTTCTACCAACACGACACTCAAACAATTTAAAATTGTTAATTATTCAATTCAGAAAGTCCTTAAACTGCCAAACTATAGTTTAAAATTGTGTGTGTCAGTGAAAGATTGTTTGGACATAGATGAGCAGACAGGAAATACTGCTTCAGAAGTTTCTCAAAGGAGTCGCTAAACCTGCATGGACTCAGTCAGTGGTCAGTGAGAACTGAGTTATTTTTGAAAAGTCAATATGAAACATGTCCCAGAAAGAAGGGTAAAAGGTTAAAAAAAAAAGCAGCATGCTCCGGGTCCCTTTCCCAAAATAAAATATCCATGTTTCCACTGATGTATCTAAACTTACCCAATAGTGCCCAGAGGTGCCCTAGCATTCACTAGATTCTTCCAGGAGCTAGATCATTATGCCTAATCAGTAATAAACTGTTATTCATTAGTGTCCCATATATATGTAAAGTAATTACTTCCTGACCTGAAGAAATGTGGTCATTTATCTAAAGGTGCCTAGTTTGGGACCTCACGTAATCTTGCATAAAATGCATATTTCTAAGCATTCAGTGGGTGTTTAATTCATGCATAGGAACTGAGAGGCAAGAGAGATGGATCTGGTCCTGTTTTTAAAACAAGGCTCTTAACCTTCCTGGTCCTATGATCCTTGCTTTTAAAGTAAAAGGTTGAATGTGTGCATATCTTTTATCACAAAAGATCTCCAAATTGTGGATGCAAAATAGTCTGCAAAACAGGAACCAGTTTATCAAAGGTCAAAAGCAATACGAAGTATGATATGCCTTTTAACTTATAAGTGTAAGCAGCAATTAGAAGCTTTACCTTCAGGTATTAAATGTCTTCTTTCATACTCCTGCCTTTATTTTCTTCCTCCCACAAAACTCTCTTTGCAGATAAGAGATGATGTCTGGCCATTTCTCATGCTCACTCAATGTATTCACACATTCAACCTGCACGTTCACACATGCTCACGGATATTTGTAGTTGTAATGATATTGATATAGACAGTTATAATGTTCCAGATATAAACAGAACACATAGCCTAGAAGAACCTGTTGGGCAAATAAAAATCTATACAGCATCTACACCCTAATGAAAGAGTAATAGATAAAAACATCTTATCATGAGAAATGGTAAAGATGGATTTTTTTTATAATGAATGGACCTGTAGAGAGGAGAAGAAAAGCTTTTGTAAAAATAGATTCTTTTCTTAAGCCATTTAAGGTACACAGCAAAACAGCAGAGAAAACAGATTTCCCAAATATCCCTTGTCCTCCCACATACAAAGTCTTCACCACCACCAACATCCTGCTCGAGCATGGTACATTCTTTAACAACTGAACACACAACAGGTACACATTGTTATAGCCTAAAATGTATAATGGCACGCATCCACTATCATATGGAATGGTTTTACTCCTCTAAAACCCTTCTGTATATTCTACTTAGCCCCTCTTGCTCCCTAACCCCTGAAAATCACTGATCCTCTATGGTCTCCACAGTTTTACCTTTGCTAGCGTGAAACAATTCCCAGCCTTTCTCGTTCCTTTCACTTCACAGTCTGCATTTATAGTCCTTCATGGCTTTTCATTTGTTTGTATGGATAAGCAATGCTCAGTCATATGGATAAATTGTAATACATCCACATGGTATATCTGGAAGTATTACAAATGGATATAAAACCATATGGATGTATTACAATTTAATCCATTCACCAATATCCTGGTTGCTTCCACATTTTCAAATTATTTTTTAAGCTATGATAGACGAGTGGATCAAAAAAATGTGGTACCTATGCACAATGGAATTTTACATAACCATTAAGAAGAGCCGTATTGTGTTATTTGCAGGGAAATGGATGAACCTAGAACAAACCATGTTAAGTGAGATAAGCCAAGCTCAGAGAGACAAACAACAGCATATGTTGAAGGTAGATTTAAAATATACTGGGCCATGATAAATTATACAGGACTCTACACAGCCATACACAATGAGACTAATGGAGGATATTCTTAGGGGAGGAACCCAAAGGTACAATGTCTCTGTGCCTCTGAACATATAAAATAATATTTATCAAAATGAATTCCAGGAAATGGACACAAGAGGGTTTTGTCTGTCTGTTTTGCGGGGAGGGGGGGGTGCCTTCTTCATTCACTTATCTTTCTTTTAGGGGGGTAAGAGAACCGAAATGGAGGGACAAAGATTAAACAAATGCACCAGACAGTGTTGTTAATGAGCTATACAACTTGTGGGCGGGAACAGGAGGGTGAAACCAGGAGGGAGTGAAGGAAGGGGTAACATTGTCCGAAAAGAAATGTATTTATTACCTGACTTATTGAACTGTAACTCCTCTGTACATCACCTTAATAATAACAATTTTTAAAAATATTAAAGCCACTGTACATATCTGTGTGCTGGTCTAAGGGAACATAAGTTTTCAACTTCTTTTGTTAAATGAATGAGATTATTGGATCACATGGTGAAATTACATAGTTATAAGAAAATAACACACAGTCTTTTAAAGCACTGTTAATTACCAACATTTGGCATGTCCACCAGCAATGGAGGAAAGTCCCTGTTCCTCCACATCCTCAGTAGCATTTGATGTTGTCAGGGTCCTGATTTGATTTTCCACCTCAGCAGATGTGAATTGGAATCACATTGTTGTTTCAATTTGCAAATTCCTGATGACACCTGATGCTCGCCATTAGTCCACCTTCCTGGAGCTTCTATTCAGACCTTTTGCCCCTTTTTAATTATGTTCTTCTCTTTCCCTGGTGTTGTCTTAAGAGCTCTTCATGTAATACAGAAAACAAACTTTTATCAAAGATGTCTTTTGCAAACTTTCCCAAAATATTATTTTCTCATTTTCCTTGTAATGTCTTTGCATGGAACAGAAGATATAATTTCAATGTGGCGTGCCATCCATTATTTCTTTCACAGACTACACCTTTGGTGTTGTATCTAAAACGTCTTTAAGCTTGTCTGCTTTGCACACTGTCTATGACTCCATTTTAGTTCACTTTTGTGAAGATTTTTAAAAAGCTTCTAATGTTTATTTTGAGCTCTCTAGTGCTATTTTGTTTCCACTGCATGTTTTGCTTTTAAAAGGTCAGTGATTTGTTTAAACTAATACCTATAAGTTTGATAACTGCTGGGCAATTATCTTAAAACAATAACCAGAGATTTAGACAAAGATGTGTATGTGACAACACTTAAGATAGAAAAATGCTAAGAATGGCCTAAGTGTCTAAGAATTATAAAAAATGGTTATATAAGTATAAACTATTCATACATATGATGGACTGTTATAAAGGTCTTTTAAGTCATGTTTTTAAATATTTTTTGCTTTCCTGGAAGGAGTTACACTAAAAAAAATCATCATTATGATACAGATTACTGATTATTTATATTTTATGCCTTACATTTTTACATGACATAATTCAACTGTATAATCAGAAAAGAATTAAGATTTCTTCCTCAGGGACCTAAAGTGTCAAGTGGACTCTTTATAAAAAGCCACATCAGATTTGGATGAACAGATGACATTTTTTCAGGACACTGGACCAAAACAAAAATATGGTGCCAGTCCCTGTCATCAGGAAGCAGCTTGAAGCACCCACAGCACACATAAAACCCTCACAGCTGAAACCAGTGGAAAGTCATTAGTAGAGGTTGGTTTATTAGAGGGAGAATTTAGATAATTAGAAGGGAGATTTGGGTGTTAAGAACTGCAGAGGAGGAAGAAATGAGAGATATATAGTCAGGAACCAGAAAAAGGAACCAGAAAAATATTCCTGGGTAATGTAATCTCTCAACAGAGAGCAAAGAAATCCTCAACTTCTGAAGTTCTATTCTAAATGACTATTATACCCATTCTATCCTTGTGCTTGAAACTTATCTTCCTTGTTGACCCTTTGTTCTCAAATAATATGTCCACTTAGATAAGTAGAGCTGTGAACTGTTGGGCTAGGCCCTGGATTAAAGTCTGAAGCCATGAGATTAGTTTAACTTCCAGCTCAATTTCTTATTTAAAGAATAACTTGTATAACCACATAACTAATCATTTAATATACTTATTTCATTTGTTTATGACAAACCAGACCAAGAAAGATCTCACACACACACACACACACACACACACACACATACACACACACACACACACACGGTGAATCCTAGTCAATACTGTCTCTGGAAGGAATTAATAAAATGCAATGAGTTCCAACCTCATTTTCCTCAGTCTTTTCCAATATATTAGATCAACAAGTTTTTGTTAATTAAAAAAATAAGATAGATTAAAACAGGCAAAGGCAAAAGTGTAGGAAATTTGGAAAATAACAGCAAGCACTGTGGGTTTAAACAAACTCATCTGAGTTCCTACACTCAGTATTAAGTTGTTCAAACATGTCCAGCCATGAGATGCCAAAAATAATTGATTCTAACAATAACCAAAGTGCTAAGCGCTGAAGCTAGCGGATGATTCACCTCTTTGTGCATACCTATAAGAATGTTACTTTCACTCAAGTTTGTTCTGAAGTGTCTTTTTGAATAAAAAAGGAGTCATTAAAGCATTGGGGCATTAAATGTACACAGTTCTGAGAAAATCAGATTTGTACTAAAAAATTCACTGACGTATTAATATACTATTGTTTAAACTATTTAAATATTCCTGAGCTACATGCAATCTATAGTTTTTCTTTTTTATACACAGGCTGAGATATTTAGTAATAAAGTAAGAATAGATTGAGAAAGTATGAATGGTTCATACATTTAACTCAATGCATAAGTGTAAATAATACTAAGATCATTTCTGCTAGGAAAGGCACAAAAATTACAGTTACTAGGCTATGAACCTCAACAGCACAGAGCAAATTGTTTAGTGGTGCTAGTTGCACAAATAGCAAACTTAAAACCTCGAAATTTTAAGTCTTCAACTGAAACAAAATAAAGCATTCTATGTTTACTCTTTGACAGCATACACTGACTTATCTCATCACCTTATAAAATCTAACTCTAAATCAAATAAATCCTGTTCACTGATTTCCTATATAAATTGTGATTTTTTTTTTAGTTCAAACATTGGCCAACATAAACCAGGACTGGTTACCTGTCACCCCAGCTGCTAGGGAAGAGAATGCCAGAAGGATCATGAGTTTTAAGCCAGCTCAGGCAAAAAAAAAAAAAAAAAAAAGCAAGACATTGTCTCAAAAATAAAAAGGTTGTGGCATTGCTCAAGTGGTAGAGCATTTGTGACTCTGGGTTCAATCCCCAGTACTGCCAAAAGATTGGCAAATATATTACTACCTAAACAAATATATTATTACCTAAACAAATATCACGTCAAATGAATAAAAGCTGGTGGTACAGTCGGCTTGCGTACTTTGGATTTTATCTTGTAGAATTGTATTAGGCATGAGAGAAGCATCTGCCTTAGTCTGAAGCATCATATAGAAATAATGTGCTATTTGGAAGCCTTGAGAAGGCAGAGGGACACTGACCGCCCACTGGGAGACATAGACCAGAACAGGTAAGAAGGAACATGCAGGTATCAAAGGTCACAGCATTCAGGATTCTAGCACAAAGTGGAGAGAATAAACACATGGTGAGAGGGTAGGAAACGAGGAACAAGAACTTCAGTTAAGCCCTGGGGAACATGGAAATAATGGCCCAGATAGTAAGAGTCCAGGCTCAAAGAAGTCAAAAGACCAAACCTTGAAAGTACAATGTCGAAAGAGAATGTGAGGCATCTGCCTTTAATCTCTTCAAGGGCTCCTGACTCCGGATGGAAGACAAAGATGCATCCTGGGGCCTCTGAGCTCCTTAAGAGTTCAATCTCTTAAGGAAACCAAACCTAGTGCCATAGAGAATGCCACGGAGAAACTGCAAAGAACAGAAATATTAACTGGTCAGCATTCATTGTATAAGCTCCAGTGAAAGGAAAAGAATGACCCATTGGATTCAAATTCTGGTTCTCATACTAACAGCTTCAAGTTAGGTCAGTTATTTAATCTCTGGACACCTTAGTTTCCTTAGGTATACAAGATAAATAGGTCCAATTTCCACCTCTCAAAGCTGTTAAGAAGATTAAGTAAGGGACTATGTGTGAAAGAACACGGACTCTGACAAAATAAAAGTCTATTTCTGTTCCTTCTCCATTATATTTGCTAGCACATATTACCAGAGGGAAATACTGTTGATTTTTGGTCTCCATCCTCAATACAATGGTCTTTTCTCCATGTTCTTGTTTTGTCCCTCCCTTTATTTTTATCTCTTTTGTGTGTGTGTGTGTGTGTGTGTGTGTGTGTGTGTGTGTGTGTGTGTATGCCAGTCCTGAAATTTGAACTCAGGGCCTGGGCTGTATCCCTGAGCTTTCATGCATAAGCACTTGAGCTCTGCCACTTGAGCCACAACTCCACTTCCAGCTTTTTGGTAGTTAATAGGAGAAATGAGTCCCATGGACTTTCCTGACTGGGCTGGGTTCAAACTGGAATCCTCAGATTTCAGTCTCCTGACCTAATATCATAGGCATGACCGCTGATGGCCGACGCTCTCTATTGGTTTTATGTGATCTTTCTTTCCTTTCTACATGTATTTTATCATTGCTTCAAATGCAAATAATCATAACCCATTGATACCATGCAAATGGTGGCAGTCTAATTTGGCCTGATTTGGGAATAGCAGGTCTTAAAAGATATTTGGAAAACGGAGTCGCTTTTCAAAAAGTTAATGGTAAAAGTGCTTAGGTGATTACAACCTAAGTTTTTAGTAGCAAACATAGCCCTTTTTCTACCTGCCATCAGTCCAAGCTACCAAATCAGTTCTGAAAGCTCTATCGCCTCAGTCATTTTTTTTCCTCTAGACCTAGCCAGCCAACAAGTAATCAAAGCACATGTAAAAGCAGAAGTCATTACCACAATATAATCCCCGTATTTTCATTGTAATTATTGACTGAAGCAGTGAGCCACTCAATGTAACAAATAGTTATTGAGTGTTTGCCACATATGCAGAATTATGGCACACAGCAAAAATAAAATATGAATTCAAATAAAATATGAAATCTGAAAGCAGAGACATACTGGGAGCCTGAGAGGAAAAAAATGAAAACAGAGCATCCAAAAAATTCAAAATATTTTAAATTTGTTTAATTATCTTAAGTGACAGTGGCATGGAGGGACCAATTCTCTCATCCATAATTTGTAATCCAAATTAATACTTAAATAATTCTGGTAATTAATTGACTAAGCCTGGTCCTCTTTTCTTAGCAGGGTTATATTTCTGAGGTCTACTCACATTTTTAGTAATGATCAAGGTCTTCTTGGTGCTGACATATAGTGAGAGCTAAACCCTAATTTTATTATTTCTGCTAGAGACATTTGTGTTTCTGTCTGAATAAGCTTAATACATAAAATGCTGTTCCATATACTTAAAATAATGCTAAAATACTTCATCCATGGGCTAAGCATGGTAGCTGATGCCTGTACTCTTAGCTACTCAAGAGACATATGTAGGAGGAACACAATCTGAGCCTTCCCCAACTAGAAAACACAAGACCCTATCTGAAAGATAGCATAAAGGGCTGGAGATATGGCTTATGAGGTAAACACTTGTTAAACAGAACTACCCCCAAAGAAATAAAATGGCTCTTCAATGCTTACAAACTTTTGTCATTTTGTCCACTAAGATAGCTGGGCTTTCATATCTTTGGCCATAGTTGTAGAGCTGGCCTGCATATATGACTTTGTTATATAAGAATTTATGAGAGGCTCCCAGAGTCACTGAATATACTTTGTAAATGCCTTGGTCATAAGAAAGTCTCATTTCTCTGTTTCCTGGTGTCTTTTATTTTAAATTTAATTTTATTGTCAAGGTGATGTATAGAGGGGTTCTGATGTCTTTTAGTTGAACATTCTTCATAAATCACCAAAAAGAGTGGTTGAGTTGCCATCTTCATACAAGTTTCCCCAAAGGCCTTCATAGTCCACTATGACAGAAGCATCCTGGGAAATGTTAATAGTAGCCTAAGGACATACAGCACTAATTCTGTGGGCCATGCATCAATGTCTTTTAATTCCATACATCTTTCCCTCATCATTTGTTTTGTTTTTGTTTTTGTTTTTGTTTTGGCCAGTCCTGGGCTGTGAACTCAGGGCCTGAGCACTGTCCCTGGCTTCTTTTTGCTCAAGGCTAGCACTCTGCCACTTGAGCCGCAGTGCCACTTCTGGCCATTTTCTATATATGTGGTGCTGGGGAATTGAACCCAGGGCCTCATGTATACGAGGCAAGCACTCTTGCCACTAGGCCATATTCCCAGCCCCTGATCGTTTGGTTTTGTTCAACCAGTATTTTCAGAAGACTTGAGTGTATATTAACCATGCAGTGTTCGCATCAACAATTGGTTTCTAAGCATACCCATGATGTGATTTCATGTTCATGTTGGCGTACTGATTTCCTGACTTGCTACTGAAATGAATTCTAAACAACTAACAACTCATGGCAACTCACAGCAACACAAGTTGTCTTTGTTTGGGTGTGTGTGTGTGTGTGTGTGTGTGTGTGTGTGTGTGTGTGTGTGTGTTTCCTGGGGCTTGAACTCTGGATGTAGGTTCTTTTGCTGAGCTTTTTTGCTCAAGACTAGTGCTCTACCCATGAGCCACAACTCCACTTCTAGTGTTTTGGTGATAAGATTCTCATGGACTTTCCTGCCTGGGCATTCAAGTCAAGATTCTCAGACCTCAGTCTCCTGAGTAGCTAAGGTTACAGTGCCCAGCTAAGTTTGTATTTTTGCACTGTTCCACTCCCCAGAGAGTAAGACAGTTGAGTCTGCAGCATAAGAGGGATTAGAGTCAAGGCCGAATAATTAACTCACTGTGCAAATTCCAATGCAGAGAAGATAGCAATACTGAGGAATTTGTGTTCAACTAAAGCACCTTTGTTCCAGTCTCCTTGGAGCAAATATGTCTTTGCTATTCCCAAGAACAGCAAAAGTCATTCATTCAAATCTCCAACTCTATGCTAAAGTGAAATCAACAGGCCCCCAAACACCAATAAACATGTCTATGCAAAGCCATTAAATTCAACATTAGGTTCTCAAGTTAGAATTTGGAATTTTGTAACATGGCAATGTTCACTATTAACTATATGAATTATGCAGGAATTCTGACTATTGCCTGCTAGAGTGGATTAGCACTACTAAGAACGAGTAGAAGAGCAGGTACAAGCCCAGCTAGAAATCTGGAGTGTGAGCTGGGGAAGCAAGGGCCTAGCTTACATTTGTTGAAAATAGAGGGATACACATGAGTTAAAGAAAGCAGGCTGTAATTAGAGGAGCAAATTTCAACATAATCAAAGAGATCCAGACTGAAGGAAAAACAGAAGCCTCCTATGCTCACAAGAGTAGGAAACAAGACATCACCAACTGCCCCACGGAGCCTGCAGACTGGTAGAAAGGATCAGGGCCAGAGGAAGAATGAAGACAGGTCACCAATGACCTCAGGTCATGAGCAGCTGTTTTCAGACATTTCTCCCTTTCTCACTAAAGAGCATCTGCTAGTGTGCCTGGAATCTAGCAGCCTACATAGCAAAGGTCTCCTGCCAGGACACAGGAAATGTCTTCACAATAGATTAGCATGAAAATTAGCTGGAAATACATAAGCTCTGTTTGCTTCCCTAGCAGTGTGGCTATTATTTGTCTTGGACACATAGCAAACTCAGTATCAAAGTCTGCTAAGACCTATGAATTCTACAGAGCTCCAAACCCAAATACTATATTATATATACAATGTTTGTTTCCAGTCCAATCTCCTCATTGTAATCACCATCAGCAATCTAATAGAGGAACAAGTAGCACTGAAAGATATTGATAGTTTGAGAATTATCTTAATCTCCTACAAAAGATATAGCATCTACAAAATGGAGGCAGAATTAAATATTTGAACTATGTCCTTTTCTTCTCTTTGAGCTACTTGAGTTTTGAGACAACCAAATCCCCTGAAAAATAAACAAGAATGCAGCAAGTAGTTATGCAGGAGATTGTGAACTGCTTTTTAAATCCACGTGTGTGTGTGTGTGTGTCTGTGTCTGTGTCTGTGTGTGTATATACATATGCCTCTCAGGCTTTTAAAAACATCTGCATGACCTACCAAAATGGCCATTTTCTCAAAAGATGAAAAAGAATCTCTAACTAGATCCAGCCTTGGAGACTCAGAACTTTCTCTCTTTTTTTGGCAGACTTCTGAACTTTCAAATGTTGAGAACTAAATTCTTGAGTGGCAGGAGTAGGGAATGAAGGCAACCAAGCTCATTACCAGCCTTCCTCTTTGCTTTTTTACAAGTACAATGAAACTTAAAAAGATCTCAGGGATAGAACAAAAAGTAGGAAAATTGATAGTCTCAACCTTAAGCAGTTTCCATCAGGCCACTTTCTTCCCAATTTGCTAGACGCACTCGGCCAACCCCTTTAATGAAAGGGAAAATCCATTCTTTCTCTGGGTACAGGGAATGCTGGCAAAGCAAGAACTCTACCCAACTTCAAGAAGAGAGCGAACACACAGGGAGTCTGCAGACCATCTGAAATTATATACCTTTTATGATATGAAGGCGACCCAAAACAATAATAACCCTTAAAGCAAACATGCTGACAGTGTATTCTCCTCTACATGGCCACTAACTCACTCCTCTTCTGAAACAAGCATTGGATGGCATTTTTGTTTCAGGTGCTGGGGCTTGAACTCAGGACTGCTTTCTCTCACTTGGCTTTTTCACTCACAGCTAGTGTTCTATCACTTGAGCCACGCTTCCATTACTGGATTTTTTGCTGGGTAATTGGAGGTAAGAAATGAACCAAGAGTCTCAGGCTCAGCCTCTTGGATTACTAGGATTATTAGTGTGAGGCACTGGTGCCCGGCTGCCTAGAGAAATGTTTGACTCAGATGATCTAACTTCAGAAGTGATTCATTACCAATTAGGCTTTCTTACATACTTTTCTACAAGGGCTTGTCGGGGGTGGGGGCCAATGTGAACTGAATTTTTTATGTCCAATAAATTAGAATGTAGAAGAAGAAGGAAGGGCACTGGCTCAATTTGTATAACTGATTCTTCTTTCACTTTCCATCTCTGTGTTTCCTTCACAAAGGATTATAATTTAAGGATGAACCTTGCTTATCTCTAAGCAGTTTCTTCACATTATTATTGAAAATTATTCTATGGATGCTCTCATTTTAATTTAAATTAATAGCACCCTATTTGACCTATATATGATATAAAGCAAAAAGGACAATTTTCAGAAAATCTTTAGTTGTACAAGATGATTGCTCAACACCATTAAATATCTCACATGTAAATTTCATGCTTTCCTTTTAACACAATCACACTCAGATTAGATTTGATATGAGCTATGTAGCTATCTTTACTTTGTATTCTGGTTATTTTATTGTTGTTGTTAGGTTTTTTCCTTTCAGTAAAATCACCGCACCTTGCCTTTCTGTTAAAATTATCTCTGAACAATCTAGGAAGGAAATAATACGTCTCCAAATACAAAAATGAATAGATGAATAACTATCTAACATTCTTGTTAATAATGGTAGTACAAAACCTAATAGCAAAAAAAAAGTTTTGCAGATAAATAACTTGTATTACATTTTTTTCAGGTTAGGAAAGTATCACTTGGATGAAGAATAGTTGGGAAGCACATTTTCAAAAGGAAGAACCCATAATTACTACCTAGGAATGATAATATTTCAAAATGTTTTCTTACAAACAGAGAAAGTCCAGTAATATGATATCCTCAATTGTGGGGCACACCCAGGCTGGCCCCGCCTGTGTGTCCCTGCCCCGGGGCCACGTGGGGCAATTACTACGAACAGGAAAGGCGGTTCTAGCTGGCCCCACCTCCCAGCCTTTGGACCACGGGTGGCCAAGATGGCGCCTGGAGGTGAACCCCGAGGTGGGCTGTGACGTCTGAGTTAGGCCGCCTCTTAGGATTGGTCCCTTGGCCCCCTTGATGGACAGCCCAGGCCGCCCCTCATAGCCCCTAGCTAGCTGCCGTTTTAAGGCCGCATCTCCTCCCAATAAAGCGAGACTGTGCGTGACACTCTCCCAGGCCATCTGATTGTCCTCCGGCGAAAGGGGGGGCTGGGTGCGGGCGGTCTGTCCACTCTTCACCTTTTCTTGGCCCGCCTCTCCCGCTGGCCAGGAGAGCCGCTGGGGGCGAAGGACCCCGACACTCAATGAACTGGAATGTCTAGGGGAGCATATGTAATTGTAGTAAGGTGCAAAATTCTCCCAAGTGTACATATTGTTTTTCAAACCAGTAAAAGATAAAACACAAAAACCTCGCTCAGCAAGTGATGACTGATAGAACTAATGAGTCAGTAATTATAGTATTTGTGGATCATCAAGGTGAAAATCAATTTTTATAGTAGGGCTGAATTCATAGAAGGAATAGAAAGGGGCTTGAAAAGTTCAAACTCTCACACAGAGAGCCATCAGGTAATATAAGTAAGCAGGCACAAACGCCCTCTGTAGAGAAATCAATATGTAATACTCAATATCAGCTAACTGGTGCTATGCAAAAAAATATTTCTGGTGCTATTATATTCTATATTTTTGCTATTGTATCCTCCTGAGAACCCAAAATCTGTCTTTTGTGAAAATCACCCAATGTAAAAATGTTCAACTATATAGAAACACTGAAAACATATTAAACCAATTGACATGACTCATTAGTCAAACTTTTCCCGTTGCTTATGGCCCTGACCATCAAAGACTAGAATCAACCTGGTCACACCTAGATCATATTCTCGATTTATAGAACAGTGCTGGACAGATCATAAGCTTCCACAAACAATTTGATATTGGAGATTTAGGAATCCACTAACAGGCAGATTAATGTCACCTGTCCCAACCCTCAGAATCTCTGTATGTGTTACCTTACATGGCAAATGGGCTTCTCAGATCTAATTAAAGACTTGGAGATATTGAGATTACCCCAGATTATCCAGATGACCCCACTCTAAGTACATCAGTCTTTAAAAAAAAAAAGAAGAGAACGGCAGAAGAGTAAGCTAGGGAGCTAGGATGTGAGAAAGGCCTGACCCACCATTGTTGGCTTTGAAGATAGAAGGAAGAGGCCACCAGCCAAGGAATTCACAACTCCTGGAAGCTGGAAAAGACATAGCCAATGCCCTCCTTAGAAAGTCCAGGAAGTTGGGGGCTGAGGATATGGCCTAGTGGCAAGAGTGCTTGCCTCGTATACATGAGGCCCTGGGTTCGATTCCCCAGCACCACATATACAGAAAATGGCCAGAAGTGGCGCTGTGGCTCAAGTGGCAGAGTGCTAGCCTTGAGCAAAAAGAAGCCAGGGACAGTGCTCAGGCCCTGAGTCCATGCCCCAGGATTGGCCAAAAAAAAAAAAAAGAAAGAAAGAAAGTCCAGGAAGCAATTTAGCCCTGCTGACACCTCTATTCCAGCCCCTGAGGCCTATATTGTACTTCTGACCTACAGAACTATCAGATAAAAAAATGTTTTTGACCATTTGTTTTGGGAGCAATATCAAATTAACATACTTACACAAGCCTGACATTTTATAGATTGTATAACTAAGGCCCACAGTGTGTGAATACTAGGAAGCAAATACTTCTCAAGAGTTCAAGCCCATAATATCCCCCATCCTGGCCTGCCTTGATTGCTTTTGCACTTGCCTGCATGGCATTTTCTCATAAGGTTAGAATGAACAGCATGCAGAAAAAGACAGACATTCTGTTTAACTTAGACTTACTTGATCATAACTCCTGGCTTGAGATTCAGAACTAGAAAAAGATGTATTCAGTGCAAAACCCACAAAGCTGCTCCAATATATAAAATCAGCCTGACTCTTTATTGTCACTTAAATGCCTGCTGACTGTCTAACTAGTTTGAAATCTGCAGAAATGGAAAAGGCTTGAGGATGGGTTGCCCGTTCTGCCGTCTCCGGGGGATTTGTAGGTACCCGTTATCCCATGGATTGTGCACATTTTCTCTTGGCTTAGGTGTCAACCATCTGCAGAATAACGAAGTTGTGATATGCCTGCCGGGCTCCAGATTACAGCCACGGCTCGGCGGCGGCGGCAATGCCAGAGGCAGCAGTGTGAAAGGCATCGGGGCTCAGGCCTGCTTGGAAAGTCGGTCCACGTTCACTCCTGCTTCCCCTCTCAGTGTGCAGAAGCAAACTAGCACCAGTGCCACATGCACACTTCTCCCAAAGGCCTCCCATCTAGCACCTGTCCTATCTGCACAGATCACAGGGAGCCCACCGGCAGGGACAGGAGACAGCTCCGCTTATTGGTCCTGAAATTCCAGGACACGTAGCCCACTCCATCTCTACACGTTGTCTACATACAGCCTACGTGTTGTCCTTTAGGCTGTCCTTGGGGTTTATTTCATTAGGAAAAATAAATATTCTGAGATGAGAAGAAAGGGAAGAAAAGCAAGCACATGACATAGTTGGCCCTTTTTCTCTTATGGTCCAAACGGACCCCACTGCTGATCTCGCTATGCACACAGAACTTCTATAAGAAGAGTATATCTGTGTCCACATCTCAACCTGCAGACAGCTGGCAGCTCGGATAGCACCCCTCCCTTCATAAAAACTGACTACTACTACTAGGTATCCCTAGTAGCTCTCTTTCCTTTGGCCAGATACGGGGAAGAAGACTGCTCAGAAAACACAGAGGAAACTCTTTAAGATGTAAGCCCAGGTAATGAGTTTGTGAATAGGACTCTGGTTGCCTGGGAAATACAAGCAAGAATTAACCAATGGAAGTTTATCAAATTAAAAGGCATCTACACAAACCAGGCACCAGTGGCTCACACCTGTAATCCCAGACACTCAGGCAGGCTGAGATCCAGAGGATCTTGGTTCAAAGCCAGTCTGGGCAGAAAAGTTTACAAAATTCTGCTCTCCAAAATAACCAGCAAAAAGCCAGCCTGGAGGCATGGCTCAGGTGGTACAGTTCTAGCCAATCAAGCAAGGCAACGAGCACAGGGTCCTAGATTTTTAAAAAATCCATGTTCGCTGCGGCATTATTCATAACCAAACTATAGAACTACATTAGGTGCCCATCAATGCATGAAATGGTAAAGAAAGCATGGTTACATACAAAATAGAGGTTTACTTAGACATGAAAAAAATACAATTATGCCATTTGCTGGCAAATGGATAATGAAGGAAGCCAGGGCCACAAAATAAACATATCATTTGTTCAGCTAGGAAGAAAACAGAAACAGAATAGCAAAGCCATCAGAGTAAAAGGGGATTACTGAGGAGATAGAACAGAGGGGGGACACAAGGAGGAAAAGTAGAAATAAGGGAGAGTAATGGACCGGTTGGACATTACCTAAGTACATTAGACAGGTGTGCAGAACTGTTACAATGAAACCTCTTACCACAATCCTAAATACTAATAAAAATTAAAATACAAGAAAGAAAAACAGCCAAGGTCCACTGTGTCCTAATGCAGAGCCACGATGATGACAGTCACTCTCAGGTGGAGGAGGCGAGTGTGATTACCCCTTCTGTTTCCAAACCTGCAATGCTCCTCTACTGTCTTTATGTTCTCAGTACGAGAAGAAGGTTGGAAGTAAGGCACAAGCCAAGTGTTACATAAAGGTAGATATGCTCATGTAAAGCTCAAGGGTTTCGTTCACAATACCAGAATCTCCTAATTACAGGACCTCTCCGGCTGGATAATCTCATCTGATCCATTTTTAAAGTCAGACCTTCCAAAAACAGTGACTAAAGGAGGCAAATAACATCATGAACTGAATTTCCAAATGATGTCTGCTTCACTCAATCAAGAGCATGATCCCCAAATGATTTGGGGTAAAAGTGTGTGCTGGTTTTTTGTTTGTTTTTTTTTCAAAAAGCAAAGAACCATACTAAATAAGAAAGAAGGGCTAAGGGGCTGAGCTCTTCTCATTATAAAATAGAGTTCCTATCCCAAAGAAAGGCAGGACAGAGCCCAGTCAGGCTGAGCCAGCATCTTTCCAAAGATACTTTCTCAGGAGTTAACTGCAATTCTGCAGTCCTTAAAGCAGAGAGCCCTGAGCTAATTAGGCATTCTGGAAAGAACAAAAGGAGCCACCTCACATAGGACCAGTGATACTGTTCCTCTCCAAAATGCCACCAGTTCTTGTCTCCCCAGCATGTATCTATAAGAAGAGTATATCTGTGTCAGGCCATGCCAACAAACATGCAAAAGGAGAATGTGAGGTAGTTTTTAAAAAATTCTCTTGTACTCTGAATTCTTTTATGAGATCTCAGCACCACACTTTTTGTCATGACAAATCAGCAAGGTGAGGCACACGTTCTATTTTTCCATAGCTACGACTTGTTTGTTTGTTTTGTGTTTTGTTGCCAGTCCTGGGGCATGGACTCAGGGCCTGAGCACTGTCCTTGGCTTCTTTTTGCTCAAGGCTAGCACTCTGCCACTCGAGCCACAGCGCCACTTCTGGCCATTTTCTATATACATGGTGCTGGGGAATCGAACCCAGGGTGTCATGTGTATGAGGCAAGCACTCTTGCCACTATGCCATATTCCAAGCCCCATAGCTACGACTTGTAAACGTCTCACTCAGATACCCTTTGACGACTGCTCAAGTGCTTTTCTTCTGAGGGAGAAATAGCCCGTTTAGGCTTTCCATCAGACTTGATTAATTGGGTGATAAAATGGATAGTCCTATAAAGTACATCATCAGAAAGCAGACTCATTAAAAATGTGAGATATGTCTGAGAAGCAGAGACCAGACTCTTGCAGACTATAAAAGCAATGTTTAACTACCTAATATCACACATCATTACTGCAACAATTTCAAACAAGTCTGACCCCAGCTCTCTTCAGTAACTATAAAGCCCACAAACATGGCCTGTGCCCTGGCAGAAGCCAGGAGAACCACAGTGGTGAAACTATTTTTGTCACTGTTGAACTCCTGTGCATGTTTTCAGAGTATCTCAACACTGATTGTCTTCTAGACAACTTGGACAAACCTTTTAACAGGGAGATCATATGTTCTCGGGTTACATTTGTTTTTCCTTCCTTTAAACTTCCCCTAGTTACAACAGTGACTTTAAATGTGGCTCATGAATTTGTTTTGGTTGTAGTAATCATGATTTCCCCTATATAAATAATACTTTGTAGTTTACAAAACACTTTTCACACATATTATTGAAGTTTTCACAGTATCTGCTACTTGCTTTGAGTCTATCCACCAAATTTTAATATTTTATAAAAATATTTAAAATCATCTCCATTTTTTAATTTTTTTGCCAGTCCTAGGGCTTGAACTTGGGGCAGAGGGGGAGAGGGAGAAGGGCTGGGCACTGTCCCAAAGCCACTTTTGCTCAAGGCTAGCACCCTACCACTTGAGCCACAGCACCATCTCTGGCTTTTTTTGTTTACTGAAGAATCGAACCCAGGGCTTCATACATGCTAGGCAAGCACTCTACCACTAAACCACATTCCCACCCTTCCACTTATTTTTTAATAAGTAAAATGAAATATTTCTCCTTATGCCTATAATTGTAGCTTCTTTGGCGGCTAGAACGGGAGGATAGAAGCCAGTCAGGTCAGGGTAAAGGACTCAACAAGACTACCTCCATGGAAGAATCTGGGCTTGGTGATTCAAGTCCCTCATCCCAGTAACAAGAGGAAACCTAAAATGGGTGGGAGGCAGGGATCTCAGAGCTGGCCATGGTCAGTCTCCACTCCCTCCTCTCTCCGACCCACTAGCCCACGCGCGAGGAAAGCTCCCCTTGGCTTGCTGGCTTTCAGTATAAAAGCCATGGGATCATGAAGACAGACGAGAGTTTCTTTTATGTCCACAGTTATCTTTGGCAATAAAAATGAAAGCAAGGGCATTCCTTTTGGCTGGTTCCTGTCCCCATTTCAAGCAGGTTCATATTTCTTTATCCACAGAACTACCCAGTAAAAGATGGACGTGGTGTGTGTGTGTGTGTGTGTGTCCACATGAGACCTCAGACACGTGTGGGCAAACCCATGGGAGACCTCCAACATGCACAGTTTAAAGCCAGCCCAGAAAAGTCCACAACACTCCAAAATAACCAGCAAAAAGCCAGGCTGGAAGTTTGACTCAGGTGGTAGAATACCAGCTGAGCCAGCACCAGCCAAGTAAGAAAGAGGACCTAAGTTCAAACTTCAAAAATAAATAAATAAATATAAATTTTAAATTAAGAACAAATCCACTAGCCAGGTTCCAGTGGCTCATACCTATAATCCTAGCTACTCAGGAAGCTGAGATCTGAGGAACACAGTTCTAAGCCTGCCTAGGCAGAAAAATCCATGAGACTCTTATCTCCACTAAACTACCAAAACTGCCAAACGTAGAGCTGTGGCTCAAGTGGTAGAGTGCTAGCCCTGAGCAAAAGAAGCTTTGGGAGAGTACCCAGCCCTGAGTTCAAGCCCCAAGACTGGCATGAAAGAAAAATAATCCACTTTATTAAAAACACTTCTACACTGTCAACTTAAACATTAATTAATTAGTTAAAAGTTAAAACGAGCCAGGTGCAGGTAGCTCATGTCTGTAATCCTAGCTACTCAGGAGGCTGAGATCTGATGATCATGGTTCAAAGCCAACTCCTAGCAAGAATGTCTATAAGACTCTTATGTCTAACTACAAAAAGAAAAAGCCAGAGTAGAGCTGTGGCTCAAGTGGTAGAGTGATGGTCTTGAGCAAAAGATAAAAATTTAAAAGCTCAGGGGCAAAGCCTAGGCCTTGTGATTAAGCTCCAGGACTGGTACAAAAACAAAAATTAAAACCATAGCCTGGGGGAGTTGAGAATTTACCTCAACAATAGACTGTTTGCCAAGTAAGCTCAAGGCCTTAGGTTAAGAATGCAGCGTGCGAGCGCGCGCGCGCGCGCGCACACACACACACACACACACACACACACAGCCTGTACCCATAAGTATCTCTAAAAAGAAGCACCTCAACATTTGCTTTTCTTAGAGTAGAAAGGAACTCAGGCCTGCATTTCCTATCCCGATGGATACAGGATGAATCAACAACACATATTCTGTGTTTCAGAATGAATGGTGGGAATTTCCGTGATACTAATTCCTCCTGGTTCTCTCCGGATGGCTGCCTGATGAACTACATTTCACTGCCCTCTCTTGGTAGATACTGGGATTATAAAAGTCAATTTCTTTGCAAGGATTGGAATTTGGCTTCAATAGAGGGATCTCCTGAGTGGGACCACAAGTGATCTGAAATACTGAAAAGAGCAATGGTGTTGCTTTGGATGTTTCTTATACATGCTCAGTAACATGAGGAAAGATTATTAGATAGTACTCTTTGCATCACTCTGTGTTCTGGGAAAGGAACTGAAAGAAAACCCAGGCAGGATTTCAATGTACGGAAAGACAGCAAAGGCCTTAGCTCAACCCCAAGAGAACTCTGCAAGAAACACTGTCATCAATCCAAATGAGATTCTATAAACTAACAAACTTCATTCATCACATGGCCATGGTTGCTCTCCACTCCCTCCTCTCTCCAACCCACCAGCCCACATGCGAGCCCTCCCCTCAGCTTGCTGGCTTTCAGTATAAAAACCGTGGGATAAAAAATAAAAAAAAAAACACAAGGTAACAAACAGTACAAGAAATGTATCCAATGCCTAACGTATGAAACTGTAACCTCTCTGTACATCAGTTTGATAATAAAATTTTGAAAAAAATAAATAAAAATAAAAACTGTGGGATCATGAAGATAGATGAGAGTTTAATGTCCACAGTCATCTTTGGCAATAACAAAGAAAGCAAGGGTATTCCTTTTGGCTGGTTCCTGTCCCCATTTCAAGCAGGTTCATATTTCTTTATCTACAGAACTACCCAGTAAAAGACGGACGTGTGTGTGTGTGTGTGTGTGTGTGTGTGTGTGTGTGTGTGTGTGTATGCTGGTCCAAGGTTTGAACTCAGGGCCTGGGCACTGCCCTAAGCTTTTTTGCTCAAGACTGGCTCCCTACCACTTGAGCTACAGCTCCACTTTTTGTTTTTTTGCTGTTTAATTGGAGATAAGAAAGAAAAGAAAGAAGGATGGAAGGAAGGAAAGAAAGAAGGAAGGAGAGAGAAAGAAAGAAAAAGAGAGAAAGATCTAACTTATCCCAATTTGAGAAAAATTGCTCAAATTCAACCTTGAATAACTAAGTTAGACATTTCTATTTCAACCCTGAGTGAATCACCAGCCTTTGACAGATTATCTTGATTAGTATTACATTGAGGCACTATATGAAAGTCATGGCAACCTAAAATAGCTCATTAAAAGCCAGCTAAGTGAAGAAAATTAACTAAATACTCTTAACCTTTTAATTCTGCCAAGTCAAAATGTAAAACTAAAAATGTCAAACCCTTTAAGAGGTCAAATGTGTGTTTTTTAATAGTTAATATAAGGGAAATAGCTAGCTTGTCCATCAACAATTAAATGTCAATACAAAAGAAAACCATCAAGCCATGAAGACAATTGATTAGCTTTATGTACACTGTTACCCAACGACTTCCAAGCTACATTAAAAAGTGCAAACCCGAGTCACAAATCATGTGTGCTGTAATCCCATTTCTGTGAGGAACACACTGGCATGTCTATCTCTATGTTGTACTAGCCAAGATTTTTCTGGAAGAACTTAGCATCAGGGAATGAGATGCTTCTGTAATACTGGGGGAATTGAGCTTTGAAACAGGAAGAAACTTTATCTTTATTATGTATCTAACATGCATATGATTTCAACCACGAAGCTGGCTAATTTTATAAAATTAAAAGAAAAACCATGGCTCCCTTAAGAGCCAAACTAAAAATCTAGGAAAAAAAATATGTTGTTGATGGAAGAGTCCCTAAGTGAGAACACACCAATGCAGCCAGGATTGCCCGTATCCCAAGAGACCATCCTCAAGGCTCAAAGGCTAATGCTACAAAAGAGACTTGGAAGACCTATGGGGATAGTAATCCACAATTAGATCCTGAGTGTAACAAAAATATGTGTGTATGTGTGCACACGTGTCCCATACCAGGCCTTGAACCCAGGGCTTTACCTTCCTTTTTAGCTTGCTTCCTCAAGGGTGGTCCTGCACCATTTTAGTCATACCTCCAGTTCAGCAGTTTGCTGGTTATTTTGTCCCCACTGGTTTTGAACTGTAATCCTTTAGGATTCAGCACTCATGAGTAGGTAGGACTCAGGTAAAAGACCCTGGAACTCACCTGAAAATACATAAGTTTTTTAGAATTTAAAATATGAAAGTACAGAGGAAGCCAGGCATGATGGCACACATCTATAATCCCAGCTACTTGGGAGGCAGAGGAAGGAGGATACAGAGTAAGAGGCCAGCCAAAGCAAAGTCAGCAAAATCCTCTCTTACACACACACACACACACACACACGCTGAAAGCATAGCTCAAGTAGTACAGCATTCGTAATGCACGGAGGGAAAGAATCTAGGCTGGCCTCAAACCATGATCCCCTAAGCTACATCTCCCAAATAGCTGGGATTACAGACTTGAGCTACACCACCAGCTTGTTATTTGTAGTCTACAAAATAACCATTCTGACTATAGTAACATGAAATCTCCATGTAGTTTTTAATTTCATCCCCTGATGGCCATATATATTCCTTTTTAAAACTATCCTCAACTCATTTGACCATCTCTCGATTCATGGATTCCTCTGACATTTAGTTTTTAGGTCTTTATATTGTCAGGCTATTAATCTATCAGACGAATAGCTGGCAAAGGTTTGCTCATATTCTGTAGGCTGTCTCTTCCCTCTGGTCATTGTTTCCTTTGCTGTGTGAAAGTGTTTTAATTTGATGCAATCCCATTTGTCAATTCTTGCTATTTTTTTCCATGAGCTATTAGGCTCAGATGTATTTCAAACTTATGAGAAAAGAACAGAATGCAATTTTCAACATGAAATGCTTACTACCTGCTATGATTTTACACACTGTACATATGTATTGAATTACCATGATGTAACCCCACAAAGATGTGCAAACATTATGTCTCAATAAAAAAGAATAAAGAGCTCTTACAACCCAACAACAAAATGGCAACCCAATTTTAAAGACAAGCAAAAGCCCAGAATAGGCATTTTGTCAACAAAGCAGCTCATGAAAAAGCCCAGTAGCATTAATCACTAGAAAAATTCGAATTAAGCCATGAGGCGATACCACTTCACACTCACAGGGATGGCTAGATTCAAAATGACAGAAAATAGAAAGTGGTAAGAAAGATGAGAAAAATAGAATGCTTCTATACCGCTAGTGAGAATGTAAAATGGTGTTGTCACTTTGGGAAACTGCTTGGCAGTCCCTCAAAAAGTTAAACATAGAGTTCCATATGACCCAGCAATTCCTCTACTAAGTATATACCCAGAGAGAATTGCAAGCATCTGAGCACAAACACCCACAGCAATTAGTCAAAAAGCAGAAATAAAGCCGGACACCAGCGGCTCCCACCTGTACTCCTTGTTACTCAGGAAGCTGATATCCGAGGATCCCAGTGCAAAGTAACATTCAGCACAGGGAAAGAAACTAGACAGGAAAGGTTACACAAATGTCTACATGTCCAGAACTGGCAAATGCACAGTCAGCAAGGAGACAGAGTCCAGAGACAGGCAGCAATGGGGAGGGTCAGGTGGTACAGGGTTTCTTTAGGGCTGAAAAGGGTTAATAGCAGCGAACATTGCGCACTCTGGTGAAGATACAAAAAGACACTGGATTGGACTCTTTTGAGGACGTATTTTGTAGTTAAGTAGGTGAACATTAGAAATAAACAGGTAGGTAGATAGGTACATAGGTGCCTCTGTACATACAGAAGACCATTGGCCAAAGACAAAAATAAATAAATAAGAAGAATATAGAAGAGATTTTATTTTTACCCCAGTAGAAATCAACCATGAAAGTTCATTTGTTGACTCACTATTCTTGGCTTGCAGGGAAAAAATATGAGCTAGATATCTGGTGTTACTCTCTGATGGGAAAGGGCCAATTACCATCCTGTCTCAGGTCCTAGTAAGCAGGGAAACTGGATGTCTATGCCACTTATGTCTATTAGTTCAAGTACCCGAAGAGGACAGAAGAGACAAGGAAGTACGTTCTTGTTGAAGGTCTTCCCAAGAAAGAGTAAAAAAGTCTGTAATATGATGCTGGGAGCTAGAATCAGTCAGAGAATGAGGTCAAGTTCTGAAAGGCCCTTTGGTGGCTCCAAGACATCAGACTTGACTGTGTTTCATACTGTCAGGTCTTTAACTTATCTCCAGTGGCACTCAGTAACCAACCAGAATTACCGGCTGGCAATTTAACTCAGCAGTGACAGAACACTTGTTCAGCATGCACAAGGTCCTGAGTTCCATCCCCAGCATCACACACACACACACACACACACACACACACACACACACACACACACACACTAAATTAGAGATAAGATTGAAGTTTTAAAAGCAAAGCACTGGGCTTTAAAGAAATGGAATGCGGCGCTGTGATAGCTGGCCCGCGGTGCTCTGCACTTGATCTGTGAGCCCATTTCCTGAGAGGCAAAGGCTCATCACAGCAGGGCTGAAGGCAATGAATGCAAAATAAAAATTTTTAAAAATGTGTTTCTACTGAGAGGCTACTCATAAGATGAACCAAGTTACACACACTACCTCTGCAGACCGGAAGATAATTTTGTTTTAATGGGATCACTTTCTCCTAGCTCTTGGCCTTATTTAGAGAACTCATTTCCTAAAACCTTCCAGTTTAGGATGCAGAGAACTTAATGCGCCAGATGGTACATCCACACACCAAAAAGAAACCTGCTTGTACTATAGTTCTTGAGATATTTTTAAAGGATTTTTAAAGGTAATTTGACTATATCTTAGACTACCTTTAAAGAATCTTTAAAGATGTGTTTTTAAAAGGGTCTGACTCAACTCTAGCAAAAACATATACATAAGACAAGATACCGGCCATCTGTTAAAAAAAAAATAAAGAAAAGAACAATTCCAATTTTGAATCACAAAGAGAATAGATTTAGGTGTTCTCACCTCCAAAAGTGGTATGTATGTGAGGTGATATGTATACTAATTAGCTCAACTGAGCCATTATTCAATGTATACATATTTCAAAGCATCATGTTCATGAAAAATAAAAATTTCCAATTTAAAGTTTTAATTTAATTCTTTAAGAGAATAATCCTGGGCTGGGCATAGTAGACCACACCTATAATCCTAGCTACTCAGGAAGCAGAGATCAGGAGGATAGGGGTTCGAGGCCAACTTGCACAAAAAGTTCCTGAGATACTCCCCCCTTCTCAATGAATAGCTAAGCACAGTAGTGCACATCTGTCACCTATGAAATGGGAGAACCATGGTCCAGATGTGAGCCAGTGTAAAAAGCGAGGTCATATCTCCAAATAACTACTGCAAAACAGAGATAGGAGCCTAGCCAGCATGAAACACTGAGTTCAAACCCAAGTAAGAAACAAAAAGAAGCCCTCCCCCCACCCCGCCAATAAAAGAAGCAAAAACAATAGAGTTGTTTTATGAATGCACTGTTCATGGTTCCAAGGGTTTAATCAAGAACACCGGGGTTGTTATCTTAGTTGAAAAGAAGATAGGTATCATTTATATGGGAAGAAGGCTTTAGACAGAAGTGGTTTGAGATGAAAATGTAAAAAGCTCATGTGCTGGATTCCTGGGGGCTCCTAGAAATAAGCCAGTGTGTTACCTTGGGCTACACGCCGTGAACTGAGTGGCTTACACCAAGGAAACTGAGTCTCACCGTTCCAAAGGCTAGAAGTCCAACATCAAGGTAAGTGCTTACCCAAACCCTCCCTGAAGACAGCGGCAGAAGGACAGGTTCCAGGCCTGTCCCTGACTTCTGCTAATTCCTTGGCTTGTGGTAATACAATTGCACCTCCAAATGCATTCTTCTTGCACGTGGGTGTGCATCCAAGCTTCCCCTGTCCAGAAGGACATGGTCATCTTAGAGTTGGCCCAACCCAGTGATTGCATCTTAAATTCATCCTCTGCAGAGACTCTACTTCCAAATAAAAGTTCACATTCCCAGGTTTGGAGGTGGGGGAGGGTTCATCGTTAATGGTGGAGGGGTAGGAAAATAACTCAACCCACAACAGCTTGTCTGAGATTAGCAGGGAACAGGAGGCTTGGGAAGGCAGGAAACGCACAATGAGTAGAAAGAAGCGCATACCATGAGGCTGGACAGTAGGAAGAGCCTCCATGGTGAGGACTAGCTCACATGCAAGGGACATGCAAGGGCTCTACTGCAGAGCAGATGGCACCTGGTGTGGTCCCTATCGTCTCTGTTCAGGGAAAAGATGGTGGAAGGTTGAGTTCACCATGGCAGCAAGGCCAGTGGGATGGGAAGAGAAACTGACATGCACTACCCGCTACAGTACCCCTAGCTCTGGGTCTTCTCACTTAATCCACACAGCTGCCTTAGGACTCATGCTTCTGCTGTAACAAGATACCAGGACCCTCAACTTTAACATTGGATTGCATAATTAGTAAGCAGTAAGTACTAGTAAGTTAGTTAAGTACTAGGCTAGGAGTCAAAAAAAAATCACAAAGTAGCATTTGGGGGTTGAAACAGAATTAGTAACAAGTATAAAGTTGTTCACCATACATTAAATGAACTTTTGGGATTAAAATGAGAGAAAAAGGAGAATAGTTATGTGTATTTAGCTAAAGAAAAATTGTGAAGATTTACAAGATCAGAAAAGTTAGTAACTAAAGGGCAGAGTGTAGGGAGTAGAGAAAGAATAAAAGTTAAACCAGTAGGGGGAAGAAACTGCTTAGTATTTAATTTATATACTTTTTTATTGTTTCATCCACATGAACATGCTTCCTTTTCAAACAGCTTTTTAAAAGCATTTTATTTAAAAAGAAGAAGAGGAGGAGGAACAAGAAGAGGGGGAGGAAGTAGAAGAAGAAAAATTATTCAAGAGAAAAACAAGCCACAGTGGAAAAGAATATACAGGTACTTAGAAGCTGGCTTTAATCTATTGGCAAATACTCACCATCTTAATTGTGTTTTCCTAAATGCCTGATTTGTCATTATCATTATATGTTTTATTTAACATTGTTCGGAGCAAAGGAAAAACATCTTTAAAGTCTCTGTATGAGTTAAAGAGACAGTTCAGTCCAATAACAGTGTCGAAAAAAATTGGTCTCAGTAATCCCTATTATCATTCTGTTAAACCGCTAATCTCCACAAAACATAAAAATCAATGCACTTATCCAGCCTCAGAATGAAATTACATTCAAATGAACAGGAGAGAAAAGCTTCGTTGCAATTTTACCAGAATGAAAGCTGGCCATAAGAAGATATAATACTAAGAATTTAAATGTTTGTTTTATAACGCGAAGAAACATACTGGGGGGTGGGGGCAGGTAGGGTTAATGTAGTATTCAGTCATTAATTAGGATGAAAACGGATTCACATATATAGTTCCACAATTTCCCTCTCCCCTAAGTTCAGCCTATGGGAACAAAGAACTAGAACTCTTCAGTTCTAAGAGTGGGAGAAAGAAAAGGCCCTGAGGCAACATGAATAGCAAGCCCACAGTTATTACAATTTCTACCCTTTTATACTAAATAGTACTTTCAGTACAAATAATGACACCCTCACAAGAGTGGATGTGGGAAAATGGTTGCTCAGTCAGTTCTTACTTAGAAAAGGATTTTAGAAGAAAATCTTGCTTTGGAAGGTCATAAAACAGTTCAATTTAAAAAAAAATAAGATGTCCAGGTTTTGCCCTGCACCTGTCATTTATTCTTTTATTCTGTGGCTGTCTTTGGAATCTTTGTACCTCTAAACATATTGCCAGACAAGAATTCTGCAGAAATAACTTCATTGATTGGATATTCTGCCCATTGAAAAAATAATTTTATTGAATATAGCTGTCAGAGCTATTTTTATTACTCTCCTGAAGGCTCAAACTGTAATCATCTACTACATGTCTCTACTCTCACCCCCCACAAAAAAAAGAATTAGATGACTATCTCTCTTTTTCAGATTGCATATTATGCCATTTTAGACGCTCAGACTATGGACTGGAAAGGAATTACTCTACATTTTGGTGTCTTCCTGTGATCTTTAGATAATTTAAGATAGAGTTATCACTGGGAGAGAAGGTATGAAAGCCCACTATGAGTTTATTCTCCTTAAAACTTTTTAGGGAAAATGCCTCATATTCAATTTCTGGAAGCAACAATAAAGTATATGAAACCTTTTCTTTTTGCATTCAAAGACAGAGCATTTCTCTCCTCTGTGCTTGTCAAAACACAAGCTTTATTGGACTAGAACTGTTTGGCTATTAGATAAACCGAGATGTCTTTAGTAATGGCTCGCTCTGCAATATATCTGAAATTTCAGTATTATGTATTTGTTCTCTCATGTTTAAGGCTTTGTCTCCATAAAAATAACTTGTTAAAATTCAAATAAGAGCCAAGTATTAACAAAGGTTAATATTACCTAAGTAACCAATATTTTAGACCAATAGGTGTGTAGGCTTATATTCCAGTATAATAAGAAAGAAAATGGGCATCTCTAGACATGAATTTGAAGACAGAAGGGAAACATAAGTATCAGAAATCTCCTAAGGAGGGCAGGGTTGAGTGTTCCCACCAGACTATGGGCTGGCTTTGTACACTCCAGATGCTATAATAGAATGATTCCCACTAAGGCAAAACAAGGAGCTCAAGAGTTTACAATGAGCCTATGTCCATTTATGACTACTTCACCAGAAGACACTTAGGAAAAACAATGATACTATAAACAATGGTAGCAAATAATATAGTAATCAAATAGATAAACCAATCAACAATCCAACATGTTCTAAATTGCTTCATCGTTGACACATAAATTCCAGTTTCCCAATTTCAATGAATGTATCTGAGCAGTAGGCAAATGGCACCAGCAAACTATGCAGGAATCAAATTTTCATTGTAGCAAAATACCTTCACCAGAAATAATCATTGTGTGTGTGTGTGTGTGTGTTTCCACTTAAAAATAAATATTTAAAATCCTGTGAGCAATACAAAAGCATTCTGAAAGAACCACTAAAATTGACCTCCATCTCAAGGATAGCTATTTCCATAAAGTTAACATCGCATGAGTCCCCATATTCAAGCTCAGTGTTGCAATCATCTTCCATTCAAAAAGTAGAAGTTGTGAAGCACTCTATTTCTAAATCAATTTAATTTCTGCCCAAGGAAGATGAGCAGATGATGACTTGTGAACTTTGGAAGATGTTCAGCGAACTTTACAAAATTCTCTTCCCTTTCCTCCCTCTGTGAGTATCAAGGACCTCAGGCCCACAGAACGCTACTGTTCTTGCCACTAACTGTATCTCATTATTCATTCTTTTGCAGCCTTTTCTGCTAGAGTACATGGCATATTTGTTCCTGGTGGGATTCAGTGCCATCACAATCAGAATAAGGGCTATTTTAAACCTTCTCCTCGCTAATCCCAAAAAAATGAATGAGATTAAACACAGCAACTGGGAGGCTGAGTGGTAGGATAGGAGGAGTCAAGTAGCAGGTAGTCACAAACAGGAAACTCATGAAATGCTGACTGTTATGAAGGCCAGCATACTCTCGCTTGAAGATGGGACAGGACTCCAAAGACCTCTTCCACTCTTGGCACTTAAAATGCTGGGTCCACTTCCCACACACATGCTACATTTCCTGCCTAATTAAATCTTCATCTCTGTCCAATGAGATTGGCAATACTATCAACTCATTCTATAAGTGAGGAAACAGGTTCTGAGAGCCACACTGGACCACTGCAGAGAGCCACACTGGGCAACTGCAGAGAGCCACACTGGGCAACTGCAGAGAGCCACACTGGGCAACTGAAGAGAGCCACACTGAACCACTACAGAGAGCCACACTGAACCACTACAGAGAGCCACAATGAACAACTACAGAGAGCCACACTGGACCACTGCAAAGAGCCACACTGGACCACTGCAGACAGCCACACTGGACCACTGCAGTAAGCCACACTGGACTACTGCACACTGCACCTCTACAGAGAGCCACACTCAGTAACTACAGAGAACCACACTGGACCACTGCAGAGAGCCACACTGAACAACTACAGAGAACCACATTGGGAAACTGCAGAGAGCCACACTGGGAAACTGCAGGGAGCCACACTGGACCACTGCAGAGAGCCACCCTGGACCACTGCAGAGAGTCACACTGGACCTGCAGATAGCTGCACTGCACCACTGCAGAGAGCCACACTCAGAAACTGCAGAGAGCCACACTGGACCACTGCAGAGAGTCACACTGGGCCACTGCAGAGAACCACAATATGCCACTGCAGAGAGCCACACTGGGCCACTGCAGAGAGCTACACACTGGGTCACTGAAACGTCATAAGCTAATGATAAAAATAACTTTTTCTTAATGACTCCAGCATTGAACAGTGTTACAGGCAACAGGAAGGCATTTTAAACTTGTAACTGTTTAAGTTGCATTTCAGCAACTATTGACAGGTATAGATATAGCAAGACCCATCGAGAAGGCATCATAGGCCACTCATATATGACACTGCCATGACTGGCACCCCACAGCCATGTAAACCTGGTGAATGAATTCAAACTCTAGTGGTTCCGGTTTTTACTCACAATAGAAGTCAGTCATAACTGGTCAGTAGCTCTCTAAACATGTTCTCATGTGTAATATCTCTACATATTGTTTTCAATCTTCGCAAAACTTAGTCATCTTAGAATATTCTGTCGACTCAAGTTAGATATTCAACACAAGTCCTTCAGCTTGTGTAAATGTGAGTGTAAACATATCACAGAAAAGGAAACCACTTCTCCAAAATTCCTCATCAGAATTCCTATACGAGTTTTTTTTTTTTTAATCCATTCGTCATTTTCAATAAGGAAAGAACTCTGAGTCTGGTTTATGTAAAATGGATGTTTTACTATTTGTAGCTAGTGGAGAAAGGATGGGGTTCTCCCTCCACCGTGTGGCCTATCTGGGTATTGCTGACCCAGACCCAAAGCACATTGGTGCTGAGCTCTAGAGCTCAGCTTCTTTCAATAATACATCTCTGGGTCTGGCTCATCCGTCCAGACTCCCGTTTAAATATCCCCATCAGGGAGCCGTCTCTAACTACAAATGACCCCTGCAAACAAAGAGTGAAATGAAACTATCTCTGCTGCACACAATTATGCCTCCTCATCTGTTTCCTTGTACATTCTACTAAGATCTCATGCTCTTATCTCCTCTACTATAGCGCAAGCATTTGGAGGACCAACCATATACAGAGATAAGCTCAAGCCAGCCTGGCTAACATCTGTTAGCACCAACAGACTGATATTCAGAAAACTTGTGGGCCAGATGTTAAAACTATTCATAGCTTGAAACTACACATGGCGGATACATTTACTTAATGGCACTCGGAAAATGCTTCAAATCAGAACACTTTAAAATTTTCTTATTGGGTACGGTAATGCACAGTTGTGATAGAAGCACTTGAGGGTCTGAGGGAGAAAAGTTGCAAGTTAGGATCAGCCCTAACTTACAAAGTAAGGTCCTGTTTCAAAAGTATACTTTTGCACTCAACCTTAACTTCTCCATAACATGTAGTGGGGGAAATAAGTGACATTACATAGCCTACAAATTTTCTGTGAAAAATAAAATAAAATATCACACATGAGCATTCATGTCAGTGGGGATGGGAATGTGGCCTAGTGGTAGAGTGCTCACCTAGCATGCATCAAGCCCTAGGTTCCATTCCTCAGTACCACATACACAGAAAAAGCTGGAAGGGGTGCTATGGCTCAAGTTGTACAGTGCTAGCCTCGAGCAAAAAGAAGCCAGGGACAGTGCTGAGTTCAAGCCCAGGACTGGCAAAAAAAAAAAAAGAAGAAGAAGAAAAGAAAATCTGTATAAGCCAGGTGCCAGTGGCTCACATCTGTAATCCTAGCTACTCAGTTGAGATTTGAGGATTGTGGTCCAAAGCCAGTCCATGAGACTCTTATCGCCAGTTAACCACCAAAAAGCAAGAAGTAGAGCTGTGATTCAAGTGGTAGAGTACTAACCTTGAACACAAAAACTCTGGGATAGTGCCCAGACCTTGAGTTCAAGCCCTAAGACAGGCACCCACCAAAAAAGAAAAGAGCCATATAAGTGACTAACATATCATTTGGGTAGCAAATTACCTACTAAGTATGATAGTAATTTCCACAGCCCTACCATAATTCCTAGCAATTAGTAGGCCAGAAATAAGTATTCAACTGTTAAATATAATCAAGATTATTTCAACAAAGAATTTAAGGTAAGTTAATAGCGACTGCAGTTCAGCCAGTAATACTAAATTAAGTCATAAATAAGTTTGTATTAGCAATGAGATATAAGCTCTTAATTTGCAAACAACCCAGATGTTTTCCTTTTCCCTGTCCTGTCATCTTATTCCTGCTTTAAATTTCTCTCTACATCTTTCCTCTTCCCTCCTCCTCCTCTTTTCCTTTTTCTCCTCTTCCTCCCTCCCTTCCTCCTTCCCTCCTTCTCCTTCCATATCTCTGTCTCCACCTCCACATCTATCTCTTCATTTTCTGTATTTGTCTCTGATTCTGAGCCATCCTGAAGCATCTGCTCTCTCCTTTTTACCACTTCATTTCAGTATGCGAAATAAATAATTTACGCTTCACTTTATTCCATAAAAGCTTTGTAGTGAATAATAGATAACTTGGTTTCATGCTTAGTGAGTAAGCATTTTAGATTTCTCCAAGGGAAGAAAATGAAGTTGCTTTTTACCATTTCTTTCATTGATCCCATGCTCTTAAGTAGCAATGAGTTCTTTATATTGACCTTTGGGGAAAGATACAATTAAGTTTCTAAACACAAAATGGAAGCCTGAACTGCTAGGAATTCCAGACATTCTCTAAACCAGGAGAGCAAGAAGTGTTCTTGTCTTTTAAGGCTGTCTAGGCCACATTTCCAAGATGTGTCATCTCACTTCTTCTGTCTAGATTAGAATAGTTTTGCTTTGTTGTTGTTGATGATGTTGTTGCTGTTTGCCTTTTCTCTTTTGGTACTTGGGACTGAACCCAGGACAAAAAAGTGCTTTGCTGCACAGAGCTACATCCTAGCCCTGGATTAGAATGACTTTATCTTAACTTTCTATTTAAGGCCCTCTGCATACTCCTCTAAGGGCCCCTTGGGGCCTCTCCCTTCTTTTCCCTAACTTGGTTACTTATGATACAAAGTTGCTTAAACATAGATAACTATGTTTAAAGATCTGCCAGTAGCTTCATTTGCATGCTAAATGCAAAACTGAAACAATTAGTTACACAAGGAGGCTTGCAATATTATTTATTCCAGATGGCTTAGAATAAACTTTCAATTGTTCCAGTGTAAATGTGTTCATCTAAAAGTCTTTCTCATTACTTTTTTGTTGTTGTTGTTGTTTGCCAGCGGTGGGGCTTGAACTCTGGGCCTGGGTGCTGTCCCTGAGCTCTTCAGCTCAGGAGTAGTGCTCTACCACTTTGCGCCACAGCAACAGTTCCTCATTACCTCTTAAAAACTAGCATGAATGATTGTAATGCACAAAGAAAATCAAATTCTTTTCTTTTTTTCCCCTTTTTTTTTTTGCCCTAGAATACAAAAATACTGTCCATGGGTTAAAAAGTCACAAATGGGGAAGAGGGAAGAATTACGAATGCTGCTCAGTGGCACATCACTGAAGCCACATGCACAAAGCCCTAGGTTCAACCCCTAGCACCAAAAAAATTAAAAAATATATAAATGGAAACAAACAGTACACCTTCAAGACAATGGTCAAATATGAACATGTTGTTTAAAGGAATATCTGCCTCAACGTTAATATACAAAATGCTCTGCCTAAGGACACTCAGTCTTACAGTGCCTGATGAGAAGGGACCTTGTCCAAGGAGTGGAAATAAAATGGTCGTGTCCGAAGTTAAAATTCCAAGTGGAGCATTATCATTCTTTCTAATGGATGAGTCAAGTTCCATTGTGTATATACACCACATTTTCTTGATCTATTTGTCCACTACGGGGCATCTGGGCTGATTCCATGCCTTAGCTAAGGTGAGCAGTGCTACAGTGAACACGGCTGTGCCAATGGCTTTACTGCCTCCCGGTTTGTCATCTTTGAGGTAAATGAAGTAAGTCAGGCCAGAGAGACAAAGAATTCATGTTTTCACTTATATATTGAAGCTAGATTTCACTTACAAACTCACACACACACACACACACACACACACACACAACAGTTTAGTGGTATATAAGTGTATACAAATGTATTACCTGAAATATATTTGATTCAGGAGAGATCTCAAGTAGTGTAATTCCTTAGAAAGTAAAAATCAAAGTTCAGCAAAATAAAATACCAGAATGCCAGTACTCAAGAGGGGTGGAGTGGGGTCAAGGGGAGGGGCAAATGAGGAAGAGGGGGGAAATACAGACAACAATCCTACAAAATTAAGAAGAGTAAGGGAAAGGTGAGGGATGGGTAAGAATGTTGAAAGAGGTGACATTGATCAAGATACATTCACATGGCATGTTGAAAGTGATTACAACAGTGATAAAACAATCGTTTCCATAACATGGAGTTCATTTCACTTAGCATATCTTATGTGTTCATAAGGGTATAGCTATTGGGCTCTTGTGATCCTCTGCTGTGACTAGCCTAAACCTGTGCTAATTATTCCCTATAAGGCAGACCATAGAGTCCATGTTTCTTTGGGTCTGGCTCACTTCACTTAATATAACTTTTTCCAAGTGAAACCGTAGCTTCTATTGTTGATGATCCTCTTGTATCCCCTTCCTGTGGTTGTACCCGCAATATCACTGTATCTCATCTGAGTACACTGGATACTGTATATACTGGTATTAGAACTAGGGAAGCAAAAGGGAATATCAAAATCGAGAGACAAAGGATAAAAGACAAATGACTCCAAAAGCAATACTTGCAAAACCATTTAGTGTAAACCAACTGAACAACTCATGGGGAGAGAGGGAAGGAGGAGGGGGAGGGGGGATGAGGGAGAAGGTAACAAACAGTACAAGAAATGTACCCAAGGCCTAACGTATGAAACTGTAACCTCTCTGTACATCACTTTGACAATAAATAAGAAAAAAATTATTTACATGACTAAGGGAGGAAAAATCCCAAAATTTGGTCAATTTGAAAATATCTGCTACATATCGGTCACATGATTACCATTTAAATTTCATGAGAAACTGGGTGTTATGTTAGGTGTTAAATAGGGCATTTTGATTCTATCTACTGCATACTGATTTCATCTAAAAGAATAGTACATAGTCATTAAGATACCATGATCAAAAAAGTATTGACTCTAAGAATATAATCATTTTATTAGCAAGAATAAAGAATCGAGTTGTGAATTATAAAAAAAAAAAAAGATACACTCACAAACTGCTTTGTTAAATGGCAACTCATTTGAACAAATAATATATGAAAAAAAGAAGTTAAAATTACAACTAAGGGATAAGCTTCTGTAGGTAGAGGTCATGCACAGTATTTGATTCAAATCCTAGGCTATGCCAAAGGACCATGTAACACAATGATTCTTATCCCCATCAGATGTTAACACCAAGCTGGCTATAGTTCATACTTTCCCTTTGGCGACTGACAGCCAAAACTGGAGCAGATGGCTGGGCTCCATACCAGAGCAAAGGCAAAACTGGCTATCTCACCATGCTGAACAGGCACTGCTAGATCTCATGAAGGTAAAACTTCCCAGCAACAAAAGTCTAAAAGTCAAAACACAATCTGAAATTCTTTCATTTACTAACCACAGAATTCTTCCTTAATTTGCTAAGAAATAAAGACTCACGTTTCACCTTCAGCAAGAAGTAAGTGTGTGATCAGTTCTTTAATTTCCAGGCTCTGCAAAAAGCAAAGTATATTCATTGTTCTCCAAATTTGAGCCCATGGGTGAATTCCAGAACATGGAATTTAATCCTCCAGAGATGAAATTTAACTGAAGTAAATAAGTTTGGAAATATTTAGCTCTAAGAAAACCCTGCAAATTAAAATTCACTGCTCAGTGAAAAGTGAGCATTTACAAATGAAGGGATTAGAGCTAGAATGAGAATTAGGAGAGGAAGACATGCAATGCTACATGATATGTTCAGTTATTTATGAACCTCATGTGTAATTATAACATATAACCTGATATGGAAGAGTTAAGATTAAAGTAACACTGAAAAATCCTTGCTACTTTTACTAGGAAAGTTCAATTTCCCATTAATAATAATAATAACTTCCTAGCTGAGCACTAGTGGCTCATATATGTAATCCTAGCTACTCAAAAGGCTGAGAGCTGAAGATCATGGTTTGAAGCCAGCCGGGGCAGGAAAGTGTTAAGACTCATCTCCAGTTAACCACCAAGAAGCTGGAAGTAGAGCTGCTTGCCTTCAGCACAAAAGCTCAGAGACAGTTCCCGGGCCCTCAATTCAAGCATCAGGACCACACACACACACACACACACACACACACACACACACACACACACACACACACACACTTCTGGCCTTCAATTTGGAAGCTGAGTTCAAAAGGTCACTTATCTTAGCTGAAAGACTGTTATAAAGTAGTATGCTGTCCCAACTTACTCATAAAGAAAATAGCCAAAAGGATAAGGAGAATAGAACTATAAATCACTTTTATAATCATTAATAGATTGGTGATTTTTCTCAGCAGTCTATTACAACTAAGAAAAAGGATAATCGTGTACACATTAGATTTACACTATTCTGCCTCCCCTCTCAGGTAACTTACAATTAGTAAAATTACAGTCATAGCAGTTGAATGTGACAAGGCAGAAACCTGAGTACCTTAATGGGCTTTCTCTGTAGTTGGGCTCTAGGATTAGCATATCCAGCGGTGAGATGAAGGTTTCCTTAGGGGTAGACTAATTAACCTGATTGGATTTTCAAAGCCCTGGAGCATAGCTGCCAGGAAAAACACCTCTAGGGTTGCATAACACCCTTCACTACATAAATTACTGTACTTTCTAGTAAGATGAAATATTATGTATTTTTTAATTTCATTATTTCTAATCATTCACTTCTTCCACAGCAGCCAGAAGGTAATCTCTGAACACGGTTAAGACTTAGAAACACAAGTATTGATGCATAACATACTACTATTCTATAAGTACATAATTTTATATAAATATATATACTGTTTATATAAATGTATCATTTGGATTTTGGAGACTTCCACTGTGCTGTCAATATTGGGAGAACTATCACATTTTACCATGCTGAGTTGTTGCTATATTACTATCTCAGCCACCAGACAGAAATTTAGTTTTTACTAGTGTCTATAAATGTCTATGTATTATTTTATTATTATATTTATTGCTATTATGTTATAAACCTTTATATATTATTTGGGAGATGTGTTCTTTAATGAAAAGACATTAGAAAGATCAGTTGGTTTATTTTGTCTTGTTTTGTTGTTTTTATGCCAGTGCTGGGGCTTGAATTTAGGGCCTGGGCACTGCCCCTGAGCTTCTTTTGCTCAAGGTGAGCACTCTACAATTGAGCCACTACTCTACTTCCGGCTTTTTCTATGTATGTGGTACTGAAGAATCGAACCCAGGGCTTCATGCATGCTAGGCAAGCACTCTACCACTAAGCCACATTCCCAGCCCGTTATTACAATGAAATAAAATAAATTTTGTTTAGAACATAAAAGCTACTTATCTAGAGCACACTTTCTAATAATAATGATAGTAAAATGTCATCATTATGAGCACAGTACCTCTATAGATCAAAAATCTTTGACTAGGGGCTGGGGATATAGCCTAGTGGCAAAAGTGCCTGCCTCGGATACACGAGGCCCTAGGTTCGATTCCCCAGCACCACATATACAGAAAACGGCCAGAAGCGGCGCTGTGGCTCAAGTGGCAGAGTGCTAGCCTTGAGCGGGAAGAAGCCAGGGACAGTGCTCAGGCCCTGAGTCCAAGGCCCAGGACTGGCAAAAAAAAAAAAAAAAAAAAAAATCTTTGACTAAAGTACAGAAACCATTCTGATTTTACCTAAACCCAAAGAAATAATTTGTGCAGTAACACAGGTCAAGAAGCATTGTGTTCATAAACTGTTGTGCTGAATTTAACAAAGCAGTATATGAATACAGTGCATCTTAATCTGTGTCAACATCTTCAACGATCTCATCCCCCTTCAGCCTACTCCTTTACACATTTCTTAATTTGGGGGAGGAATATACAATGAATTTTTTTATTGCATTCTTCTCCTACTTACCCCCTCCTTACCTACCTCTCTCTCCTTACCCCATCCTCCCCTTGAAAGTACCCATTTCTCAGTGCTTGATTAAAAAAAAAACCTTGTACTATTTGAGATTTCCATGGCTCTTTAAAAATAATTAAGTTTATTTATTTGGAAAAGCTTGCATATCACTCAGCATGTTTAGTTATAGATTTATGAGAACATTGGAAGTATCACCAATGAGAGAAACTATGCAACCTTTGTTTCTCTGGGTCTGGCTTACTTCACTTAATATAATTTTTTCCAAGTCTTTCCGTTTCCTTACATATAGTACAATATCATTCTTTTTAATGGATGACTAAAATTCCACAATGCATATATACCACACTTTCTTAGTCCATTCATCCATTGAGGGGCATCTGGGCTGATGCCATATTTTGGCTATGGTGAATAGTACTGCAATTAACATGGTTGTGCAGGTGGTTTTACTGTAGCCTTGCTTTGTTCCATTGGACAGAACACAACTTGTATGACTACTTGAAAACAAAGGTATGTAAATTAAAAATGGACAGAAAATAAACAGCTTTAAGGAACTAAAAAATTGTCTCCCCCCTCCCCCCCCAAATACACCCAATTCATCTGATTTCTCTTTTTCCTGGAAGAATTTTTCTCAGCCTCTCTAGTCACACATAAAATGAAGCTATCCCTCAGCTCCCATATTATACAGTTTTCATTGGTTTCAACTCCTTATCAAGAGAATTCAGTTGGCATAGTTCAAAATAAGTGGTCATCTAGAGGCCTGAAAGCATGGGGCCAGGGCCCTGTAACATAACCGGAAATGGGTTGATTGGACAGTCATATACTCAAAGGGAAATGGTACCAAGTTGGATGGAAATTCCCAGAAGCACCCGTTATTCTCTGCTTTGTCCAGAATTATGTCACTTCATTCAATTTTATTTGAGAGAGACTCCAGGATTCTATACTCTGTTTTATTACCAGTAGTGATAATTTGTACTGGAAACCTGAGAAATCTCAAACTGCATCATTCATGCTGTCACTGATACTTAAAAATACATAACTTCTGTAGACTTCAGTCCTTTAAATTCTGATTATAGTGCACTTCCAAAAAGATTAAGCTCAGATATAACTAGTGAGACTTTAATGAGGTATAAACAAAAAGTCACACAAATTTCATTTTAAAAAGAAACCTTCATCCAAAAAACTGCACAAATCATGACTAAAACATTCCAATAATAGGCCGATTTTGTTTTAAAGAAAACCAAAAAGAATAAAGTTGAGTGCCAGTAACTCACTCCTGTAATCCTAGCTACTCAGGAGGTTGAAATCTGAGGATTACGGTTCAAAGCCAAGCTGAGCAGACAAGTCTGTGAAACTCTTGTTATTTTGGTTTGGTTTTTTGTCAATACTGGGAGGGCTTGAACTCAGGGCCTGAACACTGTCCCTGGCTTCTTTATGCTCAAGGCTAGCACTCTACCACTTGAGCCACAGCACCACTTCTGGCTTTTTCTATATATGTGCTGCTAAGGAATCGAACCCAGGGCTTCATGTATATGAGACAAGCACTTTACCAGCCCCTGAGACTCTTATCTCCACTTAAGCTGGGGTATAAAAAAAGTGGACTAGAGGTGTGGCTCAAGTGTTAGAGGGCCAACCTTTAGTAAATAAAGCCAAGAGAGAATGTTAAAGCCCTGAGTTCAAGCCTCAGTATTTGTACAGAATAAATGAATAACCAGAAACAAATAGGCTGACTGTGATACCCTATAATTTAGCCAATAATAATAGAAAATTATCTCTCTTCAATTGCCCAATTCTCTTTTTATTTAGTGTCTCTTTATGGTTGCTCCTATTAGTTTTTGCTTCTGCCAGTGAAAAGACAAATAAAATTTTAATTAACCAACGATCAACTGATTAATAATCAAGTCCACAGGCTATTCATAACAATCTAGTTAGGCAACTCATTAACACAGAGGGATACATGTTTTCTTGCTGCCTACATATAACAGTTTTCAGAACCAATCCTGAAGATGAAGTCTCCTGGTCAGTGACGAGCAGGTGTGTAAGAAAATAAGATGGATTTTTAGACTTAGGAGAGATGAAAGCCTGACTGCTTGGCATTCTGAAGATGGGTTCGATCAGGCTGCAAACACCCTTTCATTATTTTAATCTCACACTCTGTAAAACACTTTTGAATCCTTTGCCAGCAAGATAAAAACAAATTAAACTGAAGGGCCCACATGAATGCAGTGTCTTATTCTGGAAACATCATCACTGACAGCTTCACAAAAAAATAAAATAAATCCTTCAAAATATTTTTCCAAAGGGAGGACAGCATTACCAAGGAGTCAAAAAACAAAAACAGCATAATAATCTGCAGGAATGTGGTTCTCCTTACAGCTTCTATATTTCTGTATTACATCCTTAGAGCTCTTGTTACTTTTTATAGCAGGTAACTGTAAGATTGCAATCTTTTCTAAGGTGCCAAGTCTTCATGTGCAAGTTTCCCAACTTGGTAAAAGTGGCATTCTGCACATAATCAGTGTTGGAAAACATTTCCTAATATGAAAGAACAGTATGTTCTTTGAACATCTGCAAAAAAAAAACAACCTTGGTCACAATTTCCTTAAAAATGAAACGAACTTTATCTTCAGCCAATTCTAGATTACTTTTTCCCTAGGAAGCCAGGGCAACTAGACAAGACCCAGTCTTCAAAGAAAAGTACTCCCCCCCCCCCAAAGGGATTATTACTCTTTCCTATGCATAATCTCCTCCGTCCTTTCATTCCTGCCCTTGCTTCTGTAGGGATGACTTTTCCTACTTTTCCCAAATCCCATACAGCCTTTAAGGCCTGGGCAAACTGGCTCTTCTCCACCAAGCTTGCCCTCTTCTCCCAACCTTCCCCTACTTTTACTACAAACAGGAAATTGTATGGCACAAGTGCTTACAAGTGCGCACATACCTTTTAAAAAAAAAAAAATCACACTCTTTGCATGTGTTGCCAGGCTGGCCTAGACCTGGCGATCCTGCTGCTTTAGTCTCCTGAGGGCTGCACTCACAGGGGCAGGAACCCCAGCTTGGGGGACCCCTTTGGAAGAGGTTCTGGAAGCTTCTCCGGGAGGAGGGCGAGCAGGTGGGGCAGGGGCCTGTCGAGGGTGCACCCCTCCTTGCACACCTGTCCCATTTCTCCGCAAGGTCTGTTGTATTCTGGGGAGCACTGTTCAAGGTGACAAATGAGTTTTATGAGTCAGTTTGGAAATGCCTTGCCCGGGGCTACCCCAGAGCTGGGAGCAGTGGCAGCCTCCAGGGGGTGAGTTTCTTTCCTTCCTTCCTTTCCACAGGCTTCTCCTGCCCGCAAGCCTCTCTCCACTGCTGGTCCGGGCTCAGGCCTCTCTCTGTCCCCAGGCCCAGGGTCTCGGGCCTTTCCACACCACAGGCCCAGGTCTTGGACCTCCTCAGTCCACACTCCCCTCAATCCTGAGGGGAACCCGGGCACTGCTCAGCTCCACAAGACACCACCTCGCACCCTGCTCTCTGACTCTCTTCTCCCTTCTCCCGGAAATCCCGCCCTCTTATACCCCACAGCCGCCAGCAGTGGGTGGGGCTTCCGGTCCCCTCAACGTGGGGGCAGGACCCCCCTTTTACGTTCCGCAGTAGGGCGTGACAATAATGACAACATAGGGCGGGGCTTCCCGCCCCTCCCCCCCCAAGTTATTACAAGTCCAGACCTTTGGAAACCATGGGGTGCATTTTCCCCCTCCACTCCAGGAAACGCCTAAGGCCTTCGAAACCTTCAAGAAGGACCTCACCTCCATCCCTTCCCACCCCCCCCCGGGCGGGGGGGAGGTGGGGGAGGAAATAAAAACACACCTTCCAATGTGTCTCCCCTAGGTTTTGCAGTACCCTTCGTGGTTTTCTAATGATCTGCTGTACATAGCATTCAAAGCGGGAACCACCAAGAAAAAAATGCAAAGAAAGCTGAGGGAGAGACATCTCACAGGTCCTATGGGGAAGGTGATAAAAAAACTACAACTCCCATGAGGCATTGGGGCCGCGGCACTCACAATTCCCGGCATCCTCCGCGAGGCCTAAGACCGGAACTCAGAGGGAGATTGGAGGGTAAATGTCCGCGGAAGCTGCGGAGAAAGTGGCGTCTGAGGTGATGGCAACGTTTGGAGAGGAGCCTGGGGCCGCAACAGAGCAACTGGATGTAACTTGCGGTTTGGAGAACTTGCCCGTGAGCGTGTGGCCCCCCGGGGCGGGACCGGCACCCTTCCAGGTAGGGGCGGAGCTAGGCGGCCTTTCCGGATAGGGCGTCGCCAAGAGGCTGAGTGGGGCGGGGCTAAGAGGCCGGGTGGGCGGGGCTAGGCGGTCTAGAACACAGTGGCGGGCGAGGTAAGGGTTTGTATTGTAGCGTGGGAAATGGTTATTGCTCTCTCAGCCTATGGCTTTCTGCTAATAGGAGTACTTATATTAGCAGGTTATACCAGGGGCTCACACCTTTAAAGCACGGGTCCCTGAAAGCTTATGCAAGAGCAAACACTGCTGAATGCCTGGCCAAAATATTGGGGAGTGAGTGTGTGTGTGTGTGTGTGTGTGTGTGTGTGTGTTTTACTGGGGTTTAAGCTTGACCACTTTTATCATTATTTCTGTGAATAGTGTCTTGCCCCCTCCCACCACTGTCCTATTTATGCATCCCAGATAGCTGGGATAACAGATGTGCACTACTGCAACCAGCCTGTTTGTATTTGTTTAAATTGGTTGAGATGGAGTCTTAGGAACTCTTTACCTAGGCTAACTTTGAACTATAATACTTTGTATCTCAGCCTCCCAAATTGTTAGGATTACAGATATGAGCCATCATGCCCAGTGATTTTTTTTTAATTCAAAAACTAATTAAGTGCTTATTAAGGCTCTTGGAGATAAGACTCTTAACTCCAGTTAGCCACAAAAAACAAACAAACCTAAAAGTAGAACTGTGGCTTAAGAAGCAGAACACTATTATTGAGCACAAAAACTCAGGGACAAGCAGCCAGGCCCAGAGTTCAAGCCCCAGGACTGTCACCAAAATAAATAGATTAGATAGATAGATAGATAGATAGATAGATAGATAGATAGATAGATAGATAGATAGATAGATAGATAGATGATAGATAGATAAGAAAGTGCCTTTAAACTCATTCTTTTTTTTTTTTTTTTTTTTTTGGCCAGTACTGGGGCTTGGACTCAGGGCCTGAGTACTGTCCCTGGCTTCTTTTTGCTCAAGGCCAGCACTCTGCCACTTGAGCCACAGCGCCACTTCTGGCCACTTTCTATATATGTGGTGCTGGGGAATTGAACCCAGGGCCTCATGTATACGAGACAAGCACTCTTGCCACTAGGCCATATCCCCAGCCCCTCAAACTCATTCTTACCCCTGATACTGGGGATCTAACTCAGGGCTTTACATACTTAGGCAACTGCTGTAACCACTAAGCCCATCTTCAAATAATTTTCTTCCATATATTGAGGGAACACAAAACCACTCCTCAAAAGCTCAAAACTGCTGGCATGCTTGCTCTAAACCGTGATTTCACAGACCCATGCACTCCTAAGAATTAAGGCATGAAAAAAAGTCAAGGTAAAAATAACTTTGTGTCTGATTTTCTTTCTCTTACTGTGTGAAAAAGCAAAATAATATTCAGATGTTCAGATTGGAAACAAGTATATCATCATGTCATCAGTGTTGAAAACCAAGTCGAAAATAAACTAATTGATTGCTTGAGCTAGGAGTCAGATCTAATCATTTTTCAGGTCTGTGAAACCAGCTTCAAACATTTTTAAGATCTCCACTGGGCCTTGACAAGAATTATCTGGCTCACAGTCTCCTAATAACTGCTTAGAGCAAAAACAAACTTAGGAGGCTCGAGGCCAAGTACAGAGATTCTTGTAGCTGGGATTTCAGCACAACCAAAAAAGGAAAGAACACACTTCCTTGGGTAATATGATTCAGAACTGAGGTCCAGGTTTGAATCCCACAATATTATACGGTGTCACACTTCAGTGTCTGAGGCTTTGATACATAATGTGACTTAGAGAACTCAAACTTCCAGTAGAGGGTTCTCAAGGGCTGAAACCAAACCATCAAAAAGTCCTTCCTGAGCCAGTTCTGTGTCCAGGACTAGAAGCCTACCTCTATCTTTACACCAAACCTCACAATCCTGCCTTTCCCCAAGGTAGGATTATTAGACAGGACCTACACATTAAATACAAGCAAGCTCTCCAATCTGTGATATTTGGATCTCAAGATTGATGCTCATAAGTACAACTGGTTATCCCCACTCAAAATGATAAGTTTAACAGAGAGTGGGAGTCAAACGCCTAGTCAAGAAGCTGAACTCCAGAACTTGTTTGCTTCACCAGCCCCTTCTGCATAAATTATTGGAACAGTTAGAAGACAGCCATGGATTTATTTTCTTTTTAGTATTTTGGAAAATACTACCAACAACAACAACAACAAAATAGGTCATGTGGCATCAGCTACCATTTTGTCCCCAAAGGATCTTCGATTGTTCATCTCAAGTTTAGTTGCAGAATAATTTCAAATACATCACTTTTTTTTTCAGTATTAGGGGAGGAACCTGGGGCCTTGACCACATTAGGCCAGTATATCTGCAGCCCTTAAAAATACATCTCACTGGGCTGGGAATGTGGTCGAGTGCTTGTCTTGCATTCATGAAGCCCTGGGTTCGATTCCTCAGTACCACATATACAGAAAAAGCCAGAAGTGGCTCTGTGGCTCAAGTGACAGAGCTCTAGCCTTGAGAAAAAAGAAGTTCAGGGACAGCACCCTGTCAAGCCCCAAGTACAGAGAAATAAAAAATAAAATTTCATAACAGAAAAAACTAAAATAAAATTTTATATTAGAACCTTTTAAAACAAGGAACCTTTTAACAAGGAATAAAATGCTTTCCTAGTTAGGAAACGACATTAAGTCAGACTTGCTTGTAAAAGCAATTATCTCTTTGAAAAGAATCACTTTAGAGTTTAGCCATTCATAGAGTACACTTAAAAATACGTATAAGTTGAAGAACAAATCGATTTAAAAGGAGGCTTGATGGAAAGCTTCACCATTGCGAACCAAAGTCCTCATTTGACAAATCATTCGACACGGAGTCTTTGAAAAGCTGGCACCGCCCCTGGGTAAGGCAGCACGGGATTGGAAGGACCCACGCCTGTTTGCCCAGGCTTCCCTTCTCCCTGGGCCACACCCCGCTGAACCAGCGGCAGCTGGAAGAAACACCACCAACAGCAGCACCAACAGCTCTCCACCCCCAAATCACTCTCCCAGCAGCAGGTCAGTCTGCCCTCCCTGCTTCTCCCGCTCAGCACGCTCATCCTTCACCAGCCATGTCACTCCTCCCCGCAGCCTGTGCTTCCTAAAGCGCGGAAGGCTCTACCGCGAGGGTGAATGCCCACCGCCCAGTCTTCAGCTGGGCTGAGAGACAGGGATGGAGCCCTGACTGAAGCATGTTTGGGGCCAACATTCTTCCTCCAGCTACTCTACTCAACAGGTGTCCTGTAATAAAAAATCAGCCCCCAGAAACTGCTTCCAGGAAAGAAAGGTTGGGAAGACCTTCCTGAAATTTCTCTTTGGCCAGACTACTAGAGAAAGCTGCTGCTGCTTCTGAGCGGAGACATTGTTGCTAACAGACAACCAAGGCCTGACCACATGGCCCTCCTCTCCTTGGCTGTCTCAGATGAAGCAAATATCTCCTGGGCTTCCCTTGCACACATTGTATATCCACACTCACCACATAGGCAGGTCTGTTCCTATGTCCCTGCTCACCTGGGGCTGCTCAGCTTGTGTTCCTGCAGCCCGAAAGGCTTCTCTTGGCTTGCAGTTCTGGAGGCTCCAGTCGTGGTTGGTTGGCCTCGTTGCTATGGGGCCTGAGCTGAGGCCGAGCATGGTGGTGGAGGTTGTGTGAGCCAGGAGGCTGCTAAGCTCATGCTTGCTGAGAAGGGAAGAGGCTGAGGTCCCAGAGCCTCCTGAGACCCCATGACTCGACTTCTCCCACTAGGTCCTACCTTTTAAAAGTTCCTCTGCCTCCCCAACTGTGTTGTGGGAAACGTTTATCCAAACCATAGCATATCTCACATTTTCTTACCTATTCATTTATCTTACCTCTTGGCAAATCTCATTAAATCCTTATTGGGCGAAGGAGGGTATAGATGAACAAATTAAGTTCCATGTAAGCAAGAATTAGTCCACAAGACATGGGGGTGCACACACGTGATTCCAGTTCTCGGAACACTGAGGTGGGAGCAACACAAGTTTAAGGTCAAGAACCTGTCTAGAAGGAAGCAAGCAAGGGGAGGAGGGAGGGAGGAAGAGGAGAGGAGAGGATGGGACAAGAAAGGGGAGGACAGGGGAGGGGAGGGGAGTGGAGAAGAGAGGACAAGGAAATCTATGTATTTAAAAATGTGCTGGGCTTGTGAGAGACAACTTTCATCTTCAGAGGCTGAGAATCTACTTCACGACGCCAGCGAAGAATAACCAGACATCAGGCTTCACACAGACATTTTAGACTTGGGGTTTTCTTTTCCCGTATCATCTAATAAATGTAATGTTCTGAAAATAGAGGCACATTTAAAAGACATAGATATATTTCAGATTATCCTCTTGTTCATTTAAATATCAAGATAACAGAGATCGGATGTTGAACTGCATGCAAATATTTAATTCAGCAAACCTGAGGGAAACAAAATGAACTCCAAAACTGTTTCCGGTCATATAAAATACGGGATTTTTTTCCCCCTTGTATTTGGCCTATTGCTTAACGTGAAACCACAGAAGTTTAAATCTGAAAAATTAATACCTTTTAAATCGAAGAGTGATCTTCTCAAGTACTATCTTAGTGTACTGTGTGGTAAAGAGTTTTGTCTTGTCTGTTTCTATGTGTGTTAGAATTAGGAAGTATGGAGGCCCAAAGCTGCACAGTGTGCCCGTGTGCACACACACACACACACACACGCGCGCACACACACGAGCTCTGTGACACGACATGCTAATGAGCATTCCTGTTTCTTCCAGTACAGTCCCGATCATGTCACTGGGCCTGGAGCAGACACGGACCCCTCTCAAATAACCTTTCCTGGGTGCGTCTGCGTCCGGACTCCCTGCCTCCCCGGCACCTGCTCCTGTCTCCTCCATGACAAGAACTACGATGACACTTTGTGCCTTAGAGACATCGGGCTGGAAGCGAAGTATGCGCAGCCTGTTTTCGAGTGCAATGCCCTGTGCCCGTGCAGCCCCCGCTGCCCAAACAGAGTGGTCCAGAGAGGGCTGCAGGCCCACCTGCAGGTGTTCCGGACGGACAGGAAGGGCTGGGGACTTCGCACCTTGGACCTCATCCCGAAGGGGAGATTTGTCTGCGAGTATGCTGGGGAGGTTCTGGGCCTCTCTGAAGCACAGAGGAGAATTCACTCCCAGACGATCCACGACCCGAATTACATTATCGCCGTCAGGGAGCACGTCTGTAACGGGCAGGTGATGGAGACATTTGTTGACCCTACTTACATAGGCAATGTCGGGAGATTCCTCAACCATTCCTGCGAGCCAAACCTGCTGATGGTGCCCGTCCGAGTGGACTCCATGGTGCCCAAGTTGGCACTCTTCGCAGCCAGAGACATTTTGCCAGGAGAGGAGCTCTCCTACGACTATTCGGGGAGATTTCTTAACCTCACAGATGCGGAGGACCAAGAAGGGCTGGAGCATGGGAAACCACGGAAACCTTGTTACTGTGGTGCCAAGTCATGCGCTGCTTTCCTGCCTTACAACAGTTCGCTGTACGGCCCTTTGGAAGAGGCAGGTGTCAGCTAAGAAGGAACTTCCACACCACCGTCACCCCTCCCCTACCCCGCCTCGGTGGGCATGAATCACACAGAACCCCACAGGTGGCTCGCCCACTCCTGTGCCCCCCTTTCTGCAGGCACCTTGCTCAGTGACTGTGCTCCCTGTGAGGGGGACCAGCTCTGCCTCTGCCGGGTCGCCTAGGTTTAATTCTGGAAGGCGATGGGGACTGCCAACTGTCCACCAATGTCCCTTCTCTCTTCCTGTAACACAGTTCTCATTTGGGGCCATAGCCACCCAGAATACTTGCCTTCCTAGTGAGGTGCGGTGTGGCAAGGTGATTGTGTCCTGATGGGATGAACAAAATTGGTACGTCCAGGCTGGGGATATGGCCTAGTGGCAAGAGTGCTCACCTCGTATACATGAAGCCCTGGGTTCGATTCCTCAGCACCACATCTATAGAGAAGGCCAGAATTGGCGCTGTGGCTCAAGTTGGCAGAGTGCTAGCAAAACGAAGCCAGGGACAGTGCTCAGGCCCTGAGTTCAAGCCCCAGGACTGGCAAAAGAAAAAAAATATATTGGTACGTTGTCTTCCATTTCTTCCTGTAAGTTGGTTTGTATGCACGATGGATCTGCCGTCCCAGGCTCCGTGATGACCCGGGAAAGGGCTGGGCCTGGCTAAGCCACGAGGTGAAAGAAGAGTGGGGTGCAGGTGCCTTGGGAGACAGTGTGGGAAACGTGGCCGTGCTTCCGGGCAGGACCTTCTCCTCCTGGTTAGGCTAATACTATGTACTTACGCGCATGCGTGGAATCAAATCAGGACCCGAGAAAACCTGGGGGGGCGGGGGTTCCCAAGCCTACCTTCCATCCCGCTCTACCAGTCATAAAGCTCATGTTCAATCTCCACCTCACTCCTCTAGCTTTACTTAACTGTAAACAGGAATTAAGCAAATGGCCTAATGATCACCTGCTAAAACACCAAACCACCAATAATGAAAAATGTAACTAACCAAAAGCAAAAAAAAAAAAAAAAGGTAAAACCGAGGCATCAATTCTAAAGACCTTCTTTGGTAATGATGTATCGAATTTGCGTATTCACTAACTGCAGCACTAATTGCCATAATGAGATGAAATTAATATAAACATGTAGTGAACGGTGTTAATAACTGGGGATGTTGGTGTGGGTACATAGGAATTCTATACTATCTTCTCCATTTCGGAACTGTTCCATAAACATCAACTATAAAAGAAAACATGTAAAAGTCTTGGATTATCCCTCCAAAGAATACACACAAAAGTACATAAGCCATGTTTAACGTCATTGTTATTAGATTCATTGTTAGATTATTAACTTTATCTCCAATTAATCACCAATAAGCCAGAGGAGGACCTGTGGCTCAAGTGGTAGTGCACCAGCCTTGAGGAGGAAAAGAAAAAGAAAAAGCTCAGGGACAGCGCCCAGGGACGGCACACACCCTCACACACACACAGGGCAATGACAGATGTTGGCAAAGAAGCGCAGAAAGCGGAATCCTCGTCTACGGCCATACCACCCTGAACGCGCCAGATCTCGTCTGATCTCAGAAGCTAAGCAGGGTCGGGCCTGGTTAGTACTTGGATGGGAGAGAGTGGAATCCTCATGAATTGCTGGAAAAATTGCAAAACTGTGCAACTACTCTGTGAATCGGTTTCCAAAAGTATATAAACCAACAAAACTCCAGGTGTGGTCACAGAAGTATTTGTACCCAAATATCCATAGCATTGCAGTATTATTCCCAATTGCAACAACAACAAAAAATGAATAAAACCCAAATGGCTAGCAACACATGAATGAAGAAACTGATACCCATATTGAATAATATGGTGACATAATATTCACTTACAGAAAGAAATAAACACGATACATATGACCCTTGAAAATGTGCTAAATAAAAAATACCAAACACAAAATATCACAACATGATTGGGGGGAGGGGGAAGGGAACAGTGTTGGGGATCAAATCCCAGAGCCTTCTATTATAGACAAAGGCTTGGACCGCTGAGCTACATTCCCAACTCCAGTAGGATTCTGTTCGTGTGAAACACCCAAAGTTGGCAATTGCACAAAACGTGGGTGAGGGGCTGCCAGGGGCTGCAGATGAGAAGTGGTTCTCAGAGGGGCAGCTTAGTGCTCACAGACGCAGTATGGATCTGAGCTCCTGCCAGAGGTGACACTGTAGCTAGCGGCGACGGTAAGTGAGTTCTAGCTCCATAAAAGGGAAAGCAGAGGAAGATAACATACTTTGGGGTCCTCCCTTGGAAAATGGTAACCTGTAACTCTGAGCATGTGTCAGGAATAACACTCTTTAGACCCCAGAAACAGGCTTCATGCTTCTCCACCAAAAAGAAAAAAAAAGACTGCTTACGATTGTGCAATGCCTGTGTGTTGAACCATCATTGTGTGATGTCTGTGTGCTGAACCTGCAGGGAGAACTGCACAGCAGAAATGTTTGGTATGATAATGAAAGAGACAACATGATGAAACTACCAGATCATTCAGCATGCATGCAACTGGAATAATAACAAATATTTTCTTCAGAGTGTAGGGTGTCTACTTTCTTTTTCCTGTTCCAACTTGTGGTCACAAACTACTACAGTATTCTTTACAGTGGCACATAGAGACATTTTTGCCTATGACACAATTTATGTGGGTGATTAAATAATTCTATGTGGCTGCCGACATTTGATACTGCTTCTTTTTCACTATTTGTATGGATTTCAAAGATGGCTAACATGACAATCCACGCATTTATAGGATGAAAACAAGCTCCTGTTTTCTATAATAAAAACAGTGTATGTGACTTCGTTACCATAGCCGAGCATAGTATATAGAAGCTTTCTCAAACGGAAGCTGACTTTTGAAACTATCAGAACTTAGAATGAGGAAGTGGAGCTGCGGCTCAAGTGGTAGTGTGCTAGCTTTGAGCAGAAAAAGCTCAGGGACAGCCCCAGGCTCTGAGTTCAAGTCCCATGACCAAAAAAAAACAAAAAACAAAAAACCCAAGAGTCAAAAAGGATGACCTCATTTGGTATCATTGCTAACAGAACAAGTGTATGAAATTCTCATTTCTAGCTGTTTACACTATTACTGACAGACAAGAAAAACACATTTAATGGGAAAAATACAAAATAATTTAGGAATCAGATAAGTCATGACTTTATTACCCATCCAAATAACACCAGCACAGTGGGTGCCCCATCATGAGCAAAGGTAATTAAATGTTGACATATTCGATATGGGTGCCAACTTCCAATCACATAATAACCAGCGCTTTGTACACAACTCTCATTCTTGTGGTTATGAGAAACATTTATCAAGGCAGGAAAATAACTTGACTGACAACTTTAAAGTGTTTCCACATCTTGCCCGTGGTTCTCTCACAAGCCGTGCTGGCTTTGATGCAAGGGAGAGGAAGAATTGTCTTCCCTGACAAGATTATTTCAAAATAACACTAATTTACACAAATGACTTACATCCCATGTACCATTTTCTTCCATGCCTCCATGGTTTCTCCCCTGCCTCGGCCTCTTAGCCTCCAGCTGTGCCACCTGCCCCCACGAGCCACCTACCACCATTAAACCTCCCGTGACCTTTCATTTCTTTCAGGGTGAAGCTCAAACCTCCGAGCGCATCTCTGCCGACCGCCCCATACCACCTCCTACTTTCTTCGTTTCTCTGAGCCTACCCAGAAAGCCAAGTTCTGCCTCCCCCCTATCCTCAGTCCTGATAGTGCTCTTCCTTCCTAGAAGCAGCTTCAAGGACTAAATTACTTCACAGGGCCGCAGCAGATGACAGCTTAGGAAGGGGCCTTTAGTGTTCTCACCTGGACCTGCTTCACACTGGACTTACCTTTCCCTGCATTTGTTTATTTATTCTTGTGCTGGTCCTGAGGCTTGAACTCAGAGTCTGGGTGCTGTCCTTTTGCTTTTTCACTCAAGTCCAGCACTCTACCCCTCGGACCACAACTCCACACTTCTGGCTTTGCTGGCTGGTTAATTGGAGATAAGTACTTCCTGATCTTTTCTGCCCAGACTAGCTTTGAACTGCAATCCTCACATCTCAGCCTCTGAGTGGCAAGAGGGCTTCCTTTCCCTCCTTCATACCATACTGACCCTTCCTTTCCTTGTCCGGACAAGGCTGGGATTTTGTCCACTCCATCTCTTAGAGTTCTTGTTTTTGTGGCTATAGTCAGCTAGCACAAGAAAGCCAGCCATATAGCCTATCTCCACATTCCCCCTTCCTTCCCTGCGGTCTTCCTCCTCTGCTGGCTGTCTCTTTACTGCCTGCAGCTGCCCATCACTGATGGACTGAGGTGTTGGGGGTGAGGGCAGAGGGCCCTGTCCACAGGTCGCATGCGCCTTCCAGTCCTTCCAGGGGGTGTGGGCAGGCCACACACACACAGCACCACTATACCTGTCCTCTCAAGTTTCCACCCACCAGGCCACACAAAGGGGCTTGTGAAGCGCAGAGTGACTGGCTCCATGCCCAGGATTTCTGAGACAATAGATATGAAGAAATTTACACTGCTTCTCTTCTTTGCTTTTGTTGTGGTAGTACTGGGCTCTGAACTCTATAGATGGTGTGTATCACGTTCTTCACCTAGGTACATGGAAGGCCACTGATGGAATCTGAGTAGAATAAGGACAAGCTCACATTCAGACTCCCAACAAGAGTGCTCTGGACACAATGAGAACTGACTTGACTCGCGCTGCAGGGCAGAGGTAAGGGACGCTTCGGGTGAACCAGTCAGGAGACTGCATATAGTAGTCCAGGAGCAGAATAAATGACAGTTCAAGTTAGCAAAGATAGAAACAAAGCAAAGATAGAAGATTCAATAAGCCACAGGTCCAAGCTGGTCACCTGTGGCTTACGCCTATAATTCTAACTACTTAGGAAGCTGAGATGTGAGGGCCGAGATATAAAGCCAGCCTGGACAGAAAAGTCCATGAGACTCTTATCTCCATGTAGCCACCAAAAGCTGGAAATGTGGGCTGGGACTATGGCCTAGTGGCAGAGTGCCTGCCTCGTGTACATGAAGCCCTGGGTTCGATTCCTCAGCACCACATATATAGAAAAAGGCAGAAGTGGAGCTGTGGCTCAAGTGGCAGAGTGCTAGCCTTGAGCACAAAGAAGCCAGGGTCAGTACTCAGGCCCTGAGTTCAAGCCCCAGGACTGGCCAAAAAACAAAAAAGCTGAAAGTGTGGCTTAAGTGGTGGAGTGCTAGCCTTGAGCAGAAAAGCTCAGGGACAGCGAGCGCCCAGGCCCTGAGTCAGTTCAAGTACCAAGATCAGCACCCCAAAGAAACAAAACAAAAACAGACTCAAGAGATAGCCAGTATTGAAGAATTGAAGACAGCCCTTCAGTGTCTGCTCCACAGCTAGATGGAGGCACTGAGTAGCCACACACTGGCTAAGAAAAGGCTGCTAAGGCCAGGCACCCAGCGGCTCACGCCTGTCATCCTAGCTACTCAGGAGGCTGAGATCTGAGGATCACAGTTCAAAGCCAGTGGGAGCAGAAAAGTCTTATCTCCAATTAACCACTCAAAAAGCCAAAGACAGAGCTGTGGCTCAAAGTGGCAGAGCGTTAGCCCTGAGCACAAAGAGCTCAGGGAGAGTGCCCAGGCCCTGAGTTCAAGTCCTAGGACCAACAGAAAAAAGGTTTGTAAGGACCTGAGACCCTCAGAGACAAAATGTGTACAATTACTGGGCTCTCAAAAACTCTCTCTTTAGGAAGTGGAGGTGTGACTCAAGTGGTAGAACACGAAGAACACGAGTGCTAAATGAAAAAGCCAAGCAAGAGCGCAATTTCCTGAATTCAAACCACAGTGCCAGCATTTTTTTTTAAGCCAAGTTTCAAATGTAAAACAACAATAAACTCCACGGGTGCCTGCCTGTGTAGCAACCATGAGGCCCTGAGTTCATATCTCGATACTAAAACAAACCCCTAAAACACAACTTGATTGCTTCATTTTTCTTATTCTTTTCTCTTCTTCACAAACACTGTTTTGCAGTACTCCCGTGGAGTGGCGTGTAGTACTGTGGAGTGGCGTGCAGTACTGCGGAGTGGCGTGCAGTACTGTGGAGTGGTCTGTAGTACCGCGGAGTGGCGTGCAGTACCGCGGAGTGGCGTGCAGTACCGCGGAGTGGCGTGCAGTACCGCGGAGTGGCGTGCAGTACCGCGGAGTGGCGTGCAGTACCGCGGAGTGGCGTGCAGTACCGCGGAGTGGCGTGCAGTACCGCGGAGTGGCGTGCAGTACTGCGGAGTGGCGTGCAGTACTGTGGAGTGGTCTGTAGTACCGCGGAGTGGCGTGCAGTACCGTGGAGTGGTCTGTAGTACCGCGGAGTGGCGTGCAGTACCGCGGAGTGGCGTGCAGTACCGTGGAGTGGCGTGCAGTACTGTGGAGTGGCGTGCAGTCCTCCTGTGGAGGGAGCTGGTGTCCTGGCCGCTTTCATCTTCAGAAATTATTTTTTTAATATTTTTTCCTTTATTGTCAAAGTGAAGTCAGAAATTATTTCTTTTAGTATCTTACCATCAAAACCTGAATTAAAGTTTTCTAAAGAGAACATCTTGTTCTGAACAGGCAGTACCTTCGCCCTCATTCCCCCCCCCCCACCACCACCAAAAAAAAAGGGACAAAGAACCACACGGCTGGCACGACTGCCAGAAAGTACCTCAGTGTCTCTCCCAATCTGTCCTCATCAGACGCAAGCTCTGGCCATTAGGATTGCAACTGTAGAAAATTTGTTAGGAAAGGCAGCATAGAAAGGAGTCTGCTTGCTGGGCACAGTGGTTCACACCTATAATCCCTGCTACTCCAGAGGCTGAGATCTGAGGATCACGATTTGAAGCCAGCGCCCGGCAGGCAAGACCTCACACCAGGGCACAAGGCACCCCAGTGAGGGGTCCCTGGAACAATGGAACTCCGGGGTCGTGAAGGGAATTGTATTTTTACAGGCATTTAGAGCCCTGGGCTCTAACTCACAAGGTTTAGAAGTCTCTCATAAATTTAACCATGTACGTACATATATACCTTACTTTCTGTCAACTGAACAAAAAACATTTTGTTTTCAGAATACAATAGCAATGTATCAGATAAAAATAGGCTTAATTTTTTTAAGACTGGTACAAGACTTACAAGGCAACAAGTAGGGAAGGTTTTATGCTACCGGCCATTTGAAATAGACTAAGTTGAACCAGGTGAGAGATACCTGCACCTCCCAGCACGGAGGAAGCTGAGACAGGAGGATCATGAGTTCCAGCATGGTAAGACTGGACTCAAAAGCAACATAGATGACGTTATGAAAGATCAAATGGAATTGCTTTTCATGAAAAACTTCTTGAAATCTTAATTTCAACTTAAAAAAACCTCTCTTTAGCAACATTTGTCCTTTTCTGGCTGGTTAAGCTCCTTGCTTTTCCTTCCTTGGTCAATGGCATAAAAATCTATGATAGATGCTATGTGTACCCTTTCTTTAATGAGGAAGATATTCATTTGGTACTCCAATTCCAATGTCAGTTTATTCGTGTATAAACAATGCCACTCTGTGGACACACAAGCCAGGAAAGAATCGTTTATCTCTTGCCACACAGACAGCTTGATTCTAATCTTGAAGAGATTATGAAACACTAAAATTCTAAAACACCAAGTACATGTTGCAAAACCTGCGGGCTCCTGGTTGATAAGCTCAAGGCCCTAGAGCACCAAGAAATGGCCAGTAGGCTGACTTTACGTCCTCAAGCATGTCAAAAGCTGGGGTCATTTACCCAATGTTTATTAAGCAACTACTACCTAACAGCTACTGTTTAGGTGGTTCAACACTACAGCAAAGCGTTCCTGACATTGTCTTACGAAGCGCTAGAAGTTTAAAAGTCACTCCTCAGTTCAAAATGGCTGGCTTTTCCCAGTGTCTTCTTCACTCGTGGATGCTATTCACATAATTCACACTTGTAATCCCAGCTGCTGAGGGGGAAGAAGAGACAGGGCCTGCGATTATGGTATGAGGTCTTCCCTTGGCAAGAAGTGCCAGAAAGACTCTAAATATATAAATGCAAAGAAGGGCTGGGAGTTTGGCTCAAGTGGTAGAGCATTTGCTTAGTGAACACAAGGCCTTGAGATCAAACCCAAGTTCTACCCAAAAGAAAAAACTAAAAGTAAGAAGAGGGATCTACGCTAGGGTTGTGCTAAGGGTAGGGACACCTCTCAACTAGTTTTCTAGTGTTCAGAAGGGAGTCACAAAACACAGTCCACAGTAGCAGGGCCAGAGACAGAGCAGTGGGGACCGGCAGCGCCACTCCCCTAATGGCACATCTCGAGGCACGATCCCTTCTCGAGCTCTCCCCGAGCTCTCTTCTTTTCCTACAGGACAACTTGGGATAACGTGAACTATAGCTCTCAGAGGAAGGGATGAAAATGCAAACTTTCCAACTTTATAACCCTAGATTTAGTTGGACAAACTTAAGACTTCTGGAGGGAGAGTTCACAAAAGAGAATTTCCACCAGTCAGAAGCTAGGCCTGCTCCAGCCAGCAGCTCTGAGGCCCAGCCAATGGCGTCGGCAGATGCTGGCAACACCAGAGAACACATCAGCCAGGCTTTCTCTGACTATGTTTATTTAATGCTGAGAAGCACTTGAGCCTAGAACCAGCCCAACCAAGCCAGATATAGGAAAGGTCAGAATTATTAACGCAGCGAGGGGGCTCCAGATCACCAACCACAGTGAGAGAAATGACGTGGTAAGTGCTGGCACTCAGCGGGCAAGTGGAGATGGTGGGCAACAGAGGAGAATGGAAGCAATTTGCTTCTGAAGGCTCATTTCATTAACTGTGAATCACTTTTGCAGACTGAACAGAGCTACACAACCCCGGGGTTGTATGTCAGCCACGGAAAGCAGGAAATGCTCTAGCCCAGGACTAGAGGAAGACCGGCTGGATTTCATTCATCTGAGACCTACAGAACTTCCCTTGTTAGGCTGAGCTACGTGGGCCGGCCGCACCTTCAGTTTGGGATAAAGAACCCTTGAAAGCTGCACATCACTCACGTGGAAATGTAACGTGGCACCGTCTCTACAGAGAGCTGTCAATACTGATCACCACTTAAAATAACTCCATGCTCTACCATGGTGACTAAGACATGCATGCATTCTCCTGCAGCACTATCTGCTCAAGCTGGCGAAGATTTAAATAGGAACCAGTATGCTGATTGGGGCATTTTAACAAGGAAAACTGGAAAAAATCCAGATAGCCATTAATAGGGAACTTAAATAAATTCAGCTGTTTTAAAGGAGCTATACCTATAGTACTATGCAGTACTTTTGTGAGATACATAAAATATATTTAATTGAATTGTATTATTTACACTATGACTTTCTGGTGCGAGAGCTGGAACCCCCAAGAATCATACATGCTAAACAAGTGCTCTACTACCGAGCTACGCCTCCAGCCCAACTCCACTTTGTTTTAGGAAAACTGTATGGAAGGGCTGGAGGTGTGGCTCGGATGGTAAAACATCTACCCAGCAAGTACAAAGCCTGAGTTCAAACCCTGGTACAACTGGCATGTGAGGGGAGTATACATTATGAATACTTCACTTATAGACATATTGTTGTATACATTACATATCATTTCTATGTGATTTTTTTTTTTTCCCAGTCGTGGGGCTTGGACTCAGGGCCTGAGCACTGTCCCTGGCTTCTTTTTGCTCAAGGCTAGCACTCTACCACTTGAGCCACAGCGCCACCTCTGGCCATTTTCTGTATATGTGGTGCTGGGGAATTGAACCCAGGGCCTCATGTATAAGAGGCAAGCACTCTTGCCACTAGGCCATATCCCCAGCCCTACATATCACTTCTATGTGTGTAAATGTATGTTTACAAATAATCCGTACATATAGCAACATACATAGGTGTATATGTACGTACACACACACACACACACACATTTGTAAATGCATAGGAAAGTCTAGAATGACAGATTAAGTAATACTTCTACTACTTACCTGCTGGTATGGGTTTGAGGAAACAGTAGAACTCACAGGATGAGAAATTGCAAGTATTTATTTGTCTCTTTTTTGTTTTTATTTGCTTTGTTTTTTGTTTTTTGCTCAGGTAGGCCTGGGTTCACCATGGAAATGAAACTGGCTTCAATCTCAACATGTTCCTGCCCCAGTCTTTGGGGATTTGTTTATTTTTTAGTTTCTTAGTTTTACATTATGCATTTTATTATTTTGATAAAGAAAATTAATAATAATAACACAAGAAATTTTTTGTTCATTTGTTGTGTTACTGAGACTTTGAACTCAGGGTCCCAAACTTGCTAGGCAAGTACTCTACCATGTGCGCCACACTCCCCTTTGGTAACTTCAAGACCCTCTCACTTCAGCCCTGGGCTGTCTAGGCTGCAGTTCTCCTATGCGTGCTTTCCTGCGTTCCTGTGGAGGACAGGCATGCACCACGGTACATGTCATCAGCCACCAAGATAGACTCTTTCAAGCGTTTATGCTCTCATTGGCCTCAAACAGAGAACCCCAGATCGCCACCTCCCAAATAACTAGGGAGATAGCTTCCTGACTTGGACCACTTCACATAACCTTAATACAGTTTTCTAAAGAAAGGTGATGGGTAGGAAAGTGATCTTTTTTTTTTTTCTAAGCGCTAGTGCTGAGGCTTGAACCCAAGGCCTCACTGTCTTGCTTAGCTTTATCCACTCAAAGCTGTGTGTGTTCTGCCACTTGAGCCCTATCTCCATTTCTAGCCTTGTGCTGAATATATAATTGGAGGTAAGAATCTATGGGGATAAGAAATAAAAGGATGTGTCTATCTGGCCTAGCTTTGAACTGGGTTCTCCTGAGCAGAGAGAACTACAGGCGTGATCCACCAGTATCAGACTACAGGATAAGATCTTCTTAACAGAGGCACTAGAAGCTCACACTATCTAAGTGGCAAGATGAAGAAACCATCCAGGACCCAATCCCCCTCGGTGAGCACATGATCTGCCTTCTCTTTCTCTTTAAAAAGCCAGAGGCTGCACCAAAGGCCTAACACTGACCTATGAAATCAAGATCTGTGCTGCTTCCTCTTAACCTCCGCCTTCTCCTGGCCCTCCTAATCCATGGAACCCATAAATAAAAGGGTTTTTTTGACATCAGAGATCACTAATGCAAAACAGAAAAAACACCCCCTCTGGCCACTAGAGGGGGAACCGCACACGCCAAACCGCTTTCCGCTGCCACTTCACAGGGAAACATGCCCACAGATGCCTCCCCTGAAAAACACTGTTCAACACTAAACATCCTCAGGCACTAGCCTCTGTTATTCAACCTTGGCCATGCATGCTACCTATGTCCTAAAGCAAAGGGTCTCATCAACCAGTATAAAATGCCGCTCCCCTATTATGGAAACCGAGCACTGACAAATACGTAGGGAAGCTGCCCCAGAACTGCATCTGAGAATCGATCTTACCACTGGTGTGTCCACCCCTGCCCCAAGGACTTCAGACTTTTGACTGAAGGTCACAGTGCAGATGTTCCTCTCATTCCCCGCCCCTCCATCAACTGCACCCTATCCAAGTATCAGCCTTTAGGTCTTCATTATTCCAGCAGAAGTTTCCCTCTCCCCAGCTTTCTCCCAACTCCACCCCCAAACCAAATTCACTTCTTTAGTCACCCAATTGTTTTGTAAATAAGTACAACCTGTTTAAAAAAAAAAAGAAAGAAAGAAAAACAGATGTGATTTACAAAAAGAAAAACAACAGGTCCTTCTCTCCAGTGTGTAGTGTCTCCTTACCATAATGAATATTCTCCCCTGTGACCAAGTGTGGACATTTGGAGTTTGGAATGGATTTAAAGCAGCTCTCCCAGTACTATTTTAGCCCTCCTACCCCAATTCTATCTTTTCTAAAAATACTTCCAACCTAATTTTCAAGATCTGAAGGACAAAGATGTTTGGTAACTCACCCGGCCATGGCTCTAGTAAGGGGTGGAAGAACAATTTCAACTAGACAGCCTGACTCCAGAGGCCACGCCTAAGTCTTAAGGGCTAATCCATTCCTCCTCCTCACGCTGCCTTTTCCTTTTCAGGCTGTTGCTTGTCCCAGCAAGCTCCAATCCAGCCCAGCCTCGGCATCCCACCATAACACAGTGAGTAGAAAAAGCAAAACTCCCCCAAATAGCAGGAGCCCTGATTCTACCTCAGTGGGCCACGTTGCCCAGGGCACCTTGTAAACAGTCCTAGTTTCCTGTGTGCATGTAGAGAATACTAACCCAAAATACCCAGCTCCTCCAACGACCATGAGTCACCTTAAATTAGATCACGGACAGAACTCAGGCAGCACAGTGCCGGGCACCTAGGAGTTCTGAAACTGCGGGCTGCAAAGTGAATCAGGACAGAGGAGGGGGTGATCACAATGCCCAGCCAGAGCCCACCCGGGGACTCTGAGATAGGAATGCCAGGAAGTAACACCTCACCTCACTTTCTCACTGGCTTCTTAATACAGCCGCCATCTTGAAGGATAGATGCAGAGACAATCGAGGCCCCACCACCAAGTCACCCTGAGTAAAAGGAGTCACCATCAGGAAATCACGGACGAGAAGGACCTAATACGTGTAGAGATCATTCTTGGGAGTTTTTCTACAATGAAGCAATTGCAACTGCACAGGATTAGTTCAGGGAGGTCGGCCATCCTCGCAGGCTCCATGGTAGCTGATTTCCCTAGGTCTTGTGTCCATGTCAACCCATTTCTTCTTGACTCTTCTCAGAACACAGGGAGAAGGACTGGTTGCTTTTCTCCTCTATCAGTAGTTCTCAAGTTTTGGGGTCTCAGGATCCTCTTACACTCCTAGAAAATGATTAAAGACCCCAAAGAGCTTTTGTGATGTAGGGTATAGACAGAGACATTCCATGTATCCGCAGATCAAGAAACTTCTAGAACAAATATGTGTGAGTTCACATCCTCTGGGCCATCAAATCACATATCATACCAGTCTCTGGGAAATTACTCAGGACACTTGTATAAGGCAACAGGAATGAAACAGGCAAATTAACACCTTAATATTAGTACAAAATTATGTGGGCTCACAGAGCCCCTGAAAAATGGCTGGAGATCCTCGGGTTCCCTAAACCATACTTCAAGAACTGTTGAACTAGAAAAGCCTTCTGGGAGTCATGTCTGCCAAACCCTAAACTATTCTCCTTTTGACAACACCTTGAAAAGCTGGAAACTTAGGACATAAGAATCTAGATCCTCTGAGAGAAATCCCAGAGAGATGGAAGAATTTTTAAAAGTAGGCAGGCCAGGCACATCGGCTTAGGCCTATAGTCTTGGCTCCCTGGAAGTTGGAAAGAGAAAGATCACATTTTGAAGACAACCCAGGCCAAAAAAGAAAAAGCTAGGAAGGGCATAAGGAACAAGCCGGGCAAGCCGGGGGCGCCTATAGTTCCAGCTAAATGCGTGGCACAGGTAGAAATATGGAGTTCTGAGGCTGGCCCAGGGAAACAAAGGTGTGAGCCCCTATCTGAAAAATAACTAAAGCCAAAGTGGGCTGACATCATGTGGATCAAGCAGCAGAGTACCTGCCTTCAAGTACAAAGCCCTGAGTTCAATATCCCATTAGAGATAAGAAAAAGAGTGGGGGGAGGGGGCAGGAGAAAGGGGGGTGGGGCAGACCTACATAAACAAACAACTGCGCTCTAAAACCCCAAACTGAAAACTGAAAGAGGACAAGTTTCAGAATTACATACGGCCAACCATAATCAGATACAACTGTGCGTTACATGAAAACTTTAGGAGACAAACAGACCATGTAGCAGTACAGGGGTGGCACTTCTAAATCCGGAGGTTTAGGAGGCTAGACTTCTCTTCCCAGGGCGAAGGGACCAGTGCACTCTCCTGTGCAGTCTCCGTTCTTTCTTGTTCCTAGTCCACGCTGCTGTTTCCAGCTTGTAGGTGACCAGGTTCATCTGAGAGTAATGTCCTTCCTCCTCCGCTGCTTAATAACTGCATTCATGATAGGAAAGAGTCCCTAGGGAGCTCTCGTCCAAGTATACCGTGCCCCGCTTCGTTTCCTCACCCTCTCATCTCCACAACCCCCGGGTGCCAGGTGTTAGTATCCAGGATGTTCTGACACACAACCTCACCTGCCGATAGATGGTCCAGGTACATCACCCCTGGCAACCTCCTTCTAAAACTCCCCTTCACAAACCACCTTACAGGCCGCAACTGAAGAGCTCTCTCTCAAGGGGCATGTTTCCCCTGTCACTCACAAGGCATATAAATAAAAGGTCACTTGGCAAACATCTGTAGTAGAGAAAAACTGTGCACATGGAAAAAGCATGGGACGAGGGTCCTCCTCCCCACAGGCACAGAGGGAGCCAGGGAGCAGGGGACCTTTGTCAGGGCACCTGACAAGGAGTCTAATCTCCTGCCCCCGATGGCCTCTTGGCTGGCCTCACTTTTCCCGTAAGTGTTGATTCCGAGCTGCTAAGTTACCCTGCGGAGATGCCAACTACACTTCCAATTTCTTCAGTTAACAAAAACAAAACCAAAGGGCTGGGGATATGGCCTAGCGGCAAGAGTGCTCGCCTTGTATACATGAAGCCCTGGGTTTGATTCCCCAGCACCACATATACAGAAAATGGCCAGAAGTGGCGCTGTGGCTCAAGTGGCAGAGTGCTAGCCTTGAGCGGGAAGAAGCCAGGGACAGTGCTCAGGCCCTGAGTCCAAGGCCCAGGACTGGCCAAAAAAAAAAAAAACCCAACAAAAACAAAACCAAAAAACAAGGAGCTTGTCAAACACAGCCTAAGCCCAGGGGCAGAAAGCAACCTTAGCCGGCCTTCAATGACTGCAAAGTTGAATCACTTTCTTGCCTGACAACTGTGACTAATTCTGAAAGGTCCAACAAATGGTCTAGAGATGAGGACTCAGTCAATCACCATTTGGGGGCAGATTAGAATCTGTCCTGAAGCTGAAACAATTCCCCCCTTTGGTGTTAATTCCCTGAACTTTCCATCCTAAATAGGGTAAGTTTCAAAATCAGCATTTCTCATTCCAGAACCTACCTGAACATCATCATCAGTGATAGTACATCATCAAAAAATTAGCTCTTGTTCGCAAGGTGTAAACACAGGAGGAAGAGGAAGGCGAGTTCTGGCCAGCTGCCAAGGTTTCACTGAAGGCTTTTGGAGTTAATAAATGCCGGTGTTCAAAGCATGAGACACAAGAGACCAGCTTTCCCTAACAGCAGAACTGACTGGCAAATCTGTTTAAAAAAAAAAAAAACAAGGCTCCACTCATTTGTAAACTGGAGTATAGCTCATGTTCCAGAGAATTAAGTTTTAAATAAGACAAAAAAAAACCAACCTGGCACTTGTGCTATTTTTCTGATCTTAACCTGTAAACTGAGAATCAATGCTGACATTAACGAAACTAGGCTGGAAATGGCTCTGAGATTGCTCCTGGCTGTTAGATGATCTTTGGTGGGATGTTGGAAAGAGCATTTCTGGGGGAAATGGGGCCTCTAGGCCAGCCACACCTTCTCTCACCTGGCCCGGATCTGGTATGTTACTAACTCTTACCCCCTCAGTCTTTGGATGCGAAGACATTTGATGTTGTTTTCCATGAAATGAATGAGTTCTTCTTAATATATGTTCATTGCAAACCCATACATACCCACGGGTACTTCATCTGGCTACAGAACAAATTCCGGAAGTTTTCTTTTTGAAAATGAGTCTGATCTAGTTACTGACATTAAAATCTCAGAAGACCTCACATGCAAATGCAAATAGCCAGCTATTCCTAGAACTGCATGATTAAGTACTCCAGGCTGACATCTCCTCCAAGCAGCCACGAGTGGGGGCAGAGCTCACAGCTAGCCCACTTCACCTGGTGACATTTCTTACCTGCTTCTCCACTTCTTTTGTTCCTCCTGGGAGCTCGGATGCAGGTTATTCTCTTAGAAACAGTAGTAGTGGGAAAGTTAATACTTGTGGAAGGAAGGAGGGAGAAAGGAACATATGCATATTATCATTTAAAAATGAAGAAAAGGAAAAGCCTACTCTTATCCCTTCTATAAAATTCCTCAAGTTTCATAACAGAAAACATATGGCATTTTGGTTTGGGGTTGGTTGTTTTTTTTTAAATACTGTCTTTGCAAAGTCAGCCATGGATTTTATTGCACAAAAAGCTCTACTTGAAAATTGAGCATCAAAATAGGATCTCTTCTGAGAAGTGATTAACAAGACTGTGAGAATTCTGGGATTCTCATGGACAAAAGACATAACCATGGGCTGGAAATATAGCCTAGTGGCAAGTGTTTGCCTCATATACATGAAGCTCTGGGTTCGATTCCTCAGAACCACATATATAGAAAACGGACAGAAGTGGTGCTCTAGCTCAAGTGGCAGAGTGCTAGCCTTGAGCAAAAAGAAGCCAGGGACAGTGCTCAGGCCCTGAGTCCATGCCCCAGGACTGGGAAAGAGAGAGAGAGAGAGACAGAGACAGAGACAGAGACAGACAGAGAGAGACAGAGACAGACAGACAGACAGACAGACAGACACACACACACACACACACACACACACACACACACACACACCCTTCACCTTGACAACAGAGTTATCAGTGGTGACAGAAAAATGGCAAAAACCCACTATCCACTCTTTTGGAGCCATTCTACCATATCAGGGCCCCCAATCAACACTGACAAAAACAAATAGTACTTTCCATTTCTTATTTCCCTAAAGGGTCATAGAGACAACTGAAATGCTTTGTCCAAAAAGGGTGGGAGGCAGGGAGAAAGACAAGGCAATCCAGACGCCCATGTGTTCCATTTTCAGCTGCAGGGAGGAAATGTCGCTGTAGATAACCGTCCCTATCATCTGCCACCGTCTGGCCCTTTCTAATCATGTTTACAAGGCGTTAGGAAAGAAGACATGGCCAGTGTGGTGGCTCACCCCTGTAATCCGAAACTCAGGAAGCTGAGATCTGAGGATCCCAGTTCGAAACCAGCCCAGGCAGAAAAGTCCCCAAGAGACTTTTATTTCAATTAACCATTCAAAAAAGCCAGAAGTGGTACTATGGCTCAAGTGGTAGAGCACTAGCCTTGAGCACAAAAAGGTTCAGGGACAGTGCTCAGGTCCTGAGTTCAAGCCCCAGGATTGTCAAAAAAAAAAAAAAAAAAAAGGAAGAAGATATGCCTGCTTTCTACTCAGCTGACAGGTACAGCCTAAAAGATTGTCTGCTTTGGTTTTGTTTTATACCAGTCCTGAGGCTTGAACTCGGGGCCTGGGCATGATCCTTGAGCTTCTTTTTGCTCAAGGCTAGCACTCTACCTCTTGAGTTCCACTTCTGGCCTTTTTGATAGTTTATTAGAGATGATATTCTTTGCGACTTTCCTGCCCAGGCTGACTTCAAACTGTGATCCTCAGATCTCAGCTTCCCCAGTAGCCAGGATATAGGCATGAGCTACTGGTACCTGTGGTTCAGAACCAAAATAGATTGGGAAAACAAGCCTGAAACTTTCTCCATGCTTTAATGAGGACCAAAAAAAAAACAAAAAACCCCAAGAATTAGAAATCAACCCCCAAAAGAGCTACGGAAGAAGAAAAAGAAAAGGTTTGTCATACTGGGTCTGGCCCCCCATCAAACAAAAGATCTGTTCTGCTACAAGAGTTTCTTCAACTCAAAAAACATAAACTAAGGTAAGTAAGCTATAGGGAAAGAATACTGAAAGTGAATGATCAATAAATACATGAAGGAATGCTCATCATCGCTGGACATAAAAGGAAATATAAATCAAAGCAACACTGAGATTGTATTCCCATCTTGTCAATGTGGCCTGATATTATCAAGAACATAACAACTAATGCTGTTGAGACTGTAGAGATGTTGATGGAAATGTAAACTAGTGCAACTCTATGGAAATCAGTATGGAGGGTCCTCCAAAAAACTATGAATAGATCTTCCATAGAACTCACCAGTACTACTGTCAGGCATCTGACAGGATTACACTGGATTGCTCACATATCAACATTATCAGCTAACAAACCACAAAGCATAAAAGAAGTTATTTCTTTCACAGGAAACACCAGAGGAAATGAGGAAAAGGAACCAGCAAATGTGAAATCTGGTATAGCAGATACCAATTTATTGGACACAGAGAGGGCTCAAAGCATCTGAGACTCCATAGCCAACAGGTTTCCTACTTCTCTATTACAAAATACTGCAAACCCTGAATACAGCTAACTCAAGGTTCTAGCTCCTTTTCTCCCGTACCTAGACTGAAGCAATTTCCTGGTGGAATACACATTTCACATTCACCCAAGGCTTTGGAGAGAAGGGGAAGCTGGGATTTCCACCTGTCCCTTGAGCCAAAGGCACTTAGGATTAGAAAATAAAGCACAGCAGAGTCACCCCACAGACCATCTTGTCTACATCATTGAGCTCGTGGCTGGCTCACGTGGGATTCATTGTAACAATCAGAAAGACACTGATTTCCTTTGGGGAGGGAGTGAAAGTGCAATTTAAATACAAAGGGCTTGCCCCCTACCCTTTTCTGAAAATAATATGAGAGAACTCTTACTTTACATGATTAGTATCACCCAAGACTCACACAACAACAACAACAAGGGCTAAAAAACCATCTTCATATAGTCTCACAATAAACTCTACTGGGAACATCAGCGCTCCCCCAGCAGATGAGGGAATGAACGGAGGCCCAAGGCACGGGAAGCGCTGGGCTCTAGGCTGTGACTCTCTGAGCCTCCTTTGAGGCCCTGCTACCCCCACCTTCCCCTTTAAAAGGCTCTCTAAAGTAAGACACACGATTCAGGATGCAGCCCGCAAGCACGCACACTGACACGGGTCAGAGATTTGGTCTTGGAAGACAGTTCCTTTGGCCACCGGGCTGCCCACCTCGGGGTGGGCATTCTTTGCCCAAGATTGTTCAGAGTTCTGAAGGAAACTGAGTGCAGGTTAGACACCACGGCTTCTTCTTGGCTGTCAGTCCGTGGAGGGCAGGCGGTCAGCTGCACAGCGGAATCCCAGGTTGGACGCGGAGCTATCTGGCGTGTTCTGGCTTCGAGCAGCACAGCGATACCTGTAGCAGTAGGACTGCGAGAGAAGGCATGAGGCAAGTGATTACGTGAGGTATTCCTGAGCCCTGCACCCAATCCCTCCTTGTGGACACTTCCGGTGTCCACTTTCCAAAAGGCAGGACATCCGAGAGTTAACCACATCCTGTCCTAAGTCCTCTCCGTGGCAAACGCTGTACACTCTGTACAAAGAACGGGGTAATGACCCATGCTATGTGAGCTAACTGCACAACCATATGACAAAATTGTCAGTGGCCACTGAAATCATGTTTGTGTGTAATATTTGAAAATCCAGGAGATTCTCCTAATGAAGTGTTAAATGCAGACGTTACTGGAGGCCAGTGAGGTGGGTTACACCTGTAATCCCAGCTACTCAGGAGGCAGGACTGCAGTTCAAGGTCAACCCAGAGAAAATCATTAGCACGCTCACATCTCAACAAACACAACAAGATAAATAACAACTGAGCAAATATTAAGAACATCAAAATATTAAGTAATATTCAGGAGATTGTCTAAAATTAAACAGTAAGCACCTGAACATCAAATGTAAAAAAGGCTATTGGAAAACATGGCTTAAAAATACTTTAGGGGGGCTGGGGATATAGCCTAGTGGCAAGAGTGCCTGCCTCGGATACACGAGGCCCTAGGTTCGATTCCCCAGCACCACATATACAGAAAACGGCCAGAAGCGGCGCTGTGGCTCAAGTGGCAGAGTGCTAGCCTTGAGCGGGAAGAAGCCAGGGACAGTGCTCAGGCCCTGAGTCCAAGGCCCAGGACTGGCCACAAAAAAAAAAAAAAAAAAAATACTTTAGGGGCTTAAATCACAGTAAATCATAAAGCTACGCATCTTTGTGTTTGGTCTGTTTTAATTCTGCATAGTTTTGTGACAGAGGAGGGAATAAGTATTAGAACCTACACACAAACACAGCCACCGAGCACCTAGTACCTACTAAGCACAGTATGAAGAGCTCCATTCTGTTACTTCATATCCATCCAGAGCCACTAAACAAGTTAGCCAAAATGACACAGTTGTGATTGGACACAGGGTCTAACTGTGGTCTTCATTGCGGTATGATCACTTTCCTAGCAAAACTCCCTTCTCCAAGACAGACAGATACCACAACTCCCATCTCCTTGCCCAAGTCCCACATGCACACACACTCACCAACAGGACAGCCTAACCTATATGTAGCCACGCAAGACATATTCAGTGGGAAACCATGGTTTACTTGCTACCAGCCCTTCAAAAGCTTCCAGATTCCAAAAATAACCATGCATGGAACTCTTGCTAGGTTCCTTCTCCGATCCAAAATAACAAAATGAAAATAAACTCTCCATCCTGTGTGCCATGAGCAGAAACTCTTGAGTTACCCAGTGAAACTTCAGTCACTGCCAGCTGGTTAAAGAAGCAGCAATAAGAACTGTGTGGAAGAACTCTGGAACTCACACAAAAGAGACTATCTGTGGGGAGGGGGAAAAAAACAGGCCAGAATGCAAGCTTTCTTCGAAATTCCTGGGGTTTGGGGAGGGGGGTTCTTTTCGCTCACTAAATGCTTCTTTACAAATCTTCATAAAACTTATCTCTGAAGTTGATATGCGAATGTTCTGGAGCTTTTCCACCATAAAAAGAAAGACATAATGCTTTGTCTTCTGTAGAGAGCAAAACAAAAAGAACTGATTTTCTCATTTTCTTTGAAGACAATGAAGGCTATGACTAGTCTCAGGTAGACAGAAGGAAGATGAAAAGAAAGCAATGTGCTTGGAATAATAAAAACGTTAATAACATCTGCCACACATGTGATCTGCAGGCATCAGAAGCTCCTGGAAATCTAGGGTTAACCAACGGGAAGACAGACTAGAAGCATCCATCTATGCACACTCTCCTCACCGGGCAGCTGGGAAACAGCACTAAGAATAACCCAGGCCCCCATGAAACCAAGCATTTACAGTGAGGTCCACAGGACCGCAAGGACCAAGTTCAGAGAGAGAAATGGACAATCTAGACATTCTTGTTCTGTGAATGCACCACAGTTGATGAAAACCATCACGCATGCCCTGACTGCCTACTGTGTGAGCCCAGAGAGCACATCCACATGTAGGAAAAGGCCTGTCCAGCTGGAGATCAAAAGAAGGACTTACACAGTGATGGCAGTGTTCTCAGATCTCAGTACCCCTGGGCCATGCAGGAGAGCTTGTGTGATCACATACTCCTAGGCCATACACTCAAAGATTCAGACTCCACAGGTCTGGTGTGGCCCCCAAGAATCTGCATTTCAAACAAGCTTCTAGGTGCTGCTGCTACACTGGGCCACACTGGTTTCTAGGCTTTAAGAAGGAGGAAAGCGGGCAGATGAAAAGGGCAGAGCAGTGACATCAGAAGCTGGAAATGGAAAAATGTCAGGCAAGTTAAGAAGAGAAGATAGCAAGACTGTAGCCTGATCACATCACAGCATGGTTTATTTATTCATTAAATCTATGACAGCTTATAATACGCCCGGTGCTATTTTAGGCTTAAGGACTATAATCAGAGTAAGACAAACAAGGCACCTGTTATCACAGAGCTGACATTCAACAGGGAGCAGTCAGATAATAAACAGACTAGCGAAGTCAAGGCTGTTTCCAACAGCCTCCACCTCCGAGGAACACGAACTCCAGAGAGCACTGAATGGGGGGGGGGGGGGGGCGGGGGGGGGCTATGGTGCGAGGGTGGTCCCAGAGGGGCTCTAGGAGGAGGCAACACAAGAGCTGAGTTGCCCAAAAAGGTGGAGGACAAGAGTTCCGGGCAAAAGCTATGAGCAGTGCAAAAATGGCTAAGTGAAGAGAAGATGGAAATGTGCGCAGGCAAATGGGATGGAGCGACATGAGTGACAATGAGTGACATGGCGGTCCTCTCCACAGAGGAGTTTACAACTTGACACAAATACAACACAGTGGAACCAACAACACTTGGCTAATCTATTAGGAAAGGCCTGAATCTGTTCCCGCCTCAGTAACATGGACTTCTGTTAAAACACATCCCCTTGATCTTTACATAAAGAGTAAGTAAATAAAGCACGAGGTGCATGAAAGTCGCTGTTAACTGTTACATGTACTGAACATCACAGAAAATCACTCTGCCTTCTCAAGCTGACCTCTGGACTAACCCACTTTCTCACCAATGCTGGAGGAGCACCAGCGAGCGTTCACAGAGGCCTTAGGGATCCTGTGTGTGACTGGGGGAGGAGGGTGCTACTCTGCCAGCATCTGATGTTACATAAACCCAGAGCCTTGTGTCTGTGGACTGTGGGGAAGTTTTATTGCTGTGTGAATGGAAAAGCTGAGGCTGATAGCTGAGGGCTATCTCTGGTGATATGTGATGCTGGTTTTTCTTGAGTAGCTGATGTCTACAACTACAAAATAAGTCTGATGAGTTATTGGAAGCTGCCCAGAGCACTGTGTTGAAAGGCTTCTGTAGCTATGATGCAGCAAAGTGGAAAAAAGAGCTACAATATATAAGATTTTACCGATTTTAAATCTATTTAAAAGACTGCGTAAAACAATTCCAACTTTGAATTGTAAAAATGCATAAAAATTTAGGGTAGAATATTACCAGTCGTTTTGTATGGAAAGAAGTATGAATGATTTTTTTTTTTTTTTTTTTTGGCCAGTCCTGGGGCTTGGACTCAGGGCCTGAGCGCTGTCCCTGGCTTCTTTTTGCTCAAGGCTAGCACTCTGCCACTTGAACCACAGCGCCACTTCTGACCTTTCCTATACATGCAGTGCTGAGGAATCAAACCCAGGGCTTCATGTATATGAGGTAAGCACTTTTGCCACTAGGCCCTATTCCTAGCCCTGATATTTTTATTTTCATTTTTATTGAATGAAAATAAATTCTGTAGTCAATAAAAATGTTCTGTTTGTGTAAAAAGGCTAATAAACATTACACAACAACAAAAAAAGCCATCATAACATGACGCTAATCGATTCACCAAAATGACCAGGGAAAACTAAACCCAAAGGAACAAGTTTCACAATCTTAAGCTTCACAGCCTCCATTATAGTCCTGAAGGCTGGGATATAGCTTAGTGTTAGAGGGCTCCCCTAGCATGCACAAGGTCCTGAGTTCAATCCCCAGCACTGAAAGCAGTGTTATGTGCTGAGAGGCAGGCATCATTCTATTTCAAGTATTCTCATTCACCTAGCAAATATTTATTAATAAATTGCTCATTTTAAATTTCAATAATGGGCAAGTAATAGGGCCCACAACTGAAGAGCAAATGTTCTGATTATGAATATACTCATTTTACTTTATCATTTCCTAACTCTACTTTTAGCACCCAAAGTGGCTCTTAAGGATCTGAGGTCTTTGGGTTTGTGAAAAATGGGTCACTCTATTAATGAAGAACAGGAGTCTGAGAAGAACCTGTTTTAGCCCTATTTCATTAACACGGCTAATTACTGTGTGCAGTCCATCTCCGTTTCTGCGCCAGCCTTGGGGCTCCAAGCTCTAGGGGGACAGTATGGATTTTGTGACAGGAAAACTTTTGGGATTAAAGAGTATTGTTACAGTCATTGTAGCTCACTCTGAATACAACAATTCTAAGGAAGCACACAGCAGAATCCAGGTCTCACCATTTCCTCTCATTGCTCTTTGACTCTAGCCCACTTCCTTTGCTGGTCATTTTTGGTAGGACAAGCATTAATCTAATGTCATCAACCGCCAAAACTAGTGCTGTTTGAGCACTTACTGTTTGAACTGTTTTAAGAAATTCACATGGACTAATTAAATCAATCTTCCCAGCAGTCCTATGAGGAAGGTATTAGGACCTGCATTGTACATACAGAAGGAGAAACTGAAGCCCAGAAATGTTCATAGTATACCCCGGGGCATATCACTTAGACATGGTAGATGAAGGATTCTGGATCATTTCATCCCATCCCATGCCCTTGATGCCAGGCAGCCCCTCATCTGTTCCCCAGCAACAGGGAGCCCATTGTACTTGAAGTAACTTGAATTTTTACTCAGAGAAACAACCTGAGACTAAAGACACTGATGTGTATGGACATGTCAATACATCAAGACCTGGGGTAAGGCACATCACTCGAAATAAAAAATCAGACTTCACAGTGATGCTTGTAGTTCCAGCAACTCCTTCAGAGCAGGAGGCAAGAGATTCACTAGAGTCCAGGAATATAAGGCCAGCTTGGACAGCACAGTGAGACCCCCCCCATCTCAATAATAATAAATCAAAGTAAAAGCAACCATAAAAATATTGATTTCACGAAGCTCAACTCATCCACATCTTGTTATAAATGTAGGTGCATAGCATAAATGGAACTCAACTCTATGAACGTCAACTTGAATCTTGGATAAAAGAGTCTAAGCTAAGAAATGCAGAAGGCACACATGTCTCTAAAGTCACATGTGTTCAGTATCTACAGAATCTCTAAGCCATTCCCAAACACTGCTGTATACTTTTAACATCCAGAGACTTCCAAATAAATCCTATACCCCCAAATCAAACCAGATGAGGGCAAGTGCAGAGCCAGGCATTAGCATTTTTTTTAACAGATCTCATATGATCTCAATGTGAAAACAGGTCTGAGGGCTACTGTGTTAGGGCAAAGTTCGCTAATGCTTCTACTATCAAATTACTAAGTTAACTTGAAGCCCTTATGGGTGGTGTTGGGTCTCTAACTGCCTGGCCTGAACAAATTACTACTCAAAACCTCCTGCTAACAGCAAACGGCAAAACTCCATCTCTGTACAGAGAAAGAAGATAGAAGCTGAAGTGCTGGAGACATTAAAAAAAAAACAAAAACCCACAACTCAGATGAACAAATGCAGCAGTGGTACTATGATGAAAATGAACTATACAACTTGTGGGCAGGGATGGGAGGGAAAATCCAGGAGAGAATGAAGGAAGGGGTGACGCTATCCAAAAAGAAATGAGCCAGGTGCTGGTGGCTCACACCTATAATCCTGGTCACTCAGGTGGCTGAGATCTGAGGATCACAGTTTAAAGCCAGCCTGGGCAGAAAAGTCTGTGAGACTCTTATCTCCAATTAATCACCAGGAAATCAGAAGTGGTGCTGTGGCTCAAAGTGGTAGAGCACTAGTCTAGTCTTGAGTAAAAGAGCTCAGGGACAGTGGCCAGGCCCTGAGTTCAAGCCCCACAACCAACAACAACAACAAAAAAAAATGGAAGAAGAAATGTACTAATTAACTGACTTATGAAATAGTAACCCCTCTGTACATCACATTTATAACTATAACTATATAAGTATATATAGTAAAAAATAAAAATGAAAAAACATATGACTCCAAGTAAAAGTAAAAGGACAGTGGTCTTTCCAAATTCCTTACGAAGGTTATCATGAGACACCACATCACTCAGAAGAAACAAAACCACTAAGAGCTGCCAGCTCAGACACTGAGACTATTCCCCAAGGGGCAGAAATGGGCCCACCAAGCCCCAGGACTTCATACCTTGGAATGCTTCCATTCGGGAGCTCCACAAACCACCCCTCCACTGTAGCTCTCACTTGAACCTCTACAGAGAGCCCAGAAATGTATAGAAACCTCAAACAAACTAAGGGAATGTTCCCAGACTTGCATGCAGGCAACAGTACAGGGCTCACTCTATGTCAAGGGACAACAAAGTCCTCTCACAGAAGCAACATCCAACAGATGGGAATTGTTGACAATGGGTCATCTCACTACTGTTTTCTCCCATCAGTTTCCATTCATGCCTGTTATCAAATTTAAGATGACCTCCCTATTTTTACTGACTCGCCTTACCTTATGGCACATGTAGGATCCACCTTTCTTTACACGGTCTTTCCCAGATGGGGGCCCCTTCTAGGGATAGAGAGAAAACGATGTTAGTCCAGACAACATGGATGCCCCTCACACAATGGGAGAACACCTGTTTTGGTTCAACCAACCAGCTGTCTCACAGTGACGTAAAGTGTGCCCATGCATTTCCACCCCTCCTGAAGGCCCATGCCCCCAAATGCCCTCTCTCCACTCTCTATGACCCACCCCAAGTCTCTATGGCTAGGGGGCGCCCACCTCTAAGCCCTCCAGCTTACTTTCTTACTTAAATGATTAAGACACCACTTGGCATCTTTAACTTTGTGGTACTCAAATGCAAATGTATCCTGCTCAACTGGAAGATGAGCTTCTTTAAATTATATGTATTTAACATTCTACTGTGCAACACCTAATAAACCCTGCTGGCTATATGAATTTTCTTTTACTCTCTTTAAAAATTTGGGGGTTGGATTCCCTGAGGCATTAATATGCATATTAATAACAATTAATATGAATATATTAATAACAGAACATATATTTTCTTCTTTAAAAAAAGGGTTACACTGGATAAGAAATGTATTCACTGCCTTAAGTATGAAACTTTAACTCCACTTTGACAATAAATAATTTTTTTAAAAAACAAAGGTTACACAGTGCCTACTAGAAACCACACAAGATTCTGAGACTTTGAAAAAAAATCTAGAATCTGACACACAGGGCAGCCAACCTTCCAGGTGAGTTTATTATTGTATCAAAGTGTGTCATTCACCAGGAATTCACTGTTGCAGAATGGAAACACTGACAACTGTGTATCTGTCCCACACGATGGTCACATCTTGGGCCACCTTTCCTGAAGAACCTCACCTCCTCAGGAGGCTCCCAGCATGCTGTGTTTCCATGTACCAGTGATGGTTCTGTTCTGACTCTAGCCTAGGGTGTCTCCTCTCAGGCAAGATTACATTCTTATAAAACAAAAAGATGCTGGCTTACAAACAGGAAGGCAATAACCCGAGGCTGCAATTGATTAAGATGACACTTCTCAGGGACTATCAGGGAGACACAAGCACTAAGGACAGTCATCCCACACTGACATAGTAGTGGAGAATGCAGTGCTTAATCTAGGTGACCCCTACACTGGTTGTTACAAATAACACTTTTTTCAGGAAAATAACACAATATAAGATTTGCTACAATTGTTTTAAATGCTTACCTCTTAGCCAAAGAGCCAAAAACATAACAGGGAAGACACAGTAGGTTGAACAGTGACCCTAAAATTCATATGCACTCAGTGCACCTGGAATGGTTACCAGATAACTCCATTAATCTCTTCACTTACCAAAGACTATTAATCTTTCCAAAGAACCAGCAGTTCATGTCATGGATTTATTTTCCTATTGTTTTTCTGTTTATAGTTTCTCCTTTTTGTTTTGTTTTGGTTTGTTTTTGTCGGTCATGGGGTTTGAACGCTGGGCCTGGGTACTGTCCCTGAGCTCTTCAGTTCAAGGCTAGCGCTCTACCACTTGAGCCACAGCGCCATTTCCTCTGGTTACAGTTTCACCGCTTTTTGCTCCTTACTATTTCCTTCCTTCTGTTTCCTGTGGTCTTGTCATTCTCTCCCTGAGACCATGAGTTTAAAAGCCATGATGATTTAAGAATGTTCCTCCTTTCTTTGCTTCCCTTTCTTTTTGGGGAACAGAAGAGTACTAAGTTGGTCAGGTAATCACTCTTACCCCTACAAAATGGAAATAAGAAAGGACCTGTTTCACTGGACTGACGTGGGGGTTAAATGAAATGAGGCATTGAAACCATGTGGCAACTCATAAATGATAAATGTCAGGCTGCTGTTACTGTAATGCATTCAGGGTTCATAAGTAACTCAGGTTTCCTGAAGGTGCCCATAAACTTACTAATCCTGCAGGCACACAGCTTCAAATTCTAAAACCACAGAGACCATTTGACCTAGTTTTTAACAGCAAACTCCCAAATGCAGCCCCAGTTGTAAGAAAATACTTGGCACATTAATAACCCTCACAGAGCAGACACGCAAGTTATTATAGCAAGGACCCCAGGGCATGCACGTAGCAACCTACCACAGCCCCAGACCTGGCTGAACACCAATGTGTTTAACAATAGACCCCACACAAAAACATTCCATGGGCCATACATGTGGCAGAGGGAACTTTACCTCGTGGTTAAAGTCTTCAAATATCATTTGCTTTTGCACTGCTGTTCTCCCTTCATGCCTAGTCCACATTGTATCACAAACTCCAGAGAGGAAAACCAAAGTTTTCCAACTGACAAGAGCAGCTCGCCTTTGTTTAAAATATTTCTAAGGAAACTCAGCGATCCAGCTGGGGCTGTAGCGCAGTGGCAGTGAATCTGTGTAATATGAATAAGGCCCTAGGTTTGATCTCCAGCACCACATACATGTGTGCGCACACACACACACACACACACACACACACACAAAGTTTAAATGCAGAGGAACTTGGAGTTTAATAGGACAAATTTTGTGCTCTGCTCTATAACCCTCTGAAGTGTGCCGGCTCCTTTGAGAAACTCAGTTGGCTTCACCCCGGTTGGCTAAAAGCTGGGCTCCTTGGCACACTTGACTTCAAGGCCAGCCTTCCAACTGGCAGTATTCACCAGCTTCTCTGGCACAGGGTGCCAACAGCCTGAAGTTTAGGACAACACAGCCTATCTGAAGGACTCCTTCCAACTAAATCAGCAGCCCTGTTAAATCACCAGCTATTGACAGCCCAATCATACATCAAAAAGAGCAGCACTTTTGTTTGAGAAAGAAAGTCTCAAACTCATGATCCTCTGCTTTCATCCTCTCTCAGCCTGCCCAGTGCTGAGATTATAGGTGTTCATTACCAGGCCCAGTTCCATCCTCCATCTCTAAAGAGATTTAATCTACTAGAATTTAAATTCTAGCTCCTAAAATTTAAAATGATGGTGCCTCAGTTACCCTCCCTGGCATCTAGGGAAAGCATACTAAACCAAATCATGTCATTGTTCATCACAATGACCCTGGAAAAGCAGTAAGTATTGTTATGCCCATTTTCAATAATACTGAAGCTCAGGGTTGTGATGTGATCGCTGTGTCTCGGGTCACACAGCCAGAGATTCCATAGCCATTACATCATGGCACCTTCAGGCTTATTCGAAGTGGATGAACTATGCCCTAGGCTTTGCAATAGCTCTCTACCCACCAAAAAAGGAAGTAAAATATCCCAAGAATTCACTTTTACTAGAGAGCAGGTGATGGGGCTTATACTTAGGGAACCAAACTTGATAGGCAGGACTTCTACCACTTGAGTCATGTCCTTAGTCCCTTTGCTCTAGTTTTTTGCTTGTTAGTTTGTTTTGTTTTGTTTTCTGGTCCTAGGCCTTGAACTCAGGGCCTGGGTGCTGTCCCTGAGACTCTTTGTGTTCAAGGCTAGCATTCTATCATTTGGGCTAAAGCACCACTCCGGCTTTTTGTGAGTAGTTTGGAGCCTGCCTGGGCTGGTTTCAAACCGCAATCGCAGCCTCCTGGGTAGCCTAGGATGACAGGCATGAGCCGCTGGCGCTCAGCTGCTCTCGCTGTTTTCTGAAGATGGCTTTGTATGTATGCCCAGGCTGGCCTGCATACGTGGGGCGCTGGGATAGAGGCTCGACCCACATCCAGCTTTTTTTTACTGGTTGAGACATTGGGTCTCACTAACCTTTTGTCTGGGCTAGCCTCAAACTGCAAACATCCAGTTCTAGCCCTGTTTCTAGTCCTGGAACTTGAACTCAGGGCCTCGTACTCTTGCTTGGCTTTTTCACTCATGGCTGTCTCAGAACCTCAATCCGCTCAGCCTCCTGAGTCACTAGGGTTATAGGCGTGAGCTGCTGATGCCTGGCCAGCCCTTTTTTTTTCACCTAATATCAAATACAACGAACATTTTAAGAGTCAACAGATTAAAAACGTTACATCAAATAAGGCTTTTCTTCATTACATGAAATTTTATTTGTCCTCTAGGATGAGGACCAAGAAGGAAGAATACTTTAGCTATTGGATAGGGAGATGAAAGAAAGGAAAGGAAAGGTTAGAAAAAAGAAATCAGACTGAAAATAATAGCATATTAAACACAGAAACCAAATTAACAACCTCACAGTATTTTCTCCGTAAAACCAACACACCCTGCACTAGTAATTACCCTGGGAAAGGAATGGAAATAGTCATTTCCTCCATGCTACTGTTCCACCCACACTAGTTACAAAGGAAGAGAATTTTCAAAGCTGCACTAAACTTGCTTACACAGCATGATACTCCATTCTCACACACACAAAAAAAAATTGACAATTTTTTCATCGCCTGAGGACCATGGCAACAATTCCACTTCTGGGATAATGCATAAAACCTGATATTTAAAGTACTGATTCTAATTGTAGAATAAACAGTATATAAATAAACGATTGTGGCTGAGATTTACTGAGCACATATTATGCCTGGGTATTGTTTTCACTTTTATTCTATTATTATTATTATTATTATTATCATAAGGTAACCATGAAATCTATTGTTCAAATAAGGAGAGGTTTACGAGTGAAAAGGGGACTGTAAGCAACTGTTCCGGGAACAGGCACATACCTAGAATATGTGGCCACCCAGCCATGTGCCTCACTTTACAAATGGACAAGTATGGAAGAAGGCCGAGCAGCCTAAGGCTGTTCAGCTCGTGGGTGGGGCTGGGGTCCAGGTGCAGCTGGCCGGCTCCGGACAATCCTCAGCCCTCGGCACGTCCACCTGTGGGACACCACGCACACTATCATGTTTTTGAAATGTTATGCACCTGGTTCAAATGGAGGTGCATGAAACCTTCCAGCATGTCAAGAAAATAGCTAAGCCCAAGAGAAATGTCAGCTAAGAATTCATCATTGTTTCTGGGGAAAAAAAGTAACCTCTTGGGGGGGGGGGGGGGTGCCCGCGTGCACGCGCAGCTTGGTACTAGCAGTTAAACTCAGGCCATAGGCACTGAGTCTTAGCTATTTTGCTCAAGGATGGCGCTTGAGTCACACTTCCACATTTAGGTTTTCGCTGGTTAAGAGATGAGAGACTCCTGGGGTTTCCTGCCCAGGCTGTCTTTGAGTGGCAATCCTCAGATCTCAGCCTCCGGAGTAGCAAGGCTGATAGGCATGAGTGCCCAGCTTCATTAGCTTTTTGATGGTGCCAAACTATACCCTTGCTAGGTGTGTTTCTGTGGATGCGCTTTTCTCTACATAGGGCATCTGCTTATTCCATTAGAAATAATACTCATGGAAAGCAGCAACATCTACCATTTATAATAAAGTGGTCAATAGGGGGGTTCTACCTTTTATCACAAAATACACTATAGTTGCCATCAAAGCTCATGAGCCACAATGTCAGGTAGGCATGTGTAGGGACATGCTGTTTTAAGCAACAAACACCACAGTATACATACCGTCTCTTTCTTTGTCTCCTCTCAGATAAATACAAGCATTGTTCTCCATTCCATTTAGTAACTCTCTCTTTCAGCAGAAAGGCTGAAAGGTCACCTGCCCTGCCTCAACTTACCCCCCACCCTCTTCTTACCTCCTACCCTAGAAGAGGCCTAACAGGAAAAAGTATTTGGTTTTTGTCCCAGGTTCCTGGCACAGAACTCCTAAAGCTCTTGGTCCCTCTAGAATGATTAGTATCTTCTTTGTGTATGGAATGAGATAACTAAGGCAAGTAGGGAGTGAGTAGAAACTCACTGGCCAAGCTAGGATTAGGAGGTTGGAACTTTCTGCTCCACTCCTGACTGGACTGAGGTCATTGTCACCCATAGCGAATGATGTAATCTAATCAATCTATATAAACACTTCCACCAGCAGAGCTTCCCTGTGAGTAAACACAGGATCCAGCTGGAAGGAAGTCAGTGCCCTAGAACAAATGTGGAAGCTAGGCATATGCTCCAACTGGATCTTTCTGAGTTACATCCTCTGTAATAACCTGGGAGTAAAGTGGTTTTGCCAGGCGCCAGTGGCTCACACCTGTAATCCTAGCTACTCAGGAGGCTGAGATCTAAGGCTGACAGTTTGAAGCCAGCCTCGGCAGGAAAGTCCATGAGACTCTTATCTCCAGTTTACTACCAAAAATACCCAGAAATGGAGCTATACTCAGGCCCTGAGTTCAAGTCCCAGGACCAGCACTAATCAATTAATCAATCAATAATACAGTCATTGTTTGAGTTCTGGGAGTTGTCCTAGAAAATTATCAAGCCTGAACGAGTGCTAAGAACCCCTAAATGTACAGTCAGCCAGGCAAAAATACAGACAGCCTAGGGAAGCCCATTTGCAGCTAGTGTCTGAATCTGAGGCACATTTACAGGACTGAGACCTTCATTTGTGAAGTTGGCTAATTTCAAGAGTTAGTTGTCTGAAGTGAACTGAATTGCTGGATCCCCAGCAGAATTGGAGATTTGATGAACAGTAAAGGGGGAAAAAATCATGCTTCATGTGAGAGAAAATACCTATTTGGGGGTCAAAAGTGGTTTAAAAAAAAAAGCATGCAATATACTAGCACTCAGTAGCAGCAGACAAGTTAAAAATGTCTTTCTTTCTGGATAGAAGCAGACACCCTGAAGGCATGGGCTTTGTTTGGTTCACTGCTTTTATCATTGCGTTTTCAACAGTATCTGAGATTGGAGATGCCAACAGCTATTTGCTAGATCAATGATGACCACTCTGCACTTGAGTTTCTAGTCATGACTTTGGGTCCAAGGCTAGAGAGTTGATAAATAAGAGGAAAGGAGCTCGGACAACAAAAGAAGATGGAAGGGGTCCCTTTATAATTTATCTCTATAAAAGCACAAAATAGACTTGGTTGGTCTCAAGACAAACTGTAAATAGAAATTAACTGCAAAAATCTACAGACCCCCCACAGGATAAGCCTGGGTGTCTTAAACCTTTTGGAACCTTCTGCTCTGAGCCTCCCAAGTAGCTAGGATTACAAGAGTGAATCACCAGCACCCAGCTTGTCCCAGGAGCTTCAGTAGAAGATGTTGGGAAAGGGGGCTGCCTTTCCCATCATTCGACTGGGATGTGTAGCGAGTGGACATAGCCCAGATGCGTGCATCTCAGTGTTTTCCCATCCCCACTTGTTTCGCTGCCTCCAGGGGAGCTTTCCATACATTCTTGCAGAGATGTGAGATAAGCAAGTACAGTCTTGCTTAAAATGTCTCCTTTGAGAACCTCCCCAGGTTCTAGGCAGGAGAGGGGAGAAAGTTTACCTAGATCCCAAAGAAATGGTTAAATGCCCTGACCTATAATAATAGCACATACCACGTATCACATCATCATCTGCATAACAGGAATGGAATGTGACAACTGTGGAAGAAAAAAATAACTTTTCAACACACGGGTTTCATGAAGCACCTAGGTACTGGGAATCCGTCAACTTAAATACAGAAAAGCCACAGCCAAGAGAAAACATCCCACATGAGTTTCTGCAATAAAGCAACATCCTCTCACATACTGTGATTACAAATTACCAGATGGAATTTGTCTTTAATTTCAGAAAGATTTAAGATGCTAATATACAGCATGAAGAACATTCGCAATCTAACCCATCCTAGAGAGATGCATTCTAAAGATCAGAAACCAATCCAAACAACACATGTCACACAGAAGCATCACCGAAAGGCAACATGTACATGAACTAAAACCAAACCAGCCAAGTCCCAGGGTGCAGAATGCATTTGCCAAGAGATTGGCCCCTGACTTACCTCCATTTCTCAGAATAATGGTATGAAAGTGTTTGGTCATGCAAGCAAGGATAGATAGGATTCTAAGTATCACTTGAAGTGAGAAAAATAAACATGGTTTAGTCTTCCTACGGATTCATCACTTCTCATACAATCTGTGTTCTTCTTCAGTGACAATTCATTAGCAAGTGATGAGAGAATAAAAAAAACCTAGCCTGTACCAAGTGGTATTTTTAGGTAAACACCATTTCCAAAGAAGACTATATGGTTTTATCAGAACATTCTGCAGGTGGGTAAGAGCTAAGAGCCTGATTCAGTATGTTCTAGTGCACAATGAGACATAGTGTTTATTTTCTCTACTGTGTAGCAAGTGGAACCTGTCCACAGAAAGAAAGTTATTTATAATTACAAGCTACCAGATGGCAACAGCTCCTCTCCACATCCCTAAAAATGTTTCCCAAGGATTAGATTTCAGAGTAAGGTGAAATTTCATTTTCATAGCTTGCTAACTTATTTCATTACATCTAAAATGCAGTTGTTGTACTTATCAAGTGTTTGCAACATGCCCCAGCTTCTATACTAAACATTTTCTTCATAGCACTTTCGTGAAACCTCTCATAAAAATCCCACAGAGGTACTACTAAGCTCTCACTGCCCACTGAAGCGAGAGTAAGCAATTGCCTCAGGTGCTGTCCCTGAGTTATTATGCTCAACACTAGGGCTTTACCACTTGAGCCACAGCTCCACTTCTTGCTATTTTTGTAGTTTTAGTGGAGATAAAAGTCTCACAAACTTTCCTGCATGGGTTGGCTTTGAACCATGATCCTCATATCTTAGCCTCCTGAGTAGCCAGGATTACAGGTGTGAACTACCAGCTCCCAGATAGCTTGCTTTTTAATATCTGCAACCTCTTCAAGGGAAAGGGATTGTGTCTGTAGATTCTCAGAACCCTTGTAGGGGTAGAGATTAATTGGTAGAGAGGTTGCTTAGAAGAGCGAGGTCCTGGTTCAATCTCCAATTGCTGATAAATGGATAAAAATAGAGATGGCCATCAGTTATTCTATGGGGTTCTAGGACTTCCTGAACTAATAATGTCCACAAATTTACATAACACAGAATAGTATACACATATAACCTGTGCACATTCTCACCTAAATCATCTACATTACTTATAGTATCTAATAAAAGGTAAATGCTATATAAATGTGTCAGACTATTGCTTAGGAAATAATTTTGTAGGGGGGAGTCTGCATGTGTTCAATAAAGACACATTTTTCCCAAATATTTTTCTGTTGTTAATTGACAGATACTCAGATGCAGAATTCATGGTTATAAAGAACCAACACCATATATTTACATAAAAATGACGTGTTTAGGAGCCCATATCAATATTAAAAATTAGTCCAGGGCTGGGGATATAGCCTAGTGGCAAGAGTGCCTGCCTCGGATACACGGGGCCCTAGGTTCGATTCCCCAGCACCACATATACAGAAAACGGCCAGAAGCGGCGCTGTGGCTCAAGTGGCAGAGTGCTAGCCTTGAGCGGGAAGAAGCCAGGGACAGTGCTCAGGCCCTGAGTCCAAGGCCCAGGAGTGGCCAAAAAAAAATAAATTAGTCCAAACCCAAGAGCTGGTGGCTCATGCCTGTGATGCATGGGCATTATGGGTTCTTGTTCTCTACCAATACAGAAATCACGCCGGGAACCATAAGCACAGCAAACAAAGAGAAAGTAAAGGCCACTCAGCAGAATAAGCAGTGGGACCAGGAAACGGGTTTTTCTGCCTCGTAGATGGTGATGAGCTGTCTAGTATTGTAATTCCCCACCTTTTCCTCTTCCCTTTAGCCAATCTGTCAGACTGTAATTGGTTTGTCTGAAATAGGCAAGATACTCCCAGGGCAGTAGCCACAGAATGGCATCTTGCAAAAGGGCTGGCTTGAGTTATGGAAAGACCCATGATCCTCCCCTGAGTAGGGTGGCCACTGGGGGTGGGGTGGGGTGAGGGGAAGAGCTGGTCATTGGTGGGGGGGGGGGGGAGGGGGCGGGGAGAGAAGCTGACCTGAATGTGTTAGTTAACGTTTTCCTTTACCTGTAACCCAAGGTAACTCAGGAGGCTGGGACCTGGAACTTGGGAGATTCAAAGCCACGCTGGACAAAAAGTCCATATGACTCCAACTCCAATTAACCAGCAAAATGCCAAATTGGAAGCATGGCTCAAGTGGATGAGTATGTAAGCCAAGTAAGAGTGCCACCCCCCTACCCAGTTCAAGTCTTGGTACTGCCCCCCCCCAAAAAAAGATAACCCAATTAAGCAATAAAAAGATAATTAAATTGTCCCATTTTTCTCTTCTGGCTTTATTTCCAGATCATCAGGGCAAGAACAAATGAATCACCCTGTGCCACAGGAAGTCACTGTAGGGAAGCTATAGGAATGGAAAGGAACACTGCATTGCAACTGATTGACAAGTGAGGGGCTAGATACAAGGACAACCTACCAAACAAAAACTCACCAGCAATTCACTGGCAAGTTAGGGACCAAAGAGAAAAACAACGGAAATAAAGAGGCCTAGAGGCCAAAAAGGACAAGAAACTGGTTTCAAACCCAAGGATCCTGACTCCCCTGGCGCAATTCCTTGCCTTCCCCCTGCTGTGGAAGGAGGCGCTGCATGACACAGCAATTCACTTTCTCCCAAATTATCTTCCTCTTCGTAACACTTCTTGAAATTCCTGGTCTGACATATGCAGTTTGTGATTAAAGATTACAAATAGAAATAAGTAGACCTTCATATTTTGTATTTGAGATAACATCTAGAGTCCAGTAAACATTGACAAGTCTGGGAATCAGATGGGCTGGGATTAAATTCTGACTGCAAATAAAGCTCAAAATCTAGGGCAAAGTCAAGACCTCTCTTCACTCCATGAATTATCATAAGAAATGAGTCTGAGACCAAAGGTCTTCTTGCACATTGTCAGGAATACTTTGGGGAGGTGAGAAAGCGAGCATGTGCAGGTACAAATACTATAAGCAACTCAGGGAAAGCCTACATAAAGCACAAAGCAAATCCACTTTGATTTCTCTCCTCACAAAAGATTACCCAAAGATGCAATCCAAGGCTGGGGGATATAGTTCAGCAGTAGACTAACTCCTTAGTATGTGCAAGGCTCTGATCCTACCCTGTTCCCAGTATCTCCATACACACACAATAAACCAAAATAACATTTTACAAAATACATCTTATGTTATTTTTTTTTTTTTTTTACAAAAAATCTTATATTACCAGATGCCACTAGCTCAGACCTGTAATCCTAGCTACTCAGGAATCTGAGATGTGGGGACTTACTTCGGTTCAAAGTCAGCCCAGGGAAGAAAGTCCATGAAATTCTTATCTCCAATTAACTAACAAAAAGCCAGAAGTCAAGCTGTGACTCAAGAGGTAGAATGCCAGCCTTGAGAGAAAAAAAAAAAAAAACCCAAAGGGGGGAGGGGGGACAGCACCCAAGCCCTGAGCTCAAGCCCCACCAGGACTGACAAAAGTTTGCATGTGCGTGTGCATGCGTGCACACACACACACACTTACACTGTCTTATCAAGCTAGAATGAAAAATTGCTTGGAGACCATCTTCAAGTTGAAGGAGATCATGCTTCCTTCCTGAACAATGTAGAATGAGTCTGAAGTGCTTAGGGAAATTAGCTGGTGTATACAGACTGCTGTAGGAAAAACAATGTAAAGAAAGGAATTGTTCTGTGGGTCAGAATACATGCATACATTAAACTCTGACTGCCAAGCAAGAGTGGCAAGAGTCTTAGCTGAAAATGTAGAGCAAGAGATAGGAGCCCCGGTACTGTAGGAATGTCAAGGGCTTCACTATAATACCGAAACCACCACCCATCCAAGGAGCATCCAGACAGGAAGAGAAGGGGGAGGCCCAGAGGAATGAAGTCAGGACACCAAGTCTGGTAGAGAAGGTGGCCCACAATGCAGCTGTTCATCCACATCTCAAACTAGACCAAGACAGTAGAAATAGAAGCCCCTGGGGAGAACCCAGAGCCTTTTCCTCCACCCAGAAAGACTGTTAAGGCCCGGCCTGTCAGCTGTGGTTACAACTAAAGGAACCACAAGCAGAGGCTGTGCAATTGCCCATCCCCCCAGGGCAGAGAAGGCACACACCACCTTGGAAAGGAAGCCATAAGCCTGGGCTTTGGTTCTGTCTTCTTCAGCACCACTAAAGCAAAGCACCCATTACCATGGAAACGATAAGTAACCAAGAAGGAATTCTGGGAGCCAAACTCTGCGGGCCCCAGCCCGGAATGGTGTCTGCCAGGGGCACAGAGCAAGCGCATGAGCAAACGAAAGGTCAAGTAAATGGCAAGAGGCAGTGCTAAAGATAAGAAGATTTCCCAAAGGGAAACGTTATGCCTGAGAGGTGCTTGGAAATAATAATTAGCTCTGGTTTTCTGAAAGCTGACTGTGGGGCGAACCCAGCACTCAGTGCTTTAATCTCTTTTTAACACCCAGAACCTCCCATGTTGCAATCTCACAGTTCCTCTCACTTGGTAGAGGAAAGAGATTGTCCACTATACCAGATAATGGGGATGGATCGGGGACTGAGCTGAATCATTTGAAAGTCACCCTCTTGCTCACCAGCTATGGCTTCTGCCCACTTTGCATCCAGCAGCAGCAGCAGCCCTCATCCGGAGCTCCCAGACCGTAGGAAAGGCCTGCCTGCTACATCACAGCTGACGGATGCTCGACAAGGGTCAAAGGACTCACCACACGCCCCTGGCATTTAGAGCTCCATCATGGATGGAAACACAGGTCATCAACCTCTCTTTTATCATTTACCCATGGCTCTGCTGTTCAGTGCAAGAGGGAAAATATTACTAAGAAGGACAAATAACCACACTGCCAAACTCTCTGCTCTTTTCAGTGGACACTCTTGTTATAATCCCAACCACATAGCATATGGCTCACCTTCTTCCCAAGGGAGTGACACACTGTGAGAAAATAGCTAATAAAAGCCCTTTTATTAAGAACACTGAAATAAGGAGATAATTTACAAGTTGCTCTGCAGAACCTTTAACTGGTTAATGAACAGAAAGGTTTTAAGCAGCCCTAATATTCTGAAAGGAGAGAAACACACTGCAGAAAAATGAAAAGGAGAAACAAGTTTGCACTCACAACACACACACACACACACACCCTCTCCCTGCTTTTACTGTTACTTTGAACACAGCACTCCAGGCTCTGGGTGCTGAAGACTGGGCATTTAAGTAGGAAACTGAATAGTGGCAAAAGAAAGGGGGAGAAAGAAGTATTTTCTCTGTATATCCTGAATTCCTTAAAAGGTCAGGCACTGGCAGGACACAGTGGTTCACACTTCATACCTATAATCCTAGCTCCTAGGATGCAGAGATTAGGAGGACTGAGGTTCAAGGCCAGCCCAGAATCTGTCTTTGTTGTGGCACTGGCCTGGCGGAGTGATCTGGTGACCACTGTTGTGACGCAGATGGCTTCCCAGCTCCTACTATGCAAGAAGAATGCAGGGGGCTGGGGATATGGCCTAGTGGCTAGAGTGCCTGCCTCGTATTCATGAGGCCCTGGGTTCAATTCCCCAGCACCACATATACAGAAAATGGCCAGAAGTGGCGCTGTGGCTCAAGTGGCAGAGTGCTAGCCTTGAGCAAAAAGAAGCCAGGGACAGTGCTCAGGCCCTGAGTCCAAGCCCCAGGACTGGCCAAAAAAAAAAGAAGAAGAATGCAGGTTATGGAGGCCCTGCTCCAATCAAGCCCACAACAAATCTTACCTCGCTGGACCCAGATTCATTTACTCAGCATCTTCACAATGTATCTCTGGGGCTGGGGATATGGCCTAGTGGCAAGAGTGCCTGCCTCATATACATGAGGCCCTGGGTTCAATTCCCCAGCACCACATATACAGAAAATGGCCAGAAGTGGCACTGTGGCTCAAGAGGCAGAGTGCTAGCCTTGAGCAAAAAGAAGCCAGGGACAGTGCTCAGGCCCTGAGTCCAAGCCCCAGGACTGGCCAAAAAAAACCAACACAATGTATCCCTGGACCTCCCAGAACAGTAATGGTGAGCTGACTCCAATGTGGGGGGGGGGGGGGGCTCCACCTTCGGCCCTGTTCCATTCCCATTCAATGACTTGAAGCAACCAAATCTGTTGATTCTAATAAGCTGAAAAGGAAAGCACTACCCGCTGAGATTTCTAACCTGAAAACCCACCGGCACAAAACTTCAAAGCACCAGCATGATGCTGTCCATCTGATGGGCTCAACATACCCATACTTGGTTTGATCATAGTTTTTTCAGTGGTGCTTGAGTTTGAATTCAAGGCTTTGTGCTTGCTAGGCAGGCTCTCTACTGTATAAGCCAAATCCCCAGTGCTTTTACACTATGAATTTTTTTTATACAGGTGTCCCACAAACTTTTTGTCCAAGCTGGCCTCAATCTACAAATCCTCCTAATCTCAGCCTCCCGAGTAGCTAAGATTAAAGGTGTGAGCCTTTATCTAACTGACACCCAACTCATACAAAAACTTACTAAAAAATATTACATAAAATTACCTTCTGGCTATTGCATATGGTACATATAAAACAGATGAACTTCACATTCCAACTTGGGTCCCACCCCCGAACACCTCATCATGTACATACAAATATTCCAATACCCTAAAACATCTAAAATCTGATCCCACGCAATTCCAGGTGCTCATTTCTAAAAAGGGACATCCTTTCTATTCCTGCATCCACTGAGCCTTCAAACTAAGGGCAAGTTACAGTTTAACACGCTGAGCTCTTTGCTCAGGAAGATTCAAGAGTTGTAATATGAAGCTCTCAAGGCAAGTTTTTAAAATTTGTTGGCAGTGCTGAGGTTTGAACTAAGTGCCGTGCTCTTGCTAAATGGGTGTTCTTCCTTCTTGAGACACAACCTCAACCCTCAACCTAATTCTATTGTCAAATACAGGTAGGTATTTCAACCACCTTAAAAGTAGTAATTAGAATTAGCATTCACCCTTTTCAAGAAGCATGTGTGTAGATATGTGTTTGGAAATATGTCTAAATATCTAAGTTACATACATTAATGATTATTTCTGTTTATCAGTAGTTCTTTTGTGCTAGATGAAAATCTTTGCTCTAGAACCAATGGGAAAGATGACAATGGATAACCATGAACACAACCTCCAGAAAGATTTTCATCTTCATTGGGAAGAAAAAGATACAATTATTTTCAAAAACACAGTACCTTCTATAACTTTGCTTTCTCCCTAGCATTCACTAAGCATAATTTATAGCCACATTCTTTTTTTCCTTTGCCAGTCCTGGGGCTTCACCTCAGGGCCTGGACACTTGCCTGAGCTTCTTTTGCTCAAGGCTAGTACTCTACCACTTGAGCCATCGCTCCACTTCTGGGCTTTTTCTGTGTATGTGGTACTGAGGGCTTCATGCCCTCAGGCATGAACTCAGGGCTTCATGGATGCTAGGCAAGCACGCTACCCCCAAGCCACCTTCCTAGCTCCAACACATTCATTTTTTATGAAGTACAATTCAGTAACACTTTCATGCTGTTTTTATTTTTAATATTAAGCTACTTTTCCATCAAACTAAAAACATGTAAATGGAGCTAGCTCGAGCATGGTGGCTCACTCCTATAATCCCACATACTTGGGAGTGAATATTAGGAGAATCATGGTTCAATACCAGACCAGGCAATAAGGTTATTAGCTCAACTACTAAGCCACAGAGTGGTGGTGCATTCCTGTAGCACCAGCCACAGCAGGCACTGGAGGGGGAATCATGATCTGAGGCTGGATGAGGTGGTCGATGGGTGGGACAAGCTCCAATAGATAAAGGACATTATGATATTTTCCAGGCTAAGACAAGAGAAGCCTCATGCCATAGACAAAGGAAGAGTAGAACACAGTCTAAGAGGCAGGTTAGTGTTTTGTTGCACACATGGTAGTTAGGAAGCCAGAGGAAGTTATGGGAGAGCAATGGAGCAAAGCATTTAGAAGCGCCCCAAAAGTAATGTTAGTCCAAGCCCCAAGGCCACATGCAACAGTGAAGACATATCTGAGCTGGGTAGAAAGTCTGTCACCTTCCAGAACAGCTATGCATGCAGACAACAGACCAGGGGACTGGTGTGTCCTCTAAGTGACTTCTTGGGCCAGGTGCAGGCAGGCAAGGGTTGAGAGGGGTGTCCTGAGAAGTAAGCAGGGACCAAACTCTTCCCACCACAGAAGGCAGAGAGGATGGGCTGACAGTGTCCCTAGCCAATTCTACACCACACTGAAACAGCCTCTGAAAAGGCCTGCAGTTCCAAAATGTCCAGAGCTATGCTACCTGGTATAGAATCAAATTCCATATGGGCACAAAGAAAATGGGCAGAGTTGTGGCTAAGCTTTGGCAAGCAGAAAGAATGCACTGAAAGGAAGGACTTATTTGGGAGTAATCAGACTCCACTCTGATGAGCCAGGAGCCAAGAGCAAGGCTTTCACTGTAGGGATGACTATGTGTTCACCCACGAAAGTTAAGGGCAGGAGGAAAGCAACAACCAGGCATTATAAATAGCACTTTCTTCCTTATGGTCACCCCCGAGCCATCATCCCTCATTACCTCTGCAGGCAGAACTGTGCAATATTGCAATCAGAGAACCAAAACGTAACAGACAAAAACAGCAAAGCAGTAACATTACATCTGTGATATAGAAATACAACATGTTTTCACATACCTCAAGAAATTAAATTTTGCAACAGCCCTATCAGGTCTGTATAATCAGACTCAATTTGTAGAAAAGGAAGCTATATATATACTAAGTTTAGAAATATGCCTTAGATATCATGTGGCAGAGCTATAATCCAAATGACTTTGATAATTGCAAGACTAGAACTCTTCCCTTAATGTTAAAGAAAAGTGCTTTTCTTCGAGTGGGAAAAGCATTAGGGACTACTTTATCACATCAGGGTACCTGAGTACTGATAGTGAGTAGTAAGTGTGAGAAATTAGAATATTACAACTCTTTTTATAGAAGCCCTACAATATTGTCACAAATTAATATGGGCTTTCGTTTTAGGCAACTATAAAAGAAAAAAGACAAGACCACATTCTAAAAATAAGTATTATTTGCTTAAAATATATCACAGCAATGGCCACATTCTGAATTGTATCTATATGGAAGGAAATTAGGCCATCTTATGAAGGTGCTCTGTGGGCACCTCTAGATGTGGGATACACACATACACACACGCACGCGCGCACGCACATGCTTCCCCACCTCAGCTAATACCAAACTAACTCTCACTTCATAAGAACAATCCTAGAGACGCTGTGTACAAAGCACACGAAGCTGTTTCCACAACCTGCTTCTGCCATAAATGACTGCCCAATAAAGCAAAAGTGAATGATTAACTTTTGCTCCCTTGAAGTCCTCTGAATAAGAAAAAATATATTTCCTGAATTGCTTTTCAATGGGGGAAACAAACTTTTCCCAGGCTCTCCAAAGAATCCTTAGATTAACATAGATAAAAAGACATTGAAGAGATCAGGTCCCCAGTTGAGATATGTGCTAATCACAATGATATTTGGGATCTGAACTATCTGAAAATATCTGCTTCTATGCAGCCTTTGCTTCTGAAACACCTGGAGTTAGGACAGTGATTGAACTAGCTAGAATTGGCATGACAACAGAAGCAACAATCACAGTACGCACCAGGTTATATGTTACTCTCAGGGGATATACAGGCCATCAGGGAAGAAAGGCAAATAAATTAGGACTTTGAAGGGAAACTGGGATTGATCAGCTGAGGTCAATCTCCATGAAAAACTTGCAGAACTTGAATCTCAGAGAGATGAATCTGGTTCTCTAAAGATCTGATGGTTCAAATGGCAGCAACTGCTGAACACAACTTTCAATAGACTCACGTACAAACAATAAACCTCCAAGGAGAAGAGGTCACGGGAAAAGACTGGACTTTTGGTTGACACCTAAAAGAACAATAATATCAAGGGTGAGCTGGAATAGACCAGTTCTCATAGGAAGTGAAGCTTAGTTTCAGATCATCTCACTCACCAACTAGATTAAGCTAATGTGGCAGACAATTCCAGAAGCCAAGGTAAATACTATGTAGAGAAAAACTGCATCATCAAGATTTTTCACAATTTGGAGCTTTCAAAAAAAGGAGAGCTGGGAATGTGGCTTAGTGGTAGAGTGCTTGCCGTGCATGCATGAAGCCTGGGTTCAATTCCTCAGTACCACATAAACAGAAAAGGCCAGAAGTGGTGCTGTGGCTCAAGTAGTAGAGTGCTAGCCTTGAGCAAAAAGAAGCTCCCTGAGTTCAAGCCCCAGGACTGGCCAAAAAAAAAAAAAAAAGAGAGAAGAGAAAGAATGAGGAGGGAAGGAGAGAGGAAACATGTGAGGAAACAAGATGTGAACAAGACAACAAGAGAAACCATTCAACCTGACAGCCAAATATTGATTACAAGATGAAGATGGTAAAAGCTGACAACTAAAACCCCAGTGAAATAGAAGCACACACTGACCTAGCAGCTGACATCGAACATAGCAACAAGCCCAGATACTCGCAAAGACAGTTTTTGTTGTTTTTTTACAGCTAAACAAGAGATAAATGTAATAAGGTGTTAATACAAGTATAAATAGTAAATGCAGAGGTACCTATTACAAGTTTTTTGTAACTTTCCCAGATTTTTGTGATATTTCATAAGCAAACATTGAAAAGACAAGAGAAAGGTATGGTTAGAGAGAGATTAAAAAAAGACAGTACTTTAGGCTTCGGAAGTCATAGTCAAGAGTTCATACTTTATTCAGCAGACAATAAGAAGACAGACAGTCAAGAGCTTTACACAGGGAAATAACAGCATCAGATATGCTCTGCATAACCATCATCTAATTGTAAAATCATATCCCAGAGAGACTGAGGCCAGTATGCACCAGGAGGCCGAGGCAATAACCAGACAAAAGATGATGAAAGCCCATCTACTAGAAATGTAGTCACACAAATTTGTAGGATGGAGTGATTTTCTAGGGGACCTGGAGGTTCATTCTCAAGTGGATCTCAACTCAGTCAAGTCAGGAAGCAAATGAAGCCAGAGTGACAAAGACAAATCTTTTCATTAGGCAGCATCTAGGACAGAGCCTGGGACGGGTGAAATGAAACTTGAGTTTTTCTGAAACCTTAGGAAAACGCAAGCAGTTATAAAACTGAAAGCTAATAAGCACTCAGCTCAACACCAGATGGTCAGAGAGATACATTCACAACTTGCCAGGATTTTCAGAAGGCTTCAGCCTTGAACACCCCCTTCCAAACAGGCAGATGCTTTGATCTGTGAGGGAAAGAATTCTATTTCAGATCCTGACGGTAAATGCCAAGTGACATCTCGCCAGTTGAGAATGGCATCTCCCAACCACAAATGCGTGGGGGTTTGGGCAGAGGCTGTCTTTGACTATTTCCTCTACCACACCTGCCAGAAAGTATAGAAAAATGGGGGGGGGGGGAGGAGAGAGCAAGTGCCTGAAAACCAGCATTCTCACCTGCACCCAAAAAGGAGACAGACCCATGTTGCTGAATTACTCCTAAACAGCCCATGAATTTCTGTAAGAAGACGAATTACACATATATCAGAGAGAAACTTACCAGCCTTTTATGAAAAAAATGGTCTGAGGTACAGAGTCACAAATTCTTCAATGACTCTCATCTGTTTTACCCTCCGGAGTGAGAAACTGAAGAATTCATTTTTTTATTATTATCTTTGGTGCCTTTGCAAAAGGTTAAGGTTTTGAAATAAGCATATTAAGTTTCCAATCTTGGCTACTTTTAATATCATCCTTTGGCCTATTTATGAATGTTGGCTAGTTTGCTAGAATGAGATTATTATATGATACTTTCCCCCAATCTGTTTCAAAGAACAAAAAAATATTCAGAGATACTCTCTTTAAAGGAAGAACTTTCCAAATGCAAGCCTATTTAGAGGCTTAATTTTTATATATTCTGCTTGGAGAGTTTAGTTTTAAAGTCAGGGTAGTATACTAGTAGCCCTGGACATTTTCCACATACCAGAATAAATAAAACAGACCCAACAAGTTCTCTTCGACTCTCAAGGCTATTTGACACACTGGCTGGTCATAAAAACAAGGTCAAAAACTGACCTCTAAACAAGTCAAGTTCCTGCCTCAAATGTAGCCAAGAAAGTACCCATTCTTGTTTGCTCTGAAGAAAGCAACTGAATCAAAATTTCAACCCATCAAAATTCAGGCAACTACCTATCCATGGAACCCTCTACCCTACAGAACTGATTAGTTAACACTGAAACATGAACTTTACAAATCACACTTGATCAAATCTAAGAGACTGAACATGATTTCTACAATTATGGGGGAGAGTCCACAATCCAGCAGAGCACATAAAATTCGATACTTTGAGGACAGATGTGACTCTTACAAGATGCATGCTCTGCGAGCAATACTCACTGGGTTGAGCGAGTCTTCAGCTGAGTGGTGAACCGCCCACCAGTCTGCAGTCCACTCCCATGCATTCCCTACAATGTTGTACAAGCCATAGCCATTGGGAGGGAAGGCATCAACCTGAACACAAAGGAGGGAAAACAACTGTTGTCAAAACTATTTGCCGTGTGTGTGGTGTGTGTGTGTGTGTGCGCGCGCGTGTGTGTGTAGAGGAAATATTAGACCTTCAGAATCACTAAGGGGAATACCATACTTGACCCAATATGTCTTGCGATCAAAGCTAAACTTCGCTGGCCATACATGTAATGTATTTCAGCACAGCCCTGTTATCCTCTCCACCAGCTTCCTTTAATTCATCATCATGGCGGGGGGGAAGTGCACGCATGTGCTGGAACTTGAACTTGGGACCTGAGCACTGCCCCTTAGCTTTTTTGCTCAATGCTCTAGACTTGAGCCAAAGCTCCACTACCAGCTTTTTACTGATTAATTGATGGTAAGAATCTCATGGACTTTGCTGCCTGGGCTGGCTTTGAACTGTGATCCTCAGATCTCAGCCTCCTGAGTAGCTAGGATTACAGGCACAAGCCACCAGCACCTGGCTCCTATTCTCCACCTTTAAGACTTGGTCCTATCATTAAAAATCTGAGGAAGGGGCTGGGAATATGGCCTAGTGGCAAGAGTGCTTGCCTCGTATATGTGAAGCCCTAGGTTCAACTCCCCAGCACCACATATACAGAAAGGCCAGAAGTGGCGCTGTAGCTCAAGTTGGCAGAGTGCTAGCCTTGAGCAAACCGAAGCCAGGGACAGTGCTCACGCTGAGTTAAAGCCCCAGGACTGGCAAAAAAATAAAATTAAATTTAAAAAAAAAAACCTGAGGAGACCTATTTGTACAAGAGGAATGTACACTCATCATCAAGCGTATGAGTAATAGAAGGTCTGCAGTCTCTGGGACCTAGAATCTGGACGCAAATTATAAATTCAACAAGGAATTCTACTACATTTCAAAGGCAGGTCACACAGCACCACATAACACTAATAACCCTATCACAGACACAGAACCAAAGCACAGAGTTTCTACAAAAGGGGTGAGAAGAGGGGAGAAAGAACACAGCTGAACAGAATAATAGTAAATGCTGAACAGATCTGCTAGTTTTGCTGCCTTAAAAGTTTCTGAGAATTTTTCTGAATGGAACTTTACAAACATAGGAGAAAATTCTCACTTTTACATGAAAATAATTAAGCTATCGTTGGAATTTTTCATCTTTGGATAAATTCATGCTTTCCCACACAATGCAGTGGGAAAAGAAGAATGATGAAACATTCATTTTGATGTGGCCTCAGATGGTTTTCATCCACACATGAAATGGAGGCATCTGCTGCTTGGATCATTCAGAGCATTTCCACCGAAGTGAGGATACTACACTGTAAAGAACTTCCTCTAGACCAGTTGGGACGCTGAGATATCCTACTGCTCTGCTTCCAGAATCAGCATTCCTTATGGAAGCAGCAAAACACAGCACACTGGTTCATTCAGGAACGCACGTGACTTAAAGGCAGAGAGGGGCTGAATGGCAAATAAAATCCAAAAAAGCTTAATGAGGGAGAAAACAAGAAAATGCCAAAAACGACAACTCCAGTTCTGCAAGGAAGAGGGGAATGGCACAGAAATGACAAGAACTTCCAAGAGGGAGAGCGTTCTGGTTAGAGGTATTCTCTAGAAAGGAGGGGCTGTCCTAGCAGACTAGCCTAAAACTCTCTGAATTCCAAAGGACAGGAAGCAGTGAACTAATAACTGGAAGTAGGAAGGAAAAGAAGAAACCCATTTGTGTCACAGGGGAATAAAAGAAGCCGGGGGGGGGGGGGGGGACAAGAGCAATAAGCAATTGAATCCAACAATGGAGGAAAGACCCATTTGTCTTTGGCATGCCTGCGCCATGCCGAGGTGAAGGTGTCTCAAAGAGTCTACCTAAGGTCCTTCTATGATCCAGCACTGTGCAGCTAGCGTCAGACAAGCAGTGGAATACATCTGAGTGCTGCTAGTCCATACATGGGAAAACAACGGTCCCTTCTTAAAGCTTGGGGTAGGTCCTCTGAAATAATGTGATGTCTGATATAGTATATGGAGATCTCCATTCCTTAAATTATTCTATGTGAGTGTACCAATAAGGCAAGTCAAATTTTTCATTGTTCATAGGTAAAATACTCTAACTAAAGCTTCCTCTCAAGAATCTCAAAAGAAAACATGTTTCACACAAATTCTTCTGAAATGCTTATTTTCAGGTAAGCAAGAAGATACATGTTAAAAACAAAATGAGCTAATGATAGGGTAACAGTAGCCTAGCAAAATTAAGAATTCAATTTTTAGACTCACAGTGGTGAGAATGTTTTACTAAATTTCAAGCCTGAGCTAAAATAGTAAAATGTATACAATGTATACACTCTTAGGCAAAGGAGCTATTTTACTATAGTTCATCCTATTATTCAAGTTAAATTTCTGCTTGGCATGGTGGCACACACTTATAATCCCAGCACTCAGGAGGCACAGGCAAGAATATCGAGAGTTCAACAGTAGACAGGCCTTTCTCAAAAATGAAAATAAACAAAAAGTTAAATTCCAGCTTTCAAATACCTAGAGCCTGTGGACCGTTCATTCCAACACAAGTAGACGTCACCTCTTGTCATCTGACTGCTTTATGCTCAGTTCTTATTTCTCAAGTTGGTACTGTCAGGACTCCTAGTAAACCATTCCTATTTTAGTAAATTCCACAGCAAGTTCTCAAGTTAATTTTTGTGGACATCTGCTAAACTCACTGTTAAATGTTGCAACTGCAAACCTCTGGAAGGTGTCCTAATCTCACACTGAACCTTGTGTTTTCCAAAAGGTGTACTGACATGGCTCAATCTTCCTTCGCAGCTCATCTACTCAAATACAGACACACAATATGCTATAGCAATGTGTTAAAAATACACAAACTGTCCAAGACAGCTATACTGTGGCCTCTTACTAAAACTGTCTGGTTCATCAGAAACAGTTATCACAGACTTATCCAATTAAGGACAGCAATGGTGGCCACATTACCCAGGCCTGTGGAATAGAGCTCCGCCATCTCTCAGGACTGATCTCTGCTACGCTTGAGCCTTTGAGGCTCTCCTTCCACATCTGTTCCCATACCAATGGAGATCTACATCTACAGCTCTGCCTTAGCTTGACCTTGAGGTTTACTGCTGCTGTCCTATTATCTCCCTCCCCCATGAGGGGGATCCACGCTGCTGAGGTCCTTTCCAGTGCAATCCATTTTCTGGGTTAGCTGCAAGCATGCAGAGGTGAGGTGCTATACCCTTCTCGGCAGATCCTGACTTGGTCACTGAGGGACCAGCTGTCTGTAACAACCAATAACTCTCCGAGGGTCTCATGTGCACTCATTCCAAGCACTTTCGCCATATTCTGGCCACCCTGCAACGCCACTTCCACTTGCCTAAAGGAGCACTAGGCATGCCTGTTTCATGCCAGGCTCCATACCAACAAGATGGGCTTCTGCTGCATTGGCAGTTGGGAAAGAAAAAACGCTGAAGTCGTTTCTGCAAAAAACTTGAATCACTTACTTTACTGAATAAAACTATGTGCTTGGAGAGCAGCAGCTCTCCTGATGGGATCTTGGGAGGAACCAGCTACCAGATGGCTCAATTAGTCTTTTGCCTGTATTGAATAATGCATCCATTTCCCACCAGTTAGTGATGCTTTATCTTATCCACAACTCACATATATGGAATTTGGTATAGATACACACATATGCACTCATATGCTTATTTAAGGGAGAAATATTCTCATGCAATTTATTTCATGTATCAATTTTGCTCCAAAAACTACCACATTTTATCATGGCTGAAATTAACTCTCAGTTTCTCCTAGGTCAAGTGTCTCCTTGTTCTTTATCCTTTCCAAAAAAGCCTGGGTCTTGACACACTTCTTTAGTTTTTTTTAGCTGCAACTGTGTAATTGCTTGGCTAAATCCCATGGATAAATATGACTTATCCATGTCACACTTACAAATACATTCCGGAAGTAGTATTTTTCCATGAATCAAAAATGCAAATTTTTTTTAAAAAAGACAACTGTTGGAAAGATTGTTGAAGGAAACTGAGTCTCTGTAACAAATCCAATTAAGAGCTATTTCCTCACCTCAAGATTTCTCTTTTCACTGTGTTAAGCACAAATGGAAATGTTGCTGTAGTCTGAATGATGGCATCCCCTTCAAAATTCATGGCAAAACATAATCCTCAATGCAATATTGTTAAGAGGAGTGATGAGGAGTGACCAATGAGATTAGTACACAAAGGAACTAAAGCCAAAGGAGGAAGTTCTATCATGCCATCTGCCTCCAGCCCTGTGAAGACACACAGGCCGGGAACACCACCATGCCAGTGAGGCCTCCATCTTCACTTCCTTACCTCCAGAACTGTGGGGCATGAACTTCCCATCATCCACAATGCTCAGCCGAGGGGATGTGGTCACAGCACAAATGGACTGAGATGATTTTTAAGCCTGGTTTCGTGATGGTATGACTACACTAGCAAAAAGAGCACTGAGCAGAGCTCCTGCAGGCCAATGAAGGAAAATACGCTGCAGATGCTCTGCAACATCACTGGGCCTGATCGGAAACTTACTGAGAAAGTCATCTAGGGCTGGGAGCACAGTTCAGTGGTTGAAATCTTACTTAGCCACGTACTGGGTTCAGTGCTTGAGAGAGAAAGGGAAGAGCAGAATGGAAGGAGGAAGGGAGAGAAGAAGAAAAGAAAGAAAAAGGTTTTCGTAACCTTTGACTCATTCACTTCATAGCTGGGACACTAGCTTAAAAAAAACTCAGATAAACCTCAGCATTGTATGGAGAATAAACACCTTTGTTCTTACTGTATTGTACAGGAGAAAATTAGAAAGATCAGAAATCTATGGTCAAGGTCAATAAATCAGAATCTATTCATCTGACAGATCATCTAACTGCTGAAAAGCAATGTGTGCAACCTACTGTTGTAAAAGGTAATGTTTCTAATATTAACTGGGGAAAACAGTAAGATACAATACTGTGGCCAAAGGGATCCAAATGAGACATGTAAGATAAATATGTGAGACACATACACTAGACATACACTTGCTTGTAAACCTGGTAATGAAGAGTATGGGTTCCTTAGGAGAGGAACACAAAGGCACAAGGCCTATCTGCATCTGATCATGTAAAGTAATATTTATCAAAATGAACTCCAGGACATAGAAACAAGAGGTTTTTTTCTTGGTTGCTGTTCTTGTTTTCTTTTCCTTTTGTCTTGTTTGTTAGTTATCTGTCCTTGGGAGGGCGGGGGTGGGAGGACACAGAAATGGAAGAACCAAAGGTGAACAAATGCAGCAGGGATACTCACTAGACACTATGCTGAAAATGAACTGCACACCTTGTAGATGGGGACAGGAGAGAAATTGAGAAAGAGCAAGGGAAGCATCAACACTGTCCCAAAAGAAATGTACTCATTACCTGACTTATGGTAACTGTAACCCCTCTATATAGCATCTTTATAATAACAATAAAAATATTTTTTAAAAGAGTAGGGGTTTGGGGGCTGGGAATATGGCCTAGTGGCAAGAGTGCTTGCCTCCTACACATGAAGCTCTTGGTTCGATTCCCCAGCACCACATATATGGAAAACAGCCAGAAGGGGCGCTGTGGCTCAGGTGGCAGAGTGCTAGCCTTGAGCGGGAAGAAGCCAGGGAAGGTGCTCAGGCCCTGAGTCCAAGGCCCAGGACTGGCCAAAAAAAAAGAGTAGGGGTTTGGAAACAAACCAACCTGGTTCAAGTCCCAGCTGTGCCGCTTTCCAGCTGTGTAACCTTGAGCAAGTTAGTTAACCTCTCTGTGCCTGAGAATGCTCACCTAGAAAACGGGGACAATAGTACCTACCTTACAGAGGTGAATGGACAGTAATGAGACAGAGCATGCAAATGGCTTATAGCATTTGACAGTCATTGTCAAGTGCATGCTGGCACACAGAAAGCACTAGACAATGACGAGCCAAAATCATCACCATCACGAGCAGAATGAATTGGGAAAGCACCAAACTGCTCACAGGGATTATTTCTAGGTAGCAGAATTCCAAGTCACTTGAACCTTCTCCTTTATCATGCTCTTTTTTTCTAAATGCTCTACAATATAAACCAGGGAATCAGGAAGAAAAATGCATCATGGAAGGGAATTTCTGCCTAGCTGCTGCCACTTGTGACAGGAGATGATGGGCACAGAAAGGGAGCCCTAGCGTGTGTAACACTCTTCGCCCCGGTTCTCCCCAGCCTCCTTCTCAGAAGGGCTGCCTTTCTCTGGAAGCTTCCCTACTCACGGGCGCAGTTCCTCGGAAGCCGTCCTCGCCAGTGTTGGTCACGGGAAACTCTCCCTGCCAAATGTTGGCATAATGCTGGCCTTTTGGCTGCAGCTTGTTGCCCCAGGGGAAAAGCCTGTTAGGAGAGACACAGGCATCAGCCCAACCAACAGACACAGGCTGCAGTAAAGTTAAGAGAGGAGATACAACGAGAGAACAAGGCTCGTTTGTTCTATGTAGACCTTTAAAGAAAACACACACACACACAAATACATGCACAAAGAGACACACAAATAATCACTTGATCATATTCCAAAGAAATACACACACACACAAATACATACACAAAGAGACACATAAATAATCACTTGATCATATTCCAAAGAAATACACACACACACACACACACACACACACACACACACACACACAGCTCCTAATCTGGGTTTGGTTTTTTTAATAAAATGTCCTTATTAACAATTCATATCAAGTTTACAACAACCTCAGACCTTCCTGAGTACTATAAAGGCCTGAAGTAAGTCACAAAACTGAAAGAACTTACAAGAAGCTGGAAAAGCAGACATCATTCTGGACTTATATGGAAGCATGACTGGGCACCATCACGCCACACTTTTGTATAAAGCCTCAGTTATTTTAAGGAGCTTTTCCTAGAAGATGTGACCTAAACATGAGTTTTTGTCTCGTGGCTCTAAGAGTGGAGAAATACCACTGCTTCAGAAGATGCCTAAAATAAGAAAATGCTAACAGCAAGGCAGGCTGCCAAGTAGCTCTAAAGAGTAATATGTTACACAAGGGGGAATGAATTGCTAGAACTTTCTCCAGGACTGCAAGGAGCTCATTTGGCTTTGGGGACAGTAAAGGTTGATGACTCATTCACCAGTATCACCTAAGAACCTCATAAGGAAGAAGAAAACCCAGAAAGACCAATTTCCTAACCAGAGTCCAGCTGGCAAAGAAGGTCAAGCCATGGCTTGGCAAGCTGCGGCTCGCAGTACCTGTTGTGCAGGCCTCCCCGGCAGCTGTACTCCCACTCGGCCTCTGTGGGCAACCGCTTCCCTGCCCATGTGCAGTAGGCCACAGCGTCGTTCCAGGAAACGTGCAGAACTGGATGATCAGGCCTGGGCAGAAGCAGAGCAGAGTCGGGAGAGGCACCACAGGAACAAGAAACAGGAAGCGGCTCAGCAGCGTTGCCCATAAACATCCTTGGTCTAGCCAATGGCACTGTAGCAAGGCCTGCTTCTGAATTTGAGTTCTCCATGCCAAATCTGGTCCCTCCATGGAGTGTTCCTGGTGTCCCAGACTTTCAAATGGGTTATAATTCCTCTTGGAAGTAGGCGCAATGCGTGTGCTCATTTCCAATAGGATTCCAAGGAGGTAACAGGCAAGGACAGTCTGTACCTAAACCTCCCTGGGGAAGGCAGGATGGCGACTCCCTGATGGGAAGGGCCAGCAAGAAACACTTTCAGCTCCCTCTGAGTTTGCATAGTTGTAGTCACCTCAGAGCTACCATTGTCTGAACAGTGCAGGGGCACAAGGCCAAGCCATTTTGGTCCACCTCGGTTCTACCCTACAGACTTACAGACTACATACACTCCATAGACCCATGCACAGTCAGAAATGACTTTGATGGGCCTGCATTTTTGGTACAGTCCTGCTTCCAGCCCTCCCTTCCACAAAGTTAATCCCTAACACATACTCCACATGACAAAGACTTAGTCTCAGTTTCCCCACCAATACCTCCTGGCTTTAATAAACTTTGCATCCTTTTTTTTTGTTTTGTTTTTTGTTTTTTGTTTTTTGTTTTTTTTGGCCAGTCCTGGGGCTTGGGCTCAGGGCCTGAGCACTGTCCCTGGCTTCTTTTTGCTCAAGGCTAGCACTCTGCCACTTGAGCCACAGCGCCACTTCTGGCCATTTTCTGTATATGTGGTGCTAGGGAATTGAACCCAGGGCCTCATGTATACAAGGCAAGCACTCTTGCCAATAGGCCATATCCCCAGCCCACCTTTACATCCTTTTTAAAAAATGTTATTGTAAAGGAGATGTACAGAGGAGTTACAGTTACATAAGTCAGGTAATGAGTACATTTCCTTTCTAATAGTGTCACTCAACCCCTCGTTCCCTCCCAGTTTTCCCCCAAGTTGCATAGTTCATTTCCAACATAGTGTCTTACTTTCCCACTGCACTAGACACCTCTTTGGCAGTGCTAGGCAATCCCAAGTCAGTCTCCCTTTTACCTGAGAGGATGGGGAGGGAAAGGAGGCTTGGATTAAATCCCTAGTCACTTGTTTTTAAGTAGATTTACACTTTCCTGTTCCTTCCTCGTGCATTTTTGAATTCTCCATATAACCATGATAGGACTTTCATTTATTCTTTCAAAAACTGTTTACTGAGTATCTATTATGTGCCAGTCTCTATGTTCAGCACTAATAAGACAGTGCTTTACTCAGAAGACTCAGTCAAAGTCTTCTGTGTGATCTAAAAATACATTCTAGGCTAAAAATGTAGCTCAGTGGAATGTGTGCCAACTAAGCTCAGGACCCTGGGTTTGAGCCTCAGAACCACAAAAGGAATTTAAATTTAATTTTTTTTTGTTTTTTTGTTTTTTTTGGCCAGTCCTGGGCCTTGGACTCAGGGCCTGAGCACTGTCCCTGGCTTCTTCCCGCTCAAGGCTAGCACTCCGCCACTTGAACCACAGCGCCGTTTCTGGCCGTTTTCTGTATATGTGGTGCTGGGGAATCGAACCTAGGGCCTCGTGTATCCAAGGCAGGCACTTTTGCCACTAAGCTATATCCCCAGCCTTAAATTTAATTTTTTAATGCCAATTCAAGAGTAAAGGTGATTGAAACTACTGAAGGACAGAGTAGGAAAGACACTAGAACTTATAGGCACAGGAAGGAACTTCCTGAATATAGTCCCAGGGGCACAACAAATAGGGGAAAGACTCGACAAATGGGACTACTACAAATTAAAAAGTTTCTGCACAGCTAAGGACATAGCCACCAAAATAGAAAGACAGCCAACCAGATGGGAAAGGATATTTACCAGCACAGCAACAGACAAAGGCCTGATATCTGTCATCTACAGAGAACTCAAAAAACTAAGCCCCTCCAAGCCCAATAAACCTATTAGGAAATGGGCAAAAGAGCTAAAGAGAGACTTCACAAGAGAAGAGATAAAAATGGCAAAGAAACACATGAGGAAATGCTCAACATCCCTGGGAGTAAAGGAAATGCAAATAAAGACAACCCTGAGATACCACCTCACCCCAGTTAGAATGGCCTATACTCTGAACTCAGGAAACAACAAATGCTGGAGGAGGTGCGGGGAAAGAGGAACCCTTCTCCATTGTTGGTGGGAGTGCAAATTAGTACAACCACTTTGGAGAACAGTATGGAGGTTTCTCAAAAAGCTCAATATAGACCTACCCTATGACCCAGCCATACCACTCCTAGGCATCTATCCTAAACAGCAAACCCCAAGATATCCAAAAGACATTTGTACTTCCATGTTTATCGCGGCACAATTCACAATAGCCAAAATATGGAAACAACCCAGATACCCCTCCACAGACAAATGGATCCAAAAAATAAGGTACCTATATGACTGTTAAGAAAGGGAGACAGAGAGACAGTAGAGACCAAGTCTGTGAAACCAAAAACTGCTTGTCAAATAGTATTCCCCACAGGATTGGGGCAGTGACCCAACAGTATGTAACTAAAACCAAACAATTACTCAACATATAAAGGTCAAAAAGTGACCTCTCAGGGGAATACGATAGCTCAAAAGCTATGTATGTATGTTCATATAAGACTACTGTCGACATATTGTCTAATATCGACATTACATTTAAAGCCCTAGGCGAACTTTCTTGGGCGTGGTCACGTGGCTACTGTATATGTTCTTGATACATTGTATATTGTATATATGTCTACCTGACCTAGAGAAGGGATAGAAAAATAGGGCATAAGATATCACAAGAAATGTACACACTGCCCTACTATGTAACTGTACCCTTTTTGCACAACACCTTGTGAAAAAAATTTTTGTTCAATTAATAAACAAATTAAATTTTAAAAAAAAGAGTAAAGGTGAGCAGATGCAATTCAATTATGTAAAACACGAACTAGAGAACTTGTGGGTAGGGACTGGGGGGGGGGGAGATGGGGACAGAATGAAGAAAGGGGTAACAATGATCAAAAAGCATTTTACTCATAAATTAACTTAAGGAATTGCAACCCTTTGTACAACTACTTAATAATAATGAAAAAGGGAGGGGATAGGAAGTAAGGAAGGAGCCATTTCACTAGTAGGAAAGTCTGTGAGACTCTTATCTCTATTTAAACACCAAAAGGCAAGAAGTGGAGCTATCAATCAAATTGCTCAGTGCCAGCCCAAAGCAAAAAAGCCCAGGCCCTGAGTTCAAGCCCCAATACCAGCATAAAAAAAAAAAAAAAAGCTAGGCATCAATGGCACACTCCTGTAATTCTAGCTACTTGGGAAGCTGAAAGCTGAGGACTGAAGTTCAAAGCCAGCCTGGGCAGAAAAGTCTCCATCAGACTCTTATCTCCAAACAAATAACAACTCAAAAGCTGGAAATGGAGCTGTGGCTCAAAGTGGTAGAGCACTAGCCCTGGGCACAAGAGCTCCCCATCTGGTGAGCTCAGAAGAGAAGACATAATGGAGAGCTAAGGCCATTGTCCTCCTGAGGTGCCTGGGGACACTATGACATACCTCACCATTTACTGCCAGCATAGAGGCCACCACCTCAGGCTTCAGAAAATTCAGTTCTGACATGTGTCAAGGGGCTATAGCCCTGAAGCTCAACGTTATCCACACCTAGGTCCCCAGCAATAGGGCAATAACCTAGAATACAGTTTCAAAAGTAGAGGCTTCAAAATGTCATCTGAAGAATGAGGTTAGGAGAGCAGTTTTCTTGGGCTGCTGAGAGGCTGAGTGTAAACCCAAACCTTTCTCTGTCTCTAGAGTTTAAAGTACACCTCTATTTTTGCCTGAGATAATTACTTCCTCGCCACCCTGGAGACTTGCTGACCGACTTGTCATTCTGTGGTTTCTTTAGTCAGATGGTGGCTTCCAAGTATGTCAGCCAGTCCAGGACTAAAGATCACATGCTCCTGTAGTCAGGGGCTGGGTTTCTACAGGGGCCACCCGGCAGGACACGGCTACTTATCAACAGACAGTCGTCCTCTTCCTGACCCACTGAAAAGACGGAATATACAAACAGACCCTAAAGACTGACCACGCCACAAGATGTGTAACAAGTGTGTCTAGAGGGGCAGAAATCTACATGAGAAAACTGACAAGTCAAATGAAAAAGGAAAGAGGCTCCTTGAGCGAGGCACAGTATTTGGGCACTTACATACATTGATTATCTTCTGCAATTTCATTTTCCTACCAACCGCTTAGGGCTTCTCACTTTCACAGTGTATTTTTATAGATGAAGACCGTGGCCGAGTTCTCTTGCAAGAGCACAGGGACCTGTTCTGGAATGGAAGACATGTCAAGTGGGTATGATCACTACTCACCTGTGCACAACAGTAGAGTCAGGCCCCTCTGGGTGTCTCCAGTCAGCACCTTTAACAGGTAACCACCAGGGAGCTGCAGCAACCTCAAAGCAACCAAGAACGGACTCCAGTTAGCTACAGTACTCCAGGAAAACAGTGAGCTCAGTACAGCCATGCCAAAATCTCAATGAGGGTCTGCAGTGCCATTTGAGCTACCTTTTCCAAAATACTGAAAATAAAAGTGTATTCCAAAATACATCTTTGATTAATTGTGTACATGCGTGTGGTGCCTATTTCCAAGAATTTTTAAAAGAAGACATGTGCCAGTAACTCATGCCTAGCTACTCAGGAGACTGAGATCTGAGGATCACAGTTCAAAGCTAACCTGGGCAGGAATGTCCATGAGACTCTTATCTCCGATTAACCACCAAAAAGCCAGATGTAGCTCAATGGTAGAGCGCCATTGCACTCTATCATTTTGTGCTTGAGAGTCAAAGCTCAGGGACAGCATCTAGGACCTAAGTTCAAGCCCCAGGACTGGTAACAATAAAAAGAAAAAAAAGGAACTGGGAGCTAATCCTGTATTCATTTCTTTCTTCTTTCCTTTTTTTCTTTTCCCCAGTCTTAGGGCTTGAACTCTGGGTGCTGTCCCTGGGCCTCTTTGTGCTTAAGGCTGGTACTCCACCACTTGAGCCACAGCACCGCTTCCAGCTTTTTCTCAGTGGTTAATCAGGGATAAAAGTCTCACAGACTTTTCTGCCTGAGCTGGCTTTGAACTGCAATCCTCAGATCTCAGCCTCCTGAGCAGCTAGGATTACAAATGTGAGCCACTAGCACCTGGCTCTGTATTAATTTCTGACAAATGAGAGACAGGTAGCACGTCCCTTAAATAAAAGATTAGGAAGTAGTTAACTGTGTAAGTTACTGTGAAGCTGAATGTCCACCGAGGAGATCAAAGGTCGAGCTGAAGGTATGTGTTTTTTTTGTTTGTTTTTTGGGGTTTTTTTGTTGTTTTTTTTTTGCCAGTCCTGGGCCTTGGACTCAGGGCCTGAGCACTGTCCCTGGCTTCCTTTTGCTCAAGGCTAGCACTCTGCCACTTGAGCCACAGCGCCACTTCCGGCCGTTTTCTATATATGTGGTGCTGGGGAATTGAACCCAGGGCTTCATGTATACAAGATAAGTTCTGTTGCCACTAGGCCATAGTCCCAGCCCTGAAGGTATGTTTGTTTGTTTGTTTGTTTTGGTTTTTTTTTTGGCCAGTCCTTGGCCTTGGACTCAGGGCCTGAGCACTGTCCCTGGCTTCTTCCTGCTCAAGGCTAGCACTCTGCCACTTGAGCCACAGTGCCGCTTCTGGCCGTTTTCTGTATATGTGGTGCTGGGGAATCGAACCTAGGGCCTTGTGTATCCGAGGCAGGCACTCTTGCCACTAGGCTATATCCCCAGCCCTGAAGGTATGTTTTTAAAGACCCTGGTTCAATTTCTAGTCCAACATGAGCTGTGTGACCCTGGGTGAGTTCATCATTTCCCTGTCCCTGACAGCCCTCACTGGTGAAATGCTATCAGATTGCTCTAACTCAGACACCTTGAAGAGGTCAAGTCAGGTAAGACTGTCAACTGCTCAGCAAATGGTTACTAAGACCTTAACTGTACTTTACCATTCCATTTACCAGTAGACCAGCAATGAAGCAACCAAGTATCATTGCTGAGTGCCTGGTTAAAAACACAGGCTGTGGAGGCAGTCAGAATGAGATTTGGGTCACTGTTCTTCTGGTCACCCTCAGCCCCAGATCATTTGTAGACAGAGACAGAAACTGTGCCCACTGCCCACTTCAAGCAATTACAAAGAGGAGATAGAACACAGGGTTCAGGGCTGGACCGTCAGCAACCCAGGCAAAGACTTTGCAAGCCGTGAGTAAAAGGAGGCAGCCTTGCCACGTTTGACCCTGCAGCAATCACTCACAGGGAAGCCACAAGAAGAAATGGGCATTACTGCAAATACTGATTAAACCGTAAACTAGAGTTCAAGCCACAACGCCATGGGGGAAGAAAGGAAATATATAACAGGGTATAAACCCCAGCACCCCAGGGAGGGGAGGAGGAGGATATACACGTGACTCGATGAAGGGCCAGGAGACTCACATACTTTGAATGAGTATGCCTCACATAACAGGTTTCTTCAGCACAGTACGATGGGCATTTTATAGACTGCACAAGGAGCTGTCATCTGCACCTCTACCCACCAGGAGCCGGCTGTCACACAACTGTAGCACACAAAAATGTCTACAGACATTGCCAATGGCCCTTGAAGAGAGCAAGCTCCCCTCTGTACTAGGATAACTGGGGAAAAGAAGGGCAAGTCCTGCAAACCGTCACCCCGCTGACAGCCCCGCAGTGAAGGAATCTGACCTGGAGCCAGTTGTCTGAGTTTGAACACAGTACCACATTTTACAAGACAAGAAGCTCAGGCTCTTTACCCTCTCCAGGCCCCTGTTAACTTGTCTGTGAAATGGAAATCAAAATACTACTTCCTAGGGTTGTGGAGAAAGCCAAAATATTTTCTGGTCAAATTTATGACAAGTCCCATCCAATGTCACTGGATGCTATCCTTTTCCAAATGTTACTGTGTATTAACTCCACAGTTTAAAACTTGTTCTTGAGCTCCTGCCTGCCTTGAAAAGCAATTGCTATCTACTACGTTTAGGAACTCTGATGAAAGAACTGAGTTCTGAGAATTACATACTATCAAGAAATACTGGGGCTGGGGATATGGCCTAGTGGCAAGAGTGCTTGCCTCGTATACATGAGGCCCTGGGTTCGATTCCCCAGCACCACATATACAGAAAACGGCCAGAAGTGGCGCTGTGGCTCAAGTGGCAGAGTGCTAGCCTTGAGCAAGAAGAAGCCAGGGACAGTGCTCAGGCCCTGAGTCCAAGCCCCAGGACTGGCCAAAAAAAAAAAAACCCAAAAACAAAGAAATACTGCAGATGATGACATTTCCAATTTCTTCGCTATCAGAGGAATAGGCGTCAGGTGCACGTGCTATTCAGAGTAGAAGCAGCAATGCAAATACGATCAGCCTCACCTACAAGGAGGAAATCTTCTTTGGACATGGTTGTCTGCCTACACATTTTCATCTCCAATGAGACAGTCCAGAGGTGCAGCCCCCCTCTTACATCTGGGTGAAAGGTCCTTAACACCATCATCTCCATAGCAACTGTCTTGGGTCTAGGATACAACAGGGAAGCAGCCAACCAGTGACCACTTACAATGTAAATCAGATCCTTGAGACCCAATGACCCTCAGAAATTAACTTCAGAGAGCAAAAGCAGCACGTCCCACCCTTCTTTCTCAGCAGACAAACCCAGCCTCCTAGTGACAGCCTAGAGACAACAAGAGAGAAAGACAAGAAAAGATGCTGGGGCATGGTAAATGATGCTCCTTATACACACAACCCCGAACAAAACCAGCACAGGAAAAAGACAGAGGCACTGTGCAATTATGCATCTTCAGTGTAAAGATGTCAAATTCACACTTTTACAAATGCTCTCCTAAATGCATTTAGACAAGCAAGTTTTGAAAAAGATAGATGTTTCTTGAAATGTAGTATAAACATGACAGTTACCACTATAAAAAGAAACAGGGAAATTTTCAACTGGCACAAGTGAACAATGAGAAGTAGAGCAGACAGGCAGTGTAAGTCTCTATGTCAATGAAGGAAAAGACGAATTCACTATCAAAATAGGTAAGTAAAAAAAAGGGGGGACTGGGGATATGGCCTAGTGGCAAGAGAGCTTGCCTCCCATACATGAAGCCCTAGGTTCGATTCCCCAGCACCACATATACGGAAAATGGCCAGAAGGGGTGCTGTGGCTCAAGTGGCAGAGTGCTAGCCTTGAGCAAAAAGAAGCCAGGGACAGTGCTCAGGCCCTGAGTCCAAGGCCCAGAACTGGCAAAAAAAAAAAAAAGGTAAGTAATCAAGTCTGTCAGCCTCTAATTAAATCACGAATCAGGTAGCTTGATGACTAAATAAACCTCATGGGACAGAAAAATGCCTGCTTTTCCAGGTAGGGTACAAATATTTATGCAACTTAAGGCGCACTTGGGAGTTGGCAGTACTTTCTGCTTCCATTCCTATTGAAATGCCTCAGGATGCCATGCAGGGTATAAAAACGGCATAGACATCTATGAGTCCAACACATCTCAGAAGAAACCTGGGTGCCTTTTAACGTATGCTTCTCATGTATCTGGGATTACAAATGTATACCACCATACCTGGCTTCTTTGTTGAGATGGGGGGTTCTTGCTAACTTTTTACCTAGGTTGGCCTTGAACAGCTATCCTCCTGACCTCTGCCTCGCTAGTAGCTGAGCTTACAGGCATGCACCACCATGTTCACCCAAGAAAAGCTCAGACAATGAAAGTTTTAAAACTAACTCACAGTCCATCAAAATGAACACCAGGAAACTGGCACTTGAAAGGTGACGTGTAAGGGAAGAAGAGTAGATGAATGAAAAGAAGAAGGGAGAGAGAATGTAGTCATAATAATCGATGCATCTCCTATGAAACTAAGAAAAGTGAGGAGAGGGATTGGGTTGGGAGGGATGGAGGAGAATGGTGAAAAGGGTGACATCAACTAAGACATATTATACTCATAAATGGGTTTGTTGAGTGGTAACTCCTTTGAACAGCTACTTAGAGATAAGAAACATGTAACTGAAAGACAAATTAAAAATAAATACAAATAACAATGCTTTTAGGTAACAATACAAATGAATATGTCCCATTTTGAAAGCACGGTGAAAATACTCGTTAAACTCCTGTATCACGTTTGCCCCTCAAGAACATGGTTGAAGCACTTGTTGTATGCCCATATGGATACAACACAGTCCTTAAAATTATATGCTGAGTCTGAGGATATAGCTCAGTGCTAGAGTGCTTGGCTAATATGCATGAGCCCTAGTTCAAATTCTACTGACCATAAAATACTACGGGCAAAGAAACCCACATACCAGCATATATGTTCATCATTTGCTGAAAGTAAAAAAAAAAAAAAATGTACCTCTTGATCCTCTGTAGGTTCTGTAACTTATTCAAGCTTCCACGGGCTCCATGTCTACCCATCTCCCCAATGGCTCCGCCGCACGTGAGTCATACTTGATTTCTCCCTCTCTGCTCTCAAATGATCTCCCCAACATCAGATTGCTTCCAGCATCTCTAACTCCTAACACCTCTCCCCACTCCATTGTCTCCTATCTGGAATATGACACAGAAGCCAAGATGTGTTTTCTATAAAATTCATTGAGTCCATGTGTGTGCACATGCATGCAGGGGTGTGTGTGTGTGTGTGTGTGTCTGTGTGCGTGTGTCTGTGTGTCTGTGTGTGTGGTATGTCTGGGAGATCCTATTCTACATAAACACCAATTTCACATGTGTCTTTCAGCTTTCTTTTGGGAGAATGACCGACAAGACAGAGAAAGCAAGAGAAGTCTGAAAGGAAGAAGCTGAGGTCTGCGGGGGCCAGCCGCCTCTTATGTACCAATGGGTGCTGCCTCAGCTCTACCTATACCGAGGCAGGCCTTTCCCCACCTTGGGCCACAGCTCAACTATGAGGAAAGGCTTTTCAGCCAAGAGACTGGAAAGTCCTGTCCATTCTAAATTCTTATCTATGCATGCTGTGCATGCTAGAAGCTGAGTAGCAGGGCATGGCTTTGTAATCAACACTCCACCTCTGGGCCCCACAGTACTCGATGATGCAAAGCCCAACATTCAGGAGGTTTATCAGAGATAAACAAGTATTGGACTCATTCTTACTCCTCAATCCATGTTAGGCCTCAAAACATCTACAGGCAACTAAAAGCCATCTAGCCATTTCCAATCTGAGCCAGCATGCCTCACCCGCTCGTGCTGATCAGGTGTCTTGGAGCAGGCTAGACAACAGCAGTTGTGCCCAGCGATCCGCTTACAGGGTTATCATGGCTTGTTTCCAAGCCTGCGCCACACATGGACTTCTAAGTCAGGTGAACAACCACTCTCTTCAAGAAGAGGCACAAAACCCAGCATCACCTTTTTATCTCATCCAACCAGCCAGACCTGGACGGCTGGTCCCAAGTAACTCAATTCCAGTGAACCCACCTCAACTTTGACCCTGACAGTTGGGCCGGTGTGTCTCACCAAGGCATAGCTGACTTGGCTGTGTGAGCCTGGTCATACCAGGACTGCTCCCTGTGGCTTGCAAAACTGAAATGCTGCCATACCTGATACCTAAATGGAAAGCTTCTATTTTGTGGCAAGTGTGTGTTGAGTCCTGTATAAGTGACAGTTACTGTGATGGAATTAGGAAAGAAAAAGTATTCAAGAAATGTCCGCACGGGCTGGGGATATGGCCTAGTGGCAAGAGTGCTTGCCTCCTATACATGAGGCCCTGGGTTCAATTCCCCAGCACCACATATACAGAAAATGGCCAGAGGGGGCGCTGTGCCTCAAGTGGCAGAGTGCTAGCCTTGAGCAAAAAGAAGCCAGGGACAGTGCTCAGGCCCTGAGTCCAAGCCCCAGGACTGGCAAAAAAAAAAAAAAAAAAGAAATGTCCGCACACATCTGAAGATGAGAAGGGAGATGAGCCATGGAGAAGGAAAGCAAGAGAGCCTCACAAATAGCAGAAAACAGCTCTGGAATCTGGAATGTGCGATGATAAAATGGTGTTCCATACAGACTTTGAAGAGTAAGCACAGCTGAGACCTGACTATGCAAAGCTCAAAATGGGTAATTAAGTGCAGACAGACACCGTAGTCCTTCTGCCCAATGCGGTTCTCATTGTTCCAAAGGTGAGTCCTCATTACATGCAAGATTCCCTTTAAATGCTTCTTTCTCCCCAGGCAAAACATCAGGGAGACCCCATGTCAATCAGTTAAGCCAAGTATAGTGATATGCACCTGTGATCCTATCTATCTAGGAAGCTGTAGGTAGGAGGATCAAGGTCCAGACTATGAATAAATTATTGAATCTATTCAAACAAAGTAACAAAAGGAAAAAGGTCTAGGAGCATGGCTCAAGTGGCTGAGCACCTGCCTAACAAATACAAGGCCCTAAGTTCAAACCCCAGTACTATCAAAAATCAAAACCGTGAAAATTCTACTGAAAGAGCAAACCCCATACCTGAGACTACTGACCTACAAAGACAAGCACCAAGACATACACTAGTGAAAACACTGGGTACCAAAGGAAAAGGAAAAGCTCCTGGGGTATCAGACAAAAGCAACAAGTAGCATAAAGGCAGGGAATAGTGACTACCATCTGCCATTTCAACAGCAAAGGCTTATTCCAAAAGAAAACAATAAGGTATAGAAGGTAATCTAGCAAAACACATGTAAACCAAAGATCATATCTAACAAAACTGACTTTAAAGTATCATACATGATAATAAACTGTTATCAACATGTAGAAATATTCAGGAAATATTGTTTCCATGTCCAGAAGAGCCTAACAGAGAATGAGCTTCATCCTTTCAATACATGGGCACCTTGAACACAGAAAGCATTAAACATGTAACTACTTACAGAGCTAAGTCTAAACCTGAGTTAAAAAGGAAACCGTATTCTATGCCACAAACATATGTTTCAAAAATACAGAAGTAGTTGGACTATTTTAAACCTGGGGGAGAAACAGGAAAACATATGGAAAAGTCTGGGTTTTTAAAAACCTATTCTCAGTCATGATATTGGAGATGGCAGCATCAGTATTATTTTGAGACTGTTCTGTAAATAATCTGGGATGAAATAAGTGAGTAATTACAAGCTATTTTAATTCTGTCCCTGTGTTCCTGAGTTCCAGGATTCCTGGTGTAGAAGGCAAAGAAGTCACACCAAACAGATGAAGTTAGAAAACATGAAATGGAAGGATGAGTGTGAAATCGTAGGGTATTTTATCTGAGCTCTGTCCACTGGCAGGGCCTGGAAATAACAGCCCATCTCAAGGCAATGAGCACATTCAGAACCGGAGAGGATCCTGGAAACACTATCTTCTACTAAAAGACACTTGAGCTTCTGGAGAGAAATGGAAAAGTCCAGGCAAGGGTGGAGTACAACTTGTCATTAGGAAAATCAAAGAAGCTATGAAGGACTATGCAAGGACTGGGGACAGTTGCCTTTATCTGGGCATGGGAAGGAGGAGGGACAAATGGACACAAGGTTTCTTTGGAAGCTGATGAAAAGGATCCAAAATTGGATGCTGGTGATGGTTGCACAACTCTATAAATATACCAAATACACCAAACAACATGGAATTGCACACTCCAAATGGTAACTCTTGGTATGTAAATCCTATCTCCATAAAGCTGCCACAGAGGAGGTGGCTAAGGTGTGGCTCAAGTGGTTAGAGACTTAGGGGTAAAAATGATTCACAACAACCTGAAAAGGCACACTGTGCTCAAAAATAGGAATATCTGACCTTCAAAACGGATCAAAAGATCAAGTGAATAAGACTTATAATATAAAGCCAGACAGTGGTGGCTTATACCTGTAATTCCAGTTACTCAGAAGGCTGAGATTGGGAAGGTAGAGGTCAGGCCAGGGAAAGACGTTTACTAGACTCTACCTCCAAAATAGCCAACAAAAAGCAGGACTGGGGGTATGGGTCAAGTGGTAGAATAACAGCCTAGACTGCCCGGGGTCTTAATTTCAAATCTCAGTACCACCAGAAAAAATTTTAAAGACCATAATATGTTTAAATTGATATCATATTTTTTCAAAAACAGTAATAATTACATGTTTACATTAATTATTAAAACTGCACAAAACTAAATGCAAACATATACACAATAGGCCTCAAAGTCATGGAATCAGACAAAGATGAGTAGATCATATCAACTACCAATTTTCTGGCTGGGAAACTGCTATATAGTTATAGGAGATGGTACCACTCCAGGAAAGTGGGTAAATGGCACACCCACTACTATTTCTTATAACTGCATGTGAATCTACAATTACCCTAAAGTGAAAATGTTTGATTAAAAAAGGAAACCCAGAGCCAGGAGTGGTAGCTCACACCTATAATCTTAAGCTACTTGGGAGGGGAGAGGCTGAGATCAAGAAGATTGCAATTTGAGACCAGCCCAGGCAAAAAGTCCACAAGTTCCCATCTCAACCCATAAAAATAACTGGATGTGATTGCTCACACTTCTCATCCATGCTATTTGGGAATTGAAAACAAGAAGATCAAGATACGGGCAGGCCTGGGGAAAAAGTGAGTCTATTCAAAAAATAATGAAAGCAAAAAGGGCTACCCAAGAACCTCAAGCTTCAGTGTGGCTCAGTGCTAGAGGCTCTGCCTAGTACATGTGGGCCCTGGAGTCAAATGCCAAGCAACATAAGCAAGGAAAGGAAGGAGGAAGGAGGAAAGCACATATTCACCAGCTGGTCACCCTTGGAAAAAAAGTAGGAAACCAATTCATTATTTTAAGATCTAGTAAGAAAATAAACTAAAATAACTACAGGAAAATAAGCCATAATGATGTCATTTTAACCGGTTCCTAATATTTAGGGAAGGTTCCTAATTTCTGGGTTAGAAGGAGATTATCACATATTGTTGAGTGTTAAGGGTATAATAGCACTCAAATGACAAGTTCTCAATGTTATCATAGCCTAAAGATATCTGACAGGAAAGCGCTTTCTCTCTGAGTCAGGGTGACCTTATCCATGACCATCTACTGCTTAGACCCATTTTAAATTCATTCCATATCCTACATATCATGAAACAAAAGGCTTCCAAAAGGTCTAGTGAGTTGGATGGCCATGGCTCATGCCCATAATCTTAGCTACTCGGGAAGCTGAGAGCTGAGAATCACAGTTCAAAGCCAGCCCAGGCAGGAATCTGTTAAGACTCTTACCTTCATATAACCACACACACCACCACCACCACACACATACAAATAAATAATTGTTTTTAAAAAGTCTGGTGGTCAGGTACTAGTAGCTCACATTTATAGTCTTAGCTTCTCAGAAGGCTGAGGTCTTAGGATCAATATTTGAAGCCAGCTCTGACAGAAAAGACCATGCAACCCATCTCCAATGAACCACTTAAAAAAAAAAAAAAAAGCCAGAAGTGGAGCTGCGGCTCAAGAGGTAGAGCACTAGCCTTGAGGGGAAAAAAATAAGTTCAGAGAAAGTGCTGAGACCCCGAGTTAAAGTCCTGTGACTGGCACAAAAATAAATAAATAAATGGTCTGAAGCATGAGTGGAACTCAGGCTTAGTGAGGAGATTTAAAAAAAAAAAAAGCCTTAGCTCTCCCAGATCACCAAGAGATTGATTTTATCTATCTTCCCTTTTCTAAACAAGCTTAAAAGGTTTGCTTTTCCATTAGGAGCATTTAAGCAAGTGACCGACACTCCAGCCTAGAGAGAGACACTTCTCTATGTCCTGGTTACAAACACACACATTTCTCTCTGTACTTAATAGCACACCTTCAGAGCCTAGCAATGAGCCACCTTTGCTTTGTACCTAATGTGTCTGGAGGCTCACAAGTGACAAGGCACCTGTACCCGAAAACACAAATTACAGAAATAAGCATAAACGGCCTCCCTCATCTGAACTCCTTATCTCAAAAATGGCACCACATCCTGAGTTGCTGGTTCAAGAGCACTGGCCTGAACTGACCTCAAAGCCCTTAAAAAAAAAAAAAAAAAGGGAGGGAGCTATCAGATTACATAATATAAACTGGCAGCGGGCAAAGAAAACTAGAAGACTTTTCAAACATTTATCTGAAACAAACAGAGAAAATGACCTGATTCACCAAAACCTGATTTGAGACCAAGGCTTACTTTATCCCCCATCGCTACGTTACTTGGAAGAGAAAGCAAACATGAGCCAGGATGGTTCCATTTTCTGGCACTGCTGCTCCCAGGGGAAGACACTGCGACGCCACACATTAAGATGAAGTTGAAGCAGCCACTGACAGGGGAGTGTGTGTGGAAAAGGAAGATCGAAGATCAGGGTTGGATTCCTTCCTCTCCAGTATCGGGATCTTCCTCAAGTGGAGTTTGCTGGGCCCATTCCTCACATTGTATGTCTCCTATTGCTCTGCATTCTCTGCCCTCTGGGTGCTATGAGCCCCAACTTCCCAGCTTAACCCTGTCCTCATCAAATTCCCCAGGCAGGTATGCAAACAAACAGGTAAACATACACACGCACCTGCTAAGATGGCCAGAACCGCCGGCTCTACTCACCACAGGTGCTTATCACCAAAGCCCAATCCATCTTTTCTGTGATGTCTAAGAAAACACACTGAATTCATGTGACAGAAGAGGCCTCTGCCTGTAAGGACCACTTCCTGGCCTCCAATTCTTAGGAACACTGACAGCAAATGGCCCTTTCATGGACACCACCAAGAGCACAAGTTTAAGTAAGAACACGAGTTTAAATGTTTAAATAAGAAGTGTGAGCCAGACATGGCAGCTACTCAGGAAGCTGAGATCTGAGGATCATGGTTCAAAGCCATCCCGGGCTGACATGTTCACGAGACTTTTATCACCAGTTAATAACCAAAAGCTAGAAGTGGAGCTGTGGCTCAAATAGCTGAGTGTTGACCTGGAGCACAAAAGCTCAGGGACAGTGCCCAGGCACTAAGTTCAAGCCTCAAGACCAGCAAAAAATAAAACATAAATAAATAGGAAGCATTATCTCCATGCCAGCCTCTATGAAGATCAAGACTTAGAAAACAGAATTTTAAAACATCTACATTTTACTGCTCCAGAAATACCTACAAGACCAAGTCCCCAGAATTGGCTACAACCCAGCCGAACTGTACTAAGAAACATGATGCATTAGTCTATGGAAAAGACAGAGCTCAAAGCAGCAGACTGCATGCTTCCCCAGAAACATGCAAGGCTTCTACATTTTCTTTGAGATAAGGCACCCTGGGCCTTTGGCCTGGTGATGGGGGGCTGGGGGTGGGGGCACTTACTTTGGATTTCTTACCCAATGAGCTACAGAGAAATGTGAGAGTCTATTTAAACATTACTCACTGCCTGCTGGATATCAGTCTTCACCTGTTCACTCAACATGCCTTCAAAGACAAAGGAGTCGCCAAACTTCTCGGCCTAAAAGGAAATAAAAACTCAGATAAGGCTGGAATAATTTGTTTCACACGTACCATTCTGTGTCCAGACGAACTTGGGTTTTCCCTATGACTTCCCAGAGGACTCAGAAGTGACTTAAAAGCATGCTGACTTCCTCTTAAAACAAGCTAATGTCATTCAGGGAGACTATTTTAAGTCTAGGTTAGCCGATAAGACTGCGGAAGAGAAGGGGTTAGCTGTGGAGAATGCGACTGTCACTGCTGGAGGAAACGCATTTCCCTAAGTATTACAAATGGCCAGGAAATGACAGTATTCTGTGTGTATGATAATGCTTTGTTTGTCTTTTGTTTAAGCTGAAAGAATTAAATGCCACTATTGGCTGATATTTGAGGTCCACTAAGGTGTCAAATGTTTTCCTAAATCTCAAGTGGCCAATTCAAGCACCAGATGGAAATCTGTGTTTTAATCATTTCACACTGACGTCTGCAAGCTGTGCCAGCCTGGTTGTCACGTATGACCCTGATCTGACAACGGGGCCCTTTGTCCTGTGGCATCTGTGGCTTTACTCCTAGATTTCCTCTTACATTTCGGATTGTTCTTATCCCTCTCCTGAAATACATGGGCTCGTCTTCCTGCTGTTTCCCAGAGCTCAGCCCCTAGTGTCCTGCACTTCTCACACTTGGCTGGCAGCCTCCTTACACATGAACTAGACATGGCATGGCCAGCTGCTTAGAACTCAGACTGCGGCTCTGCAACCCTGGAGTTTCTGATTCTGGGGGCGTGTAGTGAAGCAAAAAAAAATCTGCACGTGTTAAAGCCAGCGGTTCTAACACAGGTGGTTCAAGTAGAGACATACTGCTCAAGCACGCGGCAATCTTGTGCATACTTCTTGCTTTAACTATGGTAAGTAGTTCAAATGACTCAGTCCTATCCTCACTAGATGAAACAAACTAAGTAAGTACTGGATCATTATCTTTGTCCTTACAAGAGTCCCAGGCTCCTTTTCCTGAGTGGAATTTATTGTCTTTTCTTCACTCCTGATGTTCTTTCCAAATTCCCTGGTGACACCTGCCTAAGAAGATAGGCTTATTCATTTGACAAACACATATCAAAACCCTACCATGTGCCTGATTTGGGGCTAAATTAGCAAAGTGGCCTTATTTACATGCCATGCCATCTGTTCTCTCTAGCAGCCCGAGTGGAGAGCGGCCCTCTCCGGCATATTAAAACACTAACACAATACAGAATAACGGTTAGGAACACAGGTTCTGGGATTGTGCTGTCCAGGCTCCAATCCCAGCCCTAACTAAGTAAATGTGCAACCCTGAGCAAAATACTTTTCTAATCATGTGCCCTAAGAAACAGCCTGCTTCGTGGGGTTACTGTGAGACATTGAGAGACAGAGACAGAGGGAAAGTGTCGGGGAAATTGCAGGCCCACAGAAAAAGCAGCCTATGTTCCTTGTTAAAAGCACTCTTGACAGTTCTGAAAAAGAAGTAGTCCTCACTGCTATCCTCAACCCCTTTACCTCAGTCAAGTAGCCGGTTGAGTTCACAAACTTCTCGAATTCGGCATTACTAACTTCATAGGCATCCATGTAGAAGGCGTCGACGCTGACTCTCCTCGCGGGAGCTTCCCCATCCTGCCTGATCTGGGGATCATCGGTGCCCATCATAAAGACTCCAGCAGGGATGGCGACCATCTGCAGTAAAAGGGAAACACTGGAGGTCATGTTCAAAGCCTTCGGGACCCCCAAGCGCCCCCTCACACCTCCCTTTGATGGTTATGGGAATCTTGTTTTGGCCCCTCTGCTGCATGCCCCATCCCACACACACATACATACGCAGACACACACACACACACACACACACACACACACACAATCCTAGTGACATGTTTTCATCTTCCTTAAATCCCAGGCTTCTTGAGGGTTCAAAATAAGCCAGCACCAAATACAATACATGGTCCACAGCAGATACTCAAAAAACAGTTTTTATTGGGTGAACAAGTGACGTCATGACTGAGAAATCTGGTCATTTGAATTATTTGTAACAATAATTATAAAAGTTCTATTTGGGGCTGGGAATATGGCCTAGTAGTAGAGTGCTTGCCTCGCATACATGAAGCCCTGGGTTCGATTCCTCAGCAGCACATATGCAGAAAAAGACAGAAGTGGCGCTGTGGCTCACATGGTAGAATGCTAGCCCTGAGCAAAAAGAAGCCAGGGACAGTGCTCAGGCCCTGAGTTCAAGCCCCAGGTCTGGTTTAAAAAAAAAAGTTCTACTTCTTGTGCAACACAGTTCCAGATATGAATAACAAACCTGTGTGACTGCCTCAGCTCAGAGCCTGAACTAAGCTTACCCACCAATCCACTACTCTCTAAGCACTTGGCACACTGACTCTGAAGTCTGGAGAAGTCAAGAAAAAACATTTGTGTGTGCTGCAACTGAGGCTTGAACTCAGGGCCTGGGCACTGTCCCTTAGCTATTTCTGGCTTCTTGGTTGTTCAATGGACATAAGAGTCTCTCACAGACTTTCCTCCCTAGAATGACTTGGAACTGTGATCCTCAGATCTCAGTCTCCTGAATAGCTAGAATTACAGATGTGAGCCACTGGTGCTGTTGAGAAGTCAGAATTTTAAGTCACACTACAAAGAACTAGAAAAAGACTTCAGGCAAAAGAAGTTTTAAAAATCATCTTTAAAATGACTACTATGGGGCTGGGGATATGGCCTAGTGGCAAGAGTGCTTGCCTCGTATACATGAAGCCCTGGGTTCGATTCCCCAGCACCACATATATAGAAAAAGCCAGAGGTGGCGCTGTGGCTCAAGTGGCAGTGCTAGCCTTGAGCAAAATGAAGCCAGGAATCAGTGCTCAGGCCCTGAGTTCAAGCCCCAGGACTGGCCAAAAAAAAAAAAAAAAAGACTACTAAGAGGATCTAAGTAGAAGAGTGAGGTTGGGAGAGGTTGGGGAGAATGATGAAAGGGGAAGCATTGATCAGGATGCAATGTATTCATAAACTGTCGAGTTGAAATCACTTTGACTACTTAGATAAGTTTTGTTATTTTTTTCCATTTCCTAGAATTCATGTCAATAAACATTTATTTTTTTAAAGGAGGATTTCACAAAATGTTTCACTAAGACTCAACTGTAATGGTGCACTCCTGTAATCAAGCACTGAAATGGCTGAGGCAGAGATGATCAAGAGTTCTTGCCAGCTTGGGCTATGTGATGAGCTGCTGTCTCAAAAAAACAAAAAAAAAAAAAAAGTTTCCTAAAAGACTTAAGAAAATAGGGCTGAGGATATAGCCTAGTGGCAAGAGTGCCTGCCTCGGATACACGAGGCCCTAGGTTCGATTCCCCAGCACCACATATACAGAAAACGGCCAGAAGCGGCGCTGTGGCTCAAGTGGCAGAGCGCTAGCCTTGAGCGGGAAGAAGCCAGGGACAGTGCTCAGGCCCTGAGTCCAAGGCCCAGGACTGGCCAAAAAAAAAAAAAAAAGAAAATAGCAAACTTTCCTCAAGCAGACAAGTAGTCTTGTTACAAGAACAGCTGTTCATCCCGGAGCTCAAACACAAGGTCCAAATGAAGCTGTCTTTCTCCACTGTAAGTAATGAACTTTTATGATCACCTATTTTTGTCCATCCTCTTCTCCCTCCAGGTGAATACTAATAAAGCCAATACCATCACTTCTGCTGCGGACTCCTGGCCTGGTTTCTCTTCCTTCTTTCATTAACTACCAGGGATGATAGCAAGAGTGGGTCATAATGTCTAATTTATACTAACAAAAGTTTTCTGAACTCAAAATGTAAACTCTAATGTAAAATGACTGAACTCCACAGCATGAGGTGTCTCACTCTTCAGAGCTGAAGCCAAATAAAGACCATGTTAACTATGTCTTCAAGGGAAGGCCAGCGTCAAACCACGCATTCCTCCTGAGCCTAACAGTGAGCTCAAAACCTCCTCTACACCACAGCTCCTGCATTAACACTCAGCAGCCTGAAATGAAGCCCCAAACCATTCTATTCGCCCTGCAACCATGATCAGGTGACCAAGAGGAAAGGGCAGGGGATGCTACTAGGTTGGCTTATTCAACACCAGTTCTCCCAAATGAAGAGCATCGAAAGTGCATTTTGAAAGCCCACTCTCAGCCTTGCTAAATGCCTGTGGCCCACACTGGATGACTATATCCCACCTCCTATGACTCAGGCCTGGCCAATCACAGCATTCTTTTGACCACAAAGATGTAATCAGAAACATGCCCATGACCCAGTCAAAATTCTCTTAGAACTTTTTCTGGAACCACCATGAAAGACAAACTCTTCCTCTTACAACTAGAGACATCACACAAGAAGAAAGTCAAAACGAAAGAAAACTGACTCAAGAGGCCCAGTGACACTGCCTGACTGTATGGGTCTAGCTGCGTCTAGGACCACAACCATTCCCAAGTACAGAGTTCATAAATGTCCTACTCCCACTTTCAGGGTTTCTTTTTTTTCTACTTAGACATGTCTTATGTAAGACTTTTGTACACAAAAGAAAAATCACATAGGCAACCCTTTTGTGTTGCCCTTTTTCCTTTTCCTTCTTTTTCTACTCCTCAAATTAAAGACTAACGGCTCAATGGAAAAGCTGTCATCCACAATCTGCTGCCTTCTTTATCTACAGCATTTCTCATACTTCCTTTACAGAGATATCAACCATAGACAGATCAAGAGTCAACATTTCTACCAGCCTTGACACTCCTGAATCCTCTATGCCTGTAAAACAAGAGACACCTGTGAATCCTATGCCAACAAGAAGTGGAGGACTGAGAGTTTAAGTCAGGGTGAACTGCACTGTAAATCACAAGGCCAGCCTCAGTTACTTAGCCAGACCCTGTCTTGGGGGGGAAAAAAGATGACAGCACTCATATCCCATTCTAAAACCTTAGGGAAGATAGGACATTAAAGATGAAGAATGTAGCCAGGTGCTGCCGGCTCACACCCGTAAACCTAGCTACTCAGGAGGCTGAGATCTGAGGATTGTGGTTTGAATCCAGCCCACGCAGAAAAGACACTGTGAGACTCTTTATCTCCAATCAACCACTTAAAAACTGGAAGTGGCACTGTGGCTCAAGTGGTGGAGCACTAGCCCTGAGCACAAGGAGGCTCAGGGACAGCACCCAGGCTGAGTTCATGCTCCACACCGACAAAAAAAAAGAGGAATGTTAGTACTGTCCAGACAGCTAAAAAACTATGAGCCAGCCCAGACCAACAAATGTGTATATGCAAATAAGATAGCCGTTGGTAGGTAGAACTGAACTGACAACCTATAGGAAAGAAAAGTGGAGTGGAAAATGAAGGATATGGCACTCTAGGCATACAAGGAATACGAATTTTAAGAGTCAGAAGAATAACATGCAAGACCTGGCAGCAAGAAAGGAGTGCCAACTTGTAGTTACCGTTTTTATTTACATATACTAGCTCCAAACACATCCAATCACGGTTGCAAGAGATGTAGACAAATCAAAATAGTAAAGCAAAAGCAGCCATCGTTGGCTTAGTGCTTGTTGTGCTCAAGTGCCAAGCATGGCAGGATAAATCGTAAACAGCCTTGACCTCCACAGGAACGGGGTACAGATTAAGTACACAAGCCTGCTGGAGACGTGCGTCTCAAGGTCCCTATTTAAACCCCAGGCAGTCTGAATTTAAATTCTTAGGTCCCCATCAAGAGGAGATAGGGGGGAAGAGACGAGGAAGTAGAAGTAAGGAAGAAACAAGACTCGTCAAAGTCCGAACTCTAGTGCTTAGAACTGCAGGAGGCCTCGCGAGCCAGCCAGCCAGTACTCGGGCGGGGGTGGAGGCTTTGGGGAGTCGGAAGGAGAGGCTGCCGGGCCCAACGCGAACTGCAGCTGCGGGATCTGGGGTGAGGCCTCGCCTCTCCCAACCTCGCTGGCGGAAACCCGGGAGCTCCCCCACCCGCCCCCGTGGCCACCCGCCGTGGGCCCACCTTGGTGGGCGCGGACCACCGGAGCTCCGCAGGGCCTGCGCCCGGACCCTGCGGGGCGTTCGCCTCCCGCGAGTAGCGGTGCGCCGCCGCCGAGCCGCCGTGGGCGCCGGGCCGCTGGGGCGTCCCACAGCCGCAGGAGCCTGCGAGGGCCGCCGCGCCTGCCCCGGGCCCGGCCTCTTCGCTCCCCGCCGCTGCACACGCCAGCAACAACAGCGGCAGCAAGAGGACACTACTAGCGAGCCGGGCGCGGAATCCACTGGCGTTCTCCCGCGCGGGCGCAGCCATGCTGGTCCGCGAGTCATGTGGCCCGCGCGGTCACGTGGCCCCGCCCTCCGGAAAGGGGCCGCCCTCGCCTGGTCCGACCTGGAGACTTGGCTGGGAACTGCTCCGGATAGTTATTGCGTGCTTACGTCAGCGCGTAGCACAGCCCCACAACACCGTGATGCCCAAGGTTGTTTCCCAGACCGTGGGCCCCTGTGTGATTTGTTGATTGAAAAGCACCCTACTGTGATTCAGCACTAAGTTTTCCCATAATTATAGAATGATAACCGTAGCTCTCTTTTTCTTTGGGGGGAAGGGAAGCAAATTATTGAGAAAACAATATGGGTTATAGACAGAGTTGAGTTTCAAGCTGCCCACTTACAAGAGAAAAGAGCCTGGGCAAGTCACTTCATCCTTCTGAGTTCTTCTGTTCCTTCCTTTGTGAATTGGGAGCGAGAATACATTCTTCTTTGATGGCAAATTGATGCCAGAGACCCTGAATCCAGCACTGGGAAAAAAAAAAAAAAGACCACCTTATCTTAGACAAAATGTATGAGATTAAATAAAATATGTAAAAGGCTTAGTCTGGGCCCTGATGTTTAACGTATCTTTAAAAAAAAAAAAAGAAGAAGAAGAAGCTTGCTATTTTTAGCAGTCATTTTCAAAGACAGAACTTCATGGGTTCTCTAGGAAGAACATTCTTTTCTAACTTAATCCAATACATAATTTATTTTTGGTCACTACCAATAAGTAAGTATAAAATATTAGGGAGCCATGCCTAGGTAAGGAGACCTATCTTAGGAATTAGAGTTAAAGAGTAGAGTTTAGCAATCCACTGTGTACAAATTAGGAAATGTATCTAGGCATTCTTTCGCTTCCATTGCCATTTAGATTCTTCTGCATTTGTCCTTTTCTGTTCCTTCAACCGAAGGAAACTGGTCCTGAAGATGCTTCATATATTCATTGAACAGCAAGGCTGCCAGCCTAGCAACTGTGGAGTGAGTAAAGGCGGAGAGCAGAGAAAGCAGATCAGAAAGGTAACAGAAGGCCAGATTATGTAAGATCTAGTGAGCTTTCACTCTATGCAAAAAGCTGGTACTGCTTTGAGAACATCTGACACTCTTGATCCTCACCAGAGTTAATTCTGCTAACTTACAGGCTCCTTTCTTGCCTCCTTGTGCCAGAACAAAGAGAATCCAAAGTGTCCTGATGGCAAACACAGCCCATAGTTCAATGCAACTCTTCCTGAGTGGACAAATAGGGAGCATTCTCCTGCGGGCCATGACTTTCACCTGTTCAGAGACCAAAAAAAAAAAAAAAATTACAGAGCTGGAAAAAGCAAAGTCTCCGTATTTCCTCCTTGGGGACGGAGTACCATGTAGAGTTCTCTGGTTAAATTCCAACACTACATCCTCATAGATGTGCCCATGTCCACAGAGGATCCCCTCCGCCATAGTTGTGAAGTGGCTTAATAAACCTCTGTGTCTGTTGGAAGCTTGATCCTTACTGTGGCAAAGGTTAAGCAATGAGGCCATGAAGAGACAGGGCCTGGTCCAAGGTAATGAGATCATTGGGACATTGCCCTCTAAAGGGATTAATAATGGGCTCTCAACATGAGTTAATTCTAGAAAGATTGAGTAACTATAAAGCCAGGCCACACCATGCACCTGACCCTTCTGTGTGAGGCTGTTTCCCTATCCATTTTGCCACGTTGTAATGAAGCCAAGGTTTGAACAGTGCTTGAACAGCTTGTGCTACCAGATCTTGAGATGACTACATCCAAAACAGTGAGCTAAATCCACCTCTTTTCTTTATGAAGCACTCAGCCATGGTGTTTTGTTATAGCACTAGGAAACTAAGATGGCTTCCAAGCTAGCAATTCAGCCCTGCCTGCAGTAAACCCTCACCGCCCTTTATGAGGCCAGCTGCTTCTGCTTGCACGGGCCCACCGCTGGATATCATGACTATGGCTGACCCCTGCACCTCCTCCACTGTGAAATGGAATCCCTGCTTAGATGCTAGGTTGTGTGGGAATGTGTTTGTACCTCAGGCATTCTGCAAGCTCCCAAACATCAGTGCTGGCTGGGGACGATTGGAACAGGAAACAAACAAGCTCAAAACTTGATCCACTCCTCAGCTGACTGACATGGGTTTCCAGTTTTAACTTTTGTGAATAATGTTGTTATGTGTACATATTTGTATTTGGACATGTTGTTGTTGTTGTTTTATTTCTCCTGGGTATCTGCTTGGAGTTGCTTAACTCTCTGGTTGTTTGCCAAGTTGTTTTCCAAAAATGGCTGCTCCATTTCATTCTCCCACCAGAAATGTACGTAGAGTTCAATTCCTGTACCATGTAGTTAATTCTTTCACCTCTTTTTTAATGGAATACCTCGTTCTCCCCGATCGGGCCAGCATACCTTTATCAGGCTATACGGAGTTTGGGCCCTGAGTACTGCGACAGCCAAGAAAGGATGTGGAGGCGACTCTGGGGAATCAAGGGACAAACTTGTCACTTTTCAGCACAACAATAACAAACAAAAAAACCTCTGCAGTAAGAGGCAAATTCCCACGGGAAGGAGTTGCTAGTTCTCAATAGGAAGGCCACCTCTGCCTGCTGTCGCTGGGGGCCCAATCGTGTCTGCAGAGCCACATTTCTCAGTGCCATCTACCTAAATGCCCCTGCCTCTCTTTTCAAGCCTATGTTTTGTGTGTGTGTGTGTGTGTTTTCCTGGACTTCAGCATGGAAGATCTAGCACAGCTGAGCACTCAGGTGTGAGCCAGTAGTCCAACACTCAGCAGGGGCTTCTCTGACATGTTGGAGACAACGCTACACCAGAGAAGCCCTCCAGCTCTCACACAAATGTTAACTCTTCTGCGACTTCTTCTGTCATTATTGCTTTCCAGGGGAAGCCAATGCAACTTGCTAACCCGCAGAATTTCATTGTCCTTGTTTGCATTGGGCATCCTCTCTACTTACCAGATCCCTGAACCAGCACTGTGGGATACACATTCCTTCATACTTGGATTTTTCTCATGTCACCACTGCTCAAGTTTTTATGAGGTAGGCTGCCACCTTGTGCCAGGGGCTCTCCATGCTATGCATATGCAACACACCTCTCCTTATTCCCAGCCAAGCACTGTGTGACTCACCACGCAAGCTCTACCCACTACCATCGGCATCCTCAGACCACCTGCATTACCAGCTGTGCCAGCCTGGCTCCACTGGAAAAGACAGGTCATGATGTAATTAGAAAGGTAAGAGATTAGCTGGGCCCTGGGCACGGGTGGCTCAGGCCTGTACTTCTAGCTACTCCCGAAGGCTAAGTTCTGAGGATCATGGTTTGAAACCAACTTGGGTAGGAAAAGTCCATGAGACTCTCATTTCTAATTAATCACCAAAAAGCCCGAAGTGGAGCTATGGCTTAAGTAGCAGAGTACTGGCCTTGAATGAAAAGGCTAAGGCCTAGGCCCTGAATTGGAGCCTCTGTACTGGTGGGAAAGAAGGAAGGAAGGAAAGAAGGAGGGAAAGAAGAAACGAAGGGAGGGAAGGAGGGAGGGAGGGAGGGAGGGAGGGAGGGAGGAAAGGAAGGAAGATGGATATGACGGATTATTCTTACCAGCATGGTAAAAAAAAAAAAAAAGAATGACACTGCAAGATTTCTCTGGATGGTAATACCTACAAAAACTGAAGGAGAATAGGAAGAGTCAGCAGAGACTGTCTGCAGACTGGATACAAGCCCAGCACCTGTGGAAGGAGGGCAACAAGCGGAAGGAAGGTTGGGTAGGAAAAGCATCTGTGTCTGGTACTGCATAAAGAAACCCTGGGCGGCAGCTCCAGAGCAAAAATTGCTGGTTGGAAGGTTGAAGCATTGAGCTGGAACCACCATGCCCGAAGCTTCCTAATATGCTCCTATCATTGGCTGGAGAGGCTCAGGAAGAGCACCAATAGCTGCTGCCATTGGGTTGAACTCCGAAGTCTGGCTGTCGATCAGCAATCTGCCTGTGCACACCCATTCTGCCTTGAAGAATCATCTCAGCAGGCACACCAACCAGCTTCCATACATGGTGGGGAGGATGCTCGCTGCTTCAGCCCCTGCCTACCTTTCTGATCTCATCTTCCAGCAAATTGCCCCAGCCACAATCTCCGCCTTACTGCACCTAGCACACAGCATGCACAGTCGTGACTCTACGTCTTTGCACTTGCTGCAACGCTCAGTTCTTTTCATGTTGGCTCTTTCTCATCCTTCAGGGATGGGCACAAATGTTCCCTCCTCTGAGAAAGCTTCCTGGATCCACAGAGACGATTCTCTGCCATTCATTTTCTCACACATGTCTGGTGTTGTCTCCGTAGCATTTGTCACTGCCTGAAATTATTGTTTCCTCTTTCCTCCCCCTAATGGTGGAGGGGGTAGGCAGGTAAAACATTTTTAGTCATCCATGCTATATATATCTAGTGCCCCAAACCACACTGAGTATGTGTAAGTTGAAGTAAATATTTGTTGAGTGGGTGAATTTACCATCAAAAGAATTTTTTGTTAAAAACTTTCAGACTAGGAAAGGGTTAAGTGTTGAACACCAGTATTCCTTAAATAACAGTGATTTGAAACACTGCCCATGACCTTTGGCTTTTCAGAACTTTGCTGTCTGATAGTGTTTTGCCCACATAGACATTGGAGATGGAATTTTCCATATGCACCGCTAGGAGGGTCTACAAGATGAATTACACAACACTTCTGTCTATGGATTGCGTGAAGATTCTGTTTAATTTGTTCAATCAGTATTTGTGCAATGCTCACTATTCCAGGTATTAAGGATACAGCAGTGAACAAAACGGGTAAACACCCTTGTCCTTGTGAAACTGATATTCAGTAAATTAAGGGCTAGGCAAGGTAACTCATACCTGTAATGCCAGTTACTTGAGGGCAAAGATGGAAAGAATCTTGACTGGGTGATATCCTGACTGAAACATTAGTGAAACTCCAGCTCAACCAACAAGCTGGACATGGTGGTGAACGTCTGTGATCCTAGCTACATGGGAAGTGTGCATAAGAAGGTTGTGGTCTAAAGTTGACCCGAGCAAAGAAAGTGTGAGACCCTATCTGAAACACAACCAAAGCAGAAAGGTCTGAACATATGGCTCAAGTTGTAGAATGCATGCCTAGCAAACACAAGGCTCCAGGTTCAAACCCAACCACCACCATAAAAGGTAAAGCATGTGAAATACATTGCTTAATAGAGAAGAATTCCTTAAGAATTATTAGCTACAATTATTGCTACTCCCAACTTACTTCATATATAAAAATGCATTCCAGAGTGTTTTGAAAACAGAAATTTTCGACTAATTTGGACAAAAAAGAGAAGTCTAAGTATTTAGAAAATTTTTCCATGCCCTTCTTTCATTTAACTCTCTTTAGAGACATAGTATGGTAATATCTCATGGTTAGAAAGCCAATTACTGTAGGCTTTTAAAGGTTGTCTTTTGTGTCTGTCTGTTTTTCAGGTGTGCTTTTGCTGTATTACCCAGATAGCCTTGAATTCCTAATCAAGTGATTAGTCCTTTCACTCGTAACCACAGGCATGCAACGCCACACCTGCCTTACGCTTACATTTTGTGTGTGTGTGTGTTTCAGTTTTGCTGTAGCCAGTGAGAAAAGGTAATGCACTTTCTGTTGTTTGTTTCCTCTTTTCTCGCCCAAATGCTTTGATCTTCTCTCCCTCCTGAGAGTGTAGCTCACTGGAAGAACACTTGTCTGGTATACTCAAAATAATGAGTCTGATCAACAGCAATGCAATCTGTTTTGAAACAAAGGGCTGGTTTCAAGGCTGCTACCGCTCCAGAGACCCTGGTAGCAAGGCAAGGAAAGACTCTTTCAACTTCACGTGACTGCTTTCCTTCCTCACCCTGCCTCTCCAAGCCCTGCCCTGTTCACATAATTCCGTCTTCTCTTCCTGTTAGCTTGCTTTCCTTACCCTCTCTCTTTTTTTTTTCCAGATTGGCTTCACAGTTTCTGCTTAGTCACAGTTCCTGGTTTAGTGGGTGCGTGACTGTTCGTGGCCACACTGCGAAGAGGAGTAGTATCTACTCCTGCTGCGAACACTCAGTGTATCATTTCCTCTCTCCAGCTCTTAGTATCTACTCCTGCTGCGAACACTCAGTGTATCATTTCCTCTATCCAGCTGGTACCAAAGGAAAGCCTGGTTTACCCAGCGTCTCTTCCTCGCACCACAGCACCACAGCACACCAGAGGCCTGCAGGGAGCCGGTGGCTTAGCAGCACTTGAGTCCAGGTAGCCATGGCTGGTCCCGTGAGCTGCGATCCGAAAGTGCTGAGAACTCCTCATCAGAGCAATGATTCCTAAAGCTATGATTGCTGGTTGAGCTCCCAGATTTGCAGAATCTGGGGTAAAGCTCAAGGATTTACGTTTCTAATGAGCTCCTGGGGGAATGCAGATCCTCTGACCTGGACATTTCGTAATCTGCTTTCATAAAACAATGCCCTAGTCTAGTGTTGGGTAAGGCATTTTTCTCCTCTTTTTTTTTTTTTTTTTTTTTTTTTGCCAGACCTGGGCCTTGGACTCAGGGCCTGAGCATTGTCCCTGGCTTCTTCCCGCTCAAGGCTAGCACTCTGCCACCTGAGCCACAGCGCCCCTTCTGGCCGTTTTCCATATATGTGGTGTTGGGGAATCGAACCAAGAGCTTCATGTGTAGGAGGCAAGCACTCTTGCCACTAGGCCATATTCCCAGCCCCATCTTTCTCCTCTTAATGCCAGGGATGTGGCAGATACAGTGATTGACAGCCCTGGCATAACCTATAATCATCTCCAAACTTGCCATCTGTTGATCTTCCTGATGTTCCTGGACAGTAGTGACTGGAGAGAACAATGAGAAGAACCAGAACACCATCAAAAGAAATTTAGGACAAGTAAAACATGCCCTGTGTTGTTGTTGTTTTTTTTTTAAAGACAGAGAAAGGAATGACTTAAGAAATCATTGTGCGGGTACGGTGGTTCACGCCTATAATCCTAGCTACTCAGGAGGCTGAAATCTTAAGGATCACAGTTTGAAGCCAACCAGGGCAGAAAAGTCCCCATGAGACCCTTATGTCCAATTAACCACTCAAAAACCAGAAGTGGCGCTGTGGCTCAACTGAGAGAGCACTAACCTTGAGCACAGAGAGGCTCAGGGATGGTGTCTAGGCCCTGAGTTCAAGCCCCATAACTGAAAAAAGAAAAAGAAAGAAGGAAAGGAAGAAAGAAATCATCATCATGCATCTCTATAACATCCTAGCTTTCATAATGCTTGAGGAAGAAGAATGAGCGCTCAATTGTAAAGGTGAGATATACATTCATTCCAGATGCTTCTACAATAGCGGTTTTACTTATAGTATCCATTTATTTTGAAAACAAAAAAATCAACATACTGCTATGAAGACAGTGGATTTGTCAAGGAAAGTGCAGAGCAAATCACCTCAGGACCAGGGTATCTGAAAGTTACAAATCTGTACTGCCTTTTCTCAGCCAATGTTGCACACATGAATGATCCAATTCCTGTCATCTCTGTTTGCTTTCCCAGAGATGCGGGGCCATACTGTAGGGGATCTCTGAGGAAGTTTCTAGGAAGACGGAAAGTATTAACTACCTGCTTGGAGAAAGCAGCCTTGCCCTCTGTGTAAGCATAAGAGACAGTAACTCTCAATAATGTTGCAATGGTATCACTTTGCTTTGAACACCTATTTCTATATCACATTTAATGGGTTTCTAAAAATCTGGTTATATCCTCCAAGCTATAGATACCTATAATTTGAGAATATTACCTTTTCAAAAATTATTATAGAGAGATATTTTAGTACCTTATCCTGGAATAGAGGGAAAATGGCTTTCCATATTACTGTGAGTGACAGATACTATATGAATTCATTTTCTCTTCTTGTTGAAGAAATGTATCTTGAAATTTGCAAACGTAGTCTTCAAAGTGAATGTCAGGCTGGGACTGTGGTTTAGTGGTAGAGTGCTTGCCTAGCATGCACGAAGCCCTGAGTTTGACTCCTCAGTACCACAATAAAAAAAGAGCCAGAAGTGGTGCTGTGGCTCAAGTGGTAGAGCACTAGCCTTGGGCAAAAGAAGCTCAGGGACAGTGCCCAGGTCCTGAGTTCGAAACCCAGGACTGTCAAAAGAGAATGGCACCCTTTGTCCCAAAGGAAATGTACTCATGACCTGGCTTATGAAATGGTAACCCTTCTGTACATCCCCTTTATAATAACAATACAAAATTTTAAATGTCACCCTATGTTTTCCTCTAGAAGGCAGTCATGACCTTCTAAGAACACTTACAAATTCATGGCATTGAATGGTGTGATGAAGGGTAGATGTGTCTTACAATCTCTCAAACAAGGAGATTCACTTGAGCTGCCATGGCTGTGGAGATGCCCATTCAACACTGTTGGTTTTGAAGGGAGTCAACAGCAAAAAATAAAATAAAATAAAATGCATGGCTTCTGCTTCTTCTATAGAAGCCTCCAGGAAAAGTACAGAGCCCTCTGACACTTTGACTTTTAGCCCAGTGAAACTTAGGTTGAGCCTTTGCCTTTTGGAATTGCAAGATAACACATTGTTAAACTACCAGGTTCATGATGGTTCGGTAAGGCAGCAAAAGAAAGCTCATCCCACTCTCTTTTTCATTTCCAGCATTTTCACTGGGAACAGAATGGATCTCACAGTCACAGAAGGAGCAGCAGATGCTCAAGTCTTCTTAAGAGTGAAAAATGTGCATTGGCTAGAACACAGCCCCAGGGACTCTGCCCCTCAATCTCTTCTCCTCCACTCCTCCTTGTGCCAGGAAAGAGTGAGCATGATCTTGCATGGTAGTGCTAACCATTCTGGGCTCAGGCACAGACAACCTGAGCTCAAATGCCATCTGCTTAGGGGAATTGGGAAGGATGGAGGTCTTGAAGCTCTCTGAAACCATGGGGCATCTTATGAAGCCTCCAACTGAGAAACAGGAAGCTGGAGGCCCTACAGTTCCTGGCCAGGCAAAGTTCCTGAATCATCTCCCAGTCTTCATAGCTTCCTAATCACAAGTATGGTGGCTTTGTGCATAGAAAATATAGCAAGATACACGGGGATTTGAACTTCAGTGTCCATCAGAGATCCCTGGAGAGGCAATTCAAATGCAGATTGCCACCCATCTGCTCCCTCCCCACCTAAAACTTCTGATTCAGTAGATCTGAGGTGCAGCTTGGCAGTTTACATTTCTAATGATGTCCTAAGTAGTGCTGACTTAGCATTTCCAGAGCTGTGGCCATAGTAGGTAAACACTTAGGATTGCCACATGCTGTCGGACAATCGTTGACAACCTACTTGAAATTTGGAATCTTTTAACTTTCTCCATCTATCAAACTGGCTCAATAAAAGCTGTCTCTTTCTTGGGCGTGGCCACGTGGCTACTGTATATATTCTTGATACATTGTATATTGTATGTATGTCTACCTGACCTAGAGAAGGGATAGAAAAACAGGCTGTAAGATATCACAAGAAATGTACACACTGCCCTACTATGTAACTGTACCCTTTTTGCACAACACCTTGTCAAAAAATTTGTGTTCAATTAATAAATAAATTTAAAAAAATAAATAAAAGCTGTCTCTTGCTGGGCACCAGTGGCTCACATCTATAATCCTAGCTACTCAGAAGGCTGAGACCTGAGGATCGTGGTTTCAAGCCAGCTCAGGCAGAAAAGTCCAGGAAACTCTTATCTCCAATTCTCTACCAAAAGCCAGAAGCAGAACTGTGGCTCAAGTGGTAGAGAACTAGATATAGCACGTTGGCCCTGAGTTTAAGCCCCAGGACTGGTGCACACAGACACACACAAACACACACACACACACACACACACACACACACACACAGAGTCCACCTCTGCGGATCATTATGAGAATTACATCGTTATGAGAATTAGACAGGATCATCTATGTAATGCCCTGACATATAGTAATACCTTAATACCTAGTTTCCATAATGGGTCTACTACTGGTATTTGTGATTAGTGACATTATTAAGTATAACGAACTTACCAGGCATCAGCGCTATATGCTTAAACATGCCAATGGGAGACAATAAGTTTGCCTTACAAATTACACTCCTCTGCAAGCCAGAACACCTCTCCCACCCTGGATTATTATTTACCTTCCTTCCTCAAGAGAATTGCGGGAGGAAAGAGTGTACCCGCAAAACAGAATGAAGAGGAAATAGAAAGTTTTCAAGTTATTTTGTGAGAAATTATCTAACAATAGAAAGAGGAAAGTCATTTGGGTGTGAGCCCATGCTATAGAGATGAATAGATGTAAACTGGGCCAAGAGCAAATTAATTTGAACGTAATTACAGAGCCGCAAAAGGAACTGTGCCATGCTCTCTCCTTTGGGAAATCTAACAAGGACGGACAGGGTTGGATCATTTTTTTCCCTTCCTGTTCTAGAATAATTGATATTACCATCATGTGAACAAGAAAAAAGAATCACCTCTTGGAAGACTCTATTTTCTTTCCACTATGAAGAATTTGTTCTCCGGGTCACCGCAACAGAATAGGGTAGGTCAATGGGAAATAGAGACATTCCTGTGATTTCCCCATGGAAGTCTTGGCTAATGAAATTGGCCATATAGATGGACATGCTAGTAACTCAGCAGAATTAAACCCTACCAAAATAACTAATGAGTTTGTTATAAAATAATAAAATTGATGTAGTGAAACAATTACCATTAGAACCTTAATTATGATCTCTGAAAAGTGAAAACGCTAGCCAGACATGGGTGGCTAATGCATGTAATCCTAACTGTGCCATAGGCAGAGAACTGAGGATCATGGTTCAAAGCCAGCCCAGTCAAGAAAGTTTGTGAGACATTTCCAATTAAACATCAAAAACCAGAAGTGGGTCTGTGACTCAAGTGGTAGAGCGTCAGTCTTGAGTGAAGACATCAAGTGAGAACACGCGGCCTTGAGCTCAAGCCCAAAGCCTGGCACATAAATACACATAAACATATACGCATATACATACACACATAATATTACTGAGCTGCTTAGGAGACTAACTAGGGCAATTTGCTTAGTTAACTTAGTGGTTTCGACTGCAGTTATCTCAGAGTCTGAAACTCTGGCCTAAGCCTGAGGCTGGTCCGTAAGCTTGGCTTAGTTTAGCTCTTTATCTCAGCACAGTTTCTATGGGGCTGTGGGCTATGAAGGATCATTGAAGCTTTCAATGCCAGTCTTTTGCACTTCATCAGCAAAAGAAGGGATGTATGAGTACAATTTCTGAAATTCTCAATATTGAGTAGCCTTTAACAAACTCTTTTTGCAATCCCTGATTATCACAGCTGGAGATGCAAATCATATATCCTACCATGAGATATCCTATCATCCCAAATATAGAATGGCTGTTATCAAAAAGACTTCCATCCATGGGCTGGCTTCGAATCATGATCCTCCCATCTCAGCCTCCTAAGCAGCTAGGATTCCATGAGCGATCAGCACCAGGGACTATACGGTTTTGTAGGTGAGATACATATTAATACGACTCTGCACCTAGGACTGTAACAGAAGCAAGGCAAGTATGGAGTCAAAGACCTAGAATCATTTAGAAGTCATCCTACTATCCATTTGGCATTCTAAAATCCACCAAAGCTATTTATTATTGCTTTGGGTAGATGCTAATATTTGCAAAAGACACATCTCTAAAAGGGCGCCCAGTTCTCTGAGTAAAAGGTTTCTGTACTTCCTGAACAGGTTTCTTTATAGGGTTATAGAAGTATACTATTTCCCCCATTCTATTGCCCTTAAGATTTTTTTTGCTTTCCCTGCATTTTAAATGAGATAAACATACACATAAGATCCACAATGTAATGATTGAAATTAAATTACTTTCTAGTTAAGACTTATTGAGATAGCACCAGTACCACTCTGGTTTCAAATCATTGTTTCAAAATAGGTTAATGTTTTAAGACATTTCTTTTCCATTTTCTTTTTAGCATTGGTGCTTGTCCCTTGTGGTAGTCTCTGAAAATAAGTTAAGTAGAGGAGAAATCAAGGCTAATTTAGTCGGAGAACCTAGTTTCGAATCTTGATTTGGGGTCAGGATGTGTACATTCTCCTTTTTTTTTTTTTAATGGCAAAGATGATGACAGTAATACAAAACTTTTCTCATGGCAACTTCTCACTCTACTTTTCTAACCAAAACCAGATGAACTTAAACATTTTGCTTTTTCCAAAGGCCAAATAATTGCTCAACATCCCACAAGTTAAAAATAATGAGCAAATTCTTACCAGAATCCTTTTTATTTTTGAAAGACCAAATATACTTACTTGCTACCACATGGAAAGCTTTCATTCAGCCTTATTACAGTGTTTTTTCCCCTAATCTAAAAAACAATGTGTTCATTCCAGATGCTGGTGGCTCATGCCTATAATCGTAGCTGCTCAGGAGGCTGAGATCTGAGGATGGTGGTTTGAAGCCAGATAAGACAGCAAAGTCTGGGAGACTCTCATTTCCAATTAACTGGTAAAAAGCTGGACATGAAAGTGAGGCTCAGCTGGTAGAGTGGCTAAACATCCACAACAACTTTAAACTAAAATTAAAGTAGTGCATTCAGAACCTTAGAAAGATTTGGCTTTTCCTCTCAGTGGGATTCTTTTGGAATGAATAAGTGCCTTCTTCTAAATATCTGTATTTATTCTTGCTGATAACTGTACCATATGCTTGTTTAAATTTTGTTTCCCTAATGAACATTTATCTTTACAGAATGGCTCATTTGCTTCAAGGGGGAGCAAATGCTTTTTAAGGTATCTCAGATGGTAAATCAGACCTGCGCTGCCTTGAAAAGAGATTCGCTTTTTCCTCCTCCTAAATAGGGTAGAAATGTAAAGGAGGTGGGGGGCTTGTTTGAGAAAAGACCTGAGTAGAGAACACTACTCAGAGAAACATCCTTTACTTGCTGTATTATATTCAATATAAGTGTCTCAATTTTAGTAACAAAGGACTTTCTCTCATCTGCCTCTTTCTGTCTCTGTGCCTGTCTCTCTCTTCAAAAGTACTTGGGTTTGAACTCAGGGCCACTACCACTTGTGCTACCTCCATATTCCTCTTTTTATTCTTTGCTTATTTTTTGGATAAGATTTTTTTTTTTTTTTTGCCAGTTCTGGGCCTTGGACTCAGGGCCTGAGCACTGTCCCTGGCTTCTTTTTGCTCAAGGCTAGCACTCTGCCACTTGAGCCACAGCGCCACTTCTGGCCATTTTCTATATATGTGGTGCTGAGGAATCGAACCCAGGGCTTCCTGTATATGAGGCAAGCAAGCACTCTTGCCACTAGGCCATATCCCCAGCCCTGGATAAGATTCTTGATTTTTTGCTTAGGGCCAGCCTCCTACTATAATCGTCCTTCTGATGTCTCTCCATGGCTGGGATTACCATTATACATCATTACCTAGCTTGTGTGTTGAGATGGGTTGTCTCACAAACTCTTTTTGCCCAGGTTGACCTCAAATGGCAATCCTCCTGATCTCTACCTCTTGATTAGTAGGAGCCACCATACCCAGCCACAAAAGACCATTTTGATACTCTGTACCTTTAATGGAGAAAAGTCTGCAGTCCGAACAGACAAGTGGAGGGGAAGTAAGAAAGTCAAAGGAGCTGACCACATTGTGGCTGTTTTCTAGCCAGAGTGACTAAGTCTGCAGGGTCTTACTAGAAAAAGCAAAAGGGAGGGCACGACCTGAAAGACTGGCAGATGACCTCAACCTAAACAGTCTTCCTATTTGTTATCCTCTTATCACATTTGGAATCCTCTGTAAGGAAGGTAACACTGAAGGAAAAGTCAGACAGCAAAAGTGCTTTGTATTTTACTGAGTCTTTTCATTGTCCTCCATGTCCAGCGAGTATCTGGTAGAGAGGTAACTACTCATTAAATACCATCTTAACCTGAGGTCCAGAACTTCATTAACCGAAGGCTGCCTGCCATCTCTCCAGTTCCACTTCCCTAAGCTGATCTAACCTAAAAATAGCTGGTTGCATGAAGGACAGACCTTACACCCTCCATGGGGGTTGAACTTCAATATAGGTTACCCAGATCCTAAAACAATAACCAGGGAGAAATACTGTAAAATCTGGGAACAAAATAACCTGAAAACAAAAGGAAGCAGTTAATTGGATCTCATCTGGATACACTGACTTGGGTTTAGAAGTGGAAAAAAAAATCCACAGGTCTCACTTTATTGGTAACTCAATTAAGTAGAATTCCCTGCCTGGGTTAGTGACTGGGTCTATTGATTCTTAAGAAGCCTGCAAAAACTCTCAAGTTTCCACGACTTTTTCTCATGCATAATTCCTTTTTGCTTTTCTGCTTGACTTGCAAAGACCCTAAGAAGGATATATAACTTGGTGACTATGGCAAAAACAAAGTTACTAGGTTGTAAATGACCTTGTTTGTAATTTTACCCCAAAAGATAATTGTAGGGTTTTTTTTCCCAATAATTTATTGATACTTAAAACTTTCAAAGTTAAAAAAAATAATTAGTCCTCCACCACAAATGTGAAACTCTCACAAAAGGGCATAGAAATATCTGTAAACATGGCAAGATTTTATATAGGTTTTGAATAAGATTGAAAAATATATGTTATGTAATTGCGCATTGTTGAGAGTGAATTTCAGATACTGGGTGACACTGTTTTCTAAATAAGTAATTTAAACTTACAGCTGCAAAATGGCAATTTTAAATTTTGTTATTTCTTACATGTACTAGCTAAATTCCAAGTGTGCTAGTGCATATCTGAAATCCAAGCGATCATAAGGCTGAGGAAGGAGAATTAAAAAGCAATCTTGTCAATCAACCAACAAACCAACAAATAAGAGCTTCCTGTGTTTCTTTTGATGCAGATTTCATTTCAGTTCAAACACTAGCGCAGGCAGAGATTTAGTCCCAGGCTCCAGATCCAACCTGTTTAGCAGAGCAATGTAGAATGACAGCTTTGCACATAAGAGCAAGGAGATTAGAGAAAATGTCTGAGTTGATTAACAAACTCTTGATTCTGCATATTTCATAGGAAAATAACACCCAGGAAAACAACAGTTCTCTTCATTTATTGATGGATCCCAGATAATTTTAATAACATTACCTTCAGAAATGGTATCACACTGCCACTTCCTCTGGCATAAAGTAAATTAGTAACTCCTTAGTGATTTCTTTTTATTCTTGTTACTTTCTTCCTTTCTTGTGGTCTGGGGGGATTGAACCCAAGCCTTGCATATGCTAGGCAAGTATTCTAATGCTGACCTAATTCCTAGCCCAATTTGTGCATTTTTGATAGCTATTATACAGCCTTCCAGATGCTAAGTCAATAACAATTTGTCCAAGTTCTCTTTACTAACAAGATGACTGACCACCAGCCTCTTTTGCCCTCCAGACCAAAAGGAAAATTACTAGGGCCTCTCCCTGTTGGAGTCTTCTTTTCACCTCACAGGCTGCCTGGAGTCTAGACTGAAGAAATATCTTAATTTTCCTATCAAATTACCTATTTCAAGCAGTACTGCAACATGTCCACAAGTCCTTTCTTTTGGATATTTTTGGAGTCCCAATAGTTGTTATCCAGTACTGAGTTAGGTACCAGGACAGGTGCACAAAATACAGGGCTTAGTCTCTGTCTTCAAAGAACTTAGGTGGCCACTGAGACAAAAATCACGGGTGTCTAATGAGTTTTGGGGTGTTGGTACAAGAAACTGCGAGGACTGATGCTACAGTTTTGAGTGTCCACATTATGTTCGGCAAGTATCCATGGGTTTTTATAAAACTCTCCAAAAGTGCTGTGACTCTATTCCTCCACTACAGGTTACCAAAGAACAAGAATGACTAGTGGGAAAACTAGCTATTTAATAGCGATTTCTCTTTATTGATGTATTTTATGATCAATGACAGTCTATCACACCAAGGAAAGGCACCCAACCTTAGGTCAAATTTCTCTGATGTTGGGCATTCTGTTTTTATCATTGAAGAGGATCTCAGACAAGCTATGAACTGTAGCACTCAAGACAAATTGTGACACTCACTCACCATTGATTGAGGTTTATGCTGGGAGAAAATTGGGAATACTGCTATCTCAATATGGGTTTGGAGCTGAGGACTGTTATTAGGACAACATCAACCATTCCTCTATCCTTGTTGATAGTATTCTTTCATTTTCAGCATCATTCAATTGAACTTGGAAAGCCCTGTAATATCCTATAAGGCATTGATCAGTGTTGTGTTGGCAAGGCAAGGATTTGTCACATCCCTCTCCAAATATGATCAAACAAATACATCTGGATATGAAAGGAGCCAGTGGCTGTCTAGCCCACTTTTGTAATCCCTGCTTTCTCCAGCGTATCTCGGTGTCTTCATCAGGACTGCACTGGGGGTGGGGTGGGTTTCTAGGCAGATGAATTCCGTTACTGATTTTAGCTGTGTTCTGCTGCCATAAACGTTTTCTATTTGTAGGGCTTCCCTGGGGGTAAGCTGATGTGCTAGTTTTGGACTGTCTTCAGACGTCTGCTCAGTCTATGATACTATCCTGACTCTGCAAAGCTCTCTTGTCGTCCAAGATATTTCAAGGGCAAGGTCTTGAGTGGCAATTTTCATAACTGGTCATTATCTTGAAGTGTGACCTTTGGAATCAGATTCTCATTTTTCTAGAACAGTGCTGCCCAACAGAACACACTATGAGCCCCATACGTAATTTTTAATTTCCTCGTAGCACATGTCAAAGGTAAAATGAAGCAAGCAAACTCGATCACATATTTATTTAATCCAACACATCTGACATAGCATCATTTCAACATGTAACCAATTACCAAGATAGTTTACTCTTGTTATTTGCATCAATCATTTGAAATTCAATGTATATTTTACATCTAAGTAGCCACATCTTAAGTGACTGAAGAACCAGTGGCTATTCTACTGGAAATTCAGGACCACAAAATTTTCCCAGAGGACAGTTGTGCCAATGACTCAATTTTCCCCAATGTGCATTTATCCATTGTACACCCTGGAGGATTTCTTCTCATCATGGCCAATTAGAAAAATTACTCTCTAGTGTTCTAGCAGCTCCCAAAACTTGTGAAATGTTGAATAGTATTATCTGCATGCACGGGGAAGGAAAACAGTGCTGTGAAATTGGCATGCTTAAAAAATATGGCCCTACTGCTGGACACACATATACTTTTGGTGAAAGTATCCTAACGCTCTGATTTGCTTTGGTACATTTAGGAAAATGTACAGGTGGAGGAAGAAGCCCTCTGGGCCCGGGGAACCAAAGACATGTATAAACAAGACACACTTCCTTTGCTTAATGAAATCTGTGGGTGTAGGGGCTGGGAATATGGCAAGAGTGCTTGCCTCATAAACATGAAGCCCTGGGTTTAATTCCCCAGCACCACATATATAGAAAATGGCCAGAAGTGGCGCTGTGGCTCAAGTGGCAGAGTGCTAGCCTTGAGCAAAAAGAAGCCAGGGACAGTGCTCAGGCCCTGAGTCCAAGGCCCAGGACTGGCAAAAAAAAAAAAAAAAAAAAAAATCTGTGGATGTTAGAGGAAAGTGTTGGATGAAGCAGGGTTAGGGAGTGAGTGTGAACTGTGAGGTAAGAATTGTTCTCTCATATGCGACCTGGAATTCTTTAGGAAAGCCAGGTTACAATTGCAACGTGTTTCTGAGCCAGAAACACATGACATAATTACCCTTCGTGATGTATCGCTTCTTTTACTAGAAGTCAAAGGCCCTTTGAATATGAACAAGTTGTTTTCATGGGAAGACAGAAGGAAAAGATGGGAAAAGGTGCAGATTCTGCTCCCTGTGGCAAGACAGGTCATTTCCTGATGCACAAGAGTGAATATAATGAACCCACAGGTTGCCAGCTTCAGAGTTTTTTTTCCATTGCTAATCTAGTTTAAATGCCTCTATGGGTAAGAAAATACAGTGCATATGATTAGGGTTGGGAGGTAGTAGAGGGTAGAGAAGGTCAAGGGTTCAGGTATCAATCAGTCTAGCCACACCAGTGTGACTTTGGGGAAGGGATATAACTTCTTTTGTGTCTAATTTCTCACATCTAAAAATGGTTCATAGGGGGGCTGGGGATATGGCATAGTGGCAAGAGTGCTTGCCTCGTATACATGAGGCCCTGGGTTCAATTCCCCAGCACCACATATATAGAAAATGGCCAGAAGTGGCGCTGTGACTCAAGTGGCAGGGAGCTAGCCTTGAGCAAAAAGAAGCCAGGGACAGTGCTTAGGCCCTGAATCCAAGTCCCAGGACTGGCCAAAAAAAATGGTTCATAGGCTGGGAATGTGGCTTAATGGTCCTAGCATGCATGAAGGCCTGGGTTCCATTCCTCAGTACCACATAAAAAGAAAAGGCTGAAGAGGTGATGTGGCTCAAGTGGTAGAGTGCTAGCCTTGAGCAAAAGAAGCTCAGGCCCTAAATTCAAGCCCCCCCCCATGTTCATTTATAGGATTTGATGATGTGATATACACAAGAGTTTTAGGACAATGCCTGGCAGATGATGTACATCCAAGCCATGTCAGTAATTATTATTAGTTTGGATACTGATGAACTATTAGCTAGGGTACTTCCCTAACTTGCTCCGAAAGTTTCACAAGACTTTTGTATCCAGCAATCTGGATAGAAACTAGGTAAATTCCGGTGAGTATCTCTTTCTCTAAGATGGTAAAAGTGGGGCAAAGAGATGAAAATAACTTGTCTTGGGGCTCTGAGCCTGCTCCTAAAATGAGGAAAAAGGTCCATTAAGGAGGTGGTGACAAGTGTCCCCAAAGAGAAGGGGGATGGGACACCCACAGGCTGGAACTTCGCAGTTTCTTTTTTCTTTCTTTCTTTTTTTTTTTTTTTAGCAGTTCTTGGAGCCCTCAGTTGGGCACCTGCCAAAGAAAGAGATCATAAATACACCTGGAATTGGTAAAAACTCAAGGGCATGATGCAGGAAGAAGTGGGTGTGGTGTAGGCTCAACAACAACAACAACACTGTTTCTTTATTGCTGTTATTACTACGGCTAATTAGCAATAACATCTTTTGGGGGCAGGTCTGCAACCTGCTCCCAGATGGTGCCACGCGCCTGGCACGGCAGCACACACTCAGGAGTGAGGTTCGTGGAATGAATACACGTCCTCGACGGTAGGGAGGGAAGCCGGCTGACTTTGCCTCCCAGAGCTAAACCCTATCCTTATGCCCAAAGCCCAAGCCTCACACACCTTGTGCTCCCCGTCCCCCCCCACCCCCCCTACCCCCCTCCGGGCGCCCAGCTACTGCTGCAATGAAGCGAGTTTGAAACCCGCCCGGGTGGGTGGGTGGGTGGGTGGGTGTGCTGCACGCAGCCTCTCTCCGGGTTGGGTTAGCCTCTCTCCCAGCCCCTTATTTATTTATTTTTTTTCTGGTTTGCGGTTTATTTACTTAAGCATTTACAGCTTCCAGGAACAGAGGGGCTGCGGGAAGCCGGGTCGGGACCCAAGTCCGGGGTGGGGGGTGGGGGTGGGGTGGGCGATCGCAGCTCTGGAAGGCGATCGCAGCTCTGGAAGGCCACCGCAGGGCCGGCCCCTCCATGGGGGGGAGTGAGGGGGAGAACTCGCCTGCGTGTCCCTCTCCTCCTGCCAGGCGCCCCACGAAGCACGGGGGTTCCCTCGGGCCCCCCGGCCCCGCGCGTGGACGCTCGCGCCGCGCCCGCGCCAAGCCGGGCGGAGCGGATTCGCTGGAGGCCACCTCACCTCCCGCCTGGAATCCTGGACCGCCAGACACCGGTGGTTTCGGGGCTCCGGATTTCTGAAAGTTCTTGGCGAGTGCGTGTGTGTGCAAAGCTGGGTGTGTGTGTGTGTGCAAGAAGGACATCAGTGTGTAAGAACTTCCCAAAGCCCAGCGCCCAGTGGCTCAAGCCTGGAATCCCAGCTACTCGGGGGGCGGCGGGGGGGGGGGGGGGGGGCTGAGATCTGAGGATCGCAGTTCGAAAAGCCGGGCAGGAAAGTCCACCAGGAAACCGGAAGTGGAGCGGTGGCTCCAGGACAGCGCCCAAGACCTGGGTTCAAGCCCCAGGACCGAGGCTCCCCCCCCCCCCCCCCAAACAAACATACAACAGCCAGAGAACTTCCCGAAGAGGCAATCCCAGCTCCTCTCTTCCCGCGCCCTTAGGGACACCTGGATGCCAGGGGAGGAACGACAGGGAAGAGTTTCCGAAAGATTCGGGGCGCCCAGCGGAGGTGGCATCGGACCCGAGGTCCCCAGCAGGGTGCGTGCCCCCGCTGCAGATCCGAAGCCCCGCCGCCCCGAAGGACGCCCCGCCCCCTCGCCCCGTCTCCGCGAGCGTCTATTTAAGAGTCCAGCCCGGGTTTCTCGACGGATTCTGGGATTTGTAGTCCTCCGCTGCCGCCTCAGGCATTGGCCTGATCAGGGTCGTGGACTACATTTCCCAAGGAGCCATCCTGCCTATATAAGCCGCCGGCCGCCGCTTCGAAGGGCAGTAACCATGTGGACGCTGTGCTGAGGCGCTCCCTCAAGCCTGCAGGGGTGGGAGGAGAGGAGGAGGAGGAGGAGGAGGAGGAGGAGGAGGAGGAGGTGGCTGAGGAGGAGGCGGCGGCGGCGGCTGAGGAGGCAGCAGTGGCGGCGGCTGGGGGAGGAGAGCGCGAGCGCACGCCGGAGGAGGTCCGAGTGTTCCGCTTCCATCCTAACGGAACGGGCTCCGACCTCGCGGACATGGGACTACCCGGCGGCTGCTGAACCCCTGCTTCTCGTCCGGCTCCCCCCACACCCGCGCGGCTCCCCGGGCACCGAGGTAGCTAGCTAGCGGCTGGGGCCCGACGCTGCCGGCGCGGGGACTTGGCACTGCCCGGCTCCCGGGCGCAGAAGTTTGCGCGTGTGTTTTCTTCTCTTTCTCTTGCTCGGCTCTCTGGGAGTTGCACTTGGAGGAATGCATTTGGGGGTTCTCTTCTGGTAATTTTGGAGGGGATATACATACACACACACGCACACACGCACACACTCACCCAAATCCAAGTATCTTGGACTGTAGTGACCGGCTTTGAGACCCCTCCCCCCATTCTGTTCTGGAATGGCAGTCCCCCAAGTTGGAAGCAGCTTGTGGAAATAGTTTATTTTTTGGGGGGGGGGGCGGGAGGGAGAGGAGGAGTGAGAAGGGTTGAGCCTGGTGTCAGATGTGAATCTGCTCAAGGAAACAATCTTTCTAAAAATGTAGCCCTCTCGCTGGCTGCATGGTTGGAAGAATAATGTATGTGTGTGTGTGTCGGGGGGGGGGGGGCGGTGGGTGGGTGGCGGCAGGGAGGATTAAAAAATAAAACCCAAACGCAAGAGAGCTGGGGAAGGGGAGGGGGGAAGTGCTGGGAGGGAATAAGTGTGTGGACGAAGGTTGCGGGGGGGGGGGGGGGGGGCGGCTAGGATGCGGGAGTCTGAATTGTGGCCTCCGGGGTGGGGGTGCACCCGGGAAAGAAACAAGTGCTTGGGGGATCTCTTTGAAGTTGGTGCGTGCCAGGTTTCATTGGCCCTGGCAAGAAGCCAGCCTTAAGCTACCTGGAATCTTCTCCCAGTGGCCCTAACCAACTTGCTAGCCAAGTTTGGAGAGGATTGGGCTGGGGTGGGAAGGCGCGGAAGGGACTTTTGGCAAGGAAGGAGGCAAAAGCAGGTAGAAAGGTGGAATTTGGAGCTTTTTTTTTTTTTAAGTGAGAGACCTTGGCATGGTCTCATATTCATTTCTTTGTACCTGTTTAGGTTGCTGACCACAGAAGCGCAGGATTCGAATCTCTGACTGGGCAGTGCTTTGGCAACAGAGGGCCTGACCGTGGTCAGGTGAGTGTGGAAATATGTGTGTTGCCAGTAAATGAGTTTTGGTCTTAAAGGCTACTTAAACTCCTCGTTTGAATAAGCAGCAACGGAGGTGTAGAAAGAGTATTTCAAAATATATCATTGCCTTTCCTGAGGGTATTAGATAGCAGAGACAGCCTGGACAGTTTCTTTTGGTGGTAGCTCAGAATTAAAGCAGCCTGACTGTTTATGAAAGGGAGAAAGTGGGGGGGGGGGAGTGATAAACTCCATTAATTAAGTGGAGTTGTAAAAGGGCTGTCCCACTGGTGGCCTGAGGAGAGTGCTGATGATTTTAATTCTGAAGGATGCATTTGCCAAGATAAGGAAGCAAAAATGAAATGCCTCCCTCTTTCAAAAATAGTCTCTCCTTTTTTTTTTTTCTTCCTGTGAACCGTGTGCTTCATTAGGGTCTTGGGTTGCAAGAAATGAAAGTGCTTGTTGGCAAAGATTGAGAACTTTAAAAGGGGAAGTTAGTTCTCCAAGCATAATAAGATAGTAGCATCTGGGCCTTGACTGAAGCCACCTGAACAAACGGCTAGGAATCTCTTGTGTACCTATTGTTTTGGTGCCTGTCCTTGGATATGGGCCTAGAGCAGAATTTATCTGTAAATACAAGAGCTCCTTTTATTTTTCTCCTGCACTCTTAGAAAGGGAGGACTCAACGGGTGCGTGTCCATCCCCAATTTGCAGATTTGGCCATCAAAAGTATTTTTCCCCTTCTGAAATGGTCAAGGAGCTGGGTAAACAAGCCTGCAATGGGGTGGGGTAATTAATAGTGGGCAGCTGTTCTTGGTAACTTCTTTAACATCCTAAATATTTAGCTGTTCCCTGGGCTACAATCTTTGGGCTTTTCTAATGAGAGAATAAAAGCCAGACACTTCATTATGGTAGTATAGTGCTTTTGTTTCCTGTTGATAAGATCCTTAGGAGTTCTGGTGGTGTGAGAAGCGTTTGGATGTGTGAGGTTTAGTTGTTTCTTGGAGTTCTTTTATTGACTGTTGGCTGTGTGGGCCTTCACAGGGCAAAAGATTAGGTCCTGCACCTATCTCTCTTCAGGATAAGGTGCAGGCAAGGGAAACTGGCCCATAGATTCTTCTTGACTTGGTTAAAAAAAAAAAAAAAAGACTGGCAGATTGAAACCTTGTAAGCCAGGTCTGATATAGGGTTTAGTTTGGAAACATGAGGCCTCAGAACGATGCTTGGATGTTGCTGTATATCACAAAACCCCTTTGTTCCTGTACAGTTGAGGAAATTTTGAGGGGCAAAGACTGAACACACTTGGAAGCAAGCTATAATAACCCCAGGCAGTGGAGCTGTACTGCACCCTACAAACGTGCCTAAGATAAGGAGGTGAGGGTGGAGAGGAAAGAGGGAAGGTAGGAAAAATTGTAATTATACTACTGTTAGTCTTATTTTTGTCCCACCAATGATAAAACGGTATAAGAAGGAAATGATGTCGCTCCAGACAAAGATAATGTGGATATTTGAGGAAGTGTTGGATGTTGGGCTGAGTCCCCTTGGAAAACTGTATGTTGAAAGACTTGAAGGAAGACAAGAAGAAGAAACAAAACTAGACAAAACCGTGTGGAAGGTTAGCTACGCCCAGCATCAGGCTCATCTTGTACCTGACGTGTATCTTGATTATGAATGATGACATCAGATAGGCATTTGAGCAGGTTCAAAGGTCAGGCTGTTCTCTCCCTGAATGATTTGAGGGTTTAAAGGGCAGTTAGTCTGACAAATGGTGGAGGCCTCTCACACATCCTCAAGCAAGCCTGCCTGGGTGGCCAGTGGTGCAGAACATTTTTCTTTTTCGTTTCTTTCTTTCAGGTGTGTTTATTGTACACATCGAATATGTTTGTTAAAAGCCCAATCTTCTCTTTGATTTACCCCAAATAACCACAGAAAATCCTATCAAGATTTCCTTTTTACCAGGCAGGCAAAATTCTTTGTGTTCCACGTTGAAACCATGAAAGTCTTTGGAGGTTGACAGTGGTATCCATTAAGACATAAAGTGGTTCCTTTGGGAGAGAATGGTCATCTTTTCTTGCAGATGCTCAGGAGTGATGGGATATGAAGGGAAGAAATGGATTAATTCTATAAAAGGGGCTCATTGTCTTTCCTCAAGCCATTTTCAGTGAGAAAGACCAACGGGAGGAGACAGTGAGAGACACTTGGGCAGGTGCAGATGGACAGAGATTGACTGGGACTGAGAGACTAGTTCTGACACTAATACAGGGGGGTAAAACCGACTCACTTCCCGAGGGAGGTGGGAGAAACTCACATGGCTTTTTAGTTAATAATGATCTCATGGAAATTCAGTATTTTTTTCACAAGCAGCTATTTTTTTAAAAAAAAAAGTAAAGAAAGAAACAACAAACACCAAATATGAACAACAGGAATAAAAGTAGGTCTAGAGTTAGGTTTCTAGGTCAAGCTGTCCTCGGACCATCTCATTAAGGAACCTATCCAACACTAGTGTTCCATCTTGCTTGCTATTGGTCTGATATTTAAAAATAAGGCACATTACACTTGTAGGATTTCTACTAACTAGAAGTTGGTGTGCTCATTTTTTAGTTCATTGTAGGTTTTTCTTCATGGTTCCTTTTATAAATACGAGGCCTGGTCAATAGCATGATTGACATAGCTTTTATGATTCTGTCCAGTTGTCATGATGTCTGGGATGATTGCTAATGAAGATGAGCTGCATAAACTCCAGAACCCATCACCTCTTAAAGTTGGAGAGTCCCTAAATTGGACTCATACTCTAATGCCTATTTGTTATCATTCAGATGTATTCTTATTTTTTCCAAAACATGTCTTGAGTACTTACTACATTCTAAGTGTGTAGCAGGTCCTTGAGATACAGCAGTGAACAGTCTGTACCCAAGAGGCTTAGGAGGGAGACAAACAAGCAGTATAGCTTGGCAGGTGGTATGTGCTGTGTGGTAAAACAAAGCAGGGTTAGGAGGATGAGAAAGTAAGCATTGACCATGATGTGGCTATGTTGGAACCCTGTGGGTTGCTGGTGGGGTGGCTGGTGTAGCTGCTGTGGAGAACAGTATTTAAAAACGTTGAGAGAATCGCTGTAGGATCTGGTGCATATACTTACTGGTAGGTCTTTACCTAAGACATCTTGAATGCAGGGACTTGGAGCAATTATTTCTCTACCTATGTTGAAAACATTCTTTAATTCACAATAGCAAAGAGGTGAAAACAACCCAGTGTTTTTTGATGAATGAATAACAAAATATGATCTGTACATGCAATGGAATATTAATCAGTTCTGAAAAGCAGGAAATTCTAACACATGTTTTGACAAGGGTGACCCTTAAGTCATTAGGCTCATAGAGCAGATGTGTTGACTGGTGCTTTCTCCAGTTAAGAGGATGGGAACCCTTTGTTTAATGAGTACAGAGTTTAGTTTGGGAAAATGAAGAAGTTCTGGAAATGGATAATGGTGACAGGTGCAGCACTATAATAATGTGAATGTGCTACAGAATTGCATCACTGCTTCAAACAGGAAATTTCATGTTTTTAAAAAAGAGGGTGTTGGGTCTGGGAATGTGGCTTAGTGGTAGAGTGCTTGCCTAGCATGCATGAAGCCCTGGGTTCAATTACTCAGTACCACACAAACAGAAAGAGCTGGAAGTGGCGCTGTGGCTTAAGTGGTTACAGTGCTAGCCTTGAGCAAAAAGAAGCCAGGGACAGTGCTCAGGCCTTGAGTTCAAGCCCTAGGACTTGCCAAAAAAAAAAAAGTGTTACTGGAAGACTTAGGAAGGAGTTTGGAATCTAGAAAAGGCTATTTTTATATTAATACATATGTGTAATTATATATGCAAGTTTATATGTATGCTTGCAATCATGAACATCAGTGAAAACGCATAGTATCTTTTTGAGTTTGGCTTGCTTTGCTCAAAATGTGTTCTTCAGTTCCATCCATTTTCCTGTAAATGACACGACTTCAGTTTTCTTTATGTCTGTGTAATAGTACGTAGTGCATCTATGCTGTCTTCAGTACCCTTTCATCTGTTATTGGGCACCTAGGCCGATTCCATCATTTACTTATTGTGGGCAGTGCTGCAATAAACCGGGATGTGCAAGTGTCTCTCTGGTATATTGATTTACTCTCCTTTGGGTATATGCACAATAGTGGTATGGTGGGATCAGTAAGAGAAGTCTGCTTTTAGTTTTTTAAACACCAGCAGTGTGTGAGAGCTCCTCTTTCTTGATGGCTGCTGTTTGGACATTAGTGAGATGGAATCTTAGTGTGGTCTAGATGAATCATTTCCTTTGTATCTAAGGGTGTTGAATATTTCTTCATATTAGCCATTTCAGTTTCTCCTTCTGACAATTGTCTGTTTAGTTCACTTGCCCATTTGTTAACCGGATTGCTTGTTGTTCTGTTTGTTTTGGAGTTCTTTGTATATTCTAGATATGTATCCTTTATCTGCTGAATTAGCTGGGAAGAATTTTCTGCCATTGCCTGGGGTGTGTCCAGTTCTGGTAATAGTTTCTTTTGCTGTGCAGGAATTGTTTGATTTGAAGTCATCCCATTTGTCAATTCTTGCGTCTACCCTCTGGAGTTCTATTCAGATTTACCCATGCTTCGTAACTCCCAGGCTTCTCTCCACATTTTCCCTTGAGAGATTAAAAGTTTCAGGCCTGACTTTGAGCTTTTTGATCCAGAGTGACGGATGGATGTTCAGTTTTAGTTTCCTGAAGGTGGATACTCAGTTTAGGGGAGGCTTCGATGACGTTTGAGCAGACATCTGAAGGTTGAGCCAGCCACGTTGATAGCAGCAGGAGGAGATATTCCAAAAAGTCTTGAGCAGCAAGTGCGAAGATCCTGAGTGAGGAGTAGGGGGGACATGCCAGTGGCAGTGGGGCTCCAGCTGGGGAGGCTGAAGTTGGAGAGGGAGTGGCGGAGGCAGAATGCAGGTTGGCAGTGATTTCCTCCAGGATTTCTCTGACAGAATCCTCAGTGTGGCTTCAGAATCACTGAACCTTTCAGAAGAGACCTTGAGGCTGGAAGACCACGTACCAGTTGGAAACTGAGCCAGAAGGGAAAAACCCTAGGATTCTAGACTGTCTGCTCCATCACATGATTTACCTGGGGTTGAGATTCCCTGAAGTAGGAAAGGAATCTTCTTCAGTGACAGGGAAAACCAACATTTGCTTTGTACAGAGCCCCTTGGTGATCCCGAGAGTTCACCAGCTTTCTGCACCCCTATGCCACCTCGCCATTTCCCTCCTACTTCAGGAGTGTAATCAGCAGTTCCCCCGGATCCCTGAGGTGGGTGGTGCCTTAGATGTGTAAGCCTAAAACAGTCCTCCAGTCGTGTTGCTGATGCCTGTGATGTACGATTTCCTTATAGTTAAGCCACTGGGAGCTGAGGATAAGCAAGCCACCCAAAGTCAGCCCCAGCCATCTGCGCTCAGGGCTCCCGGCTTTGGAGTCTGCACTCCTGTGTGAGGATTCTGTGTGTATCTAAGTTCCATGGAAGGGGACTTGTAGCAGTTGATCGTCCCTTGCACTCAGAGCATCCTGAGTACATTTTCTTGTTAATAAGACAATCTGTATTTTCGTTTTTTCCAAGGTGTCTGTCCCTTTGGCAGGATTTCACACGAGTGACAATACATTTGGGATTACCGGGGTAGAAAATGTTCAGCCTTAGCTTTCAGAGCCAGCACAGACTCCAACTTCTCTCATTTAGTTTATTCTGTATTTTTAGGAAAACTGAATGGAAATCAACCCTGCTCACCTGTTAGCAATTTGATCACAGAGGTGCAATTGAGCAGTCATCTTCTTATGGTATAGCATTTGTTCAGAGGAAATAATCCTGTGAGATCGATAGAGGTGCAGGTACTTAAAAAGATCCAGGAAATACTCATGCATATGCAAAATGGGTATAAATAAATGGGTATAATAACCCACCATTGTATTAATTCACCTACCTTCTGACTTCAGCCATGATCTTGGCTAATCTTCTCTCCTTTGTTTCCTTATACTCTTCTGCAGTCTCAGATTTTGGAAGTGTGTACGAAACATACAAGTTCAGTATTTTAGAATGCATCCTTATGAGTGGAAATCTTTTCTTTTTGTGCTGGTCCTGGGGCTTAACCTCAGGGCCTACACACTGTTCCTGAGCTTTTGTGAACTCAAGGCGAGTGCTCTACCACTTGAGCCACAGCCCCACTTCCAGCTTTTTGCTGGCTAATTGGAGATAAGAGTTTCACAGATTTTCCTGCTTGAGCTGGCTTTGGACCACAATCCTCTCAGTCTTCTGAGTAGAATTATAGGCGAGTCACTGGTGCCCATGCTTTTTCTTTTTAACTGTACTGGGTTTGAACTTGATGCTCTACTACTTGAGCCATACTCCCAGCCTTAGATTGGGATTTTTCACATAGAGCTAGAAATGTGTAAAAGCTTAAAGCTCCTGGGGTTCCCCACATTGGGGTTCTCCAATGTGACCAGGCCTACCTGAGATACAGTGAAATGTCAAAGCAAAAATTTTGAGTCTGTGCTCATTCTTCCTTGGGATATACGCATATGCACACACACACACACACACACACACACACACACGGGATTTATATAACCACCAGTTTGAATTAGTCTCTAAGTTAATTAGGTGTGTCACAAGTGTTTGATGCCTTTTTTTTTTTTTTAAAAACACATTTTATTTTCTTTGCAGGGCTTTGAACTCAGGACTTTCTGCTTGCTCACCTTACTTTCTTGCCTAGTATTCTACCAATTGAGCTATATCTCCAGCTTGGCTTTTTGCTGGTTGTTTTGGAGATGGAACCTTGAGGACATTTTTGCCAGAGCTGAGTTTGAACCAAGATCCTCTGGATCTCAGCCTACTGAGTAGCTTAGGGTTCCTGGCATGAGCCATTGGCACCTGGCGTACACATCTTTCTCCATGTGTTTTATCAGTGTGGTTGAAAAAAACTGGATGATATATTTCCTTCTAGTTTGGACTTTGCAGACCACATCAGCGTAGCTTACCATGTTCCTTTGTCCCCTGTATTTATCATAATTTGGTAGTTAGACATAGAAGCTTGGTCCAATTAGAAGTTTTTTAAAATTTATTTTTAACTAAGTCTACTCTGTGAATTTTCAAGTGAGTGTGTCAATTAAAAGATGTCTGGCATGTCTTGTGTTGTTATTGACCACTGGTGCTCACTGCCTCTAATAGTGCTGGCTTTTCCTTCATTTATTGTTGGAAGTACTTTTTTTTTGTACTGATCCTGGGGCTTGACCTCAGAGCCTGGGCAGTGTCTCTGAGCTTTTGTACTCAAGGTTAGTGCTCTTAACACTTTGAGCCACAGTGTCATTTCCTGCCTTTTGGTAGTTAATTGGAGATAAGAGTTTTTGTACACTTTCCTGCCCTGGTTGGCTTTTAACCATGATCTTCAGCTCTCAGTCTCCTGAGTAGCTGGGATTACAGGCATGAGCCACTGGAGCCATTGGAGAAGTTTCTTCCATTTAGTTCTTGGTTACTCTGGGTACAATTCACAGGGGAAAGGAAGGATCGGTGCTGAATCCCTGTGGGTTTACCAGATTTATTTTTAAGGCTTGGAAGTGATTGATGGATGGATGAATAGATATACAGTCTCTATATGTTGCTCAGGCTTGTCACCAACTCCCTGGTTCAAGTGATCCTTGTGCCTCAGCCTCCCAAGCAACGTTTAAACTAGTAAGTTGAGCGTTTTCAAGTAGGTTCTCTGTCTATGGTCATCAATTGGGGGACACTTGGCAATGCCTGGGGACCTTAAGGTTGTCACAAAAAGTCCTACAAGTGTTAGTGGCATTGGATAGTTATTGGCAGGGGAGCTCTTTGTCCATCTTTCATCAGTGACAGATTATTCATGTTAGTCCCTGACCCTTACTGGGGTTTGAACTCAGGGCTTCTCTCTTCTTGGGTTGCTTACTCAGTTAATGCTCTACCACTTGAACCATTCCCTCAATCTAGTTTTTTTTTTTGCCAGTCCTGGGTCTTGAACTCAGGGCCTGAGCACTGTCCCTGGCTTTTTTTTTTTGGCTCAAGGCTAGCACTCTGCCACTTGAGCCACAGTGCCACTTCTGGCCGTTTTCTATATATGTGGTGCTGGGGAATTGAACCCAGGGCTTTATGTATGCGAGGCAAGCACTCTTGACACTAGGCCATATTCCCAGCCCCTCAATCTAGTTTTTTTAAATTTATTTTGGAGATGGAATCTAACGGACTTTTCTGCCTGGTCTGGCTTTGAATGGTGATCCTCTGGATCTTGGCCTCCTGCGTAGGTAGGTCTGCAGGTGTGAGCTATGGGCCAGCTCTAGTCTACTGTATGTATGTATGTACGTACGTACGTATGTATGTATGTATGTATTTTGTTGGTCATGTGGCTTGAACTCGGGGCCTGGGCACTGTCCCTGAGCTTTTGCCCTCAAGGCTAATGCTCTACCACATTGAGCCACAGTGCTACTTCTGGTTTTCTAAAGGTTAACTGGAGCTAAGTGTCTCTTGGACTTTCCTACCCCTGCTGGCTTTGAACTGCTCTTCTCAGATCTCAGCCTCCTGAGTAGCTAGTATTACACACGTGAGCCACCAGCACTCAGCTTCGTCTAATTTTTTTAATAGAGACATTGTTTGCTCAGGGCTTTCTCTCACCTGTTACCACTGACCTTTGTACTTCCCCAGCAGCCCCAGCCTTCTCTTTTTCAGTAAATGGAGAAGTTGGCTAAACCACTAAGTCCAGATGACAGTAAATAGCTCTGGCAGAATTGATTCTATCTGATAAAAATAAAATAATGAGGACTTCATGCTTAATGTGGGACTGCTTTTATTGGCTGTTTGCATAGAGATAAAAAGACCGCAAGCTACCTGTAGAACATACTGGAGTTGTGAAATCACTCAGAGTAGCTGCATGATAGCAGCTACTATGAGGAATTGGTGCTTTATAATGTATCAGAGCCCTTATCAGCAGAACTATAGGCAACTTGGTGGAACTCATCAGTAACTTGGTTACTCAGAAATATGAATGGCTGAAAAGATCATCAGTGTCCGTGTTCCTTGGTAATCATTTGCCTCTGAAGGAGGAGCTTTATTTGGGAAGTCATTTTATTTTGCAAAAATACCTTTAAAAAAAAGCAACCTAGGTACATACTTCTGAACAGGACAGCTGATGTAACCCCCAGGCTTAGGGATGTTGCATGTGTGTGTTTCCATGTTTTGCCTCTTGTATATTCCCCGACCCTCTCTGTACCCCTCTTGCCAAATCCTTCTGTCCTTAGGGCTCCAACTCAAGTGTTTTCCCCTTTGAGAAGCTTTTCCTGATTCTTGAAAACACTTCTGTCATTTGAAACTCCATGCACCAATCCTCCCTCCCTCCCTCCCTCTCTCCCTCCCTTTCAACTGTTTCAGTTTTAACCCATAGAGTACCAAGCACATAAGAAGTTGTCCTAAAATATTGCTCTAGTAACTCATACACACACTCTATCTTAGAAAGAAATTCATACACACACTCGTATCTTAGAAAGTACAGGCTGCTTCTCAGAAGACTCATACTTTTTCTTTCCCTCTGACAGTCCAGTTGTGTGCGTGTGCACGCGCGTGTGGGCATGCTGCTATGGAGGCTTGAACTCAGGGGCTGAACACTTCACTCGAGCTTTTTTGAGCCTCAGCTCTAATTCTAGCCTTTTGCTGGTTCATTGGAGACAAGAATGTCTGACTGACTTTCCTGCCCTGACTGCCTACGAGCCATAGTCCTCAGATCTCAGTTTAGGATTACAGGTGTGAGCCACTGGTACCCAGCAGATTAAACATTTCTTTTTCTTTTTTGCTGGTCTGGGGACTTGAACTCAGAGACTGGGTGCTGTCTCGGAGCTTCTTTACTTAAACCTAGCACTCTACCACCTGAGCCACAGCTCTACTTCTGGCTTTTTGGTTGTTAGTTGGAGATGAGTTGGACTTTCCTGCCTGGGACTGCTGGCTTCAAACTATGATCCTCAGATTTCAGCCTCCTGATTGGCTAGGATTATAGGCGTGAGCTACCTGCACCCAGCAGGATCAGCATTCCTTGAGTTGGCTCTTTTAGAGCAAAGTGTAGCATGAGGACCACGTACCAATGTATTAAGCTGCTCTTTTAGATGGCCTTTGAGATGCTGCTCTGTCCAGAAGACATGCATCTTGGGAGGTGGTTAACATTAATTAAGGGGAGTAAAAGTAAGAATATAGTAGCAAAATGAAGTAGCTGTCAGGCAGTGCTGAAACTGCCCTGCTGACCACAGAATGGGGTCTCCCAGGTACCCAATGGCAACTGCTTCTTGGGTGCACACAAAGCATTGCACATCTGTGCGTGTTTCCTCTTCTGTAGACAACATACCAAAATTTAAAAAAACACAAAAAAACAAAATATCTGTTTTGGATCGTAGCCACCAAGTTGTATAATGACAAATCGTAGTTCAGTGGCTCTCAGCTGGGCGTGGGGGTGGGGTGGATGAGGGATAGGGGGAATTTGGCATGGTCAAGAAACATGTTGCTTGCAGTGGGGTGGGGTGCTGCCAACATGAAGTGGGCAGAGGCCGGGGCTGCTTTGTTTCTCCCACCACTCGATAGCATTGGGACGGAGCCCCCCATAAAGATCTACTTCTGCATGGCAGTAGTGCCAGGGCAGAACCCTGCCCTAGAATCTATTTCCTAGACTCAGGGAGGCTTGGCTCTCGGAGGATGTTGACTTAACTTGATTTGCTGGCTCTTCGTGGGGTAGGGTATGAAGGCAATGGGGTGTCCCTCTGTCTGGGGTGAACTTTTTAATAGAATAAGCATCCCCCCCACCCCCGCACTCTCTCAAGTGCTCTTGGACCCCATGGTCTTGCTTTAGCTACTAATCCACCATGTAACCTCCAGGAAATCACTGGAGCTCTGTCAAGTTGGTCAGTCGGTCAGTTTTTCCACCTGTAAAATGCAAAATTTGGGCTAAATGCTCATTTTACAGGCCAAACCTCAAGTCCTCTGGCTAATCTTAAGCATTTGGTTGGCTTCTCTTACTTTGATCTTGAGGTGACATAAGAGCAGATGTCAGTATTGGTATCTTGTTTTGAGGAACAACTTGTAGGGATCTGTTTAAAGAATAGACTTTCAGAGATCTGAAGGCAGGTAGATATGTGTTTGTGTGTGTGTGTATGTATGTATGTATGTGTCTGTCTGTGTTTGTATGTGAATGTGTGTGGTATAACGGGGGATATGTAAGTCAGAGAAGTTGCCCTGAACTTTGGATTCACGATGACTATTTCTTGAGATTGTCACAAGGGCCCTGCTTTACGTTGAAACTCCTAAGCTGGCGACTTCCTTTGGGACTGGCTGATGAAAACGAAAGCACCGTGTGATTTCCTTTGCTAGGGCGAGGAGTACAGCAGAGTGGGGGAACGCCAGGAGGCCTTGCTGGATCTCTGAGGATGGTCTGATCAGCAGCTAACAGACAGAGGGCTGGGAGGAGGCCCGTGTGTGACTGTGGGTGGGGGAAAAGGTGGCATGGTGTCTAGCTCCAAACGACTCACCTCATCCTCCTTTCACAACACAGCAGTCGTCCACTTTCTTTGCCTAAAGGAAGTTCCCAAATTAACCCCAGAGTGCCGAGGAACAGCAGCAGAGCCTGCTGCGAAGGAGCCCTCTTGCTTCCATTGGTCATCAAGGTGTTGGGTTTTCTCTGACTCATAGTTGCAGCCTCATTCCCACACATGCGCCTGGCTGGGGACACATGGAGGGAACCTGTGCTCTTCTGCTGGAGCTTCCTTGACTTCTTGCCAGGTGTGGATCACGTGTCCGTGATCGGCTCTTCCTTCTTTCTTCTAGGCAGTACTAGTCTCATGCTGTGGGAAGCTCTGTTGTTAACCTGCCCACTGGGAGCCGCCTGACCTAACAGTGAGATGATGCCTTTGTCTGCTGGTCTTTGACCACAGTTCTAAGGTGCCAGCTGCCTGGAGCCCTGTTGGATTGGCAGATGCCTATTTATGCCTAAGCCCTTTTCTGATTTTATCATCTTTTAAAGCAAACAGTCATCAAACTAATGCTGAAGGACTTTGGCAAGGAACTTGTATTTTTTAGGGGAATAGAGAGGCTGGATATGCAGAGAGAGAACAGAGGGGGCTGACAGAGTTTCATTGTCCTGAGTCTCAGTAGCAGAATAACCCCAAATGCCATTGTGCTTGGGGGCCGAGTGGCAAAGCTTGGTGACTGAAGGGAATACTCAGTGTCATCTGAATGGGATGTGGGGGTCCCGTCCCCACCCAGTGCTGCAGGAGGGGGGCTCTGTTTTATTAGGAATTATGGGGAGAACGTGTTGTTGGAGTTCTGCAGACCTGTTCAGGTAAATGGATGGCAGTGTGTCGTCATTTGGATTCGCGGGCTGGTAGAGTGACCCTCCAGCCCTGACAAGTTCCCAAAGAGTCACTTAGGAGAGGAGAAAAAGCAGAGCAGATTAGAAGGTAGAATAATAACAGCGGCCAGGAATGTTTTCCTCTACTCCACTTCCTGTGAGCTGTGTAAGCCTGTTATTTTCTTTCTCTCATTGGATCCTCAACACAGCTCCACCAGGAAGCCCCTCACTATCCCCATTTCACAGAGGAGGAAGTTGTGGGCCAAAAGTAAGTGATTTGATCTATCTGATCAGGGCTAGTGACTTCCTAACATAAAAGGCCCATGCGTAAAACCCAGCACCAGGGGGGAGGGGGTGATGGGGGGTGAGGAGGAGGCAAGGCAGATAGTTTGCTCTGGTGTGAAGTCTCCCTGGCTCTAGCTTCCCTCTTCTCTAAACTTCTCTTGTACTTTCTCCCTTGCTACAGACTTTGTGTGGCTGGCTTTTCTGTTCCCTGAACTTGCTGAGGTCTTTCCTGCCATAGGGCCTTTGTGTTCTGCCCCAAATATTCTACTGCCTGACTTGTTTTGTGTGTGTTTGCCTCTGTCCCGACTTCTTGCCTTAGCCTGAAAGTCTCCCTGGGGTGAAGTTAAGCCAAAGTTGTCACTCAGTCATATCACCCTAACACCCTTCCACCCTTTGAAGATGGTGCAGGAGATGGAACCCAGGGCCATTCTTGTGCCCGCTAGGGAAGTGCTCCACCACTGAGCCATAACCCCACATCAGAGCCCAGTACTAGCTACCCAGGCACTCACCATTTGAGCCACACACCTAACTCTTTTTGCTTTCATTATGTTTCAGGGTCTTCACTAGCCTCCCTTCCCCAGTCTGTGAGTCTTCTATTTATGTATCCCTTATAGCTGGGGTGAGATATGTGCACCATTGTATACAGATTTTTATGGGTTGAGATGGGATCTTGAGAACAGTTTGCCTAAGTTTGCAATTCTCCCAGTGGCCGCCTCCTGAGTGGCTAGGATTGCAAGTGTGAGCCACGGCCCAGCTTTCTAGCCTGGTTTGAATTTATTGTATTTACTTGCTTGATTTGCCTTGTTTTTAAAAATTATTATTACTGAATTTCTTTGTGCTGGTCCTGGAGCTTGAACTCAGGGCCTGAACACTTCCCCTGAGCTTATTTTTGTTCAAGGCTAGCACTTTACCACTTGAGCCACAGCCCCATTTCAGGATTTTTGGTGGTTAATTGGAGCTAAGAGTCTCACAGGCTTTCCTGTCCAAGCTGACTTTTGAACCATGATCCTCAGACCTCAGTCTCCTGAGTAGCTAAGATTATAGGCACAAGCCACCAAGGCCTAGTTTTATATTAGTGACACAGAGGAAATTTTAGTGTTAACATTTCCACACATGTTTATAGTATGTTCCAATCAATCTCACTCCTTCCATGTGTTCCCCTCCCTGCCTTATTTCACCCCTTTTTTTGGTGTTTTTGGTGTTGTCCGCTTGCCTTCACTAGAGAAATGCATCCTGAGGGTGGACTTTACCTGGTTTTGTCCTGTAGCCCTAGTGCCCACCATAGCGGTAGCACTTGGTGTAGATACCAAATAAATATAGTGAGTAACATTGAGTTTTACAGTTTCATATTGCCGTGGCCACTTTCAAAAGACCTGGCAGTTCAGTTGAGTTTTTTTTTTTTTTTTCATTTTGTCCAGTGTGTTTATACAGTGTGATTAAAATGAGCCCCATTTACACTAGGGAGCTGCTCTCAGCTTCAGATTTACGATGTCTCTTTCTGAGGTCATTGTAAGAAGGCCTTCCGTCACATTGAAACTTTGGAACTTTGGAGTTGGTGGCTTCCCCTGGGCCTGGCTAGAACAGCCAATCACTTACAACTAGTTTTTCAGTGTGTTGGGTACAGTGTAAGTCCTAAGCACATGGCGCCAGAGCGAGTCTCAAAGAAAAATTCAGAACAGTTTTTTTTTTTTGCCCCCAACCTTTTTAACTCCCAGGAGCTCTTTATATTTTGTAAAACCTGTTAAGGAACTCCTCCCCCAGTACCTTCATCCATTTGAGTTGTCCTTGTCTATGTCTGCCATATTAGAAATAACACTAAGATAATATTTAAAATGTTGAAAAAGTATTCATCCATATAGTAGCTTAGTTTTTTCTTTGTGTGTGTGTATATTTGTATTTGAGTAGCTGTACAAAGGAGTTGCCATTTAACAAAGCAGTTTATGACTGTAATATTTCTTGATCAATGTCATGCGTTTCCACATTCTCACCCATCCCTCTCTTACCCACCCATTCCTTCACTCTTCTTAATTTTGTAGGCTATACATTGAATTCTTGACTGATTTCCCCCTTCTTCTCTTCTTCATTTTAGTAGCTTACTTCCCCCCCCCCCCCCCCCCCCAGTCATGGAGCTTGAACTCAGGGCCTGAGTTTTGTCCCTGAGCTTTTTTTTTTTTTTTTGCTCAAGGATAGCATGCTACAGCTTGAGCCACAGCACCACTTCTGGCTGGCTTTGAACCTCCATCCTCAGCTCTCAGTCTCTTGAGCAGCTAGGATTACAGGCGTGAGCCACTGGAACTTACTTTGTAAAAATGAAAAACAATTGTGTTTGCCGAAACAAAAATATCAAGAAGAACCATTGTTTTTACTCACTCTTCTGCAAATCACTTGCAGGTCTGACTTCATGGACATTTCCTCCTGGTCATAGCAATGTCTCCATAGCAGTGTGTGCAAGGATGTTGGGAAGCCTTTGGAAAATTCTGCTGTCTGCACGTGTGAGGCTGAGCAGAAAGGCAGAGTGCCTGGGTGCTGTTAAGAAAATAGTTTTGCCCTGGAAGTTTTTCTCCAAGTCTCTTGGAGAGGCTGTGTTTCTCAGTGGAGCCCCCTCGAGAGCCATGGCTCCTGGCGTGGAGGCGCGATGGGATCTGTGAGTGTGGCACAGAGCAGTATAGAGAGGGGGACGTGGAAGGCCCCACGACTGGGTTGTTGCCTGGCTGTAAGTCTGAATATTGCATTCCAGCCTTCTGTTTGGAAGTAAATGCACAGCTATTTCTGCCACACACACAGTCGCCTCTCGGCTAAAGCTCCCTCTGAAGCACACAGGAGAACCAGGAACACATGGCACCTTCAGGAGTGCTTGTGTGGTATTCATCTTGTTTCAGTGAACAAGATGGTGCCAAGCTTGCAGCCAGGGGTGCTGCAGGGAGGAAGGGCCATTGAGATTGAGCGAGCACAGGTGTGTGTGTGTGTGTGTGTGTGTGTGTGTGTGTAGCTCCTTCACACATGCAACTTTTCCTGGTGGTAGAGTAAATGACATGTTCCTCTGCCAATCCTACTCTATTCTTCTCGTAGCTTCTGCCTCACATAGGGTTTGTCCTCTACCAAGGCCTTACGGCTCTTTGATTCAGTACAACTGAGGTTACAGGAATGAAGGCAGAAGCCAGCCAGCTGAAGTGTTTGCAGAGAGTGTCAGTGATGACAGCCCTAGAGGTCTGGAGAGGACCCTGGAGAGGACCCTGTGAGTGTCCGCGCTGATGCCTGGGAGATTTTCACTGTGAAGACAATTGGGTGGCGAAACACCCATGAGGACCTTCCTGTTGGGAACAAATGGTGCCCAGGGCTGCAGACACTGCAGGGAAGTGCTCCATATAAAGTCACACTATCATCTGCGCTTTGAGTTCTGGGTCCTGTGATTGCTTTGAGCGCTTTAGTCCTTGAACCATGCCTTTTTGGCTTTAGGTTACTTTTCATACAGGGTGTGGGTATTTTTGTCTAGCCCAGCCTTGGACTATAGTCCTCTCACCTGTCTCCTGAGTATCTGTAACTATTTGACATGTTCTCCCACTCCATTTCTACTCCCAGCCCCCTCCTTCGGGTTAACACAGGCTTGCCATTGTGGGTAAAATGGGCAGATCTGTGGTTTTGATTACTGATCCCCTCCCCGCTGGTCCTTATTGACAGGTGATGGGTACCTCAGGTAGCTTTTTGGTTAAGGAAAGTGTTCTAATTTAGTCTCAGTTTCAAGAGTTCTGAACTTTTAAATCCTGAATTGTGTGTAGGCACAAGTTAATTTTTTTTTAAGGAAGAGGAATATAATGTTATTTAAGTATGTGTGAGAGGAATAATAGATGGCAAGATTACAATAACTGAGTTTTCTGCCACAATCCAAGCATGAGGGGGAAAAAAAATTCTAAAACATTTCTTGAGATACTTCCAGTGAAATTAACTCAGTTCTTGTTTCAAGGGCTGTGGTTTGATCTGTTTCAACACCAGAGTGGAAGAGGTCCTAAATAATGGAATTACCATCCCTTTGAAGAGCTTCCCCAGCAGGGAACCTGGTTTTGATGGTGGAGGACTGGAGGACTGGGCAGGGAGGAGTTGTCGAGCTGGGACCCCAAGCGGCAATACCAGTATCAACAATCCCAGTGGCTGACCGATGATCTAAACATCTAGGAGCTTGTGCTTCAAGTGTTTTCCTACCATTGTGGCAGAGTCAGAAATGCATTTCAGGTTGGAGAAATACAAGTTCTGGGCTGTGGTGAGGGAAAACTTTGAAGCGGTCGGTCTTGTTCAGAAACATCAAAATGAGCCTATGGTGCAAATGTGGTATTCTGTCTAGCACTTGAGCTAGAGATAGGGAGGCCTGCCATCCTTCTGCTTACACAGAAGGAAGCAGAGTTAGGAGATGCTGTGTAAGTTGCTTAAGGACACATGGCAGGCAGTCCTGGAAACTGAATTTCCCTCTGGTCATCATCCCCAAGCTGATTTGGACCCTGGAGGAGAGAGTCACTGGAACTGAAAGTGAGAGTCTTTCTAGGGATGAAATGTTCCTCTCTTTCTCATAGAAATCTGCAGGAAAGGGCCTTGATCCAACAGTATGGACTTGGAGTTGGGACACTGTAGAAAACAGTCACCTAAAGCAGTACCCTCTCATGCAGGCTGTAGATAGGGCAGTTTACAGTATCATTACACCCGTGCCCTGGGTGCAGTAGGGAAGAAGACAATGGTGTTAGACTCTTGAGGTGGGTGAAAGGGCAGCAGGGGAGGCGTGTACAAAGGCCCAGGAGTAGAAAGGTATGCAGCTTGTTTGGGGGAGACTAGAATATAGAGGGTGGGAGGAAGAGCAAAGAGAGTATTTTCTCAATGGAACAACTAAGTGACATAGACACCCTAAAGTAACATATATACTTACCATTACAGTACTCTGCTGGCTTTTCGTACAGGAGATCCTTTCCTTTATGGAGTGTGAGGTTTGAAACCCTAGGGTTCTAGCATTCCACTTTATCATTCACTGGAGAGTAATAAAACTAGTTAGCAGTAGCCAGGTGTGGTGGCACAGGGCTGGAATCCTAGCATGAACCTGCTACAGAGCTGAATAAATAAATAAGTAAGCAAACAAAACATCAGTGAGCAGTGCCAGTGTGCTATGCGCGGTAGCAGGCGCTGGGCAAGCATCATCTTCTTGAAGGGAGAATATCCCCATTGTGCACGTGAAGACACAGAGGTGGATAGGTGGACGCTCCCAGGCCCCAAGCGGAGCTGTGAGGCTGACCACCCACCCGGCCTGTGTCCTGTGTGTCACACTGTTTGCCAGTCCCAAGGCCTCCATGTCCCAGTAGTGTTTGAAGCGTCACAGCTAAGCAGTTGCAGCTCTGTAGCCAGCTGTTTTTCTCACAGTGGTCCCCAGCCATTTTGTCGGTGTCACCCAGGCCCTGAGCTAGCTCAGCTGCTGGGAGCTCACAAGCACAAATGGCCCCTGATCAGATAACCAGGCAGGCTCTCCCACCCTGCTTCTCAACAACAGGAAGTCTTCCAGAAGATTACTGCAGGCCTGCTTCCCACCTCTTCCCTCTCCAGCGGGGAAGCCTGTTGTCCCACCTTCCCGCCTGTGTTTTCCTTTCTGGACATCACTGATAATTGCTCCAGGGCCTCTCCTCCCCCATCTCATTAAAGGTAGGCCTGCTAGGAAGACCTCCTACGGTTTCCAGCTGGACCCCGAGGCCATCTTCCTGGTCCTCTGTGAGGAGAATTGCTGTCCAGTGCTGCTCCCAGGGAAGAACTCGTCCTAGCTCCCTTTTGGGTTGTTGTGTAATTGGGACCCCTGGTAGATTGCCCAGTCAAGAATCATTAATTGCAGTATGTGTCCTGGGCTATGTTTTCAAGGGGGAAATGTCAAATGTGGCTAAAGGTTACTTGTTCAATTATCTTGTCTACTTAATAAGTATACTGGTGAAAAGGGAAGATGCTTCTTTTCTTTTTGTTCCCTCCTGACTTATAAAAGTGTTCCACATCTATGGTAGAAAAACTAGGAAATAGAATTGCCCATAAAGAAAAAAAGATCAGTTCTTTCTCCATTACCTTACCACCCAGAGAATAAGGATGGCTAAAGGTTTAGTCTGTGTTCCAGTCTTGATGAACAGCACCACTTAAGAATCAGAGAGGCCTGACCAACTGTGACTCTGGCCATCCAGCTTTGCTGATTGTCTCTGACTTGCTTCAACATCTTAACTTCTTTCTACCTCAGGTTCTCCAACAATATAATGGGAACACTGGTATTACCTATCTCATGGTGTGGTCTTGAGGATTTGGAAAGGAGAATATTTATGTAGCTTTTAGCACAGGGGTGGTGGGCATGGCAGTGCTTGGCAGATGTTAGCCATTAAGTTTGAGAAAGGAAGGGTACAGAATATTTGCTGTAGAAATGCAGTGTCCATGTGGCTGTCAGAACTGTGAGCTATGGGCAGCATTGGTTATGTCATGTTTGCCATTCCAGAACACTGGCTTGTGTCTGCTGCTTAAGGGCCTGGAACCTTAACGGATTGTTTTCCTTGCAGGAAAGGCTTGGAACCTTTTAGTAAGGTGATGCGGATTCAAAGACAGCAGCACATCGCTGTTTCCTGGCTTGGCTTCAGCTGGAGCTGCATGCCCATTGGAAGGGCAAGGCAAAAAGGGAGAGTGTGACTTTGACCCAGCTCTAGTCTTCTTGCCTAAGCACCCAGCAGAGAGCACTTGCCTGGCTACCCATGCACAAGGCTCTGAGTTCCATCCCTAGCATCACCCCCCAAGTAGTCTCAGAATATGCTGACTTTCTGGCCCTTTATGATAAAGCATAAATACAATTTTAAGTGTAAGTTCGTGGGTTGGAGTTGTGATTCAGTAGTGCAACACTTGCCTTGCAAGTGCAAGGCCTTGAGTTCAAACCCTAGTACTGCCAATAAAAAACAAGCAACTGCTAATGAAGGAAACATTGTGTGTTCCCCCCCCCCCCCGGGTGTTTTCCATTGGTACCACCTCTGTGGCTCTGGATGGTATTTGAAGCATTGGTTTGCCTTCCAGTATAAAAGCATCCATAGAGGACATGGCACAGTGACTAACAGGATCCCAGTGAGCAGTGCCTGGCATACTGTCCCTCTGTCCTTTATCCCTGTGCTTTCCCCCCAAGTGCAGAGATGTGGGCTCTTTCATTTATTCCATGCTCTCAGTTGCCATTTCCCTCTGCATCTCTTGTGCAGTGCTGTGTTGTTGGGGGCAGGGATGGGCTTTTCCCTGTAGCTTCTCACAGGTGGGGAGCTGAGCTTCTATAAGGGTTCACTTTCTGCCATTGGCATTCCTACTAACGGAGGAGAATGTTTCCTGTAGCTTCCTGCTCATCCTTGTTCCCTAGTTCTTCCTAAAAACAAAACAACAACAACAAAAAACTTGGCACTCAGAGAGCAGGTGAAGAGGAGAATACTTTGATCACACCCAACAGCTCCTGTGTCCCTGAGGAGTGCCGTGTTTTCTGGGGTAGAACCTGGATGAGGAGCCAGGAAAGGTGTTTAAGGGAGTCTGCCCTGAGGCGGTGACTATACTGGAGAATTAGCAGCTGCCCAGCCCAGGCTCAGGCTTCCTACATAGCTGAGTTTGTTTTTGAAATGTCAGTTTAGCTTTATGCAATTGGCTCCCATTCTTCAATATTTATGGCCCTGATGAAAGCTGTTTTTATGAATCATTTCAATATTTTTGTTGATATTTGTATGTGCTTGTGTTTAATGATTTCTGGGCTGTGCAGAGATTTCCCTAGTTGTAGGAGTATTTTGTGGGACTGCCTCAGGCTCTCAGTACCTGGCCCAGAGAACCTTATTATTCTTACCGGATGTGGAAGGGTTTGGGGCCAGATGCTGGCTGAGGACCTTTCTGCCCCCATAAGTGTTTCTCGGTGAAGAATGAGAAGGAAAATAATTTAAGGAGTATTTGGGTAAAGTGTGTATCATTGCTGAATGTTTAAAAGGCCGCTAGGGTTCTGTGGCATTTAGTACCAGGTTTCCTTTTTACTAATGTCATTCTGTTGCTTTGCTACCTCAGTCCAAGCTCCATGGCTTTGCCAGATCAAGTTTTCTACCAGGTGTTTCCTTCTGACTTAACGTTCCCCGAGGCAAATTGAATATGTTAATGTTTCATAAGTCAGACTTTCCAACTCCTTTATCACGGCAGAGGTCTTGGCTTAGTTCCCTGCAGTCATTACAGTCACTGTGTATTATTTAAGGTCCTCAACTTGGGGAATCTTATTCAGGCATGGTTTTGTTAGAGACAAATGTTATTGTGGTTGGAATATCCTGAAATTAAATAACACACTGGAAAAGATGTTGCATATGCTCTCCTTGGGCTCATGGGATTGCTTGCCTGTCAGACTTCTATTTAAATTTAACTTCCAAGTAAGGCACTTTGAAAAATTAAGCTGAGCCAACTCTTGGTGAAAAAAAAATTTTTTTTCCCTCTGCTGAGCATTTCTTTTCTAATAGTATTGCATATTTTACTTTGTCTAGGATTTTCAAGGAAGACATGTCTGACAAAATGTCTAGTTTCCTGCATATTGGAGACATTTGTTCTCTGTACGCGGAGGGATCAACCAATGGATTCATCAGCACCTTGGGGTAAGAGCACCTGACTTCTCTCCTGTGGCAGGATTTGTAACAGACTCTGTCACATGTGCTGTAAAAGGGTGATTTGTGTGTATGTCTCTGTGTGTGTGTGTGCGCGCACGAGTCCTAGAGCTTTCACTCAGGGACCAGGCACTGTCTCTGGGCTACTTTAGTTTAAGTCTGGCGCTCCACCACTTGAGCCACAGCTTCACTGCCAGCTGTTTTGATGGTTAATTGAAGCTAAGAGTTCCACAGACTTTCCTGCCGGGTTGGCTTCCAACTATGATCCTCAGACCCCAGCCTCCTGAGTAGCTAAATTGCAGAGTACACTGGAAAGTTTCATACTGCACACGTCTGTGTGTTTATTTGATTATATTCCCTTCAGTCATTTTTTCAGAGGAGTAAATACATGCCACCATACATACACCTCCTTCAGTAGTTCCTTCTGCTCTTGCCCCTACTTGTTGTCTAGGAGAGCAAGTGAAAAGTAGTTCCAAAGGCAGACATGGGCAGAATGGAGAACCCACATTGCTACCTCCAGAACAGTCTGGAATGGTCTAGACTGTCTTTGTGTTGGAAAGAGTAGTTAGGCCTGAGTGGCTTTGTTGAATTTGTTAGAGGCAATCTCCAGTAAATGGAGGGAAGGCAGACCAACAGCCTCTCCAAAACCCCATTCTTATAAGCTGCTTGAATCTCTCTTTTGGTTATGGCTCCTATTGAAAACACACTTGTTTTCTAGTGTTTGTGAGCAGTGAGTATTCCCAAGTTCTCATTCATGCTACTCCACCCACAAGCAGGAAATCATACCAAATGCAGAATTATACCTTGATTACATCTGTGTTCTCACTGTACAAAAGTTTTGTTTTCAGGGCAGCGGATGCCAATAATCCCAGCTACTCGGGAGGCAGCGATAAGCAGTTCACCATTTGACCCTATCTGAAAAGCAGGCTAAAGCAGACAGGAGCTAGGGGCCATTGCTAAAGTAGAACACATTCTTAGCAAGCATGAGGCCCTGTGATCAAAACTGTAGAGATGCAAATGTATATCCAATAACTGGGCACGATTACCCAAACTCAGCTCTTGGGAAGTTGAGGTGAAGGCAGGCAAGACTCAACTCTTTTTTTTTTTTTTTTTGGCCAGTCCTGGGCCTTGAACTCAGGGCCTGAGCACTGTCCCTGGCTTCTTCCTGCTCAAGGTTAGCACTCTGCCACTTGAGCCACAGCGCCGCTTCTGGCCATTTTCTGTATATGTGGTGCTGGGGAATCGAACCTAGGGCCTCGTGTATCCGAGGCAGGCACTCTTGCCACTAGGCTATATCCCCAGCCCCAAGACTCAACTCTTGATAAGTAAGCCAGGAAGTAAGAATCAGCCAATAAAAATATATGATGGCTTTCGCCTGTAATTGCTGCTGTGCAGGTGGCTGAGCTTGGGAGGATGGAGGTTTGAGGCCAGGCAAGGGAGTGTGGAGTGTGTACCTTGCGTGTGGGGTAAGAGGCAACATAGGCTAATGGAAGAAACCCTGCAAAACCATACATGCCAACTGGGAGCAAATTCCATGGTCCTAAGGAAAATGAGCCAGTTTTTACCAATGCCAGTTGGTAGAACTCCATTTCAACCAGTTAAAAAAAGCTGGGTGCAGTGGCATATGTCTGTCATCCCAGCTACCTAGCAAGTGTAAATCCAAGGATCGTATTCTAGGCTGGCCGGGACAAAAAGTCAGACCCTATTCAAGAAGTAACAAAAGCCAAAAATGAGCTGGAGGTGTGACTCAAGTGGTGGAGCAAGCATATGCCTGACATGTGCGAGGCCACGAGTTAAAACCCTCAGTGATGCCAAACAAAACAAAATAAAACGAACGGGTCATTTATAACTTCTGGCTGCATTTGGTGTCTCCATTGCAGACCCATCCTTAATAATTTACTTTGGCTTTTGGCACCAAGTCTTCCTGCTGCTTACGCCTCCTAACCGTCACTTCTTTCTTCTTGCCTTCCATCCTCCATGGTTGAATTTCTCACCTCTTCTTATTTTTCAGCAATGACTACAGTAATATACGGCAGCGGTAAGCCCTCTGTGCGCCCTGTGGTGTTCACTGTGCCGACGTTATCCCCTAGATCCCCAGACACCTCTCTGTGGCGAGCACTGTAGTTCTGCAAGGCTGTCCCTCCCCACCACACACAGGTGCACTCACGGACGGAAGGTTTCACAGCACGGAACCCCAGGGTCTCCAAGGCCGAGGGCCCTAGCTGTCACCCTCTACAGGGCAGTCTCTCCCTCTAGGTTCCCTGAACTAAGACGCATGTTTCTCCACCCCCCTCCCCCTTCCCCTCCTCTGGCCACTGTCTGCCCACAGTCTGATCTGGATGTCCTGCAGCCCCCAGGGCCAAAATGCGCCCCTTGTCCCTGCAGTCAGATTAGGCGCCCATGGAGCTTCTGAAGCCTTAGTACTTCCCTTGCTGCCTCTCTTTCTTTCAGGATATCTATTCTTCTTTTTTTTCTTTTTGAGAAAGTATTTTGCTTTATAGCCCAGGCTGGCCTTGAATCTGGGATCCTCCTGTCTTAGCCTCCTACGTGCTGGGATTACTTGTAGGCACTACCATGCCTGGTGCAATTCTCAAAATTCTTAAGGACCTGCGCTTTTTGATTTATATATGCTTTTCTGAGCTATTAAATACAAATAACTGATAAGTCCATTAAAAAATTAGGTTGTATACTTTATCCCCACTTCCACCCTTCCTGCTTAGTATGTTCTTCTTTTCATTCCCCCATGGTTGAATTTTTTTTTACCATCTCACTTTTTTAGCAATGAGTATAACAATATAGAGTAAACACCCATATTTGAGAATACCTCATATTAAAATTGGTTTGGAGAATAAAGTTCGTCCTCCCCTTTATCCTTTGAGTATGTCCTAGCATTTCTGGCACCCCGGTCTTGGACTCAGTGACTGACTGCCTCTTCTTGGGACTGGCTGTCTGGCTCCCAGCCCCATCCTGTTTATGGAGATGGGTAGAAGTTACCTCCCAGTGGCTTTGTCAATTTGTTGAACTTGAGAATTCCAGGAGGACCTTGGAGAGCCGGTGCATGTGGGGACCTACACTCATCTGTGGTGTGTCTTTCTAAATCACCTTCACAGCTTGTGAAAAGCACAGGTTCTTGGATCCCCTCCTAACCACAGTTTCAGTACGTCTGGGGATGACAGAGTCTTGGTATCAGTATATTCAGAGACGCAAAGTGTCTGAAGTGTCCTCTTAGTTGAGGATTCTTGGTTTTGCAGGTGAAAACACTGGCAGCAGGGGGAATAAATTGACAGTCACGTCATACCACACCATTGTGATGACACAGTGCCATATGCAATATAGTCTCGATCGGGGTCTATTTCCTACTGCTTCCTCCTGCCCTGAGAATTTGATTAAACCATCTCTGTGTTGGATTCTGAGCCCACCTTTTTGTCAGGTTAGACTTTGTAGCTTTATTAAACTCACACAGGAATTCAGATAGAGGTTTCTTATTTGTGCACATTGTCTTCTTCAGTCTTGAGAGTTGACCACGTGATCTCTCCTCTAGACGCACAGTGAGGTCTTCCTGGTGGTTTGATGCTATAGGAGGCAAACTGCTGGTGTCCTCTGCTCAACCCTGATTCATCCACCAAGAAGATCCTGAGGCACAGGCTCGGGCATCTTCTGAGCCATGAAGCAAGAAGCCACTGCCTTGATGGCACTTATAGCCCAGCACAGCCTTGGGATCTGTCAGAGAGGTTGGGAGGAAGAAGAAAGGGCATGGAGATCCTGGAGAGACTGACTGGCTTGTAGGAGGGGAGGGTTGGCTAAGAAGGTGAGGTTGAGAATCAGAAGCTTACAAGAGAAGTGAAGGGAATTTGGGAGGAAAGAGCAGTAAGACAGAGGCTCAATGTTGAATGGCACTTTGCATTTTGGATAAGAGGCAACATAGGCTAATGAAAGAAACCTTGAAAAAATCATACGTGCCAGCTGGGAGCAAACTCTGGTCACAAGGAAGATGAACTCAGGTTTTGCAAATGCCAGTTTCAGGAACTTGGACAAGTCACATGAGCCTTTCGAGTCTCAGTTTCTTCATCTGTTCATTTATATACATATCACACACACATATATGTATAATATACAGTACACATATATAATGTAATGCATGCACGATATACATATATTACATAGGATATATTAATATATGTGTGGCTGTATATTATCATATATTTAGTGGTTCTTCTAAAGAATTGTGCAAGTTAGATTTGATTGGTCTTTAACTATTGGTCTTTATGGGGTGGGTTACTTATTTAAATAGACTTTTCACTCTCTCTACAAATTGCCTTTGCAGCTCCAAGCCCTTCCTATCACTGTGCATTGTACTAGATTTCTGCCACCTGAAATATACTCCTCTTTTCATCCTTCCATCTCTAATTCAACTCTTCTAGAAATTCCACTACAGCTCTCTGCTTGCTCCAGTGGTCTCGGGGATAGTGGGCTTCTGGTTTCTGTTTCCTTCAGTGTGTTATAGCCCTTAGGTTCTATTTTTATCAGTTTGTGTGTATTGTGCTACCTGCCTGAGTGCTGGGTCCTTGGTTCATCCTCGCTCACAGCCAGGTCCTAGCACAGTGGCTGATAATAAAGGTGGTACCTCCATTCCCATTACTTGAATGTATTGATCCTTCAGTGGTATTATATTTTGTGCACAAATCTGTCACGAAAATGGGTTCAGGAATTAGTGGCTTGCTTCATGATTTGTGTCCATCATAGAAATTAGACCCTTGGACTTTTGGGTTAGGTTTAACTCCATACATAGGAAAGCCTCTTTTGTAAGCAAATCATGACAGAATAACATGACAGTGTAAGTTTTGCACAGAAAAAGCCATAGGTTTTCAATTTTTGTACAGTGCAGTAAGTTTTATTTTCTAAGACTTGGTTTGATGTAATACTTTTGTTTTCTTTGCAGCCTGGTTGATGACCGTTGTGTTGTACAGCCAGAAGCTGGGGACCTTAACAATCCACCGAAGAAATTCAGAGGTAAGGTAGATGGCTTTCACGAGTTGTTACCTTGGCTTACTCGAAAATTCTTGAGGGATGTTGATGCTGTGTGTGTGTGTGGTTTGTTTTCTTTTTCCTTTTGGTGAGCGATGATAGGTTTGTTTACTTAGGATCTTTCCCAGAGTATAATTTTCATTTTAAGGCTTTATAACTTCTGAAAAAATGCATAAATAAATTCATTGTCAAGATTGACATAGCTTTTATTAGAGTCTTAATTTGTCTGTTGATGACATGTTTCTGAGTGCTAATTCCGTCTAAAGCTTTTCATTTAGTCAGATATTTCTCCAAATAAATAGGATTTGTGGATCTAGTCTCAAGGGACAATTGTTATTTCAGCCTATCTCAATGCTCTGTTGAGGGCCCCAGTAGTCTCACTCGGAAAAAGACGTTCTTGATTAACGCACTTGATTTTTGAGTTGAATGGTAACAGGTAGGGCTGTTTTCTTACCAGTATTGGCTTTTTCTTCCTTTGGCCTCATGTTTTTATGGTCTTTTCTTGAAATAAAGGTAGCTTAGTTAATTGAAGAAGGTGTTTGAAATATATAGTTAGTATTTTAGATGTTGAACACTTTCTGTTTCTTGTTGTGATGGTGAATGGCTCTCAATTCTAGCTGAGGAAGCTTTTAAATGAAATAGGCACTCTGGGCCCTACTCCAGACCAATTACATTAGTCTCTTGGGCTTGGACAGGACCACTGACATTTTTTTAAGGGTTCCCAAGTGGTTCTTTTATATATATATATAGCTAGGGTTGAGAACCTACCAGGTTAAATATTTGACTCATGACCTATATCCCAAAGGGATCGAACCTTAACTATTTGCTGATTATATCATTTGAGTTAAACGTTCTAACTGCTAAGTAATTTAGAAACGGTTTGACTTTTTGGATGAAAGCTAAAGAAATTAAAATGAACTAGAAGGCAGACATTCAGATGGAAGGATGCCACTGGCAGCAGTTTGGGGTTGAGCTGAATCCAGTTGGCATGATACTATCTGGAGAAAATGTTTCTACCTACAGATCAGGGAAACTTTTTTTTTTTTTTGTACCATTATGGAGCCCTTAAGCTCTGGCTTGACTTTTTTGCTCAGGGCTTGTGTTCTACCACTTGAGCCTCTATAAGGTGCTCTCTGCCTGCAGACTGCCTTTGTTCTTTTCTGCTGGGGCTGGCTTTGAACTGTGATCCTCAGATCTCAGCCTCCTGAAGAGCTAGATTATGGGGGTGAACCACTAGTGCCCTATGGGTGGGGGAGAGGAACTTTTTTTCTTTTTCAAGGTTGTGGATAGAGACAAGAACCTGAAGCAGTTATTGCTCTTGCTGCATTTTTTTTTTCTTAATCCCTCCTCCATGTCTCCTTCTAAAACAAAAGCTTGAGTGCAGCAGAAATGAAAGGTCTGATGCAATGACCATAATGTAGTCACTCAGGGTTAGTTCCCTCTCCCCCCAGTGCTGACTGTATCAATCACTGCTGAGGGTATTGCCTGCTTTAACAGAGGGGCTGCTGCATCTATGCTGGGAGGGCAGTGGTCATTCATGGTGAAGAGTCTTGTTGGGGGTCACAGGGTCACAGGGCTGGAGACAGATGGGGTGGGAGTGTGGCTCTCATGGGGAAATCACCTGGAGAGCTCTTAAAACGAATGGTGTTTGAGTTCCACCTCTCCAAGGCTCCTGACTTAATTGGGCATCGAGTTTCCAAAACCCTCTAGCTGATTCTCTTGAGCAGCTGAAGTTAAGAACTACTGCTCAAACTACTGGAATTATAAACTATCAGCTGCATTGCTCAGGGAAGTGCTAATCCAGAATGGTTTTTTTTTTTTTTTTTTTTTTTTTTTTTGGCCAGTCCTGGGGCTTGGACTTAGGGCCTGAGCACTGTCCCTGGCTTCTTTTTGCTCAAGGCCAGCACTCTGCCACTTGAGCCACAGCCTCCCTTCTGGCCATTTTTCTGTATATGTGGTGCTGGGGAATTGAACCCAGGGCCTCATGTATACAAGGCAAGCACTCTTGCCACTAGGCCATATTCCCAGCCGTCCAAAATGGTTTTTGCTCCTGGGATAAAATGGAGTGATGGTCTCCGGAAGGTGTTGCTTAGGTCTAGTAGGAGCTCTTGTTGCATTCTCATGCTTTGAGAGTTGGGAAGTGAACATGGGAGAGCTTTTAATGCAAAGTACAGTTAGCCAGTGACTAATTCTGTTTCATTTTTTTCAAGTGTTATTGATTTTTCTTTTGAATTGGCAAATAAGAATATTGCACATTATATTTTGCAATAGCCATGGTGGAATATCTAAATTGAGCTAGTTGAGCAAATGCATCTTTCTCCTTTGTGTGTGTGTGTATGTGTGTGGTGAGGACCCTTAAAACTTACTGTGAGATTTTCAAGTGTACACTACATTGTCTTTACCTGTATTCACCATGCACAATAGAGTTTTGGAAGTTTTTTCCCTTTCATGTAAATGAAATATGGGTTCTTTTGACCAACACCCCAACACGGATTTCCACCGCAGCCACTGGTAGCTGCCCTTGAGCTCTCTATTTCTGGGACTTCAACGCTGAGATTCCGTGTGTTGGTGATCACTAGTCGATGTCTTTCTGTGTCTGGTTTATTGTACTTAGTATAATGCCCCTCTTAAGTTGTTGCCACAAAGGAGCCAATAGCTGTTCAAATACTGAGTTAGAATCATAAAATAAATTGGATCATACCAAGGGAGTAGGAAGAGGTGCATGTTTTCTTGGCAGTAGCATACAATGTCTCATGTTAGGATGCATGGCTCATGACTGTTTTGAGTAGATTGTTTCTTTCTCTCTCTCTTTTTTCCTTCTCCTTCCTCCTTTCTTTTCTGGGAATCACACTCAGGATCTTATGCATGTTAGGCAAATACTACCATTGAGCCCATTGAGCTACATCCCCAGCACCAAATACTTTTAAAAAATAGATAATTTGTTGTTATTATTTGGGTGTGTACAGAGGGGTTACCATCTCGTAAGTCATGTAATGAGTATATGTCTGGGCAATGTCACCACGTCCTTTGCTTTCCCAGTTTCCCTGTCCTATCCCTGCCCACAAGTTGCATACTGAGAAATATTTTGTTTTAAAAGCATAATTAAAAAAGCAGATTTTACTATAATAATTTGTCATGCATTAAGATATGCTTAAAGGCTTTATGGCTCAAGTGGTAGAGTATTTGCCTACCAAGTGTGAGGCTCTCAGTTCAAACCCCAGAACTGCCAAAAACAAAAACAAGAATGAAAACAGCACACACCCATGTTTAAAAATAGATACTTGGAAAGGAAACATAGTAGAGCACTTGGAAGGTATTTTAACCCCTCATTTAATCCCATGATGAAAAAACAGCTTTGAACCGGGCAAGATGTGAATGACATTTTAAGGAATGAGTTCCACCTGTAAATTGTAACCATCCCCTATTTCTGTAATTTATTTATTTTTCACCCTGTTCTGGCATTTCCTAAACTTTGAATAGACTATTTTGAGACAAAAGCAGCAGTCTGGTAGAGGTCATTTGGAAAGAAAGAAGCTCCACTTACTGGCCTGCTTCTACAAGTGGTCACATGATGCTGACTTGATTTGTTGACGACCTTTCTCCATAAATTAAAAGTAAAGTTTTCTAGGTTATGAGCTGTTTTTTTTTTTTTTTCACTTGTGGGAAAATCTGTTCAAAACAAGCTCTGCTGCAGGCCTTGTGAATGTAGGTCAGAAGTTCTAACCTCCACCTGCCAGCCACAGCCCTCTGCACCCAGGTGAGGAACAGGACGGCTCTTCCTTGCAAGCTGGGGAGTGCTCCTCTGCCATGGAACCTGGGAAGCAAGTAGTTAACATGTTTCTGGAAGCTTCCCTTCAGCCATGATGCAGCATACTTTAAGAATTTTTTTTTATTTTTCCTCTCAAATGAAGAAAAAGATCTCTCTTGTGGAAGAGATTGTTGCCTTTCCAAATAGAAGACTACTTTGAAGTTGAAGGCATCTTGCTGGTGACACGATGCCGGTGGGGGCAGTGTAGAGGCATTTTTTCTAGCCCGTTTATCTTGTGGTGTCTTTTCATCCTGGAGATGAGCACACAGGTATGGGGAAGGGGAAGAGAGGATGGTGACAGGCTGTCTAATGGCATGATGGATTCTCTCTGAGAAGTCAACAGAGCTGTACTTAGTCATTTGCTCTCACTTCCATTCTTTCCTTGGCAAGTGATTGCCTATATTGTTTCTTATAACCTGTACTGAAGAAACTGGGAATCTGAGGCCTGTTTATGCAACACTCCCCATGGCTTCTGACCTTGGAGCTTCTAATTTTTAAGTTCCTCCTGGGCTCTTCAACACTGGTGATTAATAATGTAGGCTCTTGGATGACCTTCCTGGATAAAAACCCAAGTTTCCTAAATTCTTGCCTATGTAACCCTGGACAAATTGCTTAACCTCTGTGAACCTTGGCTTTTTCATCTATAATGGATGATGATCATGGCTATATCTCATAAAGTCATGTATAAGTTAAAGATTTTCGTATTTAGGTGAAGACTTTAGTATTTGATGAAATTCTGTTAGTTGTGATAACATGAAGGGCATTGTGATTGCTAAGCCAGATGAGCCAGGGACTCTATGATCTTACTTAGGTGGAAAATATCGTATAGAAGTTGAAAGTATAATAATGGTTATTAAGGGAATGGGAGTAGGGATAGAAATGGGAAGAGGTGGGTCAACTAACAATAAGTAAAAGGAGAGCTAACTTCTGATGTCTTATATTGTATAGTAGGGTAACTAAAGTTCATAATAATATGGTGTGTATTTCAAAATACCTAGAAGAGAGAAGTTTTCATGTTCTCACAACAATGAAATAATATTGAGAGCTGGGAATAGCTCAAGGATGGAATTCTTAGCTGGTATGCATAAAGCCCTGGGTTTGATTCCTAGTGCTGAAAAACCTCAAAAAATAGCTAAAGCAAAATAAAACTGAGAGCATACTCAAGTGGCAGAGCACCTACCAGCAAGTATAAAGCCCTGAATTCAAACTCCAATACCACTCAAAAAACTAAAAAAAAAAAAAATCAGTTCTGGTGGAGCTTAGCTCAGTAAGCCTTAGTTATTTACTCTATTTGTTTTCTAGTACTTACAACACAGCTCAGTATACATAAATGGTAGCAGAAGGGAAACTCCCATTTGTGAAAACTTTAGTGATACAAGAATAATTTATTGCTATTCCTTTTGTCTTTAAATGCTTTGTGCACATGTACCTTGTAACCTAGATTTGAAGTCCAGCAAGTCTCCGTGCAAGCTGAGAGAGATTATATAACCTTTCTGTAGAACCAGGGAAAAGAATTTCTTCCCCATAACCACAATGTGATTTGGAATAATACGGATTAAGACCCTAATGAAGACTTTGGTAAATTGTTCACTAACTGGTGGTGATTATTCTGTGTAATAGATGTAAATGAGTTAAACATTGGACACATTTGCTTCTCTTTGGTGCTTAAACATGCATTTCTAAAATGACTTGCCTTAAAACAATTCTGTGACTATGACAGAAGCCAGATCTTTTTCATCATCTAAATGAATTTTGAACAGTCACTGTCCTCAAAGCCATGAGGAGAGAGAACTTAGATGTAGCATCATCTAGCTGCATTGGTTTCTTTGTTAATGTGGTATCACCAGAAAGCACCTGTACTCACTGAAAATAGTGCAGAATCTCTGGTCTCTCTGATTTGTGCTGCCTTTGTCCATAATCTCAAAAGAATAAGGAAGGCAAACAGCAAATTGAAACCAGGAATAGAAACTTTGTGGTTAGTGAATTCCTTTCTCTATAGCATCTTTTCCTCTTCCCAGTCTTGCCTCATCCCTTCTTCCAGAGACACGAAATATAAAAGGCATCTTCTATGGAGGAAAGATGGAAAGTGACAGCCAGTTACAAGACAACCATCTTGGTTCGAGTCTCTGTCAGAGGAGGAATAACCTCCTTGCTTATGGACTCCAAACCAGGGACTTGAGGCTTTGGGGAATGGGGAATAAGATAGGCTTTCTAGTTGATCTCTCCATTTATTGTGTAATCACCTTTTACACACTGGGGCAACAGTCAAGTTCCTGCTCTCAAAATTTGGTCTCTGTTCACTAAGTCAACCTTGGCTTTGGACTCTTGACCTTGGGCAGATGTTACCATGCCAGTGTTAATAAAATGTGCAGCTTCAGAAGAAAAGCTGTTGGAAAGGAAACATAGTTAAGAAAGTGAGCTGCTGGTGGGTTACCTCTGTAATCCCAGTACTGGGAGGGCTGAGCAATCCTGAGTTCAAAGCCAACCTATAACACATGGAAAGACCATGTCTCAAAAAAGAAAGAGGATATGCTGTATTCATAAACTGCTTTGTTAAATGGCATCTCCTTTGTACAGCTACATAAAGATAGTTTTAAAAATAAACATTAAAAAAGGAAAGAGGAAAAAAATTTAAACGAAGAAAATGTAGTCTGGAAAGTTGTGGTGAAAAGAAAGATTAAGTGGTCACATTAATTGAGGAGGGGTCCCCCATCAGGCTGAGAGTGTGCTTGTTCTAGATATCTTTGCTGGCCCTAGCTTGCTTTCTTTTCCTTCAGGGAAGTTCATTTCAAGCACAGTTGTTTATTCTAAGCCAATGTATTATTGAAGCCCTACTGTGTGCCAGAATTCCTATGTGCTTTCAAGAATTTAGGCTTTATGGAGAAGGAGACTCACATTATTTTTTTTTTCAAATCCAGTGGCTAATATTGACCCAGTGTTTCCTTTGTGCCCAAGCTTGTCCTGTTAATTCCCATCCGTGTCACCCACCAGTGTGGAGTTGGCACTGAGTCTTCCATTCTACAGATGGGGAATGGAGTTGGAGATGCTCTAAGAAGTGGAGTGACATACAGTTAGTGTCACTTCCCAGGGTGGGTATCATCCATTCCATAGACATTTACTGGAGACCTACTGTGTGTCGACCATTTATACTCTGGTTTCTCTTCAAAGTCTGTGTCAATACATAATGAACATCTCAGAGGACCTTGTTTAGTGTAATCCGATGTCCACACAGTAGTGACTTACACACAAGGAGAAGGGACATGGGTGGAGTATTTTCCTGTGTCCAACTGGGACACTGTAGACAATGACACTTTTCTAGTGTACCTACCCTTCCCTTTGGCTCTATGGCACCAAATGACGTCTATACCTGACACAGTTTGGGCTAAGAAATGTTAGGAGCTGGCCCATTGCCCTGTGTCTCACCAGTATCAGAGTCAGGCCAGAGCCCTCCCCCGAGGGCTGTGCTCACCGTGCTTCCCCTCTTTGTCCTGTGCTCCCTTTGCCATCTGCCGGCAGGGTTCTCCAAAGCCATGGCCCTGTAACCATCACAGTCTCTCAGTGAGAACAGGCAAGAAAGGACTTTGCTTTCTGCCAAAGCTCTTCTTAGCTTTTATCTGGAGTATTTATTCTTTCATGGTGCTGGGTTTGAAGCTAGGGCTGAGCTATATCCCCACCGCCCATGTAGGATGTTTAAGTGAGGAAGAATACAAAGTAGGAAGATGGAAGTATCTGACCTTTTGGCATAAGGCATCTTTAGCCATTGCCAGGGTAAGCTGTGCCATACCCAGTGAATAAACACATGGCCTAATTTGAGCTCTGTTTGTGATCCTGGTGCAAGTGTAGCCTGGGGCAATCGAATCCAGTCTTCTGTGCTTTTCCTGAGTCAAGTGTTGGCTGCAGACCTGGTTTATTTTACTTCAGTAATAACATATATACCTATATATTTTATTCTAAAGGTGGTGTGCAGAGGGGTTGCAGTTATATAAAGCCAGGTGATGAATATATTTCTTGTTGGACATTGTTACCCCTTCTCTCATTTTCTCCCCGTGTTTCTGGTTCCTTCCCCCACCTACAAGTTGTATAGTTCATTTTCCAGTGAGTACCACTGCTGCATTTGTTCACCCCTTGTTCTTCCATTTCTGTGCCTCCCCCTTACCCTCCCAAAGACAAATGAACAAATAAGACAAAAAGAAAACAGAAACAACAACAACAACAAAGAAAATACCTCTTGTTTCCATTTCCTGGAGTTCATTTCAATAAATATTATTTTATATGATCAAAGGCACATGGGCAATTGCACCTTTGTGTTCCTCTCCTCAGAGTGTCCTCCTCTGGTCTCACTGGCTGTGAGTGCCTAGAGTCCTATATAATTTATCATGTCTTGGTATATTTTAGATCTAGCTTCTGCATATGAGAGAAAGCATGCACTGTTTGGGAGACCTGGTTTCTTAACATGTGCCCCGAATGAAACAGTGACAGCCTGAGAGCTGAGCTGTCAGCGAGATCCTGAGAGAGAACGTTTGCTCCACTATGGTAAGCCACTCTTAGCACTAAAGGATAGCCATGAGTTTGAGCATCAGGCTTATAGTCTTTTAATTCTTACTGGAACTTTCCTTCCCTAGTCCCTGGATGAGATTATTGCTCAAGTGGTAGGGCACTTGCCAAGCAAGCACATGGCTGTTGAGTTCAACTTCTGGTACCACCAAAATAAACAAATGAAGAAGGAAAGATTGACAGAATGCCCACCTATAAAGGGGCTTGTGAACTTAATAGACCACAAGGATGGCTTGATGGAGAGAGAAAGAAGGGTTCCCATCTCACCCAGCACTTTGTAATTGGCCTTGAAAACTCTTGACAATTTTGAAAGGAGCCTCAGTGAAGAGTGGAGTTTTACATGACCAGTGCTAAGAAGCATTTGAATTGTCAGTAACCTACTTCGATTGGATCACAGTCTTGCCTGCAATTAAGGGGAAAAATTGCTACGACCAGTCAGAGAGGAAAGTCACAGTGAAAGCCCAGCCTATCGTCTGCAACCTGCTGCTCCTGTACCTTGGAGCAGTTAGTTACTTTCTCTCTCTGGGCCTCAGTTTCTCTACTTAAAGGAAGTTTAAGTGATTTCCAAAGTCTGTTCTCAGCTTGAAGGGACAAGAAATAGGTTGGCAGAGGCAGGAAGCTTAATACTTGACAAGAAACCACTGGAACTGAGGAACCTTGTGCTAGCTGGAAGTTGATTCCCATATTTCTGGGATTACAGGTTGTTTCTGTCAAGACAGTGAAGGAAAGAGCCAGGCCTTCCCCCAGAGGTGAGATGGGGACGCAGCCAGGCCCGCGGGTCAGACAGGTCCGCTAGGGTGGTGGCCCAAACAAACTCGCTTGGCTTAGCTTTCTTTCAAACCATCCTCCTTGGCCGCACATTGTTTTAATTGTTGCTAAGCAACATTCTTTCTTTTTTTCTTTTGGCAAGGCATGGAAGGAACCAGCCCGTATCTTATTTAGTTTTAAATACCCACATGCAAAGGAGGAGGGCCTAACTTAAATTTTGTTTGTTCTTTTGATTCTAATCCATGACCGCTTTTCATAATGGGGACACAGGACTTAGTTTCTGCCTGTCTTGTTAAATAAGGCAGAAAAATCAGTCTATTTAAGGTGCTTGTCAAGTAGATGCCTGAAGGCATGGTGAAGGTTCTGTGCTTGCATGAGACTGAAGCTTGTTCTGTATTCAGACAATCAACTCAAACTTAATAAAATGATTAGTAGTTTTTTGGTTATAATCTTCATTTCAGATTTGCTAGCTTATCTCAATCTTGCACCAACAGACTGCATTTAAAAGGAACAAAACTGTAATTTAAATCAATTCCCTGGGCGACATAGAATGCTCACAGTGTGTTACACAATCTCCAGGACTGGTGCTTGCTGGTGCCACACAGCCTGAGTCCTGGCTAGATTTCTGCCTACTTGCTCAAAGCCACGAGATGGGCATCTGAACTCTCTAGGCAGGACATGGACTTACTTGATACCTGAGCCACCCTTGAAATACAGACCTTAAGTCCCTGTTTCATATTTATCTGTCTTTATGGTTAATTCAGCTGCTAATGATGAGTAATTTTTCATATCTGTATTCTTCCAGTATTATTCCAGGTAAATACAGCATCTTTACCTTTTTATCTAATTAAAATCCCAGTATTGCTAGGGGGCTTTCCTCTATCTGAGGCAATATGTATTTAGAAATCCCAGCAAGTGTAATTGGGTCATATTGTCTTATTGTTATATGAGTCTCCTGAAAGCCCTGTGTAGTGGTTGAGGAAGGATTTTCCTTTTGGCAGACGGTTCTTATAATCCAGTCTACAAAAATCGAGTCTACAGAGAATTGGTGAAGATGTGTGGTGAATTGCTTGAGTATATGAGAACTCTTTCTTTTCTTTATTTGACAAGCGAGGAAATTAGAGGGCTGTAGGAAGTCTGCTGGGGGTCAGAGAGCAATGCTGTGTCAAAATGGGGGTTGGAATGTACCATGCTTCCAAGTCATGGATTAAAACCATTTTTTTGGGTCCCATCTCCCTGTGCCATTAATAACCTATTTTCTATAGGTACAAATAATACCTTGCATAGACTTTACATGAATGGATGTAGTTTAATCAAATGATGTAACTCATAGTTTCCTGTATATACATTAGCTTATCTATTCTCAGAACAGTTCTAAAAGGAAGGTGCTCGTTTACAGACGAGGGAACTACTACACTGGATGTCACGTGTTTAGCCTGAGCTTATAAAGCCCAGATGTGAACCCTTTCTGACACGTTACCCTCCTCTTCCATCTACTCTGCCTGCAGAGTGAGGTTTGCCTCAGGTTGGTCCTAAGCAAAGAGTTTCTCACCTTCTTCTGTGCCCATCCCCCCCTCCAGTGTTGCTACATGAAGCAGACATCTATATGCAAGAGACGTATGCTAACTGCCAAATTAGCCTTCAGTATGCATCATAGCTGTCTCCTATTTTTCTCCTCCCCAGTAGGTTTTGGAGCACCTGGAGAGACCGTCTATGTCTGGCTCTGTACTTCTGGCCTGATGCCTGGCATAATGTTAGTCTTCAATTAAAAGCTGGTTGAAGAGGAATTAGTGGGTTTTTTTTTTTGTGGTTGTTGTTGTTTTCTCTGATACAGTTTTTCACTGGTCCTTTGACATTTTAATGGTGACATTTTAAGCCAACTGGCAACTGATTTTTTTAGTTTGCTGCCTCCCACTGTTCTGTAAAGTCTCTCCAAGCTATCTGAGTCTGGTGTTCCATACAGACTTGCCTCCCTCCTCGCCTCAACGCCCCCCCCCCCCAAAGGCTCTTATTGGTCACCTTTTCTGGTATAGTTTGGCTCTTGAAAGGTCCCTAAAGGCCCTCATGTTCAAAGTTTGGCTAACATGGTGGTGCTCTTGGGAGATAGTGGGCCTTTAAGAACCATGCCTTAGCCGAGAGGTCTTTAGGTCATTAGGGACATGCTCTTGGAAGGAATGTGGGACCCTGAACCCTAGTTCTTTCTTTTTTTGAGCATTTTTCTTCTACTTCATAATTTGTTTACTTTGCTGCAGACCTAAAGCAACATGGCTAACCATGCTCACATGGTGTGAGACCTCCAGAACTAGGAGCCATTATGTGCCTTTTCTCTTTCTCTCAGTTGATTATCTCATGTATTTGCTACAGGGACTAAAAGCTAACTAACACATCCTCTGATGCTCTTTTCTCCTTTACTCCCACTGTTTGATCTTTATTCCCCCCATCATACCTATAGTTTTGGGAGTCCTCAGCTACAGTCAATAAAATGATCACGAAAACCAGACAGTTATTTATTCCCTTCTCCCTGTATGCCTGGCCTTTTGTGGTTTTCTGTAATAGTTGGAGCACCCCTGAGACGTGGGTGGTACTGTTGTCCTCATTTTACGTCTGGGCACCCTGACCCCAGAGAGGGATGGGAACCAGGCTGGACATACGGATTTGAACCCAGTTCTAGAGTGTCTCTCAGTCAAGCGAATTCCAAGCCATGCGACACAGAGTACATGGGCTCCACTAATCACATCCTGGATTCTGCATTCAAGCACATTGCTCAGGGAGGATGATGCGAACGGAAGGGCCTGAGTGGGCCACCCTCACCACAGCCCGCGGCACCAGTGCAGATCTGAAGGAGTTCCTCTGTGGTTCTCTGTTGTGCTTCAGATAGACATGCTCTCTCCTGGGGATTGCAGAACCCCAAGGTAGTCACCGGCTTGCCTTGCAGCCCCACTGTGGCTAGTTTCTACTGACCTGCAGGCTCCAGCGAGGCCAAGGCATTTCTTCCTGCCAGTCAGCATTCTTGGGCCTTTTTTCTCTCTGAAAGGATCTCTTCCCTGAAAACCGCCCCTCCCTCCCCCTCCCTTTTTTTTTTTGGCCAGTCCTGGGCCTTGGACTCAGGGCCTGAGCACTGTCCCTGGCTTCTTCCCGCTCAAGGCTAGCACTCTGCCACTTGAGCCACAGCGCCGCTTCTGGCCGTTTTCTGTATATGTGGTGCTGGGGAATCGAACCTAGGGCCTCATGTATATGAGGCAGGCACTCTTGCCACTAGGCTATATCCCCAGCCCCCCCCCTTTTTTTTTGTTTGTGACAGTACTGGGACTTGAACTCAGGACCTCATACTCTTGCCTGGGTCTTTTGCTCAAGCCTAACATTCTACCACTTGAACTATACCTCCACTTCTGGCTTTTTGCTTGTTAATCAGAAAACAAGAGTCTTGTGGACTTTTCTGTCCGAGCTGGCATTGAACAACATCCTCAGATCTCAGCCTCCTCATTAGCTAGAATTGCAGGTAGGGGCCACCCTGGTGTCTAGCCCTCTGGTTTTTCTAATACCCACTCATCCTTCAAGTTCCAGGCGTTTCCTCTGGGGTCGTTGCACTAAGCCTGGGTGTGCTGATCCACTGTCCTTCCCTTCTGAAGCCACACTGCCGGGCTTTCCGCTCTGCTCTCTTACCTCCGTCTTTTACTGGTCCTCTCACCTTGGACATTGTCTGCCTCTCAGAGCCTTTGTTTCCTTGTCTCAAAGGTGGGGAAGCTGTCCCATCCGCCTCACAGGGCTTTGTGTGAGGAAGAAATGAGGTCTTCGTGTTTAAGCACTTGGTGCAGCACTGGGCCCCTAAGAAGCGGTCATTTTGGGGTTTTGCTTTTTACTGTGATTAGCAGGTACCCAGCTTTGGCTGTGAGCGGTCTCCCCAGAGCTAGGCACAGGCCTGCTCCTAGTAGGCATCCAGACATTTGTGGAATGGATTTAGGGAGCCCTCCTAGGCATTGCTTCTGACTCTTGCATGTGCACAGTAACCTCCTGGGGTCTTGGGAAAATGGGGGTTCAAGTTCACTATAGGCCTGAGGTGAGACCTGAGGACCTGCATTTGAAAGTAACCCTCTAGCTCCTGCCAGCTTCCAAGGAGTCACTGGTAGGTCTTTTTCCTTCTTTCAGGTCTGATTTACTTACTTACAGTTCAGAGAAAGAATAAAAGTCCATCATGAAAAGTGACCAGAGCTAGAATTGCAGGTGCAAAGGACATGGATCTGACTGTCAGTGCTGTGTTACTCAGTGGACAAACTTGCACTGAATGATGGAGTTCCCATCAGTCTCTAGCCAGGACCGACCATCTGTTGGGGATTTTCTCCTGTGAGACAGAGGCTCATAGATGATCCCATTTGACTCTAAGTGTCTGTTTTCCCACCAGGACACAGCTGTTCCTTCTGTTCTGCTTCCGGGGGAAGCCCTATGGTTGGGCCATTAGGTCAGCCAGCAGCTGGGAGAGAGCAGATCCAGCACCAGATAAAAACTCTGGGAGCTAGCCAGATGTGTTCAGTGCAGTTGGTAGAGAACATTGCAAAGGAGTGGAAAGATGGAATTGTTGAATATTTGGAAAGGTGAACAATTTTTTTTTTTTTTTGCCAGTCCTGGGCCTTGGACTCAGGGTCTGAGCACTGTCCCTGGCTTCTTCCCGCTCAAGGCTAGCACTCCGCCACTTGAGCCACAGCGCCGCTTCTGGCCGTTTTCTGTATATGTGGTGCTGGGGAATCGAACCTAGGGCCTCGTGTATCCGAGGCAGGCACTCTTAGCCACTAGGCCATATTCCCAGCCCTGTTCTTTTTTTTTTTTTTTTTTGCCAGTCCTGGGCCTTGGACTCAGGGTCTGAGCACTGTCCCTGGCTTCTTTTTGCTCAAGGCTAGCACTCTGCCACTTGAGCCACAGCACCACTTCTGGCCGTTTTCTATATATGTGGTGCTGAGGAATCGAACCCAGGGCTTCATGTATATGAGGCAAGCACTATTACCACTAGGCCATATTCCCAGCCCAAGTGAAGAAATTTTTAAAAAGCTTTTGTAAGTCAAGATCCTGCTGAATCTGGTCTTAGTAAGTAGATCAGATGCTTCTGGGAGACAGAAGAGCCTTGTGGTCAGTAGCTTTGTCCCTGGAGACAGTCATGGGCTCCCAGTCCTGCTCTGTCTCATAGTAGGTGTGTGGCACAGACAAGTCAATTAACCTCTTTCAGCTTTAGTTTTCCTCACCTGGCATTGGTCAGTAGCAGTATTGAAGTGATGGTATTCTTTCAGTGCCATCTGACACCGTGTGTATCCCGTGTGTAGCACAATTTGCCAACATGCACAGCCTGGCACAACTACTCCATTAAAAAAAAATAGTAGCTATTGGGACTGACTTAGCAATCAGCAGCTTTTGGGACATCTCTCACAAGATCAAACATGGCTCTTGCTGTCTTGTAAGAAATGGATCTGTGTCTCTTAGAAACCCAGCTCATGGAGCCCATGTAGTCGTGCATGGGCAGGCCAGCTTTAACGTTCTTCAGTGTTGTTGAGTTGGGCTGTGACATGGAGGCCATCTCAGACCCCCAAGGGCCTTTGGAAGGGAAGCCATGGGGCCTCTTCTCTCCTTCCACAGCCTCCATAAGCCTTAGTCACTGGTGGGTCATTTGCTGGAGATGGTAATCCTGCCTTGTCACCAAGGAAGAAGATACTGCCAGTCTGGAAAACAGCCTTTCCCTGTCTCCACATTGTGTGTGTGTATGGGGGATGCAAGTTTGGAGATGGTCCCTCCAGCTGACCTACATGGAGGGCAGTAGGGCTTCTAGCGGGATGCCCACTGCCATGGTTACTTCTTCCTAGCACAGACCAGGTGGGAGGCGTCTCTCCTCAAGTGAGCCTGGCTCAGACATGAAACGATGTTCCTGTTACTGGTGTTGATCTGGGGGAGTTAGGCAGAGAGCATCTGCAAGTATGGAGAAGAAAAATACATCTCTTCAAAGAGCCAGTCTCCTCTTCAAAGCAGGAGCTGGAGGTCAGTGTAGAAAAAGTCCAATTTGAGCAGCTACAAAGAATTGGGAAAATCATATTGTTGGGCAATCATTCCTCTTACTGAGGTTTCAAAGTTTCTCTTTTTATCTGGTATTTTTCCGGGTACATTTGAGTTCCAATTTGAGTGCCTCTGAAATGTCTGGATGTTTTGTGCTGCTAAAATTACATGTGTCTAAAAATGTTATCAGTGATGGCACTTACATATACGCTTGCTTGGACTTGTTCTAGCGAATTTCTGTGACTGAAGCTCTTCTTCCCCACCCCCAACCCCCAAACTATCCCCACAGATTTGGCGTTTGAGGCAAAGGTGGGAAATAGAACAGTCTTCCCAGGTTTAGCCACAAAGCCAAAAGACAATCTCATGAGAATTTTGCTTTAGTCTTGTCAGCATAGAATTCTGGGGTTTTGTTGCCATAGTTTCGCTGAAAAATTTGACCTTAGCTGTAATAACATACAGTTACAGAGAACCAGTTAATCGGTTTTCTAAAATTAGTATTCTCTAGTACATAAACCAGTAGGAACAGAGTATTTAATTAAATATTATACAAGGATATAAAAGCCCAAGGGAATGCAGGAGGAAACCCATAATCCTTCTTGACTGGTCTCTTACAGACTTAGAAGAACTTGAGTCATTATTATTATGTTTAATGTTAGCATTGATTTTACTTTAAAATGTGTTGGGAAAGAGTCTCTATCTTACCAAGAGCAAAACAGAACAGTGAACGTCATCCCCAGTTGTCCCCTCCAGGGTAGATACTTAACAAGGCAAGATGTGAAAATGTTGGTGGCAAAGATTCAGACAAGTGTCCTTTTTGGGAATCTCATCGTGTGCTTGGTGCACAAGAAAGTTGTTTCCTATCTGAAATCGAGTGTGCAGCTCATTTCTAGACTCATTGCTTTGAAGGCTTAATGCATTGTGAAATGGAGCTAACATCTGTATGTTCTGAAGTCCACCTGTGTTCTGCCTCCTCCACCTCCCAAGTCTGTTGGTCCTGGTGGTCTGATTTTGCCCTGACAAGGATCTGTATGGAGATTGCGTCAAGCCTGGCATCCCTTGTCAGCCACCTATTACCAACTGCAATAGCTCATCTTCCTGTCATCACCGTTGTTGCTGTTTGGAAATGGGGACCATTTTTGGAGTGAAGTGGCTTTTGGGCTTTGTGGTTTCAGAACAAGGTTTTTTTTTTTTTGTGTGTGTGTGTGTGTGATGTGTGGACATGGTTTTGGATTTTTGTTTCCCCTACTCTGGAAGCCGTAGGCAGTTCAGTTGTTTGCCAGGTTTATCACAGATTGCATTGTCCTGGATTTTCTAGAAATTTCTGTTGGAGTTCCTTGTCACTTATATTATGACAAGTTTTTTTTCCTTCCCATGTCATTTTTCTGATTTAAAACTTTTAAAATTTCACCTTAACATGGTTGTTTAGTAGAATTTGGAAGGGTGAGGCATATTTAAGGAAACATAAACTTTTTATGTTGGATTTTTTTAAAAACCCATTTCACATGTTTCTGTAGTGGCATCTTAACTATTGCAATGGAAAATATGTCCTTGGCAAGACTCTCAGAAATGCAGCCCCAAAGGTCATTGGATTATGTAAGCTATTTGACTCTACAAAGTCATCTACCTGAACCAATAGGAATGATCCCTTCCCTGAAGGAATTTGTGATCGGAGGAGGAGAGCTGAGTGAGAACAATTATCCTGTGGATTATTCTTGGAGAATGGAGAATCCTAGACATGCTTTTACTGTCTGTGTTCATTGTTTCCCTCTATCCTATCAGGTCACTGTGCCCAAATAATTTGAATTCACTTCAATAGCTTAAGAAAGAATGCAATTATAGAGAGCTTTCTTGGAAGTTAACAGCATATGTTTTAAAACAATTCTTGCCTTTCATTACCCATATGTCTCCTGGTCCTACCATTAATTCAGATAATAGAGTTGATACTTAGTAAATACAATAAGAGTTGAAGAGGTTATGTCTGTCAGGCTGGCTAGTGAAATGGTGAACGAGTCAGGACTCTTGATTTTGGGTGGTAGCCAGCTTGACTTAAGCAACAGGGGAATTTTATTGGCTCAAAACAATCCCAGTGGAATGGAATAAAGGGCAGAGAGGCCACAGAGCTCAGTGGTAGATGGATGAAGGCACCTGAGTGCCATTGGTAGTTCATCTTGCCTCTCCTCCTCTCAGCACATCTTCTGCTTAATTTTCTGGTCCCCTCCTCTTGTGTTTTTGGTATCAAGGTTCTACACACTCTGAGAATGAGTTGTAGAGAATTTTCTGTTTTTCTGTGTTGTGAGAAAGTTGAACAATTATCATTCGCTATTTGTTTACTGTGAATGAAACCTGTGAGTGAAGTTGTGAGCTGTATCAGCCGTTGGTTTGCTTTATGCCAAGATTTACTACAGGATGGGATTCTTGGTCTTTAAAGGTCTCTTTCTTTTTGAGTCAGTGTTGTGTGTTTATTTTTAAGAGGTACTCATGTCATCCTAAGTTTTCAGAGGCATAAATAATGGCCTCTAGTTCCTCTCTGAAGTGACTGGTTGGGGCCCTATGGTAGCATGTATCCATATGATGAGCCCTTCCTAAGTCCTTAAGGGACCTCATGGGTGTCATTAGGTAAAGGATCGTTGGATGGAGAGTTCGTTTGGTGTTTCCAGTGGATTCTGATCTTATCAAATGGGTCCATAGAGGAGGGAACCTGGAGGATTAGGGTTCAGAGATGTGAGGATGAACACGAGATTAGAGTGATGTGGCCACAAGCCAGGGAATGTGGGAGCCAGAGGAGGGAAGGGACTGGAGGTGGAGGGCAGGGGGGAGTCCTGAAGGCTCCTTAGCTCTAGCAGAGTAAGTATTATCATATTCCTATAATGTTATTTATTTGTGTATCCTCAGACTAGCTATTGACACCCATTTTTCTTTAGTATTCTTCAAAGAAACAAACTTTGACCTTATTGTTCTTTCTGTTAAAGGTTGTTTTTGAAGTTGGTCATTTTCTGCCCTTGTCTTTATTATTTTCTTCTGTTTCTTCGTATTTCTTCTGTTCTCTTTTTGCTCTCTTTAAATTGCAGATTTAATATACAAATATTGAACACATCTTAAGTTGTATCTTTAGTTGCATCCAATATACAGTTTGACCTATGGGGTTTTTCTTATTGTACCTAAATATAATTTTTATATTGATCATTTTGACTATATACGTGAGTTTTTCGAGGTGGTTTTATATTTCTTGTGCTGGGGATGGAACCCAAGATCTCAGACTGAGGCAGATATTCTCCCACCGAACTACATTCCTCAGTTCCAGATAGTAGAATCTACTTTATCATTCCATGAAAACTTGAGAAGCTTGCTCTATGATCTCGTATGATCAGTTTTTATACATATTCTTCTGTACTTGAAAAAACATATATTTATAATCCGGGGTGCACTTTCCTGTATGTGGTGTTGGTGTTTTGTTTTGTTTTGTTTTTTTGCCAGTCCTGGGGCTTGAACTCAGGGCCTCAGCACTGTCCCTGGCTTCTTTTTGCTCAAGACTAGCACTCTACCACTTGAGCCACAGCACCACTTCTGGATTTTTCTTTATATATGGTGCTGAGGAATCAAACCCAGGGCCTCACGTATACAAGGCAAGCACTCTACCACTAGGTCATATTCCCCCTGTATGTGTTTTATTAGACTTTTGTCTGTTCAGTTTCTTAATTCTTTTAAGATATTTAAGATTTTTTAAGATATTTTAAGATTTTAAGATTTTTAAGATATTTAAGACTCCACTGTTGTGGTTTTTTTTTTTTAAGTTATAGAACTACTTTATATTCTGATTCTGGTGGTGATAACATGAATTTGTGTGTGTGTGTGTATGTTAAAAACTCACCACTGTGCACATATTTTACAAGTAAATTATATAAAGTTCAAAATTAGCACCATGACAGTGGATTTGCAGTTTTGCCTTATGTTTTAAGTATTATGTCTCCATTTATGTAGAGTGACATTATGTTATTATAGGCTTAACTTTCTTTGGCAGTGCTGAGGTTTGAACTCCAGGCCTTGGGATTGCTACGCTGGTGCCCACCGAGCCATACCTCCAGTCCTTTGTCACACTGGCACTTGACTGCTGACCCACATCTCCAGCCCCTTTTTTGCTGGTACTTTTTAAGATAGAGTCTTGCCTCATGCTCTGGGCCTCACCTGAGATTTGATCCACCTTCTTTCAGCTTCCCATCACTGCTGGGATTACGAGTGGAAACTGGTGTCTTCAAATTCCCTCTGTGGAAGGGAAGTCTCACGGACTTTCCTGGCCAGGCTGGAACAACAGTCCTCCACCCTCAGCCTCCCACATACCTGGGAATGGCAGGCACATACACCACTGCATCCTAGCTACCAGTAGAGAGAAACCTCTCAAATTTTTTTACCCAAGCTGGCATTGGACTTTTATTACTACTGATCTCTTCCTCCCAAGTGGCTAGGGCTATAAACATGAGCCTAACTCCTTTTGCTTTTCAATGATGGAGCTTTGACTTTGTTGGCTGCATGTGAGTCTAGCAGGGATTTAGCATGTAGGATGGCAAGGCAGCATGGTGGTGATAGCAAAGACTTCATAGACTGACTTGGGACCCATTTACTGTCCAATGCCTATGAAACTTAGTATTTAAACTGAAGAAGTACCTTCCCATCAAGGAAAGAGGTCTTTAATGCACCCTGTAGGCACATAATAACTGTTAATTCTCACTCCCTCTCCTACCCAGTTACACTTGGAGTATAAATTACTTGCCTCAAATGCACTAGAAAAATGCCCTCTCCATTTCCCAAATTTATGTGATAGCATGATAGGTAGGTATGAACCATCATACCAGCACTGTCTTGTCTGTCTGTCTGTCTTTCTGTCTGTCTCCCTCCTTCCCTTCCTTTCTGTACTAGATTCTGAACCCAAAGCCTTGCACATGTTTAGCAAATGGTGTACCACTGAACCACTTTGTCAGCCCAGCTCTTTCATTGGAAGACTAGCAGATTGTTTTCTTTCACTTAACTAAGGGACTTATTAAGTTAAGGGATTTATTAATATTTAAGTAATAGTGATTTGTTTATTACCTTACTAAGTGATTACTTATTCATTTGTCTATCTACAAGTATAGCTACAAGACTGGCTTAGTCTGGTGCCTTGCTTATAAACTATATCTTTGTGGCTAATTCATATTGTTGAATTTAATAACCAGACCCCCTCTAAACTCCAGGCACAAGTTTTGATTATACGGTATAGAACACAGACCAATGGGAAAACATTTTTAATTCTTTGAATGGAGTCTTTCCAGAGCCCAGTTCAGATTTGTTTTTAGTAGATAAAGTTAATAGGACTTTAATCTGGCTGTAAGTGGAAAGACACTGCCAAAATGAAATTGTGATTGAATTGATACTAGGAGACTTAAATTTTGTCACTGTAGCACTTTGTGCTACAGGAAAACACCAAATTCTAGTAAATATACATTTGGAATAACTTTCACTGTGTGTGTGGAGGTGGGGGGGGGGCGGTATTGGGTTTGAACATAGGACCTCAGGTTTGCTAGGCAAGCACTTCACTGCTTGAGCCCGCTCTGCCTTTTTGCATTGGGTGATTTCAAGATAGGTTTTTGTTTCATGCTCAGGCCAGTCTGGACTTTGAAACTCCTGTTTGTGCTTTCCTGAGTTGATGAAATGACACTCGCCATCATGCCCAGTCATGGGTCAAAATGGAATCTTACAAACATTCTGTTTGGCCTGGGTTTGTCTTGAGCAGTGATTCTTGCCCTTCCCCCCATCTCCACCTCCCATGGCTAGGATTATAGGCTTGAACCACGATGCCTGGCTTCTACATTTTTCTTTTCTTTTTTTTTTTGTAGCAACATTATCTGGGAAGTTGTAAAGTTAAAAAGAGTAGGTTATTTTTGTCTTTGTAGTAAATATTCAGTCCTTTGTATATCTCATTTTTCTCTGGCATCCAACTTTAACTTGGTCCATCAAGCTAAGCAGCTGTTTAATTTCCCTCATGAAGAAAATAAATTTCAGCACCTTTTCCTGAAAGCCCGCATGCCTTTTTATGAAATGTACAGGTAGCGATGAATGAACTTCATCCTGTTTACTGGAGTTATGCCAGTGACCTTATTCAGAGTTCCTTCAAGGTGACATGACCAGCATTTTAGGGAGGAGGAGATCTCACCCAGTTGATGACTTTCATTTTGCAGCTAAGTGACCTTTCATAATCAGTAAGAATTTAGGAGCCCACATCCTCTTTGTAGTCGGAGAACCAATTTTCAGGTGAGAATGTGCACTGGAGTACTTGCGGTCTTAACTATTGGGATACCTAACCTCATGAGAAAATCTGGGTTGTGAGCACTCCCTTCTCAGCAGAAGGCTCAGAGCTGAAGCCCGTGTGCCTCCTCAGGTTACTAAGGAATCACTTTTCAGCAAAGCGGGACTTGTTTTTCTTCTTGTCACCCAGTGCAAATACACGAGGCATCTGGGCTGTGAGTTAGCAGAGAAAAATCTTAGTCTTTTGATTAAAAAAAGATTTTTTAAAAGAAACAATTGGTTAATATGTATGATATCCTGTGCGAATATTTTGTAAAAACTTTCCAAATACCAGTTTGCAATAACTAGTCTAAAGAAGCACTGTTTTTCTTTTTCACAATGGATAGATGCACGGACAGAAACAATTGAGTATCAGTCTTTCCCTTTTTGTCATGAGAGTATTTAAAATTGAGTCACCAGGCTAGGTAAGCGGAGGGGCTTGACCTTATTTTTCTCTGCCCAAATCCACATAAATAAAATGATTCTTTTTTTTTTTTTTTTGCAAAAAGATAGTTAAAGAACTTCCAAGTCTCTAAAATTCTGACAGCGTTGTCATTTACAAATTTTGAAGTGCTTTGTTGCTTTCTTACAGACATCAGTTTGACATTTGAGGGTCATTTTATTTTTTTTGAACTCTGGAAGGTTTGGGCATTTGAACAGATTTTTCCCCAGGTCGTTAAACGCTATCTGCCATGCAAAAAACTGTTGGGGAGTAGAGAACTTTTCTTGGAACAATTGAATTCTGTTGGACTTGAAGTCTTTGCGTCCTCCTTTTGGCTTTTCATCAGTAGCTTCTGGTTGTCTTCTCCAGAGCAATTGCTTGAGCTACTGAAGAGCGAGGCATTGTCAAGAGTTGTGGCCATTTGTCTTCATTTCCTCCTTGGAGCAGGGGTGCTTTTCATTTAGAAAATGTCCCCACCATGTGAGCCCTTGGTAGAAGGAAATGAGAGAAAAGAAAAATGCAGATCTGCTAGTAACAGCAAGGCCAAGTCTGGGCTGGGGGTGGGGTGGGGGTGGGGTGGGGTTGGGGGGTTGTTTCTTTTTCTTCTAAGAAAACAAAATGCGATTTTCTTCTGGAGACAACCCTTCAACCTCACTGTTTTCTTGGGAGGACCGTTTCTGTTGATGAAATCAGTGTCTACTCTATTTCCTGTGCTTTCAATCTTCCTTTATAGTTACAAGATTCACCTGCCAGTGGCTCTACTAACAACTTGGCACATGCCAGAAAGAAAGCCGGTCTTGGCAGGGTGGACTGCTGCTTGTTTAAAGTTTGCTGAGACCCTAGATCTCTCTTGAGTTGGGCCATATTGGACATTTCTAGCACATGCGCTGTGTAGTCCTAAGGAGCCTCCCAGCAGGAACGCTAGAGGTGTAGGTACTTGAGAGGACCCAGACACCTTAGCAGATGGCCACTCTGCCACTCCCAGGCACACTGGGCACCTCACAGGTCACGGTGATGATTTTATTGGGTGCTTTATAAAGATCATATAGTGTCTAGCATGTCATCATCGATTGCACATTGTTGTTGCCCTTGTGCCTGGCATGTGATAGTGAGTCCTAAACCCTTCAATGGAAAAAATAAAATTTCCTGCAAGCATAATGGGACCAGTTATCTTCAAATTAGAGTTCATCCATGTCACAGATGAGGAGGTTTTGTCAGTAAGTGCTGGGAAAAATAAGTTGGCATTGCTGAGACTCCAGCAGGACCCACAGGGCAGAGGTGGACTTTGCTGTGTTTCCAAGCATGTGGCCCCCATGCACATCCAGCCGGAGAGCTGCGGGTGCACTGAAGAGGTCCCAGCTGGAGCTTCTCACGGTGGAGGTCTCCAAGCCAAGGACAAGGACGGGGCTGCAGCATGAATCTTAGTCCCCTTTTGCTCTTGCTCTGCATGTAACAACAACAACAGCAGCAAAGACCATCTGGCGTCTAGAAGGGGAGTTTGGGGCTGGGGAGGGAGTGTTAGAATGGCAACAGCATCGCTGTGTTTATGGATGCCCTCTTTAACTTGCCCCTCACTTTTGAGACTGACATTGAGAGTTGAGAAATCATAGCATGATTCAGAAATGGCCCCTTCTGGAAAACAGCCTTAGAGGACTCATCTTCCTCATCTGTCAATGTTGCTAAGATATGCCTGTGCTGCTTCTTAGCTAGAGGGTTTATTCTGTGACTTTGTCCTCCACACCCCGCGTGCTTGAAGGCTTAAGAAAAATTTTGTTTTTAAGGTTTAAACTCATAGCTTCATGTTCTGTCTTGGCTTTTTCTCTCAAGGCTGGTGTTCTACCACTTGATCCACTCCATGTCTGACTTTTTGTTGGTTAAGCAAGATAAGACCCTCAAGAACTTTTCTGCCAGTCTGGCATTGAACATCAATCTTCTAGTCTCAGTCTTCTGAGAAGCACGGGATTATAGGCATGAACCACTAATGCCTGGCTTTATTCCATGTTTTAATAAAGAGGGTTGGATAAATGTTTCAAGGTTGATAAAGAGTTCTTGCTCATGAAACAAGGTCATCACAGAGATAGCTTTGGCTTTGGTCAGTAACTTTGTCCACATTTGACAAACATTTCCTCAATGTTTACCTAGTTTGTAGCTCATGATAATTGGGTAGTTGAAAAGCTAAGACGTTCGTTCATAGAGCTGTTTCTAAAGGCTTAACTCTCTTATTCTAATGAGGAATCAGGTCAAGATTGTGTAATTGTAGATCAAAGAACCATAGTTGCAACTAGCCTTATTCTCTCTACTCCATCGTTGCTGTCTGAGATGTGGTGGTCTGTACTCTTTTTTTTTTTTTTTTTTTTTTGCCAGTCCTGGGGCTTGGACTCAGGGCCTGAGCACTGTCCCTGGCTTCTTTTTGCTCAAGGCTGGCACTCTGCCACTTGAGCCACAGCGCCACTTCTGGCCGTTTTCTATATATGTGGTGCTGGGGAATCGAACCCAGGGCTTCATGTATATGAGGCAAGCACTCTTGCTACTAGGCCATATTCCCAGCCCTGGTCTGTGCTCTTAAACCACTTAACTTTAGTAGAAGAGATAATTTGGTTGACTCCAGCAAACACTGATCCAATATACTTCAGATGAACTACGTTGAAATAGACTTGCCTTTAATTATTTGTGCTTTTGTCTGTACAGGTTGCTTATTGCAGTTTTAAGGAGGAAATTATTTGGGATAATAGTTTACCTTTTGTCGACTTCTGGTAGCCTATGGACTTTATCTGTATCCTTGTTGACAGTGGCATTTCCCATACACTAAATGGAACATATGTCACAAAACAGCCCTCAATAAAAGTTGGTTGAGTGAGTTCACTGTAAAGAAAGGACAAGTGCTATGAGGACAAGTGCTGCAGTTGTGGTGGAGAGATGGCTGCTGTCGCAAGCAGGGAAATTTACAGAGATGGCATCTTGAGCTGGGTCACAAATACAGGCGATTGATTGGAGATGAATGGGGTCGGAGGCATTGAGGAAGTTGTTTTTCTACAATGAATTATAAGATCAAAGCTGGGGAGTGGGTGGTGAGAGCAGGATCCAGAGGTGTCGTTTTTGACAGCTAGACAGAGTGTGTGAAATTGAGGATGAAGCAGATGATTGGTGTCAGATTTTGAAGCCCTTGATTGACCAAGACATTGGGGATTTTGTTTTTACTACTGTTATTAACTTGAGTGAATTATATGGGAAGTAGGCTATACCCTTGAGATATGATGAGAACGGGGCGCAGTGAGCTTAAGTAACCTGCCAAACATGACATTCCGTGGGCCCAGTCAGTGTTCTCTGTGAGGACGGGAGTGGTTAGTATTCTTGATTTTATCAGAAAGGGGCACAATGCGTGGCACATAATAGGTGCTCCAGACTTCATGATAATGTGTGTGTTTTTTTCCTAGTCATGGATGTAATCAAAACTTTCATATAGGCAGAGGAATATGCTAATCATATGCCATTAGCCCCGTTAATACATGTATATGTTCATATACATGTGCATGGACCAGTATTTTTGGTGTTGGCTGTATACCTGGCACTGTGGTAAATCCTGAGGCTTTTCAGTCATGAGTTCAGCGGGACCTGGGCTGGAGCAAGAGACGTTTATAGGACAGCAGAAAGGCTTACTGGGAAGGGCAGAGGATATGAGAAGTTACATGCATAAGAGGGAGAAGAGATGGACAGAGGTCACTGTACGGCCTCTTAGAATCATGATGGGCACCAGTGATGGGCACCAGAAATTTGCTGTCATTGGTCATTGGGTGGATTATGGAAACATGACCCTGATTTTAAAACAGCAATTTTTGTTTTGTCTTCCAGCATGTGGGTAGATGAATTGAGTTAGATGTGTTCATGAATGATAGTATCCATATGTTTGTGATGGCAGTCAGGTCAGGAGGAAATGGCAACTAACAAGGAACTGTTGCTCATGTATTAATGGATAAAGCCTTCTCTTCTGTAAGAGCACATGGTATCCATGAGGGGGCTGGGAGTGAAGGAAGAGTCTGTTACTGAGAGCATGATCTAGGGATGGAACTGTACCCACACGGAATGTGTTTCCATCTGGCTCAGGGTGTGCTTTTCAAACAGTGCTCCAGGCTTCACAGAGGTTTTGATAAATACTTAACAGGATGCAAGTATTGGGAAGTTCAGTGTTTTTATTTATGGAAATAGCACAAATGCTGCCGTCAAAGCTAGTGGATTCCAGGGAGTGGAGTCAATTAAGACGAGGACGCCTCCTTCAGTGTCGATTGCTTCAGATCCTCTCTTGGGTTGATTGTTACACATTTAGTGTTAGCATTAAGGCTTGAATGGAGGCCTTGGGCACTGTCTTGGCTTTTTTGCTCACAGCTCACATTCTATCACTTGACACACCTCCAGTCTAGCTTCTTTGCTGGCTAATTGGCGATAGAGTCTCTCAGACTTTTGTGCCCAGGTTGGCTTTGAACTGTGATCCTCAGATCTCAACCTCCCATTGGGGGTGCCTGGTTCGTTTTATTTTTCGATACTTGGAACTTTTAACTACAGCGTCCTTTGTTCAGAGCTCATGCGACTGGACAAACTGGAGACCAGTGGATTGCTTCCAAGCTGGCATTGGGCTGCTTGGAGGAGTTAAAACTCTTGCCTTCTCTCTGTTTATTCGTTCTTTGGCCGATGTGTGTGGCATGAGGTGGAGGGGATTTCATTTAATATCTGGATGCATTTCCAGCAGCTGACTGGTTAGCTGTGATCTGCCGATTACTCTTGTGTAGTATGTTTTTAATGTCCAGATTATTTTTGGATAATGAGTCTTGGATGAAAGGAAAAAATTTCCTTGGCTTAGCAACTGACTTTTAAAATTTTAAGAAAATTGTTGGCAATGCCGGGGTTTCCACTCAGGGCTTTACGCTTGCCAGGCAGGTGCTCTAGCACCTGACCCACATCCCCGGCCCTTTTTGGTTTTATTATTTTTTGAATAGGGTCTCGCTTTTTCCCTAGTCTGGCCTCAACCATGATTCTCCGGCTTCCAATTCCTGAGTAGCTGGGATGACAGGCGTACTAGTTGAGGTGGGGGTAGGGTGGGGGAAGGGATGGCTCGTGAACTTTTTGTCTCCTGCCTTTACTGCTGGCCTCAAGCCAAGATTTCAGCCTTCTGGTTCTTCTCTTAATCGTAATGGTAGCAGTGACATTCCATCTTACCGTACAACTGCCCTAGATAAGAAAGGCCATGGAGAATTCCCCTTGTTTTGCTTGACTCTCTTAAAAACCTATCACCAGTTGGCAGTGAAGGTCATATTCAAGATTCAGAGCCCATGGCTCTCAGAATGGCTGCTTTTCTTAGAACAATTCAGACAAGTTGGTTTGGACCCTAGGTCATTGACATTTATTCAACTTTGTTTTTAAACCCTGTTCAATTTCTGAAGCATGCAAAAGATCAGAATTTAGATATGTCTCATCATCTTGGTATTCTGCAAAAATTTTGAAATCTTTTTGTTGTTGTTGTTGTTTGTTTTGCCAGTCCTGGGCTTGAACTCAGGGCCTGAGCACTGTCCCTGGCTTCTTTTTGCTCAAGGCTAGCACTCTACCACTTGAGCCACAGCACCACTTCTGGATTTTTCTTTATATATGGTACTGAGGAATCAAACCCAGGGCTTCATGTATACAAGGCAAGCACTCTACCACTAGGCCATATTCCCAGCCCCAGGTTTTTCTTTTTAAACTGTATTTCTTTTGTTTTTTTGCTTTTCTTTTTTGATACTAGGGATCGAACCCAGGGCGTTACACTTGCTAGGCAAGTGCTTTGCCACAGAGCTACATCCTAGCCCAAAATTCTGAAATCCTATTTTCAGTAAAACAAAAACAAAAACAAAAAAACACACCTTAATGTTAAGTTGCAACAGGTAGGTTTACTTTTTGTACAGTCATAATTAATTCCCAGTTACATTAGAACCTTGGCTTGTGGTAACATGGATTTTTAAGTTTAATTTTAACTGATAATATGTGAAAGAAACGCTGAGTGGGTGAAGCAGTTGGCCTAATTGTTTAAAAACTGAGATTACTTAGGAAAGGATCACTGACATGTTTATATTCCACTGAGCATATTGTTTATAGAAGAGATCGTTTAAATGTGCATTACCAATATCTCAGGTTTTACATTTGCCAACGCTGTATGTTGAGATTTTCCAGAATCTTATAATGGCAGAGATCAGTGGTTTCTCCCTTGAGTAAAACTTCAGGACTTTGCACTTAGCTGAAAATAGCTCACCTTTGTAGATGGTGCTCATCTATTCATTCAAAAAGAAAGGCAGAGCCTGCGACGCACTGCGCACCAGGCATGCTAAGCTCGGGAGAAGGTAGTTCTAGTGTTGTGTGCAAAAATGTAGCCCCTGCCAGCACAGAGCTTACATTATAGTGAGGTGAGACAGACAGCAATGAGATAAGCAATAATAAATAATAAACAAGACTCCTCCCGAGAAGAATAAATGCTCTGCATATGAAATAGGGTGCCTGGGGTGGGGGGCGGGGTGCCTTGGGTCAGCTCAGAATTTGGTGGTGGGGAGATAACATCAAGGTAGTTAAAGTTTCAAGAAATCAAGAAATGTGTTTGGGTGTTAAGTTGACAAAGGATGAGAGAGAAAGGGAGGGAGGGAGGGAGGGAGAGAGAGAGAGAGTGAGAATTGGGGGTTGAACCCAGGGCCTTGCTTCTTACACTCACATCTGGTGTTCTACCACCTGAACCTCAAGCCCAGCGTTTTGTTCCTGTTTAATTGGAGAGAAGAGTTTCTCGGTCTTTGCTGGCTGGGCTAGCTTTTGAACAGATCTGTTTTTTGAATAGGTAGGATTATAAGTGTGAGCCATCAGCACCTAGTTTAACTTGTTTTTGTTTTTTTAAAGCCATATGAAGTTGAGTAATACAAATTAGATTTCCTACGTGATTTGAAGAACTTGTCCCCAGTGTCTTGAGTTGTGTTGATTCCTATCTCCTCTTTCTTTGCTACTGACAGAGAACTGTACTGGATTTATGGAGAGATTATTGTGGACAGGGTGGGCCCAAGCCACCCTACTCTAGTTTGACTTCCTGTTAATTAACTCTGCTGTGAACCTATAATGTCACAGTTTACTTTTTTTTTTTTTTAATATTTTGGTTAATTTAAATTTTTTTTTTTTTTTGCTTGAACTCAGGGCCCGAGCACGGTCCCTGGCTGCTTTTTTTTTTTTTGCTGTAGATCTTAGGGTGAACTCAAGACCCAAAAGGACTCAGAGATAGTGCCACAGCTCTGCTTCCAGTTTTCTGGTGGTTAATTGGAGATAAGAGGCTCATGGCCTTTCCTACCTGAACTGGCTTTGAACTGTGATCCTCAGATATTAGCCTCCTGAGAAGCCGAGATTACACGTGTGAGCCACTAGTGTCTGTCTCTCAGATTCTTGTATTGAAATCTGATATCCAAGGTAATGGTATTAGGAAATGTTGGGGCCTATGAGAGGTGGTTAGATGGTGAGGTCCCTGCCATCCTAAGTGGGGTTAGTGTGTAAAAGAGGCCCCAGAGAGACCTCTCATCTCTCCACATAAGGACCTGGCAAGAAGGTGCTACCTGTCAACCTGGAAGCAGGCCCTCAATGGACTCTGAATTTGCCAGCAGCTTTGTTGTGGATCGCCCAACCTCCCAACCTGTGAGAAACACATGCTGTTGTTTATAGCTGTGTGACTGGTGCTATTTTATTATGGTAGCTTGAACAGAGTTAAGACTTGGTCTGGGATACTGGGTGTTAGAACACTGGAACCCGGAGGTGAGGTGTACAGTTCAACCCACAATGGAGGGATATGTAACTTGGCTAAGCTCATTGTAGCTCACAATGGGAAAAAGTTGCTGTTTAGCACCCTTTCTGATTGGTAGCAGCCAGTGTTTATGGAGCTCTGCTGGGCTAGAGCTTCTTCTGATGTTAATAGCTTTACGGTTAGGCCCACTTTACACTTGCAGAACTGAGGTTTAGCTCTGTGAGGAAACCTTATCAGCTTTAGTTTTCAACACTGTCTTTCAGGTTGAGTTTTAACTACTAGACAGATGGAAGGGCCATAACAGGAACCCTTCAGGTAGAAGGCATTTCTCAGGGTCGGGGAATGAACCTACCCTCTCTCCTTCCTCCCTCTTTCCTTCTTTCTATTGATCTTTTTCTTGTTTCTCTTTTTGGCAGTCTGGAACACTGGGGATTGAATTCAGGGCCTTGGCATTTAGGCAAGCACTCTGTCGCTTGAGCCCTGCTCTCAGTCCTTTGGTTTGAAGAAGTTTTGCAAGTAGTGTCCTGCAGGGTTGCCTGGGCCCTGTCTTCCCCTCCTGAGTAGTGTGGATCTTGAACCATGCATGGTCCTCAGGGGCGTTTCCCACCTTTCTACTTCTACTCCTAGCCCGCCCACTCAGTGTCTCTCTTGGTCCTTTTTCTGAAAGTCTTCATGAAATACACAGCAACAGGACTCCTTCAAGATTAGTTAATAATTATGAAGCTCTTTGAGTATGAAAAGCTGAAAGCAAACCACTTACAATTTGTCTCTTTTTTTAATTTTTTTGGCCAGTCCTGGGCCTTGGACTCAGGGCCTGAGCACTGTCCCTGGCTTCTTCCCGCTCAAGGCTAGCACTCTGCCACTTGAGCCACAGCGCCGCTTCTGGCCGTTTTCTGTATATGTGGTGCTGGGGAATCGAACCCAGGGCTTCATGTATATGAGGCAAGCACTCTTGCTACTAGGCCATATTCCCAGCCCTGGTCTGACTGCATAGACAGGCTACACAGGAGTTGCTCTCCCAGAACGTATGTGACCTGCACTCCAGTCTCTCCAGTGAGTAAAAGTTCTGTCTGTTGAATCAGCTTGTAAGACCTCAGCTCTGAGTAAATGGAGAGCTTAAAGGTGAGGAATAGGTGGGTAAGTTGATCCAGGAAGTGAGGCCAGGTAAGATCAGAGTTCAAGACCAGGTCAGAGTTTAGGTGGGGAGGAAATAGCTAGCATTGTCTGACCCAGACACACACACACACACACACACACACACACACACACACACACACACACACACACAGAGAGAGAGAGAGAGAGAGAGAGAATAAAGATGTTTTCTCAGTTCCTGTCTCCTTCCCCAGGTTGTACTTGTCTAACTCCTGAGTCTGGACAAAAACCAATCTGCCCCCTGTCAGCCCCTGCTGGATATTTTACTGCCTCCAGGAGCCATGGAGATGAGCTTTCCTTGCCTTAGTGTCCTCCTCAGGAGAGCCAGATGTTAATTAGATGCCCTTTCTTCCCTCCTTCCCAGCCGAGGCCCTCATGCCTTCGCTGGCCCCTCTTCTTCGGTGTGCATCTTGAGTCTTGCCACTGCCGCCAAAGACCTTCGTGCCCTTGAGAAGGTCATTTCATCTTTCACTGTCCCACTTTCCTCGTCTATAAAGACTTGATTCCTAACAGATTAATTCCTGGTTGAATGTGATGAAATGTTCCAGGTTGGAGGTGAAAGGTAAAGTAAGAAGATGCATTCTTTTTCTCTTGGAATTTCAATGGTTGTAGGAAAGGAGAGATGTGAATAAACCATTTCAGTACAGTGTAGAAGGTCCTAGACAGCGAGTAGAAACCAAGATTGGAGACAGTAGTCAAGCATAGGGGATGGGCTCGGGCTGGCATTGGTCATGGAGGGACTCCTGAGGTCATAGCACTTGAGCTTGAAGGTTGTGGCGAAAGGCAAAGTGACAGCAAATGTAGTTCTAGATCGGATTGGTTTCTCTTTGTGATCCATACATTAGAGCAGCTTCCATCACTACAACTGGAGAAGTGGATTTTGTGAGGTTCAAACAAGAAAACATGAATAAAGCTGCTTGGCTAGCATCTGTTACTTCAATACGGTATCTTGTAAGTGTTAATAGAGAGGATCTGATTAGCAAGTCAGCTAAGATTAGCCTGTTTGAGCTTTGGCTCTCTGAAGGTCAGATAGCTACTTAGTTGTGGCATGTGGCATTTGGTATGGAAATTTAGCATGAGTGACTCCAGTTTTGTTGGATTTGCTGGGCCTCATCCAGAGGTTTGGTCCACATCAGTAGTCTCCTACATATCTTACCATTTTGTAATTTTATTTTTTATTTTAGAAATAAGTGGAGCTTGCATTCAGGGCCTCACCTTTAGTAAAGGCAGGCAAATCACTCTACTATTTGAGCCACACCTCTGATCTACATTTTATTTACTTTTTAGCACTCGAGATTCGAAGATAGAATCACCTGACAACATTAAGCTCCTTTTCTCCAATACACTAAATACATTGAGGTGAGAATGCTGCCCATTAGATTTAGCAGACAAGACAGGTGATCCTGGAAACCCCAGCCAAAGTCAGGGAGAGGGATAGGGAAGGGAGCCCGACTTGACTGGAGAACAGCTGGGTAGTTAAAAGAGTTTTATATAAAGCTGCCAGAGATGTTGGTTAGGGGACTACAGAAAACACATACACATGTAGACACACACACACGCAACGAAAGAAGCTTTGATGTGAGCCATGGCATTGGAAACTGCTTCATACCTTCTTGCTGATATCCTTGTTGTCTGTCTTTCCTTGTTTTCTAGTTTAATGTCTCTTTTTATTCTCCTCTTTACCCCCATCCATATACAATCAGAGGAGTTTTGCTGAACCCCTATTACATGCCAGATAGTTGGGGGACCACAATCCAATTAAGGCACTCTGCCCACTCTGGAGGTGATCTCCAGGCAGCAAGGGAGATGTTTGAACTTAGGACGCTGCAGGGGTAGTGGTGTGGAGAGCTGTGGGTGAGGTGGGAACATGAGGAGGGCATGTGTTTTAGGCTAAGACGGGGGAAAGGGCTTCTTCACGGTGAGGTAGAGTTGCACCTGGTTAGTAAAGTCACTCAGTGAAGAAACAGGACCTGTAAAGTCAAGGTGACCGGAAAGGTCATAGCTTGAGAGAGGAATGGGCTGAGCTGTGTGGCAGGAATTGGGAGGGAGTCTGGTATTAGGTATGGACTGGTTCTGACGAGACTGGACATGTTGAGAACTCAGCAGGGCAAGTTCTTGTATGCCATTTCCAAGGCACCTGGGTCTTCTGTGGAATCCAGGGAGTCCTATGAAAGCTTTTAAGCCAGAAAGTGGCATCTTTAAATTGATTTTTATTTTATTTTATTTTATTTTATTTTTGCTGCCAATCCTGGGGCTTGAACTTTGAGTTTGGGCTCTCTCCCTGACCTTCTTTTGCTCAAGGCTAGCTCTTTACTACTTGAGCCACAGTGCCACTTCCAGCCTTTTCTGAGTAGTTTATTGGAGATAAGAGTCTCATGAACTTTACTGTTCAGGCTGGCTTTGAACCATGATCCTCAGATCTCAGCCTCCTGAGTAGCTAGCTTACAGCCGTGAGCCACAAGCACCCAGGTAGATTGATTTTTTTTAAGTTAATTGGGATGATAATCTGGAAGATGAGCTTCCTTACATTCCATCCTTCCTGTAAAATATTAAATTTGGCTTTATAGATATTAAACCTACTATAGATATCTAAATTGCCCAATGGTATGTATATTTTTAGAGTATAACCATATAACAGTACTTCCCCTACTGATAAACAAATTATATCTTATATTATTTACAACTGATATCACTTTGATGACCACACTTTCTTTAGAAAAATGAGTCTTTCACAACAAAGTTTGTTGTGCACTGTAATGCTTGTGTGTTGTTCATCTCTAAGCCAAAAGATTGCAAACTCATATCTCTGGGACCTTTAAGAAATATTTTAGCCAGGTGATAATTGCTCACATCAGTAATCCTACCTACCTAGGAAATAGAGATCTGAGGATCAAGGTCCAAAGCCAGCTAGGGGAGGAATGCCTGTGAGATTCTTATTGCCAGTTAACTAGAAAAAAGTCAGAAATGGAGTTGTGGCTCATGGTGGTAGAGTGCCAGCTTTGAGTGAAAAAAGCTACGAGACAGGGACTAGGCCTTGAGTTCAAGCCCCAGAACTGGCACCAAACAAAGCAAAACAAAAACACTTTCTCAGAGTCTCTGATCCAAAACTGGGAAGCAATACTTCTATATGTTTGCCAGCATAGATAACATCCATCAAAAGGTACTTGGAGATTTTGGTATTTGAGCTTATCACGGGAGTTGGATAGTTTTGGAAATTGGTTCTTAAACTTTGCTCACATTAAATTCCAGATTAGCTGTCATTTCTGAAGACTAGCTGTTGAACGCACTCATGCATATTTAATTACGTTTTTTAAAAATGGTTATTACAGATATGAAGGCAATTTTATGCAAGTTCAAGGAAAGGATTTCCTTTGGGAATTTAATATTTTTAAACGGTTGGCTGACCAAGAACTCGTATTTACTGATACTCTTGCGTTCATGAGTCCCATGTATAATGCTAAGGGTTATACTGCTATTCAGTTCCTGTCTTTGCAGCCAGCACTTGAAGCATACACTGAGCTACTCTTCACTTGGAATGTAGCATATTTTAACATTTAGAGGCTCACTATTTCAACATACAACACAATCACAGCAGCTAGAAGAAAACAAGATTTCAAACTCTACCAGAAGTATATGTAAGGTTCTTATTAAGGCTACTTGCAAACTTTTTTGATATTGAAGTGTAAACTTGGAGCCTCACACTTGCTAGATATTTTCTGTACAACTTGAGCCATGCCTCTAGTAATGCTTTTTTTTGGGGGGGGGGGTTGTTTTAGAGATGGAGCTTGGGGAACTTTTCTGTGTAGATGATCTCGGACTTCAATCCTCTAGGTCTCCACCTCCTGACTAGCTAGGATTATAGATGTGAGCCCCTGGTGCCCAGCAGTGTACAGACTTTTACAAACTTTTCTAAACTTTATAAGAACTTCTCATAAAAACAGCTAGATGTGTTCAAAATTGTTTGCGATCTGTGCAGAGCACCTATGGAAGTGATGATAATGTTAGTATGTGTATATATATTCTCTATGTAATGCTTTTAGAAGTCAAAGTATAACCTGACCACACAGTATGAGCAGATCTCATTGGAGATGAATGATGTTTTTGTGGTGAAAGGATGAAAGACTTTCTTGAAGGGAAGAAAAGACTGCTTCTTGAGTCTTCCTAATCACCTGTGCAGCAAGCTATGAACAAGGGAGCCTGTGTGCCTGATAGCTATTGATGATGTGTTTGCTATATTAGAGGGGCCAGGTAAGCTGAGTCTTGTTTCATTTAGGTCTTTGTGATGCTCCCAGTTTTGTGCTGCCGATTGCTCTTTGTCCCTATGTGGTGGGTACTAGGACTTGTCTTCACTTCTCCGCCATGACAACAGTGAATATAGTACACCAGTTGTCTTCATTTCTTAGGGAACACAACCTTAAGTACAACACACATTGCTTGTGTGTCCGGAGTCAGAGGATTTGCTGATCATGCATGAGCCTTTCCTTGTGCGTAGGGGTTGGCTTGGTGCCAGAAGGGGAGGTGACTGGGTGACTTGGCTCTGCTCCATGTGTCTGTCATTGTCCAGTCCTTCATGGTACTGGCTGCCGGTCTAGGAGCAGGCCTCCATGTGTGAGCCCAATGAAGCCTCTGCTGTGTCCTGTCTGCTGATAAAGCATGCCACTTGGGTCTGAGCTCAAAGTCAAAGGGCAGAGCAGGTCACTCCACCCCCATGGTAGCTTGCAAGTTCAAAGTTAAATGGCAAAAGGCACAGATGCAGGGAAGAGTGAAGATCTGGGACCATATAGTGAAATTTGCCCCCATCCTCCAAGATTGGTGGATTGATTAATTGTTGCACTAGGGATCCAACCCAGAGTCTCACGCATGCAAGTCAAGAGCTCTGTCACTGAGCTAATCCCTAGCCAGTCTTGTGAGATAGAATTATTTCACTGTGAACAACTGATTTGAGTTGTTCATACCACATATGTTGTTTCCATTCTTGAGGGCTGTCTTAGGGGTTATTTAGTGGTTAAGTATAGAGACTCACTTAAGGTGACTTTAGGAATACAGTAGGCATAACAGGCAAATTGATTGGCATGTAAGAATAGGAAGTCAAGAGAGAGGATGGGATTAACAAGACTGGGACCACTAGATGTTAGACTATGGAGCTCTTCTCTCTGAGAGTTCTTGTATACCCACATTAACCCCCTCCCCCATCTCTGCTCCTCTCTCTTTGGACTCAGTGTGGCCACCTCAATTCTAATTCTGCAGAGCCTGTGGCTCCAATCTCATCCTGTTGTCTCACCACTAGGTCTCATTCATATCCCTAAATTCTACCTCATGAATTAGTTGTTGGAGGCCTACTCTCAAGAGTTCTGTCTTTATCACGAGGACTTTCATGCTGTCTTGGTGCTGATGACTCATCTCTCTGGAGCCTGGGCTCCTCCCTTCAACCCCAGAGTCATGACCTACCTCCTATTTTGCATCTCTATTTGGATGTGGCCCTTCGTCCTCTCAGACGCCTCCCCCATCATACTTGTTTTCCTCCTCATAAACCTGTACCTCTCAGTCTTCTCCCAGAAAACAGCAAGCTCAGTCTTGTAGTTGTTTATGCCTTGGTAATTCTAATACAGTCTTTATATGATAAAAGAAACCAAATCCAAGCAGGCACAGCACTTACACTGGTAATCCCAGCCACTCAGGTGTGGAGACCAGGAAGAGAGTCTTTACCTAGACTGGGTAAAAAGTTAATGAGACTCCTCCATCTCAAACAACATACCAGGTATGGAATAAAGCTATATTCTCAGCTACTCTGGAGGCTAGTGGGAGATGAGCAGGAAGAGGTGGTCCCCAGGCTAAAGTTCAAAACCCTCCCCATATAGGGTCCACATCTCGCCAAACCTGGTTGTGGTTTCTGATTTCTCTCTCCTTCTCCATCATCCATCAGCAAAGCGTCTTGGTTTTGATACTCACATTATACCCATATCTGACTGCTACTTAGCTCGTCTGTCTGCCACCTTTTTCCTAATGACTGCTGGTTCTTGTCTGCATCATGGCACCTGTCTTCTAACTGGTCTGTTTGTATCCACATGTCCTTCGTAGGGCAACCAAAGTGGGAATGGATAAACAGAAATGGAATGACTTGGTTCCTGCTCCGACATTGCTTGACTCACCCCTGTCCTTAATTCAAGTACTGCTTAATTGCAACCTGCTCAGAAAGGCGGTTCAGACCCATTCCCTGAAGATAGTCATACGAATCCCCTGTTCTCCTATTCTGCCTTTCTTTTTCTCTGAACATTTGTCCCTTTCTGACATCTGACTTTGTGATTCTTACTGATTGACTCTCCCAGAGAAGGTCAACCCATCAATGTAGGTTCTACCTTAGCATCTGAAAGAGAGCATAGCACGTAAAATGTGCGCAGTACTTATTTGGGGAGTCACTGAATAGAAGAATAGTTTGTATCCTTGCATCTGAACAGCTTTGGGGGTGTGTGACTCAAATGGAAGAGCATCTATCTGGCCTGCATAGGGATAGGGCCTGTGTTCAAATCCAAGTACACACACACACACACACACACACACACACACACACACACACACAGCTTGAACGTGGTAACAGAGGAAACAGAGTATATGTTATTATAAGGGAGGGAGATATCCAAGGAAAGCATCTAACTAGTCCCCACTTCCATGTGGTTTCTGCAGCTCCCATTGATACATGGGCTGTTGGCTCATGAGGGTTGAGCTGGGAAGTGGAGATGCTTCATCTATCCTCTTACTGAAACACACACACACACACACACACACACACACACACACACACACACACACACACACACACACACACACACACAAAACAAAACCCCAAAAACAGGATTGATGGGAATTGTTTCTGTCCTCTTGGCCCCAGAGTCACCTTCCTGAGTCTGGCTGTTCTTCATTACCTGCAGACACATTTCTTATTGTAACATGAGGGCACTACTTCATTTGTACAAACATGCTGGTGATGAACATGAAAAGCAAAGCCAGACATTCCTCTTGCAGGGACATGGTCCGTGGACAAGTCTGTGAATTATATAATGAAATCTCCTCTGACTCCCCCCCCCCCCCCACCGCTAAGAAAATACACCAAAACATCACACAACAATGGGCTTTTCTTCTCAGTTTGTTTGGGATATTTCTGGCATCCTCCTACCTGCTGCCCTGAACAACATTGGGGCTGTGGGATTAGACTCATGTGTAATCGCTTTGTTTCCTCCTAGCTGGGTTCATGATGAAGTCCTACTGATGGAAACAGGCAAAATGAACCGACTCAAGCACCCGTACATGGTTGCTAGCAGAGTACTTCTATCTTAAACGCTCTTCCACACTCGGGGATAGGGCATCAGGTGTATCAGTCTCTGTCATAGTGTCTCAGGATTGGAACATCACCTTTGTCTGTTCACACCTCTTTGTGGCCTTGAGCTGTCTATTTCCATCTCACTAGTTAGTCTGTTAGGAGCCATGATGAGGAGCAATGATGTTCAAAGTATCACAGCAGGATCCTGGGGGCTTTGGCTAGGCATCTAGGGATCCAGAGCCTATTGCAAAGGCATTTAAGGACTATCCCCAGGGGGCCAGTGTCCTTTAGTTTCTTGGCTACTTATGTAAGCATGTTCGTTTGTAAAAATTCAAGTTTTCTACTTAGGATTTGTTTGTTTTTCTGCATGTATGTTACACGATAATAAAACGGCTTCTTAAAAAATACACGATAATTTATATTGGTAAGATCCTCTCCTGCTAGAGATATTCAAACAGAAAATGACATAGTTAGATTAGTGCCAGGATTAAGGAAAGCATATTATAAGAGCATAAACACTGGAGGTCAAACTCATTTGGTAGGGGGGAGCAGAGGAAAGATTTAAGTGGGATTTGTCAATCCAGCTTATCTACCCCGTCTTTCTGTGTACATGGTAAGGATTTCTATGAGGAAACCAGAAAGGCAGGCCAGATTTTAGGACTGTAGCAATGTGCCTGAAAGTTAAACATGCTTGGAAGATAAGATGTTGCTGTATAAAAATCAGAAACAAGCTGGTCACTGGTGGCTCATGCATGTAATCCTAACTACTCAGAATGCTGAGATCTGAGAATCTCAGTTCAAAGCCAACCAGGGCAGAAGTAAAGTTGTGGCTCAAGTGGTAAAGTGCTAACTTTGAGCAAAAGATGCTCAGGGACAGTGCCAAGGTCTTGATTTCAAGCTCTAGGACTGGCACAAAACAAAACAAGCAAAAGCAAATACAGGGGCTAGGAACATGGCCTACTGGCAAGAGTGCTTGCCTCGCATACATGAAACCCTGGGTTCGATTCCTCACTACCACATATATAGAAAATGGCCAGAAGTGGTGCTGTGGCTCAAGTGGTAGAGTGCTAGCCTTGACGAAAAAGAAGCCAGGGATAGTGCTCAGGCTCTGAGTTCAAGGTCCAGGACTGGCAAAAAAAATAATAAAAGCAAATACATAAAAATATACTAGCCTTTGGGTAGTTTGCTAGTGTTTTTCTCCTCAGATATAGCTCCATGGGAAATTCAGGGGTGAAATGAATAGAAACTGAAACCCAGAAGAGTGAAATATTTTGCTTTGTGATATATTTCATATTAAAAGCTAATAGCATATGTGTGCATGCATGTTAAGAGTGGTGGGATGGTAAAAGGCCAAATAAATGGACATCTCTTTTTTTAAAGATGATATGAGAGTTTGTAGGGGTAGAGAACCTTTATTTCTTCAAGGGTCATTTCTATATATATCATTACAGGCCATGACAAATTATCAATACAGGCAGATAGCCAGGGAAGCCAACAAGAAACAATACAAGTCAGTCTTATGTAGCAAATGATTTCAGGCCAAGAATTCCCCACCCATGGGACAGCATGAAATGGACACATTTATAACAACTAGCAAGAGTTACAAGGTGTTATGCAGTTCTCCACGTAAATACAGTATTAGCTCATAGATAGAATCAGTGGGTAGAGAATGGACCTGTTGGGTGACTGGCATTATTAGAGCAGATTGGGCCCACTTTTTTTTTTTTTTTTGCCAGTCCTGGGCCTTTGGACTCAGGGCCTGAGCACTGTCCCTGGCTTCTTCCCGCTCAAGGCTAGCACTCTGCCACTTGAGCCACAGCGCCGCTTCTGGCCGTTTTCTGTATATGTGGTGCTGGGGAATCGAACCTAGGGCCTCGTGTATCCGAGGCAGGCACTCTTGCCGCTAGGCTATATCCCCAGCCCTGGGCCCACTTTTATCTTTGAATAGTAAGTTCCAGACTTGGGGATGCATTAAAAAATGCCTTTGGAAAAAGTTGAATATGTAGCTTCCTGAGTTCTGCCCCCAGATCTGTGGGTGTGCGTTACGAATCTTCACAAGTAGGTGTAGGAGGTTCTCAGGCCATGCCGTGCTGTGAATTTTGGTGAGGAGGGTTGGCATTATTAGTAGAAGACAAATGTGTAGAAGAACCATGAGGAGGCAGTAATTTTCAGAAATAGAAAGTTTATCTCAGAAGGTCTGGTTAGGTAGCCTCTGGGGTCGGGACCAGTGGTGAGCTAGGCAGTAACAAGGGAGCATCTTGTCTGTGGACTGCTGCCTTGTGTATAGCTTTGGCTTAATTTGAAAGGTAGATTCAGAATGAGGTCCATGTCTAAACGAATATAGCACTGTTGATGTCATTTGTGTGCCGAGATGGAAGAGCTGAAACCAACCTTACAGATGATGTTCTTAGGAAGAGGCAAGAAAGGGACGTCCCAAGGGATCATCAGAGATTTAGCTAAAATTTCAGAGATTTATGATATATGGCTTGGTTTTCTTCATTAATTTTCTTCCTTAGTAGATCGGCCTCCATGTTCAGATAGTTGAAGGGTGCTTTGCCAATGAGAATAGTAGAGGCATTTGGTGCGTATCCTGGTCCTGCATCTATATCCTGGGGTTGTGCTTCTTGTGTTTGGCTCCATCATTGCGGCACCGAGGGGGGTCAATGTGCCTTTTTTTAATCTAGAGTGCTGACTAGGATGGAAATTTTAATGACCTGTGTTATATTACTAACTTCAGCCTATCCAAATATTTCATCTAGTTTCATGTAATTGGTCCTCTGAGTGATTCTGTGGTCACCGTTTGGACAGTGACTCTATGTGGTAAGGTTAGGACCATATTGCTTCTAGTTTACAAGCTGTGTGATACTGGGAAGATTCCTCAACTTGCAGCCTCAGTTTCTATTAAAAGATGTGTGTCCTGTTAATGCAGTGGGATAATACTATAAGCTACATACATAGCACATATACCACATTCTAAGTAGTTAATATTATGGTTGAGCGTTGGTCAGTGTTGAGCTTGATCAGTATTCAATTTATAATGATATTATGCTTTGTTAATAGTGATCAATATTTCTCATTGTCCTTATTGTCTGTAGAGGATTGATTCCAGGATTCCTCTAATATTGTAAACTCAGCCAGTGTTTAAGTCCTTTATATAAAATGGCTTCATTTTTGTATATAACTTGTATATCCTCCTGTATACTTAAAAACTTAACATCTCTAGATTTTTAATTTTTAATTTTTATTTTTTGGCCAGTCCTGGGGCTTGGACTCAGGGCCTGAGCACTGTCCCTGGCTTCATTTTGCTCAAGGCTAGCACTCTGCCACTTGAGCCACAGCGCCACTTCTGGTTGTTTTTCGTATATGTGGTGCTGGGGAGTTGAACCCAGGGCTTCATGTATATGAGGCAAGCACTCTTGCCACTAGGCCATATTCCCAGCCCATAATCCAACTTTTTTTTTTTTTTTTGCTAGTCCTGGGGCTTGGGACTCAAGGCCTGAGCACTGTCCCTGGCTTCTTTTTGCTCAAGGCTAGCACTCTGCCACTTGAGCCACAGCACTACTTCCGGCCTTTTCTGTTTATGTGGTGCTGAGGAATTGAACCCAGGGCTTAATGCATACTAGGCAAGCACTATACTACTACGCCACATTCCCAGCTCTAGATTTCTTTTGTAACACCTAATAGAATGTTAATATTCTGTGTATAGTTTTTATTCTGTATTTTTGGGGAACAATGACAAAAAATAAAAAACAACAAACCTTTACTTGATCAGTATGGATGAAATTTTCTTTCTTTCTCTCTCTGTCTCTCTTTTGTTGGTTGTGGGTGGGGCTTGAACTCAGGTCCTGGGCACTGTCTCTGAGCTCTTTTCTCAAGGCTAGTGCTCTACTACTTTGAGCCACAGCAATACTTCTGGTTTCCTGGTAGTTAATTGGATATAAGAGTCTCATGACCTTTCTTGCCTGGACTGACTTTGAATCATGATTCTTGTATCTCAGCCTCCTGAGTAACTAGGATTATAGGCATGAACCACCAGCATCTGGCTTTTTCTTTTTTCCTTTTTGCCACTCTCATTGACACCCAAGGTTCACTGTTCCCTACTTCAGTATGTTTGCCAAGATAAAACCTAATATACTACATCACTTTGACAATAAATAAGTAATTATTATTATTAAAAAAACCTTAATATACATAGAAAAGTCCACAATAAGGAAATCCACTATAAGGGTTGATCATTTGTAATTCTTTTATTATTTCTTCGAAGCCCTACCTATTTCATTATGGCAGTCACTGAGACCCTTGACATTTCAATCTCCAGCACAGATGAGGATCACAAAATGATGGGTTGGAGATTTTTGTAACCGTACGCTATGTTTCATCTTGTTCCTGTAGAGAATATTAACATTATTCACCATTCAGGTATGAAGAAGGAAGTTTCAGGTTGACCAGGAAAATATTTGGATAATGGTTTAGGCAAGCACTTTGCAAATTTCTCATCCAGTTATTACTGTTTTTTACTTTCTTTTCCAGAGGAGAAAGAAGAGGAAAACCCTGCAGCTCCTCATACCATTTTGTTTTGTAAGAACTACTGAACCAGTCGTTTGAATTAGCATAGTTATATAATGTCCTTCTATCTCAGGCAGTTAGTCAGAGTGTCACTGGGAGGTTGCAGGAAGTTATAGATGGCAGAGTGGAGTGCTTGCTGCGCCTGCGTTCTGTGGCTCACTGTGAAAGCATGTGAATGATGTGACTTCCACCAGCATCTCACAGGCTTGTGGACACGTTTACAGTCCCTCCTCCCATGTCCCTCTGTCCTTTATCCCCAGCCACCCTTGGTGGGGACAGAATTCTCACTGCTGAGCTAGTCAGAGCATACCCTCTCTGTGGACAAGAGGGGGCGGCTGAACTGAGCATGCCCCGACTGACAGTCCCTGAGCAGGCTGGACCCCCTGCCATGGGATCAAGGATTCCCAGGGATGCAGAGACAGACCAGGGGTGGCACCTTTGGGCAGATGCCCGCCATGGGAAACCTGGGCAAGAGGAATAACGGTTCTAGCCTCAGATCAACAGATACTGTTTTCTGTAGATACTAATGATGACAGCTCTCCCTCGGGACAGCCATAGGACCTCACTGTGTCCACACTTGGATGTAAATCACTTTGCATTCTTCACAGTTAGTTTCCAGCATCAGTACAATTTCTAACAGTTCTTTGGAAAACCCTTTGGAAGAAAGCATGATGCATGGGCCACCTTGCAGAGTGCTTCTGTAGGTACAGACAGAGCGGGGTGGTGGCAGGCCTACTTTAAATGGCTGCATCCATGAGAGTCCCTTCCGCCTCATGTCTATGTCCGTGAGGCCCTCGATCACGGGGGACGCCCTCTCCTGTGATGCCCTCTTGGGCTGTGCTTGGCTGCCCTGAGCTAGGCTCCTGGGGGAGGGTTAAACTCCCAGCAGGGACTTTTTTTTTCTGTTTCCAGACCAATATGGTGTAAATCAGTTACTTTCACATGTATTTTAGGCTGCTTGGCATATTGTATAGAAACCCTCTTGCAGGGAAATTGGGGGAGGGTATTGTGTACTATATATTGGACCTTCTCAATTCAGTGTTAAATTTAAGTCTGGGACAAGAAGCAACGCCCACCTCATTACAAGTTTTATATGAAGCAAACATCTATTTTTGCTTTGTGCAGACTTCACTGTATGAAGTGCTAAAAATAGCCAAATGCTCAGAAATCATTTGTGATGCAAAAATGACTGTAGGGGGAACCGTGTTGTTTTCTGCCCTGGTTATGGCTTAATTGTACAGGCCAGAAAGTGTGCCCGAGAACTGCTTCTGCGCCGTCACTCCTAGGCTTTGCTGGTGTTGGAGGGCTCTTTGGCCTCTGCCTGCAGACCTGAAATGTCATCTTGCCCACACGAACTGTCCAGGACCTGAAAATAATTCTGACATGTTTGTTTTTCAATTGCCTCAAAGAAATTATTTATTTGGGCATTGAAGATTTTTTCTGAGGGAATTTGTTTATTTTTGATTTTTGGAAAAAAGCTGGGGTGGGTGACAGGTTGACAATCACCAAGTGTCAGAGTTGTGATTATGCCTATTAAAGCGCTCAGCACATGTCTGAAGGCTGATGTCTCCGAATCTATGCCACACACAAGGCCGCCATACTTCTTGGCTCCTACCCTGGCCTGAGCAGTTTTGAACCTTATCATCAGATCAAGTGTCTGTGGTAAAATCACAAAACTGGGCCTCACAGGTCAATCCCTGCACTCAAGAGGTTTGACGCTTCTTATTTTTATCAGGTGGGCAGTTGCTGTCGCCCTCTAGTAGGTAGGCAAGTCTTGGGATCCAGAAATGATGGAGCCTGCCAGTGGAACAGCTGGTTAGTTTAATGCCTAAGGGCTGGGTTCCTGCTGCAAGCATAGGAAGTGCTCCCCCTCTTCATCCCCCCCGTACGTCCAGGGTAAGCCAGTTGACCCAGTTCTCAGCGAGCTGTGTGGTGAGGGGTGGCCGCCATCTCCACTCCCCATCCACCGCGTGGGCGCTCAGCCTGTTCTGCAGTGTGGGCGAAGATGGATGTAGTCTTCTGCCTGTCTCTGTACTTCCCAGATTTGCCATATCATCTCCAAACTTCTACCGCAGAAGAAAATAAGAACCCGAGAAAGCAAGTGAGCGCCCACGGGGCGTGCGTGGAGAGGACTGTGGATAGAGGAAAGCTCTCACGCTGGAAAGGCATCGCCACTTAACCCCTCACGTGCTGCCCTCCACAGCGGTGACAGTTTTCTTACCATCTGCCCCAGTGACTTTTCCACGGAATGGCAGGAAAGTGAAAGCAACTCTAGGCTTTCTGGAAAAATCTGTGGAATGTGTCCTCCTCCTCCCAGCTCTGTGGGTGCCTCTTCTGTTGGAGTGGGTCAGCCTTTTGGGGGGCTGCTGGTACTTCTGAAAAAAACAGAAGACAGTGGCAAAATCTAAGATAGAACCCCAGAGAAAGATTCATTCTTATACCTCCAACCTTTACTTCCTTTATTTTAGCAATATCTCTATTTGCCCTCTCTCTGTCTCTATCTGTCTCTGTCTCTCTTTCTCTCTCCTACCTAAAATTTTTCTTAACATGTAACGGATGCTTGACATATTGGGGGAGGAAAAAGGAGATTGGCTAAAACAGGAAATTTGGACTTAATTTGGAAGCAAAAAAAAAAACCTCAGTGAAATAAAAATGTTTAAACGGAAGTAGTCATATAAATATTTTCACTTTGAAAAATGAAAGCAGTGCCTAGCTTCATCTATAATAACCTGTAGCTAATGCTATGTCTGGACTTCCTGCTAGAAAACTATACGAATGCCAACCTGGAAAGGGGGAAGTGTGCGTTATTTGTTTCCCACAGGGCTGGGCAGAAGCTCCGAGGGGTTGAAGCCTCCTGCGGTGGTGGGGCTCAGCGCATGCCTGGCTTCTCCTTCCGTTTATAGTTTCTTAGCATTTTCTCTTCCCATGTACAATCCAGGCCAATGCTGGGACACTGGCATTTCTTTTTCCAGCTGGCTAGCTTTAGGAAGGATGCGGCTTGAGCCTGTTCCTCCTTGGCTTTTAGCTTTCACTTGCCTTATTTGGTAAAGTTTGGGGTTCCTTATTCCTGGAAAGGGCTGTTTCACTCATTTCAAGGATCGTTTCCCACCTCCATGTCTTTCTGAGCTTGGAACTTGCTTGTAGCTCTCGAGTATCTGTTTCCAACTGTGGTGATGACAGGGTTGGGTTGTCTTGAAGAATTCTCATTGGATTAGGGGTAGGGGTGATGGATCCCTCCCTGCTGAGAACTTCCTTGTCAGCCAACAAGGTCAATGTTAACTTCCTTTTGAACCTAGGCTCTCCTGAATCAGCTTGGCTTTTTGGCTTTGCCCAGAGCCTGGTGTTGGCTCTGCCCTCCTTACGTTTGTCAAGATTGTGCTGTCTACATTGCCTTTCCCTCCAGTTATTCCTTCCGGTTCTTCATTCTCTCTGCCTGTTTGGGAGCTCTATCTTCTCCTTTATCAGGAATAGATAAGTATTGCTCCCAGGGCAGGTCTACATCCCAAGTAGTAGCCAAGCTCATGTTTTGATGGCATTTACAGGAAGATATATTCTTACCATCTTTGTTATGTATGAAATCATATTCTCAACCTCTCCTCCTTCCTCACTCCTTAGCCAGGTGCACCCAGAATCCTTACTGTACTTCCTTCTTGAATATCCAAGAAACATGGCTTTAAAACCAAGTTTTAGAGTGATAAGAAGGGTGAGTTATTTCTTATAGCCAATATTTTGTTTTGTGTTTAAGCCCAATAAGGAAGTTGTTTGTAGAGCCTCAGAAAGATAGTTATATCCTTTCTGATTAAAGTTTGGGATTGGAGAAGGGGAAGGAGAAAAGTGGAGGTTGATATAAGCTAATTCTTGTAGTCTTTAAAAATTGCTCCCCTTTTTTTGTAGGAGGAAATTGAATTATTTAAGCATCTGGAGGGAATGTTTTTCCCTCTCGTAACTTGTAGGCTGCTGTTGCAGGAGAGTTAGCTCAGCTCTTTTTGCAGAGACTTCCTGTTCTTCCTCCTTCCCCTGCAGTCCACTTGTGGAGTGTGTAAAGTTGAAGGATGCTGTATGATTGTAGACACCCTCAAAGGCTAAGGGAAGAGCATCTGGGTGACATCTAGCTTGTTGCATGGGGGCGGGGAGGGGGGAAGTGAGGAGAAAAATGAGCATGAAGGTTGGCCTCAGAATTTCTATCACCACAGCTGAGCTGACCCTAAGGTTTTTACCCTTCCAAACCAAAGAGTGGTCATCGCTCTCACCCCTCCTCATTCTGTGCCTTCCCTACATGGGCAGCTGTGTTGGCAGTTCAGATGCTCTGTTAGGCCCTAACTGGTTTGAGTTTTTCTATTTCTTGATTAGAAAATGACAAGCAAACTCGATTTGAAGTAATGTGTGTTAGTTGTGTTATGAACAAGTTTGCTCAGTTAGTGCTGGGTGAGGCACACCAGCCAGATAGCTGTCCCTACTGGAGCTGTAGGACTGTTTGGATTTAACTGCCTGAAGTCCTTCTGCTCTGGTGATTAATGTTTTTTGGCTGGAGTTCGTCCTGAGTTAGCTCTTCAGTCCTTCTTATCATAGCCATTCTAGTGCCTGTAACTTCACCATACTACTACCAATGTGACTACTACTGACAATAATTGGTATTAAACTGATCTAGAACCTGCTCTGAAATGAAAGCTTTCCCCATTGTTTTCGTTTCTCCTATGAGTCTGAGTCTGGTCAGATCCTTGTTTTCCTTTTGAGGAAACAGACTTAGAGAATTAAAATGCCCAGAGCAACAGTGAGCTAGAAATGTTAGTCCTGGCAGCCTGATTCTAGCTAGAAACGGCCTAGCCAATCGCTTTCAGTCCTGCCTCCTAATGCTGTTGAGCTCACTGTCCGGCTGCAAGTGGGCTGCTGCATGTTTAACTGGTCTGTGGAGCTTGTGGTCTGTGGACTGCCTAGACTGAATGCACATCAGCTACTTCAGTGGTTGCTGCTTTCTTCCATAAAGGCCATTTGCTTTCCTTTCTTGCCACATTCTCACTTCAGTTCCCTGTCCCTTGTGGTTTTATTGTGCTTTCTTCTGACCCTGTGCATCTACCACTTGGGTGTGTGTCAGATCTACAGGTCTCCTATACACTGATCCCCCGAGAGTTTGAGGCATTCTGTTCTTGTGTCCTTTCTGTGCCTGCAGTGGGGAGATGGCTTGGGAATGCATTTGTTTTTTCAACATTTCTCTGAAGATTATGGTGACCCTCTGGCTTTGCTTTAAAGCAGTTTCTCAAACCATAGACAGACTACCTGGGACAGAGACGGTGTTAAAGTACAGGTTCTATAGTTGTCAGTGTGCTCTCTGATTTGCAGACTTGGTATTGTTGTTGTTGTTGTTGTTGTTGTTGTTGTTTGTAAGACCCTACATTTCTAATTACCATCACCAGATATACTTTTCCACCTCCTCATTCCTCACTTGAGTGAGGCTTGAACCCATTGCCCTGCATCTTCATTGCATTTCTTTACCTTCTCAACCACTCAGTAAACTGTATCTCACAATGGCTGGGATTTATAGCGTGCAACAACATTCTAGGGGCAGTTGCTTCTAGGGGCAAAGAAGAAAATGAGAGAAAACTGATCAAGAAGGTATTGAGGGAGACCCTGTCACCATTGGGAAAGGCTTGTTTTGATCTTTGTCACTGAAGGCTGCAGGTCATGCTGCCTGGAGTCTTGTTGGAGACAGCTTCTAGCTGTGGAGGTTTTTTCTTTTTCTTTTTTTCAACACCTCTTATCTGACTTTTGTTAAACAGCCCGCTGGAATCCAAAATAGAAGCTGTGTAGGGAGATTCTCCCTGAGAAGCCCCAAGCTGCCAGAGCTGTGCTGTTAAAGCAGTGTTGATACCTGCCCACCCTGCTATGAAATCTGCCTAGGTTCTGACGCTTGATGCTTGACTGTCCCCCTTCAGCATCTCCACCCAGTGTGGAGGGCCTAGGGAACCATTTAAGATTTAAAAATAGTCTTTCCCATTATATAAGGAATAGCTACAGTCTCTTCATGAAACATGAAGGCATGCTACCAGGGATGGAGCCTCTTTTTGTTCTATTCATGACCCTAGAGTTAGCCACAGTTATTAGATCATCCTGTATTCTTCAAAACTTTTCTCTGTATGGACTCATATGTATGTAAACAACAAAAAAAGTCTTCACACGGAGGATGTATGTTAATATCACAGCAGGGTTTTAAAACCTGTATTCCATGCCGTGACCGAGTCATTTCCCCACTTGGGGCTCTACAGGCATTGTTCTCTGCTGGCGAGTCTCTCAGGATCTTTCAGGGCCTCCCTGACCACTTCTCCTTCCCTTGATGCTCTGATCCAGGGCTTCAGCTTTGGTGTTCATTTCTTCTTCATTGATTTCCACTCTAATCAGTCTCACCCTTCCCTGGCACTGTAATGTTCTGGTGACTAACACAGGTCCCTCTCAATTCTCCATCTCTGTCCTAGGAGCTCAGGCTGCAGATCCACTGCTCTAAGTGACAATCCCGCCCCCCCCGCCCCCCAAGCAGATCCAGAGGTGTCTAGAGCTGGCAGGCTCTCTGCTCCTCCCCCCCCCCCCCAACTCTCCTGTCACAGTGTGGCTGCCTACCTCTCTGTGCACCACTTCTGGCTCACTCGCCTCTAATCATATTGGCCACTCTTCTTTTCCATGCATACACCCAGAATATTTCCGCCCCAGGATCTTTGTCTTTACATTCTTTCTGCTGGAAACTCTCTTTGGTCTACAGTGGAGGTCTCCCCTACTTGCTTCTGTGTCTCTCCACAGTGTCCCCATCCCAGAGACCTCCTGACCTTTCTGCCTAGCCACCTTTACCTTTAGTGGCTTCAGGGCTTTCTTTCCCCTCCACCTTACTTTTATATATCTTCATGGCAGGTATTAGCACTGAGCACTGTAGTTTGTGTTGCCTACTTATTCTTTATTTTTTTCTCCCTGTAGAATTTAAGCTGTCTGAGGACAGAGACCCACTGGTCTTGCCAACTATGTTGTCTTTAGTACTTGGAACAGTGTCTGGTCTGAAGGAGATGCAGAGTTAGCACCTGTGAATGAAGGGGAGCAGAGTAGGAGTAAACTGTGTAAAGTAAAGTGCTCTGGCCTTCTACTGCTGAGTCTGTTGTCACTGGACAGATGGAGAAAGAATGCTCTGTCCCCAGTAAATTATCACATTGGGCCTGTCCGTGTATGTATGCATGCATGCATACATTGGCAGTACTGGGTTTGAATCCAGAACCCTCACTAACTTGCTAGGCAGGCACTCTACCATGTGAGCCATGCCTCCAGCCCTTTGTGCTCTTGTAATTTATTTTAGTAGGGTCTTACTCTTTTGCCCTATCCGGCTTGGACCTTGATGCTTCACGTTTTATTGGTTGAAATAAAATCTTGTAAAAATTTTCCCCAGGCTGGCCTTGAACCATGATCCTGCCCATCTCTACCTCTTGTGTAGCTAGCGGTTTACAGACGTAAGTCACCTTACTTGGCGCTGTTGATATATTTTGACTTAGGACAGGATTTCTTCATTTCCTCCCGGAGAAGACAGAAAAGAAGAGAAAGAAAATTAGGCAGGTAATAATCGTATTTTCCTAAAGTAATTTGACCATCTTGAGATGACCAGGTCCTTGCCTTGAATTGGTTTTCCGTTTTGACAGGATTTGTTTGAAAGACTTTTTCAGTTAAATATTTTTTCCCCCCAAAAGAGCGTTTATGATTGCCTCCAACAGTGAAGATTGATAGCAAAATGATAAATGTCAGAGGTTGTTCTGCTGTGGATTTGAAGATGATGTATTTAATTTGATGGCTTCTATGCAGTTGAATTTTTGAAAAGTCTTCTTTTGGAGCAATGTCAGTTTAAGAGATCTGACATAACTGAATTATATAATCAGACATTTTAAGGATGCAAATTGCAAAGGCTTCGCGGTTAGGTCTTGGAACTTCTTTCATTTTGTGTGCTTTGAGGATTGGTCTTCCTGCTTTTGATCCTCTTCATTGGGTTCATTCGAAGCTGAGCTTCTGAGAGATGCTTGGGTTTAAAAGAGAACACAGTGAGAATAATGCCTGTGTAATAACAAAACTTGGGCCAAGGGCAGGGGACTGTGTCAATCTTGTTTTTGAGAAGTATTACCAGTGCCTGCCTGCTACCTGGGGAAGCCAGGAAATTATTGCAGCAGTCCTGGCCCAGGTGTGGGATCCAGTCCTCATCACAGGTCGACTGTCCTCTGTGGTGCTATGTGTTTAATAACAGTCGGTCTCAGTTTTGCATTTTGCATCTCTCTTTGTGTTCTAGTACATCATTCAATGCACAGCAGACCTTTGCTTCATGACCTGCTCATTGCATATAAACCTGTGGTCTTTGTTGTACCATAGGGCTATTGCTTCTTTCTTTTTGTTTTGTTTTTTGCCAGTCCTGGGGCTTGGACTCAGGGCCTGAGCACTGTCCCTGGCTTCTTTTTGCTCAAGGCCAGCACTCTGTCACTTGTGCCACAGCGCCATTTCTGACCATTTTCTAGATATGTGGCACTGGGGAATCGAACCCTGGGCTTCATGTATACAAGGCAAGCACTCATGCCACTAGGCCATATTCCCAGCCCGGGCTATTGCTTCTTTTTAGACAGAGCAATTCCTTCTGCTTTTTCCTGGTAGCTTTTCTATTGATCATGATCTTCAAGGGTACAAACAACCAAAACCCTGTTTATACAGGAAACAGGCTGGAGTCAAGGGGCTGATGTGAAGATGTATGTTTAGGGTGGACTCTTCCAGCTGTCCACGTTTTGTCTCTGCCTCCCTCTGGGTGGGCCTCATTCGCAAGCCAGTCTCTCCTTTATGGTATCCAAGCCATTGTCATCAGATAGATGTCTGGGTGAGTACGCTCTCCTCAGCTGCGCTGGGGGAGGGCCATGTAGATACTGATAATCCCATTCATGGGCCACACAAAATCATCAGGGCAGATGGCACTTGGCCACAGGTAGCCGGCAAGGAGCTTTAGAGAAACATCTGTGTCTGTCCCCTCATGTGCCAAATGATTTTGTAGGCCGTGGTCCAGATGGAGGTATTGCATTTAGACCCGGGTTAAAGTCCTTTCCCTGATATTTTGCTGATGTATATAATGTCTTGGGTTGATTTCTAAGCCTCATTGTATCTATCTGAATAATGAAGTTGGTTGATAATGGGTGTGTAGCTCGAAATGGAATTATGAGGATTTGGAGAGTGGACTGTCAGTCCAGTACTGCTGTATACTAATCACAGCTTACTTGGTCATGTTGTGTATGGGAACCAGGGCATCAGCTTAAGGATGTTTTGAAGGGCAGAGAAAGAGAAGATGGAGAAGAAGCCTGGATAGAAGTCTGGCTAGAGCAGGGAAGTGTGGGCATCACAGGGGAGGCCAGAGGTCACAGGCAGTTGATGGAGGGAGTGTTAGATGGTACCAAGATTGGGTCAGACAAGATTGAAGAGCCAAATACTATAGCACGTAGGACACTGTTGATCTCAGAGAGAGTTTTGACAGCATGGCTGGGGCAGACTAGTCTTAGGAAGCCAGAAAGGCCAGGAGTCACTCTGACTTCACAGAGAAAGAATGGTATTATATATTTATTTTTCTTTGGGATTTGCGTAAGTGTTCACTGTCCCACTCCCCCTAATGGATTAAATTAAAATACTAATTAAAATCCTGATTCTCTGATTTATGAGGGCGTCAGTATGAAACCAGCAGCATTTACAGAATTGTAATAAGCCCAAATGACAGGCTGATATTGTACTCAGCTAGTTTTCTCCATCTCAGGAAGCTCACCAGGCTGAAAATGAACTCTGTATCTCAGGCAGGTCTCTACAGCAAAATTCCCTGTGGACCAAGAAGTAAGAAAAAAAAAATCCCTTTGGGTTTATTGTAGAGGATCTGCCTTTATAGTTGAAAGTCAAGTCCATGAATCAAAAACTTTTGTCATATATTTGCCTTAACAGTGTTAGGTTGTGCGTGTGTGTGTGTGTGCGTGCGTGCGTGCGTGTGTGCGTGTGTGTGTGTGTGTGTGTGTGTTGAGCTCAGGGCCTAGGCATTATCCTGCGGCTGTTTTTGCTCAAGGCTAGCTCTCTAGCATTTGAGCCACAGTCCCACTTCAGGCTTTTTGGGGGGTAGTTTATTGCAGACAAGTGTCTCACAGACTTTCCTGCCTAGGCTGGCTTTGACTGTGATCTTCCGATCTCAGCCTCCTGAGTAGCCAGGATGACAGGCGTGAGCCACTGGTCCTCAGCTACAGTATTAGTTTTTAACAATGTTTGTCATTGTTGGTGTTGGTTCCATACCTCATGCTTAGAAGGGAGAGAAATAAGAATCTTTTATTCCTATCCAGTGGTATTCATTGCTTTGCTGATCCCTTGTTTATAGTGACCAAAGTTGGAGTTTATTGATGTTCAAATGGGTTTAGCAACTTGTTACAGGTGGGTTCTCACTTCTCAAAAACAGGTTGTTGGCTGGGTGCTGGCGGCTCACACCTGTAATCCTAGCTACTCAGGACGCTGAGATCTGAAGATCTCAGTTGGAAGCCACCTCAGGAAGAAAAGTCCCCTTGAGACTCTTATTCCAATTAACCACTCAAAAATCAGAAGTGGAGCTGTGGCTCAAAGTGGTAGAGTGCTAGCTTTGAGCAAAAGAGCTCAGGGACAGGACCCAGGCCCTGAGTTCCAAACCCCACACCTCCCCACCCTCACCCCCTCACAAAAGCCGGTTGTTTCTGTAATAAAGGTGCAACACTGTGACTATTTCTTTACTAGGATCCTTTTAATTTTAATATATGGAAAGCTTTCTCTTCCCTAAAATCATCTTTCATTTACATACCTGGTCAGTGTTCAACCCAGCAGCCTCCTCTGTGCTGACCACATAGGGCAAGGCAGAGGTCGCTTCACAGAGCAGAGGGAGTGTGGTATAGTTCACATGAAAACATGTTGTCTTGAAATATCAAGCATTTCTGGAAAAATACAGTTATGCAGCCTCCTGGAAGCTGATTTTCTCAGTGTGTGGTTGTGTTACTAGGGTTTTATACTGACTTTCAGCAAGCATAAGTTAGGACCACAGAGCAGGAAGGGAACAAATTAACTCAGGAAAAAAAAATGAAGCAAATGAGAGCATGGTGGGTGTATGGCCTATCTAAAGGAGTCCTTTTATCTCTAGCTACTTGCTGCCATACAGAAATAGAAACTTAGTGTTCCCAATGTGTGTGTGTGTGTGTGTGTGTGTGTGTGCGTGTGTGTGTGTGTGTGTAGGCGGTTGTTGTTATTGTTTTCCCCTAACAAAAAGCTGTAGGAAGCCGGGTGCCAGTGGCTCATGCCTGTAATCTTAGCTACTCAGGAGGCTGAAATCTGAGGATCATGGTTTGAGGCCAGCCTGGCCACGAAAGTCTGTGAGAGTCTTACCTCCAATTAACCACCAAAAAATTGCAAATGGAGCTGCATACCCAAGTGGTAGAGTGCCAGCCTTGAGTGAAAGAGCTGAGGGACAGTGGCCAGGCCCAGAGTTGTAAAGCCTGTACTGGCACCAAAAATAAAGCTTTAGGAGCTGTTTTTTTTTTTGGTCAGTTCTGGGCCTTGGACTCAGGGCCTGAGCACTGTCCCTGGCTTCTTTTTGCTCAAGGCTAGCACTCTGCCACTTGAGCCACAGCACTACCTCTGGCCGTTTTCTATATATGTGGTGCTGGGGAATTGAACCCAGGGCTTCATGTATGCGAGGCAAGCTCTCTTGCCACTAGGCCACATTCCCAGCCCCCCCCCCCCCGAGCTGGGTTTTAATGTGAAATTTCTAAATAATAGCAATTAATGCTAATCTGTTTAAAAGAGCAAGCAGGGCCAGATAGAACTTTGTGAACAAGATCTCGACTGAAGGCCAACAGCTGGCACATTTCACTTCAGGTAATGTTTTCTTACATGAAACAATTAGTTCAGTCAGCATGTGTGTGTGTGGGGGGGTGGGTGGGAAAGCTCTTGCAGAGCATGGGGTGGGGGGAGGTGTAGGGAGGTGATGGAGAGGTCACCTGAACCTCCATGGAGCACAAATTGTGGTGGAGAAATGGGACAGTAATCTAGGGCCATTTGTAAGAAGTTTTGTAGAGAGGAGAGACAAGTGAGGGGTGTGTGTGTTGGGGGGGGGCGGGTCCCATGTTGGAAAGAGGGAGCATTTGAGTTTCATTTGGTAGGAGACAGAGCAAAGGGCATTTGTGTTAGTTTTCCCTTCCTATAACAAAATACCCGAGATCATTAACCTGCGAAGAGAAAAGGGTCATTTTGGCTTTAGTCCCCAATGGGTTGGCCCTCTTGGGTGTGCGGCAAAGCAGTGCATATCAGCTCATGGCAGAGCAGATTCGCTTCTCGCATGAGCCTGGGAGCAAAGAGAAAGATTCTGAGGCCCTATAGTCTTCTTCAAGGGCATGCTCCCCACTGACCTGAAGGCCTCCATTAGGTCAAAATTCTACTTCCGGCAGCACTACCCTTGGGGAACAAACCTTTAACACAGGCCTTTGCTTCCTATTTCAAGATTGAAATCAGGGCTGAGCTCAGTGGCTCATAAATTGTTAGCAAGACTCCATCTGAACCAGTAAAACGCTAGGCACACGGGCGCGTGCCTGTTATCCCAGCCGCAAGGGAAGTGTGAATAAGAGATTCATGGTCTTGGCTGGCTCTGGCATAACATTTGAGATCCTTTTGGAAAAACAAGTGAAGCAAAAAGAATTGGAGGTGTAGCTCCTAGCACCTTGCAAGCATAAGGCCTCTGAGTTGAAAGCACAGTACTACCACCCCCCCCCCCCCCCAAAAAAAGAACCAAACAAACCAAAAGATCCAAACTATATTAGTGCTGTTCTAGGCATCAAAGAGATAAGCTGTGGAAGTGAGAGAGGGCAAACTTATGCTTTAGAAATGCTTAATGATCTGGCTTGGTTAGAGGTAGATTAGTTAATTTTTATCTGGAGATGGCTGCTGTGTTGTGTGGGCATATTCAGCTGGTTTTCACAGCAGGCCACCTCCTAGCTTGGCAGAGAATTTCTGGCTGCCTGGTCAGAGTCTAAAGTGCACTGACTTAACCACGATCTTCTGATTTGTGTCAGTCTCTGTGCCAGGTTTTGCAAATGTCTGTTGAGTCTTGTGTGTTGTGAGGTTGATAGTGTTTAAGTGTGCCTTTGTGATTCTGAGTCTATGCTGAGTCCTCCTCCTCCTCCTCCTCCTCCTCCTCCTCCTCCTCCTCCTCCTCGTCCTCCTTTTTCGCTCTTTCTTCTTCATCAGCATCATCATTGTGATTTCTGTGATCTTCAGGAAGAATAATTCAGTAGTCAAAGCCATATTCCCAGAAGAGAATCTGGTCAGAGTTAACTTCACCAAGTATGACATCACAACTGTGGCTTGCAAAGTCTTTGGCTACAAAGAAAAGTATCCTGGGAAAGGTGGTTTGTCCCACTGTTTTAATATAATATAACAAGGCTCACTTTGAAGACCCTTTTCTTTCTCCTTGTCTCTGAAAGGCTGTTTTCAGACCCAGGTGTTCCATCTCAAATCCTTATGTATTATACTGCATTGTGTTTTTGTTATTGCATGCTATGTTTGTTTAGCACTTAGAGAAATTATACTAATTTACCTGTAGGATTTCTTAGTGACTTGGTAGAATTTTCCCCCTCCTGCAGTGATGGTGATGGAATGCTGAGCCTTATGCGTGCTAGGCAAGTGCTCTACCACTGAGTCGCAACCCCTAGAATATTTTTAAAATAAATAGTTGAGAACGTGTCTCTTTCCTTCGTTGGAGGTAGTTGGGTATCAGGTGGGTTGGATGGACGTTAATCATCTGTTACAAGTGAAGGGGAAAGCAACCCATAATTTATTGTCCCTTGATCTTCAATATAGGTGTCAAAATGACTAAACAGGGACAAAAGTGGTCTTTCAGCAAATGGTACCATATAGCAACTAGATTTCTGCAGGCAAGATAAACAAAAAAAGAAATTGTACACCTGCCTCACACCAAATTTAACTCAAAGTGGATCAAAGGCCTAAATATAAAAGCTAAAACTATAAGCCTCCTAATAGGAAATACAGTTCAAGTCTTTATATGACCTTGAGTTAGCTGTTGACTAGTTAATATAGTAAAATGTAAGTAACATTGCTGGGTACCCATATCTCATTCCTGTAATCCTAGCTACTCAGGAGGCTGAGATCTGAGAATTTGGGTTTGAAGCCAGCCTGGGCAGAAAAATCCACTCTTAGCTCCAATAGACCACTCAAGGAAGTGGTGCTGTGGGGCTTAAGTGGTAGAATGCTCACTTTGAGCAAAAGAAGCTCAGGGACGTGCTAGCACCCAGGCCCAGAATTCAAGCCCCAGGACCAGTCTTAAGAAGCCAATATAAGTAACACAAGAATAATTAAAATGATACTGTCTAGAAATAAAAAAGTGGATTGGGAATATTTTTCAAGTGGTGACTGCTTGACAAACATGCAAAGGCCCTGGGTTCAATCCCCAGCACAAGAAAAAAAAAAAGGCAGGGAGGGAAGAGGAAGGGGAAGGAGGGGGAGAGAAAAACAAAACAAAACAACACAACTCAGAAAGGGAGAACATATTCTAAATCTTTTCTCTTTTTTGCATGCTAAATTACTAGTATTCAGAATATATAAGAACTATTACGGTCCAACCATAAAAAGATAACCCAATTTTAAAATGGAGCAAGGATTCAAATAGACATTTCTTTTAAAAAATGTACACTGCCATATGAGAAGGTACTTAGGCATATGAGAAGGTGCATCATTGTGGAAAATGCAAGTCAAAGCCACAAGAAAACATTAGCATGGTCATAGAAGGAAGATAGGCAATAGTAAGTATTGGTGAGAGTGTGGAGAAATTTTACATTGCTGTTGTAAGGTGAAGCATCGGTTTTGTAGAACAGATCCATACTTCCCCAAAGCTCAAGCTCTGAGTAATCCTGTGACCCTACAGTTCCACTCTAAGTACACACCCAAGAGAATGGAGAGTGTGTATCTACAGCCATACAGATGCTCACAATAGCATTATTGATAATAACTGAAATGTCGACATGACTCACCTGTTCGTTCATAAGCTGAGAAATAGCCAAATGTAATGAAATAGTAACTCATGTATGAAAGGCAGTGAAGTACTGATGTGTACTACAACATGAATCGATCTTATAAGCATATGCTACACATTTTATGATTTCACTTCTGTGAAATACTCAGGATCTATAAGACAGAAAGTGAATTGTTCATTGCTTAGGGAAGAGGAAGTGGGGGCTCACTACTATTGGGCATAGAATTTTGAGGGGAGGGAGATTAGACAAGTGTCTTGGAATCAGATGGTAGTCATGGTGGTAGCAACTCCAGTTTTCATTTAAAAAATGGTTCAACTATACTTTGTATATTTTGTTGGATATGAATGAAGTCTCAGTAAAAACGGCTACCAGTAAGTTGTTTAGACCTACTGGCCACACAGTTACACAAATAAAACAACAGAGACATACCAACTAAAATAATAAAGTATCAGCTTTTGAGTAAAACAGAAAATAGTGAAAAGAGGGATAAAGAGGAGGGCCTTAGGCAAGGTCTCTTGGGGGTGGGTTTTGAATGTGTCTGAGGACATGTTTTAGGTGGGAGGTACTTTTGTCTAACAAGGGTAATTGGAGGCCCCTTGGAAACATGCTGATGGTGATGGACAGACCAGGGCCTAGACTTCTGGGCTTTCTCAGAGTCATGGAGGTGGGAGGAGGCCAGGTAGACAGGATGGAAGCAGGAGTCCTTGTTGAAGCAGGACATTCAGGATGCTGCTTTCGCAAGGATAAAGTATTTACTGAGGCATTGGGTGAGGAAAAGTCTCAAATGAATTCCTTAGAGAGCTGCCTCTCCATGCCCTCCACTTGGGAAGACCTGGGGGTGTCCAATTCTGACAAAGTAATGTCTGTGATAGGAGAGGGGCTGTCTAGCTGCATTGACAAGCAGACCAAAGATCATTTCTGCTCTGCTGCCTTGGCGTCCATTTGCTTAAGGAAGGAATTAATGATTATTGCGGCTGGCAGATAGGCGAGCGGTGTTGGGGTCACCTTTAATGGTAAAGAGGGTGCACCACAAAGGAGAGTCTATGAGTAGAACCAATGGCCAGATATTCATTGGCTGAGGAGGGACTGACTATCACGACCAGACAGGTATCTTTCTTCTGGAATGGGCATGCACAGAAGGGAGCGCCAGCAACACAGGCTAACGCTCAAGATGCCTGTGACCATGCCAGCAAGAGCAGATGGGCCCTGCACGTCTTCAGGATAGGATGCCCTGCAGCTGGAATCTCCCCACAAGGGGACCACAGACAAACCCACATGAAGAACATCCTACTTGTATGAAAAGATGCAGGAGGCCAGGTTCTTCAAAGACTAGGATCACCTGTAGAAAGATTGCCACTAAATGCACTACGGGGCCTAAGTTGGTCCTGAGCTTGGGGTAGAAGAAGGCTCTAGAAAGAATCACAGATAAGGTAGTAGTGTAACAGTCTCAATTTGCTGAACTTGATGGAGATTATGTCAGAGAATATATGTCAGAGAATATGTGTCAGATTATGTCAGAGAATATCTAATGGGCACTGAGGTAAAGACTTGATGTATGTAACTCTCAGATGGTTCTGGAAGTGATTTCACATGTACATGTATATGTGTGTACACCTGTACATGTATATATGTACATATTCAAATATACATGTTGATATATGCATAAACATGTATTGGTGCTTGAGATCAAACCCAAGACCTCACACATCTTGCAAGCACTCTATCACTGAACTATACATCCCCCAGCCCACATGTATGTGTTTTACACACATGATACACACACACAGAGAATATGTACATGTAAAGCAAATGGGCAAAATGTTAAGAATACGTGACACTGGCCATGGAGTAGTCAAATTTAATTATTACTCTGGTAGGTTTTCTGTAAGCTGTAATTGTTTCCAAACAAAAACTTAGGGAAGAGTATCCATGAAGGAAGTCTGCATCTCTCTCCAAGGCCGGAAGTAGGAAGCCAGTTTGACCTCCAGCCCCTCCGATTCTCCTTGTGCCCCTTCCCCATTCTCTGCATCCTTCAAGTGGGGTCAGAGAGTGAAGGAGGCAGCTTGGGGGTGGGGTGGGGAGGATGGAGAAGGATTTAAGGCAGAAAAGCTAAGGGGGTCGGTAGCAGGATGTTAGCTTAGTTGATACTGGGGACTTTGGTTATTCATGGGTCTGGGAACTATTTTTATTATATTTTCTGAACTCAGAGTTTCATACTTGCTCTACTAGTACTCTGTCTTGAGTCACACTTCCTGCCTGGCTTTTTGCTGGTGAATTAGGGATGGAATCTTGAAGTCTTTTCTGCCCTGACTGCTTTTGAACTACCTCCCTCTGGATCTCAGCCTTCTGAGTAGCTAGAATTACAAATGTGAACCACTGGCATCTAGCTGGAAATTTTTTTGGCCAGTCCTGGGGCTTGAACTCCAGGCCTGGGCACTGTCCCTGAACTGCTTTTTGCCCAAGGCTAGCACTCCACCATTTGAGCCATAGCACCACTTCGGGCTTTTTCTGTTTATGTGGTGCTGAGGAATTGAACCCAGGGCTTCATGCATGCCAGGCAAGCACTCTACCACTAAGCTAGGATGTCCCTAGCTGGATATTTTTTTAAATCTCTTGAGTTGGCATTGTAAGTTTTCCTATTACCAGAGGGTTGGCCAACTTTTTTTTTTTTTCATTTTAAATCTTGGAGCAGAGGAAAGAACCTTTCCCACTGAATAATGGAAGATGAAAAAACAATTACATTTTTTATTGTATCACATAAGTCTTTATCGTTAATGTACCCATCACATGGGCAAATCATAAGGCAGTAATAAAGACACAAGGCTCTGGGGGAAAGGAGTAACCAGCACCAGGGGTAGGGGTGGGGGTGGGGTGAGTAGGCTAGGGTAGAGAACAGGGTTTTTCTCTAGGGATCTGTACCGTGAGGTGAGCTTATAGTATTGATGGGTGTGAAAAGCCAGAGCAAAAATGCAAGACTATTTGAAAAATAATGAAACCAAAAAGGGCTGGGGAGTTGACTGAAGTGGTAGAGTACCTATCTAGTAAGCACAAGGACCTGAGATTAAATGCCAGGACAAAGAAAGACAGACACACACACACACACACACTTTGTGAAAGAGAGACTGAGAGTATGAGCATGAGAGAGAGAAGGAAAGAAAAAATATAGGAGAGAGGGAGAGGAGAGAGGGATAGAAGGAGGGAGGGAGGGAGTTACAGTTGATGCCCAAAATATAAATGGTGGTATTAGCAACGATGTTATAATCTAAGCACCTTTTTGAGGGTTGGTGTCTGTCATCTTGAGGCGCCTTCCTGGAAGGTCTTGCGCTAACAAGTCACTATTTGGAGCAAGAATGTACGGTATCTTTCAGGTAGGTGTTCTGGGGGAGAGAAGAAGCTTGACAGTCATTCTTTTTGGCAGATACTTCGATTTAAAAATGGCAATTGGGTGGTAGGCTGTGTTTGCTAGGATAAAAATAAGGTGTAAGCAAATGAAGCATAGGTCATGAAATAAATTAGGAAAGCACTTTTTCTCTTTCTTCAGGGCACATGCATGATGTTGAGGGAATTTCACCGTTCATATTTGCCAGAATATGATGGATGAAAGGGTATCTTTGTGAGGAATTTGCTCATACAGGGTAGGGTTAATATGGAGAAATGTCAAAACCATGATGGACGGCCCAGCTACCCATGGCAGGGGCTGCTTAGAAAGTACCCGGAATGGAGGGGAAGAACGGAGGTGTTTGGGGGTTGGGTCACCAGCTCTTCAGGGAACAACAGGAAAAGAAAGCTGTAGAGCAAGACACGTATGTCTTCCTTGACCCTTCTTATCTCTCCTGGAGAAGTGATTCCACTCCAGCAAGGACAGCTCTGTTCACCTGGCCTTGCACTCGGTGTGGAGCTTGTGAAGAATGGGCCTGGAGTTCCCTTGCTCGTGTGACGCTGGCAGGAGGGAGAGACCCGTCATCCTCACTTCTTGACAGTGGGCCTTGCCAGGAGCTCTGCTGCAAGGAACAAGTTAGTTCTAACATTTCTGGGCTGGCAGCTAAGCATCCAGTTTCCTTGGTTGTTCTCTGTAGATGGCCTGCTGTTTTTCCCAGTCCACCCCTGCTTGTAAAAGTCCAGTCAGGAGCGTTCGTTCTCTCACTGCCTCTCACATCTCTGCTTGGGTAGGGGGCTGCTGTCTGCTTCATTACACCCTGAGGTTTTCTATTGGGTCCTCTGTCTGCCTGTGACACTAGGGACAACCTTTAATGGTGGTCCAGCACACACACATTTGGTAAAGGTTCGTAGAAAGTCAAGTCAAATTATTGCAGGACACACAGCCAACTTTTCCTCTGTGCACTGGACTTGCTATTGCAAAAAGTCTTTTTCCAGAAGGTTCTCAGGATGACCAGCCCTGTGGCTATGTAACTGTGTGCCAGCTGCCCCAGGCCTTCCCAGTGCCCTCTCCCCCTGGAGATGCTCTGGGGCTTTGGCTTTGGCCCTGGCTGTGGTTTGCATGGTGAGATTTCGTTTGCCTTTGACTCGGAGGTGCTGAGGATGTGGAGTTCCGCACAGCAAGGTTTTTGCCCCACTCCACACCATTGCTTGCCGCTCACAGGTCTAACTTGGAGCTCGCGTTTTTTTTTTAATGCCCTTTTGTGTATTGAATTTATTTTCTGACAGTTCTGACCAGTTATATTCTCATTTCCAGAATATACCAATCTTCTGGAGAAAGTTCTTCCTTCTCTTCTTTATCCCTTCTTTAGAACTTAAATAACAGGAGAGCTTCACTTTGAACTCAGTGAATATTTTGGTTTTGGTTTTTGTAAAAGTTCTTGAGCCCGAACAGGAGTTTGGAAGGTGACTTAAAAACACCTGCTTTTAGGCAAAAACTTAAGCCTATAGTAAGTGGAGAGAATGCAGTGAGCATCCATGTTTAAAATAAGCAACCCAGGGCCAGTGTTGTTCTTCTGTATCTACGGCTTCCTGGCCTCTGATTGTTTTGAAGCAAATAGCAGACATGGTACCATTTCATTAGAGATGGCATTTTAAGTGGCTGCCTTTTAATGTTGTAGACCTGTTTGGATAGCCCAGAGACTCCAGGGAAAGCCTGTCTCTCCGCAGTCCCCCCAGGCATTGGGCCCCCGGGAAGACACATTACCTGAGCTGTCCCATGGGTGACCTGGAGCTCAGGCCCCAGAGACACGTGTCCCTCCTCTTCCTTCCCATTTCCTCTTCTCATTATTACCCACCCCGTCTCACCAAGCCCCGAACAAGCAAACATGTTTTCCTAGTGATGGAAATCGCATTAGCCTTTTCCATGAAGGGAAAATTCATGTCCCCCCCCCCCCCCATCAGCAAGGTCCTCTTCCTTTGCACAAGGTCATGAAAAACATTTCATTTCATGGTTACCATTGAGGTATTTCAAAGATCTATGTGTGCAGATATGTAAATTTATATGTATGTATACACAAACCCTAAATTGATTGCTTGATGGACTTTCGCACTTGTATCCATGCAACACTCCCCCCCACCCCCCAAGGTTGAAATAAAAAACAGTTAACGGGGCTGGGGATATGGCCTAGTGGCAAGAGTGCCTGCCTCGGATACATGAGGCCCTGGGTTCGATTCCCTAGCACCACATATACAGAAAACAGCCAGAAGCGGCGCTGTGGCTCAAGTGGCAGAGTACTAGCCTTGAGCAAAAAGAAGCCAGGGACAGTGCTCAGGCCCTGAGTCCAAGGCCCAGGACTAGCCAAAAAAAACAACAACAACAACAAAAAACAGTTAAGGTTCTCCAGATAACACTACTATCCCCCAGTTAACCCCCCAATAAAGGTAAGTACTGTCACAGTACTGAGACCATACATTAGTTTTGCTTGTTCTTGAGCTTCTTACAGTTGATCCACCACCAGCAATAATCTTGTGGGGAACCCCCATGCAGGGGGAAGCCCGGTCCATGTGGTCGGCTGCGGATGAGGTTTATCTCGTGACAGTGTGGACCAGCATCGCAGGGCAGTGTGGATGGGCCATTGGTTTGCCTAGACCACCATGGGGGCCACGTTTATCATCTGCTCTGTGTGAAGGGCTTTAGGTGATGTTGATTTACTCCTCGGAGTGAATCTGGGTTAGCTTTAGCGGTTATTCCCTTTATAGTCAAGTACCTACTACATACAGAGTCAGATCGTTTGCCCTTCATTTACACCCCTCGTGTGTGACAGGGTCTGGATGAACGTGCACACAGGCTCTCTGAGTGCTAGGTCTTAATCACATGAGAGGGGCCATCAGCTTCCCCAGGCTTCACCCACTTTCAGGGCCCCACAGTCCCTCAGGAGTGACATCGTCTCTGGAGAAGACATGCAGACTTAGAGAGGTCTGGTCACCTGGGTGAGGCTGCTTAGCCAGTGAAGTCGGTTGTAATAGTTGGAATCATCTCCTCCTCCTGCTCCTCCTCCTCCTGCTCCTCTTCCTCCTTCTCCTCCCCCTCCCCCCTTCTTCTTTGTGTGTTCTCTTTGGTGATGGTGAAAACCTTTGCTTATTTCCACTGCCAGCACAATGGAATATGTTTTATTACTCCACAGGTCACACTTGGTTGCACGCAATAAAAACTAACAAATCCAGAAGGAATCTATTGGAGAATATACGCAAGCTCACAAGATCAATAGTGTTGCCTGAGAGCCAGGCTTGGGTGCAGATGGAGGCCTGGTGGCACCGTCAAATTAATGCTTAGGTGCTCTTGGAAGGGGTGGGGGTGCTTCACCAGGTCTCCTTCACACCACACTCCATGCACGCGTGGCAAGCCCTTAGCTGGCTTTGCATTCTTGCAGGCCTTTCTGCAGGCGCTGAGGCGGTGCTGTTTATGCAGATGTGCTTGGGCGCCTGTGTGCAGGCTGCTGACCAGAGGAACTTCTGGCCCCTTTTGTCTTGTGCAATGAGTAGAGTTACCTTTCTGATAGATTTGTGACTGCTTTATTCATGGCTAACTCCAACCCATATTCAATAATCCTTACAGATAGGTAAATAAAGCTTAATTGCCTGAGCTAGAGTGGGTTAGAAAGGAGGCTCTTCCTTCTGTTTTAATCGATAAATGTGCTCGTGAGTAATGGCCCTGTGGAACCAGAAAGGTGGCAGAGGGCAGAGGGCGGTGGGCTTGTGTGTCCAGCTCTAGTTTTCTCTTCTGGTCATCTGAAGTGGAAAAGTTGCCTCGTCGTCGTCCATTGTCGCCTAATGACAATGTTTATTCTCTGTGCAAGCACATAATGGAAGGCCTGTTTGGCAGTTCCAGTTGGAAAATGTCTCTCAACTGCAAAAGGTGCTGTCCTGGCTTGGGATGTGGTTAGCGCGCAGTAGACACAGCAGTGTGGAGCTCGTTTCCACTCCCAGCCAGCTAGAATGAGTAACTTGGGCCTGGAGGGCGTCTGGAAAAGACGAGTGGCCCTTCCTCTTTTCACCTGCCATTTCAGCCTGTCCACTTTTTACCTTGAGAAACAGTCTTCTGTCTTCTCATGTATTCACTGTCCCTGAGATACTGGGAATAGAATTAATAACTATGGAAGGTAACCTTTATCCTCATGAGGTTGATGGTCTGGTGAATTAGATTGGGAATAGTCAAGATTAATCTTTTGTTACTACTTTGGTGTGGTAATCGATTTATTTTCACGAATTAAAATTCCCCCTTTCCTACATTCATCTTAATGTCTTTCTGAATTTTTTTTCTGTGACCTCCTATCCTTTAAAACAAAAAGGATATGGATAAACAGTTATGGATAAACAGCACTTTAACATTTTTCACTTTCATTTTCCTGTTCTTTACCCAAGTAAAATTGAGTTTACATAGGCTGGCCGAATGAATGATTTTGGAGCTGTTGGTGATTGCTGAGTATCTTTCTGCTCACTTGAAGAATTCAAGTTCTGTAAGAGAAGAAAGAGACTGGCTATGGCTTCGGCTCCTGTCATGGGAGGGGCAGAAGCTGTGGGGTGAGAGGGAATGGCGCTAATATTGCTGACCTCAAACACTCATGGCAAGTGGCCAGGCGCACACCTGAACTTCATGTCTCAGCTCCTTTACTTCTGAGGAAGAATGTGGTCATGTGATGAGTTATCATTGGCCTCACCTGGGAGTCCGGGTGTGCCGGCATGTCCAGGGCAGTATGGTTAAGAGCTGGTGTGCCTTCTTTTGTTTGTTTGTTTGTTTGTTTGTTTTTGGCCAGTCCTGGGCTTGGACTCAGGGCCTGAGCACTGTCCCTGGCTTCTTTTTGCTCAAGGCTAGCACCCTACCACTTGAGCCACAGCACCACTTCTGGCCATTTTCTATAATGTGGTGCTGGGGAATTGAACCCAGGGCCTCATGTATACGAGACAAGCACTCTTGCCACTAGGCCATATCCCCAGCCCCTGGTGTGCCTTCTTATTGTTCTGTTTCCTAGTACACCCTCCTGTGTGTAGTGGTAGTAGTAGTAATAGTAGTAGTAGTAGCAGCAGCAGCAGCAGTATTACTGGATGGTATATTGTACCTTGTTTGTGTGTATTTGCTATAGCTCAAACGGGGCTGCCCCCTCCCCTCCCCTCCCCTCCCCCCTTCCCATTGTGCACTCCTGGCAGCAGTGCTCACTGATAATGTGTTACCCAGATCTCAGTTATTCTGCTGTAACAGAATCCCACTGACCAGGGGATTTACAACCCACAGAAATGCATTGGGCTGACCTTGTGGAGGCTGAGAAGTCCAAGATGAAGGTGTGGGCAGGTTTGGTGTTCGATTGGGGGCCTGGCATCAGCTCCCAAGATGCTTCCAACCCCACACTTTTTCTAGCATTAAGCCCAGCCTTGAGAATGGGGTTCTTGTGGCACAGTCGCCTCTGCCAGCCCAGCTTACCATGGTCATTACATTGGCAATTGGATTTCAGCGGGATTCTTAGAGGAGACAAACATTCAAACTGTGGTGTCTACCTTATTGCCTTTGGTCAGTAAGTAATTATAAAGTAGTAGCTGCAATCAAAGGGGTGACTCTTATGAACAACTAAAGTACTGTTTATCAAAACCGATTCCAGGAAATGGAAACTTTCTTGGTGGGGGAGTGGGAATGTGACAAAGGAATGGAGCAAGGAAGGGTGATCAAGTACAGTCACTGTATTCAATGTACACTGTAAACAATGAACTACATAACTTGTGGGTAGGGATAGGAGGGGGGAAACGAGAGAAAGGAGGACCAGGTGATATTGTCAGAAGCATTGTACTCATAACCTGACTTACAGAATTGTAACCTCTTTTTATAATTGCTTAATAATAGTAAAAAAAAAAGTAATAGCTCAAGTAAAAACCTGAGCAATAATTGAGCACCAGAAATAGTTTAAAAAGTTTAAGCTGGATCATAGGAGGCATAAGTAGGAGCACCTTAGGCCAGATTTGCCTGGGCGTGAACATAAGACTCTGTTTGGAGGAATAACTAAAGCAAGGGTTGGGGCCGTGGCTCCGGTGGAAGGGTGTCTAACAAGCAGAAAGCTCTGACTTCAAACCCCAAAACTGCTTAAAGAAAAGGAAATGTTTTCCTTGACACATGGAGGCAGTAGGTTAATGAAGCCTTGTGTTCTGGAGACATGGAAGCTGATGGAAATGGAGATTATAGAGTATTATTGTACATGAACTAAATGCCACATGCCTGAGCTTTTTTTGCCCAAGGCTGGTGCTCTGCCACTTGAGCCACACCACTTCTGGCTTTTTGGTGGTTATTTGGAGATTAGAAATCTCACAGGCTTTCTTGCCAGTGCTAGTATCAAACTGTGATCCTCAGATCTCAGCGCCTTGAGTAGCTGGGATTACAAGTGGGCGCCGGCTGGTACCTGGTTTCAGATGGCTCATATTATGTTTAGTGAATGTCTCAAATGAGTCAGTGTTGATAATTCACACAAAGCAACAGTCCTGTTTCTAATACCTCAATAGTTGCAGCTGCTGTAACATTTCCTTCTGGTCTTTACCGCTGTGTTTCTAGGTGATGTGTGTCCCTTGATGTCTGTAGATTACGCTATTTTAAATACCATTTGCTGTTACTATAGATATGGCCAGCTTTCTGATGCTTCACTCTTCTTCCACCCTCCCATGAGAGCTGTACGTGACATGTTTTGGCCTGAACTAGTAATCTTTATATTTTTATGGCTGCGTAAATATTGCTCACTGCTGAACACTAGACTTTAATGTGCAACTTTCCCCCAGAGTGAGCAATAGTCTTACTTAAGTAGTCTTTTCTCCTTTGCATAGTTCCGTTGTCACATTTGGTGAGTGTGTTTTCTCTCTAGAAGCCTCCCTGTTTTCCGGTTGGCTGGGATGACACCGTCCCCATTCATGACTCTGTCCTCCCCATAGCCCTCTGTCCCCGGCATCTTCACCCAGTGGCAGTGAGGGCCTACATGGTGTCACCAGGGGGACTTCCCTGAGCACATCTGCTGCGACATCCATAACCCACATTCAGCCTCCTCTCCCTCAACTGGATCAGGATAGCCTCCTTTTTTCCTTAATTGTTTTCATTAGCCTGTATTAGTTGTGTAAAGTGAGAAGTTTGGTTGTGATATTTCCATATTTCATTGAGGCTTTGCCTTCATCACAGTCACCTCTCTGTTAGTCTCTGGGGAATTTTCTCAGCTTAGTTTCCAGCACGTGCTGCTTTAAAAAGACGTCCTCAGCATTGGTTACGTCTTGGAGTGTCACGTGTGTTGGTTTATGATGGTAGTTTCCAGGCCCGCCCTGAGGATCCTGATACTTGTTTTTGCGTTCTTGTGTTCTTCTCAGTTACTTTGGTTTATTGTCTAGAATCTCTTCTGTTTTAGAAGCACCTAGCTGACGTTTCTTATAAAGGTTCAGGCCTTAACTGTCCAGCAGGTAGGATTGAAGATATTCCATAGTAAAGAGGAAAACATTTCCACAGTTTATTTTGTTGGTGAGATTACTAGCTTTCTTCATGGATTGTGAAATTTTAATTTCACATAACTTTATATGCCCTAAACTATTATTCTCACTTAGAATGTGGAAGCCATTCTTCACTTGTTAGCAATCCTCTAGTGGGCTGTGTGGACCAGAGCTGGCTGAGGGGCCATGGGGTGTGGGCCCTGCTCTCGGTACCCACCGGTGTAGAGGAAGCAGGCTGGCTACTGTGGGTGCGGGCCCTGCTCTCGGTACCCACCGGTGTAGAGGAAGCAGGCTGGCTACTGTGGGTGCGGGCCCTGCTCTCGGTACCCACCGGTGTAGAGGAAGCAGGTCGGCCACTGTGGGTGCGGGCCCTGCTCTCGGTACCCCCCGGTGTAGAGGAAGCAGGCCGGCCATCGTGGGGCCTGCGCGTTCTCGCCATCCCATGCTCGCCTTTGTACTCTGTTGATCTCAACTCCAGTGTTCAGTCCTTCTCTGTGCTCGGTGTGTGCAGTTACAGACCTGCTCCTTTCCCAGAGATTCAGTGTTCCATAGAGTGGAGCGGGAGGATGACACGAGCCATGGACTGACTTCTCTGTGGGGTTCAGTCCATCCCCAGAAAGGCTCCTCATTCCCCCTGCTGCTGGAGTCTCCAGTTCCTCAGCCTTTCCGGGGCTCTGCCAGCCTGCTTCTCCTCAGGACCCCTGGGCAGAAACCCAGGCTTCATTTTCTCTGGAGGTTCCGCTGCTCTCTGTCTGTCCTCTTTCCGTCTTCACCAACTGCAGCCTGGGAAGATGGGCTTGCGTTTCCTAGAAGACGGTGTTGGGTTTGTAAACTTTAATTTTCATTGTGTTTTATTTTCCTCTTTAAAGAAGTAAAGGCTGTAGAGAGGCCTTTATTCCACCCTGTGAAAACTTTTCATCAAGAGCATACTTTTGCAAGCCTCAAATGAACAATGTACTTTCAGATTCCAATAGGGAGAATGGGACAAATGTGTATCGCAAGAGGTTCCATTGTGATATTTCCATACTTCATTCCATATATATGTGAAGTTTGTAATTCTGATTTCTTCAACTTCCCTCTCGTCTCCAGAATCCCATCCTTTCTCTTCTCCTGTGTCTGCCCATACTCTGACATCCTTAGGAAACTAACTGCTTTACGTGTCCAACTGTATAGTTGCTGATTGCCTGCTTGTGACTCAACATTTCAGCTTGGATGTTTTATAGGCATCTAAAACTAAGCATAGCCAAAATAAAACCCGTGAATGTGACTCTGCTCTCACAACCCCCCCACCCCCCGCCAAGCTCCTTCCTCCCCAGCCTTGCCTTTCAATAGGTACCATAACAAGTACAAAAAGCTCCATCAGAAACAAGAACCAATTTCAGTTCTTCTCTTGCTTAAAGCCCTTGATGGCTCTCCATTTGTGGAATGACTCAACCTGCACAATGTTTCACAGTGTACCCATGCTTGTTTCTTGGCTCCAGCTGTCTCTAAATTCCTGTCCAACCTTTAGCCTTTCTTTTGAGATTGGGAAGATTGTTTCCAGCACAGGGCCTTTGCACTTGCTCTTCTCTCTGCCTGGGAGGTTTTGCTTCAGGATTCTTTAAGGCTTGCTCATTCCTGTTCTTCAGCTTTGTGTTCAGATACTTAGTTCTGGAGATGCCTTTCTGCTGCCCCTTGTGAAACACGGACTCTCCACAATAGCTTCTCTGTGTCCAGCCATAGTTCTTGCCCCGCTGTGCCATCCATAAAGCAAAGGGCACTTTGGAGCCCCTGAGTTGCAAAATGTCTGGCAGTTGCCCTCTCATTGCATTTGATTGCTTCATTTAATCTTCAGGTACTTGTACTTTTAACAGCTGGTCTCTTTGACCCGTTTGTCACTAGGATTGTATTAGGAAACTCCTGTCTGGTTTGCTGTTTTATTTTCAATACCCAGCACTGTCCCTGCACACAGGAGGTACTTTAATAAATGGTAATTAAGTCTACGAATAGATTTCTGGAAGCTGAGAGATGGAAGTGATGTCACAGGATCCAGATGCAGTGTTTCTGGAACCCTGGGCAGGAGCAGGTCTAGATTATTCATTCAGCTTCATTCTTTGGGCTTCTGCTCTTAGGCCTAGGTCAAGAGTCCCTGCCTGCCTGCAGGCACCATCAAGTTCAAGGTCAGAGTTCTGAGACGGGAGGGAGGAGGGTGAAGAGATGGAGAGCTTTCACCTTTGGCAGCCTTTGTCCTCTGGTGCAATCACTGGCAGGGCTACCCAGGGTGACCCACTGACACGTTGCCTCTTTTCCTCCCTTCTGCTCCATCCCAGAGTGCAGGAGGCACCTGTGGCCCTATCACCTCTTTGCTCTGTGACACAGATCCGGATTTGCTCGCTGAGCGTTCCCGCAGCAGCGGAGCTTGGGAATGCACACTGGTCGGCTGGAGGGTCACCCGGACCAGTGTTGTCTGCTCTCTGGTTCTCCAGCCCTTCGCCATCAGCCCGGTCCCTCCATTCAGCGGAGTTCTCCTTTTGCTCACTCAGTGTAGGCAAAACTCAAGAATACTCGAAAGTAGTTTTTTTGAAAGCTCGATTTAGTTTATTCCTCAAAGGCTTAAAATAACACCTGTCACATAAGATTTCCGGTGTGGCATTTCTTTGGTAGGAGACCAACTACTACAGAGTGTGCCCATGTGAGTGTCTATCCATGCATGTGTGTGCGCACACACACATTCACACACGTACTACTTCCCTCACTATGTAGATATTACGTATTCTGCTACCGGATTTCCTGTATTTGTACATTTCTATCTTTAGCATAATATGTGGACCCAGAAGAACTTTTAATTTTGCCCCATGGTGCCATCCAAACAGCAAAGGGCAATAATACAGAGCCATCAGAATGGCAGCGTTTCAGAAGGTTACTTTAGCATTACATTTGAATTGCTTAATTTAATTTTTTACTTTGAATCAGTTGCTAAGCAACCAGGAAGACAGGGCAAAAAAAATCAGCAAGGCTAATTCGGTTCTGTTACTAGTATGGTAGCATCTCTTATATTTACACAGACAGTTGGTTGTAAATACACTTCACCCAATGTGATGCACTGTTTGGTCCAAGGAAAACAGTTGGTGTGGAAGTTATAGCAAGCATTGGTTGGCTCCACAGTACTTAAATTCATGCTCTCACCTCCAGCAAGTGTGAAACTTCAGGCAAGTGTGAAGTTGCCTGAAGTTTGGAGCCCCTGTTGTCCCATTTGTGTGTGTGAAGTAACTTGGTAAATAATATGCACAGGTGTAAAATGGAACTTCCCATGGTTTGTTACCCCAGCATAATGGATCTAACCTGACTGGCTCCCAAGTCAGCTTAAATCAGTTTTTTTTTCTTTTTTGGAAAGCACAGTGTTTATAGCTGTCATTGTATGAAATATATTACAAGCGGGGAAATAGGTCATTTGTATTGTCTGTGTCTTTCTGTTGGTGAATATCAAATTTGATAACCCATTTGGTCTGTAAATTATTGAAAACCATTGCTGGTGACAAATACTTTGAGTTCTTTTTTAAAAAAATACATAGGTTTGTGCACGGAAGTCATCCTGGCCCTACCCTGGACCTATGTCACAATTTAGAATGTGCAGTGGGGTGCGATTACTCACGAGGTACCCAGGGAGCCCACATACCTTAGACTGCTAGAAAAACTGGTCTCTCCAGTGACACAGCAAATGACCATGTCCTGGGCCCTCGGTAAGAGGCAGGAGCATGGCCTTATCTTTTAAGCTGTTTCCCACTGGAACCTTTGTTCTCAGAGACCTAGCCCACTGCTTCTTGTGCGCCGTGAACCTTGCATGGGATAGATGAATATCAGTATTTCTATATTTTCCTTGTTCCTCTCTGTGAGTTGTGGAAGGAGAGTGTAGAAATGGAGAAAGGTACCTTTTGCATGTGCTGTTACCATCTGAGAGTACCGTGTGTTGTTGCAGTTCCTTGATCCTGGCTAGAAGAAAGCCATTCGGGTTAGAGGAAGGGCTTAGTGTTTTTTGCACTTGACAGCAAGTGAATTCTCCTTGACTCAAGAAAGTCATTAGTTGGGATAATAGGAGTAGGTATTGATCTGTGGGTGGTCCCTTAGAGAGATCTGATTTAATAGATAGATAAGAACAAGTATAGTCCTTATTATTTATTTATTTATTTAGCCAGTCCTGGGCCTTGGACTCAGGGTCTGAGCACTGTCCCTGGCTTCCTTTTGCTCAAGGCTAGCACTCTGCCACTTGAGCCACAGCGCCACTTCTGGCCGTTTTCCATATATGTGGTACTCGGGAATTGAACCCGGGGCTTCATGTATATGAGGCAAGCTCTTTTGCCACTAGGCCATATTCCCAGCCCAGTATAGTCCTTATTTGCAGGGTGCAATTTTTCCTAATCTGAGCATTTGCTTCATATTCATTAATTTGGTTCAATGAATAGCATTTGAAAACTCTGTATGTCAGAATATAAGCCTTTCAGGAGTGAGTGTCCATTTTAAACATTAGTTCTCTAAGGAATTTCAACTATTTTTTGTTGGGGGTGGCCAACCCACCCGGCCATCCCAGGGGACCATGCAGAGATAATCACAGGCAGGAGAAGAAGGTTCATAAGGAGGTTTATTAGTGGGGCCATAGTTCCCACAGGAGAGGGAGCTACATGGCATCTGTACCTTATCCAGGTGGCAGCTTCTCTCTCTGGGGTAAAGGGGAAGTAGGTAGGTAGTGAGTAGGAGTGGCTTATTAGGTATGGGTGGATCTGGGGGCTAGTGGGAGGAGCTAAGGACCTGAGGCTAGGGAAATGCTACAGTGGCAAGATAGTTAATGCTGGGGATTGAACACAGGACCTTGCATAGTCTGTACCACTGAGCTCCACTGCTAGCCTTCTAAACTTTTTGGGTAGTTATACTTTAGGACAAAACATACTCCTAAGCCGTTAGTGCATGTGTGGGTATAAAGTTATACACATACACATGTGTTACTTTATGCATTGTATTATGTACATGTTAAAAAAACACAGGACAATAGAAGTTAATGAAAAGATGAAGATGAGTCATAATGTAATGTCAGGTTAGTCATGATAACCTCACACTCTTATTAATCCCTCAGCATGCATAAATGTAATAGGACAAGGTTCATCATTAAAGTTAACCTTTTTTAATTTTAATTCTAATTTTTTTCAAATTTTTATTATCAAACTGATGTACAGAGAGGTTACAGTTTCATAAAGTTAACTTTTTTTAAATGGTTTTCTTTGGCTTTCAACTTCCAGGTGGCTTTTATTCAAATATGACTGGTTCATTTCTGTTTGTTCCTTAAAGTGGCAGAGCTGAAGAGACGAGAGGAAAGGGTGGAGTTTCTGTCTCTATGTTGACTTGGGCTCACACTACTACTGTCTTCCATGTTTTGGTTTCAGAAAGCCTCGCAGCCACTTGTTGTTTCTGTTGTATAGGATAAGTAGACAATGCTGTACCCTCCTAAGCTCAGACACTATTTCTGCATCCCAGAAGCTCATTTTACTTGGGAGTGTTAGAGCCCACTGCCCTAGGCAGTACCTCCCAATAAGTTTAAATTTAGACAATTATTCTTGCTTTATAAAACCTAAGGACTAGGCTTGTGGCTTGAGTGGTGAGCACTTACCTAGCAAGCACAAGGCCCTGAGTTCAATCCCCAGTTCTGAAACAAAATGGACCTTGAGTGGGACTGAAGAGATTTGGGGACGTATAGGTGACCATTGCATGTCTCTCCACCGCGACACGAGGGCGGTAACTGGGGGGAATTATTAAGAACACTGGGTTTGAACACTGAATCTTGGCTCTGTGCTCTTGACCTCTGACAGCAGACACTGGCTCTCTTTCTGAAAGCCTGAAATCCCTCATCTGTAACTTCACAAGGTGGTGGTGAGAATTAAATTCAAAAGGCCGACTTTGTGAGAGGGCCCTGTGCGGTCACCCACGTATCGCATCATTTCCAATAAGTGCCGCGAATAAAAACACAAAGTCTTTTCCAGCAGGTGGAATTTTTTTGTGCATGCTTGGTAACAGTTTGTGTTTGTTTGTTTCTTGTCTAGACTGCCTCTTCAAGCTATGTCCCATGAATCGCTACTCTGCCCAGAAGCAGTTCTGGAAAGCTGCTAAGCCGGGGGCCAATAGCACAACAGATGCGGTGCTGCTCAACAAGCTGCATGTACGTAAGGAGCTGGGGCTGCAGGCGGTCACCTGGGGCTGTCCTAGTGTGTGTGTGACTGGGGACTCCAGCTGCTGGCTTTCTTCTGTTCTTCAGTAAAGCAGGGAGGGACAGGGAGCCCTGGGGAGAGGAGAGGAGAAGATAGGGGAGGGGAGGGGAGGAGAGGAGGCACCCAGACGTCAGGGGGTATCTGGAAATCCCTCCTTCCTTCCCCATTCCTTTTCAGGGATGCTTTTGCAGAATAGTGATTGTGACTACAAGCTGTAAAAGAAATCTGCCTAGAATTGGGATCTGGCTCTTCTACCCTTTTACTGGTGGCCTTTGGCAAGTCCCATGGCTGTTGGTTCATTCATTCATTCATTCATTCATTCATCCATCCATTCATTCATGACAGTACTAAGGCTTGAAACCAAGACCTCGTTCGTGCTTATTTTACTTGGCTTCACAGCCGGCACACTATTACTTGAGCCTTGTCTTCAGTTCTGGCTTTTTGCTGGTTCATTGAAGATGCAAGTCAGTTATAGCTGCCCCAGGGTAGCTCTCAGCCTCTTGAATAGTTAGGATTACGCTTACAAGCCACCGGTGTACTGGCTGTTTATTTTTTGATCCAGTTTCATGACCTTTGCATTCATATTGCCTTCTTTTTAAGCTAGGAGCTTGGCATCCTTCATGTCTCAGTCTCAGTTTCTATGTCATCTCCATAAAACCTCCTTCCCCATGCCTCGTCTAAGAGATGTCCGGCCTGTTTGTCTCCATCACAGCTCCCTGGCTCTGTCCGTCCCAGCACTTAGCAATTCCCTTAATTATCTGTCACCCATCAGAGTGATGGCCCTCTGCAAGGTCAGGAGCACAGTCTCTGTGAGCACTGTGTGGTTCCATATCAGGCACGTGAGAAACACCTGTTGAACAACCGCTAAGCACTGTGCTAGGTGCTGGTGATTGAACAGTGGGAGTTCCTGAAACCTCTGGAAACTTCATAGCAAATAAAGAACAAAGACATTGTGCATGTACTGCCTTCCAGGGTAGCTCAGAGTACTTGGCTAGCCATACAAGGGCCTGGGGTTGATCCCTAGCACCCTAGGAAAAACAAATTACATAATTACATGACGATTGCAGTCATGATATTAGACATAGTATATGTAGACCCATTATCTCCTCATCTTATCAAGTGATACAACTTTACCAATGTGAAATAAAACTGATAGGCACCAAAAATTTTAGTGACTTATGAAGAAGAGATAAAGGAAGGTAATTGGTATAATAAATGATATTCTTAATGCTCAGGGGCAGCTACTATAGAAGACACAGGGAATCAGAGCTTACATGTTTTGTGCAAATCCCTTGAGTGGAGAGTGGATGAGCCCGAGGGATGGGGTGGGGGTGGGACAGTACTGGTGACATAAAAATATGTTGTTCATGATGTGATGTTTCTGAAACTGCCAGTGGCTGTGGTAATGTTGTAAACAACGCATAGCACCTCTTCCCTCTGTTCAACCGTACTTTGTATATTGGGGAAATGTATTGATGAGAGGAGCAGTAGATCCACTGGAAACTGTGCTTTGTACTGATGTGTAGATGGAGTGAGGCACTAGGTTCAGATAATCACAGACCTCTCCACATGTGTCAGGCTATTGTATACAGCCTCCAGGTCGTCTCCACCCACCCACTCACCTACCCAGAAGTCATTGTGCCAGTCAACCCCCCCACCCAGGTCTGTGTTGGGAACACCAGCCTGTTGTTGACTAGGGACAGAAAACAGTGCTCTGTCTTCCTTGCTCTAGGAGGGAGTGGCTCCCTAGTGCAGATGCCTAGGGATAATCTTTGTGGAAGTTCTTCACGTTTCTAGCTGTCCCTCCTTTGCTTCTCTGGCACGAAGGTCATTCTCTTCAGTAAGATCTCACTAGTACATCTCAAGCCCTTTCTTCTGTGCTTTTCGCAGCAGAGGTTACAGAGTCACATTCCTCTTGGCCACGCAGGAAGCCAACAGGAATAAAGAGGGCTCGGTAGGCTATGCTTGCCACATAGGGCCTGCGTATGTGCAGGTCTGGAGGGGGCTGCTCCAGCTCCCTGTAGTTACTACGTGGGAAGGTGGGCCAAGAGCTGCATGCCTTCTGTTTTGACAAGAGAAGAGAAGAATCTATGTTCAACTCTTAGCACACGGTGACAGCTCATTCAATTAGAGCCTCAAACATAGGCTCAACACACCAACCCAGAATGGCTCAGCCTTGGGCTGGATAGGAGTTCTCAGTCCCTGCGTGGCCTGTGAGCTGTATGTTATGGTGCATTAGGAGTTCCTTTGCTGCTCCTTGCTGCAAATGAACTAAAGAGGAGAAAAAAAATTCCTGTGCTAAAGGTGACCAATAGCTTCCATCTCCTGACATGTAAGAGGAAACCAATTCTTTCTTCTGGTTTAAGATTGCTAATGTGACTGCGACTGGGAGTGTTGATTTGTACTTGATTTTGTGTGGGCCCTGCTTTCCTGCTTAGTTGGAACTCTTCCCCCTGTTGTTTCAAAGTAATCTGCATGTTTCAGTGTAGTCATTAAAATGTTGTATTTTGGGCAGCTGCTTGCCTTTGGGGGCTGGTGACTATTCTCCAGTGGGTTTTCAATTTTATTTTTGTCAACTACTTGTGCAGCACCCCAGTCAGAGGTCAGATTATTTTAAATTAATGCCATTTAAGGAATTAGTTGTCTAGACCACTTGACTTCCTTTTGACTAGGATAAGCACTGAGAGCTGTTTGAAGGAGAGCGACATCTAGTGGCTGGTTACTGTGTGTGCTCGTGCCTTCTGTAGGGAGTATGGGATTCGTGCTGTGGTCATGATTTCCCAAAGTCTTGGCATAAAGAGCAGCAGCTTTCCTTACCCTCACATCACACAGGTTGTGCCGAAGCCTTGGCTGGCTCCTAACAACTTACCTGTTACCTTGAAACAGGCGCCTAGTCTGTTTGGGTTCTCAGAAATGATCATTTTACTTAAGCCATAGCTTTGACAAGCTAGGGAGAAGCAGAAGAGTGTAAGTCTTTACTGTCCCTGAAAGCCTGAGTTGTACATTGCTTATTTTCTGGAGCCTTAATTTAATATCATATTACATAATTCTGAGCTCGTTGACCTTAAGCAGATAGCCTTTCCTCCCTGTGCCAGTGGCCTTTCTGTCATAATTTAATAATGATTTCTCTATTTATGAAACAAAATAACAGGTGACTATAATGGGTTGACCTTGCTGTTGTTTAGGGAACACTGTGCTGTCAGTGGTGAATGACATTGGCAGAAACCATAGCATAGAGTGTTTTCTCCCTCAGAAATTAAAAACAGTCCTCAACCCATTGGGTCATGTGAAGGACTAACATTTTATTTATCAGAATTGCAAAGAAAGAAAATGTAGCAGACTTAAGATAGCTTTTAAGAACAGCCAGGCCAGGGACACAAGATATTTTTTGAAGAAGTTAGACAGATATTTTTTTGAAGAAGTTAGAAGTTAGTAATGTCAGAAAAGAATTCCCAAATAGAAAAAAAAAAGAAATAGAAGGCTTTGTCCTCACTTTTAATGGTTATATGGTTATTCCATTCATTGTTTGTCAATATTATTCTTTTGGGTAATTAGTCCCTAAGGGGAGGAAAAGAGGAGAGGCGTATTCAAGATCCTGACAATTTTTGCCACCTTGTAAAAACAAAGGTTATGAAGGTCTTACGCACATGCCTGCTTGACTAAGCAAGATAAACTCCTAGAAATAGAATTACTTAGTCAAAGTTATGCCTGTTGAAATCCTTTGTGATCTGCACTGCTGGCTTATTCTCAGGGAAGGTTAGGCTTGTTCGCTGTGTTACAGTGCCGGCCTGTTCTTGGAACATACTTGAAGGATTTAACAAACAATGATCACATTCTTTTCAAAGATGGAAACAGCCTTGGTCTGTGGGCCCAGAGGGAGTTCGGACCTTGCAGGCTTCTCATCTACCTGTTGCCTTGCCTGGGGAACTTAAAGATCATCATGGATGTTTTGGCTTGAAACAGAGTTTGATTTTGTGAGGGCAATTATCTGTCCAAATGAATGCACTTGAAATTTGTGCATGTAGAAGGAGGAACAAAAGTGACCTTTCTCTTTAAAGAGAAAAGTGAATTTAGACTGGTCCATAGGATTCAAGCTTTTAATAGTTATTCCATAGTGATTTGTAGACTCTAGCAGCGTTAAACTTGTTAATAGAGTTAAAGGACTCTTAACTCTTGATTAATGGAGAGATTTTTTTGTTTGTTTGTTCTTTTTTGTTAGTCATGGGGCTTGAACTCTGGGCCTGGGTGCTGTCATTGAATTCTTCAGTTCAAGGCTAGAGTTCTACCACTTGAGCCACAACGCCATTTCCAGTTTTCTGGTGGTTAATTGGAGATAAGTCTCATAGACTGGCTTTGAACTGCGATTCTCAGATCTCAGCCTCTGAGTAGCTAGAATTACAGGTTTGAGCCACTGGCACTCAGCTTAATGGAGAGTTGTAACTGGATTTCATTTGTGACAGAATATGCATATGTGTATATATACATATATGTATAGATATTTGCCAGTCCTGGGGCTTGAATTCAGGGCCTGTGCACTGTCCCTGAGCTTTCTTGCTCAAAGCTAACACTTTGCCACTTGCATCACAGCTCCACTTCTGGCTGTTTTAGTGCTTAATTGGAGGGAAGAGTCTCATAAACTTTCCTTCTCAGGCTGGCTTCGAACCAGGATCCTCAGATTTCAGCCTCTTGAGTCGTTAGGATTACAAGCATGGGCCACTGTCTCACCCAGGATGACTGAATATTTTAAAGAGAATTTCTTAAATCCTATTCTCTACTTCTGTCTTTTTTTCTGTTAATTTTACCTTTTATAAGTTTTTTAGGCAAATGCCTTTGCTCTTAGAGCTGCTGGTATTTAATTATTCTTTAATATGGAGTGGATTGGCTTTTTATGACTAATTTGACATTTCTTTTTAGAGATGCCAGTGGCTTCTGGGTTGCTGTTTTATAGTGTTAAGTGCTAAGTGTAGGTAGGAACTCAATATTTTAGATTGGTATGTCTTAAATAGAGCCATTGGAAATCTGAGACTTTTCTGTTTTAAAGAAGTGTTTTTAAATCATTGCAGTTCAAGCAGTGGTACTTAAGAATTCTCTACAGGTTCACCCTACCAATATGATGTTGTAAGTAGATAAAAACTACATTTGCTCTTTGGAAAATGTTTCAATTTATTTTCCTGAATCCACCGATTTTTCTTTATCTGATATACTTTCCCTTCTGAGTTCCCAGTCAGTATTAGCTGCAAACCGCTTAGCAGAAAGAACGATTCACTCTGTACCTCATATAAACTTTCATTCCAAGTGGATCCAATCCAATGTTTTGTTTGGAAAATTCTGTAGAACCTGTGGGCATGGTGGAGCTCTCTGGAGGGGGTGAAGCACAGTGTATGTGGGGGGTGAAACCTGGAGGAAACACAGATGGGGAGCAATTAAGGAGTGGGTTTTGTGGAGAGGAGAAAGAGTGAAGAATTGTGCGGAGGGCAGCATAGATGCCAAGGGCTGCCACGTTGTCTGCACTGGAATTATTTCTAATGTGTCTTGGAGCCCTGTGGCTTTTATTCTTGTGTAACTGAGAATAGAGGATGGGTAACTAATTCCAAAAGAGAAGGGGGAGGGAGGGAGGGAGGGAGGGAGGCAGTCAGTCAGGTTGGCCAGCAGGCTGGCTGGCTGGCCGGCCTGCCTGTAGCTAAACCACTGCTTTCAGTAGCTGATGTCGGCGTGGTTGACTTGCTGTGATCCACACTAGCATAGGCTGCTCAGCTCTTTCCCCTTCTGATAATAAAACTTAGTTTGGGTTAGGATTGCTCCCTCTAGTTTCCTCTAAAAGTGCGCCGTTCTAAACTTACCTACCCTTGAGGTAGAGCTAGAGCAGAAACAAAATGATTGTTGATCCAGACAACTTAGGACCCCTCTTGAAAACTTTATCACCAGGACATTACAAGAAACTTGCCTATAATGATAATGGTTAATTCTTTTTTAATTGAAGGCACTGAGAGTATATTGCTCAGTGGTAGGGCCCAATCTGTATGAGGCCCTGGGTTTGATCTCCTGTACTAAAAACAAACAAGCCAGTAACTATAAATTTGCCAATGCTGCATCTGACATGTATTTCTGTGGTTCTTCACAATAGCCCTGGAAGGCGTGCCTCCTACCCACTTTGCAGAGAGAGCACTGAGGGGAGGGGCTTGGTGAGTTAAGGCCAGATTATGAAGTTTTTTTTTTTTTGTTTTTTTTTGGCCATCCTGGGCCTTGGACTCGGGGCCTGAGCACCATCCCTGGCTTCTTCCCGCTCAAGGCTAGCACTCTGCCACCTGAGCCACAGCGCCCCTTCTGGCCGTTTCCCATATATGTGGTGCTGGGGAATTGAACCGAGAGCTTCATGTGTAGGAGGCAAGCACTCTTGCCACTAGGCCATATTCCCAGCCCAGATTATGAAGTTTCTATGTAAGATCCCCAAAGCTAGGTCCAGAAGGGTCCTGGGAAAATAAAGGCATGCTGCCTGGGAAGGAACAGCCAGTGGCTCCTGGGAGCATCTTGTCTCAGAAAAGGAAAAACTAGGATGAGAACATGGGCCATACCTATGAAAACATCCATAGTTGATCGGGGTTTTACTTTCCATCACATTCCATACAGAATGTTGTCTGTCTTTCTATTCTTCTTTCATCCCTGGTGACAGGTTACAACATCAGTCTGCGGGTTCGTTCCCCTTTAGCATCACTGGGACACCGCAGCAGTTTGTTCACAGTGGTACAAGTTAATGGCTCTTCAAGATGGTGGTCCTGGCTGGGAGCTGGTGGCTCAGGCTTGTAATCCTTGCTACTCAGGAGGCTGAGATCTGAGAATCATGGTTCAAAGCCAGCCAGGACAGGAAAGTCCGTGAGACTCTTACCTCCAATAAACTACTCAGAAATGGCTGGAAGTGGTGCCTGGGCTTAAAGTGATGGAATGCTAGCCCTGAACAAAAGAGCTCAGGGATAGTGCCCAGGCCCTGAGTTGAAGCCCCAGGACTGCCCCCCTCCCCCCAAAAAAAATGTTGGCTCTGGAAACCTATTCTAGAACTCTCTATTTGACTTTACCATGTTTCCTAGCATCTGAAATTTGGACTGGTAGTGGCTCTTAGCCTTATTTATAATTTTAGAAGCATTATCAAGCAATTTCCAATGTGCATAGAAGTAGAGAAAACATAAACACTTTGTGCTCATTATCTCCTAGCCATGACCAAACTTTGTAGTCTGACTCTTTCTTCTTAAACACTGAGGTAATCATCTTCCCTTCAAGTGATTAGCTTGAAAATTAATGAAATATTATAAATGTCTATTGATAATAGCTAACAATTCATATATGTGACAGTGACTAGGCACTACATGAACCTGGTGTGTGTGTGTGTGTGTGTGTGTGTGTGTGTGTGTGTGTGTGTATGTATGTATGTATGTATGTATGTATGTCTCTCCCCTGGGCTCTGTCTTGAGCTCTTTTGCTCAAAGCTAATGTTCTACCACTTGAGCCACAGCTCTACTCTGGGTTTTTGGTGGGTAATTGGAAATAAGAGTCTCACAGACTTTTGCCCTGGCCGGCTTTGAACCGCAGTCCTCAGATCTCAGCCTCCTGAGTAGTGAGGATTACAGGCATGAGCCACCAGTGCCTAGCTATAGAGGTACCATTTTTAATCTCATAATTGAGAAGACAGACTCAGAGATTATATAACATACTCAGGGTCCCATACTCAGGTGGGTTTCCAAACCAGCATTCAAATCCAGTTTTATTTTAGTCTAAAACCTCAAAGGAAACATTTTAAATAAACCATAAAAGGGAAGGGGTTTTCTCTCTTGAGCTTTCCTCTCTTCTCCTTAAGTGTGTGTAGGCTTTTAACCTCTATCTTCATGAACACATACATGTTCATGAATTCTCTAAAGAAGATGCTCATTTTAGAGAAGCCCAAGAGGGCAAAAAAGTGCAGGCAGAAATGGAGGTTGCTGCAGCCCCGTCTCCTTTCCCATGGCCTCCATGTAGAATAGGACCCATTGTTTCCTCTTTGTAACTCATCTTCCTTCTCAATGTACAGCACGCTGCAGACTTGGAGAAGAAGCAGAATGAGACAGAAAACAGGAAGTTGCTGGGGACAGTGATCCAGTATGGCAATGTGATCCAGGTGGGTAAAGGCTGCACCCCTCTCCAGGACCGGCAGCATGACGGAGACTGACAGGAAGGAAACACACGCAGACTGCCTGGGGACAGCCAGTTTGTTGCACACTGGCTGTTGTTACATCTGTTGGGTATTTGTTGTTCTATCTGATGGATGTTTTTGAGCTGTGTATTTGGGTATCTCTGCGTGTGAGCGTGGCCTTTTCTATACCTGTAGCTGATCATTTAGATGTTTCAAATGAGAAACTTCCTGTCTTAAGAAAGGCGCCTGGGTCTTGTAGTTTTGGTTAATTTGTACGAGTTGAAAGTTCTTCCTGTTTGGTGAGAATTGGCTTCCTTGTAATATTGCTTAAGAGCTGTTCACTGGAGATAATAAAAGCAGTTCTGTAGCTTCAGAATTTAAAAAATTTGAAACATTTACCATTTGGGGACACTTATAATTAGTCAAAAGTGTTTGATGATTGTTCTCATATCTTACTGGTTGGGTGGTTTGCTTGCTTATCTTCTGTCCATTTGGGTTTATCTTGGGGACAAAATACTCCCAAGAAAGAAGCCCTGTTAAGTCTTCTCAGAGGTTCTGTCAAATTGTGTATGGGGAGGCCCAGAGCTCAGCAGCCTTTTCGATTGCCCAGTTGCCAAATCATTTCAGCCTGGGCACAAAGGAATGGTAGTTACCAATGGGAGTCCTTGGTCTGCTAGATGATCTTGCCTCAATAGTCCCCTTTTTGAAGGGTTTTTGCTTACTCTGTTGACTTCACTTGTTGTGAAGGAATGTCTTCTCATTTTTTATTGCTCTTAGGTCTATAGAGCATTACTACATACATAGGAGGATGCAAAAACCAAACAGTGGCTAATCAAATGAGTTAGGGATGTCAGACCTTTGGCACAAGGAAAGAGCTCCTGAAAGCTGATTAGATCCTGCCAAATCTCCCTCCATCCTATTGAGAGTGGACACAAGGTACCAAGTGGGCTCACAGTTCAGTATTGATTCTATTACTGAGCTTTGGGTCAGGAAGAAGCACCTAGAGGCCAAGGACATACACTCCTAAATACATACCAGTCTGGCATTAGGACTTACTTCAGGATTCAGGGCAAGAAATCGTGTCGTGTCTCAGAAACAGAGATGGTAATTACTCTGCTTCTGAGGATGGTGGAGGGGTACCTGTCACAGAGAAAGCTGTGATCCAGAACAGCTAGTCTGTTTGATTCCTTTTGTTACTTAAGCCTTGCTCTTCAAACCATCTGTAAAGAGATGCTGGTTTATAAACCAAGCTGAGTCTACATAGCCTGGCCAAGTCTATGGAGGACCACAGCTTACCCACCAGGAGGATGGGGAAGATTTGGGAAGACATTGCTTTTCCTCCCCCAGAGATTATCCAGGGCTCACAAGTCAGATAGGAGGAGTGCTCTGGGAACTGCTAATGTGCACGGGGTGGGGCTGAGGGGAAGAAGGGGAGAGGTGTGCTGGCAGTTGACCATGGAGTCAAGGTCTGCAAGACTTTCATGTTCCCTCCCATTTTCTCTCATGGCCTCTCAACTTGGGAAGCCTTAGTCAGCGTTTTCTGTTCCAGACTGACAGCTGTTTCTCAGCTAGGTCTTCAAAAGTCTTTCTAGGCCCTTTGTGTAACCATCATCTAAGAATCAAGAATAAATAGTACTTGGTACATTCAAGGTGGAAGTTCATGGCCGCCATGTTCTTCCAGATCAAATGACAGTCCCTTAATGGGTTGCCTTGTAAATCAAACTGTATCTTGGGCTCAGAATTTTGGTGTCTGGCAGATTGAGACTACAGCTCCTTAGCTCCTTCACATGTAGTCAGGCTGTTCTCCATCCACAAGTGACCAGTGTGCCACCCATCTTGTCCAAGGTTATGTTGAGAAAGGAAAAATATATGTGTATTGTTTGCTCTTCTGCTCTCTGCTTCTGCTCCCTGTACTGTTCCTTCTTTTCTTGTTGTCTCCAGCCTTGGGCACTTTGTGTTTCTTACACTCCACAGGCTCAGTGATAGGGAGAAATGTGTTTGATATATATTTTATATGACTGAGAGAGAAATGGTGGGGTGTTCAGAGATTCATGGATACTTTATTCTCTTGGGAATTTTTTTTAGCTCCTGCATCTGAAAAGCAATAAGTATCTAACTGTGAACAAGAGACTTCCAGCTCTGCTAGAGAAGAATGCCATGAGAGTGACGTTGGATGAGGCTGGAAATGAAGGGTCCTGGTTTTATATCCAACCGTTCTACAAGCTGCGATCCATCGGAGACAGTGTAAGTGCCTAGGCCCCAGGAGTGGAGAGGGCTCTGGGTGCTGCCTCCAGCCGTCACTATCTGTTAGACTCAACACGGACACGTTGAGAGTGGGAACCACAGGCGTATCCTGTATGAAGAAAAGAGAATCACTATGGAAACTAGTGTTTGGGAAACAAGGAAATGTGGAGAAAAGTGTGACCTAAATACAGTCACTATGTTATTCCTATTGGGTCTCTGGAAAAAAAAAATTCAAAAAACATTGCTATGAACAGCCCCATTACCTCAGTAATATTACCACAAAACAGCCACCCCGTATTAATGTCCTGGGAGGATCCCCCAGTCCTTTCAGGTCCACTAGTGGAATAGAAATGTCTGTTTTGGAAATAAAGTTAGTAAAGGACAGAGGATGGAAAGAAATAGCTATAGCAGAGAAAGAGTGGATTTTAGGATTTGCCTCACTGGCTCCCATGTCAGCAAACAGGCAGACTCTCCATCTCCTTATGCAACAGCAGCTGGTCCTGAGCCGCCTCCTGGCCTGCGGGGTCTACAGAACATAAAGCCACAGGAATCCCTTTTAGGGGGACTTAGAACAGTTCTCATATTTGCTAGTTAAATTAGTCACTCATTACGTGGGCACACACTTAACAGTGAATACGTTTAAATGCTATCAGCTATATCCTGGACCTTATGAAGGTTCTAAAATAGTTGTTTCTTTACTCAAAAAGGGAATGTGTGCCTTAAACAGCAAGAAGTGTTCTGAAAATACTTAGCCAGCCTTAACCAAAAACTTAAGTTTTGACATGAAAAAAAAATGGTGTCACTGAAGTATACAAGCTTTGGGCAGTTCTCTCTCTCTCTCTCTCTCTCTCTCTCTCTCTCTCTCTCTCTCTCTCTCTCTCTCTCTCTCTCTCTGTGTGCGTGCACGTGCACATAATATATATAAATTACAGAGCAGGCCAGCCCCTGTCAGTTGGCATTCAGTACTGTCGATCTCAAGCTGAAAACAGAAGCAAAGTCTAGGTTTTACCACAGTGATGGGTTTCCTGAGTGGACTTCCATTCACTTGGACTTACTGTTGGATCTGTTCCCAAATGTATCCAACTGAAAGTAGACGAGTTTTCCATTTTGGGAAGCTGTCTCCTCCAATCCGCTTCTTCTACTCACGTAATAGAAAACAAATGTGTGTCATTCTGAATTTCGTTTTCTGTAAACCTATGCTTTCCTATCCTTTAATAGCTTGAGAATAGTGATTTTCATACTAGAGAGATGGACCCTTTTACAGGCAATGGAGTCACTGCCATGGCTTGAGACTATTGATCTAGGAAATAGAAGTTATCAGGCTGTACTATACAAAATGGGAAGTCTTGTTGGAGGGGGATGCACACACACACATAATAAAGTATGTATGTATTGCTGGAGATAGATGTATATATGTATTCAGCCTAATAGAATCTTTTTTTTAGGGGGAAACACCAGGGCTTGAACTTAAGGGTCTTGTGCTTGTGCTTGCTTATTAGCTTTTTCACTCATGGCTGGAGCCTCTGGGGCACCCCTCTAATTGGGCCTTTTGTGGTTAATTGGAGGTGGAATCTTGAAGACTTTTCTCTGTCTGGGCTACCTTTGAACCCATTACCTCATATCTCAGCTTCCTGAGGAGCTAGGATTACAGGCATGAACCACTAGGTGGCCCAGTGAAAATGCATTTCTTAATGTATGTTACAGCCACAAAAGTATGAAGGCAGTTACCCTAGAGACATAAATAACTATGTCTTTATTGTTTCAAAGTTGAAGACAACTAGGACAGGAAGCTCCACTGAATGTAACTTGAGAGGACTTTTACCTAATGACTGGGGAGGTGTGTGTAAATCAAGGACAGTTGGGCACCAGAATTCAGCCTTAGCCTTGTTTGCATGACCCTTGGTCTGCACAAGATCAGGCTTGAAGAGCTGGGCCATGTGTTCTTCCTTGCCCTGACACTGAGGATGGCCCCTTCGGGTCCTCCCACAGTTCCCTAGGCACCAGGTATATTCCTGACCTGCTCTGTATAAAGCTCTGTTCCCTCTCTCCTTCTAGGTGGTCATTGGGGACAAGGTGGTTCTGAATCCTGTCAATGCCGGCCAGCCCCTCCATGCCAGCAGCCATCAGCTGGTAGACAACCCAGGCTGCAACGAGGTAAGTAAAACCAAGGGGATTCAAGCCCTGGCACTTGTACGGGGTTGCCCTGTGGGCATGCGTACTCTGCTTTAGGGTCCTTTCCCCATTCGGCAGGCCAAGATGAGGTCCAGAGTTGAGCTGGGCTGCAGATGGTTTTGCAGGTCAGGTAGTGGGGTGGCAGGTGGGTTAATGGTCACCACTTAGCAACACTGAGGAATCCAGTTCTCCTTTGTGAAGCCTGAGTGGGACTTTGGCCACAGGACCACCTTTCTCTCATTCCTCAGAAGTGCACGTTATGGCCTGTAAGCGGTCCTGTGAGTGTGACTTGTTGGGGGGCAGCACATTGGCTTAACTGCTAATGGGCAGTTACAGGATGCAAGATAGCACTTTGCTTGTGATGTGAATACCTTGTCTCATGGCTAAGGACACAAGCTCTAGAGTGGGAGAAGTGTGACTCAAATCTAGTCTGCTATTCTCTATCTGTGTGACCTAGATAGATCACCTAATCTTTCTATGCTTCATTCCCCAATCTCTGAAAGAGGACTGGTAAGCATACCTGTTTTTTTCAGAGTTGATAAGAATTAACTTAGGTAGCGTTAGTATATAGCTCAGTGCCTGGCATATATGTAGAACACAAATAATGGCTTTTGCCATTAACGGGAATCATTAACAGGTTCACATGTGTACACCGAACTCATTCCTTACCTTAATAGCTTAGTCTATGAGTACCTAGTTCTCAAGTACTTACCCCACCCCCTTGTTTCTTGGGCTGCAGTGAGGAATTCTGGGAGCTAGAGGACTGAGTTGTTGGGAGCAGTGTGCGATCTTATTTCTAGGTCAATTCCGTCAACTGCAATACAAGCTGGAAAATAGTCCTGTTCATGAAATGGAGTGACAACAAAGATGACATTTTAAAGGGGGTGAGTTTGATGCTTCCTGGGCTGGGTAGCCTTATGATGTTTGGCTTTTCTTTGAGTGGCAGTTTCGTTTTGTTTTGATTGCTGTTTTGCACACTCCTTTGTCCCTGCTTCCCTCCTTATGGTGACTTGCAGGGTGATGTGGTGAGGCTCTTCCACGCAGAGCAGGAGAAATTTCTCACATGTGATGAGCATAGGAAGAAGCAACATGTCTTCCTGAGGACCACCGGCCGGCAGTCGGCCACATCTGCCACCAGTTCCAAAGCCCTGTGGGAGGTGGAGGTAAGAGGTGGGGCTGGGGTTTGTGGGACTTACCCTTTGGGGGGCTTCCCCCCACCTCATCCCTATAATGGTTTGGCATGGAACATGGTGTAACAGGATGCTGTAAGCTGGCAGAGGAGGCTCCGGGAGGGGAGGCCCCCTGGCTGGCTGAGGACTGAGGAAGAACTCCTCAAAGGAGCAGTATGGGGGAGCATGCTTCCTGGAGGATCTGCGCCTTCGAAGGAAGAGATGAATGCAGTGAATCACTAAGAGAATGACTTTGAAATGCAGTCTTGTGACCTAGTTTGGTGGAGAGATTAGATAGGCAAGGAAAACTCGACACAAACTTGCTGGAGACCAGAGCCTAAAGAGCCATATGTCCAGGCTGCAAACAGGTAGAATTAAATTCTTAGGCAGGGAAGCCATGTTGGAGTCACAACAGAGATCGACTATTCTGCCAGTAGTATGTAGTTCCTTGAGAAGAAGGACTAGAGTTTCTGGGCCAAGAAGAAGATGGTTTCAGATGCTTGATGGTAGAAGTAATGAGAGCACCAAATGAGACGCAGCTCGCCTCCTCACCCAAAGTATTCCTCTCCGTATAATTGCAGCTCTCCAAGTAGGCATATGTGTTGGTCTCTACGTGCTCCCTTTCTTCTTCCTTTTGGACCTCACCAGGTTTGGGTCTAGCTTACACTTCAGAAAGAGAGCAGAGCAAGAAACACATGAGACATCTCAGAAGGTCATCAGACATGTTGATAGGTAGTAGCCTCTGTTTCTCCTAGAGATATAGATGCTAATTTGATTTCTTTCTCTAGAAATTACTCTTACCTGTCTTTGAACTTACATAAATAGAATCAAACTATACAGCCTTCCCAGAACCTGTTTTTTCTCTTTCTCAGCAAAATTCTTCCATGTTTATCTGTGCCCCAAATGTTTCATCCCTTGATATTGCTACAAAGTATTTCACTGCACTATCTGTCTGCCTGTTGAAGTAATTTGAGTAGTTTCTCATTTTGGCTGTTACAAACAAGGCTTTCTAGGGTTATTTGTGTGTGCAGGTTTCTGTTTGGAGGTAAGCTTTCATCTCTTTTGGCTAAAGAGGAGTGTCATAGCAGGGTCACATGGTGTGGATTCATGTGTGTAAGAATCGCCAAATTGTTTTCTAAAGTGATCGGACTACTTCACATCCCTACCAGGCATGTGTGGAAATTCTAGTTCCTTTACATCCTCACCCGCTCTTGGTATGATCGGGCTTTTCAGTGTGGGTGGTTTAGTCTCACTTTGAGTTTAGTTTGCCTTTGTCTATGGCTGGCAGTGTTGACCACCTTCCCTCATGCTCACTTGCCAATGGTGTGTCTTCTGGGCTCAGATGTTTGATGAGCAGGCCGGGACATCCATTTGTGCTTACTGCCCACCCTCTGTCCATTCTCCTCCTCGCTTCCTCCTGCCCGCATCCTTCGCATTTGCTCTATATTGCCGATATCAATCCCACCATGTTGTGAAGGCCGGCCATCCACCCCTGCTGTTCTCATTGTTCTCCCTGCTGTGAGTTTTGTTGTTTGTTTGTTTACTTGTGCATAGGGTGCTGGTGAGAGGTGGGCAGTGACTGACGGGGGTGGGATTCTTACATGAATCAAGAACACGAAGAAGAAAATGGTATCATTTTGCTAACTTGATGTCCCCACTTGACTGAGCCATTCTGTGGTCAGATTATGATGTACCATGGCTTCATTTTATAAACAGTTCTTACCGTTATTTATCATGCTGTAATGATTGGGGTGGGGGGAAGTTAACTGTCAGAACCCTACAAAAGTCTGTGTGTCTTACTTTAATGCCTTCTAAAGCCCGGAACCCTGTCGTGGTCATTCAAAATTGATGGAAATGAATAAAAGATGATGACTTTCTATGGGGATTTTAACTTGAAAAGTTCACTTCAGAACATTTTCTTTTTTTCCTCTGAGAAGAAATGGCTGTCCAATTCTTACTCCATTAAAGGCTTTTTCCTATCACCCCCCCACCCCTGCCCTGAATTTTCTAGGAAAATGTTTTAAAGTCTTTTTTCTCAATTTTCCCCCTACAGATCTTAGAAACTTAACTATCCCTTCAAATAAAAGAAGGAAGAAAATACCATGTATTTTATGTTTTTATCAGTGCTCTAAAGTTTTCATTCTGTCCTTTTTTTGTGGCACTGGGATTTGAAATCAAGGCTTCTTACTTGCTAGACTGAACCACTTGAGCCATACCTCTAGCCCTTATTTTTGCTTATTATTCTGGAGAAGGAGCCTAGTGATTTTTTTTTCTTTTTGGGATGGCCTTCAATCATGATTCGCTGGCTCTCAGCCTCCTAAGGGACTAGTATCACAAGCATGAGCCGTTAGTAACCAGCTTTTTTACATGTCTTTAGCTTATTACCAGCCAGCATTGCATAAATGCTAGATTATTAACACGTGGCCTAAGTCCATTGTAACAGTTTGTTCCTAGTACCTCTTCCTGTCCTTTGTGTGGCTACTATCAGTTTGTTTCTCCATGTGTCAGACATCCCACAGTGTATTTTTATTTGTCCTACCATGTTTACATATGAACACCAAGAATCTTTCTTATTTACCCACATAGTTATCATTCTGAGCTTTGCATAGATCCAGCTCTTCATCTGGTGTGATTTTTCTAGTCTGAAGAACTTCCTTTGTCATTGCATGTACTGTAAGTCTGCCCTTGAACATTCCCTCCAGGCTCATTTGTGTGAAAACACCTTTATTTTAAAGTAGTATTATTTTCCTTTTTTAAAATATTAGTTTTGTTGAGATACAAATTTACATAATGATTTTTGATGGGTTCAGAGGGTTGTATGTTCATTGCTATAAGAGATCTCCTGTTCCTGTTAGGGTCACCACTTCCCCATAATCTACCTCTCATAACACACACACACACGCACACACACACACACACACACACACCTCCTCCTCCTCCTCCTCCTCCTCTTCTGCCTGGCATGTGGTCTACTTTGTATTACTATGGATTTGCCTATCCCAGAGGCTTGTGACCTATATAGTCCTTTGTATGTAATATATTTTGCATAGATTAATACTTCAGTTCAATTTGGGCTGCTAAAACAAAACCCAGTCTACCAGGTAGCTTACGAATATCAGCTTGTTTCTGAGGGATTTGGAAGGCTAACAGGTAAAGATCAGGGCCCTGGAGATGGCTGAGGACTTGCTTCTTCATGTGGCAGAAATTGACTTAGGAAGCTCTCTTATAGTCTTTAATCCCAATCATGAGGCTCTGCACCCATGAGCTAACCACTTCCCAAGACCTCCTCTTCTAAATACCACCACCACGGTGGGTTAGATTTCAGCATAGGAATTTGCGGGGACACAAATAATTCAGATGGTTGCAAATAATGTTTTCAAAGGCCTTCCTTATTACTACATGTACTCTGTGGCTTTTTATTGCCAAATGACATTTCTTTGGATTGTTTCCAGTTTAGATCCTGGGAGGGCTGCTGTGAACATATGGGTACACCATGGGCATATATTTTCTTGTGAATGGAACTGTGGGTGATTTGCCTTGCCTGTGTAACCTTCCAAAGGGCTGCCAGGCTGCCTTCTGAAGGGGCCACCCTCATAACATGCCCAGCAGCAGTGTGTCAGGGTTCCTACTTCTCCAGTGGCCTTCATTTCTGAAGAGGATTCTTGCTGGATATTGAGTTCTAGATACAGTGTTTCCTTTCTGATCATGGTTTTTCGGCTCACATTGCTTTTCATATAGTGGTTTTCAAGTCTGTTCCCTGTATGTACTATAGCTTCCTCCCTTCTTCAGATACCTTAAAGACTTTAATTTTTTCACTTTATGTGAATCTGATTATGGTGTATGTATGTGCACACGCCATTGGGATTCCTTAAATTTCTTGATTTTTGAGGGTATATATTAAAATTCGAAAACTTTGGGTTTTATTTCCCAAATCAACCCACATAGTCATCAGTTAGATTATTTGCGATTATCCAGCTGAATTTGTGGGTTGCCTCTCCCTGACTTAGGATTCTCCCTGACCTGGATTCCTTGGTGATTCTTTGCTGAACACTGTAGTGCTCCTTTATTGGATGATTGGAATCTTGTCCCTGTAACAAGTGGTGAGAGTTTTGTTTTGTCAGTCAAGTTGCTGTGGGTCACTGTGAACCTTTGAAGGCTTGTTTTTTATGCTTTATCTCAGGTCACAGTAGAGTTGCTTTTATCTTTAGGCCAGATTAGCTCTGCCATTAAGGGGAAACTTTTTGATGTCTCAGTGCCCCAAATGGTTCGTAGGCTGGGAATGTGGCCTAGTTAGCGGTAGAGTGCTTTGCCTAACATGCATGAAGCCCTGAGTTCCATTCCTCAGTACCACATAAACAGAAAGAGCCAGAAGTAGCGCTGTGGCTCAAGTGGTAGAGCACTAGCCTTGAGCAAAAGAAGCTCAGGGACAGCGCCCAGGCCTTCAGTTTCAAGTCCCAGGACTGGCAAAAGAAAAGAGAAGAAAGATGGCTCATGGGACCATCTTGACTTGTCAGAATCAGAGCCTTTCCAAGCTGAGTGAGCCTTAGAGTATGGAGTTGTCTTCACCTTCCTTCCTGTACTCGGGGTGTGTTGGTGTGTCGACATGCCGCTGGAGATGGAGCTCAGCATGCTTGGTAACAAGTGATTAACCACTGAGCTGCATCCTTCTTCTTCGTTCTTTATTGGCTATGTGGATCTTGCCATATACATAACATGTTTTGATATTTACAGCCAAACTTGAAAAGGGGACTGTTGTGTAGATTCCTGGACTTATCCCTGTGTGACTCTGAACCCCAGAGTCTGCCCATCCCTGTAGCTCCAAGAGCTTAGTGCCCAGTACCCTCCAACCCCAGAAAATATGGGCAGAAAACCAGACAAACATGGCGCTCACCTTGTTTCCTGTTGTCAGAGACCATACTTGTGCATCCCCTGTTGCCTAGCAAACAGAACAGTTGTTTCACATTTGATCCAGTTTTATCTGTGACAGTTTTATGTTTCATACAGTGTTTGTTTATGGCACTATCAGTGTATCATGGCTAGAATCTGAAGTTTTATGGTAAATTGACCCTGACCCTCCAGAATTTTGTGTTCCTGAGCACAGGTCTGAGTGTGCATTCCCATACACAGTTGCATGCCTAGACTGCTTTGAAAGTTCTCCATAAAGTTCCTCTTAATCAGCTGGAGTCTTATGGACGAGTTTCAGAATCTTCACTTCTATTTCATTAGTAAGGCAAGGGATCCAAAAACTATTGGAAGTCCTTCAGTCATTCATACTTCTAGGAGACCGTGGATATTTCCATGTTGTTACAGTTTGGAAGCTCCATGTGGCACTGGTCCACCGGTTTGGACAGTGCTGTTTTTTCTGGTTGAAAAATATCCACTTCCTCCTGGCTGGGTGCCAGTGCCATGTACTGTAATCCTAGCTGCTTGGGAAGCTGAGATTGAGGCATCACAGAGCATACTCGTGAGGTCAGCCTGGGCATACATGGGACACTCCTTCCCAGCAAATACCATGGCATGGTGGCACATGCCTGTCACCGTCGCTCTGTGGGAGACTGAGATCAGAAGGACCATGGTTCCGGGCCAGCTTTGGCAAAAACAAAAATAAGACCCAAGACTCCATCTCAACAGAAGAATCTGGGCATGGCGGCATGCACTCTTCCTCCCAGCCGTGGCAGGAAGCATGAAATAGGAGGATTGTGGTTAGGTATGTGCCCGGGCAGGAAGTAAGGCCCTATCTCAGAAAATATCTCAATACCAAGACTAGAGGACACCCGCCTAGCCAGTTTACGGCCCTCAGTGCAAGCCCTAGCACCACTAGAAAAAAGAAAACCACCACTCCTGAAACAGACTCAGGGTCATCCTAGGATGGGAGGACATGCCATCCACTCCTGCTGACGTGTCTTCTTTGTGCAGGTAGTCCAGCACGACCCTTGTCGCGGTGGAGCGGGGTATTGGAACAGCCTCTTCCGTTTCAAGCACCTGGCCACGGGGCATTACCTGGCCGCAGAGGTAAGTAGCAGCATCGTGGTTTTCTTTCGGAAGGTGTGGCCACACCCAGTTTTCTTACTCACCTGTAACCTTCTGGTATCTGCAGCTCGGGAATGCTGTCACCTTGGCTTTCCTCCTGCTTTTCTGCTCCCCTCTTCCTCCTTTCGGTAGAAAAGAAGAGAGAAATGGCTAACGTAGTGTAGGACTTTGCAGGGGTTCTCACCAAGGCGTGAGGACAAAGTAAGTCAGAATATAAATGGTGCCACTGTGGGGTTTAGGATTCGCTTTCTGTTTTGTTCTCTCGTCCTATCTGTCAGCCGCACTCCCAGCGTGAGTAACCGAGATGTGGCTGCAGCGGACCCAGGGCATGTGAAGTCCCAACTGTTAACCCCCTCCCCACCTCCGAAGAACTGGGCAAGTTCCCAGGGAGACTGGATTCCTTGAACCTTAGTGGAATAGATAGACACAGGCCTTAAAACTCAGAGACTCAAAGAGATTCACTGGATGTGTAAGGTCTACATGAGCTTTTAGGGCAAGGCTCAGTATTGAAGACAAGAGGAACTTACCTTCTAATTTTTACATTAAATTTTCCTCTGATCGGCTGGAAGGTGTACGATGTCCGTTCATATGAGACTCATGCATCCGCTCCCATTGTGTGGTTCCACCCGCAAGACTGCTCAGAGATTTCCCAGGGGATGCCTGGGTGTGGCAGAACTGCTCCTGAGACTGACCCAGGGTTGTGGAATTGCAGTGCTGAACTCCCAGGGAGGCCTGAGGTTTGCATGAATTGATGATTTAAAAAAAAAAACAACATTTGAAAACAGATGATCAAGACATCTAAACTGAAATTTGAAGCAGATCTTTAGGGAGTTATGGACCCAGCTCGTCAGCTTTGGGAGGTGCTGTGCTTTGCTGAAGATGAATGGTGGTTGTATTATCTGCTAGGTTTTGAGGCAAATAGAACTCTTCCTAGAGGGAGGCCTGGTTTAGGATTATTAATGAGGAGGGCACGTTGATCTTTTTGTTTATCTCAGGCCTTTAACTGTTGCTTTGCTAGTGACTTGTTGTTTTTCTTCGTCTGTACTTCTGAGCCATGTGCCGGTAACTGGTGGATTGTTCCGTGTGTGTTGTGCCTGCGTGACCCGTGTTCTTGTTGTGGCATGCTGGTTCTGTGAACGGAGGGAAGGGACGTGTTCTTAGCTGTTCACCGATGGATGCAGGTGTGGAAGTCTCCTGCAGATGGGTCCCAGTCCTTGAGAAAACAATGGATGTTTTAATTTCCTAATGATTCTTTTTCATCAGGTAGACCCTGACTTTGAGGAAGAATGCCTGGAGTTTCCACCCTCAGTAAGTACGAGCAAGAGCCTTCTTGTCTTCATGTGGTAGGGAGTGGCCGAATGAGCTGGAACCCCATTTAGGAAATAGTCACTGTGGCCACGAAGCACAGGGGAAGGGAAAACCTTGGGCTGCTCTGAACAAGGTCTTGTTCTGTGCCTTCCTTAAAGAAGTCCTATTCTTCTGTTTTCTGATTGGCTCAGGCTCTACCGGTCTTGATGCTCTTTCTTTGTGCCTACTGCGGTCTCCTCTCCTGGGTAGATACGTGTGGTGTCTCTTGGAATACTCTTGTTTTGGACCCATTGGTAGCCCACGTGGAAGTTGGCCTTTTATAAACAATGATCTTCTCTTTAACTCCACCGATGGCTTACTGAGGGTGAAATAGATAGTGTCCTTTCAGACGGTGGAGGGGGCGTGAGGCCTGGCACAGCTGGCTTCTGAGGAGACACTGTCGGTCCCTCTGGCCTTGCTTTCTACAAAGTCAGGAATAGGCTTTAGGGAATGATGTGGTTTGGAATTTTACTGCAAAATGGACTTTTCTTTGGAGACCATCTGGCTAAGTAATTGTAGGTACCCAGGGTTCCAGCGTCCCCGTTACTGGTTCAGGAATGCAGTGGTTGTGTTTGCTGGACATCGGGCATCCGTAAAACATTTTCTTGGCAGAGTGCTTCATTTAGAATTACAAAGACAAAAAACAACAACAACCCCCCCCCAAACACAAAACACAAAAGCAACCCAGATAGTTGCCCCCCTATTGACACATTGGGAGGAACTTGGGAATCTTGAGAGTGCTGTTTTCTTTTGTTGTTGTTTGTTTTTAGTAAAACTCACCAAAAAAACTGGAAGGGACTTCAACTAGCGCATCAACAAAAGGAGTTGGGATGGGCATATCTCAAAACGTAATTGTCTTTAGAAATTCTTGTGAATTCTGCATTAACGGTTAACTCTGGTTACATGTGGGCAGAATGTTGGCTTGAAAGAAACTCAGGAAGTGTATGTAAGAGTTCTCACCTGTGCGTGTATAAACTGGCTGGGGCCCGAGGCCATCTTTCTCCTTGCTTGCCTTGTCATTCTCACTTTGAGAGGCTCTTTTGAAACTATACCCTCAACAATTAATCTGGTTTAAAAAAACCCTGGCCTACTCTAGCTTTGGGCCAGTGTTCCTAGGAAGCCCATTGTAAAACCCCTCTCCATAGTTCCTATGCAGTTTGAACACTTGGCTTGGCTTTTTTTTTTTTTTTCATATGACATCTCTTGTCTTTGCCCTTTCTTTGTTTCAAGAGGACTGCCTTGGCGTGACTTGCCTCAGGTGACCTCTGTGCTGTCATCTGAAGTGACCGAGTAGGTCTCACATCAGCAGATAGGCGAGCTGATGACTGAGTGAGTCTCTGGGTACCGTGGGAGAAGGGGTGGCTCTTTCCTTAGTCCTCTCTTCTGTACAAGTGACATTTTTTTTTGTTTTAGTTGTATCTCAGCACTGGCATTTTCAGTGCCTTTGCATCTACCAGGACACCTGGGCAGTGCAGGAATTAGGACAGGTTTTACCACTGTCATTTGAAAGGGAAGAAGATGCCATTGTGAAATGGTCCTTCCGTAGGATGCACCTTAGACTCTCTCCAGGTTCAGTGGCCTTTCGATGGCGCAGGCTTCTCCAGGCCATGGAGGCAGGATGAAGAACAGGTGAGGTGTGGATGCGGGTGCATTGATTGCTCTGCCTACTCTGAGGCCGCTCCCCTCCCTCTCGCTCACAGATGGCAGAGGCGTGTGTGGACAGGGCTCTCACCCGTGCCCGTGAGGCCAGCAGCACAAAATTGGCTTCTGTGGGTGGGGGCATTAGTCCTGGAGGGTCCTGCACCCATCACCCTCTGCTTGGCTTGAACCTTGGACAAAAAAGCTAGAGTTGTGTGAGTTTGGGTGCAGTAGCATCTCAAATCTCTCCTGCTTGCTGATTCCTCAAGCCTTACTCGGCTGCGCTGTGTTCATCTTGAATATGGTGGCACACTCGGGCCTCTTGCTCGGTCCCTGGAGGGAGACCTAGGCCAGCTGGAGGCTGCTCTTCTCTGTCCACTCTACAAGTGCCTTCTTCCCGCTAGGTGGCAAACGCCAACTGCACACTGACCAGGGGAAGCCCCTTGCTCGGTGTCCTTTACAGATACAGTGGGCTCCGCACAGTCTCGGTTCTCTAGACCTGCTGCAGGGCTCTGCAGTGCCTTTGCCGGCCACAGCCAAACCCCATTCCTTGTCAGGTCAGAGTTGATGCTGGAAGTTACTTCGCAAGCAACAGTCTTGCTAAAGGAGAACAGGTGTTCCATGTTCTAAACTGAGGATGCAGATGTTGTTCTGCCGTTACTTTGGCATAGCAGGAATAAGTGTGGTGTGTGTGGGTAGTGGAGGGGGGTGCGTTGAGACAGGTCTAGCTCTGTTGCCCAGGCTGGTCTTGAACTCCTAGGCTCAAGTGATCCTCTTCCTTAACTCTCTGGTAGGTCCTGTAGTTACTGCAACAGGTGCATACACCACACCCAGCTATAAGAACTCTCAGTGACTGTGGCCTTCACGTCTAGATCTCAGACCCCATGGAGTTATTTTCTCTCTTGCCTTCTTCTTTGCCTTGATTTGACTTCGTGTTCTTGGATCTTGTGTCTTCCTGGTGCTTTCTCATTCCTGTTTGGAGAAGTGGTGATTCGGCTTGAGAAGCTAGCTAGGGTTGAGAGGATGTGGGGAGAGGGGATGATACAGCTGAATTTTCTAGAGAGTTACACATTAGAAAGCATCCTACATAGAGTCAGCAAGCTGAGAGGGAGCTTGCAGAGCCTTCCAGACAGAGCAGGTTCCTAGGCTAAAACTTCCTTAGGCCTATGCTCACCGGAGCCCAGAACACATATGTTTCTGTTTCCCAGGAGTACTTTGTCATTGTCAGCCTTTACTTTCAGGATTTTTTTCCCCATCTGAACCCAGATCCTGGCATAGAAGGAGAGGCCCTTTTCTTCGGCATCTGTGTCATGTTTTTCAAGGCTAGCAGACCTTGTCAGGTAGCCCTGTGCTCATTGGCCATGCTGGAGTTGGTGCTTATGAGGACCTCTTGGATTCAGTTTTCTCTTTTTGCTTTTCCTGGAAAGCAGCTGCCATGCTGTTGGTAGACACCTGTCACTGCAGAGGAACACAGCTGTGGGTGTACATTTCCACAGACTTAAGTTTCCTCAGGGTGCACTGTCCCCCCCCCCCCCCCCCCCCGCTACAAATGGCTATAGTTCTGCGAAGGTCCCTGTCATCTACAGCTACCTTTCCATGGCCATCCGTGATCACTCCACCTTGCTTAAGCATTTTTTATTGCGACAGAAGGAGGTTGAGAATAAATATTCTTGGCTCAGGTGGCTGGTTATCACTGTTCACAACAGAAATCGTGGTCCTTCTCCTGCGAACTGCTGACACTATTGTTTCTCCTCTGTTCCTGAGGATTGAGGAATGATGGTGGTGAGCGAAGGCTTTGACATGCAGAGGTCTTGACCAGATGACTTTGTGCCCTCAGGTGGACCCAGATCAGGACGCATCTCGGAGTAGGCTGCGAAATGCCCAAGAAAAGATGGTGTACTCCTTGGTCTCCGTGCCTGAAGGCAATGATATCTCCTCTATTTTCGAGCTGGACCCTACCACTCTCCGTGGAGGTGACAGCCTTGTCCCAAGGTATGATTGCAAAATGGCTTACTCCAAGGAAATCAGGGCTGGTCTTGTTGGTTTGCCCATTTCCTTGAAATCCAAATCATTATTGTCATTAGAATTGGCCAAACTTGGACTGAGTCATCACTATGGCATTTGATTTTCATATGGCTCATGAGTGGTAAATTGGATAAAAGCACCATACTGAGGTGAACATCAAACCTTAAGCCTAGGCAACTCAGCATGTATCTGTTACTCTCTTCTTCCTTCCTCAAACCGGGGCATTCTTTTTATCTAATGGACTAGACAAATGAGTAATTTTAGAAACTAGAGTACGTGAGATTTGCTGTGTGCATACTGAGTTTAACTTAAAGCAGTGAGAAATTAGACTCCTCTCCATTGATTAATTAATTTAACTTTTACTTTTCTTGCCCAGGAGTGCATTTTAATAACTGAACTATAAAATGGGAAAAAAGCATATGATTGACAAAGTCACCAGTCAGTATTAGTAATGGCCAGCATTGATTGAGTATTGGGTACATGCTAATTAAGCACAATGTTATAAACATATACTTACATTATATAATTTTGTTATCATAAGAAACCCTGTAAGGAATTATTATCCACCTTTTATAAATAAAGACATCGATTAGTAGAGAATTGAAAGAACTTAATCACAAGACAGACTCCTAAATGTCTGATAGATAGGGCTGTTTGGACAGTACTTCTTTTTTTGGTCAGTTATAGAGCTTGACCTCAGGGCCTGGGTACTGCCCCTGAGCTCTTTTGCTCAAGGCTTGCTTTCTAACACTTTGAGCCACAGCACCACTTCTGGTTTTCTGGTGGTTAATTGGAGATAACAATATCATGGACTTTCCTGCCTAGATTGGCTTTGAACCATGATCTTCAGATCTCAGCCTCCTGAGTAACTAGGATTACAGGTGTGAGCCAGCTAGGTGTGAGCACCCAGCTGTACAGTCCTTCTGATTGGCTTACACACTGTTAGTTGGTGGAAGTCCACCTAGCGTTTGTGGATCTTACGCAAGGGTATTCTCCTGAGAATTACTGGGTTTCGTTGTTTGTGTACACCTTGCCACTTTCCTACTCAGCCTGAGTGGGGCTTGAAACTCACATCTGTAGCTTAGGTCCTCCCCAGATTTTAGGAGGACCTTGTCTTTGGCTTAGTACTGTTGCTGGCCCTCTCCAAGGCTTCAGAGTTAATGCAATCCCACACAGAAGGCAACAAGGCCTTTCCTTACCATTCAGTCCATAGAGCGCCCCTTCTTAAACTCTTCAGGGTTGTTAATGCCTGGAGAGTCTGAGAAAGGCTAGAGATGCTCTTGCAGAGAGTCCCGAGTGTGGACACAGATTGCCTTTTCCAAGTCCAGAACCCTTGGCTTAAAAACTTCGTCTGACAGGGTCAATGATATCTTCCTGTAGTCCCAGCTACTTGCCAGGCTAAGCAAGGGGGTTGCTTGAATCTGTGCATTTGTGCCTAGTGTAGGCCACAGAGTGGAGGCTTATCTCTAAATACATACACACCCCAGACTTATTGTGCTATAATTTACCTATATGATGTGCTCACTTAATTGGTTGGGAGCACGTTAGCCGAATTGGTCAACCATCACCAAAATCAATTTTGGAGCATTTATACTAGCCCAGAAAAAAACCTTCACACTCATCAAGCCTGTCCTTAATCATCACATCATCACGTCATCAATCATCAAACCTACCCTCAGCCTCAGATTCATCTGAGGAACGGAGTCACATTTTAAGCGACTGGCTTCTGTTACTTAGAGGTGTTTTCAAGATTCATCTGCACATTGAAGCATATATCAGTATTTCACTTAGTTTTATCACTAAAAACATTCCACTGTTGTGCCTTTTATGCATCCACTTATTTGCTAGTGGTCATTTGAGTTGTTGGCACATTTGGCCTGTGACGCTCAGTGCTCCTGGAAAAGTCTCAGCACACATTTTTGTATGGACATTTATTTATTGTTTGCATGCACAATTTATCTTTCTCTGGAGTCTGTGCCTAGATGTAAAATCATAGGATCATATGGTAGCCGTGTTTCTTCTGAAAGCAGATGTACCATTCTCCTTTCCCTTCATCAGTTCGTGAAGGTTCCAGCTTCTGCATTCCCTCTGCCACTTGTTATTGTCTTTTTTTTATGTGAGCTATCCTAATTGGAATTTTTCTTAGGACTTCAGGGGATGACATTTATATGCTGTGCTAGATGTTAAAGTTGGTTAGGATGGAACAGAACAGAGCATGATTTAAAATGTCATATTGTTCCATCAGATACAGAAAGAATGAGGAGCTGGTTGGCCCGTGTTCTATTCCCCAGCAGTTTGAAAATCCCTGCGGCCATGTGGGAAAGGAAAGTTGAGATTTGAGGTCAGCTGGCAAAGCCATGCTGGCTGGTTAGAACCCCTGCTTCTGTGTTCCCCCTCTTTATTATCGTTTCTCCATCAGCTGACCGTCTTTGTGGACAGGTATGCTAGCCAGACTGATTGTAAACACAGAGGCAAGGGATTTTAGCTTGATGGAGAAAGTGTTCTGCACGGTGCCCCTGTTCACTCACCATCTTGAGCTAGCTCTGTTTTATAATTACTTATTCACGTTTGCTCTCGGTCAGCAGCTTCCGAGCCAGAAGAGAAGACCTCCAGTGCGCTGACCCTGGGAAGGCAGAGGGTCCTAGGAGTAGTGAGGCGCCCTGGCTCACTTTGGTAAATCCCTGCCAATTGGGAAGCTAAGATCATGAGGATTGCTGCTCAAGCCTAGCCAAGAAGTTTCCATGTCCGTCAGTAAAAGACTGAGTTGCATACCTGTCATCCCAGCTCTATGGGAAATGAACATAGGATTGAAGTCTGGGAAGCCTGGGTAAAAAGTGAGATGTTATTAGAAAAATAACAAGACCCCAAAAGAGCTAGGAGTATGGCTCAAGTGGTGGAGTGCCTGCCCGGCAAGTGAAGGCCCTAGTAGCACCAAAACAAAACCAACGGCAACCCCAAACAAAAACACCTCAGAAGTTATATGTTCCTTTCCCTGCATCTTAAAATTTATGCTGATTTTTTTTTGCTTGTTTGCAGATCAAAAAGTCTTAACTTTAGGTATATGAGCTTGGGTAAATGTTATCAACAAAAGCCTTTCTTAGATACTCACTGGTTGGAAGAATCTTGCCATACTAAAGTGAGAAGCACTTGGGATGTGCTAAACCATAATGGAGTCGCAGACGCGTAGATGAGATGCACACAATGAGCAGTGAGAGGGCTGGCGGCCCTGGGGCTCTTCTTGTCCTCATGCTGAGAGCAAGGCTTTTGAGTTAACAATTAGGAATGAGACCTTAGAGGAATTGCCTCTTGTGTCTTAAATGAAATTTGACAAGTAACTCTATAGAACGTTAACATCCAACTAAAAAGCTAAGCTCTCGCTTTGATTGTGCTTGAAAGTAAGCAAAAGTAACCAATTTACTCAGAAACACTGCACATCTTTAAGTTAAGTATCTTGTTACTTATTTTGTATTCCTGTCACTAAGTGACTGTCACTTGGGTTGCCCTCTTGTGGCCTTACTTGGAGGATTCAGGGCAGTCCGAGGGAGGAAGGCAGTGGAGGGAGGAAGGCAGGGGGCCTGCTGAAGACGCAGGTCTGATCTCCCCCGGCCTTTCCCATGACTCTGGTGTGCCACTGTGCTACATTACTTCTAGTATGAATGTTTTCCCTTCCTCCCTCTCCCACCCATCCCACCAACGGCAAACACTCCAGCTATAAATAATCTAAATTGTATACCTGTGACAGAACACTTCTATCACTGTCTGAGTCCCCCTTGATCATCTCTGAAGATGTGCTTTTAATATCTGTCTCCTGTTCGTCGGGTTGCTTGGCGTGCATTTATCTTATCCCACTCATGATGATGGTAGGCCCTTGAATGAAAGCCATTGTTTCTACTGCTTTTTTCTTTTTAATGAAAAGCTAAGTTGAAAAGCCTAGAAAGCTTCAAGCTTCTCTATGCTTGTTGTAGAAAAAGAAACAAGAAAAAATACCCGAAAACTATGTGAAGAACCAAGAAACAAGTAAAAAGAAAAAAAAAACTGACATCAATTTATCTGTCCAACTACTGCTAAAATTTTGGCTCATGTAATTGAGACAGTTCTTTGTACATGCAACAATAACATCTACTTTATAAAAAAATGAGACCATAAGCTGCATTGATCAGTTTTTTTATGGAACAGTACATTACATATGGGTTTCCAAGCAAATTGCTGTTAATTGTCATCATTTTAAGTAACTTTGTAGTATTCTATGCATGCAGTATAATTAATGAGTCTTTTACTGAGGCAGTGGACCGTCTGCATTTTTGTAATGATAGATAATACTTTCTTGAACATCTTAATGCACATTTTGTACCTGTGCAATTATCTCTTAAAGGAGAAGACTTTGAGACGGGATTGCTAGATTAAAAGATAGATATTTATTACACGTTATAAAATGCCAGACTCCTGACAGGCACACGTGGCTCCTTTCTGGAATGCTAGCTACCCAGAAGACTCACATCTGAGGGACAAAGTTTGAAGCAGCCTGAGCAAAACAGCCTATGAGGCTCCTCTTCCCTTCTATTAACCAGCAAAGAAGCTGGACTCGAAGGGTGGCTTGGGTAGTAGAATGCTAGCCTTGAGCAGAACTGAGTGAGAATAAAAGCCCTGAGTTTAAGCCCTGGAAGAACCAGCATGTGCGCATGCGCACACACACACATGAGCACACACACGTGAGCACACACACATGAGCACACACACACACACACACACACACACACACACACACACACACAGATGCCTTTCCAGAGTTCGCCTGATGACTGTTTCACCAATTTACCAAAGATGCACAGGGGCTTGGGACAGAGCTCATGCCTAGTGTAGGCTCCAAACAAAACAAAAGTAATAAACCCCCCCAAACTCAATAAGTAGAACTCATTTCCTTAAGCTCTTGTTGCTATTCCTATCAGTCTTGGAGATTCGTAGAATATGACGGGATAAAATGATTTGTTGTCTTAATTTGTGCACCACATTATATATTGAGAAGATTGACTGCACAACTTGTAATGCTAATCAGCCATTCATATTTTGTTATTAAATTACTGATTTATGTCCTTATCACATCTTAATTTCCACTATTCATGCCTTTCTTATTGATTTGTGGTATTCATTATATGTATGGATTAATCATTTTTAAATTCCTTTTTTATTTAAATAGTTATACAAAAGGATTAATAATCTTACATTTTGTGTTTCGCTCGTTTCTTGAGATTGTTCTTTTTTATCTTTGTGACTTACACGCGCGCACACACACACACACACACAACTTTCCCTGTAAAAGATATGACACTTAGCCTATGCAATAAAATATGTCCTTTTCCTTTACAATTTGAAGATCTTATACTTAATTAGATGCTTCAGAAAGTTTTCCTGACACAAAGTTAGTGAATATTTGCACATATTTTCTCCTAAGAACTTTATGATTTTGTTTTTGGCTTTATCGAGCCTTAGGAAAATCTTGTTTAACTTATCACTTATAACAAATGTTACTGCATACTTAGGAACTTGTACTTGGTTCTTGGTGCCATGTCTCATGTGGTATATACTATGTAATAACAGGACTTGCATTTAGAAATACAGATGATTGCAATCCTTTCATAGTCACTATAAATTACATTCTGTTACAAATTCATCAGAATGTGACTTGAGCCACCACAATGTGCCCCTCGGTGTGTATTGACCTGGGGATGCGGTGAGAACTGTTTGGCCTAGGTTTCTACTCTGATTAGTTATGTTGCAGACAAATGACTGTAGAGTCAACCCAAACATTCCTGTTCCTGGACCCTTTCTTCCCCTTAGGAACTCCTATGTCCGGCTCAGACACCTATGCACCAATACCTGGGTTCACAGCACAAACATTCCGATTGACAAGGAGGAGGAGAAGCCGGTGATGCTGAAGGTACGTGCCAGCACTGGCCGCCTGCCCAGGGTCGCCCGCTCCCAAATGGAAGGCCTCATTTGAGGACAAATAAGGGCATGTGGAATCTCTCCCTCCCCCCTACTCCTCCCTCTCTCCCTGCTTCTCTTCCCCACCCCCTCTCCTCTCTCTCCCCTCTCTCCCCTAGTCATGGCCAAACACAAATGCATTGAAAGAATTTTCTCCAAAGGACGTAGGTACAGCAAACTCAGGGCTTTTGAAATGCTCAGAGCCTTTTATTCCGTGGCTTTTGCCCTCGTGACTGAGCAGGTGCCTATATTTCATGTTTGTTCAGTGGATGATTTTGTCTAGGGGATGTTGCCTCACGTCTTGAGGCACATCACATTACTTGTTGATTTGCCCCAAATTTTAAATTTTTCTCCCTCCTCTATTTTAGAAGACACCTATGTTTCTTGAAAGTTCTCTGAATCCCCTTTTACCTTCTCTTCCTTCCTTTGCTTCCCATTGTCTGTAAGTTTATAGAGACTAAATACATACATATGGGATATTCTTTGGAAAGATGCTTTCATATATTTGTTTTTGTTGAAGAAGGTTATTGGCTTCTTTGTTATATTTTCATGAACATTGCCAGGTTAATAGGAGAATTGGACAAATGATTATATCATTACAGTGATATATTGTAATACTGTCTAGAGTCTGTAAATACCATATTCCATATATACTTTTTTGATTGTTAAAGATATCTTTTACAAGAATCTTACATATTACATATCGTACTTGAAACTATAAAAATCACAGCAGTGCCCTCTTTTCTTCCTCACTGTTCTCCAGAGATAACACCTGTTAACCATTTGGAATGCATCATTCCAGAGGTGTGCCTGTATATTGTTGGTGTGTGTGTGTCTGTGTGTTTGTGTGTGTATGTATATTCACATACACACATATACATACATATAAATCTTTAAAGTAGTTTAACAAAGTAGTTGCCATTCAACAAATCAGCTTATGAATACAGCATCAACATTCTCACTCGTCCCTCCCAACCCACCCCCTCCTTACTTTTCTTAATTTTGTAGGATTTACATTGAGTTGTTTTTTTTTACAGTTTTTTAATCGCGCCCCCCCCACTCCATTGTTGGTCTCTTAGCTCCAAGATAGCTCAAACAGAGTCAGTAATCACTCATGCCTCACACCATCCACCCAAGATTGTCCTACAAAGATCACTTGAATTTCAGATTGGCACCTCGCCCGTGAAGGAGGATAAGGAGGCCTTCGCCATTGTTCCTGTGTCTCCCGCTGAAGTTCGGGACCTGGATTTTGCCAATGATGCCAGCAAGGTGCTAGGCTCCATTGCCGGGAAGCTGGAAAAGGGCACCATCACCCAGAATGAAAGACGGTGAGAGCCCCTGTGTGTGCACTCCTCCTCCCCCCCCAGGAGAGTCCCTGTGTGTGTGCCCCACCCCCCAGCAGTGTTCTTCTCCTGTGGATTTGGGCAGTGTCCTGCCAGGGGGAGAGAGTGCAGCGCCACGGCCCTGTGTGAGGTAGTGAGTGGGTCTGAACACTCGTGGTGGCTTCCATGGAAAATGGCTAGAAACTGAGTATCTCCCTTTCTGTGTCTCACACAGTTCTGGAGTTACTTTATTAATAAGTGTTAGGAGGTAGAGATACTCATTTTGTGGAGGGTCATCCTATATGGAAAACAGTATGTGATGTGTTTCCATCCTTGTAATATGTGGCCTTGGCTGTGGATTGCAAGATAACCGGAAAGAGTAGATCCCAGCTTGCTTCATTGGTTCATGAGGCCTGAAGGCTTTCAAGGGGAACCTGGAGCACTGTCTCTAATATTGACTCTTTTTCCTCCTAAGCTCTGTAACGAAGCTGCTGGAGGACCTGGTTTACTTTGTCACTGGTGGAACTAACTCTGGCCAGGACGTGCTTGAAGTTGTCTTCTCCAAGCCCAACAGAGAACGGCAGAAGCTGATGAGAGAGCAGAACATTCTCAAGCAGGTGGGTAGACTGGGGGGAATCCCTGAGATGACAGCTGCTCAAGGCACATGATCCTTCCGCCTAGAAGCCTTGACAGTGGGTATGTAGGAATGGAACTTACTTTTCTCAGAGTTCTGAGTTCACAGCAGACTTAAAGGTTAAGCACAGATAGCTCCCCTCCCCCTTTCCCACTGTCAAAATCCTGCAGGGGACCAGAACAGATGTTCTATCAGTGAGCCCAAAGGGGAGGTCGGCACCACCTGAAGTCCTTGTCTGCTCCTGGTATGGTACATGCAGATGGGTTTTGGTGAGCATCTTCCATGATGAGGAGCTTGTGATGGAACAGAACTACTTCCTGCCTGTTGGCCAGGAAGCAGACAACAGAAGCGTGCTTTTATAACAGGGAAGTTCTGCGTCCTGCAGTGAACGAGTCCACTCATCAGGTCGGAGCTCTCATGATTCACCACCACCCACCCCCCTCAGAATACGGTTGCATTGAGGATCAGGCTTTCCCTACAAGAGTGTTGGAGGCACATGGATGATCCAGACTGTCCTAGCTCCAGCTTAAGCTGGTATAAAGACAAATTAGAGGCAGGAGGTGACAGATTCAGGGCACAGGAAGCACGCAGAGATACGTCCGGTAGACCCTTGCCCTCTGAAGGCCTGTAGTTCCACAGAGACCACCACAGAAAAACCCAGAATGTTCAGGATTGAGTTCAGTCTGTGCTTGGTTCATGTATTTCCCCATAACGTCCCTAAGCTCCTGCGGAATACATGGCTTCTTTCGACAAAGCCAATGTTTTCACTTGAATCACATAAGTACTTCACAAGCTCTTTTTGGTTTGGGAAGATTACCATAACTTATATCACAATTTGTCTTTTGAGAGGCACATTTTCACAGAGTTAAGGGCAGGAAAAACAGGAGCTCACGGGACCATATAAACACAGCTATTAATAACATGTATTGTTGTTAACCACACTTGTTCAAAATCATGTGTCATAAATCAAGGAGCAAGATGAGCTTACTGTACCGCACAGTGCTCTAAAGCTGTAAAAGATTTAGCTACAATTCTTACCTTTAAAAATTCCTGGCTCTGCCAATGTTAAAAGAGAAACAAGGCCCACATTCTCCATGAGAATTTGGCCTTTGGGATTCCTATTTCCTGTTAGTCTATGATATACAAAATTCATGTTTCAACGAGGTTTTAAGGCCAAGAATAAATTGTGTCCAGCTGTTCCATGCATTGAGTCCAGATTAGGGCTCTGCCTTAATGTCTGGGCCCATTCCTACAAGGGCAAGTCATATCTTTGATGTAAATAATATTCTTGGTATTTTTACCGGTATTACACTGAAATTAACTTTGGCCATAATCTACTGCTCTGAAGTATCCACTGAGAAGAATTACATTAAAAAAATCTTATTAAGATTGTAGTCTAGGAGACACCAATATCTAGCAGCCTTGAGAAAGTGCTCTGAGGTTTTAGACTCTCAAATGTAATAAAATTTGAGGTTCTCTATGTGGCTTTTTCTTTCTTTTTTCTTTTTTGCCAGTCCTGGGGCTTGAACTCAGGGCCTAAGCACTGTCCCTGGCCTCTTTTTGCTCAAGGCTAGCATTCTACCTCTTGAGCTACAGCACCACGTCTGGCTTTTTCTGGGTATGTGGTACTGAGGCATCGAACCCAGGGCTTCATGCATGCTAGGCAATCACTCCACCACTAAGCCACCTTCCCAGTCCCTCTCTGTGGCTTTTTTGTAGCTTAAACTGCAGAGGGATTTGCCAGTTATAGGTGTTGAGAATGGTGACTCGTGTGACCAGGGTCAACTGACTTGTATTAGTAGAGGGTGGGACGGAGTCTCAGGAAGCAAGGGGCAATGGTTCCCAAACTGTTAGGAAGGAGCTGGTCAGCAATTTGCAAGGTCAGCGTGTACCTGGCAGGCATGTGCAGGCAGCTCAGCCCAGAATTCCCACTGTGGGCATGTCTAAAAACCCAGTTTCACCGAGGTTCTCCATTCTGAGCTAAGGGCCTCTGACCCATGCTGCCCGACTTGGCTTTCCCTCCCCGGCAGAAGGGAAACAGGGGTGTGGCTCCACGCTGGCTTCCACCCAGCCCTGTCTGCTCTTACTTTGCGCTGAACACCACCCCATTGTGAGGACCTCCTAGGGCCCCAGGGGTGGGATTGGCAGGGACCCAGGCCCACCCGAGTTCATGCCAGTGCTGTGTTTTGATAGACATCAATTCCCGGTGGACTCCAGCCACCAGTGCAGTGGTGTTTCCTGCAAGAGCCCCCGTGATGGCAGTCTTCACTGTTCCCACAGATCTTCAAGTTGTTGCAAGCCCCCTTCACGGACTGCGGGGATGGCCCCATGCTGCGGCTGGAGGAGCTGGGGGACCAGCGGCACGCTCCCTTCAGACACATCTGTCGTCTCTGCTACAGGGTCCTGAGGCACTCGCAGCAAGACTACAGGAAGAACCAGGTGCGGATTCGAGTGGACGGGGGGTTCACAAGCTTTGCTCCTGCGTTCTGGGTGTCGTGTGCTTGCATACTTAGTCATTGGAGAGCATTGGAGAGCAGCTCAGTGTTAAGTTTGCTCCTGAAGAGGCGTCCCATGCTGGGTGTGAGCCTGGGAGGAATGAATACCTGTTAGAGAACCCTTAAGGAAGATAACTGGAGAAGCTCACATGTACGGTTCTTAGGTGCCAATAAGAAAAACAGAGACTAAGAATTCCTCCACTACTGCAGCTACCTTTTTTGTTTTCAAAGTATGTGTGTACATTTCCTTTTTTCCCCCTAGTACTGAGATTTGAACTTAAGTCCTTGCTTTCACTAGGCAAGTGCTCTACCCCTTGAGACACACCTCCAGTTCTGCCTTTTTGTTAGTTAATTAGAACTAAGAGTCCTGGGGATTTGTCTAGTTCCAAACAACACTCCTAAGATCTCATTCTCCTGTGCAGCTAAGATCACATTTGTGACCCACCAGTACCTAGACATTTATTATATTTTTTAATGACATACTCCCTTAAAGGCTGAGGGGCTAAAATCATTCCAAGTTTGTATTAAAGATCAAGTAAAATATCTTTCTTCTTTCCTGTCCCCCTTTATGTCCTCTATCTTTGCTGTTCACTTCTTTATTTGGATTGTAGCTTGTGTTGGATGACATTCGAAGTGATTGTACACACATATGTATGTATATATATGTGCATATGTGTATATGTATATTATATGTATATATATCTACATACATATATATTTTGTATCCCTCCCATTCTCAGATGGCACTGGAGAGATCTTGTTCTGCTCCTCTCTTCATACGGGTGGGGATACCTCAGGGCCTGTAGCTTGTGCCAAGCCATGCTGCTCAGACCTGAGGAAACAAAGCAGGTTCCTCTTGTTCCCAGGACATAGAAATTAATGAAAAAACATAGTTAAAGCCAGTTTTGAGGGCCATGTGAACTTGGAGCAAGCGAACTGTCTTTTTTCTCCTGGGCAGGAAAATGTTGTTGTTGTTTTTTTTGTTGTTGTTGTTGTAGTTGTTGATTTTCTTGTTTTAGTTTTTTTTTTTTTCCTCAAATTTTTATTATCAAACTGACGTACAGAGAGGTTACAGTATCATACGTTGGGCATTGGATACATTTCTTGTACTGTTTGTTGCCTTGTCCCTCATGCCCCCCTCCCTCCCCCCCTTTCCCTCCCCCCCCCCAGGTGTTCAGTTCACTTACACCAAACAGTTTTGCAAGTATTGCTCTTGTAGTTATTTCTCTTTTTTTACCCTGTGTCTCTCGAATTTGGTATTTTTTTAATGGAACCCAGAACCATACATGTGCTTACAAATACTGGGTTACTGAGCTACATGCCCAGCCCAGAGAAATACCTTTGAATAGAAATCAACAACAATTCATAAGAGGCTTCCTTGGGTTAAAAATTATTTTTGCTGGGTGCTGGTGGCTTACACCTGTAAATCTAGCTACTCAGCAGCCTGAGATCTGAGGGTCGCGGTTCAAAATGAACCCAGGCAAAGTTTGTGAGACTCTTATCTCCAATTAACCACCAAAAAACTGGAAGTGACACTGTGGCTCAAATGGTAGAGTTCTAGCCTTGAGCTGAAGAGCTCAGGGACAGTGCCCAGGCCCCAGAGTTCAAGCCCCACAACTGACAATAAATAAAGTAAAAATTATTTTTATGGGATGTGATGGCTAGTCCCAAAAGAGGGAAATTACAAATCATTTCATATGCTCTATGAGTATAGTGGATTGGCTTAGGTGTTCCTGACTTTTTCTGTTACCCATTGACTTTAAGATGAATTCTTGCTCCAAAAAAAGAAAACAAAATAGATAATATTGTTCTGAATGTCCAGGTAGGTGTAATCTGTATGTATTCAGCAGTGCGGGGGGGGGTTTACATAATTAATAAGTCCTCTTTGAAATCACTTCATAAGAGCTTTTGACCTTTTTTGAAAAGATAAACCATCTAGGTTCGAATTTATACTGCATGCACTTAAAATATCCCTATGCGAATGTCAGGATCATTGCGTTTGGGTGGCAGGTATAATAAAATACAGGCTGTGAAGGAGCGTGTCACCCTTGTCCTAGAGAAAGATAGACGACTGCAATTTGCCCGTGGAGCTCTAGTCCTCGTCAGGGATGCTGGGCTTTCCTGTTGTTCACGTGGTCTGCACCGTCTTCATATCTTCCCTTTTCTTCTCTCTCCCTTGCAGGAGTACATAGCCAAGCAGTTTGGCTTCATGCAGAAACAGATTGGCTATGATGTGCTGGCAGAAGACACCATCACTGCCCTACTCCACAACAACCGGAAACTCCTGGAGAAGCACATCACCGCTGCGGAGATTGACACTTTTGTCAGTCTTGTGCGAAAGAACAGGGAGCCCAGGTGAGGTGCCCGCGGGGCAGATGGTGCCGTGCGCTCTGTGCGTTTTAGATGCGGTAACTTAGCTGGTCCTGGTGTTTCCACTAGGCTCGATGGCCTTGGGGCTACTGGTGGGTGGCAGGCTTGATTAGCAGGAGGGCCTCATGCGGCTCTTTGATGAGTAGTGGCAAGAACACAGTATGGGAACAAGACTCCTCCCCTCATCCGCTAAACACGGTCAGCCATTTGACAAGAATTCACATCTGTGACGTGCCTGGCACACGGAGATGCACAGGAAATGACAATGGCTATGGGCATTTGTCCTTCACTCTTTAGATCATGCCCCTTTGTTTTCTGTGTTCTAGGCTTGTCTCGCTCAACATTATTTGTTCGAGTTCTGACCATTTCCCTGCAAATAACAATATTTCACCATTCCTAATTGTTATGTAGTATTCCATTGTGTATAGGTACCATATTTTTTGGATCCATTCGTCTGTGGAGGGGCTTCTGGGTTGTTTCCATATTTTGGCTATTGTGGATTGTGCCACGATAAACATGGAAGTACAAATGTCTTTTGGATATCTTGGGGTTTGCTGTTTAGGATAGATGCCTAGGAGTGGTATGGCTGGGTCATAGGGTAGGTCTATATTGAGCTTTTTGAGAAACCTCCATACTGTCCTCCAAAGTGGTTGTACTAATTTGCACTCCCACCAACAATGGAGAAGGGTTCCTCTTTCCCCGCACCCCATCCAGCATTTGTTGTTGCCTGAGTTCAGAGTATAGGCCATTCTAACTGGAGTGAGGTGGTATCTCAGGGTTGTTTTTATTTGCATTTCCTTTACTACCAGGGATGTTGAGCATTTCCTCATGTGTTTCTTTGCGATTTTTATCTCTTGTGAAGTCTCTCTTTAGCTCCTTTGCCCATTTTCTAATAGGTTTATTGGGCTTGGAGGGGCTTAGTTTTTTGAGTTCTCTGTAGATGACAGATATCAGGCCTTTGTCTGTTGCTGTGCTGGTAAATATCCTTTCCCATATCGTTGGCTGCCTTTCTATTTTGGTGCCTATGACCTTAGCTGTGCAGAAACTTTTTAATTTGTAGTAGTCCCATTGGTCAAGTCTTTCCCCTATTTGTTGTGCCCCTGGGACTCTATTCAGGAAGTTCCTTCCTGCTTCACTCACTCTTTAGAACACTTTCCCCAGTGTTATCATTAACAGCCTTTAGCAGACTTAGTTGTCACTTGAGTGTTTGATTATAAGCTAATGAATTCTATATACCTCCTCTCTCACATGGCCTGGCCCCCTTGCCTCCACTCCCTCCCTATGTCTTCCCTCTTCTCTTCTTCTCATTAGGAGCATTTCAGGTGATGCAGGAAGCTGTTCCTAGCATGGGTGTCACCGGAGAGTAGATAGGGCTGCTTCAACAATGACTGCTGCTGTCAAAATGAGCGGCCTTTCCTGGACCACTCACACACCAGGCTGAGGACTCAGTTACCGTGTCAGTTCCCCAGGCTGCTCCTCAGAAATGACACTGGCTCCTCTCTGTGTATGAGAAACTGGAGCATGGATCCAAGTAACGGTCCCAATAGAACACATCTAGTTCTAGCCTGGACAACCACGTGTCCACAGCCTGGCCCCAAGCGCTCGTGGAGGCCCCATCTCTACCATGTCTTCCTCTGTGACCTTTCCTGTGCTGCTCTTCCCTCTTCGTTTTGGCCCTGTCACCTCTTCATTGACCACTGTCACCACCATCAGCTTTACTCTGTGCCCCTGTGGGCCCCGGCGTCAAAGCCCACGGCGTCCCTGACCTGTGGATCTGTCTGCATGGGGAAGAAGCAGACCTTTCCCTGCTTACTCTGCTGAAGATGCCTTGTTCTCCCCTCTCTGGTAGGTTCCTAGATTACCTCTCCGACCTGTGTGTGTCCATGAACAAGTCGATTCCGGTGACCCAGGAGCTGATTTGTAAAGCTGTGCTGAACCCCACCAATGCAGACATCCTCATTGAGACCAAGTGAGTGGGGCTGTCAGACAGGGAGGGATGCACCAAGTGCGCCTCGGGGGAGAGGACGCTGGTGAGGAGGGAGATGTATTGTTCAGGGATGTTTGTGCTTGCAGGTAATAAAACTTAAGCCCTCTGTTTCTGAGGAAGCTAGATTTCGTTGTCCTTTTGTTGTTGTTGTTTTAGGGGATGGGCATCTGATGTTGTAGCCCAGGCAGGCCTTGAGCTTGTGATCCTCTTGCCTCAGTTTCCGGGATGCTAGATTTCAAAGGAGCTCAAAGCTGAGCTCTCTCTTCTCGTCCTTTCTAGGTTGGTTCTTTCTCGTTTTGAATTTGAAGGCGTTTCTACTGGAGAAAATGCTCTGGAGGCAGGAGAAGATGAGGAAGAGGTGTGGCTATTTTGGAGGGACAGCGACAAAGAAATTCGTAGTAAGAGCGTCCGGGAATTGGCCCAGGATGCTAAAGAAGGACAAAAGGAAGACCGAGATGTTCTCAGCTACTACAGGTGAGTGGGAGACCTGCGCTTTGGTTGGGCCCCCAAAGGGCAGCCCTCAGGAACATTACTGATTTGATCATTATAAGGAATCACATGGTGTCGGTTGATAAGATTCTTGCAAAAAGATGTGTTTTGTGAGTGAGTTTAGAGTGTAAGATTTCGTTGCTCCTTCGTCCACTGGTGTCCGGGTGTCTCTGCCTCAGGAGGCGGAGGAGCAGCAGCCCCTCGTGGAGCTGCTCCTTACACAGCACAGCGCATGTCTATTCAGGTTGAGGGTCAGACTGCCAGCTGGGCACCAGTGGCTCATCCATGTAGTCCTAGCTACTCACAGCACTGAGACCTGACAGTCACGCTTGGAAGCCAGTCCGGGTAGGAAGGTCTGTGGAATCCTACCTCCAGTTAATCACCCAAAGGCTGAAAGAAGAGATGTGGCTCGTGTGGTAGAGCTCTAGCCTGGAGCTAAAAAGCTCAGGGAGCCAAGGGGTGCTAGTGGCTCATACCTCTAACCCCAGTAACTCAGGAGGATCGTGTGGTTCGAAGTGAGCCTGGGCAGGAAAGTCTGTGAGACTCTATCTCCAACTAACCACCATAAAACCAAAAGTGGTGCCATGGCTTAAAGTAAGAGAGGGCTAGCATTGAGTGAGAAAGCTAGAGAACAGTGCCGAGGCCCTGGGTTCAAGCCCCGTGACTGACCAAGCTCAGGGACAGTGCTTAGGCTTTGGAGTTCCAGCCCCTGGACTTGCATATGTGTGTATGCGAGCATGTGTGTGCACATGCGTGCACTCATACAGACAGATCAGACTCAGTTCACACTATGTGGGTTCAAATCCTGACTTCCTTCCTTATGAAGTGTTCACTTTGGTCGTTTGATTTTACGTTTACAGGTTCACTTGCGCCCATCCTGGGCCACCAGTCTGCCTCTCCCAATTACCTCCTCCTTCCCCTGTGTCTTCCGGACTCCAGTTTTAAGTCTTGTTCCTTCTGCCCCTGGAAGGGAAGGGTTAGGGGGAAAGAGGGAAGTGAGCCCTTGTATTATAGGGAAGGGCAATAAAAGCATTGTTTCCAGCATTTTAAAATAAAATAAATACAAGTTTGCAGCCAAACCATCTTACCTTCTGTATTTCAGACTCTTCTCTTATATTCCTGCAGATGGGGTTCATCATTTCAGTTTCCTTGTGTGTTTCTGTTTGTCCCAAATATATCCAATCATAAAGCATATATACTATATTTTATATCCTTAAATCTTTATGTAAATATTACCCTACACCCTTTAAAGTACAATTTAAAAGGCACAGCCGAAGCGATAGAACTAGACAGCCACATAAGGCCTAACAGTTTTCCTTCCTGTTTATTTTGGATTAAACAAGGGGAAATGGAGTAGAGAAAGGGCATAATTGCTCTAAGACAGCTGGACAGACATTGACTATTATCTGTGGGCCTTTCTCTACAGCAGAGCACAAATGTTCCCTCCGTCCCTGTTTCCATCTTTGTAGTACAAAAGCTCAAATAAATTATACAAGAGTTACTGCTGTGTAGATTTAGATGACCAAGCCTCACTCCTGGAAAGCCGGTGCCGGCCGCCCGGCCATGCAGTGTCAGTACAGCCTGAAGGATTTCTGGAGCGGGAGCCTCTTTACAGTTGCTTTTCCTTTCCCAGGTATCAGCTGAACCTCTTTGCAAGGATGTGTCTGGACCGCCAGTACCTGGCCATCAATGAAATATCAGGCCAGCTGGATGTCGATCTCATTCTTCGCTGCATGTCCGATGAGAACCTCCCCTACGACCTGAGGGCTTCCTTCTGCCGCCTCATGCTTCATATGCACGTGGACCGAGACCCCCAGGAGCAGGTCACCCCTGTGAAATACGCCCGCCTCTGGTCAGAGATCCCCTCGGAGATCGCCATTGATGAGTAAGCCCGCTCCTCCTCGTCACGATCTCGGGACACATGAAAATGCTGTCCACTGCGGTAGATAAACCGTCCATGGTCTTGTGAGATCACAGAGGAATGATAAAGCTATTCTTTAAGCTTAAAATTACATGGTTGGCAAGTATTATTTCATTCCTCAGGAAGCTAAGAGGTGGCATCCTTGCTTGTTTTTGTTCTTACACAACTATTTCAGTTTTTTCTTCTGAAAAATGATCTCTCTGCTAGTAGGAGGCAAAGGACAGGAAGTTTTAAAAAGAAGATAAAAGACTGAACTATGTATGTGATGGTGTGTGTTAGGGAAGGAAAGCGAAGTAGGGTCCAGCTCTGGCGCTGACCACATCTGAGGCTTGGTGGCCTTGACACAGCCTCACTGAGAAGAGCCTGATGGCGTGTTGCCTTGTCTCTCCTTCCCTTCCAGCTACGACAGCAGCGGGGCATCCAAAGATGAGATCAAGGAGAGGTTTGCGCAGACCATGGAGTTTGTGGAGGAGTATCTGAGAGACGTGGTTTGTCAGAGGTTCCCTTTTTCCGATAAGGAGAAAAATAAGCTTACATTCGAGGTAACCCGTGAGGATAGGTCTGTGTGTTTTGTCTGCTTTCCCATGGTCATTTTTCTGTGGGGTTAAGAGAAAGTATTTTGGTGGGTAGGTTTTATCAGGATGCTGTAGTTTTATAATGAGCGAAGAACTGAGCTCAGTTTTGTTCCAAAATAAAATAGCACTGATACCAGACACTTGGCTTAGGAGCAGTTACACTCATAAAAGGAAATATACAGGGCAGACTGAATCATGGGAAATGATAAAATATTATGTATGCTCTGTATTAAAAATGACGGATGAGAAACAGATTGTGCTTGGGAGCTGCCACAGATGAATCATTTGAGGACTGTCAGTCCTTACAACCTTTGCATTACATGCCTCCTTTTAGGAATTACTTTCCTGAGGATTGTGGTGTTGTTTATCTGTGCCCTTGTTGGGTATTATTGGGGTCACCCAGTATTCTCTGTGGCAAGCTGTGCCTGCTAAATGATTAGGTCAAGTTCATATTAACTGGTCACAAGAGCAGACGGTAGCTTTGTTGGCTTTTGTGTCATATTTTTTTCCTCCCATGACACAAAATGGAATGTTATCAGAAATGGCAAGCTGCATATATGCCTTCTCTTCCTGTATGGGAAGCCATCATCTGTTTGATTATCCCGTCACTGTCAAGTCTGACAGGGGAATGCAGTTGACTTAATACCATTTTTCTTTGTAAAACAAAACAGGTTGTGAACTTAGCCAGGAATCTCATATACTTTGGTTTCTACAACTTCTCTGACCTTCTGAGGTTAACCAAGATCCTCCTGGCCATATTAGACTGTGTGCATGTGACAACCATCTTCCCCATTACCAAGATTGTGAAAGGAGAAGAGAATAAAGGTAACAATGATGAGGAGAAGCTGAAGAGTGAGTATCTGGTGCCGCTACTGAGAGACACCTTCCCAGCCTTTCTCGTTAACTCTTGTGTCCTGTTTCTCATGTGATGTCCTCCCTTGTCCTTGTCTTTTCTTCCCACCTCTTCATTATCAGTGCACCAGACAGGAAGAAAAGCTGAATGCACTGCTCCATAGACTTGCAACACCCATGACATAGCATCCGTGATCATTCGCTGTCTTTGCTTTGCCTCTGTCTGTGTGTCTGCCTGTATATTTTTGTTGAATCATTTGAAAGTTAGCTAATAGTTCGAATGTTGATCTCTTAAAAAATGTCATTGTTTTTGATGTTGCTAAGACTGTAATTGTTAATGTTCTTATATGGTGAAGTAAGACACAGGCTTATATCTTGGTATCTGGTTCTACTTTGTGAGAGGAAAATTCACCTTTATATGCTTATTTTAGAGTCAGAGTAGTATGCACCTAGTAGATAGGTATCTGTTGTTCTTTAACTTGTTTTATGCAGCTATAGTAGATGAAAATGGTATTTTCTCATCCCTCACTATTTGCTAAGTCCTGTGCTATGCCAATCTGTGTATACTATGCCAATTAATCCAGTCATAGGGATGCTTGCATGTGAAGAAGCTGAGCCTTGGAGCTAATTTAGCATACCTAAGATCAAGCAGTTTTTGATAGCAGTACCCAGATTTGTGCCTTATCCACCCTTACGATCTTTATTCTTGTGCACAATATCAAGCAATGATTTGGTAATCACTAAATTTTAGCAGGTGAGTTAATATACAAAATCGCTCCTTTGGGATTGTCAGAAACGCATATTCTTTCTGCCTCTCTCACAAGTCTTGAAGCCTTAACGGGTGTGACCTTTTGCTGGTTGCTTGGGCTCTGTATCAGAATGGGAAGATGTTAAACTTGCCTGACCCCATGCCCCTAACTAGACGCTCGGGGCACTCTCCAGAGGCTCTGACCCGTGTCTGTGCTGGGCCCCTCCAGGCAGCAATGTGATGAGGTCTATTCACGGAGTTGGCGAGCTGATGACTCAGGTGGTGCTCCGGGGAGGAGGCTTTTTGCCTATGACCCCCATGGCCGCTGCCCCTGAGGGCAATGTGAAGCAGGCGGAGCCTGAGAAGGAGGACATCATGGTCATGGACACCAAGTTGAAGATCATTGAAATCCTCCAGGTAAGGGGGGGGGGGGGCCGCAGGGCAGGCTGGGCATGCGCACACCACACTGTCCATATCCCCCTCCTTCTGCTCCGATGGAGCGCGGAGCTTTGAAGACAGTTGCAGCAAGGATTTTGGCTCATCCCTTCATATCATTTATGAACTGACCTATCTGAATCCTTTTACTGTCACCTCCTATGCCTCCCTAAGGAGGCCTTGTACCTTCTGCCACGCCAGAGCTTCCTGTAGTTGCCTGCACCTTGCTGTCATCATTGCTTTGAATTCACTCACTGTGCTTGCTATCCAGGGAGCTGAATTCCATGTGTGTTGTTTGTAACTCAGTTCAGGACTCCATTGGCTTCGCAAAGTCTCCCTCCCTCCCCCCCTTTCCATCTTCCCCTTCCTCCCCTGCACCCTTCCTCCCTTCTTCCCTTCCTTTTTCATTCATTAAATGCTTACTGAGGTCAGGCGGTCACAAGTCCCTTTAAGCCCTGGGGAGCCAGCAATGGACAAAGTATAAGTTCCTGCTCTTAAAGACTTGTAGGCATCTGCAGCAAATGTTTTGAGAAGCCAGTGCTAAGAGATGTTAAAATAGTGTCAGAATGGTTCAGAGGCAACTGGGGACAGGGAGGCAGAGATAATGCTTGCGGGAGAGTCGGTCAGCAAAGGCCTTTTGTATAGGGGGATATGATCAGAGACTTAAATGAATAAGGAGCTGGCTGTGTTGATTTCCAGAAGAGTCTCAAGATAGAGGGAACAATAAATGCAGAGTTAGATTTGGGGGCAAGGTTGGGGATAGTGTGGGTTCAAAGAGAATGGGAGAAAATGAACACTTTTGCACATTAGACCACTTAAGCAGAAATCATTGCACAAAACCTACAATGTAGCATGACTAACCAGGAATCATTCCACTAAGAGGCAAAGAACTTGGTTGAGGAATAAATCACCTACATGGAGCACAAGGAGAAGAGCACCATCTAGTGGAGACCTTGCCCATAGACTGGAGCTCCCCACCGAACACAAGAACTTGACTGTCTTAGGTTTATTTTCTATCCTACTTGAAGTTTTTCCTCTTTACACAATTGCTCCTATTTGCCCTGAAAAATTGCTATACCCTCACAAAGACAAATGGTAAAAATGGCTCTCTACCCATCTTCCCACTTCGTTATGCATCATTACAGCCAGTTCACCCAAAAGAGCTTGTAAGCATTCACTGCTGCCTGCATTCTCCGACTCCTTTAACCCTTTCAAGTTGACGTCTCTATGTAGCCATTACCATTCTGCATAATAATGATTTGGAGGCTTTGGGAAGAAACCAAAGAATCAGTAGTCAGTTGAGGGCAGGTCAGCCATCTGCTCCAGTCTGGAAGAAGTGAACCCCAGGACTGGGGAAGGTTGCTGAGAGGGCTCGAGAGGCAGAGAGAGAAAGGAAGGAAGAAAGAAAGGAATGCCAGTGAAGTCCTTAAATGGTGCCATCTGGTTGATTGTCTGGTGGGGAAAGTGACTCTGTTGGAGTATGGAAGGAAGGAACCAGAAGCCCAAAGGGTTGTGCCTGAATCAGAGCAGACGGCAAGAACTATATTGAAAACATAAACGAAGCTCATTCACTGTAGTAAACAAAATGTCTCTGTCAGGTCTAAATTTAAAGCAGTAAACTTCATGACTTGAGCCAACGTGTGTTGAGTGCATGCAGGCATTTAATCCTGGCTTAAATGAAGTTTGATTTCCTAAGAGGATGGAGCAGAGAGTGAGTGATGCCATCTTCCCATTGTTAAATTAATTGCCACAATGCTGAAGTTGACACTAGCGTTGAAGGTGCTGTGGGCCGACTTGCTAGGCCCCCACGGAAGTCTGCTGGCATTAAAATGACTGTTGAAATCTAAGCCAAATATTTGGCCCCGTTGGTGCTTAATGTAATTGAGGCAGTCGATACCAGGCCTTGTCAGAGTGCAGTGGCTTGGCACAGTGTTAAAGGTGGTATGTTAATGTAACCAATCTGTTTCCATCTCCACTTGAATCTTCAGTTTATTTTGAATGTGAGGTTGGATTATAGGATCTCCTGCCTCCTGTGTATATTTAAGCGGGAGTTTGATGAAAGCAATTCCCAGACTTCAGAAACATCCTCCGGAAATAGCAGCCAAGAAGGGCCCAGTTGTGTACCAGGTTAGTGAATGCAGAATGGAATTGCAGTCATGGAGTGGGGCCTGGTTATAAAGAAAACGGGGCACCCGAATAGCCTTCCAGGGGTGGGAAGCGTCTGGCCGCCTGTGAGCCTTCTGTGACCTGCAAAATCATTTGATACGTGACAGGAGAGACACCTAAGCTCCTCATTGGCTGCCCACTGCCCACCTACCTGTATTGATAATTCTGCATGGTTCCTAATTAGGCTATAAATTCCCAATGGCCCTTGGCAGGAAACAAGGTTCTCCACCCCAAAATGGTAAAAGTTGAACATGTTTTGAGGATTCCTGTATTTTTTTATTTTAATTTTTTTAGTGTTATTATAAAGGTAATGACAGAGGGGTTACAGTTACTTAAGTAATGAGTTCATTTCTTTTGGGGCAGTGTCACCCTTTTCCTCACTCCTAGTTTTTCTCTCAAGTCCCCACCCACAAATTGTATAGATCATTTTCAACATAGTGTCTAGTGAGGACCGCTGCTAGGTTACTATATTTTAAAGACAGGATTCTGTGACTTTGGGCAGGGGAAGATTGGGACCATTGCAGCTGGCTTCCTGGAGAGAGCTTACTTCCTCATGTCTCAGATACCCAAACAGCTGAAGTGTCTAGTATTGGGGTTACCCACAAACTCCCTAAGAAAACAAGCACAATGACAGAAACTCTCCCAAGAAACCCTGTCATCCGGGAGCAGCTTTTATTCATGCTGAAAGTTGCTTCCTTCCTATAAAACAGTGGAGAAGGGGAAGAGAAAGGGCAGTGGTTGAAGTCGTCCCTCTACAGAGCCCCATCTTCCTTGCAATGAAGTCATCATTGTCTTTTGGGAGGAGAAAAATGGCGGGAGGCTGGGACATTGGACTGTGTCACCTGGTTGTCCAGCCCTGGAGTCTTGCCATGTGTGGTTCTGGCGGACTTGGGGTTAGCCCAGCAGCTTCACGCTGTCGAGCTTTGTAGCGCGTTCACCGCAGCTTGTTTTCAGACTTCATTGTATTAAAGCTATGTTCTCTCACTTTTCAGGTGCTCTTGACTTTGAACACATTGAAGAGCAAGCAGAAGGCATCTTTGGAGGGAGGAAAGTTTACTTTCAGTCACTGTTTTGTAAGGGGTTCTGTGATGGAGGAAGTGGCTCTTCTAGAACCTTCAAGGCTGCTCCTTGACCTTATTAGCAACTATTCAGCTTGGGGGCTCAGGTTGTGTGACTGCCGTCTTTGGAGCTATTAGCACTGTGGGCTTATCTTCAATGGCTAAATGTGTTGAGTGTGTGTATATATTTCCTGTCCAGGATGGGGAAAGTTTAAGGACATGTCCCAGGGTGCCCACATTTCAAATTTATTTTTGAAGTAGTGAGGGACTAGGGACAAAAGAAAGAAATGGGGAGCAGGAGGCAAACAGCAGATAAATATCTTACCCTTTTTTCCTAATGGGCTGTGGGTTATCCTTTATCCCTAAGCTCTTTACCAGCTATGCAAAGAGGAAAATGCAGTCTTTTTTGTTGCTGTTTGTCATTCCTAATGGGGAACCCCTCTCTAAAATGTCACATTCCCAACTTGAACTTAAAACATTATTATTATTACTGTTATTGTGAACTCATGTACCTATAAGCATAAAACATGGTATGACCACTCTAGACTATAGTGCATATAATTAATGTGCTTGCATCACTTATTGTTGAATAGCACCCTTTAGCCAAAAAAACTAAAAACAAACCAACCTGAGGCAGTAAGCATTTGATCGCCTCTCACACTTCTCAGGGCTAAGCCAGACGGCTCTTCATGTATAATGAGGTCATTCCTGGAGTTCGCATATCCAAGTTGCTTTACTCCTCTTTCTGGCGCCTTTGTAGGATGTTTCCAAGGCTTGGATCTCACTACCCCTTACCCTCTGCCCTCATAGATAGCTTAGCTTCATTATAGCATAGTGACTTGTTCCTAGAGCAGGTGTTCCAAAATGACAAGCCACAAGGGTGCGAGCAGTAGTTATGCCCCTGCTTGCGTCGTTTGCTAAAGTGCTGTTGGTCAAAGCAGTTCTTTGTGAGGATGGGAATGATGCAAAAGCCCAATTTGCCGGGGGACCACTAATGTTAACAGTGCATGTCAGTGCTTAATATAAAACATGCGATATTTGAATTTGTAGTTTTGTGGAGTGTGTGTGTGTGTGTGTGTGTGTGTGTGTGTGTGTGTGTGAGTGAATGAATGAGACATCTGTGGACCACAGGGTTCATTTGTCCCCTCCCCCTCCCCTGTGTTCCTGCAGTGAGGAGAACACCCCTCTGGACTTGGATGATCATGGTGGTAGAACCTTCCTCCGCGTCCTCCTGCACTTGACGATGCATGACTACCCGCCCCTGGTGTCGGGGGCCCTGCAGCTCCTCTTTCGGCACTTCAGTCAGAGGCAGGAGGTCCTCCAGGCCTTCAAGCAGGTAGGTCACGTGATAGACACGTTCGTGAAGCTGCTCTTCCCACCTAATGGGTGACACTCGGTAAAGACCCACAGCTAACGGATGGTGTTCTTTAAGGTCCAACTGCTGGTGACTAGCCAGGACGTGGACAACTACAAACAAATCAAACAGGACCTGGATCAGCTGCGGTCCATTGTGGAGAAGTCCGAGCTCTGGGTGTACAAAGGCCAGGGCCCCGACGAGCCCATGGAGGGCGCCTCGGGTGAAAACGAGCACAAGAAAGCTGAGGTGAGCGAAACACGAGTGAGGCTGCCCTGGTGGGTGGATAGGTGTCTCAAAACAAGCTTCCTTTTCAATTTTAGTTATCATAAGTGCAGGTTATAGGATAGGCGCTCTCTCTCTCTCTCGCTCTCTCGCTCTCTTTCTTTTTTTTCCTCAAGAGACTGCTTATGACATCATGAGGGAGATAGCTCTTCTCATTGGAGATTAAACCAATTTAAAGTCTAGCCCTGGGCTGGGATGTAGCTCAGTGGCAAAGCAACCTCCTGGGTTTGATCCCCAGTACCAAAAAACAAACGACAAAAAAAAAAAAAATTCTAGCCCTGTTTCTGGGCTTCCCTGGGCCACGTAGAAGAGAGCTGGCTGTGGAGTGAATGAGCTCCAGGTTTCCTCGCTCATCCGCCAGGAGATGTTCTCTGGCGATGCCTTGCCCGGCGTGCTCTCCCAGGGGAAATGAGTGTAAGCGGATGTCCTGGTGTAAGTAGTGTTTTCCAGCACAGCAGCTGGGAACCTGTGCAGAACTCCCATTCTTCCAGGGTGCTGCTCACTGAAGCAACCTGGCAGTAGGCCAAGTATTGTCCAAATCACAGCTGTGTCCATTTTGGTCCCTAGGAGGGGAATAACAAGTCACAGAAGCATGAAAGCACCAGCAGCTACAACTATAGAGTGGTAAAAGAGGTAAGTCTCACCTCACCAACTACCTTCTTATTGATTCTCTTAAGGAGCTTTTGTTTGAGGTAATCAAGTTAAGAACACAAACAATTTAGCGCTTTTCTTCATGTAAAAGTGAACAGGGAGGAAGTGGAGCTCATAGTTTGAGTGGGACATGGGTTCTTATATTGCTCCTAGTATAAAACCCAGCTGTGCTACACTTCCTCCCCTTTGCAGATGCAGCCTTTTTTATAGGTGCCCCATGTTTCTAAAGCTTTATAGTAGAATGAAGGATTAGCAGGTGCAATTGCCAAGGGTTTTGTCTCTGTGCTTGGCTTTAGAAATCTTCGCAAAGGTAGTTTGAAGATGTGCAGTAGGAACTTCATGTTTTTGTGTTTTTACCTTACAGCAAGGCTATCTACATGTGTTAGTATTGATGGCAGCGTGCACGTGTGTGCGCACGCACGTGTGTGTGTGTATGTGTGTGTGCGCTAGTACTGGCACTGGTGCTTGAACTCAGGGCCTGGGTGCTGTCCCTTAGTTTTTCCAGTTTAGATTGGCACTTTACCATTTGAACTACAGCCCCACTTCTGGCTTTTTGGGGGGGTAGTTAATTGGAGATAAAGACTCTCTCGGACTTTTCTTCCCAGGCTGACTTCAAACCATAATCCTCAGATCTCAGCTTCCTGAGTAGCATTACTGTTGTGCGTTCCTGGTGTCCAGCTCAGCTCCTTTGATTTTAAGTCATCTGTGGGCCTCCCCCACTTGCAAAGCATGATGCACGGCTTATTCTGCAGGATGGATTTGATTTCACGCATCCAAGAGCCGTTCTGCATACTGGAGGAGTTGTCTTGTTTTAGGTCTTTCATGCCTTGTGATCCTTACCCTACAATCTCTTTCTGACTATTTAGTTCCTAATTTTCTGAGGTCAATTTCTTCCCCCAGATTCTGATTCGACTTAGCAAACTCTGCGTCCAAGAGAGCGCCTCGGTGAGGAAGAGCAGGAAGCAGCAGCAGCGACTGCTCCGGAACATGGGCGCGCACGCGGTGGTGCTGGAGCTGCTGCAGATCCCCTACGAGAAGGTGTGCCATGCTCTCCCCCCGCCCCCAGGGGTCCAGGGGTCAAAGCCCATGCCTGCCATGCTTGCTTAGTTACCGAGGGTGAAGGCATACAGCGGATCTAACTGTTGTAACCATAAAGCAATTCAATTAATGTGTGTGAAATTTAAGGATTCTCCAAAGCAAGAGAAATCCATTTTTCCTTCCTCACTCCCAAGCTTCCCATCAAAGACAGCTTGGTCTGCATCACAGGTCAGAGCTGTACCTGCAAAGACCGGTGCTTCCTTCGCAGCCTTCCACAGCAAGCTAAGAACTACACGTTACTCAGTGCATCTGCGAACGTGGATTGTGCCCTCTGGAGGGCCTCACAAGGGCACTGAGGCCGGGGCATTTGAGCCTGCCGGGCAACCCTGTGCTTACGGCCTCTTTTTGGTGCTGCTAGGAGTTACATTTGCCTCCTGTGTTTCATGCTGGCATCTGTGGTTGGTGGTGAAAGTTGTATTTAGGGGAGCAGGGGATCTACTTGGGCATCTGTGTCAACTGACAAAGCCTGGTGAAATCGTGCAAATCAAGCTGCAAAACCCAGCAAGGGTTCATGCTCTGCCACTTGACAGATGAGGAAACTGAGGCCAGTGCAGGCTTGGAGTCCATGGGCTTTAGCCCCGGGTATGTGGAAGTCACCAGGGACAGCCAGAGAGGCATTTCCTGAAGAAGCTCACTCATGGCTGGATGGTGCTCACCTTTTCCCCTTAGCTCATATCATCCCACAGACTTGCGGCCAAGCAGTTGAGATGGTAATATTACCGTCAATGGAGAAAACATGACTAGGGTGATTGGTGACATAGCTAGAGATAATGGGGCCCACTCTGCTCCATGGTGGATTTGGGGCCTGCTGCCTTTTATCTCAGGAGTTCCTTCCTCCTCAATCATGGGGTACGTGTGAATCAAGCGAGTCAGGTCTTTTGGATACCCACAGGAGAGAACAAGCTTGACCCTGCTAATAGGTCGGGCCCGTAGCCAAGTTACAATTAATGTGGTGTGCAGGTCACCCAAACTTTTGCACTAAGTTGTCCTTCCTCTTACATGTAGAGTATGAGGAGATACTTGCTGACCATACCTTGGTCTTGTTCTGTCATCAGTTTTCTGGCTGAGCAGTGTGAACGTACCTGCAACCAGGTTGGGTCGTGATGGATAGTTCAAGGCCAGGACACGATGTGTGTGTGCATGCATGTGCATATGCACAGAGGCTGGCGCATTATAAACATGGGCTACGTCCAGTCTACTGCGTGCTTTTATCCAGCTCAGAATGGCTGTTAAATTTGGAAATAGTTACATTAGAACCTGAAGAATGTATTTGTTTTCGTTTCTTGATACATACCAAGCCTGAAATACTTAGTATCTTGCCCTGTAAAAAGTTGACTGTGTTCAGTCTAGACCAGAGCCAGTAGCTTACCTTTCCTGAGTACGCATTGTCTCATTCCATTTTCCTCACTTAGCTGGCATAGCAGTCGTGTACAACGTGTGCTTTGTCATCCCCGTGTACAGATGGGCAAGTGCATGGTTCTTCCCGGTTGCACAGCTAGGAAGTTATCCATGTGGGAGGAGAGTGGGTCTCAGGACCTATGGCTCCTCACTGCTTCTTTCTTCACTGCCCCTTTGCTGCACGTGGGTGAGGCTATGGACTGAGCTGTCTTAGGAGGACTGTTGGGAGCCGCGAGGACCATGCAGGACTATCTGCATTCCAGGCGTTCTTATTCTGTCTTTCCTATCTTAAATGCTGGCATATTTAGAATTGGGCAAAGTGGTCATAGGTTTTATACTGTTGCCTTATGACAGCATGTTTAACTCTTTACAAATACTGAAAGATTTAATATATGAAATGCTTTTAAACTCTGTAACAAATATCCCACAGTTTCATGTGTGGAGTACCTGGGCAGGTGTTACAACCATCTTGTTGATAGGAAAACTAAATCTCCGGTTTAATTATGTGCCTGAGGAGACAAGGAAAGGAGATAGCAGGTGCACTTGCTTTGGTTCACAATCTAAGGACTTTTCCAGTCTACCCCATCACCTGCTGCTGGATGTTAACATACTAGTCAGATGGGGTGCCTGAGGTGAGCCTGGGAACTGGGGGACGAGGCCTTGCCACCAGGTAGGAGGAGGGCTCTGCTCTGCTCTGCTCTGCTGTCAGCGTGTCTGCATGTGTCAGCGATTGCTGGACAGTGCATTCCAGCACCTGTCTGTGCACATGGCATCCCCGGGACCCACTGCCCGGATCCCACCTCCCTCTCGCCATTGACGTGGAGCAGGAGCTTGTGTCCTGGCCTGGCGATCAGTGCTTTTCATCTCTGTCCTCCCACACAGGCCGAAGATACCAAGATGCAGGAGATAATGAGGCTGGCTCATGAGTTTTTACAGAATTTCTGCGCAGGCAACCAGCAGAACCAGGCTTTGCTGCATAAACACATCAACCTGTTTCTCAACCCAGGGGTAAGACAAAGTGTGTTGGTGAGGAATGGCATGTTCTGCTGCTGCCCAGGAGCCTTCTGGGATTTGTCATAGTACAGCCCAATCCGAAGGGAACATTGAGACAGGCTATCAGGAGGTCGAAAGTACTCCTCACCTTTGGGGTACGGAGTGGGGGCTGGGGAGGAAAGAGCACAATGATGGGCAAAATAAGATAACATTTCTTTTTCTTTTCCTAATAGCATCCTGTATTGTACCAAGGAAAGCAAAAGAGAAGTGCTAAGTCTCATCACCTAACCAAGTGCATAATATATACACATATCTATATTACATTTTAATTTGTTAAGTATGCATCCAAATATATTAAGGATATATTACACATCTGAGCAAAATAGCCCCACTTTAGACATTATATTTGAGTTTGCTTTTTTCATTTAGCATGTTATTGGCAGTCTTTGCAAATCAGAAATAGATCATTTTTTCTTATTCTTTATGATGCCTAAGTGGCAATCCATAAAGTGGCTATGACTTAAAAAAAAAAATCCCCATACGAGTACCCAATGTTTCGTTTGGAGGTTTTGAAAATAATAACAGCAGAGTACAACTTTATACATGCATACATGCACACTCATTAGTGATGCTTTCTAGAAAAAGGACTGCTGGCTAGTGGGGTAATACCACATCTTTGTTGTAATTTTTTAATTATATTTTTATTACTTTTAGTTGTACCCAAGGGTTACCATTTCAGTATGTCTGTTTATGAGTATGATGCATCTTGGCAAGAAAAAAAAAATAAAGGTTGAAGTCCCTATCCCCACCAAACAGGAAAACTCAATAGCCTCAAAAACTCTGATTAAAAAGTAAAAAATATAGTTCCTGAAACATAGGAATATCCTTATGACAATGTAATAAACACACTATGTAAACAGCCCTACTTTTAAAGGAAAACACAGTGAGTTGGGGCTTGTTAAAATTAACTTTGATGTCACCACTAAGAGCACCCAGAGGCAAGCCAGAGATGAGACATTTTGCATTGAATGTGTTCATAAATAACTCAATTTCCAATGTATGTATAACAAGTTTTAAAAATTCAGCAACAAGGGCTGGGAAGATGGCCTAGTGGTAAAGTGCTCGCCTCGTATATGTGAATCCCTGGGTTTGATTCCTCAGCACCATATATATAGAAAAACGCCAGAAGTGTCGCTGTGGCTCAAGTGGTAGAGCACTAGCCTTGAGCAAAAGGAAGCCAGGGACAGTGCTCAGGCCCTGAGTTCAAGCCCCAGGACTGGAAAAAAAACAAACAAAATCAGTAACAAAAAGACAACCCACTTGTACAAATGGACAACCACAATCTTAGACACTCCTTCATAGAGAATATCCACATGGTTAGTACAGGTGACAGGGCAGGACACATGGTCAGCCATGAACCGAATGCAACGTCTTACATGTACATGATAAATTCTGGCTAAAATTTAAAAGACTCACAGTAACAAGCACTAGCAAGGATATAGAATTGTAGCTGTATGAAGATGTAGGCTAACATTTCAAAAGCTGTTCGGCAGTACCTCCTAAAGCCTGGCATACTTACATGCATACTTACCCCCCCCCCATTCCATTCTTTCTAAATCCAATATACACAAATGTGTATATTGTTGACCAGAAGATACAGACAGAAAGTTCAGAGCAGTGCTATTGGTAACATTGTAAAATGAATACCATTGCCAGGTGTAAAAGTGGGTCCTCCCCCAGGTTTCCATCAGCAGTGGAACAAAACATACTGACAGGGCCAGTGCCTGGGGCTCAAGGACAGGCCAAAGGGATCTGTGGTTACAGTGAAACAGTGGTGTGGAATATGTTTGCTTATCTGGGTGCTGAGGTTCCCTTTGTCCTTTGAGCTGAGTGTTTGTTTACTAAAACAGAAGATAGTAAAAAAGTGAGAGTGCAGCCTGATCTCATGTGACTCTGTGCGTGTGTGCGCGCGTATGTGTGTGTGTGTGTTCAGCGGGGCCTTCTTTTCCTCCTGATCTGCCCCAGCCCCGTGTTGAGCGTCCCCCTCTGCTCTTGCCCTTGTGTGGTCCCAGATCCTGGAGGCCGTGACAATGCAGCACATCTTCATGAACAACTTCCAGCTTTGCAGCGAGATCAACGAGCGCGTGGTGCAGCACTTCGTCCACTGCATAGAGACCCACGGGCGAAACGTCCAGTACATCAAGTTCCTGCAGACGATCGTCAAGGCGGAAGGGAAGTTCATTAAGAAGTGCCAAGACATGGTCATGGCTGAGGTGACCCTTCCATCTTTTTCAACCTCCACCTGGGCTTCTGTGGGAATTTAAAAATTACTTAATCTTCTCAGTAGGAAGGGGCGCCCTTTGCCATATGGAGGAGCAGAATGCAATTGTGTCCATAACTTCCTGCTTGTGGGCTTAGGCAGGAGGCTGATCTGATTTCTTGAGCAATCAATCTTATAAGGAAGCTTGCTTTGGAGTCTTCTCAAAGGGAAAAAGGAAGGGAAGCAGTGTACCAAAACAGACTGGATGGAGATTAGGACAGGGCTCCTCCTTGTGAACAGGGACTTCTTTAATTGTTCACTATATTAGCTAGCTAAGTTGTACTTGTCGATTCAACATGGTTTTATTTGGTCCATTTTGGATCCTGGTGGATTTTGTCTTTGATCAGAAAGGCCCACCCTGCCGATCACAGCAGAATGGCTTCCACACATATTCAGTCATTCTGTCCTTTCACAAATCTCGAGTAGCCTTGCAGTACTTGGATTTATAACCCCACTTACCAGTGTGGTTCCAGCGGTAGTCATGCAGGGTGACTTTGAGTCAGTCCCACCTGGGATATGCACATTTGTGGTCCTGCTTTACTGGCTCCTATCATTGAACATCTCGAGCCCTCGGTGAAGCATTTCTGCAAATGAGTATTCAGCAGAATCAGTGTGCATTAAATGACATAACGAAGGTGAGAATAGCTTATATCCTGGATAACTGTTCTAAATGATTTGTATGTAAAGTCATTTATTTATTCTGCACAACAGCACTCAGAGTCAGAGGTTGTGTTTGTCCACATTTTTATTTATGGAGAAACTGAGATACAATGAGTTTGGATCACCTGCTGATAGTGCATTTTTTATATTTGGCATATAATCAGAGCTCAGGCAAGTCAGTTGTTAACTAATAAATAATATTGACCCTGCTTATTTTTACTTCCGTTCCAGCTTTTAAAAAAATCTTTTGTATTTTATGTGGTGCTCAAATCGATATGTATATATATATATATATACACACACATATATATATATATATATTTATTAGAAGCCACTTCCCAGGGGGCAAGTTATGAAAAGAAATGATTTGACTTTTTTTTGTGGCCAGTAGTAGGGCTTGAACTCAGGTCCTGGGTGCTGTTCCTGAGCTGTTGTGCTCAAGGCTAGCGCTGTACCACTTGAGCCACAGAGCCACTTCCAGGACTTTTTTTGTAGCTAATTGGAGACAAGAGTCTCAAGCTTTCCCATGTAGGCTGGCTTCAAACCACAATCCTCACATCTCAGCCTCCTGAGTAGCTAGGATTGTAGGCAAGAGCCACCAGCGCCCAGCTAATGTTTTGACCATTGATGACCATAGAAATAATTTATGATTGGAGAGATACCACATTGGATGGAAAAGGGATGCCTTGTAACACATAACAAAAGGTGGAAATGTAAAATAGAAAAGTCATAGTCTGCTTACTGTGGTTTGGGAATACCGGTGCAAGAACGTGGTCTGGGTGTCCACTTGTTACATTCATGTCTATGTGCAGTTTCTTTTGCTTGATAGGCTTTTAGGACCACCATTACAGTTTTGCATCTGTAGGTTAAAATGATGCTGTGTAGGGCTTTTTGGTCAGTCAGCCCTATGAATGTAATCTAGATGAGTTCAGGAATATAGTAAGATGAGTTCAGGAATATAGTAAGACTGGTTTGGGAAGACAAATGCTAAGGGGCTGGGAATATGGCCTAGTGGCAAGAGTGCTTGCCTCGTATACATGAGGCCCTGGGTTCGATTCCTCAGCACCACATATACAGAAAATGGCCAGAAGTGGCGCTGTGGCTCAAGTAGCAGAGTGCTAGCCTTCAGCAAAAAAGAAGCCAGGGACAGTGCTCAGGCCCTGAGTCCAAGCCCAGGACTGGCCAAAAAAAATAAATAAATAAATAAAAAGACAAATGCCAAGACCCTTATTTCTTTCTGTACATAGCATTATAGAAGACTACCCCTGCTGTGCTAAGTTTGAGATACCAATGGGTCTTGTTCTTCCTGCAGCTGGTCAATTCAGGAGAGGACGTCCTGGTGTTCTACAACGACAGAGCCTCTTTCCAGACCCTCATCCAGATGATGCGGTCTGAGCGGGACCGGATGGATGAGAACAGCCCTCTCATGTACCATATTCACCTGGTGGAGCTCCTGGCTGTGTGCACAGAGGGCAAGAACGTCTACACTGAGATCAAGTGCAACTCGCTGCTCCCGTTGGACGACATCGTCCGTGTGGTTACCCACGAGGACTGCATCCCTGAGGTGAGCCAGCATCCCCAAGGTGAGGGGCACCCCGTGCCTCTGTCTCTGGTGCAGCACATAGGACCCGGGCACCTGCATGGCCCCTTGGGATCGGGAGCCTGCAGCTCACAGGGTAGAGAGAACCCCTGACCCTGGAGCGCTTTCCTAAGCACAGGACACCGGGGCTGTGAGCCTTTCTTTCTACCTCCTGAAAAGCAGGAAGTAAGCCTCAGCCCCTGTGGCATGCATTCAACCTGTGTGCCTTGAATACACACCTCAGAAATAAGTGAAGACTGGGTAGAGATGAGATCTTACTACAGAAATGATGAGTGACCACTGTAAGAAGTTGAGGAGTACAGGTAATCACTAACAAAATCAAATACTTGCGTTAATTCCTCCACCCCTAAAGAATGCCAATTCAATTTTGGTATCACTCCTTCCAGGCTTCCTTTTCCCCTATTAATAGTTAAAGAAATGGATTATATAGTGTATAGATTTTTCCGTGTGTGTGTGTGTAAAGGTGATGTACAGAGGGGTTACAGTTATGTAAGTCCAGTAACGAGTACATTCCTTTTTGAACAGTGTTCTCCCTCCCTCGTTTCCTTGTTTATATTTTAAATGGAAATTATGTAACACAATATGTGTAGGCATATTATATGTATGTACACACATACGCCTGCATGCAGGTATCTATCCACAGGACAGTTGCATCACCCCAGTAAGAATCCACATATGTATGTGGAGTCACTTCCTATTCCCTTCCAACAGTCCCACGAGTCTCTCTGTGCCTCTTTTCGACATTCATTATAAACAGGATCTATAATATTGGCTGGATTCTTCCATTTAGCATACTTTTTCTAAGGCTCATGCATGTTTTAGCTTATAGCAGAACTTCACTTATATTGCCAGGTAATACTCCATTATTTAGATAGACAATGACTTTCATGAATGAACTTTTTGTTTAGCTACATGGGGTCATTTCATAGAGTGGTTTTAGTTTCTGGGTCCTGGATTACCCAATGAGGCAGAGCCTTTTTCCATGTGCTTTTGGATATTTTATATTCCTTTGAGAAGACACTCACGGGGGGTGATAGATATGTAGAAGGTTTTCATTGGTTCAGCCTTGCAGACACCTCTCAGTAATGCCATCTAACTTGTCATGGTACCATCTCCTGAGCAGAATTTTTGTTGCTATTTACTGGTACAAGAGTTTGAATTCAGTGCCCATAATTCTTTGGATGGTATTCCACCACTTGAGCCACAGCTATAGCCTGGACTCTTGGCCTGGCTAGCTTCAAATCTCAGTCCTCCAGATCTCAGCCTACTGAGTAGTTTAGGATTACAAGTGTGCGCTTACTGGTGCTTGACTCATGAACAGAAATTCTTTTTTTTTTTTGGCCAGTCCTGGGCCTTGGACTCAGGGCCTGAGCACTGTCCCTGGCTTCTTCCCGCTCAAGGCTAGCACTCTGCCACTTGAGCCACAGCGCCGCTTCTGGCCGTTTTCTGTATATGTGGTGCTGGGGAATCGAACCTAGGGCCTCGTGTATCCGAGGCAGGCACTCTTGCCACTAGGCTATATCCCCAGCCCCTGAACAGAAATTCTTAAATTTAGTGTCATCAAATGAATCCCTCTCCCATGGTCAGAATTTTTCGTCATTCTTTACCTTCAAGTCATGAAAAATACTTTCTAAAAGCTTTATGATTTTTTTTTTCAAATTTGGGCCATCAGATGACAACAGAAGTAAGAGCTAGTGGGAAAAATGGAATGACCACCTTTGATCTGTGCTCCACACTTTTAATTAAGAGAATGCAGCTAATCCATTCCATATACATTAAGTTGGATTTTCACTAAAGCATGCTTCTGCCTTCCAGGTTAAAATCGCATACATTAACTTCCTGAATCACTGCTATGTGGATACTGAGGTGGAAATGAAGGAGATCTACACCAGTAATCACATGTGGAAATTATTTGAAAATTTCTTGGTGGATATCTGCAGGGTAAGGCTTTCTGATAGTAAAGAAACAGCATTATAAAGTGTGTGTGTGTGTGTGTGTCTCATCCCTATGAACACAATGTAATGTGGATTTAGTGCAACTTGGTGGTTGAGTTGGGCAGTGTAGGTAAAGAGATTCTTCAGAGAATAACTGAGAGATTCCAATTTCATGTTTCAACAAAATACTCTGATATTTAAAATAAAGTAACCTGTGGAAACATGGTATTTTCTGCTTGACGGTGTAATTTCAGGCAAAACACCTTCTAAAACTTATTTTCTGGGCTTTAGGTGTGGGTCAAGCGATAGAGCACGTGCCTACAAATACAAAGCCCTGAGTTTAATCCTCGGAATGACCCCCACCAAAAATAACACCCCCAACTCCACTTTCTTTCTAATTGAAGACTATATAAAATTATGTTCAGCTCTGGTGTTGGTGCTACAGATTATATTGTGTGTGTGTGTACACACACACACACACACATATTTTAAATCTCAAGTCTTTTGACTCGATTTGTTTTAGACTTGTGGTTTGGAATTGGAGGTCTTCTTTGTTTCTTTTTTTAATTTTTTTTCTTATTTATTGTCAGAGTGATGTACAGAGAGGTTACAGTTTCATACATTAGGCATTGGATACATTTCTTGTACTGTTTGTTACCTCCTCCCTCATTCCCCCCTCCTCCCTCCCCCTCTCCCTCTCCCCTCATGAGTTGTTCAGTTGGTTTACAGTTGTTCAGTTGGTTTACAGTTTTGCAAGTATTGCTTTTGTAGTTGTTTGTCTTTTTATCCTGTGTCTCTCGATTTTGGTATTTCCTTTCACTTTCATAGTTCTAATACCAGTATATACAGTTTCCAATGTACTCAGATAAGGTATAGTGATAGTGCAGGTACAACCACTGGAAGGGGATACAAGAGGATCATCATTAATAGAAGCCACAGTTTCACATGGCATGTTGAAAGTAATTACAACAGTGATCTATCACTCATTTCCATAACATGGAGTTCATTTCACTTAGCATTATCTTATGCATTCATAGGGGCTAAACATAGAGCTTCCTGGGGCTGGGGCTATAGCCTAGTGGCAAGAGTGCCTGCCTCGGATACACGAGGCCCTAGGTTCAATTCCCCAGCACCACATATACAGAAAACGGCCAGAAGCGGCACTGTGGCTCAAGTGGCAGAGTGCTAGCCTTGAGCGGGAAGAAGCCAGGGACAGTGCTCAGGCCCTGAGTTCAAGGCCCAGGACTGGCAAAAAACAAAACAAAAAACATAGAGCTTCCCTATGACCCAGTAGCCCCGCCCCACTTTTGGGCATCTACTCAAAAAACCACAAACAACACACTAAAGCCACCAGCACAACAATGTTCATCGCAGCACAATTTGTCATAGCTAAAATATGGAACCAACCCAGATGCCCCTCAGTAGACGAATGGATCAGGAGAATGTGGTACATATACACAATGAAATTTTATGCCTCTATCAGAAAGAATGACATTGCCCCATTCATAAGGAAATGGAAGGACTTGGAAAAAATTATACTAAGTGAAGTGAGTCTCCTTTGTTTCTTAAAATCAGCCTTAGCTGATTAGCTGAATCTCTATAAAGGACTTATTAACACATATCCTCATGGTGTGCCATCCATTTCTATTAGAACTACTAATTTCTTCACTTGTAGCAAAGAAGCAATCATGGTAATATCCAAACAAATGGGTCTAAATCAAGTTTATTCATAAAGGCAGCCACCAGCCCTTACTTATCAAGCCCGCCATTTAATTATTTAGAAATGCTGTAAAACCCTGTGAATGTTTTCTGAAGTTTCCCAGTGTTAAGGTTTAGAAAATGATCATCTATTAATAAAACTTTTTATGCCTCTTTTTTAGTATAAGCAATTTTAAATCTCAATTATAGAGTGAATATGCCTGGTAATCATTTATTATTTAAAACTACAAATGGCTACTCTTTTAAGGGAACAGAATTAAGTAGAGTACAGGGTAAACCTAAGGTGTTCACTCACACAAAACCTACGTAGTTATTGATTCCAAATTATGACCTGCTGTTTTGAACAGTGTGATCTCAGTAAAATTCTTACTGAATGAAGGAGCCAACGCCGAGCCAAGGCTAGAGGCTCTCAGCGTGCTGGCGCGCGCACTTCTCTCTCCTGATTACATGCATTAGGGCCCCGCGGAGTGGATGGGTGGCTTGCTCCTGAGGGCAGTTCTGCTTTTAAGGAACAAATTGAGACACCTGGGGTTACCGCATGCCTCACCTGAGGTCACCGTGCTTCTTACTGCTCTTCTCGGCTCTGGACATGGAGAGGAGTTTTCAGCTCACTGCTTTGTCAAGTCTCTTACCCACCTGGATGTATTATGAATCAACACCATGATACCCACACTGATTTTTATTGTCTTTCTCCATGATGTGGACTTTAGTTTTGCTATGGCTAACTTCTTACAAGGAGAAACATTGATGAGTCTAAATTGAGCGTTCATTTGTTAAGGGGACTCAGCAGGCAGGGCCATGGGCTTCTTCCTGCTTTTCTACTGGGTTTGTGTCTAATGTTTAAAGCACTCATTTGCCTTCCAGGCCTGTAACAACACAAGCGACAGGAAACACGCGGACTCGATTTTGGAGAAGTATGTTACCGAAATCGTCATGAGTATCGTTACCACCTTCTTCAGCTCTCCCTTCTCAGACCAGAGTACCACTTTGCAGGTGAGACGTGCAGCATGGGGCGGGGAGCCGGTGCAGGTCCCCAGCAGCCGCGGCTCACACAGATGGAGTGAGCAGCTCTCAGTGGGCCGCTGGGCAGACATTGGGAAGAGAAGATGCTCTTCTCTTGGTGGAAGACAGCGTTGCCAGGGCTGCTCAGGACCAGGTCCAGGACATCTCCAGCCTCAAGATGCCCAAGTCCTTAAACAGTGTGGATCTGTGCCACGGCAGACTTCAGGTCATCTTTAGATGACTTAGAATACCGAATATTGTATAAAAGTTGTTAAACTATTACTTACGGAATAATAACAAGGAGAAAGTGTATATGTTAGGCGCAGACCCAGTTTTAGTTGGGTGGCTATGGAGAATCAGCTATATTTACTGATGATGTTGGTTTTTCTTTAAAGAATTCTTCTATTCATCAGTGTTCTTCTGTACGTCCCTCTCATCACAAAAGAACCTCTTGTACTTGTAACATACCAGCACTCTTAACAATAAAACACCCAACCTTATCTTTTGGGGAGAGGAGTACTGAGGCTTTGTACTCAGGATGTCTCAGGACTTGCTTGCTTGGCTAGCACTCTACCACGCAAGCCGTACATACTTCCAGCCCTACTTTTTGCTGTGCGTGCACCATAGTCTGTATTTCTCTATTCCTTGCATGGTGAGTTGTGACTGGTATCTCATTGCTAAATATGTGTATGAGGCTCTGAATGTCTGAGACCAGAGATGAACATGGATCAGGTAAAATCTTAGCCAGGAAAACGAAGTGGTCGACAGGAAGGACTGGAGAGAACATGAATGATTAAGGGCAGAATGGATAGTAGGCCACAAGGTAGATCTAGCAGTTATCATACAGGCAGGATGTAACTCAAGACCAAACAGCACCTCAAACTTAAGGAAAGGAGATTTGGGAAGAATGTGACAGGTAGATGTATTATTCAGCTCCATGTTAATATAGCAAAGTACTTGAGGCAACTGATAGAAAAGATTTGTGTAAATCATAGCTTGGGAGATTCTAAGGCCTGGTACCTGTGTTGGCTCAGCTGTGGTGATGGTGGCAGATGGTAGCACTCATGGTGGGAGCATGAATAGAAGCAAAACTAACTGAACCAGAGACACGGACTGGAGAGGGGAAAAGAGAATGGGGGAGGGAGGGAGGGAGCCAGGAAGGAAAAGATACCATGGTCTCTTAATCCCTCAAGGCACATCTCAATGACCTAATGACCTCCCACAGAACCCCACCCCTAAAGTTTCACCCCCTCAGTGTGAACCTGTGGGAGACGCTCAGATTAAATACTATCCGGGCCACAGGAGCACCATGTCCTTTCACCCAAGGGGTCCCGTGAACTGACAGGATCAGATTCCCCATTGCATTTGGACAGCGAGGGCAAGTTACACTTTTCCATTTATTTCTTTTGTATTGGCAGGCATCAGACAGAAGCAGAGTGGATGCTCAGTAAATACTAGTTCGATTGGACTATAACTTAGGGGTATTTCTCTCTGCAAGTTAGTCTCTCGGCTGCTTAGGCCTAGGCAAGCGCTCTTACCATTTGAGCCTTGCTTCTGACCTTTTTACTGGAATTGTTTTTGTGGTTGGGGTCTTGCATGTTTGCCCAGTGCTGGCTCTGGACTGTTTATCCTTTCATGCTTCTGGGACCGCAAGCGTACACTGTCTCATCTGGATTTACTGATGGAGATGAGGGTCTCATCTTTTTTTTCTGACTGGCCTTGAACTGCAGTCCTGATCTCTGCTTCTCAAGTCACCCTGATTACCAACATGAGACACCACACCCATCCAGTGGTACCTGTTGATGATTCAGTCATCACTAATCTCTGCCACCTTCTTACCTCCCTCGCTTCTGATCTCTCTCTTGCAGACTCGCCAGCCTGTCTTTGTCCAACTACTGCAGGGCGTGTTCAGGGTTTACCACTGCAACTGGCTGATGCCAAGCCAGAAAGCCTCTGTGGAGAGCTGTATCCGGGTGCTTTCTGATGTAGGTAAGATATCAGGCCAATTTGGATGTAATGGGATGCAAGTGGATTGCCTACCATTTATTAAGCCGTTGCTTTAGCTCGAAGGTTACACAGAAGAGACATTGCCAGGCCAGACCCAGAGCCGCGTTCCTGTCTCCTCAGCCTCTCTCTTTGCCAATGCTATTCCTCCCACAGTGTGAACCAGCCAATCTCAAAGTAAGATGGTCCTTGGAAAACAAGATTTCTCGACGTGAAGTTCCATAACTTGGCAAGTTACAGTACACATGGGGTCCTTCAGACCTTGGGAAGTCCCTCACTCAAGACACTTGTTTGTTTAGTTTAGCTCCATCTGGCCATAGGGATACTTGCTTTCCTGTAAGGTATCCATCAAATTCTAGAAAACCCCCTTTCTCGGAAGCGGGTGCTGCTTTCATTCTCCCTAGCAGTGCCTTCTCCATTCCCTTTTCCGTGCCCTCCAGCCCTCAGTTCACACAGGCTGCCTGGAAAGGAAGCCATGGAACTCACCTCAGCCTGCACCAGACAGTATCCTACTGTCTGCTGTCCTTGTCTTTCGTGTAGCATTGGGATTGAACCCAGGGCCTTGTGAGTGTAGGCAAGCACTGTCTCAGTGGACTACATGAGCTATCATTCATTCATCGACATGACAGTTGTCCATACTTCGGAAGATCATGTGATCACTTGATCTTTACGCACAGGGTGTTCTGAGGAAGGGAATGGTTGGCACTCCTTTGCGGTAGGATTTGGGAACACTGGTGCCTCAAGGTCATGTGTGCATTGTTATTTGAAACAGAATACCCAGGCATGCCATGAGTATGTCCTACGCATCTACTTCTTCATTATTTCTGGTTTTCTTCCACATTTCTCCCTTTCTATATTAAAAATGCTAGGAAATTATTGGCTAACATGGTTCTTCCCCTAAGTCATGTATTTTTTTGGTTGTTGAGATTTAAATGTTTGCCTCTGCAGTGTGTCTTTGAGGATGCTAGACCTGTGTTTACAGTTTAGATTCAGGAAATAGCCTTTATTTGCTTTCAGTGTTTCAAATCAGGGAAGATGGGAAATAATTACTTTGTTGGGTTTTTTGTTTGTTTGGTTTTGGTTTTTTTGGGTGTTTCCCCCATGTAGAAACAAGGGTCATTAGTCTTAGCTTTTTTTTTAAAATAAGCTTTGGATTTGGAAATACATTTAGATTTATTTTGTTAAAGTTGCAGAAATTACACATAGCGTTCTACACACCCCTCTCCTAGGTTTCCCCATTACCAACATCTTGCACTCAAACTCAGTGCAGCAAGACCAACATCTTGTTAGACCAACATTGGTGCACTACTCTTGACTTACCTCACACTCGACTGGAGTTGACATGCTTTCTGTGAACAGACTTTTTCTATGCCAGGTTCCAGCCCCAGCTACCCCATTGCTCCCCACTCTCCTGTCTCCTCGGTGCTTCCTTGACAGCTTCTCATTCTCGCCTCGTTCTTTACGACCTTGCATATTGACATGTGCTGGCCATGTATCTCCTAGCTGGCTCTCACATATGGTTTTGTCCATCTGGAATGACCTAGTGACCCTTTTTGAAGAGGAAGCACCTTTGTAGAGAGAGTAGCTTTCATCATTGCATATGCTGTCCTGTGTGAAGTGCTGCCTAAGTCAGCATTTTGTGGGTTATAGAACAGCAAGCTTGAGGGTTTTTAGAGACACAGTTAACTCTGTCCAAATGAGCTTCCTGTCTTGATAAACATGTACACACTTCCGGATGGCCAAGAAGCCATTCATGAAGGAATCGTATGAAGCTCTGTCAGTCAGACTTACCCAGGCTTTTTGTTACCCAAGAGCATTTTAATGTTCTTTGGTGCTGCTGCCCTAGAATTCACCTTGGGAAACCCTAACGTAAAAGATGGTGATGTTGAGTCCAGTTCCACGTAAGCTGATGTGTGGCCACCATGAGCTTCATGGGTGATGGGGAGCTTAGGCCAGCCGTAAGACCTCTTGAGGTTCCAGGCTCATGTCCCATCTGCCCCCCGTGCAGCCAAGAGCCGGGCCATTGCCATTCCCGTGGACCTGGACAGCCAAGTGAACAACCTGTTCCTCAAGTCCCACAACATCGTGCAGAAAACCGCCATGAACTGGAGGCTGTCGGCCCGCAACGCTGCTCGCAGAGACTCTGTTCTGGCAGCTTCCCGGGACTACCGGAATATCATCGAGCGCCTGCAGGTAATGCCCGGTGCTGACAGAAGGGGGGTTTCCCCTGGGCTCAGCTTCCACAAGTCAGGGAACACCCGAGCCTGGCTGCTGGGACATGCCAGAAGGGACAGACGACCTGGATTATAAAACTACCGAGGATCCAAGTTCCTGACAAAGTCTTGTCTTTCAAAGTTATAGATAGACAGATTTCGTTGCCACAAATAGGCACTCTTCCTCTTAGTAGGAAAAGTTATTATAAGTATCGCAGAGGATGCTTAGAGCAAAAGCCTACCGTCTACTTTCTCCATCACTCAGGGAGATTTTGCCTCGTAAACCAGCAGATGAACAGGTGCAGTGTTCCTTAGGAGAAAGAATTTTATTTCAGAATAGGCCAAGTCAAACTAATGGTATTATTCAAGTCTAGCTAGACTGTGCTCTTTTTTTCTCCTCTTAGGACTGGCAGGAGATCTTTTCTCCTTGTGGTTTCGAGCCAGAGCCTGGGTTCACATTCGGGCTCTGCTGCTGAGAAATGAGGTAGCCTTGGGAAAGTTGCTTGACTTCTCTGTGCCTCAGTTTCATAGCTTAGAAAACAGGTGATAGGAACAGCTCCTTCCTGGGGCTGGTGTGAGCCTCAAGAGCGGCTGGCAGGTCCAGTGGTCTCAGGAAACAGCTGTCACTCTGTTCTTTTGCTCTTCCACACACAGTTAGACTGGGCAGTGGTTCTCGCTCAGGTCTTCTTGAGGTTGTGTCAGGTGGTGGCTGTGGTCAGACTCACCTTGACTCCTTGTCCTGTTTTGTGGTTGCTGTCACCTGTGCTCTCAGCTGTTGCTATGGTGACGGAAGCATCTGCATGGAGCTTCCTCACCCCACGGCAGCTGAGGCCCAGGGTAAGCGTTTCTTGAGAAAGACAAGCGAAAGCCATGCTCTTTTATCAGCTAGCTGTCAGAAGTCACGGAGCATCGCTCTGCTGTGCTCTGCATGCCAAGGTAGTTCCCAGAGTGTACTCAGCTTCAAGGGAGAGGATGTATTCAATGGAAGGGACACCATGCCACATCGTGAGAACAGTGTGACCTGGGACGCACTGAGGTGGCCTTCGTCGGAAAATGCAGTGTTTGTAAAGTGTGGGGACATTGCACTTCGTGTGTGAGCACTCCATTGGGGGCTGCTCTCACAAGGATCATGTCCATTGTCAATGCTATGACAATAGTAATTACTACTCTGAATTAGGTGAGCCCCAGAGAAGCAATAATGTACCTACAGACAAATGAGTTCGCTGATTCATTCATCTGCCCCCATGCTGGATATGGAGTACACAATGGCGACCAAACCCAAAAATAATCTTCCCCTTCATAGTGTCTCAGGTTCAGGCCAAGAGGTAGACAGTAATCAGCCAGTGGCATGGGTGAATGTAAAGTGCAAAGTGACAAAGGGCAGGGGAGAGGCGAGCCAGCCTTTCCCAGGGTAGTGGTGAGGGCCAGGAAGACTGATGAGCAGCCAGCCAGCTCTCACTAGGGCAGGGGTGAGGGTCTGGGAGACTCTGAGGAAGTAACATTTCAACCAAGGTCAGAAAACGAGGCTTAAAGACCCAAAGGATGGAAGGGCATCTTTGTACAAAATATAGCATTCAAAGACAACAGGAAGTCATTGTGGCCAAACGTGAGGCCAAACAGGAGTACTGGGATTCGTGGGGGTCAAGTTAAGAATTATTAGCTTTTACCATGATAGAACAAAATCTTGGGCAAGTGTCCCTTAATTCCTGGCCCTACGATGCTTTTGGAAAAGGAGGGAATAACTCATGATTTTATATGAGCACACAGTGTTTTCTTGCCTACCCAATCCACATAATAGTCTGTAGTCAAATTCACCAATATCTTGTGCTCCTGTTAGACTTAATTTGCACATTCTTAGGAGATGAAATAAACACACAGCTAGGTAACACTTGTTACAAAGATTTGGTCATGGCAGTTATTCATTGTGTGAGTCCCTGTCATTTTAAGACCTCCTTGTAGTAAAAAGCTTGTCATAATACAAGAACATTTACTCAGTATGATAAAGAAATCCCTATAGAGACACATGCTCACTGAACATTAGCATATTCCCCGTCCACTGCTTCGCCATCTTTGTTGTTCCTCCCGAGTGCTGAATGTCATACATTTGACAATACAGTGCAAGTAAATTGCAATGTAACGTTCGGACTTGGCAAAAGATGCAAGATTTCATGAACAACATGAATGTTATGTTAAAGAACAACTTCTACCCTGTGCCAATGTTGGAGGCAGTGAGAGATTTTCCAGAGTTAGCATCAGCAGCTAGTAAAGAAAAAGGGAAGAAAGAACAGTTTTCTCAAAGGGGATGCTGTTCCAGAAACTGATAAGACCCACAGAGAATTTTACAAAAATGACCCTCTTTTTCTTTCCCTGGAAGGCATATGAGTTAAGGAATGTCAGTCTGCTGTCTTAAATGTTGCTGGAAATCCCGCCCCCACCAAGAAAAGAAATTGTGTGATTCATCCATTCTTTATGTACCCTAAACATTATCCAAACTTTATTCAATATAAGGCAAAGCTATCTTCTTGAGGCTGAATTTTAGCTTCTAGATAAAAGGTACACCGGTTCTTTCTAAACACTGGTGGGATCTGCAATCAAAGTGAATGCAGTTGAAGTGGCTTTTCCAGGGTGACTGTCGTTGGCTCCTCAGGCCTTCCTGGGCCATCGCCAAACCCGGTTCTTACCCATCCCTTTCCACCGCCCCCCCCCCCCCCCCCGTCCTGTCTCAGCATGCCCGCTAGTTCAGTTCAGAGTCAGCAAGCCTGAGAGCAGGTTGTAGCATCTTTTGAAGATAATTTCTCATCTGTTTTCTATCATTTGCCTTTAAATGGTGTTTGTTGTGTTGGTTTTGCTGCTCTTTCAACTTCTCTCTGTTTTCCTTTCCTACAGCTATATGTTTTGCATTTGAAGACCATCATGCTATCAGGGTACATGTATTTAGCATGTTGATACAGCATGTTCATTCATTTGTGTTCTCATGTTTATATGACTTTATACTGTAAAAAAAATTCATGCTCATTGAAAATAACTAGACAACACTGGCAAGTATCACTATATAGAAGAAGATTAGAATCACCTGTAATCCACTACGCAGAGAAAACCAGTAGTGATGTTTTAATAGTATTTGGTATGTATCTTTTAGATAATGGATATTGTTTATAAATTATGAACAGCATCATAGACTCCATACTGTTGTCTGGCCATTTTGAAGCTCACAGACATCTTTCCATGTTGTTAAAATACATGTTTGCATCATATTTTAAACTCTGTGGGATGATCCCTTGAGTAGCATAAAACTGTATCAGAAGAAGGGGTGGGAGTGTGGATTGGTTTGTGCTTTGTTTTCTGCATTAGGAGGCAAGGCTTCTAATCATTTGAGATAAACGCTATGCAGTACTAAAGTCGCTCTGACGCAGCCTAGCCCATGCATCTGTTGTAGGGAGAAATGAATCCCCCTCTGCACTGTTGACCAAGGCATGCTGCCATTGCAGGACATTGTCTCGGCGCTGGAGGATCGCCTCAGGCCCCTGGTCCAGGCTGAGTTGTCTGTGCTGGTGGACGTTCTGCACAGACCCGAGCTGCTTTTCCCGGAGAACACGGATGCCAGAAGGAAATGTGAAAGCGGTGGCTTCATTTGCAAGTAGGTGGCCTGCTTCTCTGGGTGGTCAGTGGACAGAACCTTGCTGACCAGACAAAGCCTTGGTTCTTGGAGGAGAGAGTGAACTTGGATGAATGCAGAGTTATCTGATGAGTCCTATGCTGACCTTCCCACAGAGAGTTTGGTGGTGGTGGTGGTGGTGGTGGTGGTTATGGGGATTGAACTCTGGGCCTGGGCGCTGTCCCTGAGCTATTCAGCTCAAGTCTAGTGCTCTTCCACTTGAGCCACAGTGCCACTTCTGGCTTTCTAGTGGTTAGTTGTAGATAAGAATCTCAAGGACTTTCCTGCCCTGGCTGGCTTCGAACCAGGATCCTCAGATCTCAGCCTCCTGAGTAGCTAGGACTATAGGCATGAGCCACGAGCGCCTGGCCCAGAGAAAGTTTGTCGGTTAAATCTTATTGACACTCTTTTTGGTTTGGTGTGGGTTTTTTTTGTTTAATTGCATTCATCTGTTTTCTTCTTCATTCAGGAGTGTTGACAGAGCACCCACCATGTGCTAGGATGCAGACATGACAATATCAGGACCCTCTAGCCCTCAAAATTCTGCACTTACAAAGTTTTTTTTTCCTCCATTTCTTTTTCCTTAACTTCCTCCTTCTCCTCCTCTTTCTCCTTTCTTCCTTCCTTCTTTGCTTATTCCATAGAGCATAATCTCAAAGAAACTATTGGTTCCATAAGTAGACATCTCTATGTGAGTTTTCCCCCCAAGGGTGGCTACTTGTCCAGTTTAGGGGAAACCTCTGCCTGTCTTTCTTTTCTGGGCCCCTCTAAAGACAAGTCCATGGATAAGGGAACATTGTGACTTGCTGAGGTTTTTTTAAATACAGCCCTGGCATATTTTAGCAGCAAGCTTCAGTGGATAAATAGCCATACTTCATGAGTGGACCTCTCTGTGCTTTCTCTCCTCTGTATAATCTCAGCCTTGTAAGTAAGCAGTGGTGGCCAGCTCCTGCCCTAGGAGCCTATGGTATGTTCCTGACCAGCAGATGTCGCTGTTGAGATGCAGTTACCAACAGGCCCTTGGTGCGCTGAATGCCCTGCCCTGTGTTTAACTTGGGAGCCCTTAATAAATATTTGTTCTTTAACCGACTAACTAGTTACAATAAGTTGCTTGTGAAGTGTTTTTAATTGAAGGAGTGTTTCAGGTATGTAATCTGTGGTTTTTCTCCCATGCAGGTTAATAAAGCATACCAAACAGCTGCTAGAAGAAAATGAAGAGAAACTTTGCATTAAGGTCTTACAGACCCTCAGAGAAATGATGACCAAAGACAGAGGCTATGGCGAAAAGGTACCACGCTTATTTTCAAGGGATCAACCTTGCTCTGAAACTGCAAGGGAGGGGAGTTTGGAAATCCACTGTAGCTAGGCTTTACTGACTGGAGTTTAACATTTTTTTTTTAAGTTGTTTATCCCGTCTCTAAAGGTCTATGACTGTCTCCTTGAAAATCAAGTGTACTTAGTCTTAAAGATGGCTTGCCACGTAATCTAACATCAGAGAAGTAGTGCCAAGTTTTTTTTCCTGTTTAAATGCCTGGTGAGATGTAAATGCCTCTGTGTGTTGAAGTCTGGATTCCTGAATTTGGGGTTCCCGCTAAAGCATACCTGTGGGTTTGCTTGTTTCTGTTTGACGAGATGTTGCACAATCCTCCCAGTGCTTTATGATACGCCCTTCAGTAAGGAATAAAGAAGGCAACCTCTGAAATGGCTGTCTCTGTGGCCTGACACTTGTTGGTTTGTGCAGTGCCAGGGTGGGTCCTGAAAACACTCCCCGGCCTCTCGTGGGTGGGCAAAGGGGCTCAAGAACAGTCCCAGTGTCCTCTCAGCCCCAGCCAAGCACCATGGGTACAAGTTCTAGGGTCGGCAGTTTTCACTTAAAAATAATCATGTGCATTAATCAGGTGCTGTCCCCCTTTAGCCAGTTTCTGATCTCACTGACTTGCCAAAATAGCCAAGAACTCATTTTCTGCTTCTGGGAAAAAGCCGTCCTCCGCCCGGTGACCACAGTATAAAGTCTGCAGCAGTTCTGCTTTCCAATCTCTGTGTGACGCCTCTTGCACGTTAACACAGGAGGGTGCCGGAGAGGGGAAGGAAGCAGAAGAACCAGATCCTTAGCACACTGCCATCTTCCTCCCTTGTCCCCGTTTACCAGGCTTTCAAATGTCACATTAAAGTCTTAGGTCCATAAATTAAGTGGCGAATAAAGGTTGCCTAATTAGAAAATAACCTTCAGTAACTCAGTAGGAATTTTGTAGACTCGGGTTTTATAAATGTGGATACCAGAAGCAGAGCCTTCATATAGGTGAGGAGTGGCTGGATGCCCAAACATGCGTACATATGCTTGGGCGCCTAGACAGGTCTTGCTCTGAAGAAAGGGGGAAGGACAGAGACAGCCTAATGGCAGCCCTGCTCAGAGGTAGGGGGAAAGAGACTGCAGAACATAGAAAGGTTGATTAGGCAGATGGATGGGGAGCCTATGAAAGAGTAAATTACCGGGGTTTTAAAAAGATTATTGGATCCAGATGCAGTGATTTGCACCTGTAATGCCAGCTACTTGGGGAAGCGGAGATCAAAAGGATTGAGATAAAAGCTGGCCCGTGGCGGGGGTGGGGAGGGAACTGGAAGTAGTGAGATCGCATATCAATAAATAAGCCACGTATGGTAGTATGCACCTATGGTACCAACTAAAAAGGCCAAGGGAAGAGGATCTTGGTCTGAGGCTAGCCCCAAGCTAAAAAGCAAGACCCCTTCTGAAAAGGAACTAATGGAGAAATGGTCTGGAGCTGTCACCCAAGTGGAGAAATACCTGCCTAGCAGCTCAAGGCCCTGAGTTCAAACCCTAGTACCATCAGGATAACAATTCTAAAAGAAAGGAAGGGAGGAAGGAAGGAAGCAAGCAAGGAAGGAAAGAAGGAAGGAAGGAAAGAAGGAAGGAAAAAGGAAGAAGGGAATGAGTCCCTGGACCTCAACTCTCTTTTCAGCTGGTGAAGAAATTACTCACACCCAAGCAGAGGCTGGGAAGAAAGCTGACCTTTCTTTCTCCAGTTTGGGGCCCCTCATCCTCCTTCATGGAAATGGAAATGGAAATACTGGGGCGGGGCTGGGCAAGGCCAGGAAGCCCAGGCAGACGGTCTAGAAACGCGTGCTCAGTGGGCGGCTCCAGTCCTGCAGCCTAGACTTGCATCCTGTGGCCCATGCTTGCAGTGCCCTTAGCCCTTCACGCTAAGGGACCATTCAGTGAGGGGCGGGGCGCCGGGGGTACTGAAACTATTTCTCTTTCTCCCATTCTGGCTTCTGGTGATTAACTTTGTTCCGCCAAGGCTTTTTGAAGGCAGTTTTGTAAGTTTACTGGCTGTCCCGGGTGAATTAAAGGAGCTTGGCACACACGGGGCAGTCTAACTTTCTCAAGGGTGGAAGAAACTCTGTGCCAAGGCACTAACCTTTCTCAAGCCGCCCAGCTGGCTTCAGTTGGTAAATTAAATAAGGTATTCCTTGGCCTGGGCGCTGGCCACACTAGGCAAAGGTTCAGGCTGTTCCCCTCGCCCCTCCCCTCCCGGTTTCCTGTGGCCCCCCCTTAGCTTCTTCTGTGGGAGTTGGGTTGCCACTGTGCCTCACACCTCTGGGGTGGGGGCGGGGCTGCTTGCTCTGCACCCTCTCGAGTTCCTACATCCGATCAGATATGAAGAGGCCTCTGTACCCCCTCATAGCTGGTCTCTGCATGGGGGGGGTGGGGCTGAGAAGACTGCCGGGGTCACGTGGAGCATCTTGCGGGGGTGGGGGGTCTAGGCCGCCTCTCAGGGCCAGGCCCCTGGCAGCAGCTTACCACGGTGTCCGGACTCCAGTCCGGGGCCACATTTTTTCTCGTCCTTTCTCCTAAGCCCCACCCACACAAATGATGAGACCTGGGTGCCCTTCCTCGCCTCCACTTTCTTACTCAACTTGAGCACCTAATGAAAGTCACAGCTGAAAGAAGGCGAAATCGTTCTTTATTCTATTCAGAAAGGTTGCTGGGCTTGCATGCAAGAAGTGTCACCCCGTTACCAAATAGAAGCAGACCAGAAACGTGGCGAGGCTGACTTGGCGAAGGCCCTCGGTCCTCACAGTGATAACCCTGCTGGCCCCTTGTCACTGCCCTGAGGACAGGGTCTCCATAGCTCAGCCCAGCCTCAGAGAGAGCGCCACCGTCATTACTCATTTTATACACAAAGAAGACCTGGGCTCAGAGAAGTTTGGAAAGTGGCATGGGTTAAACAGCTAATAACAAGGGAGCCCCAGTGCTGGGGCCTGGCTTCTCACCACGGTGTTGGAGTGAACGAGGCTGACCACAATGGAGGGTTTCATAACCCACCTACACTTTTAAGATTTAAGTTTGTATTAGGTTACACAGTTACATAAATGTCAAGACGCAGTGGTCCTAGGAGCAGTGAATGTGGCAGAGGTTAAATGTCTAAGGCTTCAGCTCAGTTCTGATTTTTCACCCAACTCAACAGTTTCCAGCCAGTGGCAGGTCATTTTACCAACCATGAGTGTCCTTGGACCATTTGCAACCTATGGTTGTGGCCAGATCTCATGTGAGGAGTCAGATTCACACATAGCACATGGTCTGCTTATTTTGTCTACTGGCCCCGAGGCCAAGAATTGCCACAGACGAGGAAATGTAGGGACTGACGGAAGAAGAGTGTCACAAGAATTGGATCAAGATCATTGTCTTGGTCTGTTGTTACTATCGTGAAATACCAGAGGCATGATACTTTAGAAAGAACAAAGGCTTAATTAGCTCCTAGTTTGGGAGGCAGAAAGGCCATGACTGGGTGGCCACATTGACTTCGTGTCTGGTAAGGATGTCAAGGTGAGCACTGTTGTGGGAGCCCTTGTGCTAAGGAGCCGGAGAGGGCTGCTTCTCTCTATGGGGCCAGGCTTGCATGGGAAACTGCCTGCTCTCATAAGAACTTGCTCAGGGTACCCTAGGAATTGCTTGTAATCATTTCAAGGCCAGCACCCCCAGACCTAAGAATTCCCCTAGATCTCACCACCTCCTGACATCCCATCCTCCTAAGCTTAACGTGTGTGCCTTGCAGAAGCCTGGCCTAAGCACAAATCATAGTGGCACCTTAGAAATAATTGGAGCTATGGGAGGTCTGAAATGCAAACAGCCAACCATACTCTTCTCGTGGTAGGAAATATGAGGGAAAGAAATGTTTAAAAGAACCACGGGGAGATGCATGTCTCTGTGATATTTGCTGTGTCTCTCTCTCCTGTGAATTCAGAGGACTGAAGGTTAACAAGATGGCAGGACTTGGTAAACTCTGGTTGTGAAATGCCCTCTGAACTCAACCTTCAAATTCAAATTTGTCCATACTGAAGGAAAAAAAAACAACTACACTTCTCCTGGATAAACATGTCCAGAATTTAATCTGAATCCATCCGTATCTCATAGTAAAGCTTCAAGTCCCTGGACTCCCTCCCCTCCACCACCAACACCCCTTTTTTGGGGGAGGGGGGTACCAGTCCTAGGGCTTGCGCTCGAGGTCTGAGCACTGCCCCTGAGCTGCTTTGTACAAGTCTAGTGCTCTACCACTTGAGCCACAGCTCTACTTCTGGCTTTTTGGGTTGATTAATTGGAGATAAGAGTCTCAAAGACTTCCCAGTCTGGCTTCAGGCTGCTCAGATCTCAGCCTCCTGAGTAGCTAGGGTAATGGGCATGAGCCATTGGCACCCAAGACCTCCCCCACTTTTTTTTTTTTTTTTTTTTTGGCCAGTCCTGGGCCTTGGACTCAGGGCCTGAGCACTGTCCCTGGCTTCTTCCCGCTCAAGGCTAGCACTCTGCCACTTGAGCCACAGCGCCGCTTCTGGCCGTTTTCTGTATATGTGGTGCTGGGGAATCGAACCTAGGGCCTCATGTATCCGAGGCAGGCACTCTTGCCACTAGGCTATATCCCCAGCCCCCCACTTTTTTTTTTTTTAAGAGCATAGATACTTTATGTCCTGGCCTCTCTGGCTTACTTTAGCTGTTTATCAAGCTGCTGTTGGAATGAATTATTACTGGAAAGAGACTGGGAAATTCAGAGGCCAGGCATTCATATGAAAGGATATCTCTGAATTTCTTTCAAATTCCCCTGCTGAATAGTGGTGGCTGTTTGGTTCCTCATTACCCCAGGTAACACTGGGGTTTCGTGGCATATAAATTGTCAGTCCTCTGGTAACTAGCAAAGTTGTTTTGTTCTAGGCAAGTAAAGTATTAGCCTTTCTAGAAAGTGTCTAGCATTTCTGACAGCCTCTTCAATTTGCAGAATGTTCTATACACTAGTGAAGCAAAAGCAGAATCACTCGAGGGTCACCCAGTTATCCTTAACCAAGTGTAACTGTGACAATCCTCCTGTGCTTTTTCTTTTCCTTGGGTTGGATGCTAAAGAACCCTTTTACTAATTTCACTTGAATTTGCACATCTGTAGTACAAGCCCAGGGTAAGTTGGTCTCATTGTCTGCCGTGGTTAATCCCAGTTCTGATTGGGCCCAACTTGCGTTTAGGCTGCTGACCCCTCCCCACTGAACCCACAAAATGAGTCTAGAGGGAAAGTTTTCTTCTCAGTCGGGTTAATCCTACAGTAGTCATTGACTCTGTTCTTTTCTACCTTCTTCTGAGAAACGTTGCTTGGGGAATTGGGCCTTGTTTCTGCTTGATTCATGTTTCTAAGCGAGAGTGAGGCTCTCTGGATGGTTGGCTAAGGCACTGGCAGTGGTTGAAGCTGGCATGTGAATAAAGCACGGCATATCTTGCCCATTTTATTCTAGAGCAAATGTCAACCCAAACTATGGCAGTGTCCACCGTGCACAAATCCCTTAAAATGGTTGCCTGCTTTAAGGTCAAAGTTAGCGCTAAGAATACATTCACAGAGTTTCTAACACTTGAGTTGGCTTGTATTTCCTTTCCTAACTTAACTTTCTTTTTCTCCTCCCTCCCCTCTTTTTTCTTTCCAGCAAATTTCCATTGATGAATTGGATAATGCTGAGGTTCTCATTGTGTTGGTTTTGTTTTGAATGTCCCACAGTGGCGTTTCCATGACACCCCGGCCCCGTGCTATGTCGTCTGCTCTCTACACTGTCTAGCGTGTGACCTTGTAGCGTGTCTTCTGGGAGTGAGTGCGGTCTGTCCTCCGTGTTAGCGTCTCCCATGAGTACGCTGCCATTTGTCCTCAGAGATCCCTTCATCTAGAGAAGAATTCCCTAGCTAGAATCTCAGCCGAATCAGTGCTGGTCACTGGTTGTCGCTGAAGCCTAGTTTGGATGTGAATGTAAAGAGCTTTTCTATCCATATGGAAAGCATCTGACCCAAAGGGAGGTGATTGCATCGGCAGAGTTTGGGAAAGTGGTAAAAGAAAAAACAACAACAAAACAGTAACAAACAAAAACAACAGCAACAAAACGCATTTCATTTCCCGGTCTATATGTTGAACAGTATTGAGTAGGAAGGGTCATGGAAACATTTTCAAAAGGCAGTGTAGATTCTAAAGGGCCAGTTGAGATGCTTCCGTTCTAGAAGAACCACCTGTGGATCTAGAAATTGAGATGTCATCCAGTGGCTTCCGCACTGATTGGTTGTATTTACCCACACTGACCCTGGAGTCTGGCAAGGGTGTGGCCATTTTGTCTGGGATTTGAAGGCCTCTTATATATTTTCATTGGGGGGGGGGATTTAAAAGAAATTCCTTGCCATGTGTTTAGGCTGAGATGCATAGTTGGCACATGGAAGTAGAAAATAATTAAGAAATGAGTGTATATAGTTCAGAAGGTTGGATTGATTGGCAAATGGAGCATACTGGAATAGAATTTTATATGACTTTGTAGAATTATTTTTCTGGTCTACTTTAGAAGTCTACTCCTCCTCTTGGCAGACCAATGAATAACTTGTCTTGGATAGGACAGAAATGTCATCTGCTGTGAAATCCATAATATACATCATTTAAAAGATAATTATAAATGGTTCAAATCTACCTAAGGAGACTTGGAATCAAACGGGCTTTAAAACTGAAAGCATCACCATGGTTATGAATTTAGTTCACTTGCCACAGGAATAGAGCTTAGAAAAAGAGGGAGAATGGCTAGTCACAGCCCATACACTGTAAGTTAGCGGTCACATTAGTGTGAGCACCAAGGCAGCTCAGCTCCTAACAGGTGGTTCTAACCCAGAAAATTCCATTAGGTCAGAGTTGTCCTTGTGTTAACCAGGCACAAACAGGTAAGGAAGCCTTCCGGAGATGAAAAGAAGGGGCATGGAGTAAGCAGCTTAATTAACTGCTTTAACTACAGTGACTTCTGCTGTGTTCTGTTTAGCGTTCCCACTTGGAATAATTTGTATGCCAGAAAAATGTCCTGTGTATGCTGACAACTCTTCAAAGGTTTTCTCCTTTGCGCTTACCATTGGGAATGCCTCACTGGTTTAACTCCTGAAGCTGAGTTTCTATTTGCTTAAGTACAAATCAAGTCAGGGAAGAAGAGCTTTTCCTAACCGAACCTGCAGTGTTATTAATACACTGTTTGTGCACCATAGTAATCAGTTGATGTGTCTGCTTGCTCAGGATACAACTCTCTCCTGGCTGGGAATTATTGCTTGCTTATGGAAAGATTCCACAGTTGGAGCAGGTGTGTTTATAATTATACTCTAGGAAATCGAATACTGTCTGTTTATAAAAGAAGAATGTTCTGGCAGGCACTTGGATTCTTTGAAAAATCCCTGAGGAAGCAACTGTGGATCCCCTCTGTGTGGTTTCCCTTGGCAACCCTCAGAACCCTGGGACAGCAACACCCTGTCCCCAGTCCCTCAGGCCACTGGACCTCCTCTGGGTAGAGATGACTGATGGGCCTTTATCATCGATGCTGTTCTGGAAACTATCACAGCCCCCTACCAAGTGTTCAGTCAGTATGGGAGCCTACAGCTAGCTTACAGCTGCAGTCCTGCAGAGGTTTATTTATTTTTGTGTGTGTGTGTGTCTTTTCTTTTTTGGTACTGGGGATCGAACCCAGGACATTGCACTTGCTAGGGAAGCGCTTTGCCACTGAGCTACATCCCAGCCCTCCTGCAGAGGTTTAATGAGAGCTCATGTTGGCTGAGATCAGGGTGGGCCCCTCACACTGTCCTAAATGTGGTGTGCACCCCAGCTCCCCGTGTTTGAGGAAGGGCCACTGCCCTTTGATGATGGAGACGGGCTGAGCCTTCCTTGAATGACTTGGAAGAAAGCACAGCATGGCGCCTCCTGTATCCCTGAGCAAAAGGTTGAAGCGAGGACAGGGGCAGGAAACGTGCATGGTATGGGGCTCTTCGCAGCTGCCTCCTCAAGCAGCATCTTATTTGACTCCAGGAAGTAGATGGTGTTTTGTTTTTGTTTTGTTTCCTGGCAGGTAAAGAGGCAGAGTCTGCATGCTCTCTCCTTCCCTCCTTCTCTCCCCCCCTCCCCCACTTGCTCTTTTCCACTGGAGGTGTGAGGGGCAGATAGGGACACCGGGCAGGGAAAGGAGACTTTTGACATTGGTGGCCCTTTACCTCTGATTCATCAAGTTTACAGCTTGATGAGCCATCATCCAAATCAAGATATAGGGTGCTTCCATCACCCTGAAACCCTCCTCATTGCCTGCCCCCCCCCCTTTTCCATTAGACAGCTAATGTTAAAGTTGTTGGTTTCTGTGGCTGGTTTTTCAGTGCTTGGTACAGTGCTAGGGGATTGGAATACCTTGGTATCCCCACTACCGAGTGCTGGATCTTACAGCTGTGTTGGAGAGATAGACAGTAATACAAATGAATGCGTCAGCTGCCCATTGTAAGAAAGGTTAGAAGAAACTCATCAAACCATGGATCACGCTACCTGGGTATTCCTTCCTAAGCCGTAGGGTCAGGTAAGAAGGGGCGAGTAGCCAGAGGTGATGGCCCGAGTCTCCTTTTCAGACTTGGAAGGGCCAGGCCAATCACAGGGAGAGAGTGCTCAGGCCTCAGGCTGAGGTGGGTAGCCATCTGATCGTGGCCCCCTGTGGTCCTCTGTCCTTGGGAAGGCCCGCAATGTTCAGGCAGGGAGGGCCATAGCTTAGCGCTTGTGTTCATTTCTACTCATGTGAGATGGACTGGTCATTGAATTGTTCTCACTGAGAGTCTCTGGTCACAACTACAACTTTGCCTTCCTGTAGTGCAGAATGAAAGGAAAAGAAAGCTAGACAGACTTGTCATTCTCTATGGTGACTACAGCTTGCTCTTATTGGGTTCTCAACTTTTCCCACCTCCAGGGTTTTTTGTGGGGCTTTTTTTTTTTTTTTTTTTTTTTTTTTTTTTTTTTTTTTTTTGCAAATGAAAGATGCCACTGACAGGGAACTTGGTAAAATTGAAAGATGGAAGAAAGCGCGCTGGAGAGATGCAGCAGAACTGCGCCATTTCACCTCCAGGGGGCGTTCTCATGACGCCCAACTCTGGGAAGAGGTGTCCTACTTTTCTACATGGCTGCGAACTGCAGAGTTGGGCATCTGCCAGCATTCGGGTGGCAGTTACATAAGAGCTGCCTTTTTTCCTGGAATTTAGGCTCACTGCTGATGTGTGACCTTCACCAGTAATTGCCAATAAGTGCAGCAGGCTGTTTACTGTTCGGCTCTGGCATCCGCAGAGGGGGCTCAGCTCCGGGCACACAGAGCGGCCACTGCGGCGGCTGCCCGGGCTGCTTCTCTGCTGGTTTGAGATTACTCCATGGCAACCAGAGTTGTATAATTCATTCAGGTCCAATCGCAATTTTTAAACAACAAATGATGTTATTCAGTGTTGATGAACATCTCTAAGATATAGGTAAAACGACATTGTTGGGAACAGGGTACTGTTTCTTTATTTTTGTTTCTTAAAACAAATAGCATTTAAAAATGATGTTAGTAGTTGTGAAGATTTGAAATTGTTCCCCTAAATGCTAGATAGCTTCTATTTTGGGTTCAATTTTCTTTAAAGCTTTCTGCTCACTTAATGAAGGGTTTTCAAAGGCTGGTGAAGGGCAGGGCCGGGCCCAGCAAACCTACTTGCAAGCTCATTCAGTGCTGTTTTTGTTTCCCTCCTTGGAGGCTGCAAGTGGGTAAAAAGAAACTAAGGGCTGGAAAGGAAACTTAGGGGGTTGGAAATGCTAAGTTCCCTTTGATGTGCTCATATCTGGATCTAGGCTACAGTCACATTTCTAGATTTGTGTTCCCCTGGCATCTGGGTGGTCCAGGGAGAAGAGGGAGTTCTGTTGAGGCAGGAGAAAGTGTTTACGGCCTGTGATCTGCACTGGCCTTTAGTAGACACGTAATGGATGGATGGAGAGATGGACAGGTGTGGGAGGACTACGTGTTGTAAGCCCCAGAAATAGTCTTGCTAGGAAGTCTGTGGGATTATTTTCATTCAGACATTACAAAGTATAATTTTCTTCATTGATAGCAGAAGTACATCCCTTGATAAAATGTTAGGCACATTATGGATTGAAAGCAATTACATGATCATCTCATATCACAGATCAGGTTACTCACTCAAGTACCATAGCGAGGATGCCCTGGTTACGGGTCCTCATCTGGGAGGCCCGCTTAGGACTCGTGACTGCCGATGCGGCTTGAATTGTCTACTGAGTTCCTTTTCTTTTCCTGGTCCACCCTTCCTTTCTTTTCCTTCCTTCTTTTCCTTCCTCCCCTTTCCTTCCATCTTTCCTTCCTTCCTTCCCTTCTTCCTTCCTTCCTTCCTTCTCTTTCACCTCCTTTTCCTCCTCCCCCTCCTTGTTCCCCTACTACTCTTTCTCCTCTTCCTCTTCCTTTTCCTCCTTCTTCTGTGTGTATGTGGGGGGGATACTGGGGTCAAGCTCAGGGTCTCTGGCTTGCTAGGCCAGTGCTCTACCACTTGAGCCATACCCTCAGCTATTTTTTTGTTTTTGGCCAGTCCTGGTCCTTGGACTCCCGGCCTGAGCACTGTCCCTGGCTTCTTCCCGCTCAAGGCTAGCACTCCACCACTTGAGCCACAGCGCCGCTTCTGGCCGTTTTCTATATATGTGGTGCTGGGGAATCGAACCTAGGGCCTCGTGTATCCGAGGCAGGCACTCTTGCCACTAGGCTATATCCCCAGCCCCTCAGCTATTTTTGCTCTAGATATTTTAAGATAAGATCTTATGTTGATGCCCTGGGCAGCCTGAACTCTCATCCTCATATTTTTGCTTCCTGTTGAAATGGCAGGTGATTGCACTGCATTCAGCCTTTTATCAGTTAAGAGCCTTTCAAAATTTTTTGCCAGAGCTGATCTTGAACCAAGATCCTCATAATCTCTCCCTCCTGGGTACTTGGATTACAGCAGTGTGCCATCACAGCTGGCTTCTTTTTTTTCTTTTTGCTTAACTTACTTGAAAATACAGAAAGATTTAAGATTAAAAAAAAACAACAACTAAATATGCAGAAGCTTTCCAACTCAAAGCTAGCATCCGCTCTTGTTAATCACCTGTTGGTTTGGGAGACTTGGCCTAAATTAGAGGGGTTCACACCAGAGGGTAGTAACTGACCCTGGTACTAGGGAGGCAGAATAGAAGACCTGTGACATCACACACATGCCCACAGTCCCCACACATTCTCCACGAGTTCATAGAAACCTTCACCTTCCATGTCAAAAAAGAGAAAGAAAAAAAAATTAATGATAAACTTGTGCCAAGATAATGCAATTCGTGTATTAAACATTGCTTTTTAAATATTATATATTATAAAATATAATTACATATAATTATATGGTAATTATCTTCTTTGAACAGGCATGGTTTATTAATATGCTTATAGTTATCAAAATTGTAGCTTACTGTCGTAATACCACCTTCTCCTCAAGTAACTAGGGCTTTAATCCTCAGAGGAGGAAGTGCTGGTGGAGGCTCTTGCTTACTTTACCACATTACAAACCAGGTCTGGTTTGGTCTTTTCCATGCCTGGCAGTATTTTATGCTCTAATAGGTTGGATTATTTGGAGAACTTGTCTCCTACATTTTTTGAAATGAAATTTCCTGAAAATATACCAAGTGCTGTTTGGTATTTTAGCTGGAAGAAATCCCAGAAAGTCCATGGTCTAGTCTTCCTTGAACAGGTGAGGAGGTGGGAGCCACTGGGTCTCTCCGAGACCCAGGGTCACGTGACGCCAACCCGGTCACCTGGCACGCACTGGTACTCTTGGCTTTTCCACTCTGTTCCACAAATGGAAGCATTAAATTATTGTTCTTCTGCTAGACAGTGTTCCCTGAGAGTGCAGAGCAGCCTCTGTGATCACACAGCTTCAGGAGATTTTTCGAGAAGAGGAGGAACATGTAGCTAATTAGTTCTAATGTTGTTTTCCTTTAAAAAAATCAAACTAATGCTCAGACAAGCACAGCAGTCATTTAGGGAGGAAGAGTGTTTGGTATAATTGTAAAAATCTCAGCAAGCCCTACTCAGAATACTAAATAAGGTATATACAACCTTTGACCAGTGTACAAGAATTCAGAATGCTACCCTGGACAAAGAGAATCAAAGGGAAGCAGAAAATTAAAACAAAAGGGATACACCAGTTCTGCTTACATCTTGTTTATTTTCTCAAGCTTTGGCTTGGATTGTCCAAGGAATAAATGGGTAGCTGCTTGGGGTCCTGCAGGAAACCCTTTCCTGTCATCCCTCCATTCTAGTCAGAGGATGAACCTAAAGGCTGTTCAAATGGGCATGTAACCAGGGCAAAAGATAGCAGATCATCTTCTCTCTATCTGCGGCTGCTCTAAACACACAAGCAGTTGTTTTAGTTCTGTTTTCTCTTTCTTGTTCTTTTTGCACTTAGAGCAGAAAGCAAAAATGTGTACAGATTTAATTTTTTTTAGCATAAAGCATATAGACGATAAAGGCAGGGTTAAAAATGCCTTCAATCGTGTAATCCTAGCTACTCATGAGGCTGAGATCTCAGGATCAAGGTTAGAAGCAGGAAAGTCCATGAGATTCTTATCTTCAATTAACCACACTGAAGGTAGGGCTCAAGGTAGGGCGTGGTAGGTCACCAGGCTTGAATGGAAAAAGCTGAGGGATTGTGCCCCGGCCCTGGGTTCAAGCCCCAGTGTCTGTATATTCTCTCTCTCTTTCTCTCTCTCTCTCCCTTTCTCTTTCTCTCTCTCTCTTGCGTGCACACACACATATATGCATGCACACACACACACACACACACACACACTTATGCATTTCCCATCTGTTTTTATTACCTACTGGAAAATAGAAACAAAAAGGTTATACAACAAATAAGATTGTGTGCACAGTTAACAACCTTATATTGAGAGGATTTTTTTTTTCTCCATCATGTGAATCAAACCACCAAAGCAGTTGCCGGAGCTGTCTCAGAGGCCAAGGTCACCCAGTGACAGCAGCTGTCTTGGCTGCGTTCCACAGTCCCAGACTGCACCTTGGACCAGTTAGCCATGCCGTGTGTGCGTGACTCAGGCCCACGGTGGCACGGGCACGATCTTGGCGTTTACATCTGCTCCAAGCACGTGTCCTTTGGACAGAGCCGTGGCACTCTTCACATGGAGCAGTGACCTTTTTTCTAGCCACACCTTTGAGCCATGGTTCCCACCTTCAGAGTTGCCTGCCCTTCATCTCTCCTCTGTGGGCTGGGAGTTGTGAAATGAATGGGGAGGGGATGAAAGGGAATGTCTACAAGGCGCCCGCAGGAGTGAGGGGAGGGAGCCCAGCCAGAGAAACCTACAAGAGAAATCTAAGGATGGGACAAAACCACCACCAAGTGCTCTATACCCCGGCACCAACCTCCCTTCTCCCAGAGACCCTGATGCAGGAGCACGTGGTGGAAAACCAGATGACAGGAGTCCCTCCTCCCAAGTGAGTGACGAGATGGGACTTTCCCCACATGTGGCCATGCGTCATCTCCCCTCCCTGAGCCTCCATCGGCCCTCAGAGCATCGCTTTCCTTCTCTCAATAGTCCTGTAGGACACCCACGTGCAGGGGCTCTTCCAGTGACATCGCCTCGTGTTTGCCCTTCCCTTGAGTGTTCTGTCCTTGAGTGTTGTTCTAGACTTCTCTGTGACCCACGAAAATGCAAATGCCATAACTAACATGCTTTGTTTTACTCCCACCTAGCTGCCACAAACTCCGGAATCTGAGAACTCCACCGAGGTGTGTCGCTCACCTATATTTGTCCAGCCAGCAAATATGGGTGCTCCTTGCTCGTTCTGGTTGCGTCCTGTGATGAGATGCGTGTCCCAGGGGTAGCCTTGGGAGGGCGGTCTCTAGTAGGCTGGGAACTGATCATTGCTATACAGAGCTAAGCCACGTGTCTTCTATCTGAGAGGGCGTGTCCCAGTTCTTCACTGAGAACTGTCTCCAGGCTTGAAATGCTCCATTGAGAAATTCTGGAATGGCCCAGACCTTTTCGTTGTTGTACAGAATTTGACGCTGGATCCTATGCAAAATGAGGCTGTTTTGAAATTCTGGATATTCACTTACAGTTTTGGGTCGGAACCACTAGGAAAGTTTTAGTTTTACAAGTTTTTTTCTGTGTTTCCCTTCCTGCCACTGATTCTGCTTGCAGGTGAGGAACTAGAATCGATGCAAGTGTGGTAGAGCAGAGAGAAGCTTTCATGGTGGGAGGGGGAAGGAGAGCATATTTCTGGGTGTCAAAATTTACTCACCAAAGCTGTTCTTAAAAAAAAAAAATCATAGGGGCTGAGAATGTGGCTGAGTGGTAAAGTGCTTTAGTACTACTTAAGTAGAAAAAAAACGTAAGTGGTGCTGTGGCTCAAATGGTAGAGCACTAGCCTTGAGCAAAAAGAAGCTCAGGACAGCAGTGCCCAGGCCCTGAGTTCAAGCCCTAGGACTGGGGGGGGGGGCGCGGGGGGGAAGCACCGGAATTTTAGCTAGAATGAAATGTACTTGATGTGGAAGCAGTCTGTTGGAGATTTTAAGAATGCAACATAAATGATGGAATCGCTAAGCTGCAGTGTGGGTGTTTTCCAATGATCAGTCTGGCATATTCTAATCAGAGCCCTGCACCACTGGCTTTGATTACAATACTTATCCACTAGTGGGTTGGGGAAAGCTGTTGGTCCCGTGTATTTGTCATCTCCAAACCACGTGCGTCCATGTTCTTCCGCATGCGCTATGTAATAATGCATGTATGAACTAAAAGAGACTGCCCAGGCGAATCTTGCCTTTTACAATCCCCTGAGGGGTAAGATGAATTTCCGTTCATAACCTTTAGAAAAAACAAAACCTTGTGTTGGCCCAGAAGTCCTCTACCTTACACTTTAAACAATGCAGTGAGGTGTTGGGGGTTTGGAACAATGAACTTGTTAAGCGGGGTCTACAGTAACTGAACATCCCTGTATGGGGAACAAGCTGTTCTCTTGTGTAACCCTGGCTGTCCATGAGCTTGCAATGTGTTTTGTTTGTGACTGATGCTGAAGACGGGTAGTGTCTCCTTAGTGTGTGTCATACTTAAAATGGAATTTCTGCATGCTTAGCAGGAGCTTGAACCAAGTCCACCCCTGAGGCAACTGGAAGACCATAAAAGGGTACGTAGTTGTGAGTCTTGTGTGTTGGGAACTAATGACCCATCAACCATATAGTCTGCTCTCACCCGATGCTGTGATTCAAAGACAGCTTTGGTTGTGTTCAAACCTTAGTTTGCTCAGGACCCACCACAGCCTCTTATTTAAACGAAAGGAGCTGGCAGTTCTACATAGGACCTCCCTGATGAGAGCACTGTGCCTACCCAGGTGCCAGACGATGGCCAAGTAAGCTTTCCTTGTTCCCTGCTACCCACCGTAGCCTTCTTCTCAGGTCAAGTCTAAAAACGTTCTGCTTTGTAATTACTGATGATCACTGTAGATAAATACAAAAATATAACGGAAGCAGTTCAGAGTGACATGACCAGCTATAAAAGCTGCTAACTTGTTCACATTTCCTTCAACTACTTTCTCATTTGAAACCCGTGGGAGCACATGTCCCAGAAGCACATGCTGCCGGGGGGGTTGGTGTAAGTGTACAACTTCCACACCCTCTTGTCATTCAGTCATTCTGTGTTTTGTTTTGTTTTTAAGTCACCAGCTGTTCAGAGTTCCTCAAATTAACAAGGGGTTTGTAATATTTTCCTTTGGCAAGGAAATGAACAAATATGGGCATCCTTGAGTAGAATCCTAGAAGGGGAAGCAAGTTCTAAGTCAAAGGGTAGACTCTTCATTATGGTGCCGATTATGCCTTGCCAGACTATTTCTGGAAGCTTCTCTCTATGTAGATAGATGGATAGATAGATAGATAGATAGATAGATAGATAGATAGATAGATAGAGACATCTCCATGCCTGTGCCGGCCAGCACTGATCTTTATGTTACCCATTTTGTTGGGAAGATAACCAGATATCGTGGCTCCCCGAGAGCTTACTGCCTGCCCAGCGAGGTTTCCCACGTGTTCAGAGATCCATTTTTATTCGTGCTCACCTCACTCAGGTGACGTGGCCTTCGTCCCTGTCTTTCCCGAATTCGCCGGGTGAGCAGGTGCACAGTAACTGTGAAGGCTGCCCTAGTGGAGCGTGGTCATGGGGGTCCTGGAGCGTGTGCGCCAGCCCAGTGCCCGGACTCCACTCACCTGTCTCAGCCTCAACCCAGTCCTGTCAGAGAGCAGATTTTCTTTTTTTCCTGTTCTCTTGCTTTGGTGGAGGAATAAACTTTGACTTCTCAGACTGTGACTAGGGAGGCTTGCCCTTGGGCAGAATTCAGAGCATAGTGCCTCAGTATCTCTCACACAGCGCCTTGACCAAGGGCACCTTGCATTCATGTGCACCCCCTCCCTCCCTCCTTGCCTGCCTCTCTCCAGACTTAGCCTGCATCTTAGCAGTAGCTGGCAAAGGCATTCAGCCATCCCTCATGCCCCCAAGCTCGCGAGAATCCAGTACCGAAGAGTCTTTGGAGTTAGAAGTAGGTACAAGTCTCTTTTTTGCCAGATTGTAAGCCGTGTGATTGGGGTAAGTCATTTCACCTCTCTGTACCTCAGTTTCTCCTGCTGTCTCCATCGTTTAGGACAGTCACACTGACTGATGTATACAAAGCACTAAGCATGGTAGCTGGAATCTAATTAGTAGTCAGCTGGCAGTTTGAAATGCTCAGGTGGTTTTTGAAGGCCAAGGGAGCAGGAAAAGGAAGGTATTGAAAGTTCAGGTGCTATTTCAGTGCTGACTCAGGAGAGACTCACCCCCTGAGCCAGATCTTGCCTAAAAGCACATGATCTGTATGTGGCTCAAAGCTGGGGAAAACAAAAGATCGCTTCCCTCCCTCCTTTGAGTACTATTGACTACATTACCTCTTTAGTACCTTGCTCAACTTGCCTGCATTCCCACCCCCACCCCCACCCCAGTTCTCTTCTGAGCCCAGAGTTTAGAGAGTTGAATTGGTACCAATGGAAATCTTTAGCCAGGAAGCAAGGTGGGAGCTCACTTTCTCTGGTCCCTATGGTTCAGCTACCAGTTGTCACTATCTGAATGTGACATCTATTAATAATGAAACTTTGACTTTTCCTTTTTCTCAGTCTTAGGTGACAACGTGTTTTGAATTTCTTAGCAGAGGTGTCTTACATATTTGTTTACATATTGTAAAGCGTAAACTGCTTGGGGGAGGGGCAGAGGTGGGTGGCTTTAAAAAAGAAAAAGAAAAACAAAACACATGTCCAGCCAAATCCAAAAGCTGAGAAATGATGTTATTTAGGAAGTTTTTTCTTTCCCTTTCTCTGCAGTCAGATTTCCTAGCCTGGTGCACTGTGAACAGCTTAGTGTTGAGTAATTCATGTCAAGATGATTAGGAAGGCTTTTCTCTGCGGATTTTAATTTTTCTTAAACAAGTACTTTTAAAAAAACACCCAGAATTTTCCTTGAACATGAGTTTTTATACTAGGGATTTATATAACTTCTCAATAATGCCTATTCATTTCCTCTTCCTGTCACTATCCACCTAAAATTCTTGATCTTGAGTCTTCAAAAATAAAACCCCAAACAAATTCCACTTGCTAGGGTTTTTTTTTTTCCAATCTAAAAATTATTTGGAGGGTAGCAGAGCAGGTGAGATAAAATATGTGCCCCAAGCCTCATTTATTAAGAGAGAAGAAAAGTTTGTCTTCCATAATGAGCGCATTTCATGATATTCTCTTACGGGGGAAAATGTACCATTTTGATGCACCTGTTGCCATAGTAACTGCTGGTTTTGAGAGAGAGAGAGACAGAGATAGAGAGAGAGTGTGTGTGTGTTTCCCCTAGTTGAAGGAGAGGCAGAATGGTGATTTGCTCTTTCCTGTGTCTTCAGCTTGGCACTCAGGCTGCATGAATGTGGACTTCCTGTCTGGGGTGGGTGGGTCCAAGTGTTGCTTTCTTTACCTCCTGGCTGCTGATGGCAGACTGAGAAACTGGGGTGGGGGGAGGGGCGGGTCTTGCTATTTACTTTCAGAACCACTAGAAGGAGAAAGAACAACCACCAGCAAGAGGTGAAAACGTGCTGGTTTTGCCCAGGAAGTGTATGTGCTTGTTGTCTGGTCCCCAATAGACTCCTTTGATTTGTCTGAGTAGCCCTGTGGTCTTCAGCCTTGATGTTGGCCTGGGGTACCTACTTTGCCATACATAGATCCCAGGATTTATCCAGGCCTTCTGCCTCTCATGCAAACCACACCCAGTACCAGGTTTAGTAGCATTGGCTCCAGACCACCTCTCTTGTCTACATTCTTACTCAAACCAAATCAAATAGAGGCAGCATGATAGTTGACGAGGGAAATCACCTTTAGTCTATGGTATTCAGAACCAAGACAATAGCCCATTTTGTTCTCATTTGTTCTTCTTAACTGCACCTTTAAAAACTGTGTTTCTTTAATAAAGTCAGCCATCTAAGACTCCAGTGTTCCAGGGACTGCTTCGGACACTGGGAATGTGTCTATCTGGTCAAACGCTGTCTATACTGTCATGGGGTTCTCTAAGCCATGAACCAATCTACTGAAACCTTCCCCCCCCCCCCCAACAAACAATTTACAACAACAACAACACTTAAAACATTACAGGTAACTTCTTCCTTGCTATGTCAAATTCCTGGTTGGGCGAAGTGGGAAATGGGTTTCATGAGCTGATGATGGCGTCCTCTGCTGACCATGATGGGAGTCAAGTGTGGGTGGAATGGAGAAGGGGAAATGGATCTCTTTTGTTTTCTTCTTCATTTTCTGCACATTTATTTAAAAGCCTTCATTGCCTTCTCTTCTCACCTGTTTACCTTGTTCTGTTTTTGTCCCTGGGCATCCTTTGGTTAGCATCATGAATGAATGAAGGAGATAAACCTGGCAGTGTCACCCTGGAACTTCGATGATTTTGACAGTTGACAACAGGATTGCAGGGTTTTCTGGCCTTTGCCTTTCTCTCCCAGTTCCCTCCCTTCATCCCTCCCTCTCTCAGGACCTCCCTCCCCCCTCCCTCGGTCCCCCTCCCAGCTTGTTTTGCAAGCACCTCACTCACATCTCCAAACCTATTTATTCTGAGAGCTTATGAACAAATCACTTAAGTTCTACCGAGTCAGGTTACAGTTGCGGTCTCTTCAGAAGAACTCTTGAGTGTCTATTTTGGAGACCTGCTAGATTTCAACACCTCTGTCTGCTAGACTTCTCACTTCCCTTCTCCCCACCATTCACAAAGGAACTCCATGCCTTTGTCCCTAGAACAAACAAATAGCAGAAGTTCCAGGGGAAATTCATCAAGCCTGTACTTTTAGAAATGCACAGATTAGAGAGGGGTCTGTGAATCCTTTGGGAGCCTGCTGGAAATGTGATAGAGGAATAAATCATGTTTCTGTGTGCTAGCTTGCCAATACATCCTTGTAAACAGCAAACACATTGCTTTATTTTCTTGGCTAGAATGGTAAGAAAGGGGTACTGCATCCTCTGTCCATAATTCCTTTTGTGTTTATAGGTTTTAATTTTTTTCATTATTACAAAGTTGACATATGTACAAAAGGAATTAGAAACCCTGTTCAACGCAACGTCACCCACTCTGATCTCATGCCCTTTCTGCCTTGTGGGTGCTGCCCACTCTTTCAGCCATAGCATTTGAAGAGCAAATTCCAGGCATAATATAATTTATCTGTGATTGTTACTTTTGATGAACATATTTGATATCTGCCACTGATTTATTTTCTGGAGCATTATTTTACCATTGGCTCACGGATAGGGCACCTTTGGAAAAAAAAGGCGTAATTTTTGACTTTTTGTATCATTATGCCCACTTAGGCTCTCTACGCTGGTATATTAATATTTTCTTGGGACCTTGAGAATAAACCCCTGTGCTTGGAGTTTTCAAACTGTTGAGTGGAAGCAGGTCTGTGAATTACTCAGATGGTCCAGAGTCTATCAGCTTAGCCCAAAGAGCTTTTTGGTTTTGGTATTCATTGCTGTTCAGAATTACTCCTTCAGATAGTGAGTATTCTAGATTGCCACCATTAAACAAACAAACAAAAACCCTTCAAAGTTGACTTCAGAGTTTCAGAATCCTTTTTTTTTTTAAATCTTTTTCTTCACTGAGCACTGAACAAAATGGAACCCACTTGTACCTGAGTATCCCTGGGTTTCGTTTGTTCAGTATTAGTGGTTTCGTCGTGTTTTAAATTCAGAACCTGATTTCATTATCCTGTTTGAATCAAGGGTGAGGCGCTCAGACAAATTCTGGTCAACCGTTACTATGGAAACATTCGACCTTCTGGAAGAAGAGAGAGCCTTACCAGCTTCGGCAATGGCCCGCTGTCGCCGGGAGGACCCAGCAAGCCTGGGGGAGGAGGTAGGCTGTGTGCTGTGCTAACAAGTTTCACGTGTGAGCCCAGCGCGTCACGTGAGAGCCGCCTGCTTCCGCGTGGCTGGAACTCAGATTGAGTGTGTGTGTGTGTTGCAAGTGTCTGGGTTTTTTTTAGCAACTTGTTTCATCCTTGGTCTGCTCTCAAACTGTTGTCTAAACATATTTCCTTGCAAAACAGAATTTCCCCGGCAACTGTATTTTGGCTAAGTCTTTTCACCCCACTTCCCCAGGCAGAGATCGTTTTGGTGCTATTGGACTAAGTCAGGAACTAGATTTTATTGTACCTTTTCCTGTGGTCATTAGGACTCAGGTTTCCCATACAATGAGGAGGATATTGGCAGCCAGGATGGTGAAAGCTACCATGTATGATATCATACCAAGCGCCAAGGCGCTTTGCATTCTTTCCCTCGTTTTGTCTTCCAGTACCCACTGTAGTGGTAGGCACGCAGGCAGGAAGGTAGGTAGCTAGGTAGGTAGGTATTCCTGTTATCTGAGTTTATCAGAGGACTGGGAACTTGTTTGGCTGCTTTGGTATTTGAGCCAAGTTTATCTAATTAGAATACCTATGCTCTGTGCATCTCAAACTCTTACAAGAGTTGACAAAAAAAAAATCAGTCATGTGTAGAAGTTCTTAAATGTTCATCTTTAAAGATGTTCCAGATTATTTTAGGCACAATGACAGGTAATTGTTGCAAAACTACTGAACTCCATAGAGGGTTTTTCCTAGCTCGAAGCACAAATGTCAGTTGTCTGATGCAGGAGATGGCCAGGATAAGCAACATTTGAATTGAGTGCTTCAGAAAAAGAACCGATAGATAAATTTTTGCTTTGTGAAATGGACCGTTTCTCTGTGTGCTGTGGTATTTCAGTTACCCATAACAGCACAAGGTATGTTCTTATATCCGAACTTAACACAAATGATGGGAATCCATCCCACTGGCTGGCACGGGACTTTGGCATACTCCTCTCATCTGAAGGTCTATAAACGGGAGGACTTGTGTTGTTCTTTTCCCCACTGCTAGCTCTTGGCTTTGTGCTACTAAATTACCCTTGAGTAAATATTGGTTGAATGAATATTTGCTCAGTGAATGAAGAAATAAATGGACAAATGAGTTATGTAGAAGCGTGAGGATGAGTTTGCTAGAGAATAGGTTTACTAGTTCTTGATAATTCTGCTTTTAGTCATGTTTTCATAGAAGAGAAAGTCTTGGCTTGTGTGATTATGTGTCACTTGGTGAAAGTGCCTTAGTTCAACACCACCTCTTGCTACTTAGAAGCCAGGAGTCCTTGCTAGGCACCTTTATGTCTCAGTGCTAATTCATTTCACGGTCCTTGTAGTTTGTTTCTGTGCTGGAACTTAGTGTGTAAGCGCTGTCCCTGAGCTTTTTTGCTCAAGCCTAGCACTCTACCACTTGAGCCACAGTTCCATTTCCAGCTGTTCTGGTAGTTCATGGGAGATAAGTGTCTCACAAATGTTCCTGCCTGGGCCAGCTTCGAACCATAATCCTCAGACCTCAGCCACCTGAGTAGACAGGATTACAAATGCCAACCACCAGCACCCAGCTTCTTTGGGGGCTTTTAGAGGATTGAAAGAGTTAATACAGATAGAGCGTTCAGTGCATAAAGTGTTGATGCATACATAGCAAGCGTTGTTCCCACCGTGCTCTGTGTTCCTAGGAGGAGGCTCTGGGTCCGGCTCCATGAGCAGGGGTGAGATGAGCCTGGCGGAAGTTCAGTGTCACCTCGACAAGGAGGGGGCCTCCAACCTGGTCATAGACCTCATCATGAACGCGTCCAGTGACCGGGTGTTCCACGAAAGCATTCTCCTGGCCATCGCCCTGCTGGAAGGCGGCAACACCACCATCCAGGTAGGACTGGCGCTGGGCAGCCAGCGCAGCCTCTGTTCTGGGGCCCAGGTGCCCAGCAGGGGCCAGGACTTGTGTGACAGACCTGGCTGTGACAACCCAGTCATCTCAGACATGGCTCCCAGACAGAAGTCGTGTGAAAACGGATGACACACTAAGAATGTGCTAAGAAGTTTGATCCCGGGTCTGTGGCACAGAAGGTACTCTATATATGCTTAGAACACGTGATCAGCTGAAGTTTCTTGGTAGTTTTTATCTATAAATATGGAGGATCTAGAAGAAACGTTGGATTATATGTGCCACTTAGAAGGTTTAATTTGTGTGTGTGTGTCTGTCTGTCTGTGTGTCTGATAGCGAGAGAGAGTGTCAGTCAGCTCTGCTTCCAGCTTTTGATGGTTAATTAGAGATAGGCACCTCATGGACTTTATTGCATGGGATGGCTTTGAACCACAATCCTCTTATCTCAGCTTGGTGAGTAGCTGAGGTTCCAGGCTTGAGTCACCAGCAGAAGATCTAATTTCTGTAACTGTAGAATCTGCAACTATCACTTACTACCTTTTAGCTGAATGTTCAATAAAAACCAAACTATTTTTTAGTGAGTAGGAACTTAGAGGGAAATGTCAAACTGGGTTGGTTCAAGATGAAGCGAATTTTTGTTGCTACATGGATATATTTATTTTAAAATAATATTAAAATTAGAATTTTTATAGAAATCCTTAAAGAGACCAGCTTAATGAATTTTAATAATATATAAATAATACAACTTTAAAGAATTTGCTTTGTTGTTTGCGGTCAGAGTCTTACTGTGTTACCCAGGCTGGTCCTGAACTCCTGGCCTACAGCTGTCCTTCTGCCTCGGCTTTCTGCGTAGTTGGGACATACAGGCTTACACCACTGAGTGGGACTAGCAATAGCATTTAAAATGATCTCTTTCAATATTGTTTTAACCATCCCCATTCCCACTTCCTTCTGGGTTAGCTCACTAAACGGGGTTTGCCGGGCGGGGCAGGGCTGCCTCGGGTGTACATGTGCACGCACGCGTTCCCATCAAAGCTGTCCTGAGAGAAAACTCCCATAACACGAGCTTCACCTTCTGTGTGTATCTGACCTGACGTATTCTTGGCCTTGAAGTTCCGCGTCAGGATCGCTGAAGGCTTGGCTCTTTGTGAACATCACAGAAGGGCGTTGCTTCCTGTGGGGAGATGGGGAGGTGCCAGTCGAGCCAGGACGCCTGGCTTGGCACATGCAACACCGGTTGTGTTTCAGCCACTGCTCACTCTTCTCAGCCGGGTGCCCTGTGCCTTGTACATCTGGCAGCAGTGCCCTTTCTGCTCACCTTCGATGTCCGCTCAGCCAGTGCGTGTGCACCCTTCTGAAGGTCACGATTATGTATCGTACTTTGTTCCGGTTTCTGACTATGACTTAGCCACCTGTGCCAATGGCAAAGGCTACTGCTTGTCTGCTGGGCACGTGGGCCCCTGCATGCTGGAACTGCAGCTGGGTTTTGCCTGACTCTGAAAGTGTCTGGATCCTGTGGTTCTGTACCTCGTTGAGATGTTGTTTCCCCCCCCCCACACCCCCACACCCCTTCCACTGTGCTCATGATGTCTGGGCTCAGGCCTTGCGATGGAACCGTTGCCGAAATGCCGCTTGTCTTTCATCTGCATCTTCCCCCATGACTAGATCAGCTGATATGAACAGAGGACTTTTTGTGTGCCTGTTGCTCTGCTAGGAAAGCCCGCAGGGCAGGGAGGTTCTAGGCGAGCGAGTCGGTGGGAATTTTCTCCAGACATAGCAAGTGTGAAACACGAGGGCAATCAGTGTGGTGTGTATGCACTGAATATCTGATGCCTCCCCAGTTTTCATATTAATTCCAGTGTCTTTAAGTAGATAAAATGGTGTTGAGAGTGGGATGTTGCTTTTTGTGTTGATAGCCACCTAAGAAACTAAGCCACTCGGTCCTTTGTTTGTTGTTCGTCTTCTAAGCTTTACTATTTGGAGAGCTCCCAGGATTCCAGCGCTGTCCCAGGGAATTGAATCGCTGCCAATATGGCAGGATACGCAAGCGTGTACAGAGGAAGCGGTGCATCAGTGATCATGCGTAGCATGGCCCAGAAAGCAGGCATGGGGCTGCGGAGCCACCTACGGGGAGGTAGCTGTCACTGGAAGGAGGAGCCGGTACCTCGTCCTGTGAAGCCTGGCTCACAGACAGGGGTTCGACTGCTTGCGTGGTAGAGGGGGGGTCCTGGGACTGGAGTTAGGGTGGTATGAGGTAACAGCCCAGCCCTAAGCGGACTCACAGTTCAACGTGTAAATTGGTCAGCATAGGATGGATACAGTAGGGGAGGCAGGGTCAGAAGGCGGTGGGCGGGAGCCAAACAGAAGTGCTTGTAATCTCCGCAGTCGAGGCTGACCTGGGCTGCATAGTGAGTTCAAGGCCAGCCTGGTTCCTGAGAGTCACTGCATCACCCACGAACTGTCTGTGCTTCTCCTGCCATGGCAGTGTGTGCCTTAAACACGGGCATCGTGACATGTCTCCTCAGAGCAAGTGAACCAGCGGTACTAAAGGAGCCTGAACGCCCAGTGAGCCTCGGGTGACGGCGGCCATACCTGAGGCCGGGCACCGGAGGGCCCTCGGGGTGACTTACACAGGTGTGACCGCCGTGTTCCACAGTGTGCCTCTGCCTACACACCGAGCTGCACACTTACAAAGGATGTGCATTGCTATGTGATACCCCCCCCCCCCCCGCCAATGAGAGAGAAAACGGGAGGGAGGAACCGAGGGCCCAGACCGTGCTGGGACTGAAGGGAGAAGGGGAAACGCACGGGGTCGGGAGCAGGCCTGGACCCCGAGCCCGCGAGGGCTGCCCAGCCCCCTGCCCCGCAGGCCGCCCGTCCCAGAGCCGAGGAAGGGGTCCGGAAGGCCGGGGCGGTTCCCGAGACACCGTGCTTGTCACAGAGCACCCCTGACGGGGATGCCAGGGCTCACAGGAGCTGGTTTTCCCTCCGTGTCCTTTATCTTGTACAGTAATTATGAATATGAGTTCCATGTTTTCACACATTCATGACTCATATGCCTGCATTCCAGATGAAACGCCACGAGGTCGTTCCGGCTCAGCTGCTCGCAGAGTGCAGCCACTTCCTCTCCAGAGAGCCGGGGTGCTCACGATGGGGGGGGGGGGGTCCTGCATGGGGGGGCCTCTGGCGCCTTCCCCGGGATGGAAGGCAAGACCTTATAGGCACTGGTTTGTGGCCCTCCCCCCACCCCATCCCGTCTCGTTGGCGGCCTCTGGAGGCCGCACCGGAGGCCCGTGGTTCCAGGAAACATTCCTCCCACTCACGGGAGGACCTGGGAGATCCTCAGGCCGAGACATGACGCGAACCCCGAGCCCCGGGAGGGCGGTTCAGAGCTTCAGCTTCCGGTGGTTGGTAGTGAATGACCGGCCGGGAGGCGAGTGTAGGTCAGCAATGGCCGGGACGCGGTCATCCACGCCACGCCGCATCACTCCAGCCAGAACTCGCTGCCTGTCACGGCTTCCTGTGCGGTGGGGGGGGGGGGGGGGCTGCCTCCTCTTACAACCGTGCAATGCCCGCCTGTGGGGGCAGTGGCAAAATAGCCCTTCGATTTAGTGTCCAGCAGCAGGATTCAGTGTGTTTTATGCTTAATGAGACCTGCTTTCCAATCCAGCTTTGTGTGATACTAGGGAATTTTATCTTCGGTATGTGTGAAACACATGTGTAGGTCTGAATCGACCATTACTGAAGTCTGCTTTGACTTATGTAAATAATTCCTCCGAGTAATGGTGACTGGACTAATGAACCTTAGTGCATCCACACAGTGGAATACTACTCAGCAGTGAAAATGGGTAAATGATGGAGAAATGCAGTAGCTTGGATGTGTATCAAAAGCATTATACCTAGTGAAGTCAGTCACACATGGTGACATAAACTCTATGATTTTACTTATATGATATTTGAAAAGGACTATAAGACTAGTGGTGGTGGAGAATAGATTAATCCTCACCGGGACTAGGAGTGAGGGAAGAAGTTGATTATAACACAGTAGCACAAGGGAATATTTGGGGTGATGGAACCATTGTTTCCTGCTTCATAGATATGTATGAAGATTCACACAACTCAATACCAAAAGTCAGTTTTACTGTATTATATGAGTTTACTTATTGTATGCATGTGTGTGCACCTGGCCTGGGGCTTGAACTTAGGGCCTGGGTGCTATTTCTGGACTTCCTTTCCTCAAGGCTAGTGCTCCACCACTTGAACCACAGGTCTACTTCCAGCTTTTTTTTTTTTTTTTTTTGGTAGTTCAGCAGTGATAAGAGTCTCACGGATTTTCCTCTCCGGGCCGGCTTCAGGCTTCAGCCTCCTGAGTAGTTAGGATTACAGGCACGAGCCGCCGGCGTCTGGCTGCTGTATAACTTTAGGAATTAGAAAAGGCGATGGTGGCTTGCTTCATGTGTCAGGCATTGTGTGTGATAACTTCTCATACCTCATCTCATTGAACAACCCCCCCCACCCCCAGGTGGAGATGCCATAATCAAGTCCTTCTGGCAGATGAGGAAAGTGACACATTACACGTGCTAGGCACGCTCTATCCCCACTGGAGAGGGGGCGAGGCTGTGTGGAACAGCTACAGCGCTAGACAGACCCCTGCGCCATAGCGGGGCCCGGCCCCCGCGGCACACCTCCCCACCCCAAAGCTCAGCGCGTCAGTCAAGGGCCTGTGGGGACTGGTGTGGCCACGATGGCCATGTGGAGCTGGGCGGTGCTCCCGCCGGAGTGCTCTGGTGCTCCCTGTCGTTTGGGCTTCCTTAGAGGGTGATGCGTGGGTTCTGAGAGCAGCAGCCCGAGAAACAGAAGCAGAAGCTGCCGGGACTGGTGGGAACTGCTAGCGTGGCGTCCCTGCCGCATTGTTTGCCAGAGGCCACCCCAAGGCCAGCCCTGTTGCAAAGGGAGGTGAGCGCACTTGCCTGTCATTGTGGGGCGTGTGGGTGAGGGGGCTGGGGAGTCATCAGGGCCCCCCCTTGGGGCTGACCAAGGCCCCGCCGCGGGGTGTGCCAGCTGCACTGCACAGAGCAGGGAGCCACTGTGGCCTGGGCCCTGCCATTCAGTCTCTGCTTTGCACACGTGTTGACACACACGGCCCCCTTTTCCACGGGGCATGAACATTCAGCCCTGTCCGAAAGCTAAGGTCACCGGGGATCCTAGCGCTCCAGAAACCCCGAATTTCCTCACCCAGAACCTCGGAGATTCATAGAGTGGGAAACCAAAAGTTAGAGCTAGATCAGGCTCCCTGCGTGGGGAGAGCTGGCCAGGTTCCACTGCAGCCCAGCTCCCATGCCCTCCTCACCCAAGGCTTCTAGAATGTTCTGCCCCTGCCCTAACTCCTTGCATGGTGGTGACATCTGAGAACGGATCGTCGCCCCACGGCTCTCGCGCCCAGAGCCCTCAGAGCCGCCCGGGCTTCGTGGCGAGCCCTGTGAGTTCTGTGCAAATGGATGGCGCGCTGTGTTGAAGAGTGCTTCCTGCCTCGTGGGCCCCACTCCTCTGCCACCCCCTTCCTGCCAACCCTCAGGGGGAGAAGGGTTTTTTTTTTTCCTCTCGGCTTGGTGTTTTGCAGCGAGTGGGAACCTATAAAGTAAGCATTTGCTTATGAATTAATTTTTGGCAGACACAGAGCTCAGCGAGTCTCCCAACGCTTTATATCCGTCCTCCGAGCCCTTGCCAATTTCTGCGTTCCTTCCTCCTGAGACGCTCCCGCCAGCACCCCGGGGGAAGTTCCCCCCGCTGCTTCCTCTTCCCGCGCGCGGACAGGGCTCACCCCCACCCGCAGTACGGAATTGGGGAGTCTTGCTTTTGTTTTGTTGGGTTGGTTTGTTTTTTGGGGTTTTTTTTTTAGAGGAGATACAGATGTGTGAGGATACACATGCCAGCATGACTGTAGAGGAATTCACAACTGTAGAGGAATTCACAACTGTTTTTCCAATGCTCCTGGCGCCCTCGCTTCCAGTTGCAGAAGCACGGTGAATTTTATGCTTCACATGGCTGTCCGCAGCGATTTCTCTGCCAAGGGCTAGTCCGCAGACACACCCAAAGAGACTTTTCCTTTCTGCACGTACGCAGCCCAAGCTGGAAAAATTTGAGAGGAACTTTGTCCAGAAGCTAGCCCCAGAAGTTCAGCTGAGACAGGGATCCTCAGTTCCTAGGGCTCCCCCTCTCCCCCTCTCCCCCCTGCTACCCTCCTACTTAGGAATTCAGTGGCCTAAGAATTGGGTGGCTTGAGATTTGAGCCCAGGCCGGAGCCAGTCTCGGTTCGGCTGGAACATCTCAGGCCCCTTCCAGAAAGAATCACTGCAGAGCAGTGTGGGAGAAAGAGGCGGCTGTGGCCGCCTCTGCCCCCCAGATGTGAGAGAGACGGGGGTGGAAAGGGCAGCGCGATTTGCCTCTCCAGCCGCAGGCCGGCTTGTGAGGAGATGAGCGTTGGTTTGCCGGGGCGGTCACCCTGAGGAGGAGGAAAAGATTGGTGTGTGAGGGAGTTACGTAAATGGGTGTTGTTTTTGGCAGTCAAGTCAGAAATGAGTCACTTGTGAGTGGTGTTTTCTAACCTCAGCTTTTATCCATGTGGGAAAGGAGCTAGCCAACCCGAGTCAGGGACAGCCCCCCCCTCCCCGCCCCCAGGGGCCCCACATCCAGGGGCTCCGGAGTGGTTGACATTAAAGAAAGCTGGGGACAGCTGGCCCTCTCGAGCAAGCAGGCTTCCAGGGCTTCTTCACTGACGCCAGGGGAGGCGTGAACAGTAAAGGGGCCCCATCTTGGCCAGAGGTGGCCGGGGGCTGGGGGGGGGGGGGTAACAGGGGTCACCTCTTTGGGTGCCGGCCCTCCTTTCAGAATTAAGTGGCGTTAAGGTTGGGGGCCTTGGAGAGCAAGCCCTAGAAGCAGGAACCTACTGTGTGAGGGACCTTGGCCTTCATTCTAGGACCCTTGCCTTGGAGTCAGGCTCTGCCCCGCCAGACTGCAGTGATCTTGGCTTTGAAACGCTTAGGTGGAAAATGAGGCTTAGAAAAATGTAGCGCCTTCCTGAGGAGCTGGTGGGGGGGGGGGGGGCTACCCAGAGAACACGGCCCTGAAGCCCATGTCCCACGCCATGCTGCACACTGGCTGCTAGTGAGGCGGCTTTTGTGGAGTGGAGAAGGCCCAAGTTTGACCCCCTGCCTCTGTTTACCTGGCTGCTCACCTGGAGAGTAGGCTGGAGCAGCTGGCTCAAGGAAAGATCGCAAGATGGAGGGGAAAGGGGGGCTTCTTTTTATCGATTCACGAAATTTTATTAAATTGGTGTTCTGCAAACACAATCCAACTCTGATCGTTGGGTTTGGGTTTTTGTTTTGGAAGGAAGGGGTTTATCTTCCAGAGGTCCCTGATTGCTGTTGTCTCACTCGGGCTTACTTCCATCTCTCTTGTTATCTGTGTGTTTAAAATGAGTTTAGCGATCCAGCAGGTGGGGTAGGTGCTTGTTGCCCGGTGTGAGGTACTGACACCGGCAGCCATTCTGGAGAAGCAAATGGCAGAAGGGCAGTCCAGTCCAGAACTTTCTGTATGGTTCCCAGGCTCATTGGCCCAGCCATTCTGCATGAACGATGCCTTTGCTCATCTCTACCCCCAGGAAGCTAGAGTGTCATCGAGCGGGGGTCTTTACAGCGGTTGCTGTAATTCCGGGTCTTGAGATAGAAACTTAGGAGTTCAAATGTGAGTGGCCCCATGCTCGGGACAGCTCAGACTGGAACAAACTCCCTTACAAAGGACAACTCACACAGCTCCGGTCCAGTTGTCTCTAGTTTGGCTCTCCACGTGACAGCGAACACTAAGCAATGCACTGACCCACAAGCACTCACTTTTGCAGTGCAGAGCAAGATAGTGCTGAAAGAAGTTGAGCCTCCTTTCCAGTTGGGATGTCACCGTCCTAGTCCCTGAAGAGACCCTGTTCACACAGACAGGTGCTTCCTGGAGAAATTAAAGGCCCAGCCAGTATTATTGTATTTTCTTCATGATAAAGTCAGCAATAGGACCAGAAGCGGGTGGGCACTTGGGTCAACTTGTCTGACCCTCCGCAAGAGGACAGTTGTTGAGAAGGAAGGAATAAGGGAAGATCTTCAGAAGTAGAATTCTATTCTCTTCCTTCCTAAGAAAGTGGTAGGCAGGAATTGGTTTTGAGAGGTAACATATTATGAAGGCATCTTCAGATTTTCCACCATCTTCAAAAATACATAAATAAGGAGTAAAAAAGTCACAGAAGACTTGAAAAGAACAGTTGTACATTGAGCTATCATTTCCTCATATATATAATATATACTATTATATATATCCTTATATATAATATATATATAATATCCTTATATTAAATCCCGATTTTTCATCCTTGCTTTCTCTTCCGTCAGGCCTAGCGAGAACCCTAGGCCCTTCTGAACTCTTTCCCCTAGGATTTCTGAATATGGAAATGCCTCTTGCAGATGGCCAGGCTGACAGCAGATGTTCTTCCTCTAGCTTATGGTATGTTCAGGGATTGGCAAACTAGGGCCCAAGGGCCATTGTGCACAGCCACCTTGTTCATATCCATCTTTATTGGAGCCCAGCCTTACTCTGTCCTTTAGAATTGACGGTGGCTGCTTTCACGTCAAGGGCAAAGTCGAGCAGTTGCTGTAGAGACTGTCCGGCCCTCAGTGCCGTGTACAGTGAAGTGTACCATTTCGTCTCTCAGAAAACTGTTTGCCAGCCCCTGGGTTTGCTTCATCTGTATTACTAGCTATTAAGCTGCTTAAGGGAAAGAATCATGGCTGTACCCCTTACTTCTCTGTGTCCTCCCCCACCTCCCTGTGCCCTTCACGCTACCCCTTCCCGTCGTGTTAGCACCTCTGAACCCAGGCGCAGAAGGCGGGGGAAGGCAGTTATCCTCGGGAAATTCTGTGCGTGGCTCAACAGCCCAGATCCCTGGGATTCCAGACCTGTGATCTGAGCCTGGTCCCCTCTGCCCATCCTCCCCCTGGGGCATCACATTTTAGGCTTAGTCATTTCCTCACGGCCTCGCTTCTGCGCTATTCCTGGGCCTCCCCGAAAGGTCTTCATCTCGGAGGACACGAGGACCCCTCGAGGCACATGCATTTACCTTTAAAAGGTCTGAAATGCGGGAGCCTCCTCTCCAGCCGGTTCATCTCCTTTTCTCTGTGCTTCCTGCATGATCTCATTCATTCCCGAAGGCTTCAACTAGCATTCATGCCAGCAACTCCCAAAGGTGTCGCTGCTGGCTCTACCTCTGTGCTGACTTCCAGATCTCGGTTTCTGTTCAGATTCCTTGTGGGCATCTCCCCTGTTAACTCTAAGCTGATAGGCCACCCTCCACCGTGTCCGTTTACACATGCTGGCCCCTGGCCGGTGGGTCACCACCACCAGCCCTCCAGTCACAGTCAGCCTTCTCTCCTGTTACTCACCAGAAGCGAATTCTGTGCTCATTTGGTCTCCCAGTGGATTAAGGGGTCAGCGTTAAGTTAGAACTTCCAGTCAGCCAGAGAGTTGATACTGTGAAATAACATGGCACGAGTGGCCCAGCGTGGATAGATGCAGGAGCGGGGATCTGAGATCAGGCCCTGTGTCTTCAGAGCTCATTCTCCCGATGACCCTACCGGACCACCTTCCTGCACGGAGCTGCCCACGTCCTGAGCTCAATGGCCCCTCTCCCGGAGCAAGGGACCTGCCTTTTCTGCGCCATTTCCATCAGTGAGACCACGGAAGGGAAGTCTTGACTACTTCGTTCTCTGTCTTCACGGCCTCACAAAATCCAGCACCTCTCTGGTAAAGTCCTTGGACACCTAGAAAGGTCAGCCACCACCTGGGTTCCCAAGTTCAGTCCCCACCCCTCGTCCTGCATTCTACCTGCACCCTGGCTGGTCCTTGGCAGGACAAGCAGAGTCCCATGTGGTATTTATTGCTAGCTTTCCTTTGGCCTGGCAGGCACCCCAATCCCTGATCAAAATGTCTCCTGCCCAGTATACTTCCTCTTGATCTCTCACTTCCGGTCATAGACCAAGCAGTGTCTGCATCTCAGTTGGGGGTGGATTGTAAGACTACAGAGATGGAAGCCAAGTCTGTTTTTCTGCGTTCACCACTCAGTACCCTAGACAAGTTTCCACATCTGTTGGATCGAAGGTGTTCAGAGTAATTGCAGTGAGTCGACATGCTTGGTCCTGCCCCGTAGGTCATTCTGGAAGCTCAGAGAGACAGTCTGTGGAAAGGGCTCTGTTCAGAAGGGTCCCTGGCACATACTCATTACTCAGGAGTGGCAGCTCTGCTGGCTTTTCAGTTGAAGATCTTCCCTGCCTCACCCAAGCGTGTAATTCCTTCCTGGATCACATTTCCATTGGACTCCCTAGTAGTAGACTGTGGTAGGTGCTCACTTTCTGTTGCTTAAGTGGCCATCGTATGACTTCAGTCCTTCTTGCCTTTCCTGAATGTCAATGTCAGGCAGTGTTATTGATGCTCACCACCGCTTTAACAGGGTAACTTCTTTTATTGTTGTTATTGTGTGGATGTTTTGAGACAAGCTATTGCTATGGAGCCAAGGTTGGCCTTGAACTCACTATATTCCTACCTCAGCTTTCTAAGTGCCAGCATAACAGATATGTGTCACTAGCTCGTCATGTCGGTCTGGGAGCTCTGAGTGTCAGAGTGATATCCTGTGATTCCGGAGATGTTTCCCGAGCTGATTTCCTCTTAATCTTTGTAGTAATAACTATGGGGAGTAGTAAGGACCAGACTCTCGCGAGTTTGTGGACCAGAGGCCACGCCAGTGCCCTCTCTGCCTGCACTCGTCTCCTCCTCATGGTGATTCTGTGGGGGCAGATGCTGCTGTGACCCCATTTTGCTGATGAGGAAATAGACTCCAAGTGGCTGACTGAGCCTGACGGGTGTTTGTGTCAGGGCTGTTTCCTGGCAGAGCCTGAGATTTGGCCTGTGTGAGGTGCCACCTCCCTACCTGAGAAGCCTCCCCCATTTCCCCAGCACTGACGTGGCCCACAACCCTCGGGAAACCTTGCCTCTACCTGCCAGGCAAAGTGGAATCTGTGGCTAGGTCCTCGGCCCTCCCCGTTCGTCAGAAATCAGCTTGGGTGGTCGGTGTTTAGGCTTTGTCTATGAACTTGGAATGCACAACCGAGGAGGAAGCTGCAAAAGGCTTTTCCTCTCAGAGCAGGTGCCCCTTCCTTGCCAGAAACAAACGATAGGTGCCCTACGTGCCGCCTCCCCTCCAGCCAGTTCCTGCCCTGTAATCGGTGAGCGTTCACGACAAGACGGCTGTCTGTCTGACGTCCCCTTCGTGCAGCTGACGGCAGCCCCGTTAATTAGGGCTCTTGTGAAAGCTTAGATTATATTATCAGCGATTCTTGTTTTTTACTTGCACCGAAAGAAGCATATGTTCATGGCATAACATGAAGCTTATTCGATCTCAGCTTTTGCCTGTGTTGCAAAGAAGCTTAACAGTACCACACATTCCCCGTATCTGGCTAAGGATATTCATGTTTGTGGAAGGACAGACTTCTTACCTTTCCCGAGTGCCCACAGTCATGCACGGTGCCATTTTGTCCTTTGGGGCTGCAGGGGATCAGTGACAGATGAGGAAACTGAATCTCAAAAGAGTCCTACGTCTTCCTCACGGTCACCTAGTTGACAGAGATGGAGTGTGAGTCTACCTCCCTCCAAACTCTCTTGACCCTCTACCATGCCTTCCAGCAGCTGTGTGGGTCCAAGATGAGCCTGCCAGGATGCTGTGTTCACTGGGGTGTGAGGAGCGTGAGTTGTGTGTCCTTCCATTGGGTGAGGGAGAAGCTCGTGCTCCTGCTCAGTACTCGGTCGCTGCTGGGTTAGCTAGTGAGTTTCAGGGTAGATCTAGGAGGTCATATCACGGAAGTGTATTGAGTTTGTTGTCGTTATTGTTTTGTACTGGTACTCAGGCTTGAACTCAGAGCCTTATACTCTTGCTTGGCTTTTCTCATTCAAAGCTTGGTACTCTGCCACGTGCGCCACACCTCTACTTCCAGCTTGTTACTGGTTCATTGGAAATAAGAGTCTCGCAGACTTGTCTACCTGGGTTGGCCTCGAACCACAGTCCTCAGATCTCAGCCTCAGGAGTAGTTAGGGTTACAGGCGTGAGCCAACAGCGCCCAGACATGTCTGGTTTTATAATGTACAAGCTGTTCTTCACTGTCTGCTGGTATCCTTCTATGGCTAGCTTTTAAAACAAAATTTTTTTTGGCGAGATGAAGCAGTCCTGGCCAGAAGAAAGGCTTTTGCTTGGTTATTCCATTTCTTGGGGAGAGGGAAAGCTGGGGTGGGCTGCGGATGGCAGCTGCAAATCCCTCTACGACTCCTAATGCGTGGAACCCTGTGTGAGTTGTGTATGCCTGTCTTGTATTTACAAGAGGAAGTATCCCGTTTAATTTTATTTTCACACCAAAAGCCCAAGTGTGAAGAGAACATGGTGTTTTAACACTCCCTGCGTTATCAGCTGCAGAGCGGAGGTTGCATATTGTCGCACACAGTTTTCAGAGTACATTTCTCCACTCGTTACCTGGCAACACGGCTGCGCGGGCACGCGGAGACGTCGCGCTGCCTGCCGGAGCTGCACCCTCCTTACTGTAGAAGGCAGAGGGTGTTCCTCTGGGGGGGACTGAGAACGAGGGAAGGCTCGGGGCTTGTGGGCTGAGTTGAGGGAGAGGCTCACGTGACTTGACCTCAGGAATGTCACCTCGTGGCCTTTCTCAGCCACAACTGCATTCAACTCTTTCAGGTCCCTCACATGTCAAGATATCAGACAAGGGATTTGTGTTAGGTAACCATGAATACCTGCTGCTAATTATTTTGGTGTCTTTTTTTTTTTAACCATCTTAAACTAAAAACAAAATGACAACCAACTCTGGTTCTGGCTATGAGTCATTTAGACACTTAATACTGCTATGGCAAATCTCTGAGGCATGGAGGTGTTTTTAATTGCTCACCTCGGATCTCCCTCCCTTCCCTGATTTAGGCTTGGTCATGTTTGTTTGTTTGTTTGTTTGTTGACCACTTAGTTCTGATGAGAAAGGAGCCCCAGAGTTGGAATAACAGCATGTCCTCTCTGGCTGGGGTGGAGCTCACCCTCTGAGTTGATCCCAGGCCTGAAGGATGATTTGTTTACCCAGTAGCACGCATTGGCAGTGGTATAGAATTCGAGTGTTTAAGTGGGGTCTCCATATTCTCTGGGGTCATCACGGTCCCCCTTCCCCACTTGACTACAGGCTGTGCCCCATGTTTGAAAACATTTGCACTTAAAATCCTTGCCTTACAGATTTAGGAGGCTTCCCAATTCCAACTGCACAAAGACTCGCAGAAACCTTCTCGAGAACCAAGAGCATTACATTCTCCAGTACCTGTAAGGTTGTCTTGAATAATGTTTACTGGGGGGAAAGTTTCCATGACAACAGATTAAATAAAAACAACAGTTTGGGTGGCATCAACAGGTTAGACAAGAATGTGGGAATCCTGGGGTTCGGCAGCACATCAGATTAAATACAGCTGCCTTTAAATCACCGTCTGGGGCGGATGATGGGCAAGCTCCAGAGGGTTGGGCTGGACTTGAGGCCCCAGTGCTGGATTCGTTTATAGCTCCATGGAAGAAGGGGGCCTTTTCAGTCCACTGAGTCTCACTGCTCAGCTTTGTCCAGGACAACAAAAAAGGCAACTGAATATGCCTGCGGGGTGTTCGGAACCCATCGGTTAGCTCTATAGATCTAAATCTAGAGTTCCAACTCCTTGAGGAAAATCCAAGAGACCAATTCCATGTGCCTTTGCTCGGGAGTGTTCAGTGTACTGCTTAGTAGTATGCATCAGGAAGTGTGCCAAAAGGAAGCCAAAGGATCTGTACCTGATTTTTTTTTTTTTGAATGCCTGAAGATTTGTCCCTGAGAGTCCCTAACTTGCCTGACCATCCGCGCTTCTCTGAGCGTGGAAATGTGCATCCCGCAGTTTAAAGTTTAAATTAATTCCTAACTGGATTAGCGTCTCCGCCAGCAGGCCGAGGCAAACTCTAAAGAAAAACCAGGTCATACTGCATGTTTTTGGTGAGCACAGGAATCAACAAAGAGATGTTATATAACTTCTATTTATATCCTCCTTGCTCACTATCTGCAGGCAGACGAGAGAGAGTCGCTGAGCAGGGATTTAATGAGCTTTCTGGGTTTGCTCACCTTCCTGGGCTGGTAGGAGCCGGCTTGTTCTCAAATGCGTCAGGAAAGAATCTGGCTATGGGTGGGTGGCCAGGGTAGGTGGACTGAGTTGTTGCCATGGTGCTTTTTAATTCCCCTGTCTCTCAAAAGCTCTTACTCCCCCTTTTCCTGACTCCTTCCTCCCCGTCCCCCCTTTTCTTTTCTTCCTTTCTTTCTTATTTTTTTTTTTAAGTCCATAAGCTTCCTTGTTTCTCACACCTACTCAGAATTTCTTGGAACTGTCTCCGGAAACAAACTATTTGCCCTCTCCCCCCTAAGAGCCCTGCCCCCACCCCTCCCCATTGAACAGCGCCAGGATAGCAGAAGAATTTTCCCAGAATTTATTTCTCCAACCCTCTGGGCCTGGGCACTGTCTCTGAGCTTTTGTGTTCAAGGCTAGCACTCTACCACTTGAGCCACAGCTCCACTTCTGGTTTTTTGTAGTGAATTGGAAATGAGTGTCATGGACTTTCCTGTCCAGGCTGGCTTTGAACTGTGATCTTCAGATCTCAGCCTCCTGAGTAGCGAGGATTACAGCCAAGAGACAATGGCACATAACCTCCCATGATCTCTTCTTCTTTTCTTTAAATAACTATCCTTTCCTTTGGGAGCTTGTCCTCTCTTCTTTGATAGAAACTTGCTCTTGCATGCTGGCTTGCTTGAGCTCCAGGTGGATTCCATTGCCTCCTGGACAGCCCTCCCATGCCGTGGAGGATGGAAAGGGCATGGTCTGTGCTCTCGAATTCAGTGCAGTGGCAGTTCCTGCTCCCCTCCAACATTATAAAACAGAAACCACAAGAAATCAAGAGAATGGGTTTGTACCACAGTAATAGTTCCTAGAATTCCGGGTAACTCTGGTTACCTAAAGGTTGCATGTTGACCATTGTTTCACCTACATTAAAAATAAAATATGAATAATAATTTTAAAAAATCTGAGGGCTGGAGGCTCACGCCTGTCATCCTAGCAACTCAGGAGGCTGAGATCTGAGGATCCTGATTCGAAGCCAGCCTGGGCAGGTGAGCTCATGAGTCTCTTATCTCCAGTTAACCACCAGAAAAGGTGGAAGTGGATCAGCGGCTCAAGCAGTAGAGCACTAGCCTTGAGCAAAGAAGCCCAGGGACAGCACCAAGGCCCAGAGTTTAAGCCTCAGGGCTGGCACAATAAAATAATAAAAGAAATAAAAAGGAGTGGGTTTGGAGTTATGTAATAGTTCAGTGGCCCAGCTTGTGATTAGCATATGCAAGACAGGGATTCAATCCCCAACATCATCGTGTGTATATTACACACACACACACAGAGGCTACCCCATCAGTTCTTAGCAGGGCAACTGGATATTTGTCTTCCAGACATTCCACCTGCACCCTGGTGCTGTCAGGAAGGCCACAGAGACTTCTAGATGGCTTTGTGCTGACCACCACACTTCTAAGAGCAGAGGCTTTTTAACAAGTATGAGCAGGGAGGTTAGGATGGAAAATCCTTAAGACTGGGAGCAGGGGAAAGGGAGGGAACAAAAAGTAATTCCATGAGGACAGGCTTTAAAAATTTAAAGAAAAAAAAATGAAGACAAACCCACCTTCCCTTGCTTAAGAGTTGTGCAGTCCTTAACAACAGTAGCCTGTTTCAGTAAGCCAAGGCAAGCTGCCTTGCCTGCGTAACTTGTGCTGCAGACATCTGCATAAAATATCCCCGGATTCCACACCACGTAGGTAATTGCTTTTCCCTCTGAGTAACCGAAGGGACTTTCCTTTTGGAAATCATCCAGCAGTTGACTTTTTTTTTCTCTCTGTGTCTCTTCAGTGCTAGCTCTGGAAGCCAGGGCTTTGGGCATGATAGGCAAACAGCCCTCTACCACAGAGCCACATCCCCCAGCCCTGAGACTTTCCTTACTAAAACAGCCAACAGTTGAATTCCGGCTGCGGGGGACAGCCCGAGCCATCTACCGGCAAACCTGGAACCTCCACTTCTGAGAGTATTTTTGGTCTTCATCGTTGGTTCTGGTTCTCCCCAGACTCTGTAAAGAAATGTATACGCACTTAATGTTTCCTCGTGTCCTCACAGTTCCTTTTGGGAAATGGCAGGGGCTCTCAAGCTTTTTTTTTTTTTTAACCTATTTCCGATGCCCAGATTTTTTTTTTTTTTTTTTGGCCAGTCCTGGGCCTTGGACTCAGGGCCTGAGCACTGTCCCTGGCTTCTTCCCGCTCAAGGCTAGCACTCTGCCACTTGAGCCACAGCGCCGCTTCTGGCCGTTTTCTGCATATGTGGTGCTGGGGAATCGAACCTAGGGCCTCCTGTATCCGAGGCAGGCACTCTTGCCACTAGGCTATATCCCCAGCCCCCGATGCCCAGATTTTAAACAATTGATCAGTGTGGTCCAGGCACTGAAGGCTCTGGGCCTGTCGACCGTATGGTTCTGCACACCACTGTTTGACTTTCAATCTAAGACTTTAAAAAAAAAGAATGCATAATGACTCAGGGAGGATGTGTTTCTGTTGCCCTCACCATACGGTGTTTGAGAAATGTGTTTTTATTAATCTCCCTTGGAACACAAGCCTACAGACTATTCAGCCCAGCCCCAAAGCTTGTAGTTGCGGAGCCTGGAGGGGGCGGTGGGGGGGGAGCGTCCTTCCTGCTCCCGAATGACTGCTGCAGGTAGCGGTGTTGGTGAACCTCGAGTAGTTAACAGTTAACTAAGTGGATTAAGGATTCCCCAGCCAGCTGGAGCCCAACCCAAAGCTACGAGCAAAATCCTGAGAAGTCTGTGCCCAAGTGCCAGAGCCTCCTCTACCTCCGTTCAGCTGGTCTTGGTCTTGGGCGAGCTGTGCTGTGTTTTGTTTCCCCCCTGTGAGCTTACACAGACAGGCCGTGTCTGATCACTGAGTTAAACTTTAGCTGCTGGAGAGGCGAAGCTTCTGCCCTTAGGAATTGAACCCCCTGAAAGATGATGCCTCGTATATTAATGCAATAAATACTGAGTGCCAATCAAGGTGGTCCTGATTTATTGAAGCCGGGGCCCAGCTTCCCTCAGGCTTGCAAGGCGGTGGAAGAGATGGCTAGGAAAGCACCTGGGCGAGTGAGACGAGACCCAGACACGCGGAGGACTGTCAAGCCCGGTGCATGCACGCGAGTGCTCTTGCTCCCTCTCATTTTATTATTTTTTTTTCTTTTGTGATGCAGGAGCCTACAGAGAGGCAGCTAGGGAGGTGCCTTTAAACTGATCCCCCCGACAGGTGAGAAGAGCCAAGGGTCTTATGGACAGACAGGGCTGCCGTGGGTCGGGGCACAGTGGAGAACAGGCGTGGAATGAATAACTGCTCGCTCAGGCGATCTGCATGGTCCCCGCCCGCCCCTCCTCAGGGCTTCTAAAGGGCACTCCGTTGGCTTGGGCTATCGACTTAGGGCACACTCCGCTGTGATCCTGCCCTCCCCCATCCCTGCGGCCACCTGCATGTTCCCTGCGGATGCTTCTGTGACCCCAGGGTGGTTACTGACAGCAGACCCGGGCTATGGCTGAGCGTGAGTGGAGTTCAGCAGGTGGCCCAGGGTGATTACAGGTCCTCCATCAAAGAGGCGCTCGCCTAGGCTGATGCCCTTGGCAGACCGGCCTCGCTGTATGTTCCTTTAGGTTTTCATGGTCGAGTGGGCTTGTCACAGCTAGGTATGTGGCAAGCAGGGAAGGGAATGTGGCTGGTATTGAACACCTGCCAGGTGGACTGTCGCCCGCATTTCCTGTGTGCTCCTCCAGACAGGCCTGTCAGGTGGTTTCTGTTCCCCCCTCCCCTGCTGCAGATGAGGAAACCGAAGCTGAACATTCATAAAGGGCCTGTCCCAGCCGGCCCCTCCTCGCGGCTCAGCCCCGCTGAGGATATAGGATGCAGAGCTCCTGCTCAGCCCCGTGACCGAGCACAAACAGAAAATGCGTGGGCCGAGGATTATTCTTGGCCTTGGCATGAAGCTCAAGTCAAATTCCTGGGAACCATGGAGCTGTGAGCCGGAAATGTTGGTGGTGTGTTGTTAGATTGTTGCTAGGTACACTGACTGGACATGCCACCGAAGGGGTTCCTCCCCAAGATCAACCGCTCAGACCCTCCAACTCCTGCTTCCTGGTAGCTCACACCTCCCCCAACCCAGCGGTACCGGAAGGAATGGTACCCAGCCGGGTCCTCAGCACCGGACCCTCCCTCCAAGGGATGAGAACTCCACCGCAGGGGCGGAATGGCAGAGGCCCTTCTCTCCTCCTGTCCTCCATCCCCGCCCCCCCCTCCTCAGGTCTCAGCTCCCTGTGTGCTGGATAACAGGCAGGCTGTACCACACCCAGATTCCTTGGTGGTGGTTTCTCCAGCACCTCTGCTTTCTCTCCTCCCCAGGTCTGAGGGCAGTTGGAGGCCTGAGGAGGCCCTCTGTCTACAGCACCGCTGCCCCAGCCAGGCTGTGGTCAGGCCTGATGGGACGTGAGATGCACCCAAACTGCCAGGAGAGACTTGGTGGATCATGTCCTGAGAGCACCCCCAAAGGCCGGCAGGGCATCTCCTGCAGCCCCAGGGATCCAATTCAGATTATTGTTCATTTTCCTCCCTGCTTGAAAAGATGTCCACAGATGGAGATTCTGGATTCTTGTGGATAACCGAAGTCCTTCCTGAGATCCAGTCTAGATTTACAGTGCTTTAAGAAAAAGTAAGGCTCGTGTTCACTCAGAAACCCACCCAAACTCCTCGCCCTCGTGGAAGATTACCAAGGAGGCCCACTACCGTCTTCCACCCAGTGCGCTGTTTTGGATCACGTCTGTCTAGTTTTATTTTTTTATGGGCTGCATCTGTTCTTCAGTCCATTGGCCATTTTTTTTTTCTCTCTCTCTCTGGAGACTTTGGCTCCACTCTTGCATGTATTTGGCCAAAAGAGACAGACAGTCCTGCCAGCGTGTCCCCACAAAAGAGACTGGACCTTGGCATCTGTGGGACCTTCATAGTTGAACCCAGAGAAAATTTGGAATCTCCTTAGCGTCTCATTCCAGAGTGTAAGATCCAGCATTTTCCAGAGTAATAGCTCGGCTCCCTCTTTGGAATCAGACGGGTTTTACTCTTACATATTGCTAGATTGCTTTTCTGGCTAATCAAATACAGTTCAATACTTTCTTTTTTTTTAAGCTTTTTTCGGGGGGGAGACGGGCTCTTGCTATATGTAGCCCCTTGCGTCCTGCTGGGATTACAGGAGTGTGCCACTGTGCCCAACCCAAGATCTGTTGTTAGGAAGTACAGCTCAGCACTGGCTAGATGTCACCAATGAATCTGGGTGCAATGGTTCACATAGAGATCTGTGCCGGAGGAGTGATTCTGCTCTGTAGGTGAGACAGAGCTTCCCAGCAAGTGACAGCTCCCATTGGCACTGACAGACAGCTGAAGAGCCAGTGAGCTTGTTTCTTCCCCTCAGGAGAAACATGTTTCTTATAGAACAAGTTGGACTTTGCTGCTTGCTGAAATGTGAATTAATTCACCTTGAGAATCGCGAGGAAGGTCCTCTGCTTTGGCCTTAGAGGCTGCTGTCCTAATTAGTCCGAGGGAAGGGTCCTTGTGCTCTACCCTCTCCTCGCAGGTGCCAGGAGAGAGCGGTGGGCCAGAACGGGTCCTCTGTCCACTCTTGCCTGGCAGAGTAGTTGAAATGGGGCATGAGAGATGGTGGGCACAGTTTGATGAGGGAGAATCTTGTTCCTGAGACAAAAAAATCCCAAACTGTTGAATTACTGATGCCTTTCCCATGCACACTTGGGTCACATCATTGCTCATTGCTTCTTCCCTCTCCACTTCGAAATTTATTTCACTTCTGCGCCTACTGAAGCTGGAAGCGTCCTCAGGGAGGTTGATGGAGCAAGAGTGCCAGGTATCATCTACTCAATGAAATCCAGTGATCCTTGCCAAAAAAAAACCAGAACTATTTCTTGGGACTGAGGGATGGCTCAAGTGGTAGAGTGCCTGCCTAACAAAAGCACAAGACCTTACTATTGCACAAAAACCAAAAACCAAAAAGCCTTATTTCTTGGAGTAAGTGATCATGTTTGGCGTAGGAATCTTGAGTTCTGAATGCCCATTTTGTTTATTATGAGACCCCTTTTTTCATATGTCCGACTTCTCTTGAAGCCAACAGTGGTGGAACATTCTGGAGAAGAGCTGTGTGGAGAGACTTGGAGCAGCCTAGGAGGAAGTCTGACACGCGCTAGTGTTCTGGCTTTGGGTGTGTTTGTGCTTCCCCGTGAGAAGTGGAAGTAAACCGTTTTTATCTCTGTGTCTACAGAAATCTGAAGGTTTTGTGTAGCTACTGGATTTACAGCCAGATTTTTTTTTTTAACTTCCTTCATTGTGACAGCTACTGAGAACTGCTGTTTCCATTGTGGTCTTGCTGTACATTTGTGGGCCATCTTGCTACCAGGACCTTCGAGAACTGTACCTTACTGGCTTTGGACACTAGACTTGAGTCATCATCCCCAAACAACTAGATCATTCTATACTCTCACGTCCCAGGGCCTTCCCTTTGGAAGGGGTATGGAGGTTAGCAAAGACTGTCACCTTGCACTCTCTCGTGGTTGATGGGAGTCCAGGTGTTCCGCACACCTGTTGCGTAACTGCAGTGCTGGTGGAGCCCCAGCCTGCCCGCCATGTGGGCCGGGCCAGTGTACAACCCTCAGCGTTCTGATTAGGAGCCCTCAGGCACCAGCCGGGAGGGTAAGTAAATTGCCCAAGATCACAGGACTGGTGACCAGGATCCAAGGTTGAAATGTAGGTTCCTGATGTCCATTTCTCCGGGCACTCTGTGCCTGACCAGGTGTGGCTCCTGACCTGGTTCATAGTTCCCAATCTCTGACTCGTAATTGTTATCCTGACCTGTAAGAAAAAAAAAAAAAAAGACTCTGAGCCCACAACAGTGATTTGGTGACAGTGGCGTCGCTGACATTTATCATTTATGAAGAAGGTTTTCCTCAACACTGGAAAACCTTCAGATAGCACAAGGTGGGTGTCTGGGAGCCCCTATTTTAAAATGTATTAGGCACTTTAGGGAAGGGGAGGCGTTCACATGTGAACCCCCTCTCATGCCTCACAGTGTTTCTTCACTACGAGAGGCTGGCGGGGGGGGCGCGGGGAGGAAGAGATGGGGTGGATCATAAAAAGCTGGAAGGCATTCAGAGGATGAGGGACTTCTGCTCAAGCAGACAGATAGATGTTTGACAAAGCAGATGTGGAGGCGCCACCGCGCCACCCACCCAGTAGACGTAGGACGTGCACATTATGTAACTCTTTTGGGGTTCCTGGTTCTTCTAGGTGGCGCCGATCTCTGGGGGAACTTAGGATTCAGTGGGACATTATGTCTGGTGATCTTCCTTAGGCAATGTCTGGCAAATAGACGCTCTGTTGCCATTCATGGTAGTGCACACTGCCGAGAGGAAGTGGTAAATGAGCAGATAATCACAGGTGAAGAGCCAAACGTGTACCTTCCGTCTTGCTAGCTGTTCACATCACCTTGTTGCAGTGAGACCACGATGGGTCACTGTGGTTGCCGCGTCCCCTCAAGTCCCAGAACTCTAGTGGGTGAAAGAGAAGACACTAAAGAGGAATTTTCCTCAGCCCGTGGAAACTCAAGGGTTCCCTCACTGGTCAGTGGCCACATTCTTCCAATTCCTAGACTTCGCCTGAGGACCTAATTCATTTTGCAGCAGATAAGTGAGCTTGCAGAGCAGACGTCACTGGATGCACCGTACCGGTTAGGGTCATGTCTTGGGAGGCAGTCTAATGGAAAAATCGCATTCTCTGGACTCTCTTCAGACCCAGGGGGAGAGCTTCTAGAAGGAGATCGGGTCACAGGGTGGAAATGTTTTTGTTTGGGGAAGGATCAAAGTCCTGACGGCCTGCTGGCTCTCAGCTATGATCTCCAGACCACCCCGGCACCCGGGCACGCCCAGCCCCTGTTTCCTGCCACCCCCTGTCCCCTCGGTACTCTCAGAGGAGCTCCTCCCACCAGAACAGCCTCGTGCCCTGGGCAGGTGCTGGCAGGCTACACACATTCCAGGGACTGCCTTCACCCGCCGGATACAAAGCCTGCCTTTTCCCCTGAACTTGACCTCCAGGGAAGATGTCTTCTTCCTGCTGGGAACTGTCAGCCTCCCAAGCATTTGTTTTCTCCAGTATGTGTTCAGGTTAGAGATGGGGAAGGCTTGGACACAGACACACACACACACACACACACACACACACACACACACAGCTTAATAGAGGTTGTGACCTAAAACACTGACTGTCCACCCCACCCCTGTCCTTCTTCTGGCTGACTGGAGGATGTCTCCATTTTGTGCCAGCCCAAATGTCAGGCGTATCTCAGACTCCATTTATTGGCAAGGACTTGAGGGGAAATGATGAGTCGGTAATTTAGAAGAACTTGTAAGACTGACTGGGCATAGTGGCTCAGGCCTATAATCCTGGCTACTTGGGGAGATTAGAAGATCACAGTTCAAGGCCAACCTAGGCATAATATTTTGTGAGGGGCTGGAGATGTGCCTGTCATGATACAGCAGCTGCCTTCAGCCCTCTAAGACTGACCTGGAAAGGCAGTCATATTGTTCTTTTAGTCTGAGACCTCACTTCACTGGCCCTCATCCTCCTCAGTCAAATGAAGGCATGAAACCACGTCCACTCGATTAGAGAGCAAGAATGCCCGCCTTTAGGCTGGTTTCAGCTGAGCACCCGTCAGCATGGGTTGGTCAAAAACGAGAGCGGGTTCTCCTTTCTCCCATGTGGACCTCAGTTTTCTTATCTGTAAAGTGTAGACAAACAGATTAAATGAGTCGTTGGCAGGTGCCGTGATGGGGGTAGTTTCAGTGAAAGGCTGCTTCTGTCTTGAAGCCACTTTTGCTGTTGCTGTATTCGGTGGTATTTAAGGAGGGGAGTATGCTGAGCTATCCTGCTGGGGCGGTGGGGGGGGGGGGCGCAAAAAACAACCCAGGCACTTGGATGGAAACTGCTGAACTAGAATACCCCCAGCTTCCAGACCCTGCGATCTTCCTCAGCCTGCCCCTGACCCCACTTCCTTCCCTCAAGCACATCACGTGCGGGCTTGCTGTCAGCCGCGTCTGCCCCTGAAACAGCCTTGTTTCCTTTGCTTTTCCAGCTCTGCTCCTGTCTGCCCGCGGAGACCAGTGTTGTCTTCCGGTTGGTTCAGAATGTGGGCGGGAGGAGGAGGAGGGCTTGGCCGTGCCCAGCAGCTAGCCCCAGCCCTCTCCTGACCCCTGCGTTCCCGAGTGCAATGTGTGGGGTTTGTGAGCAGCAGTATCTATCTTGGCGATCACCTCCAACGCAGATGAGACAGCATCTCTGAGCACAGCTTTGGCATCACATGTGATTTGCAGATAACCAAGGAGGGCAAGGACAGGTCACGATGGGCCAGGCACATGCTGGTCCCTGAGGTTGGGAGGAGGCCCTCCAAAAGTAGCCCCTTCTGCATAGCTTCTCTAGCTTTCTGGAACAATGTAGGCTTTCTGTCTTTTTGTTGTGGTACAGATTGCATGCAGTAATACGCACCGATTTCGAGAGAGTGGAGCTTGAGTAGATTGAACAAATGTCTTTATACCTGCTGTGTGTTATTTTCTGTGACTGCTCTAACAGATTGCCACAAACAGAGTGGCTTCAAGTTACCAAATGTATTGTCTTACAAGTTCGACACGAATCCCACTGGACTTCAAAGGAAGGTAGCGATCGGGGCTGCCTTCCTGGCTGGAGGAGGTTCCAGGAGAGAGACCATTCCCTGCCTGTTTCTAGCTTCTAGAGAGCACCCATATTCTTGGACTGGTGGCCCCTTCCGCTTTCTAACTTCACAACTGGAACCAGAATCCTCCTCACATTGCTTCTCTCCTGCCTCCCTCTTCCATTTTTAAGACCCTCATAGTGACATTGAGCCCCTCTGAGAAATCTAGGATTACCTGCTTACTTCAAGATGGGCTAATTAATTAGCACCTTTTATTCCATGTGCTGCATTGATTCCACACTACTGTGCAAGGGGCCATTATTCTGTCTCCCATACCTGAGTAACTATCTAGAAGGCTCTTTCACTCCAGAGCATACTCTGGTTCCCCTTTGTACCTTCTCCCTCACGCCCCTAGGGCCAGTTGCCATTTTTATTCTGAATCTGTCACCTAGCATTTCATACTGTAAACCAGAATTACAGATGGGTTTCTTAACACCTGCCAAGTAGGGACAAAGTTGGAGAGGTGGAATCTTTCTGTGACTGTCGGCTCCTGGCTTGCCATTCAGGGAGTTATGGGGGCATATTTGGGGGTGGGGGGCTGTGTACCTGCCTGATGTGGTCTTAAACCCCTCCTTGGGAGGCAGTCCTGAGGACAGTGCCCCCATTCCCCCTCCCGAGCACCTCATAAGCCACCAGGAGCTGCGAGCTCGGGTGAAGGTTGCTCTGGTTATCCCGTTGGGCCTCCGTGACCACCCATGACGTGTTATTATGATGCTCATCTTACAGATGAAGAGAGTAAAGGCATCAGAGATGTTGCTTTTGGGGGTGATATTGGCTAGCGAGGTAGCAGAGATGGAGCCCACAACTCTGGGTTGCCAGGAACAGAGTTCTCAGGCTACCCCGGCCTCTCGGGCTGCCATCGTTGTGGCCTTTCTATGTTCTACCAGTGCAGGGACAGTGGAGAAGCAGCTGGCACGGGCAGTGGGCACATGCCATGTGCTTCATGGACACTGTGACAGCCTTTCACCTGGGCTCAGAGACACTGGGCAGTTTGCACACTTCCGGGAGCCTGTGAGGGTCTTTAATACAGACCCTAGTGGTCGCAGGAGAGCCTGCCCTTCTGACCCCTCTGTTGACAGCCATTCCTTCCCTCACATACAGATGGGTTTCCTCCTGTCGCTCCAAAGACCAAGATGCCTAACGGACACACCTGCCATTCGCCCATGCCCAGGGACCTTGGTTGGAGGCTGTACCTCGGAACCCCCCCTCCAAAAAAAAAATCACTACACTATTTTCATCTTGGTTTTCTAAGCTCCTTTGTGTTTTGTGGACTCTGTTCATTTTATTGAGCTTGTTCTGTTGATAAAGCAGCTTCCTGCCCTTGAGGGGCTGACTGAGGACTGGTATAAATAATGCAAAAGAAAGCAACCGGCCATTGCAGAAACATATACAGAAGATCCAAGTCCAGAGTCCTTAGCCCTTCTCTCCTTTCAGAGGCTCTTCCCTTACCCGGGAGGCATCAGCTGACTGGGGCCGGTGAGTCCGCTGGCAGCTGCACTCGGTGCTGTGGTTTGAAGCAGGCTGTATCTCTGTGTGCTGTGTCAAGCTGTTACAGATAAGGGGTAGCAGGCTTTATTTCTTTTTATTTTGCCTGGGTGACGGTGCTTATGTTTTCTGGAATGACCTGATTGTCCCCCAAACACTTGTCAAGCTGTGGCAGGTGCAGTGAGCTGTCCAGAGGTGGGTGGGCTGCCTTCTGGTGCCCCCCCACCCCCACCCCCCCAGCATTAGCCAGCCGTCTCCCGTGACTTCTGCTGTGGGAAGATGCAGTCGGGCTTGTCCCCGTGCTTGATGCACAATCCAGTTCCCGAGACTGAGCAGCTGGCATCTGTTCATGCATGCGTTGCCTCTGAAGCGGGTGAAAAAGTAGAATGTGGTTTCCGATAGGCGAGCGGTTTCCCAGAATTTTCTTGGTCGGTGGTGTTTGGTTTTGTCCTGCCCACTTCATGTAAGGAGTATCGGTGGGAGATCCGCCACCAGGAGCCCGGAGATGGCTACTGGGCTATACAGTCTTTGTTTAGCCACACGACTATGGCGTGCCCGCTCTGTGCCGAGCCCCTTGGAGGTGGTGGTGGGGGTGCTTCACAAAGACGAAGCACCTGCCTTCACAGAGCTTACACTCTGCGCAAGACAGGCAGGAAGCGGGTGGACTGCGGCACCACTGTGTGCTCCCCCCACATCTTGTTGCCCCGGGGAGACAGAAGAGGGCAGGTGAGGGTTAAGTGACCTGGGGCCACTGTGAAGATGGCCTCGCTGGAGAGAGGAGAGAGGCGTGGGGTTTCAGAGATGTTGCCTTCTAAAGTGACACATGGTATAGTCAGGCCAAGTTGGAGCCCAGGTAGAGGCCAAAGTGATGAGGATGGCCTAGCCATGGGCAGAGCCTGGGGCAGCAGGAGAACGAGGACAGTGGCATCGAGTGTCTGCCACAGGTCTGTGTTCAGCAGGCTCTTAGGTCCCTTGCCTGGAGACATGTGGTTATTAGGATGATTGTGGAGTTGCTCTGTCTGCTCTGTGGGAGCAGTGTCCAGGTAGGGGGAGGATCCTGGTCTCTTGGCTCACTATTACAGTGTATCATTTATTTGGCGCAGTGCTCAGCTCATGACAGGTGCACCTCAGTGGGCGGATGGCTAGATGAAATAGTAGGAAACATAAAGGTAACGAAGAGCAACTGGGGGTGGGGGTGGGGGTTGTGCTCTCAAGACCTCCCAGGGGTCTCAGCAACACAGAATAAGGCGAAGTGACCAGTGAGGTGGAAACTTGAACTTGGGAGTGGCTAGAGGAGCGGAGGAGGGGAATAGAACAAAAGAGTACAAGTAGGAAGGATGGATCTTAGGGCTTGAATGTAGGAAGCCACCAGAAGTGAAGAACAATGAACAGGAGAAAGGCCACAGTCACGAAGTGCACTGTGGACAGAGGCCACAGGTGACGGTGGACCTGCTGTGCAGGTCGGTGGCCAGGACCACAGTGGCTGTGTGTGTATATTGGCCAGTGGAAACATGGTGGCTCTCGAGGGGGGTAGGGGGACTGCTAAATCAAGGCTGGGGACCGTGCAGGGCAAGCATTGGGGGTGTAAGGGCTTAGGAAGATTGCGATTCTTTCTGGGACCCGAAGAGGAAGACTTCCCTACATAGGGTTCCATCTTTCCAAAAGGGAAGATATGAAATTGGCAGGAAGATCTCCTGGGAGAAATACATATATTGTTTTGTTTTACTCCTCTGGAAATGACCGTATTGTATTTTTATGTAAATAATTCACAACAGCGTGGTAACTTGCAAGGGGGTGAAACGCAAATACTCACAAATGAAGTTGGGATACCATATTGTGTTTTTACATCAACAGTATATATGATTGCTTGCAGTGGGTCCAAAAAACACATGCACATCCAAGAGGCAAGCTACCTGGGAACTCTTAACCACGCGAACGACCCCAGGCCTTCCGTGCAAATCACTCTCCCCTGAAGCTCTGGGATCACTGCGGCCCACCGTCCACCTGGGCCGCTCTGAGCTTCTAGGAAACTGTGCCTTCCTGAGCACCTTTCTCATTTCGGTCAACACTTGTGGGCTGTCGTCTCTACCTCTAAATGACACAGGCGGCACATTTCGTTGATCTGCGCAGTCGTGGGGCTCTGAGTGAGGGAGACCACTCCGCAGTAACCACCAAAAACCTTTCCCACATCCGTTGCTAGTGGAGGTGTTGGTATGCGGGACAGGAGGGCCGGATCGTATTGGCTGACGTCTACCGATAAGGCGGCCAGTCACGGCCAGCTTCCACAGCATGCGGCTGATCCGGGCACAGAGGTTTGTTTCAAAGGCTTCATGTGGAAAACCTTCAGGCCTCACGTCCCTGATGATGAGTGCGTGGAAGCGATACTGGATCTAACTCTACTCATAGGTCACTTGTGTGTTTGGGGTCTGCCTCTGATCTCCCAGACATTTTGGGGGGTCTTGTGGGGTTCAGCAGCGGCTCTGTCACCTGGTGAAACGTCTTCGGTTTTCTTTGGCAGCACTCCTTTTTCTGCCGGTTGACAGAAGACAAGAAGTCAGAGAAGTTCTTCAAGGTCTTTTACGACCGGATGAAGGTGGCCCAGCAGGAAATCAAGGCAACAGTGACAGTGAACACCAGTGACTTGGGGAACAAGAAGAAGGACGAAGAGACAGACAGGGATGCCCCGTCCCGGAAGAAAGGTAATGCTCTGTGTTTTCCCATCGGCTGGACGGGGATCAGCCGGGCAGCCGCTGGTCTCTTGATGTTCTCTATGACCTCTGGACTCCGAGATGCTTTCAGATAAGGTTTGCAAAAGGAAATAACCAGTGTGGGGATGCTCCAGTCCTTCCAAGTGACCTACCTTAGCTAAAGTTCTGCTTCTTAGAAGCGTCTTCTTGTTTAATAAAGCATTGTAAAAAAAAAAAATAGATCTTCTTGGTCATGCTAAGAGTTTTGTTGACCTATTGACATTCTTGAAGGAGGGGAGTACTGGGGTTGACCGTAATACCACATACTTCCTGGGCAGGTATTGCACTATTGGAGCTATGACCCATCTCCCCCCACGCCCCCCCCCCCCCCCGCCACCAAGCTCTTTCTGCTTTAGTTCATTTTTTACTTTTATTTATTTATTTATGCATGCCAGTCCTGAGGCTTGAACTCAGGACCTGGGCACTGTCCCGGAGCTTCTTTTCGCCAGGCTGGCACTCCACCACTTGAGCCACCGCACCACTTTTTCTGTGTATGTGGTACTGAGGAATCGAACCCAGGGCTCCATGCATGCTAGGCAAACACTCTACCACTGAGCCACATTGCCAGCCCTAGTTCATTTCTTAGATAGGGTCTCGTGCGTTTGCCTAGACCGGCCTCAGATTGTGATGCTCCTACTTTGGCCTCCCAAATAGCTCAGATAATAGGTCTGCACCAACATGCCTAGCCAGAGATTGCTCGGTATTCATTGCCTGTGATTTCCATTTCCTAGTAAAGGAAGTTGAGGGGATATACGCTTTAAAATTGGTATTGGCCAGGTAATTTATCCTTACGTCCTTTCAAGTAGAAAGCTTTTCACCCGTGATCTGGCTGGAAGCCAAGCAGGACTATGGAGTGCGTAGACCCGCCCTGAGCCTCTCTTTCCATAGTCAGCACTCGTTGTCTCAGCCCAGCACGGCTGACGTTGGGAGAGCCCTTTGCTGTTGGAAATGTCTTGTGCCCGGTTACTCACGTGGACTCTGACCAGTTAGATGCCTGCAGCACACCCCACCCCACCCACAAGTGCCTCCAGGCATTTTCAGCTGGGTAGGGGTAGGGGCACAGCCACCAGTCTCGAATGGAGATTAAGAGAAGGAAAATGACGACCACTTCCTAAGTTCTTACTATGAGTCGTGTTAGCTGTCTGTCACTGTAACGCATACCTGAGGTGAGTCAGCTTAGAAGAGAGGAAAGGTTCATTTGCATTTTCCTCCCTGGAGTCTGTTACTCTGGGGCCTGATTCCGGGCGGACATCACGGCAGGATCATGCTGGCAGGGTGAAACCAAAACTGGTGACAGGGAAGTGGAGGGGAAAAAAGAGAAAGGATGAGCCCCGCCCCCATCCTCTTCAAGGACACACCACAGCCACCCGAGACCCCTCACTAGGTCCCACCTCTTACCTTCCAGTAGCACCGCAAGCCTTCAACGTACCTGCTCCTCTCCTGTCTGAGCCCTGAGAGGACATGGTGACCCCCTTGGGCTCTTCTGCCACCTGCAAACCCCTGGCAGGAGCAGGAAGCTGGGGTTCTGACGGTCCCCGTTGGCGTGTGCATGGCGCCTTCACTTTGATCGTCTCACGTTTGCCTTCTAGCCAAAGAGCCGTCCACACAGATCACAGAGGAGGTCCGGGATCAGCTCCTGGAGGCATCTGCGGCCACCAGGAAAGCCTTCTCCACCTTCCGGAGGGAGGCCGACCCTGACGACCACTACCAGTCCGGGGAGGGCACCCAGGCCACGGCCGACAAGGCCAAAGACGACCTGGAGATGAGCGCCGTCATCACCATCATGCAGCCCATCCTCCGCTTCCTGCAGCTCCTGTGCGAAAACCACAACCGAGACCTGCAGGTAAGGGCTGGGGGACCCCGAGACCTGCAGGGAAGGGCTGGGGGACCCTGGAACCTACAGCAGAGGGTTTGGCAGATACCCCAAGACCTATAGGTTGAAGGCTTGGGTAGGACCCCAAGACATGAAGTTGAGGGACTGGGTTGGAACTCTGATAGCAGCAGGTGGGGACACCTGTAGGTGAGGGCCCAGCCAGGCAGACCCTGATACATCACCTGCAGGTAATGATTAGGGGGTAAGAGGTAAATAATTACCTCCTTCATCAGGGAAGGAAACCAAGGCCCGGAGAGGATAGGACCTGCAGCTAGAAGACAGTGGAGCTGGAACTTGAACTCAGGCCATGGGGCCCAGGCAGTGTGGCTGCAGACTCTGTGCCCCTCACGTGCCATAGATACCTCACAGGGTTATGCAAGGAGTAGATAACACACAACCATGGGGTTTGGGCATTTGGTAAAAGGTGATGAGACTTGTGATTAGCACCTCAGTGCCTGACCCACCACACGGAGGCCTGCTCGGCAGTCAGCAGACCAAAGCACTGGTCCCCTAAGCACTTGTCATCGGCTCATCAGCTCACTCCCTGCTGTCCTCATGCCTTAGGATCACTGGTTATGAGGGCGATTGGCCCTCCCTCCCTCGGGACCGAGTGAGCAGTGCGGCCCCCAGGGAGCCGCTGCCAAGCAGCGTCTTGGTGGGCTGAGCCGGAGGATCCGTGCCCTCCACAGCTCTCCCGTGTGATGTCACTGGTCCCCACCCACCCCCGGGCTCTCCTTCCCCAACGTTGCCCGCTTCCCATCCACTGTGCAAGGCAAGCCAGGCTGTTAACTGTATGCTGGCTGCAGTTCCGTCCCTTCTTATTTGGAAGTCTTCACGGCTGTGGCTTTGTGCTTTTGTGCTTCACAAAACTCAGAGCAGGTGCCTGGCAAGCCATACGCAGAGGCGCGTTCGGTGCTTCATCCTCCTGTACGCTGCCCTGTGGGCGATCCCTGCCATGACCTACAGGAGCCCCGGAAGGTTCGGGGCGGGGGTGGGCATGCCAGGGTACATGGACCAGAGGGGTACACAATCCAGCTCTCTGGGGGGAGAGTGACTTGCCCTGGTGAAATCACAGGTGGAGAAATGCAGTGCCTGCAATGATTTTTGTAAAAAGCAGAATTGAGCTACTCCGCATGCCACACTGCTGGCGGAGTTGAGGAACGGATGATGGGTCGCGGGGTCGGGGTTCCTCATCTGGGGAGAAGTCGTCAGCTCCCTGGTGGACAGAGTGCAGATCAGATCAGAGAGAGGGAGTGCTGGCCTTCTGGATGAACAGTCTCTGGGCTCCTGCCAGAGTTTCTCGTCATGTTTATAACCTTAACTTGCTCCTGTTGGTAAATGTTCGGAGACAGAAAGCCGCTGAGGCGTGTCTTTGCCAAAGGGGGCCGTTGCTGCCTTAGTCAGAAACTCAACGGGAAGGTCTGCTCTTGAGCCAGTTCCCATGTGGTTTCAGGCGTGGCTCCGGTTGGGACCCCAACCCCGCCCCGAGGGAATGAATGTTAGATGTCATCTAGCCTGCACTCTCCCAGGAAGATCCCAAGAAGAGCAGGGTTTTCCCAGTACAGGCACAGCCCTGTGTTGAGAGAGGGCGAGAAGAAGTGGGTGTGAATGAGGGCAGGGGAGATCCCCTGCTAGACACCGTTGAGCCTGTGCGAGACTGGCCCTCATGGGGCGTTCAAAACATGTGTGCCCATGGGCCTGCACACTTCCCTGGCTCCCTCTCCTCCGTCTCTTTGAACTCGTAGACGATTGCCGTCTGCGTCGACACCAGCTCCTGGGCGTGCTGCCAGCTACCGTCAGCAGTCATCACGTGTACGAAGAGCAGAGGCGTAGCCTGCAGGGCCCCCATTTCATGGGTACTGGGAGTTGGGAGGAGGGGGCCTCCCGGAAAAATGACATTAGCTCACAGCCGGAAAGAAGAGGAGTTGAGGTTGGAGGCCCGGGGAGAGCGGGGCGGGGAGTCGTGAAAATAAAGAGTGCTTGAGGGCAGGAAGAATCTCCTTGCTGCCAGCCAGAGAGGGGCATGCTGAGAGCAGTGAGTGCAGCCTGGAGAACCGAGGGTTGGATTTGCGGCTTAGACAACCAGCCAATCAGGGCATGCCTGCTCCGAGCGTCCTCCACTCCTGCACCGTGATAGGTCAGCCAGATTGCACCGGCCCACCCCTCCTCAGCCAGGTTTCTCCCTCCTTAGAGTGAGAGAGAACCACAGTGAAGCACTCCCAAGTCATCCACTGGGGGATGCAAGGGGCTTCCACGAAGTGAGGGATGTGGGTTAGTTTGGTGGCAAAACAGCATTGAATCTGGTCGCCAACGTGTAACCTGCTTTCACCAAATGCCTACATTATGCAAGGGCTACTGGGGTTATACTTCTTTCATAAATGTTCAAACGAAAATAAGGAGTTAAAAAGAGTTCTTCTTAGCGGTAGAGTGCTCGCCTCGCACACATGAAGCCCTGGGTTCAATTCCTCAGCACCACATATACTGAAAAAGCCAGAAGTGGCGCTGTGGCCTCAGGTGGTAGAGTGCTAGCCTTGAGCAAAAAGAAGCCAGGGACAGTGCTCAGGCCCTGAGTTCAAGCCCCAGGACTGGCAAGAAAAAGTTCTCTTCTTTCCATAAAGAATATTCCAGACTTCTTTGTCTATACATTCGAATGGGAACATTTCATACAACTGTCATCGCATCATGTCTTAGTCTATTTGCCATTTGTTATTGTTGGGTTCTTTGGGTTTTTGTTTTCATTTGTTATGTTTTTGTTTTCTACCTCACTGTAGGCCCAGATGTCTTTCCACATTGGCACATTATGTATCTACTCAGTGTTCCTGGTTCATCACGTGAAATGGCATTGGCATACTAGAATATTTATAGTCCCTCCATGGTGGATGGGCATTTAGACTATTTACATTTCCTCACATAATAGAGTAGAATTACCCAGTCAAAGACTACTCTGTCTCCAATTATTTACCTTTTGGTTATTTCTGTTTTGTGTTTCTTTCTAGGCTAAACTTTGTCACTTTATATCTATGAGATAAAGAATATTGCCATTAATTTCTGCTTCTTAAAAAGAACCCCCCCACCCCCCCCACCAACACACACACATACGTACACATTACTGAAGCCTCTGCCAACAAGCTCTTCTCCATGGAGATACTCTGTTTTATGAGGCAGTTGAAAGTGACTCTCCTTAGCTTGCTGAGGAAGTGCCTTGCTTGGTGTCTCTCGTTAACATTACAGGTCAGCCCGGAGAACACGCACGCTGACACTGCACACACTTACACACACTTATCCCTTCCTGTGCATAGAGGAAATGGCCAAACAAGAGAATCCAGTCTCCCTCCAGGGCCTGGGCTTACCGCAGCCTCTGGCCTCTCCTTTTGTGGTGGACTGTCCCTGGTACTGGACTCAAGGTGGTCGTCACGCAGCCCACACCATCATTTTAAACAGAGCCCCCCATCTAATCCTTTAAAAATCGCAAATGCTCTAAAACACCTGATGAGAAGCTGGGGAATGGGGGGTGAGGAAGGTATAACACTGTAGCCACAGAACAGACCCAAGCCATAGCTTGACTATCAGACTTGGCCCCTTGATGCATCTGTCAGCATAATTGGTGGTCAGACCAAGGACCTAGCATGTTAGAAAATACCAACATGGCAGCCTAGATGACCTTTTCCCCTCTTCTCTCTGTCTCTTGCTCCCTCAAACTTGGGTACTGACTACTTGCAGAACTTTCTCCGTTGCCAAAATAACAAGACCAACTATAATTTGGTGTGTGAGACACTGCAATTTCTGGACTGCATTTGTGGGAGCACAACTGGGGGCCTCGGTCTGCTTGGGCTGTACATAAACGAAAAGAACGTCGCACTTATCAACCAAACCCTGGAAAGTCTGACAGAATACTGCCAAGGACCGTGCCACGAGAACCAGGTATTCCCTTGTGGTGTTTGGGTGGGGTGGAGGGAGGTGTCAGTCACTTGGAAGTGCAAACAGAGATTGGTTCAGTGTTGATGATCCTCTTGTATCCCCTTCCTGTGGTTGTACCTGCACTATCACTGTATCTCATCTGAGTACATTGGAAACTGTATAGACTGGTATTAGAACTAGGAAAGTGAAAGGGAATACCAAAATCGAGAGACACGGGGTAAAAAGACAACTACAAAAGCAATACTTGCAAAACTGTTTGGTGTAAACCAACTGAAAAACTCATGGGGGAAGAGAGAAAAGGGGAGGGAAGGGGGGAATGAGGGAGGAGGTAACAAACAGTACAAGAAATGTATCCAATGCCTAACGTATGAAACTGTAACCTCTCTGTACATCACTTTGACAATAAATAAGAAAAAAAATAAAAATTTTTTAAAAGATTGGTTCAGAAGTCACATGGCATCTGCCTGTTGTCTTGGTAAGTCAGCCAGTGGAAAGGACTCCATGGCCCTTCATCCTACATCAGCACTTTCCCTCATTGAGCATGAGAAGGTTGTGCTTATTCTTACTTGGCAGGATTTGGCTTGATTTGGGTTTGGGGAATAGGGAATGAAATACGAGTTCAGCAAGCACAGGAAGATGGAGATGTCGTTTAAATACCAAGAAGAATCCTGAAGTGGTTACTTGAATCAGGTGGTTAAACCTAGCTAGAGAAATAGAAACAAAATTCACTTCATATTAAACAGCTTGCGTGTTAAGGGAATCATTTTGGTTGAGATTGTAGCATTGTGGACTGTCAGGGAAAGGAAAGACCAGGGGGGCATCTTGACTCTGACTTCCCCAAACAGGTACAGTGGCAGAGTGGAGCTCAGTTCTTCTCTTTTTCTTGAGTGGCATCCTTGCCACGAGCCACATCTTGAAGACTGTGAGTTTTGACCTCCGGGCCAGGTGGAGTAGGATTTTGTAACCACTCTGTCGCTTCTTCCTGGCCAGTGATGGGCACTTCTGCACCCCACGGCCGTGGAAGTTATGAGATGCCGAGGGACTTGGGAGAGTCAGGACCTGCGATCAGGGGAGAGCAGTTGATGAAGGCCCTCTGAACGTCAGGATCCCGTTGACTAGATCCTCCTTCCCACGCTATCTTCCTAGTGACAATGACAAGGGAGCACAGAAACGCAGCGGGCTTGGGGAAAAGGCTTTCTGTGCTATGGGAGTGAACCTCATTCAGACTTACGTTTGCTTTCCTGCACAGAAGCCTATTGAAAGGAACAGACTGGACTGGATTAGAGTGTGCCCCAGATGCGGGGAGCGGGCGGGGGCGGGGGTCCTTCTCCAGGAGAAGACAATGATGCATCTTGCTAGTGTGTGAATAAGCCAGAAGTTTGCTGTCCAAGCTTAAGCTTTTAAGCACAAGTACAAAAATATGCAGAAAGAATGACGTAGTAAGAATGGAACACATTCTTAAAGGGGAAAACGAACTCCCGTCCTGCTATCAGTCATACAGCACATTTTTCTTAAAGAACAAAAGCTGCCCTCACTGTATGTATTGTTTGGATGAGATGCAGCCAGTTTATCGGTTGGCGAGTACGGGGACTTTCCTACTGTTTACTGTTAATTCTGAAACTAGAGATTTTCATCTCTTTCATTTTTTTTTTTTTTTTACCACTTTCTCACGGAAAATTGCAGATGCTCCCTCAGAGACCCTGCTGGGAGCCGTAAGCATGGTGTTGAAATAGCAGCCGTGTGATGGATGGCCAGCATTTGTGTAAATGTCTGTGTGTGTCTTGTTTCTGCAGAACTGCATAGCCACCCACGAGTCCAACGGCATTGACATCATCACAGCCCTGATCCTCAATGACATCAACCCTCTGGGAAAGAAGCGGATGGACCTGGTGTTAGAACTGAAGGCAAGTAGGGACTGACAAGCAAGAGGCCGTCCCAGTTTGGAACTGTCTCTCTTCCCTTGTGTCTCGGCATGAGACATGGTCGATGTGAAGAAACAAACCACCATAGTTCTGTCGAACTGAAGGACTGATCCACATTGCATGTTCTGACAGAACTTCACTCGTTCATTTCCAAAGAAGTGAGGACTGTTAGGTCACGTGGAAAGAATATGTGTCAGGGGAGGGTGAGAAACAAAAGAATACATCCAGGACCAAAAGCTTCCATTGTGGATGACATGGACAGTTAGAAATGCCATTTCCTCTGCTTTCTGAATTTTTCCCCTTTTTGAGGAGAAGGACCCATTGACAACTAGTCAACTAACAGTATATCTAAGTCTACCTAGAACCTCAAACCCCAGAACCTCTTCTTAATTAAAACATAGATCTAGCAGAAAAGTGATTGATTATGTCAGTGTAAAACAGAGGCAGGAAGTGGAGCTGTGACTCAAAGTGATAGAGCATTAGCCTTGAGTAGAGAAGCTCAAGACCCTGAGTTCAAGCCCCAGGACTAACACACACACACACACACACACACACACACACACACACACACGGGAGGGAGGGAGGGAGGGAGGAAGGGAGGAAGGAAGGAAGGAAGGAAGGAAGGAAGAAAGGAAGGAAGGAAGGAAGGAAGGACTTGGCAGCCTGGCAGCTTTACATCCTTGTAAAAACGAAGACAGCTGCAAACCAAGAACCTCCCTACGGGCAGGAAAACTTGTGAGTTTTCCTGACAAGTTTGAGTTACTGCTGGGGGAGGACTTCAGGTGGCCGATACTGGAGCAGCCCCATAAACACTAAAATAGTTTTATGGAGTGAAAGTAGTGACTTCAAGCTGCTTAAGCTACAGGATTTACGAGCCAATGTCTTAGAGGCCTGAGAGTCTGGTAGACCATTCCTGGCAGTGGTGTCCCTCAAACTTCCCTCTGTTTAGGGGTTCCAGGATCCAGTTCTGAAAGCTGAACCTGTAACCCACCCAGGTGTCTGCAGCGTATTTGGAAATGCGTTAATGCCACCAGGTGCAGTTCCTCTTATCTGTTCCGCACGGGGGCCTGTGGAGACCTGTCCTCTGCTACATCCATCCCCAGTAGCAAGCATTTATCACAATTATGAAATGCCTAGAACTTCCGGGGTCAGCTGACCAGCTGGGCTGCATTTCCCATACGAAGGGCAGGCGTCACGGGAATGGAAGGTGTTCGGAAAATGTCATCACAGAAGCCCAGGGAATCAAACAGCACACTTGTTTTTATTTTTCCTCTATCATTGAGAACTGAGAGCCCAGTATTTAGGGGGCAGGGGAAGCTGTTTAGCTCTTTCTGAAATGCTTTAGACTCAAATATTGCTCAAGTCTCATGTGCCTGACTTCCATTTATCATAAAGTACACAATGGAAGACTGAAAGAGACTGAAATGTTCATGCGCTCCTGATTGGCCTTTCAGTGACTTTGTGTTTTTGTTTTTTAATGAATCTAGGATTCTGATAGAAGTTTCTACCCTGTGATAGCATAGCTGCTCACAGGCAACAGGAACTTCTGAATCTTACCCACAAGGAAACACGTGAAGTTTAGTCCCTGGCATAAGTCAGGAAGTTCAGGGTGTAGACACACAGACATTTCCACGGTGCCAGGGAGCCACGACAGGCATGCAGTGTGCTTCCGGGCCACTTTTGTTAGCTAGCATCCACTGTAATCACAACATTAGAAGTTACAAGGGCTGAGAGAAAGATGTTTTAAGACAGGGAAGAATTGACTTTATTGCCTGTCATCTATGACCCATGAGACTGAATGACAATGTCAGCAACCACCCAGGCAGAGAATGTGCCACCTTCAACCCTGACATTGTCATGGCAGTGTGGATTTGTGTCTAGCAGATTCTTCCCGGCCACAGTTAGCTACCTGGAGGGTGCCGACATGCAGGGAGTCCTCTGAATTCACAGGTTCAGGCAACCCCAAGATCAAGCACATTCAGAGAAGATCGCGTCCATACCGAGCCTGGGCAGGCATCTCTCCTTGTCCTCGAGGCCTCACCAATGCAGTGTAACTACGACCTTGCACTTCCATTGTTCTAGGCGATTCGTCTAGAGATGAACTAGATGCAGGAGGGGCGTAGGTTTTATGTGACGTTGGAGTAACCTGTCCACATTTCTCCCCTTGCCTCTCCCATCCAGAACAATGCTTCCAAGCTGCTCCTGGCCATCATGGAAAGCAGGCACGACAGCGAAAACGCGGAGCGGATTCTCTATAACATGAGACCCAAGGAGCTGGTGAGTCACGGGCTGACCCCGTGACTGGGGCAGCCACGGCGCCTTTAGGGAGCACGGGGTCTGCTTCCCTGCACTTCCTCTCCAAGCTCCCAACTCACAAGTATATAAAAAAAGAGCATTTAATTCAGCCCTCGAGCTGAGTAGAAAAGAACAGCCTTGGACATGTGCTATTGTGCCCTCTCCTGTCAGCACAGACTGGTTGGGGAACTCCTCCTCCTCCTCTTTCCCTCATGGAGAAGTGCGCAGCGCCTGGCCAAGGAGCCCAGCAGGCCCGAATTCAGCTCCTCAGCTCAATCCTTTGTGCTGTGTCACCTTGGGCAACTATTTGACCTCTCTGAGCCACTCTTTCCTGATCCCTAAAAGAGATTCTCCACTGAAAGGTGCTTTTAAAGTCTAGATGAGAAGGCCCACGCGGAAGCCAGCAGGCGACACGTCCTTTGTGAACGAGAGCCCTTTCCTTCCCGTGCTCCCCTTCGTGGCTGGTATCTTGGCCCCAAGCTTTGTCCAGAACTGAGGAGTTCACAGCTGCTCTTGGCACCCGTGTAGTTTGGAGGCTGTCGTTGGTTTTTGTCTTCTTGGGTTATTTTTGAGGGGTGCTATTCACAAAGGGCTGTGACTTCCAGGTTGGGAGCTGGTGTTGTAGACTGTGAGACAAACACTGTTCACCGACAGGCGCTCCGCTCGGGGCAGAACTCTCTTTTTGGACTCCCACCCCCCCCCATGCAAATAAATGAACTGACAGACTGACATGAGGACTCTCATACATCGCTGCCTCCGGGTGACCTGAAGTGTGCCCTGGCCAGCAGGCCAAGGTCCTTTTATGTGTCTATCACTTTAAATAAAGTCCACAGGAGCCCAGGCCTTTGATCTGCGAGGTCATGGAGGGAGTCCTCCATGCTTTACATAACCACTTATGTAAGACAGTCCGTGGCATCCAGGGTGTGCCCCTCTTCAATAGGGTTCAAAAGACCTTGCAGAGACCCTGCTTGGGTTGCTACGAATCGAGAATGGGCCTCAGGACTTGTGGGGTCCCTTGGGAGGGGAAATGGCAGCACCCTGGGCTGTGGCTGCTGCCAGCTCCAGAGTGGCCCCCTGTGGTTGCAGATCATAGATCATCCTGGATCATGGGAAGAGTCAAAGGCCCCTTGGGACAAAGTGGGTTGTAAGAATCCAAATAGAAAGGAAGCTCGGTTACCCAGAATGTATGCATGTGTGTGTGTGTGTGTGTGTGTGTGTGTGTGTGTGTGTGTGTGTGTGTGTGCGTGCACGCACGCAGGTGCATGCATGTGTACACATGTCTGCATGTACTCTGGCCCCTACCACCTATGCAACATGTTGTTTGTTTGATTTGGTGTTAGAACTGGCAGGAAAACAAGCTCAGAGAGCAAAGCTCTTGCCTGCAAAGTCAAAGCCGGCAGCTGACCTGGCCTCTGTGCCGATCGGCTGCGGCTCTCTGCCTGCTTGGCCTTGGGTAATGAGGAATCGTTCAGACAGAATAATGGCCTGGCAGCAACGCAGGGGGCCAGGACACCTTCTGAATCTTCAGAGAAAATGATTAATTCTTAGTACGACTTAGCAGGCGAGGGAGTGTTTATTCCTACTCTTTGAATCGTTAAGCCTGAATGGTATGTCCATTTAGCAAACCTGGCCCAGTCCCACCTTTGTGGGACCAGAGGAAGGATGTGAATACGAGCAGCCCTGGCCCCTACACTTGGGAACTGGGGTGAGGGGGAGCAGCCCACAGGTACAGAAACGGCTCTAAGAGGCATGCTCAGAGCCTGAGATGAGTCCTCGGGGCACCAGCAGGGGCTGGGGGGGTGGGGGTGGGGAGTGACTCAGGCAGCTGTGAAGGGTAATGGCCAAGTTCAAATCCCAGCTCATTAGCTATGACTTTAGCAGTGTTCTTTTATCTCCGAGTCTGTTTCCTCATCCATAACGAAGTGGGAATCTCTGGTACCTCATAAAATGCGCGTGAGCATTCAACTTTTAAAAAGAATGATAACGTACTAAGCCCAGTGTGAGCACAGAGAGAGCGCACTGTAGGTGATTCTGCTTGATGCTCCATCTCTACGTGCAGGGAAAATTCCCGAAGCTAATCGATGTCTTAGGTTTCCGTGAAAGGGAAAGAGTTGGGATCCAGGAGAATTGGTGGTAGGGGGTACGGAGATAGGGAAAGTCTGGTTTCTAGACAATTCATGTGTCTCGCTATATCATGTCGCGGTGCTTTGATGGGCGTTAACCCCTTTCTAAACGCACCCTGAACGAGTGATGAACGCCTCCCGGTGTAAGTCGAGGGAGAGGGGGCTTCTTGTGGCCGTGGAGAGTGGTGGGGACTGCTCGTGAGAGTATCAGGAAGGCCCATGTGGGCTGAGCGTGACGAGCGGTCCCTGTGCCAGGATAGTTACTGGCTCCCATGCGGTGAACGCCAGTCTTCGGTGATCTCCCCTTAACCAGATGTGTTTGCTTGGCCCTTCTTCCAGGTGGAAGTGATCAAGAAAGCCTACATGCAAGGCGAAGTGGAATTTGAAGATGGAGAGAATGGAGAGGATGGAGCTGCCTCCCCCAGGAATGTGGGGCACAACATCTACATCCTCGCTCACCAGGTATGGCCTGTGCAAGGCCCCTCCAGGCGCTGCTACCTGCAGGGCCTGCGTTCCGAGCCAGAGATGCCCACAGACGGGCCTTTCCTGGAAGGCTTTAAACCCAGGACCATTTGTACTCCTGAGATGGTGGCTTGCAGTTGCCCTTGGCAACCTGCCTCTAAGGTGCTGGGTTCCAAGGCACTGCCATTTTCCCACTGTGGTGGGGTCAAGTGCTTGGAAATCCCCGTGCCTCTGAGAAGCATCCACCCCTGAGCTGTGACGTGAGGTGCTTTATGACTTTGAGGGAGCCAGGCTTTTATAAATACTAATGAGTTTCTCGTAACAACCTAAAGACAACTCTCAGCTTCCTGGCCTATCTCATTTGAAGATCTGTGGGAACCTGTCCTTCTGACTTCCTTCTGTTTGCCTTTCCGGGGATATGGTAATACTTCATGCCCTGGCACCCAAACGCTCCGTTGCATAATTCTCTCCCCAAACTGGCTGTGTTTTGGAGCTTGCTTCCTCTTTTTAGGGCACTGGTGTGCTTTTGGGTGGAGATGGGCATGCGGTAGCTCAGCTGGAGACTCGTGTTTCCTGTTCCCTTTGTCCCTTTTAAACTCAGATAGAGGATCTGGGTGTAAACCCATGGCAGTGTTGGGCCTGAGGTTGGCAGTTCCCAGCCCCTCTTACCAGCTGAAGGATTTCAAAAACCTTCCTCCCCCGCAGTATCTGGCCTCCAAGAGGTCTTACTTCTGAATATTCTGGATGGAAGGCTCCATGGGGCTGCACCACAAACCCCAGCCCCTCCTGCCTGGCTAAAGAAATCAAGGAAAAGTCGGACCCTACATGGGCATGAGCCTTCCACGCTTTTATGCCCGATTCCCAAAATAGCCACCGTGCAAAGCACACTGGGCGGAAGGGAGCCAGGCTCCCAGCACCTCTGCCCTTCAGCTTGCTGCTGGGCATTATGTATTTGTTTAAGCTCACAGCTAGAAAGGAGCTCATGTATTCCTGTGACAAAGAGACATTGACCCCTGTATTTCCGTGCTTGTGTTCTAGTTGGCTCGGCATAACAAAGAACTTCAGACCATGCTGAAACCTGGCGGCCAAGTGGACGGAGATGAGGCTCTGGAATTCTATGCCAAGCACACGGCACAGATTGAGGTGAAAGCAGTCAGCCTAGGGCTCGGGAGGGCTGAGGCTTCAGGCGTCCGGCCTTTGGGATTGAGACCTTCAGTGGGCGATGCCCCATGCTGGAGCTGGCACGTAGCCATGCAAATGAGCAGTGGAAACGGCATGAGATGCATGGGTGCTGAACACCCAGTAATGGCCAGAAGAGTCACGGTTACTGCTCAAGGTCTGGAAGGGAGGCAGACACTTAGAGAATCCACACAAATAGATCTCATTTGCAGCGGAGTCTAGCCAGCCCATAAGGAAAAGCAGATGGCATCCTAACGAAGTCCAGTAGAGGGACTTGCTGTCGAAATTGCTAGAGTCTGTAGTGGCCCGGGAGGCCTGGTGTAAAGGAATGGGATCTAAATATAGACAGAAAGAACTCAGCAACTGAATAACCCAGAGGGAGGAGCTCGTCAGACATGGGGAAGATTCTAGGTAAGCGACAGGGCTAGAGAAGTCCCTGGTAGCTAGAGTTGAGCAAGCCGGTGGGGAAGAGCATACGACTGAGAACGAGAAGAGGCAGCCAGAATGTCAGACCTCCTGTGCCATCCTCAAACATCTGCACCCTACGTGCAGAAGGGACTGGTGGAGACTTATCCAGGGGAGCGCTCCAGTCTAGGGGAGCATGCTGGTCAGATATACATTTTAAGCAGGACAAAGCAGACGTCTTCTAGTCATCCGGGAGCCCCGTGAACACATTGAGTTTGCACACAGAACAGCGAGGCCATGGCACTTGAAGAGCATTCCTGGGTACAGCTGAAAGTTGAATCCTGGTCTGTCTGACTCCTGAGCTTGGGGTGCGTTTTAGGTTACCTGCACTGTCTCTCGGCATCCCGCAGGACAAAGGCTCCTGTCTCCAGGCTCTAGGCAGTAAGAGATGATGAAGCTGTCTGTTTGGCTAGTAAGAAAATACAGTGTCCATGTGAGAAGAGAGATTTGGAGGGACCGACAGACTTCTTCCAGCAATAGAAGTCCTACCTCTGGATCCTGTAGAGGCGAGGCTGTGGGTGTTTGCAGTGTAGAATGTCGGTGGTGATGCCCTGTGTGCTCTGGTTCGAGCTCAGTCCGGTTAGAAGGCATGAACTCTGTCACCCAGCCTGGTTGAGGCAGAGAAGGTCTCGCATCGATCCTCGCCATCTTCCACTTCCAAGGCAGGAAATAAATTGACGAATAAAAGTGTTCATTGAAGCCCCTGTGTAACTACTTAATTTTTTTTAAAGGATGGAGAGCTTATAAATGACAGAGCTCTGGCGGGGTGTTCCTGCCTCCCACCTGGCCCTCAGAGCCGTCCTCAGCCACCACCCACTCCTCCCTTCAGATTTCCCTGGGGAGGGGGCGGGGAGTGTCTGTGCAAAGCCAGGGAACACTGTCACTTCCTGAGACTTTCCTCAAAGACCCCAGTGTCTTCCCTCAGTGGAGCCCTGGGGCCTAGAAGTCACTTCCTGTGGAAATGCCATTTCGATGTCACTGTATTGCTGTTGTTAGACCACGGGCTGCACCATCATTTTATGGCTTCCCCCTTAGCTAGAACGACAGTGCCGGCTTGACATGATGTCTCAGTGAACTTTTTCCCCAGGTTGCCCTGAAACCATGATCCTTGTCATCTCAGCCTCCCACAGAACGGGGATTACGGGAGTGAACCACCAGGCCCATCCTAACCAGGCCCCTGGGTACCAGGAGGTGCAGAGTTGATCCCTCACCTGTGTGTCCACCCAGGTCACCCGGGGAAGTGGTTCCCCGGCAGGTTCTCGGCATTCCACTCCCACAGCACAGGTGCAGCTCTCTATGGCCGGGCTCTGAACCAGAGTCCACCTGGTAACAAAGCCTTCTGAAACCCGAGTTCCAGCTTAATTTACGAGCTGCTGGTCTAGGCACCGTGCTCCTAATAGCCTCCGGAACCTGTGGGAACCCGCCTCACCTCGGCTAGAGTTTCCCACCATAACGTGGCCTGAGTCACCTCTCTTGCTCCACCAGGGAACAAAGGTACTGAGGGAGGAGAACAGGCTCTTCCTGTTGAGCGCCTCAGCCCCGGCTCTCACCTGACTTGTCCAGCCTCTGGGGAGGAAGAACAAAGAGGACATGCCTGTGTTGTACCACAGCTCATGGCCTTTTATAAATCTCTACCCCCCAGGACTGTGACTCAGGACAGTGTCCTAGAATTTGAACAATCTAGATCAGACTACCTCCTCCCTCTCTGGGGATAGAGCTAGTAGAGGACAGGCATGGGGGAAACCTTTGAAGTGTCCACTCCTGCCCCCCCCCCCAAGCTAGTCTAAGGAACAACGTGGCCATCCCAGTTGAATGGGAATATTGATTCCTTTATCATGCATTATATGGATGGTGGGACAAGTAGGTCATTGTGATCGGATAGAAAGCAAACTTTTAGAACAGACCTTCATAAAGTTCCTATTGGGGAAAAGTAACTCAATGTTGCTATCTTGAGTGACGTTTATACCCATGGTCTAATACTGACCCAGGCCAGTGTGACAGCGAAATAAAACAGAGAAATAAAACAAATATTCCATTCTTCACATGCCCTTAGCACATGTGCTAATGCTCAGAGGTCACCTGGGAGGTGGTGGCTGTCCTTTGAACACAGATACAGACCCCTGTCATTTCTGCAGAAAGGTAGATTGAACAGAGCCAGCCTCAGCCAAACTCTATGTCATTGGTTTCAGATAAAAGTTACTGACATTGAAATGAATGGGGTCCAAGGCTAGATAGACTTACCAGAATGATTTTTATGTACATTTAGGAGAGATGCAGCCTAGCGCGATGGGAAGGGGTTCTAAAAATCAGAGAGGTTCGGAGTCTGTGTCTCAAACCCCGAGTCTACTGCCAGTGGCCGAGGACCATTGGAAAAGGATTTGCAGATTGTTGAAATCTCATCTATTTTTTTTCCACCCTAGATTGTCAGATTAGATCGAACGATGGAGCAGATTGTCTTCCCTGTGCCCAGCATATGTGAATTCCTCACAAAAGAGTCAAAATTGCGAATATACTACACCACCGAGCGAGATGAGCAAGGCAGCAAAATCAACGACTTCTTCCTGCGCTCCGAAGACCTCTTCAATGAAATGAATTGGCAGAAGAAATTGCGAGGTGTGTATTGAACGCCAGGCAGAAGCCACAATGGTGTGACTTGTGACACTTTCCACCTCTGACCTCTAGGAAGTCAGAGGAACTTTGGTAGCTGCTAAATGGGCCGGGGTCTAGGGAGACAACTTTTCTTTTGAAAAAGAAGGTTGCCTTTGGCTGGATTTGACTGGGGAGCCCTATGGATGACTGAGCATGCCTGTTCGGGTACCTTAATGTCGAAAGTCAAAAGGAAGGAGAAAGGCCGGGCCTTTGTGCTTGCAGGATGGGTCACCAGGGCCAGCTCATTTACTAGCACACCTGCTCCGGAGACGCCGGTGTTTGCCCTCTTACAGAGTAGCTGGGATTCGAGACTCAATCATTTTACGGGCAGTGGAATCATTTGCCATATAAGATGCTTCGTTGCTCACCAGCAGGTCCCGGGAGCAGCTCAGCCAAGTCGGGTTGAAATGACTCGTCTAAGACAGCTTTATAGGGCTTTTCCAGAGGGCTTCCTTGCTCCTGGTTTTCATTAGGGTTTTAATGTGATCCTTCAGCACGAACAGTATGCTCAGTACCAGCTGTTGTGAGCAACTTAAAAGGGATCGTGCCTCGTTTCTGTGTGTTAGTCAGGCCCCAGGTTTGTTATTTGAAACCCCGGGGTCTGGCTGGAGTGCGGCTCTTCCTGTGAGGTACAGCTGGGGCAGGGAGAGCTGGCTCAAAGTCGGCTTCCAGCAGGGCTTGTCCTCTCCCTGATCAATGTCTATCGGATGGAGCAGGGCCCAACCTGTCTCTCTCTCCGCAGGGTTCCTTGATCTTCTTTTCTTCCTAGTCCTCTTGCATTCCTAGATTCCTAGTGGCAGAGAAGCCTTTGCAAACCAATTGGCCAGAAGGCCCTGTTCCCACCCCTCCCCACCCCCACTCATGACACATCTCCGAAGCATTCTAAAATGTCTTACCCAGGATCAACTTGTCCTGCCCCATGTCACTTGTCTCCCCAGGAGGGACAAGGGACCTTCATCACCTCCTTCTTGATGTACAGACCCCAGTGCGTCCTCAAAGCCTACTGTGGGTCTCTCTGAAACTCTTCCTGCTCATGCTTCATCCTGGAAATAACCACACAGCACCAGGCTCAGGCAAATAAGAGAAAAAACAAAACAGGGTAGATAGAGACCCCACCGACCCCACCGCTGCATGCTCATTTCCAGCTCTTGGGATAAGGAGAGAACTTCTCATCAGCTGCCTTTGCCTATCCCAACAGTATTCCGCAACTGCAGCTTAGTGAGGGATCGTGAATCCACATGCCCAAACCTTACTAATCCTCTCCAGTGTCCTTGTCTACTGAGATGCGTCAGATAGATTCGGTATCTCAAAATGGTGTTATCAAATACACATGTGTGCTTATGGGCCTCTTTAAAAAACTGGTGAGCCAGCGCCTCTTCCTGAGCTTGTGTCTCAAGCCTGGGGTGGCAGGGGGCTCTGAGCCTTTCTGTGTTTCACTGCCCCCCCCCCGCCTCTCCCCAGTGAACTGAGGAATTCACTGCACCTGATGGATTCACTTGTTCTCCAACACCCTTCTCTTCATTCCGTGATTTATTTTATATTATGGTTAATGCTTTTCCTCATTTTCTCTTTCTGTTTCTGAAAAACAGTTTTGTTTCCATGAAGCTTAGTATAACTGTACTTGTCAACTGAAAAATTTCTAATTGGCTTCAAAAGTACTAAGAGAGAAATTGAAAATAATAACTAAATTCGAGATGATTTGCATATTTAAGGAAGGGAGAAATACATTCATTGAAAGGATAGTTAAAATAAAACATATTATTTTCTCCTAAAAGTGGCTACAAGGAAGATTTTTCTAGCCAGTCTATGTAGCTGCTTTGCCTTGTTCCGAATGTGTCGCTGAGGTTAAGCCTTACCAATTACTCAACAGAAATCCAGTGTTGCTTAGTACTTTCTTCAGCAAGAATTTAAATACCCACTTGTATTGCTCTCCAGAAACCCTCTTCCCTGTTTTACTTACACAATACCTGAGCACGGGTTCAACACACACACACAACACACACACACCCTTGTCAATATTCCTATCCACACCTTCTCTCTGACCTCTTCTAAAGAAGATAAAAGGACAGTAACACTTGGACCCTTTCTGGCATGGGGTTTTCTCCCAAGATTATCACACTTTGTAGACATGCAGCTGGAAAAGTCTGTATGCACATATGTATACATACACATACATACACGCAAAATATATAGACTATATACAGAAAAAATATACATACACATATTTTTGTGTGTATATTTTTTTAAGTCACCCAACTAAGGCCAGTACCTTTAAATAGCAATAACTAGGAGCCAACATTACCTAGAGAGGCCCCATGTGTAGTTATGGAAACCATTCTTCCCGTCTGTGGTCATATCACCACCTTTTCACTATAATATGGCTGGTGTATTGATCCAGCCAACCTGCAGCTCCCAGCAAGTAGAAGGCACACCGCAAGATCCAGCAAGGGATTCAGTGACACATGCGCACTGGCTCTGACTTGGGTGAGGGGGGCAGGTTGCCACCCAAAGGGGCAGGCAGCACAGACATAACTTACAAGTGGCTACAGTACCACGCTGTTTATGATGGAAGGCTATAATCAAACAGTGGTGGGTTATGAGAAGCAGGGGAAAGGAAGACTTCCGAGAGAAGGTGGGATGGGAGAAGTGTCTACAGGGGTAGGCAGAACTTGACACAGCCTGAGAGATTGGAGGTAGAGGAGAAAGATTCAGTTTCCTTGTTACTGCTGTTAATATGTTACAAAAAAAGTTGAGGCTTCCAGCAGCATGGATTTATTACATGACATTTGTGTGGTTCAGAAGTCTGAACAGGTTCTCACGGGCTACCATCAAGGTGCTGACAGGGCCCTGTTCCTGCTGCCGTCTCCAGCCTTTTCCAGCTTCTAGAGATGTCTGCCTTCTTTGACTCAGAGCCTCGTCCTCCCTCCCACAACCATCCTTGTCCAGTAGAGCCCTTCTCAGCCATCCCTTCCCAGAACATTCACAAGCTCTGCCGATTCAATGGGGACATGAGAGGGATTTTATTGTGCCTACCGCCAAAGGCACATGGATCGCTTCCTATCCCTGAATAACTCATTCCTGTCAACATGGAGTGTCACAAACAATAAATACTTCTTTCCTCATAGACTCTGCAGGTCGGAGGTTCGGGAGTGGCTTAGCGTCATTGTTTTGGCCCAGAGTCTTTCATTGTGTTGCTTCTGAGATGCTAGCCAGGGTACATCATCCGAGCACGTGTCTGGACTTGGGGGACCCACTCCTCAGTGCTCCCTCCTGGCTGCGGGCTGCGGCCTCGGTCCCTGGCCACATGGATCTTTCCGTGGGTCTGCCTTGCGAGTTCTGCAGACTCCACAGTTGTTTTCCTCCAAGCGCAAATGATTCCAGAATGAGCGAGGAGCAAGCTGCAGGGTTCCTTGTGATCTGCTTCTGGACTTCTTATGCCGCCGGTTGCACCGTCTCCTATTTATTAGCAGCAAGTTGCTGGTCTGGCCTGTGTTCACCAGGAAGGGAATTAGGCTGCACACCCCTTGGAGAGAGGAATATCAAAGACCTCGTGGATATATTTTTCAGTTACCACAGAGAGTACATGGCTGGGGGGGGGGGCACTAAGTATGGTGGAAGCACCCCTAGACTTCCAGTGGAGGCGGAGCATGGCGTGATGGGAAATGGGAGAAAGGTCTGGAAAGGCAAATGGGACATCATTCAGTGCATGACAGGAAATGAAAATATTGCACAAGGTTGGTCTTTCCATATCTTCTGAAAGGCCTGAATATTTGTTTAGATTCAAAGTGGCAGTAGAATTGAAGTTGAAGGTGAGCTTTGTGAACATAAGGCTGAGCTGACCTCTGCGTTCCTGGTTGAAGACCAGTTACTGGGGTTGCTCTGATGTATCCTGCAGGACGCATGCTTGCCGGCACACTGTGACAGGCACGCTGTCTTCAGGGAATTTGGGGTTGCATGGACCATTGCTAGGCATTGCCAGCCACTTGTATTGTCTCGCCAACTTGTTGCTGTAAACTTGCGATACATGCATGAAGGTGGAGAAGAGGCTGTAAGTTCTGTGTGTATCCATCGCCTAGCTGGAGCAATGATCAACCCTGTGCTGTTCACCTCCCTTATTCTCTTCTGGAGTTTCCTTCACCAGATCAGAGCTGGGCTTCAGTCCCAGAAGAAACACCAGTAGCTGTTGTAGCTAGAGCAGGAGATTTCTAATCTTAACTTTGCTTCAGCAATTAGCAACAACAAAAAGTCAATTGTTTCCCAACAGTCAACCGGATCCTGTCACCTTCTCTTTGAATGACATACGCCACTTACCTTTATCCTGTCGCTAACCCCAGAAGATCACTAACCTGGGAAATAAAATCACCCATGCTTCTACCTCCAGCCAGCCTCAGTTTCCCTCATTTATAAGATGATGGATTTTAAACTAGATGATTAGTCCTCTACTGTTTGGAAATACTGCCTGTTACCAAGTACACACATGATAGAGGTGGTTTTCCTTAATTATCCAGGGATTTATTTAATTGTACCATAACTATATTTTGGATAGAAGCTTCCAGAGACTTGGCTGCTGCTCTGGGCATGGTTGAAGAAGGGCCAGTGATTTGCCATTGGCTGCTGTCCTGTAGCCAAATGATGACCTCATTTGGGGGAGGGGAGGGGAAGCAGTACATGAGAGAGATGCATTCTCACCTACCCAGGCTTGTCCCCGGAGAGGAATAATACCAACAGAAACTGTCTTTTGGAAATTGCTTTTGGCGTGGCCACTGCCTGCCACTTGTGTTTTGGAGCAAGCGGAAGGCACCCCTGTAAGAGGGTTTGGGGAAAAGGAAGCATGGTACACGTAAGAATAGACACAGGTTTGTTATTCTGAGACAAAGACTACCTAGCCAGCATACCATTGCCCGTGGCTAACAGTGATAGCAAAGTGACCTTTCCCCCTTTGGGATGGCTTAATCCCCCTTCCTTTGTGTCCTGGGGCCTTTGGAAATGTACAGTCCACTGCTGACCATTTCCCAATCTACCGCCCACACTCCTGGGCTCCCTACTCTGGAGGTGACTGGCCAACTGCAGGGAAAGGGCAAGGGACGGGATGGGGGGCAAGGGATCATGGTCAGTGCAGCATTAGGAACCGGGGAGGAATGCGGAAATGGTACCAGTCCTGGTCACAGGCCCAGTTAGGCCAGCTCTGACTGTTGTGTCTCCCCAACGTTTCTGAATAGCTCATTGAATACTTGGGTCCCTCTGGGTATCTCTTCTGGTTCTGGAGGCCTCGGGGAGCCAGAAAGTCAGGGCACGAACTCTGTGTAACCCTGAGATTCTCTTACTGATGGCATTGACTAAAGCACGCAGGCCTTTTCGATGTTCCCGCTGTTCCCCTTTTCTTCTCCTCTTCTTGTCCCCCAATACTTCTTCTGTTCACTGAGTTCTCCAGACAGAAATGAACCAGCCCAATGTCACTGTGTGCCAGCTTCACAACAAATGATCATTTTTACCACCAGGGTGAAGACTGGGGGCGCGAATGGCCTTGTGGGGGCCAGGCAAGGGCAGAAGCATGCTACAGCCCGCGCTCCCCAGCCTCACGCAGCTTCCTCTCTCTTTCCACAGCCCAGCCTGTCTTGTACTGGTGTGCCCGCAACATGTCTTTCTGGAGCAGCATTTCATTTAACCTGGCCGTCCTGATGAACCTGCTCGTGGCGTTTTTCTACCCGTTTAAAGGAGTGCGAGGAGGTATCCACTGTCTTTAACTTTACGGAAACGACCCATCCTGACAGAAAGTCTACGACTTGGCGCACCTTAAAGACTGTTCCTAGAACTGTCGGTGCCGTAGTTAGCATCCCAGTTAGGCATTTCCAGACAAGATGGGATGGTTTTGCCTCTGCGTTTGAAATATAACTTAAATATTCTATCAGGATAGGTGTTTTTTTTTTTTTCCACTAGCAAAGAAGGAGAAGAAACTCTTAAACTTGTAGGAAGCTGCCTTAACTCCCTTTGTTGTTATATTGGGGAAATATATGTCAGAGAGGTCGGGCGATTTAGCAAGGCTAGTTCATGCAGAGACAGTGTAATCATCAGTCCTCTGTGGGGTTTCCCACACCGTGCTTCTGGAATGGATTTCAGACTAAAGACTTAATACTTGTAATAAATTTCTGGATTTTTTTTTTTTACCCCTGCTTTTGCTTTTGCCAGAGGTCAGAGAAGAATCGAATGCCTGAAGGCTCTGCAGTCCACTAGAATGTTTAGTCTGCAGAGTGCTGCTTGCATTATTCACGGATTTCCCCCACCCACCCACCACCCACATCTCCTTCCGGTCAGCCCTCGCCGCCCCCCCCCCCCCCAGCATTCTACATACTTTGTTAAGAAAACACAAATCATTAAGGGTGGACATTTTTCTTTGGGGAACCCTTCGACTTGCTTCTGCACATGAGATGTATTTACCCTTGTAGGGTCTTCTTTTAAGAGCTTCTTCACTTAAATCCACATCCCTCCCCCCCACCCCTACCCAGTGGTCCTGGAGATGGAACCCAGGGCCTCACACAAGCTAGACGAGCACCCTGCCACCAGAGCCGCACCCCACCCTCGCCCACCCCACAGCCTACTGGGAGGTCTGGTTTCTCAGCTCAGGTTTTCATCAGGTTTTTGGCAGACCATTTCACCTTCGTAATGTAACCATCTGCCAGGATCTACCTGGGTGAGTCCTGATGGGCTCGGGAAAAACCCCACAGTAAGCAGGATCAAAACAAAACAGAGCAAGACTGGGGGGGAGAAGGTTCCAGCCCAGCTCTTGCCCTTCATAACGGAGGCATAGGTGTCTGCAGCACATGTGTATGCAATAAAAGCGCGTGTAAAGACCGATTTGAAAGTGATGACATGTTATGTAATGCTATGTATCCAGCTCCATCTGCAGAGTTAGCTGTTCTATTTGGCCTTAGGTTGCACTGAAGATACCATGTGAATGATTTTATTCCCGAAGTATGACCTCAACACAAGTCCAGGGGGGATTTTTCTTTTAAATGGCATGTCAGGAAACCTAAGTGCTTGTGTCTGAAAAGATGTCTGTGGGGACGCCACCTTCACGGAGCCGGAATGTGAGCAAAAGGGTCATTGGAGAGTGAGCCTGGGATCCGGGCTCCGCCTGCCTCAGAACTCTTCCTCGGCTCATCGGAGCATGACGATTCAACCGTTGCTTTGGATGTGTTTTTCATTTGCCCTCCAATTCTTTCAAAAATATTTCCAAACAATTTTTCCTACCAGGCACCAGTTAGCTCATGCCTAGAATCCTAGCGACTCAGGAGGCTGAGATCTGAGAATCAGGGTTTGAAGCCAGCCCAGGCACGGAAGTCCTTAAAACTCTTATCTCTAATCAGCCTCCAGAAAGTCAGAAATGGAGCCATGGTTCACGTATAGAGTGGTAGCCTTTAGCTAAGAAGCTTAGGGACAGTGCCTAGGCCCAGAGTTGAAACCCCAAGACAGGCCCACCGGTCACCTTGACTCTTCTCTGCTGGCCATGGCTGTCAGCATCCGGGCCAGTGTAAATCCAGAGACTTAAAGTCTAGGCCTAGTTGGACTGAACGCAGGCCCACTCATTGGCTCCATTTTTTTTTTAAATTTCTATTAATCTTACTAGATGCTTCCACTGAGCCCATGATTTTGGGGCTTTGGTATGGCAGGAAAGACAATAGCAGCATCCTGACTCCCACCAAAGTTTAAGACTCACTGGATAAAATGACTTTAATTAAGGGTCTTCCTAACTCTAAAATGGCGCCTTCTGAATAGGACCCCACCTCCCACTGACCTGCAAGAGTCGAGGCTCCCTAGTGGGGAACCCCGGGCTTGAAACCCTCAAGCTAATGCCTGAAACAGAATCAGGTCTCCTGGGAGGGAACCCATCTCAAGCCTACCTTGTTTGCCTTTTGTAACACGTGCGTTGGGTACAGTCACTGCTAGCCATCTTCTGGAGACTAAGAATAAGATCTGCTGCATTTTATCTTCACCCTGCCTAGAAATAGAATCTGTTTCATGGACCTGAAAGTATTTTTTTGAAGTCAGTGTTTGTTAGAGGCTAGAAGTACAACTACGGTAGAGCAATTACCTAGCATGAGCAAGACCCTGTCTGGACTTGAGACTCAACATGGAGGAACAAGGCAGTATGCTTGTATATACTCATAACTTCTTGTATCCTACAACCAGGATGTCCAAAATGTCCCACTTAGATGTGTGTGCTAATAGGGTTTTGCGGTACATAAGACTTGTGGGTGCCAAGAACAGCAGTGGCCTTAAAAGCTCCTGCTCAAAAGTACGACTCCTACCCCTTTATTTGAGAATGAATGAGTCACACGGCCTTTCAAAAGCATGACACGTAGGCAGGGGCAGGTGCTTACTGAATTTGTAAGCATGTAGAAAGAGAGGAAATTTTATTATTGAAATCCTGAGATACACAAGTAGAAGGAATGATGAACCGCTGTGTACCTTTCAGCGTAGGTTGAATAATTAACATTTTACCCATCTTGTTTCCTCTGTCCCCCCCCTACTGTGTTATCTGAAACACTTTAAAGACCTTTAGACATCTTGTTGTTTGGACCATAAACATTTCAGTCCTCTTCTGTAGCTCATTAGTGTATTTTAAAATACATAGAATTGCCATGCCATCCTATGTAACGAAACTAACAGCAAATCTTGTAATAAGTCTGCCCGAATTCCAGTTCCTCCAGCTGTCTCTTAAAATGTCTTTCCAGAGTTGGTTTTTGTAATCCAGTAGTATTTTTTTTTTTACTCTGCTTTCATAATGGGGAGGCAGAGGACTTGTGCATACATACTGTTCTACTGACCACATTTACCAGACTTAGAACTCTCCAATGAAAAGACTGTCCTACTGAAAAACGGGCCACAAGACAGTTCACAGAAGATAAAGACCAAGTACGCGTATGGAGAGACATTCAGTGTCACTAGTTGTCAGGGAAATGCAACGTAAAACCACAGTAACATATCACTGCCAACTTCAATGGCGACATTGCAAAGGCCGAGAGACCAAGTGTCAGTGACGGTGTGCGGGAAGCAGAACTCTCACTGCCAAGGGGAAGGCAGAATGGCAGTCACCTTGGAAAGCCATATGACAGTGCTTCATACAGTTACGCATATTTAAGATCTGCCAGTCTGCTAGGCGCTGGTGACAATGACTCATGCCTGTAACCCTAGCTACTAGGGAGATGGAGATGAAGAGGATTACAGTTGGAGGCTAGCTTAGGAGGGGGAAAAAGAGAGCTCTAGAGCCTAAGTCAACAGGAAAAGAAACTGGCTGTGGTGGTATACAACTGTCATCTCAGTTATACGGAAAGTCTCAATAGGGGATCACAGTTGAGGCCAACCCAGGCCAAAAAGCAAGACTCTACGTTTCCAAAATTAACCAAAGCCAAAAGGCTTGTGATCTACCTTCAGCAGTTTTAAACATCTGGCTAGTAAGTATGAGACCCTGAGTTCAAACCCCAGTACTGCAAAAAAAAAAAAAAAATACGTCTCCTTCTAAGCATTTGTCCACAAGAGAGCTGACAACATATGTTCACTCTAAGATTTGTACTTGAATGTTCCTGGTAGCTTTATTCATAATGCCTCTCCAAACTGGGGAGGATTTAAATATCCCTCCACTATTGAATGAATGAATAAATTGTAGTCTATAGTGTAGAATATTACTTAGCAATGGAACAAATGTAATACCAATACACATTAATAACCCAAATGACTTTTTTTTCTTGTTTTGTTGTGTTGCCAGTCCAGGAACTTGAACTCAGAGCCTGAGCACTGTCCCTGGCTTCTTTTTGCCCAAGGCTAGCACTCTACCACTTGAGCCACAGCGCCACTTGCGGCTTTTTCTATATATGTGGTGCTGAGGAATCGAAACCAGGGCTTCATGTACACGAAGCAAGCACTTTACCATTAGGCCATATTCCCAGACCCCCAAATGACTCTTAATCACTTGGTAAGTGATGAATGTCAGACACAAAAGACTGCCCACTAAAATTATTTCTCCTTTTTTGTGGCAGTACTGGGGCTTGAACTCAGTGCCTGAGTACTATCCCTTACCTTTTTCATACAAGGCTAGCATTCTTCTAGAGCCGCACCTCCACTTCCATAGTTGTCCATGTTCATGAAATTCTATAAAACGCAAGGTTATAATGACAAGAAAGTGAATCATGGTTGCTTAGGGATAGAAATAAGGCAAAGCATCAAGCAAAGAAGCACAGGGAAACATGTTAGGGTGATAATATTCAGTGTTGTGATTGTGGTGGCAGTTTTATCTGATGGTCACTCCATCAGCCAGGCACCAGAGGCTCACAACTGTAATCGTAGCTATCGGAGAAGCTAAGATGGAGAGAATCATGGTTCAAGGACAGCCCAGGCATACATGTAAAACCCTTTCTCAACCAAGAGCTCAGTGGTGAGTGCCTGTCACCCCATCTGTGTAGAAGGCTAAAATTGGGGGGATTACAGTTTCAGGCTAACCCATACCAAAAAAAAAAAAAAAAAAGTTCATGATATTCCATCTCAAAAGAAGAAGCTGCATGTGGTAGGTGTCTGTCATCCTGCTATAATAGGAACGTGAAACAGGTGGATCATGGTCCCCGTGCCATCCCAGCAACAAAACAAAACTCTGTCTCAAAATAACCAGCACAGAACAGTGCGAGAGGTATGGCTCAGTGATAGAACACCTGCCTAGCAAGCATACCATCCTGAGTTCAAACTGTAATGCTGTGTGTGTGCACATGTCCGCACGTGTGCACACACCCCCCCCACACACACACACACTGCCCAAGTTCATCAGATTCCATACTTAATAGTTGGTGAACTCTGTGTAGAGTGAGGGTGAGAGACCACTAACTTCAGAGGCCCGTAACCTCCATCCATTCACTGCCTCACTCGATGAGGTTGGTAGCCTAAGACTGAAATTTCTTGATACTAGAGAGTCTATGCCGTCTCTCTGACATGACTGGGAGCATTGAATAACCCATAACACCGAGGGCCTAATACACCTGACAAGTCCATACATGGACACAAAGTGACATGCATACCAGACTTTGAATTTCCAAAAGTGTCGGCCCGTTTCTAACCAGTGTTAATGGATATGGAAGGTGGACCGAAGTCTGCGGCAGGGGCTAGGGGACCAGTGGACCAGGCCTGGCCCGGGTGCAAGCGCTGCAACCTGCGCCTCTTGCCGGATGGAGCTGCAGTCCCGGCAGTTCCAAAGAAGCAAACTTTATATAAGTGTCCTTAATCATGTAGGCCTGCTTGTTTACATCCAAGGGAGACTCAAAAATGTGACAGCATTTGCAATAGGGGTGTTTTATATTTTTTTTTAATGAGTGTTTTACAGAACTATATTTTTAGTCATGTTGGCTCATGTTATATAACCAAGACATCTCGTGGGACACTCTAAATAGAACTTGCAATAGCAAGAGATGACAGAAACTGGTGGAAGCTCTTTGACTGCAGGGATAATCTTAATTGTAGATGATGCTCCTGACACGGAAGCTGCCTCCCTCCTTCCCTTGGAAGTCTGATGCAGCCAGGGGACCTAGAGCTTTTCTTTAATAGCAAAAGAGCGTAGGCTTGCAGCTTGCCTTCTCCCCTGAGAGTGACTTGTGACACATGCGTGTGAGCTTTAGGTACTGAACAAGTGTCCGGCGAGGTTCAATAAGGTGGAATCTAGAAAGACAGAGATGTCAACGCCGGAAGTAGACGCCAGAAGGTAACTTCCTACAGCTCAGGGACAGACAGTTGCCTAGCACAGAAAGTCTTGGTTTTCCAGAAAATGTAGGAATGCGCAGAGAAAGAGGGGACACCTGGTGTACTTTTTGAGGAATAAAGGCTTGGGGGAGACTTCCCGGAAGTGGCTGTGTCTAAGTTACACCTAAGATGCCTAGGAAGGGGAGGAGAATTTTCCCAGACAGAAACGAACAGATAGGATGGCTGGAAATCCCCACGCTGTGAGGTGGGCCCGCCCCGATCTGTCCCCTGTTCCCCCGTGACCTGGTGTCCTAGCATTTCCTGCTTTCTTCTTCCAGGAACGCTGGAGCCGCACTGGTCCGGCCTGCTGTGGACGGCCATGCTCATCTCGCTGGCCATCGTCATTGCCCTGCCCAAGCCCCATGGCATCCGGGCCTTAATTGCTTCCACCATTCTACGGCTGATCTTTTCTGTGGGGTTGCAGCCCACCTTGTTTCTGCTGGGCGCTTTCAATGTAAGTATGGATATCTTTGTAGGCACGCTGCGTGTTTGTGGGTAAACAGGCAGGCTTTCTATTCTGGTCCTTGGGCTTCAGCCCAGAGGAAAAACAAAACAAAAACTATGGTTTGTGTCAACGGTTCAGACAGCACAAGTGAGAGAGTGGCCATGGGTGGCCATCTCCCCCTGAGCTTCCTGGTGCATCGTGAGTTCAGGGATGGTATCATATTGGGCGGGGGGGTGGGGGGGATCTCATTCTCAGTGATGAGGCCGGAAGATCAAAGTTGAGATTTAAATCCGTTTGCTGATCTGGCCAAAGGTCTGTTTGCCCTACAGATTTTAGCCAGTAAGCCAAATGATGAAATATTAACATGCATTCACGTCCAGCAAAGACCATACAGAAAAATATAAGTTGGAGAGAGGAGCTGATCCCACACAGAGGGAGGGGCGGATGGTGAGGAGAGTTGAGGACGGGCTGGGGAGTCGTGGAGACATGGAAACTCGCCTCCCTGCAGTTGAAGCTAATGGCCCCTGCGTCCGTGGGAGGGTTTGGCCAACGTGAAGACTGTTACATCACACAGGTGTCCCAGTGGGGGCGGGGGAGAAAATTTGGACGTAGCACGCCAGGTATTTTATTGATCTGAAAGTGCCTTCCAGAAATTTCTACACCCCCCCCCCCAGCACACAAAGAAGGTGAGGTCCCTATACCAAAATAAAAGTGAAGCTGCCACCCAGATGGGTGCTGACACTGATTGGAGAAGCCCACACACGCGTGTCACAGTGGCAGCCGTAAGTGACTGTCAGGGGAAACACAAGTCTTGAGAAAGTGGGAATCGGGAAACCCAAACAGTTTCAGTTTATGAACATCTGCAATGAAGACGCAGCCTCCCAGTGAAACAAAAAGTGGTTCGCAGGTATTGCAGCAGGAGGCCAGGCCGGGGGGGGCGGGGGGGGCGGCAGGAGTGTTTGAAAGACTACGACACTCCTGGGTGTGGGTCATTAGTCTCGAAGAGAGGAGGGTGCAGCTGTCCCCCGTGTGAAGGAAGGCTCTCCCGTGCCTTGCCCTTGTCAGAAGCGCATTCGGGTCCTTCTCTTCAGTCAGAGAAGACATTGCCGTCTTCATTTGGTAATGACAGAGACAGATATAACTCTAGATTTCTAGGCCTCCGTGACTGAGAGAATAATGCTACAAAGTAAAAAGGAAGTCACGCAGTGATCCAGTTTGCAGGGTGCATGTATTCAGATTGTTGATGTATTAGGGTTGAGGTGACACAGCGCGGTATTGTTAGCTTTGGCATCGGGGAATGCATGACCACAATGGCTGGTAGATAAGGCTGAAGAGGGAGGGGTAGCTATCACCTGCACTAAAAGGAAGCTATTTAAGAAGGAAATACTGGATGAGTGGGTGGGAGGGTGGGTGGACAAAAGGAAAAGAGAGGGAAGGGAGAAGAAATGTTAATACCATAGAGGTGTCTTCCATGGATTCTCTTGTTCCTTTTCTTTCCTATAATCATTGCACACTGATCCACTTCTTTACCACAAATCATTTGTGGGGAAGATTCAAATCAGATCATTAATTACCACTTGACAAAAATGTTAGCTATCAGGGAAAGAGCAGATCAGCAGGAGTCATCATTTGGTCACGTGAGAAGGAGAGAGCGACGGAAGTGGAGACACTGAGGAAAGAGAAAGAGCGCCTGGCAGGCACGGGAGGAGGAAGATGACAGGCAGGAAGAAATGTCGGAGGTGCAGAGACTGGAGGAAGAGGCCCGGGTGGTGGTTGAACAAAGAGAGCTGTGGTCAGGATGGAATGGGGAGCAGAGGGGGGGCGGGGAAACAAATCTACCCAGGCAGGATCCCCAGGGAAGACTTCACAAGAGCTACTTCCGGAAGGAGCTGGGGCTGGAAGCCGGATGGGAGATGAGGAAGCTGATGACCTGGGAGTGAGGACAGCAGGCCGAGATCCTGAGCAAATAGGAGATGGAAGTGAAAGTTGAAGAGCTAAGTGGATTCAGACGAAGCTGTTGCTCTCCGTCAAGGTGGGGGGAACTGGGCACGTCAGCCTCAGCCTCATTGTCCCCCTCCATCCGCGTGAGTCGTCGTGAGCCAGTGATTTCCACCCCCACCCCACGAAAGACCCTCACCAGTTTAGAACCTCGACACACTTGGCGGCCGGCACACTTCACCTGAGAACACCAGAGGTTCTCTTGGGTGTTGGCTTCCTCACGTATCTGATTGAGGAGAAGCTCACTTACACTGACCTGCAGATTAGCTGGCACGGGTGCCCGCCGGCTGCGGCCAAGGAAGCTAGGGTAGCAGAAGATGGCTTTACCAAGTACATTCGAAGAGCTTCCTCTCTAGCCTTCCGATTGGAGTTACTCCACATGTTCCTGGAGGTCAACTTGTAGGTGTGGTGTTTCTATCCCAGATGGGACTGGATCGTCCAGTCAATGAGCTAGGATTCCCTCCGTGTCACACAGGCATCGCACACCCACTCGTGCAAGCAGAAGCAGAAGAGAAAACCAAGAGGGTCACTGCAGGCGTAGCTGAATACAGGGACCCAGACATGATGTCAGGGCCCAGTTCTCTGTCCCGTCCTCTCTACTGAGGGTTCTCTACAGTCTGGGGGCAGGGAGATGGGGGCAAATACCAGCAGAACCAGAGCCTTACACCATCCAGTTCACACTCCGTGAACAAGAACAAAATAGTCTTTTGCTGCACTGCTAGGGAGGAGCGGAGTGGATGCCGAGGGCTCTGACTGGCTACGTGCCTCGCTGGAAAATCAAACGCGATTACCCAGCAGGCAGCTCAGCCAGACCTCAAGCTATGGACAAACCCCTGAAGGAAAGCCGGAACTTACTCCTAGGAGAAAGGGCAGGGAAATCGAACTTATCTGACATTTTACTTCTGTTTCCCCAAGAAAAGTCTCATTTTCCTTGTGAACATAGAGGTGGGGGGGGGGGGGAGAGCAAAGACAAGAACTGTCTATTTCTCATTAAAATGAAACCCTGAAATGTCTAGAATGTCACAAATTCAGGAAACACTTTGAATCATGCCGATCACAGAGTTCATGGATAGGTGCCTTCTGTGTTTGACTAACTTATGTAAGAATGTCAGAAATGATTCATATCTCACTCTGAAAATTATAATCTCAGTATGCATAGATGTTGTTTCGCCACAGTCACACGCTTAGGGATTATGGTTGCACATGAAATTATTTGACTGCCGGTTTGTTTGTACTCTGCCTGAAAAGCAGTGTGTGAAATGATGGGGTCCCAGAACGGTTCTGGGCAGGGGTGCGTGAGACGCTCCCTGAGCGATCGCGCACGACTGGGTCTGATGCACGCCATCTGCTTCCTCCCCCCGGCTGTCCTCAGGTCTGCAACAAGATCATCTTCCTAATGAGCTTCGTGGGCAACTGTGGGACGTTCACCAGGGGCTACCGAGCCATGGTCCTGGATGTTGAGTTCCTGTACCACTTGCTGTATCTGCTGATCTGCGCCATGGGGCTCTTCGTCCACGAGTTCTTCTACAGCTTGCTGGTGAGTACCGAGTGTCAAAATATTCCACATGGGGAGAGCTGGCAGGACGTCCTGCGCCCCCTTTCCTCGCCGACCCTGCCTGTGATGGTCATCGGCATGCCTGGTCCAGTAGGGTGGAGGCCCCGCTGCCCCCACCTTTTGGGGAATCTGAAAAGAAAGTGACACAGCTCTCCCAAGTCCAGGGCTGCACAATCTCACTGCGTCTGGCGCACAGCACCGCACTTCCCTTCCGGGGAAAGGAGGGCCTCGCCCTGCTGGGGAGCGGCTTCCTCCCCGCGCACCTTTGTATGGCACACTCAGGCAGCGCTCACCAAGGGGAATGTTTAGAGGCTGTCATCATCTACGTCCCAATGGGACCCACTGCTCAATGTCAACGTGGCGCGACCAGCAAGAGTGGGACCATGTTCAGAGCCCCACCCTTGTGGTCATGAGCTGGACAGGTGTGTCCACCCAGCAGGCCTCTTCAGGAGACATCATTTTGTTCCCAGTGAGCCAAGTGACTAATATGTTGAGAGTCCATAGAATGAGCTGCGTCTGTCACCTCTCTTCTCAGCATGTTTTTAAATTGCTGTCCTGTCATTAAAGGGAATCTAGACTGATAGCACTGGAAATAAGAAACTAGTTCCATGTATCTGTGTAACATGGCAGGAAACATAAAAATTGACCTACCATAAAGTGACTAGAAGTATGAAAATGTAAAGACAAAAAAAAAATAACCAAGGCTTTAGAAAAAGACAAAGCAAGGAAAACGCTTGAGGGAGGTCCTAGCCATATGTTTTCTTAGCTAGTTACTTCATTGCTCGGTGACTTGGTTTCCCCATCTACCAGTGAGGAGAATGACCTGTCTCCTCTCAAGGTCCTGCAGGGATTCTATGCAGCTGTTCATGGCAAAGTCTTAGAATAGCACAGCAACACGAGGGTTGGCTATTATTGTCTTTGTCATCTTCTCTTGCCTCTCCCATCCAAAATACTGTAAAGAATTCACCAGCATGAGCTCATTCCATTAGTGGTAGATATTGGCAGGCTAAGTGGGAATGGATTATTTCTCCTTATTCTAAAATAGGTCTGGCTATGCTCTGAGGTTTTAGGCAGAGAAGTCTCAGGAAGTGTCTGCCATTGTGTGGCCTATTTTGGTCACTCCGTATCAAAAATCTTTAGAGCCTTGTATCTATTTCAGAACCTTTTTGGGTCACACAGTAATGTCCCTCATTGGGGTTCTAGCCTGTGAGTCAGGGAAACCCAAGACTGCTAACCCAGCAAATCCCCTTCCTAGCTCACTCGGTGTTGACTCTTGTCTCCCTGCCAAGGGGTCTTTCCCAAGAGATGAACATTGTTTAGGCAGTTGTGTTCTTCTCCTGGTAGAAATGTCTGACTTTTCTGACTCTCTACCTCCAGTTAGCTTCCTTTCCTTTTCTCTCCTTTTGGATCATCTTCTCTGCCTGTTTTCCAGGCCAGCCAGTGCCTTGCTAGATACAGCAGACAGAGTGTTGAGAGGTAATCCCTACCTCACAGCGTCACCATCTAGAAAACAGGCACTTGTGTCCCCATCTACACTTCCCATTCCCTCTCACAGCCCCACTTGAGGTACATGATGACTTCACATTACATCTAGAAACCTTGGGTAAGAGCCGACACAAAGTCACACAGTAAGTGGCAGAGGCCAGATGGCACCTCTCAACTACTTTCAACTCCCAAGTCTGCACCACCGGCTCATCAGAACATGTGGAAAAGCTCCCCGTCACCAAACTGATGTTGAGCACAGTTTCATAAAGTGTGTGATTTCAAATCCTTCTCCTAACACAGAAAGAATTCTAGGCTCCTCGTGGTGTTACCTGAGTTCAGTTCCCTCTTAGTAGTAGTCGACGTAGTGTCGGCCATGCTGGGTGTCTTCTGTATTTCGAGGGTTGTCTGAGCCCTCTGGGCCTTGGCCTCCCCCTCCCTGTGGCCCGAAGTGACAAGCTCCTTTTTTGGTGTTAGAAGCAGTACTGAACATATCTGGTGAGGACCAGGTGCGGTATTGAAACTTCAAATTATTCCACAAAGAAGGAGACCCAGCAACCAAAGGAAACTGGGTTTTCTGTAGAAAGAGTGACACCTCTCTCAGAGGAAATGCCCACGGGGTGGGGCGGGGCCCTCCGGGCCAGTGTCAGAGAAGGACACTGGGTAATCTAGTGGCCTAATTAAAGACTCACAGCCCCCCCAGAGACTGGCTGGACCTGGCCTCAAGCTCGCATTTGTGTACTTAGAGAAATATTAACACCGGAGATGAAAATGTGCAAAGTTCACAAGCAAGCAGGCAATGAAGAGAGAAATCCAGATGGTCACTCAGCACAGAAACATTTTTGTTCATCTTTAAAGCTGAATAAAGACATGCTAACTAAAACAAGTGCATGATCCCACTTTTACTCAGGACATAAAACATTTAAAAAATAATAATTTCCACGATTGGTGGCAGTGAGGGGCAAAATACATGGGCTTTCTTTTTTTCAACTACCGGTAAGTGCAAACTGATACAACCTGTGTGGACATAGCAGGTGATACGTGTCTATTATAACCTGGTTTCCATTTGCAGAAATTAACTCCAAAGAAATAACTAGATGAGTATATATAGAAGCATGCACATAGGTATTCACTACAGCATTAGGTAAAATTATATGTAACTGAAACATCTTGACTATTCAAAAAGTATTAGTTATAGTAATGGCATTTTCCATGTAAGCCAGTCCTAGGGGATCCTATTTGACATGAAAATGTGTGTTCATGTCTGCGAGGTGGAAGAGCGGCTATCTGCCGGTATTGTGGCATCCTATTCTTATAAAAATGTGTATCATATACCTTTTGAAGGTCAGAAGGAAATAACGTGTTGACTAGATGACTATAAGGATGATGGAATTATTAGAGAGTTTTCCTTTCTACCTCTCTGTGTTTTCTTGAACATGGTTCTTTTAAAAAAAAAATAAAGCATTTTCCTTTATATAAATAATGCATGTTGTTTTCAAATAAAAATCATTAATCAATATGAGGAGAAATAGCCCCCAGTCACCTCTGTGACGTGGGGCCCAGTGGGTCTTACCCACAGCAAACAAGTAGCTTCTGTGTATTGTGTGGCGTGCTCAACCGCTTCCGCCGGGGTTGCTGGAAAATGTTTAACCAACCTTAACAGCAGCCTTAGCCTTTTGTCCTCTTGCGCTGTCTCCTCCTGACTTCCTTCCGACCGTCCTGCCTTTCCCAGTTCTCTTAAGACACAGATCGAGGTTAGGGAGCCAGGAAAAAAAAAAAAAAAGCTACTTGGGCAGAAAATGGACCTCAGGTATAAAATTTTAAATCAGAAGGGATTCAGAGTTCAGTTAGTTCAATCCACTTATTCCACAGATGAGGAAACTGAGGCCCAGACGGGTTGAGGGTGTGATTCACATCTTATCATACATTAAAAGTAGATCCAGGAACCAGGTCCTTTCCCCTCTGGCTGGCTTGGCCGTGCCTGGCCACACCCTAAAGCCACAGTGGAGGCCGTACCTTCTGGCGAGCACTTAGGCTAGCACGGAAGCCAACTTCACATCCAGATCCCCACTGCTGGACCTGCTGGTGCACATCTGAAACCTCAGCTGCTTAGAAAGCTGAGGCAGCCAGATCTAGACCTTCCTTGTAGCCAGTCCAGCAACAAAGCAAAACTGTTTCCTTTAATTTTTTTTAATTTAAAAAACTCGTGTAAGAGTGGCCCTGGAGAACACTCAGCCAACTAGCTGTGCTTCCCATCCTTGGAAACGTATGCCGGTGTAGCTCCAAGGAACCTGCTTTCCTTGGGGACCCAACTTCTTGCAGAGCAGAGACCCTGGCAGGGTGCTCCTACAGCCCCACCCCCCGCCCCCACCCTGCTAGGGAAGGACTATAAGTGACAAGGTTTCCTGGTGTATCACCGTCACCAGTGTCCCTGCCACGTCATAAGTAACCTTGCCCTAGTCTCTTTGTTCATCAGGAAATTGATGATTACATTTATGGTACTTACTCATCATGGGGGTGTGCTTGTGTGCTACGGTTCCCCCCCGCTTTGTTCTTTATGACAGTTACATTGTCTGGCCTGCACATAAAGGACGCAGGCCCAGAGGGACAAGGGCAGTGCCAGGCCCGTGATTGTAGTGAAACATAGTAGCTAAGATTTAACTTCTCACGAAGCCCAGAGGCTTTCCTGCTTGCACTGGCTAGCAGCAGTGCCTGCCTTCCCCACCAGCCATTCGTCTCCAGGACAGCAAGAACCAGGGTGGCTAGCCCTTAGTAGAAATGCAGAGATTGTGTCCTAATTGATGTCTGCCAAGACTCTAGCCATGCCCACTCTCCCGTCCTATGTCAAGGACATAGGACCTGCTCCGTGTACTACTTGAAGTGGTTACAATTTCTCGTCCCCCTCTTCTGTATTTATTTTCTTTCTCATTTTTACCATCTTGGGTCTCACCTGAAGGCTGGTTAGATGTTAAGTGTTCAGATCCTAATATAATGCTTTTGAGTTTCCAAAAGGGTGAATGGGGGCTATAGACTATGTTTCCATTATGGGATAATGATGCGCATCTAATAGAGAGGCTTCTTAACAATCCTCCTGTTCTTTTCTTGTTTTTGAAGCTTTTTGATTTAGTATACAGAGAAGAGACTTTGCTTAATGTCATTAAAAGCGTCACCCGCAATGGACGGTCTATCATCTTGACAGCGGTGCTGGCTCTCATCCTGGTTTACCTGTTTTCAATAGTGGGATATCTTTTCTTCAAGGATGATTTTATCTTGGAAGTAGATAGGTTGCCCAATGAAACAGCCATTCCAGGTGGGTTCATGGTTAATGTTAAAGCTATTTTCTAGAGAGAGAATGATGTATGGTACTTACAGAGTAACATGTTGAATTAAAACTCCTTTTGTACAACTACTTGAGGATAATTGTTTTTAATTTCCTAATCATAACTGAACCAGAGAAAATAATGACTTTAGGAATACATTTATCTTCCTAATACCAGATTATGAAATGTGAAACCTGGATTTTTTGAAAGCATAGGAGTATGCATGTCCTAGGTTTCATAAATCGACTTCTAGGAATGTATATTTAAGAGGGGGAAAAAAACCTGCTTAGAGCTCATGTGGAGGTAATTACCTAGAAGAAGGCTCGGTGCAGTGTGCGATCTGGGGAAATGTGGATGAAAGGAAGTGTTCGGTCAGCCTGTGGTCCATTGTATAGAATGCCCTGCACTTAGGAAACAGCCTTAGAAAGCTGCATGCTGAAGTCCCAAGAACTGTTTGTGGGAAGTTACAGGAGAATAGTAAGAGCATACTTTTTCATTAAAAAGTTGCTAAGTGTTCAAAATGTGGGCAAATGGCACGGGGGACAGCTAGCAGTGGCTTTCTCTGGGGCCCTTTCTATAGTCAGCTTTTATAGAGAGCTGCTGCAGTGTTTATACACAGCAAAGGCAGACTTCCAATTTTAATAGGAAACAGCGACTTGAACCGAGAGCCCGTCTCTCAATTATAGAAGCTGCCACTACTTTGATTTGGGGTCCGGTAGCCAGGCTCCCCAAGTCCCAGGAAGAAACAGCAAATGTGACCATCGAGTCAGTTGTCCCAATTCCGTCGCTTGGTGTGGAACTCCCGCCCCCAGCAGACAGTGAGCGGCCCCGGGCCCTCACCTGTCTTCATTCTGGACAAAACTCCAGGTCTCCCCTTCATGCTTATTGATGCTCCTCAGGCCAACTTTTCCCTTGAATCTTCCTGGAGTCTGTACGTTCAGTAATTTCTGCCTTAAGAGGCTCCGCAGTTTGTCCTTAAAGTTAGAGAGGTGCTATTTAAGTGCGATGTTTCTAGTAAGCCTGCAAGAGTTGACATTTTTTGGCGTTTTTCCCGTCCAGATCACCAAATGGGAGTATAAATCACATCTCTGCTTTGAATTTATATGCAAGATTGGAGGGTGTTATTTATGTAAAGGATTGTTTAATCAGCCGTGAATTGGGGGACGTCAAACATTTTAACCATATGCTGTTTGTTACAAAATTCCCTTCTCTCTCAGAAACCAGCGAGAGTTTGGCAAGAGAGTTCCTGTACTCTGACGTGTGCAGAGCGGAGACAGGGGAGAACTGCTCCTCTCCCACACCGAAGGAAGGTAGGACACTGGGCTTTCTGCCCCACATCACCACCAGATGCCTCACCAGGGGTGGTGCAGGGGGCATTGGATGCAGTGAGAACAGATACACTGCTCAGAAGTACAACCAAGGGTCCAAGAGAGATGGGGGACACGGGGGGGGGGGGGCAGGGTGTGGGAAGGATCATCTGCCTACTGGAGTCAGCCATGACTTGATGACCAGTGTACGTCAGAGACCGTGTTGTTCTGTGGGGTGGAGGAGGCGGGCAGGTAAACAGGTGACCCCTGCAGTGTCTCACTGGCTGGGGGTCTGGGTGCAGCGCAGAGGGTAGACACCCAGGCGATGTCTAAGGTGAAACAGAGGAGTCACAGGCAAAGGCAGGCAGGTAGGTCTTCTAGAGAGAGGAAGTGACATGATATGATGAGATCTTTGCTTTAGCATGACCATCCTCACTGTCTGGAGGAGGGGATGGGGGGGGTCACATGGTTCTTCCTCCCAAAACCAGTCCGATAAACAATCTCCAGTGCCAAGCCATGCATCCAGTGGGCCCACTGGAAATCTAGCCATATGTCAACCCCTATAGTCCTGATGTGAAACAGGGCCGGTCTGTCACCCAAGAAGCAAGACATCTGTAATGCGGAGTACTTAGTAAAATGTCCCTGAAGCCCAAATACTGTTGTGTTCACGAGTGTGGTTAGAGCTCAACATTTGCAGACAGGGAACATTTTAATCTTAGTAGAGGGAGATCAGTGCTGTCGTAACTTGAGGCACTTTCAGGGGTGAGGGCTAAGATGGCCCTCGCTGTGCTAATAAGAGAGCTCTAGCTTTGTGCTCCACGAATCTGACCCTCGACTGCTTAGTTCTCCCTCTCTAAGAAGTACCTTTGCAGACTTGAGGCGTCGCTCCTCCTCTTGGCTTTAACCCTGTCCTGACTCGCCCTGCTCACAGCGCTGGTCCCTGTGGAGGAAACGGAGCAGGACCAGGAGCACACGTGCGAGACACTGCTGATGTGCATCGTCACGGTGCTGAGTCACGGGCTGCGGAGCGGGGGCGGCGTGGGAGATGTGCTCCGGAAGCCATCAAAGGAGGTACACAGATCGGGTGGGAAGAGCACGGGGGGGGGGGGGGGGCATGGGGCCATGGCACTGATGGGAACTGAAGAAGCCGAGCCCTGCGGGGTGGCCTGCCACATGGGTTCTCCAGTCCCTGGACTTAGCTTGTCTCCTTTCAGGGCCGGGTCTGCCCACCCCCAGCACATTTCCAGACGCAACCAGAACCTTTGGGTGTCATCCCACAACACTTGGGAAATTCCCAATGGGGGTGTGAACAGAGAAGCCGTTGTGCCCAGTTTCACAAAGGGACATGGGTCCAGCTGGAATAGGCCCAAGCTCTGCAGGTCAGGGATCCCCTGACTTGTGTCTCCTCTGTGCTCTAGGAGCCCCTCTTTGCTGCGAGAGTGATCTATGACCTCCTGTTCTTCTTCATGGTCATCATTATCGTCCTCAACCTGATTTTCGGGGTCATCATTGACACCTTTGCGGATCTGAGGAGTGAGAAGCAGAAGAAGGAGGAGATCTTGAAGACCACGTGCTTCATCTGCGGTGAGTTCTCTGGCAGCCCCGCCTCAGGCCGGCTGGCACAGCACACAGCACAGCAGAGCGGGAGGAAATGTGAAGGGCAGGGCAGGGTGGGGTGGAACTTTGGCAGGGAGCAGAGCTCTACTCTGACTCTTATTTTTCTGGAAAATACTGGGAGTGTGGATAAATTCTGCACAACAGTCACCCGTCTGTCTTAGGAATTAAGTGCTAAGAGTAGAAATGTCACCACACGTAATTTAGGACAAATGCAGAGTGTCTTTGTGGCTGGGCTACCTCAGTTTCCCCTGAACCCATTCTAAGTCAGCTGGACAGGGATATTCCCACAGCCTCAGACAGGATCAAGCTCTAAGCCAAAACAGTTGCTCCTCTTAGAATAGTATGACACTTTAGGGCTTGGGCCTAGTGTGTCAGACCTGGCTTCTGACCTAGCCCCTGACATCTGCTAGCCATGTACTCAAGATCATGATCTAGCCCCTTACCTTCTTGAGCCTTTCATATAATAGGGACTGCAGTAAGGGCTTCTTTGCATTAATGAGCAAAATAGGGGAAATGATGTAAACTCCTTGGCCCAGAACACTGTAAAACTGCTCAATAAAGGTGCTTTAAGTAACCAGGCAGGTCATTTTCAGTATAACTGTGGGAAATGCATATGTAAATACCAAGTGATGCGTGGGAATCAGGATCCGAGTAATCATCTAGCAATTATGCATAATATAGTTACTAAATATAAACTCCTTCCTGATATATATATGTATATTTAAAATGAGTGTTTTCCTTTTAAACACTTCAATTCTTTGCTTTTTAGCCCCCTTCAAAGCTTTTCTTATTTTTCCCTAGTCCTGGGGCTTGAAGTCTGGGTATGGGTGCTGTCCCTAAGCTTTTTTGCTCAAAGCTAGCATTCTACCACTTGAGCTGCAGCTCTGTTGTCAGCTGTTTTAGTTAACTGGAGATAAGACTTTCTTGCCCTGGCTGGCTTTGAACCATGATCCTCAGATCTCAGCCTCCTGAGTAGCTAGGATAACAGGTATGAGCCCCTGGAGCCTGGCTATCAAACCTATTTTTTACAGTTTTTTCTTCACTTAAGTCTAGCTCTATACGCCTCACCGCAAATTCTCCAGATAGAAGTATTGTTTCTCTGTTGCTCTATTCACACACACATTTGAACTACTTGGAAGTGAGTGGCTGAACTCTTCCTTCTACATATCTCAGTATATATTTCCTAAAAACAAGACTGTTTGCTTACTTGTCTATAATATGATTATTTAGAACTTTCATTCCTTCTGACAATGTCCTTTGCAAACCGTAGGTTTGGGGTGGTATACAGTCACTGTGCTTGTAGATTGTCCCTTGGTCTGGGGCATTTCTGACATTTCCTCGTGTAGAATTGAAGTGAGGCATTTTTTTTATAGGAACATCAAACATGTATCCTTATTCTCTTCTCAGTATGACATATCAGGAGGTACACAATTCATCGTAACTTGTGATGCTGACTTTGGTTAAGTTGGTAGTTGGCAGGTCTTAGCCTTCATAGAGTCATTCTTCGTAAAGGGATACTTTGATGCCTTCTAAATATTCTATGATTTCTCACATGAAACTTTCATGCCCTAGGTCTTGATAACCATTAAAGGTCTTAATAACCATTAGTGATTCTTGCCTGAATTTATTATTATATGGTGGCCAAACTAGCACATAATACCTTATTTTATTGTTCTTCCTGCATTTTTAAACTTTTTCCTTTTTTGTGTGTCAATCCTGGGGCTTGAAATCAGGATTTGGTTGTTGTCCCTGAGCTTCTTTTATTTATTTATTTTTTCTTCAGGCTAGTGCTCTACCATTTGAAGCACAGGGCTGGGGGTATGGCCTAGTGGTAAAGTGCTCACCTCGTACACATGAAGCCCTGGGTTCGATTCCTCAGCACCACATGTATAGAAAAAAGCCAGAAGTGGTGCTGTGGCTCAAGTGCTAGCCTTGAGCTAAAAGAAGCTTAGGGACAGTGCTCAGGCCCTGAGTTCCAGCCCCAGGACTGGCAAAAAACAAAACAAATAGTCCATTTGAACCGCAGCTCCACTTCTAGTTTGGGATGGTTAATTATAGATAAGAGTCTGCCCAAGCTGGCTTTGAACTGTGATCCTCAGATCTCAGCCTCCTGAGTAGCTAGGATTACAGGCATAAGCCACTGGTGCCTGGCCTTGTAAACTTTAAAAAAAAAAAAAAGAGGAGGAGACTTCTTAGCTGGACATCAATGGTGTTCATAGGCATAATCCTGACTACTCAGGAGGCTGGAATCAAAAGGATCATAGTTTGAGGCTAACCTGGGCAGAAAACTCCCAAGAGACTCCATTTCCAAAACAGCCAGCACAATTCAGGACTGGAGGCATGTCTCAGATAGGAGAACAGCAGCCTAACAAGCATGACACCCTGAGTTTAAATTCTAGTACTATTGTAAAAAGAGAGGGACTCCCCCCACACACATACCTATGTGCATTTCTATAACGCGAACTTGTGAATTTTGCTCCCCATGGGTTGTAATCCCTCCGTTGTGGGCGTTTTTGTTTCACGTGTGTACACTTTTGACTGAGGCGGGCTGGGCCTTGCTGTCTCCATTTTAGGCTTAGAAAGAGACAAGTTCGACAACAAAACCGTCACCTTCGAGGAGCACATCAAGGAAGAGCACAACATGTGGCACTACCTGTGCTTCATCGTCCTGGTGAAGGTGAAGGACTCCACCGAGTACACGGGGCCTGAGAGTTATGTGGCCGAGATGATCAAGGTGAGTGGCGCGGCGTCCTGCATGGGGCAGGGGGGAGGGGGGAGGGGTGGCCTTGGGGTCCCCTGGCCTGGCTTCTCAGCTCCCTCCTGCCAGCCCTGGGAGAAGTGCACACCAGAAAGCAGGCATCCGATGTTGCCTGTGGGCCCCCATGGGTGAGGGGCTGTGTCCTCTCAGGGGGTCCTCGGGTCTCCCGCACGGCTGCTGCCAGCCTGGTTCACAGGAGGAAGCAATAAGGCTCAGAGATGGATTAGCCTGGGACTGGAACTGGGGTGTTAAAACATGAAACTCCACTGCCTCGCTTCCTGTCTGTCTTGATGTTCTTTTCCTCTTGAGATCGCGTATTTTTAAACACTTGACTTGAATGAGGCCTGGTCTCTAAGGTGGGGGGGGGTGGGGTGTGATCCTCGCAAGCAGAATAAGAATGAGATAGGGTTGAGCATGATTCGCGTGTTCGAGCTCAGCCTGGCCTGCTGGGAACTGCTGTGCTAAGCCTCAGGAAGGATCGTGGACAGGAGGAACTGAAGTCAGATTCCTCTTGCTGATTGCAAGTGTGGACGGCCCAGTCCCAGCTAGAGGGGGCGGGAGCGCCTCTCCAGATGTGCTGTTCCTTCAGCCCTGGGCGCCCCAAATCCACTCACATGCTCAGGCCCTGTGGCAGAGTGGAGAGTCACGAGCTGTAGCATCAAAGGTTTTGTGCGGCACCTTGGCTCCACAGCTCACTTCCCGCCCTCCTCCCAGTGGCCCTGACCTGAGCGTCCTGCCCGCCTAGGAACCCCCGGCCCAGCCCCGCTGTGTCTCTGGCGGCTGGGCCTTCGGAGCTTTTCATGGTACGCTTGGTGAAGGCCGCTCACCACCCAGGAAGGCCCTGGGGCCCCCGCCAGCCCCCCAGTCAGCGAGGCCTGGGCCTCATCTGGGGCTCGGGAGGGGGACCCTGTGTGGATCTGTACCTTGACGTCTTTCGGGCCTCATTGGGGGCTTCTCGCCATTTGAATGCACGTCGGAATCTTCTGGAGATCTGGGCTAAAGCTCCGACTGTGACTCAGCCGTCAGGACTTAACCGTTTCCACGTCTCGTAGGGAGTGCCGGGGCTGCTGGTGTGTGAGTCACCCGCGGAGTAGCACGAATCCCACAGAGGAGACAGAACACGGTGATTTAGGAGATTACCGTCCAGACGGGCTGCCGGGGAGCCGGGGAGAGGACTCCCCATCCCGCCGCGTGTGTCCGCTTGCGTACACACTGTTCCTCCTCCACACGCAGGGCCGCCTCTGCTCCTTACCATTACCTGACGTGGGAACTGGGGGAGAGGGGGGGAGACCGGGGAGGGGGGGAGGGAGGCCTCACGGCAGAGATGACTTTTCCAAAGGATGTGGAAGGAGAGAAGAAGGGTGACCCGCGGGCCGGAGGCGCGCTGAAGGGGAGGGCAAAGGACCACGGGAGGAAGAGGGAGAGAAACGAGGGTTTGTTTCTAACCCTTGGCAGACGGGAGCCGGGCTGAGGGACATGTGCTGCCCCTCTATGGCTCGGGAGGGGCTGAGTGTGTGGAGACCCACACTCATCCCCAGTCACCTCGTTCAGACGGACGGGGAGGGCTCTGGTGGGTGCAGGAGATAAGGGACGCGGCGTCGGGCCAGGCCTGGGGTAGACACCAGCTCCACAGACGGGCTCAGGGCACAGTGCCAAGCCCTCGCTTCCTTCTTCCCCTCTGGTGACTGGCGTCAGCGGGTGAACCATTTGTCAGTGTGGATGACACGCCTGCCACGGGCGTGGGTAGTGTCTGTAGGTGCCCCTGTCTTTACCTCTTTTCTAGGGCCGGTTCTGAATTTTTCTGATCATCGCCTCACAGGGCAGTCACAGAGAACTCGGGTGCCCTTTGGGGCCTGTGTCTCAATCGCAGAGACTTACAGGAGTCTTGTGAGAAGTCACTTGACAGGGATTAAGACAGAGCGACCCCTTGCCTGCCACCCAGCCTGGGCAGAGAGCCTTGGCGGGCCGCTCCAGTGTGCTCTCCCGTGAACACCCTGCTGTGGCTGCGTGAGTTGTGCAAATGCCTGACACGAGCCCGGCGCCCGGCGCTCACACCTGTCATCCTAGCTACTCGGGAGGAGATCTGAGGATCGCAGTTCAAAGCCAGCCTTGGCAGGAAAGTCTGTGAGACTTTTATCTCCAGTTAACTATCAGAAAACCGGAAATGACACTGTGGCTGGAAGTGGCAAAGTGCTAGCTAGCCTTGAGCAAAAGACCTCAGGGACAGTACCCAGGCCCTGAGTTCAAGCTCCACAGCCGGGAAAAAAAAAAAACGCCTGACACCAGAGAGAGTTTAAGTGTGAAGATGAGAGTTTCTGGAGAGAGTGGATGCTTTGTGCGGGGAGCTGGGATGCAGAGGAATGTCAGGGCTCCCCCCTAGAAGGCAGGGCCGGCCAGCCAGCACCGCTGGCTGTGGAGTCTCCACTAGGAGAATCAGCCACGGCAGCAGGGGACAGCGCTGTCACCAGAGGAAGGGAAGGGAAGCAGGGGCTCGCCACACCTCTGTGTCCCCAGAGCCATCTTAAAGACAGGCCGTGTCCAGGAAAGCCCCAGGTGCCTAATGGTGGCACACGGGGGGTGTTTAGTCCTGTCCCGCTTCTCCTTTAGTCCATGATTTCAGATCCTAAAGCTTCCATAACGTTTCCGAATTCTGTCTGGAAACTGCCTACATCAAGATGACAGGACCTCTCCTCTCTATGAAGAAAAACTGTGTGTCCCTTGCCATCCCTGGAGGGGGAGAAAAAGAGACACCCGAAGAAGTGGGGCTTCCAGCAGAGAAGTGTTTGCCAGCCATTCACCCACAAGTTAATACTCAGTGAAGCATTTCGAAAGGCCTTGTGTTCTCTTCTCTACTCCTTGGCTCATCCCCTCTCCTGCTTGGTCAAAAGAAGGCCAGGCTGCTGCCTCCTAGGCCCCTCCTTTCCCAGGGATTACACCTGGAAGCAGAAGATAAAGATGTGAGCTTCTCTGCTCCGTCCTAGATTTGCAGCTCCCAAGGCCTTGCTAGCCTGAGTTTCCAGTTTGTAAATCAGGATGACTAGCATGTCATACATTCATTTCATGTGGCCGTGAAATACAGTGGAGATCTGGCAGGTGGCAGACACTCGTGGGTGGCTTGACCACTGGGCCACAAGGTGACCCCGAGAGCCGCCGCAAGCTCCCTTTCCTGCAGTTCCAGGACTAGCTGAGATAGTTGGCTGGCAAGAGAAATCAGAAGGGACATCTTGATTCTTAGAAACTTCCTTCCTTGGAAAAGTCTCTGTGTCTTCCTCTTTTTCAAGTGTTGGAATGTTCTTGAATTTGGAGGCCAGGAATGTCTGGTGTGGTCAGTCTTCTCCCCTGTGTCAGACAGAGACACTTCTGAACGCCGTGCCTGTGTTCAGGGGTGACCACGTGCCTTCGCTGTGCAGCTGGAAGGCTTCCGTGGGTCTGGGAACTGGTGCCTGCGTTCTCTGGCTGCGTCCTGACGTGGGCCTCCGATGCGAGGTGGCCCCGTGTCCTTACGACGCACCTCGTGTCCACAGTTCACGTGGGAGGTGCTCTGCCGTGTCAGTCCCCTCCTTTCCCAGGCAGGCTGTGCGTTCCGGGCCGTGCCCCATACTGTCTTTCCTGCACTGGAACTTGAGTCTTGGTGGCAGCCTTTTAGAGAAGCAGGCTTTATTAGCTTTGATCTGTATTTAAATTTCCACAGTAATCTGTATGCCGTGTGTCTTTTTTGTTTTAAGTATAATTTTAGCACTCTTCATGCCATAGAACTGAGAATGTGTGTTGGTGCGTAGATGGTAGTGAGACAGGCCGTACTGTTAGATGGGAATTTCATCATGCTACTTTTCCTTAGAGAAGTTAGGACTACCCCAATGGCACATTACTGGTGAGAGATCAAATCAGCGATTTCCAGTGAAGACATAAGAGCCCCTCTCCTTTTTTTTTTTTTTTGTAACTACAATGAGGAATAAGAGAGTAGATTGAATAATAAAGACCAAACAATAACTGAACTAGAGGTATCTCTTTTGTTAATGAAATAAAGATTTCATCGCTGCCTTGGGGATTCTGCTGCTTAAGTGTTGAGGGGTGTGTTTCTGAGTGAATTGAGTATCAATAAAAATAAGTTGGCAGTCAGAGTAGTGTTTGTCTGCTGGTATCTTGGGCTGCTGTGGCCTTTTCTGTCCTCCAAGATGGCGTGTCCATTGGTGGTTGCTGAGGAAGGCCCGACCTCCCCACGGAGGCTTGAGTGGCCCACGAGTGCTCGGCGCTGGCTAGTAACGGGCTGTGCTCAGCTGCCGGGGTTAGGTCTGATTGGCTAATAACTAAGAACAGGTTGTCTTTAATGGGCAGGTGTGACCTCGTGCTTTCGGTTTACAGCTGAACGACATCCTCCACACAGCTTAATGGAGGGCCCCGTTACTGCTGCTCAGATGGGAGCCTCACACTCAGAAAGGCCGAGCAGCGTCTTCGGGGTCACACAGCTGCTGCGCTGGAGCTGCTGAGTCAGATCTCAGCCTCACGCGGTCTCCACCTGCCCGCGCGCGCGCGCGCTCGCTCGGGATAAGATTACCTGTGCACTCTGCCCCGCCCTCTCCCGGGAGCCTGCAGCCTGGGTCATCTGCCTGAGGCTGCTCCCCCCTTCCCCCAGGACCGGCTCATCTCTCTTGCTCTGGAGGCCGTGAAAGAGGATCTCCTAGGTACTGCTGACTGGCTGATGCATAAATCAACAGGACAGGCGCCTTGGGGTGGGATGGGGGCCTCTTCCTCCCAGCTGCTGCCCGACTCCCACAGGACCACCTCACGTGCCCCAGAGGGTGTGGGACCGGAGGCAGAAGACGCTGGAGGGCCGTGCCTGTTCTGGCAGAACATAGATCTACAATGCCATGAAGCCCCATTGCCCTTCCTTGCACTGGAGACAAGGAATAGGTGTCCCTTGGCAGCCAGATGTGTGGGGAGTGTGGTGTCTGAACTCTCCCCGGGCTGGGCAGGGAGCAGACAGCAGACCAGAGCTCGGCAGAGCTCACACACCCCGTGACTCACCCGTGAGCATAACTCCCCAACGATCAGATAGAAGAATGTCTAATCCGTCCTTCTTTAAGCCCGATACTGGTTGAGGCAGAGACTTCTCTCAGGTCATGGGGTGCTTCATTCCTGCAAAATAAAAGGTCTTCCTAAAAGCCTATATATCAAGAAAGCAATGTAAGAGAGACTTTAGTTCCTTAAAAAAAAAAAAAAAGCCAGGTAAATTATCCAAGCAAGTTACATTAACGAGTTAGGTACTCTCAGACAGCTGACCCTAGATGTTGTTAATGTGTCTTTGATAAGGAGACACGGGAAGCAAAGTGTCAGAAAGCAATGCATGCTAACAAGGGCAAAAGATCGAGATGGGAATTGAACACCTCTCTCACTCCCTTCTGTTGGAAAGCAGAACTGGCCGTGTCTTGCACTTTTAGTAACCCCAGAGAGAGTGGGGGTACTATAAAATCTGCAGACAGGCAGGCAGGGAGGGGAGACGACTTCCTGCTGGAGTAGTCCGGGGCAGTAAGTCAAGGGGCTGGAGGAAGTAACTCAGGATAGACAGGGTTCCTGGGGGATTGTAATTAGACAGGATACGGCCCTGGATGTGGGAAGAGCTGGTGGCAGTGGCGAGCCGTGGAAGGGAAGGCCAGAGAGGAGACTGGGAAGTCAAGAGTGCCTTCATCAAACTCCTGGGACCATGAGTATCCATGCTTCAGTGTAGACAGCGCTGAATCAACAGCTGCGTGTCTAGCTCAGGAGGCTGCAAGCATTGGTTGAATGTCACCTGGACTCTGAAAGCTTAGCCCTGGGTGGGGGCCCAGCCCGTGGCTCCCAGAATGCCTCCTGAAGTTAGCTGACACCACGGCCGAGTTCAAGAATATCAGAGCGAGAGAGAAGTGGAGAGGGATTTGGCACTGGCTTGGCGGTGGCTGGAAACTGTGTGTCAGCATCCTGAGACGCACCACGGGCCAGCTGGCTGGCTAGTTGGCCGGCCAGGCCCTTGCCCCACCCTCTGCACTTGAGCTCGGGTTCATGTCAGTGGCAGCTGCACAAAGCAGTTGCTGAGCTTAAGTCTCCCCGCCCCAGCTCCTAACACGTTCTGCCCGCTAGTCTAGAGGGGTGAAGTCACCTCTGGTCCTTCTGCTGCCACTTTGCCTTCTGTTAGGAAGCCCTGGGAATCTGGGCCCTGGTTCTGCGCTGAGCTGACAACTCTGGTTTTCCACATTCGTGCTGCATGGGTGATGGGCTAGGAGCAGAACCATCATCTGCCCTATAGGAACTGAGGCGTCCGGGAATGTGGTCCACCCAGGGTTCCCGTTCATGAGCATGCAGGCTCTGAGGGCTATGGATAGAGATGGTTAGGTTGATCAGCAGGAAGCTTGTATGCAAATCCCCTGACTCTTCTCCCAGCCTGGAGCCCTCCCCTTCCTGCTTCTCCCTCACCTGGGGTACCACTTGGCCCTTCACATCTAGACATCCTAGCCATGCCCTACCCCCTGCATCTTCTGTTAAATCAAAATACTACCTTTGCTAGAGCTAGACTGTCGTGTCTACTGGAGTGTGTGACCATTTGAAAATAGCTTTATGAAAAGTACTCAACACTGTGGCTCACACCTGTACTCCAGGCGAGAGGCTGTCACCGGAGGATCTTGAGTTCAAAGCTAAAGTGAAAGCTCTGCTGCACTCGTTCATTCCAATCATTGAGGCCATGGTGAGCCGTTTCCCAGGCACCCATGAGAACAGAGAGAAAGCGAGGTCCCGAAGGGTGGCAAGAACAGACTTCAGCCTGGAAAATGAGTCAGAGGACTGGTATCATTCAGTCCATGGATCCATAATTCCTTCCCACTCTTTACAGGGCCGTCACCTGGCATGCTTGAGGAAATGTGAGCACCTGGCCTCAGGCTCTGGTCTGGGGGTGGAAAGGACTAAACGTTTGGGGTCAGAGTGCAGGGGGCAGGAAGTGGAAAATGAGGGAGCTGGGAGAAACCGCACCTGGCAGGTGAGCTCGGTCACCTTCCAGACGCGGAGCCGGGTGGCACAGCCCCCCGTCTGGGGCCACGGCGTGCCGCTCATCTTGTGAAGTCTGTGGCCAGAGATAAAAGCCACGCCGCCCGCCCGACGCTTGTTTACTAAAGAGCTGGTGGTGTCTGTGTCCAAAGGGGAGGGTGAAGGTAAGCACTTTCCCCAAAGCAAAGAGAACACAGAACTGTTAGTGCATCAAGCTCATAACAGGTCAGAGTGGAAAACTAATGGAATCCAGTGAGAATGGATGGGAAAAAAAAACCCACAGGAAATGTCCTGGTCCATTTTTCAGCTAATTGAAAATGCAAGGAAGTCGCGAAAGCAAACTTCCATGAGGCGGTTCGGCGAAAGAGCGAGTGATTAGCCTGATGGCTCTTTCTTAGGAATGGCAAAGCAGGCCAGCCCCGCCCTGGGCCCAGGCCGGCAGCCGCCCACCTGCCTCCCCTCTCCCCTGACCTCTGCTTTCCTCAGCGTGGCCGTCCCAGGTGCCCAGCCCCAGCTGCGCCATGCCAGGTGGCGAGGCCTGCTTTCTCACGGTCCCCGTGGGTACCCAGGGTGCATTTCACCTGTGGCCCCGGCATGACTTGGAGGAATGAGTCTGCAGCTGGCCCGCTCCGCTCCACAGAGATTTCATCAGAAATGGGTGCGGCTCCCTCCCTGTCTTGGCACTAGCCGGTCTTTGTTACATTGTATCATCCAAGAACAACCATTAACCAAGTCTGGGAAGGGTAATTGGTCATTGCAACCCAGCTGATGATTATATAACCATGGCCTATTTTGGTAATGTCATTCAGAGCTCCAACAGGGAAACAAGCTCAAACCCCAACTTGTGAGCAGCCTGGACAATGCTTTAGAGGTTGGGTGGGTTTAAAAAGAGAGAGAGACGGAATGAAAAGCAAGAAGTGAGCTTCCAGGAGCGGAGCACTGGTCCCAGATGGATGCCTGCGTGGGGGGCTACCTCTGACCTTGGGCAGCGACTTCACGGTTTCTAATGCTGCGCATACTGGCTTGCAGTTTACAGGACACGTCCACAGCCGTTTGACCCTTACAGTAACTAAGTACAAGTACAGTAGCTGCCGGTTTCTGTGAGCGAACGAGCTGACTCATTCACTCCATGTGTCCACACAGAAGTCACAACACACGCTCCTCAGCTTCGGATCCCCGCGCTTGCTCCGATCACTCGCGTGCGCTGCTGTGCTTAGGGTCCGTGGAACATGGGATTTTCAGAGGTGTGACCTCCATCTTCCAAAAATAAGACCTTTTTTTCTTTTTGAGCCATTTACGTCAGGGTCTGTCTCGGTATTGCACATTCTGTGCATCGGGACGAGCGTATTCCATGAATCTACATTACAGTTATAAGAACACTAAACCACTGCCCTGAAATCCTCTGTGCTTCCTGCCCATCCCGTCCCCCTCCCCACCCCCTCCCCCTCCCCCCTGCCTAGCCCTTCTCCCCTCTTGAGCCTCTGGTACCACTAATCTTGCCATGTCCGGACTTGGGATTCTTTTAAAGATTTTTTTTAACATGTAAATTTCAGTTGAGTATAATGATCATCACACAGTTTTTCACCTAGAACAAGAGCTTGTGATGTTACCGTAGTCTGGGGTAGGGGGGGCAGGGGAACGAATCCTGTGGAATGATTCTATTCTTCTCTTTCAATGTCAGCCGTCACCTAGGTCACCAAAGGGACACATGAATTAGAGAATGCCAAGGGTCCTGCATCCTGCTTTTTACAAAGTTAAGTCTTGGCTTCTGCCCTCCCCACCTCCGCCCCTCCTCTGGGCCTTTTCTCAGGAATTGAACAGGAACGTGTAGGAAGAGGAAGGGTTCTCCCCTCACCCCACTGCTCACTCCTGTCACCCTTTTGCTTGCGAAGACAAGACACGAAGCAGCGCAGCCAAGCTCCCCCTCGACGTGAAAAGGTGGCCCAGAATCTGCCTAGAGGAGCTTCGCCAGGCCAAGCGAGCCACAGCCTTTTTATCTGGAAGCCGTCTTCTCATAACTCACATTTCTGTTACCCTCAAGCTCCCCCTCAGCCTAAAAACATTTTTTTCTAATAATATTTATAGGCCATTAAAATAACAGCGCATTCAGTAAGCCACATTCCACTCTTCCGGTGATGAGCCCAATTTCCTACCTGAGCAGGCTCTGTCTGAGGAACGATGGCGTCTCAGGAGTCTTTCTTAGAACAGGCTCTTCAGTTGAACCTGGGAAGAAAAGAAAAGAAAACAAAAAACTTCTCAGAATGATTAGCATTTGCATCATACAATCCAGCACCCTTCTCTCCCGCCTTTTCTCCCTCCCTGCTTCCTCCTCTTCCTCTTTCCCTTCCTCCCTCTCCCCCCACTTTCCAGTCAAGGGCTTTGAGGGGGCTGGGCAGCGCCACCCCCAGTGTGTAACACCCCAGTGTGTTAACACCTCGGTGTAGGCCTTTGCAGGGACTTTTCCAGCTTTACCTGGAAAAGAGCTAAGCAGAAGCTCCGGGCTTGTGGTCAGCCGACTTCCGGCTGTGGCTTCAGCGAGCGTGTCTGCTCTGACAGGGGAAGCCCTGCCAGTGACGGGAACGGCCCGGCCTGGCTGCATTGTAGCAGGACCAGGGCAGACGGCGCCTCATGACATTGGCATGTGAGATGCCCAAAGCAAGGAGAGTTAGGGACGCTCCGAGGGGTGTCTCAGACCCAGAGAGACAGATCCTCTGTGGTCCCCCAGCCCCCCCCTCACCCCCACCACAAACACATACTCATCCCAAAACCAGTTCACGTACAAACAAAATGTCTCCGTTGAAGATTGATTTTTCCCAAAACTGCACTAGAAGCCAAGACAGTGAGCCATGGTTTTGATCCTGAATAGATTTTTTTTTTCATTTTCTGGCACAATTATGCAAACACTGCTAGGCCTTCCGACTCGGGCTGGTGGAGAGCTGTGGGTGACAGGCTTTGCTGGAATAATTTAGCACTCCGACAAGCTCAGCATTTTCTAAGCAAGCCTTAGCTGAATAAAAAGTCACAGGATTTAGGTGTTCGCTCTCTGCTCCTACACTAGAGATTGGAATAGTCTAAACATTTTAATTTGGAGCTGCAGCTTCTCCGTGCAGGGGCGAACCTGTTGGCGAGGAGCGTTAGTGACACCGCGGTGGAGCGCTTCATCTGAAGGAGCAGGATGCAAAACCCACTGGAAATTGAGAGAACAGTCTGGCTAGAATTGCTAATTAATTTTAACTACTGGGTAATTTGATATTTGACTTGACAGCCCAGATGATTATTTAATTAAAATACTGCCAAGGCTGGGCCCGCCCGTGGCTCATGCCTGTAATCCTAGCTCCTCAGGAAGCAGAGATCCGAGGATCTCTGGTTCAAAGCCGGCCCAGGCCGAAGACTCCATAAGACTATTATTGCCAAAAACAGAAGTAGCGCTGTGGCTCAAGTGGTAGAGCATCAACTCTGAGCCAAAATGCTAAGGAAACAGTGCCCAGGCCCTGAGTTTATACCCCAGCACTGGCAAGAAGAAAATAAAATACTAGCGATAGCTGGGATCTCGAATTCAAGGGTCTGCTCATTTCAGTGCCGGCTACCCAGGCTACCTGGATTCTGTGTAGTGTGAGTTAGGAACTTAGGAACTTAGACAGTGATGTCTTTGCATGCAAGGTCTCCTGGAACATGGAGGATGAAGGCATCTCCCTGGGGTCCGAGTTCATGGCCCAGAGAGGCCTGTGACCTTTCTGGGGGCCGGGGGTGGGGGTGGGGAGGTTCTCTTTAAAGTTGGATCCAGTTTCATGCTTTGCTCCAGGTCCTCGCAGTGGGGTGTACAGGTGTTGGGTGCTCTCCCACAGCGGTTTCTGCTCAGGGCTGGTGTTGTACTGCTTGAGCCACACCTCTACTTCCAGCTTTTTGGTGATAATTGAAGATAAGGGTCTCACAGGCTTTCCTGCCTGGGCTGACCCAGAGCCACGATCTTTGGATGCATTGTCTCTGCCTGTGTACTCCTCCCATAGAACATTCATGTCCCAGGATTGCACACCCAGCAAGGGAAAATTGCCCATTTCAGTGCCTCCCCTTCTCTGCTAGAGCAAGTGGCAGCCTCGTTGGCCAGTGCCCCTTTCACACCCTTACCATTCCCTGGGGACTCGTGTCTCGGAGCTAGAGCTTCTCCAGCTCCGGAGCTCCAGAGACCAAACCCACAGCCTGAGCCCTGCCCCAGACTCAGCCCATAGGACTGTCCTTGAACTACACACGCTGCAGGCAGCCCTCCCCCCAACCCCCTTCCCCTGGTCCTCCTCATCTCACCTCCCCCCCCCCCCCCAGGTCCTCCTCATCTCAGCCCTGAGCTGAGAACAGAAATTGAAACTAGCAGGGCGCCTGTCATCCTAGCTACTCAGGCAGCCGAGATCTGAGGGCCACAGTTCAAAGCCAACCCCAGACAGGGAAGTCTGTGAGACTATCGCTCATGAACCACCCAAGAGTGAGAAGTGGAGCTGTGGTTCAAGTGGTAGAGTGCTAGCCTTGAGCACAAAAACTCAGGGACAGTGTCCGGTTGCTGAATTCAAGACTGACACCCTGCCCCTCCCCCCCCCCCCCACACACATTCAGGAAGCAGTTCTTGAGTGGGGGAAGTCTGCATTTTGTGTTTGTTCAGAGACCTTTCTGAAGTCGTTGCTGCGAGAGGCGGGTGGGAATCACATATGCCATGAAAGAAGATGGGAATCCGCCACCAAAAAAGCATCCTCGTTTTAATCTGTCACCATGCAGTCACTTGTTATTAGAATTAAGAAGATACAGTGTTCGCTGAACTTTAAGCTGTGTGCAGACTCACATGGATCTTCTGGAGTTTTCTGAAGACCCCATTCATGCAGTCAGGCTCTTTTGGAAATCTGCACTTCCTATTTTTATAGAGGGTTTGCTAAGCAAATGAACATATGAGAGACTGGAGAGCCAGATTTTTGATGAATTCACTAACTTTTTAGGCTTTGCAGCATATATTCACACATCAGTAATAAGTTACAACAGATGAGTTCTGGTTACTTGCTAGCTCAGTGTTCGTACCCACCCCCTCCCATCTGATCAGGCCGGGGCGTCCTCATCCCAGTCTCTCCCGCCCCTCTCTCGCCCTTCCCGCCCCCTGCCTAGCCATTCACTTCCGACCCAGCCCCTCCGTCTCTCCCAGCTCCAGCCACCCAGGGCCACCTCCACCTGTGCCCTAGGCTGGAGGGGCAAAGGGAGCTGCCTCCACGTTTGACACCAGCAGAGCCAAGGGCTGACCTCCTTCAGGCCCGCGCCTTCCACGGACAGGGTTCTAGGCATCCAGCCACTGGCTGTTGGTTCTGTCTTTTCAAGGTCCACTCCTTAAGTAAGGAGCCCTGTCTCATCGCTGTAGGTATCCAAGCCATTTCTCCCTTCCAGGATGCACGGACCTGGTCTGTCTGGGAGGCCCACGGTTGTATCTTGCACTGAGATGCTGTTGCATCTTACTCTTCTACCCCATGCACCAAGCATGTGGAGATCCAGAAGGATCTGTAAAATTTGTTGTATTTCTTTAAAAAAAAATACTTTCAAGGCTTATACTGCTTATGTGAATTCAAATAAGTATTAAATACCCCCAGTTATCTTCAGTTATAACTTATAATTGCAGGCACTAGAAGATGATTCTCAGGATCTCCTTTAAAAAAAAAAAAACAAAAAACAAATAGCCATTCACGGGGTTTAGGTGGCTCATCTTGTAATCCCGACTACGCAGGAGGCTGATGTGAGGATTACTGTTTGGCCCAGACCCCGTATCTCCAGTTATCACCAAAAGGCAGGAAGTAGAGCTGTGACTCAAGTGATAGAGCACTAGCCTTGAGAAAAACAGCTCAGGGGCGGCGCCCAAGCCCTGAGCTCAAGCCCCAGGACTGGCTAAGAAAAGAAAAAGAAAAAAAAGAGTCACGAGTCCCACCTCCCCCCCGGGGGCCACACCACTCTCCCTTTCAAGAGCTCCGTTTCCTTGTGTTTTACACACAGAAGTGGGCACACACACGGGTGTGACAGCGGATCTGTAGACGCCTTCCTGAGTCACATTCTGTCATATCTTAAATGGGGGAGGGGGCAGTCCACAGGCTCTACAGAGTCCGAAAGGGCAAATGGGGCGTTTTGGTCTTTTCAATTTGTTCTCTCGAAATTCCTAGCAGCCGCAGTAGGTATGGAGGGCCTCGGTGGCTGGGGTCGGCCTCCCTTGGGGTCTCTGCGGCTTTGGATTTTGACTTGGTCACGGTCCTTACCATGTCTCCTCCTCTCACGGGGCTGTTCGCCAGGCCTCGGCCCCTCCACAGTGCTGCCTTCCGGAAAACCGGGCATCACACAGCCCTGGAGCGTGGGGCTATCTCCTTGGTGGGCAGACAGATGGACATTCAGTCTAACCAGTGCTAAGTCAACGGCGCTCCTTAGTAGGGGGCTGGTGACTTTTCTAGCAAAGGAACACTTCCGATTTTTAAGGCGGCACCTTAAAGGGGGCTGTTTTGTTGTATGATCTTTGCGCCCGTGACTCTATTATAGGCACAAACTGATGAAAATGAACACAGACAGGCTAACTTGAAGTCACGTGCAAGTCAAGTGCTTCTCTCCAGACAGGAAGATGGGCACTGCCTTTTGTTCCCCCGGCGGTAGCTGCAAAGCACACACTGGTCAAGCCTGGGTGATCGGGGCCCAGACAGGAATGAGCACCTGCCTCCATCCTTCCTCCCACGGGACTGGGGATCTGCCGGTGTTGTGGTCCCAGGAGGCAGCGGGGCAGTGAGCTCCTGGTCGTCTGTGCACCCTGGCATCTTACGCAATTGCTCTCAAATCCACGTAACGCCCCAGTGGAAGGTGGGGTGCCCTCTGAAATTTTGTGCAACCGGTTCTTCTACCTTACGGGGGAGTGCCTTGGGTCCACGGCGGAATGATCTCACTCGATGTGTGACATTTAGACTCGTCTCATGGAATTCTTACTTTTTTAATGTGAAATATGCTGGCCCCTCCTATTAGAAACAGCAGGGGTTCCGAAAGTCTGGCCCATGGGCCAACTCCAGTCTGCCACCGCCATTTTGAAATGCTTTATTAGAACACTTCCACAGCTACTTCTTTATATATTATTGGGGTGGGGGGTGGGGCTCATAGACCAGCACAGTAATTGCAGAGCCCATATGGACATTGAAGCCAAGCATATTTACTACCAGAAAACAATGACTCTACAGGAAAATGTGGCTGACTCATAATGTGCATAAAGTAACAATAGTGCATTTGGGGGTGGCGGGGGGGGGGGCGGGTGAGGCTGGTGAGAAGGGGGGATGATTGGATTCGTTTCAAAAACTCTGTTTATCCTGACAGGAGGGAACTGGTCCAGGTGAGAATGGTAGCACATATCGAGAATCTGCCCCCTTCTTGTCCCCAGCTCCTGTTGATTAGACTTCATACAGTGAGAACTACTGTTCACAAGTATAAACTATGGCATCAGAAGGGCAGGGTGCTGACTAGGCCTGACTGGTACTACTGGGCAGCACCTACCCAGGGTAGAAGGACAGAGTGCTAAAAAAAGCCGAGGATATGATTAAGGAGCCCACTCCCCATTTTCAGCCACTCAACAACCCCCTTCCCCACGTAAACTCATAGACACAGGGAGCTATTGAAACACCAGAACCCTAAACTCCATTTTACTGCCGGTGTTTGCACATGGCTTTCCTGGCACAGTGTTTTGTAAAATACACAGCACTGTTGACGCCCTGGCACGGGCCGATTCCGAGGCAGAAAGCAGGGTGGTGCTTGGTTGCTCCGGGTCCCCGACGTGGTGGGATCCTAGCTGGAGAGGATGCAAAACACATAGCACTGAATGTCATCGACGCCGCGGAACCTGTGCACCTAAAAATGGCTCCGTTTCACATTGCCTGTTTTGCCCAAATGTGAAGCAAAACTCATCAGCCGTGAAAGTAATTTGCAAAGATCGGAGCCAGAGTAGCAATATTCAAAGTTGCTTCTAATATGAAAACCCATTTTTCTTCTATATTTAATTTTTGCAGTGAGTTCCTCTTCTAAGAATTAAGAGTTTGAGGAGGTGAGATGCTGAAAGTGTGGCTCAGGTGCTAGAAAAACAGCAGAGCAAACAAGCCAAGCGAGACCATGAGGCCCTGAGTTCAAACCCTACTGCTTGAAAGAAAGAAAGAAAGAAAGAAAGTTCAGGAGGGGGAGGGGTGACATTGATCAGATTGCACCAAACACATAAATGGACGTGTTTGAATTTATCGAAACTCCTTTGGACAACTGTTTCACAATAGTCTGGGGGGGTGGGGAAGAAGAATTAAGCGTTCTGTTATATTCCGACTTAAAAAGATGGTTATTGAATGATCAAAACCATAAATAAACAGCATCTTAATTCTACAGTAGAGAGCACCCGATGAGGGGTGTCGCGTGGGAAAGTCACGGGGCCCCAGGGCCTTCCGTGCCTCTGCCCTGTGGGGAATAACGCTCACCCTCGCTTTGCCCTGTGGCTTTCAGGAGAGGAACCTGGACTGGTTCCCCCGGATGAGGGCCATGTCCTTGGTGAGCAGTGACTCCGAGGGCGAGCAGAACGAGCTGCGGAACCTGCAGGAGAAGCTGGAGTCCACCATGAAGCTGGTCACCAACCTCTCCGGCCAGCTGTCCGAATTAAAGGACCAGGTAAGGAAGGGGGAGTCCCTCCGCCCCGTCCCCCCCCCCCCCCCACCAATGCAAGCGCTCGCCACGATAGAGGACCATGAGTCATGCTTGTGTGATCGTGTGCGGGCCGCACCTGCGCTGAAGGAGGGGACTCCACCCTCCCCCCCCCCACCCCCCCCCACCCCGCCGGCCGGGCTCGCTGCCCCTTCACAGGGACTCTTCCCAGCGTTGCTGAGGACGTGGTGCTAGTGTGAAAAAAACAAGCCAAAAATAAGTGAGGCCATGCAAACCACTCGCGTGAAGTACTGAACGAGAGACAACGCAAAGTGCATAAAGCTAGCGCCCTTTTCACTAGAGTCGCGGTACGGTGAGAGGTTCTTTCTCGTCCTGCTCCGCAGTCCTCAGCTGTGTCGAGATCTCACCGGGTATTTTTAAATGCCGCATCCCGGAGATCAACCATCGTCTCTGGAAAAGTCCTCCATGCTGAGTTCACTTGTCAAAAGTGTACCGAGTAGTTGCTAGAACAGGGGCCTCATGCCAGGTGTGCAGCCTGAAACAGGGAGCCGGGAGAGGGGGGTCCCCGCTTTCCCAGTGACTGAGACTACAGAGAGGCTGCCGTCGCCCCAACCCCTTCCCACCCCGGCCGGGCTGTGACCCTCGGCGTGGGGTGGTGCCGTGGACAGCTGTGCCCTGCGCCTTGCCCATTCCACGCCCCCCCCCCCCCCCCGTGCTCACATGGGCTCGGGACGGGCCTCGGGTCCGTGTGAAGGACCCGAGCCCAGGGTGGTGGGTGGGACGTGAGCTTGACTCTCAGGGCCGACTGGGTCATCGTGGGCAGATGAGTACAGTGCAGCGGTTGACAGGAGTTTCCGGAGGCTTTAGAATCACCTCCATGGACAGATGGTAAATTCCGCCCTGGGGCCCGGCAAGGGGGTTCATGACCCTTGGGCACATTATCAGTCCTGAGGACTTCCTGCACGACACTGGAGACGGTTCACAGAGCGTTTTTAATAAGCCTTCTTTTGAATTATGGTTATTTTCCAACTAAACCGTGCCCTAAGACACCATTTGGCCTTCAAATTCTTTTCTCTCGCAAGTCCTGAGATGCAAATGAGAACAGACAAATGAGCAAAGACGGCTCCATGGATGAAGGCTGTCTACAATCCCAGGGCTTGGTAGCCACCCAAAATGAATAATAACCAAAATACGAAAGACTAATAAAGATCTAACAAGATTATTTTGCTTAGTCCCCTTCTTGCCCTGCTGTGAGCCAGCTGACAAATGCTCCGCCTAGCCAGAGGGCCGCACGAGTTCCCCGCCGCTCTAGCTGCCTCCTCTCCCGGCAGGCCGAGGCCCCGGCGAGCTGTAGCTTCTCCGCTTTGAGTTAGCTGTGGTGTCCAGAGGCTCAGGTACATCCCAGGCTTTCAATGAGGGCCCCCCCCAAAAAAAAATAATCGGATGACTCTGGTCTCTGACAGACTTGAATAAAGGAGCTAGCTATCTGTGCTTCGGGCCCACGACACCAAGACTGCAGTGACCGTAGCCAGGGCAGCTCAGCCGCGCCCGGCCAGCCCTGTCCCGGCCCAGCCATGACTGCTTCTCCCCCGGCACGCGCGCAAGTCCCCGAGGGGGGACGGCTCTGTGAACAGGAGCGATTGGGTGCTGCTTAAAATATGTCCGAAACAGCCGCATTTGAGCAGAAGGCCCGATGGAGCCTCTCACTCAGCCTCTTGTTAGGCGCATAGGAAAGGCCTGCAGCTTCACGTGACAGCACCGTGGTGGGGTTCTACCCCCCCCCCCCCGCCCAGCGTGGGGTTGCTTTTGTGTGGTGTATGTGCTTTGTCACATGGTGTGTATTATTTTGTCACTGTACTGTTTGCCTTTCATGGTTGACTGGGTTTTTTTTTTTTTTAAGTTCTTACTCAATTTTTTTGAAAAGCTTTGATCACTTCAGAAGTCACGCTGTGCACTTAGGAGGCCCCCGGCCCTTTCCCTCCCCCTCAGGACGGACTCGCATTTATCAAATTCAAGGTAGACCTGTTCCTGTTAAGTCAACATTTTGGCTTCAAATGTGATTAAGTAGGCACTAAGATGTATTTGTTCACATTAGGATCAGTATGGTTTTAACTGCTTGATCCCAGCCCTTTTTATATTTTCGTCTGTCTGTCTGTTTTCAAGTTGGTAGTTGGAAGCACTCCTGAGCAAAACTCTTCCCCTGTGAATAATGTTTAAATCCAACCATTTTATTTTTCTTGGAAGCTATTATAGGCTACAAAGAAAGATGAAGAAGCACTAGTACATTCTCAAGTACTTTTACCAGGATTGGTCTAGTTGAGTTTCAGGGTGCCCAGAATCACAGGATAATTATACTCTAGCTGCTTTGGGGAGACCGGAGGGGTTGGGTGAGAGGGCTCAGTTTCCACTCACAAGGAGTTAACCGTGCTGTCTTTTAAAGATTATGTTGCTTCTAACACACGATGCATTTGTTTGAGAATCAACTTGTTGAATAGATTTGGGTTTTATTGCATCTGGTTTTATAAACCTCATAGAGATTTCTTAAACTGTTATGCATAACAAGTCACACAGATCTATAGAGAAACGCTGGCTCTGAAGCAGTAATTGTGAGACTTCCTGTCCCACGAAGGGGAAAATATTGAGAAGGGAAAAAAGTCCCACATATGATTAATGAGCAAGAAACTCTATCACTGATATTTTTTAAAACAATTTTATGAAAGAATGCCATTCACTGGTTTAAAAAAAAAAAGCTGGAAAACAAAAATTGCTTCATTACTTAGATATTTGGTGGATTTCTTCTGCTCCAAAAACTGGTAATGGAGCAATGGTTGTGCAAATGTGGATGACTTTGGTTTGAATCTTCACTGTTACTGAGGTCTTTGGTGGTTGTTTTCTTGAACTTCCTATTGAGGGAATAGTCAGTGAGAATTACAGTCAAGAATAGTCAGTGAGAATTACTATTCTAATCTATTAATGATGCATCTCATCCTCAAGTTTCCTCTGCTAAGAGATTCTGAATACCAAATGTGATTCTCTTACATCCTTATTCCAAGGAGGAGACCTAATGTAAGAACTTCATATTTCTTTGCATGTTTTCTTCATAATGCAAAAGAGCAAATACCAAGCAAAGGCTTAACTTCCTTGAAAATGTGACTGGCTTTCTGTAGGACAGCAGACCTGATCGGTTGTTGCCAGGGATGTAGGAAGTGCTTGAAAATTCCAGATCATATTAGCATGTTGCACTTTCCATGCAAGAGGCTGACCGATCTCCTAACTGAAGAGTGGACTGTGGAGGAGACCTCACCGAATGCTGTTCACATCCTATGCCCCGTGGCGGGACCACAAAAGAATCCCAGGGCACCATCTGGAGAGCAGGGAGTAGGCGCAGTGTGAGGCTTGGAGCGAGGGGGTCGTTAAGCACTGATAATCCCACAAGCAGGTGGCTTCTGAGTTGGTGGAGACCCACAGGAGGGGCTTCCCAGGAAAGGAATGGGCATGAGCAAAGGCATGACAATGCATGGCACGCTCAAGGAATGGCAGAATGTTCTGGTTAACTCATTTCTTCCTTTCAACCAGCACTTAGCAAAGCACACATTTTGCCAAACACAATAGAGATGCAAGGAAGGGGGGGGCGGTCTTCTAGTCTCTGCCTTCTACAACTTGGAGACAAGTAGAGATGGGATGAACAGAGCTCATCAGCAGTGTGTTACACACTCAGGGACTGTGGGAATAAAGGAAAAGGAGTGGTGCCATCAGAATACTCAGAGGAGGGGGATTTGAACCTCTGCCCTACAACCTTCTCAGAGGTGCTGGCGCTAGAGCTTGGGCTCCGGGCTTGCTGGTACAAGAGAACATTAGAGAGCGCCTCTGAGAATCTAACCAACACCCATGCGTTTCTATCAAATCAGCCTATTTGTATGCAAGAGATGCTTTCGTTTATTTCTCAGTATTTCAGGGTCATCATTTATGGGCATGGCCAGTTTTATAGGACTCTAAACTAATTCTGATTGCTAGAGTTTCCTTGGGATTTAGAATCTAAATAACTAGGACTTTGGCGTGTGTCTAACTTGAAAACAGCTTTTCAAACACTGCTAGTGAGATCTTGTGTAAGCCATATTGTGGTGTTTGTGTGCTGTCGATGAACTTTATTTTCTATGCCAGCCTATATAACCACTTAGAGGCTGAGTTAGTAGATTACATTTTGCTCACTTGTGCTCTGTGCCTACTGTTTCCATGCGAGATCTTTTGGATGTTGAGTTGCATCTGATTTGTAAAGCTACAAATACCCTTTGCTTCTTGTTCAGATTGGAGTCAGAAGGAGGCATTGCATACGCCTCCGCTGCTTTCTCCATGTATCCAGACAGGTGCCCAGTGTCCGCCCCGCTAAGCGCAGCTCTGAGGACTTGAAACCACCACAACAGGGACATGTCACCCTACTTCAAATATAAGTTTTAAGTGTTTAGATTTTGAATACAGTTACTTTAGGTGTGACTGTGATGAATATTTTTACTGAGTCAAATTTCGTTTCACATGTACAGAAAGAATGCTATAGAAAATTCTGCTAAGGATGGGCTCCAATCATATATTTTTTAAGTAGGTCATAGTAACAGACAATAATGCCCTATTATAGTAAGATGAATAGAGATGGATGATGGATGGATGGATGGATGGACTGTATGTGTGAACCTATTAACACATACAGTCAGGCTTGAACTAATGAAGCCTGAAATAATATGACCATATGCAGGAGTCAGTGTGGGAAACCTCAGTAGCCAGGAGCAATGGCCTTGGTTCGTTGGTCAGACTTTGTCCTTAGAATTTTTTTGTTTCGTTTTTGTTCCCTTAAAACTGTCCTGGGGTAACTAAATGCCGAAGGGACACAAATACCTTAAACGTTGCCCGATTCCTTCTCCTTTATCACTTAAGTCACAACATCCCCTTAAATGGCTGCCACCCTAGAGGCCAAGATTGATGGAAATGGAGTCCAGCGAATTCTGCCTACTGTATACTCAGCTGCAGACAGCGGTCTCCAGCCTTCTTTCATATCACAAAAAGAGTAGGTGTACCCCAATCGTTTTTTTAGGCACTTAAGTATATGAAACTATATCCATAGCAGCCATGGCTTGAAAAGCTCTCCAAAGGGTCCTCAGAGCTACAAATCCCGGCCGGCAGCATCTTCGCCGCCCAGGCCCCATCGCGGAAGCTGGTGTGGTGGATCTTCTCATCTGTATTTTAACAAAGCTTCTGTGCCTGGTGAAATTTAAGTACCGCTTTCCTGGGAAAACAAGCAAAACTGAATAGACATGTACGTGGCGCTTGAAGTCATGAGGGATCAAAGAATTGGCCACTGATCTCGTCAGTGGGGAAGGAGCTGTAAGGTTTGGGTGAGAGGCAGGGAGGAAAACGGGATGCTGGGTAGAAAGACAAGCCTGAAAAGTCAAGACAGGACTGGAAATAAGGTCGCAAGTGATAGCTGCAGAAATGAGAAGCTGAGAGCGCTTAGTAGAGGGCATAAAGTTTACAGGCTATGTGTGAGTTTAGGGTTACGAGTAAGGGGAGCCCATTTCACAAATAGGGATGGAGGCGCACCTCATACCAGTGGCTACTGGAAGCAGAAGCGCAGGGAAAGGCTTTGGGCTGAGAGACCTCAGCAGCCTTGGATTGGCTCGGAGAGGAGCAGGCCAGGATTTGAAGCCGGGGATGGCTACAGTGAACGTTCACTGGGTTCTGAACAGCAGTAAGATGAACGGGTGACCTGCATGTGAATGTCCACACCCCCCACTGGGACTCCTCCCTCTGCCGCTGACCCTGTGGCCTGCTGGTGACAGCCACCTCCCTGCCACGGGTGACTCGGCCCAGGGAAGCCTCGGCGGCCGCATCCTCCCACAGATCCATGCGGAAAGCTTCATTAAAAGCTTCCTTTTGGAAGTAGTCAACCCCTGTACATCTTTTCATCTTAATTACAGAAGGGAAAGCATTTAGACTGGAGCCTAAAAATAGCTTCTTAACAGGAAGGCTTTGGAAAAGGAAAAAAAAAAAAAACCTAACAACCCACCCCTTTGAAATGGAAGCTGGAGCAGTCACTCCTGTGTTAGGTTCGCTTACACTGTTTTGAACCAACAATTCGTTGGGTGGAAACTGAGACTCTGCATGTTCCTGACAGTAGAAGACAGGAAGTGCCGCCCCCGGGAATAAGGAAAGGACGTGGAGACATTAAATGACGCCATGGAAACAGTCTCCTTCCCCGCCTGCCTTCTTCCTTGCTCCTCTACCCTAACTCCCCTCAGTTTGGGGAACCAAAGCTCCAGGCCCAATACACCTCAGACGGCCTCAGGGACTTGCGTCCCAGACTCACATCCAGAGCCAGGACTGACCCGGGGAAGAAAGGTCTTGATGCAGGGAATTAAGTACACCCTGAAGTACCTAGAAAACACTGAGCAGAGATACAAGAACACCCTTAGCTCCTCAGCCAAAACAAGAACCACCCTCCCGTGGAGGGCTATGGAAGCACTTGCTCTGAGAGCCTGCCTTGAGGACGTTTCCATCGCTGTGATGGGCGGAGGATCTCTGGGAGGTGCGAGGGAACGTCCCATCTTCCGAGGGGAATGAGGTACCCGCAGCAGTGGCTCGCATCCATAGTCCTAGTCACTCAGGAGGCTGAGAGATCTGGGGATCACAGTTCAAAGCCAGACCAGGCAGGAAAGTTGGTGAGAGTCTTGTCTCCAGTGACACACCAAAAAGCCAGAAGTAGAGCTGTGGCCCAAGTGGTAGAGCGCCTTGAGTTGAAGCCCCAGGGCCGGCACAAAGAAGATAAACAAAAATAGAGAATCAGATGATTTTTTTTTCCCCCATCTAACCACCCATCCGAGCATCACTGGCAAGAGGAAGGCCGCGGCCCTGAGGGAGCGGCCCAAGCTCTTCTCAGCACACGGCGTGCCGGGCAGCGGCTGTGCGGACGCTTTCATCCCGAGCCACCATTTTCCAATGGGTCCTTTGGAAATGGTTTGGGGGAACAATGAAGGTGCGCTTGTCCTGTTCCGTTGTTTCATGACGAAACAAGGGGCAGCGGTACTTCTGAATGTTACATCGCATGCCCAGGCCACAAAATCCCCCACCCCCACTTAGGAAGACCCCGAGTTCAAAGCGCTGTATGTTTGATGAGGGTGACAGAACACATATTTGTAGAAAGTGGGTTTCGGTACAAACCCTCACCACAGAGTTGAGTCAGTCTAGGGTTCGGTATATGAGCTGACGTACAGGAAGTACCTGGGTCTCATGATGACACTTCTTAACTTTCCAGATGACAGAACAAAGGAAGCAGAAACAAAGAATCGGCCTTCTAGGACATCCTCCTCACATGAATGTCAACCCCCAGCAGCCGGCCTAAGCAGATGCGCTACAGGAGTGGTATTTACCCTTCTCAGTTATCAGCGCTGTGGGTGCGGCTAAGCTCTTCTGATTTCACCCACCGAGGTTACATCGACACTTAGTACATTTGTAAATACTCAATTTTCTACCATATGTATATGATTGCTACTCTAAAGGTTTGGATATATGTATTGTAATTAGATTTGTTGGCATGATGAATTTTCATTTGTGCCAAAAAAATATATATATATATATTTTAAAAAATGCCTTTCTTGGAAGGACTAAAGAAAGCACCTGATTTGCACTTGAACCAAATTATAGACTTAAAAGTATATGACATGTATTTTGTATTTAAAACTAGGATAGCCAGTATTTATGTCATATATATATTAAAAAAAAAACTGTGCAATACGAATTATGCAATCACGACAAATTTGTAACTCCTGCATACCCTAATAAGGGAGTGCCTATCTTTGAAGCTGGTGTGTGAATACTATGTAATAAATGGTTAAATAGCAAACGATGCTGCTGCCAGAATTGTATTAATAGTGAGTTTCAGGCCCTTGGGCATTTCATACCATGTAATTATGCTATGGTAATGCTTTCTCTCCTTGCTAGTAGCATCCGTGCCTCTGTCTCTTAGTGACATGCGCCAAGTCTAGGAACTGTACCATCATCTTAAAGAAAAACAACCTTAGTTTCAAGGATACTTTTAAGCTTCTAAACCTATCATTTAAACTACATCTTTCAATAAGAGAGCCATATTACAGGCTCACGCTTTAGCTTGTGAAGAATTTAGTGACTTTTTTTTTTTTAAGGGAACCTTTTTAAGTCATGTTTGAGATCACTGAGAATCATCTCCGGGGTGAATTTAGATGTCACGTGATAAGGGAATGAGAGACACGTGGTTTCCAGATGATTTTGTCCAAACAGTACAGTTGTGTGTTCCCTCGCTGGACCCATCGGCTCCCGTGGCGAAACACGGTGTGAAGTTGGGATGGGAGCTGCCCCCCGCGAAGCCGGACGGGGACCCGCAGCGCTGACGGGCTCTCTCTGGAAGAACCGCTCTCGTCTGGGTGGATGGGGGGATGAGGAAACTTTGCTCCCTGTGGCCTAGTTCTGTACCTGGGTCTCATCTTACTCCCGAGCCTCTCGGCAAAAATTTAAAATGTTGAAAAACGTATCCATCGCAGATTTTCTGAACAGAGTCAAGTTTGTAAATGCATATATAAAAATATTTAATAAATGATGCAGAATAATAAAAAGTGACGGATGGGTGTCACGTGTCATTTCTTTGGGACCGCGGAGTTATCCCGATGACTTACAGTGTAAACGACAGCTCATTTGGTTATTAGATTGCTGTGGAAAATGCTGACCCAGTCATTAAAAAAAATATTGTTATAATTCTGATGGAAACCACTGGACAAATACTGCAAGGATCGGGGGTGGGGGGCGCCCCTCATCCAGGAGTCACTGGCCCAGCCCACACGCCTGCTCGTGTCTGCCAGGAGCAACTGCTGCCGTTCACAGCCGAAGCTTATTTGAGTGCACAGCCCCTGCCCGGGTCCCCTAGGAGTCAGCTTGAGATGTTTTCACTTGGGAGAGAATGATGAAAGAGAGGTGGTGTTGACCAAGAAGCCTGAACTCACACACCGACAGGTTGGATTGAATAGCACCAGAAGGACAAAGGTAAAGACAAAGCGACGTGGGGGTTGGAATTTTTGTTATTGTTATTATAGAGGTGATCTGCAGAGGAGTTACAGTTCTGTAAGTCAAAGAATGAGTACACTTCTTTTTGGGACGGTGTCACCCCTTCCCCTGCTTCTCTCCCAGTTTTTCCCTCCCTCCCCCACCCCTAAGTTGCAGGGTTCATTTTCCGGGTGGTGTTTCAGTGAGCGCCACTGCTGCGTGGGGTCGCCCTCTGTCCCTCCCTGTCTGTGCCCCCAAGCAAAGCGTTTTCACAAAGCTCTTCCAGTGCACAAAACCGTGCTCCCTCCTCCTCTTCTGGTTCCCAGTACTGGGGCTTGAACTCGGGGCTTGGCCGCTGTCCCTCAGGCTGGTGCTCCGCCCCTTCAGCTGCAGCTCCACTTCCAACTTTTTTTGGGGGGGGGGTGGGGGAGGAATGTTGGAGATGAGTGTTTTGAGTCTTATTTGCCCGAGCTGGCTTTGAACCGTGATCCTCACTCTGAGTAGCTGGCATGGCAGGTGTTCCTTCTGACACCCGCTTTTCCCTGGGGCATTGGGGACTGGGGTCAGGGTTAAAGTCCCATGCAGTGAGCGGCTTCCTGACCACTGCCTCCACTTCATAAATCCGCTGACTTTACGCAAGATTTCTTTTCTTTTCCATCATGGGGCACAGGCTTTCCTGACGAGAACAAAAAAAGGGGCTCTGTGCTGAGCCGCGCGGTGTGCGCGTGCGCGGGCTCTGTGCCGAGCCGCGCGGTGTGCGCATGCGCGCGCCCTGGACCTGCCGCTCCCCTGGGCTTGGGCTTTGAGCCCTCGCGCCGCCCAGCACCCCGTGGGAGCGTGCGTGGCTGCTCTGCCAAGCCCCAGCCAGGCTCACCGGCACGCTCTGCAGGGACACGTGGAGGTGGCAGCACGTACAGGTGTGTCGTGTGTCCCTTGAGCCCTGTCACGCGAGGCAGAAGGCTGCGGTCAGCTTGCCAACCTGAGCAGAGGATCGTTGAGATTGGAATGGACTCCGCCCGCCTGGGGAATTGGGGTGTCATCGGGAGAGCACCTGTGACCGGAACAGTCGCCACTCCATAAAACCAATGTGGCGCCCAAGCGTTGGCAAATCTCCTTCTTTTTCTTTTCTTTTTCCCCCAGGCAGAATTGTGTGGGAAGTTCCATTCCACTCTGGTCAGATTTATCATCTCTTTCCCTTCTCTACTGCTGTCCCTAAAACTGTACTGTTAGAAACTCTGTGCTCCCCTGTAGATAAAGCTGCTTCTCTCTGTGTGCTGTGGTCTCCAACTCTTACAGTGCATCCTGTGCGGCTGGTCTTACAGGGGTATCCATCTCTACTGTCCATGGCGGGCCCAGGCAAGATAGTTCTTTCATCCGTTTTCTTTGTTGTTGTTGTCCTAGCCTGGGACTCAAACTCGGTATCTGACACTCTTGCTCACTGAATGACACGCTACCACCCGAGCCACACCTCCATCTTATTATGTATACCAGTACTCAGGGTCTGTGTCTTCTCAATCAAGTCTAGCACCCTTACCACTTAAGCCACAACTCTACTTCCAGCTTGAGGTTAGCTGGAGCTAAGGATCACAAGGACTTTGCTGTCCTGGGCAGGCTTCCAAACTGTGATTTTCCTATCTCTGCTTCCTGAGTAGCCAAAAGTATATGTAGGAGCCCCCAGCACCTTGCTCTTTAAAGTGTTCATTTAATTTACTTAGTTTGCTTCCAACTTCATGCTTCTCAAGTTTGGTTCAGATATCTGGATGTTCTTTTCAAATTTGGTTGTACATGGGGCTGGGAAGGTGGCTCAGTGGTAGAGTGCTTGCCTAGCATGCATGAAGCCCTGGATTCAATTCCTCAGTACCACATAAACAGAAAAAAACAGAAATGGTGCTGTGGCTCGAGTGGTAGAGTGCTAGCCTTGAGCAAGAAAAGCTCAGGGACAGTGCCCAGGTCCTGAGTTAATGCCCAGGATTGGCCAAAAAAAAGGTACTTTCTGAAAATGCACTGCTTGACTTGGCCCCTGGTACACCCTTGCTCTTTGCACATTCAGGTAGTTCCTAACCTAACTAAAGCAAGCACCATTGTAGCAGCAAACCGGACAAAAGTTGTACTCACAGGGTGATGAGAAATTATCAAGGTCTTCCCAATAAACTAAGGAATTCGCCCGTTATGAACTGAACTCCAGTACTAGAGGCATGCCTGCCGTGGTAGAGCCTTTGCCTAGGGTGAGAAACATGTCTTTTCTATCAAAGTAGTTTGCTTCCTCTATGTTAATCTTGACAGATTTCTTTTTCTGAAGGGTTCGGGTGGTTTAACCCTTGTTAATTACATTTTAGTCATATCCATCTTTTTCCTGAGCACTTAAGATATCCTGTTAGGAGCTCTTTGAGTTTTAGTTTGCATCCTGTTAATGAAGCCAAATCCTTCTGCAGCTTGTGAACCTGAGCCCCGCCACTAGGAGCAGAAGGGCGGGGCTTGCCGGGTTGGGGATTAAAAGGGAGCAACCTGCCTGTTCTGTGTGCTTGCTTGCCAGAGTTTTGACCGATGGTGCACCCTTCTGCACAAGTGAACTTTGCCTTGCTGGAGCTCCTTTAGAGTTGGGGGGTCTTTGTTCCTACATGACACCCCAACATCTTGAGCAATTTCTAATACTACCGAGTGTGAAGGCCCTGAGTTCAAACTCCAGTTCTGCTAAATCAAAACTGAACTCTAGATTTCCGAGACATCCTACTATAAATGCTTGGGATAATGTGTTAATAGCAAATAGCCAGAAAACATCTGATAGTCCAGGATTAATCATGAAACCTTAATGGTTATTTCTGTGCAAATTTAGAAACAAATTTACTCCCACAAAAATATCAAGGTAGTTGCAAGTTGGTCACACCTATAAAACTGGTTACTCAGGAGGCAGAGTTCAGGTAGATCACAGTTCAAGGCCAGCTTGGGCAAAAAGCTATTGAGACCACATCCTCAACAGAACAAACTGGGCATGGTGGGCCAAACCTGTCATAAATACAGGATCAAGGTCTAAGCAAGCCTGGGCCAAAAAATGAGATCTTACCTCAAAAAGAAAAGAGCAAAAGGGGCTAAAAGCATGTCTCAAACCACAGAGTGCTTGCCTAGCAAGTACAAATCCTTGTTTTCAAACCTCAGTACTGCCAAGAAACCAAATATATATGTTATATATATTTATTATATCTCATATATTATTTATATATTATATATTTATTATATGTCATGTTATTATATACTTATTATATGTCATGTTATTTATATATTATATATTACTATGTCAAATAGTAGCATAACTACATACTTACAGGAGCAGAGTTGGATTTTTTTTTTTTTTTGCCAGTCCTGGGGCTTGAACTCAGGGCCTGAGCACTGTCCCTGGCTTCTTTTTGCTCAAGGCTAGCACTCTGCCACTTGAGCCACAGTACCACTTCTGGCCATTTTCTATATATATGTGGTGCTGAGGAATCAAACCCGGGGCTTCATGTATATGAGGCAAGCACTCTTGCCACTAGGCCATATTCCCAGCCCCCCAGAGTTGGATTTTTTTTTTTACAAGTCTAATCATGAGTGATTATTAAGAGACACTCTTAAGTCACCTTGTATAAAGATGAAGAGTACACTTGTGTTGAAGGCTCAAGACAATGCGGTCTACCAACCCATCATGCAGGAATGAAATTTATTTGAACAATACAAAAGCCCTATAAAGGTAGAATAACTTGCCCCCCAAAAGTCCATTCCAAACATCTCCTGACTTAACCAAATCCAGAACTCTCTCAGCTCTTTCCAGATATGCTCTCCCTTCCAGAACAGGCCTATGTATACTCTTTTCCAAACAGTACCCTATTCCTACATGGGGAAGGCCCAAGTCTCACTTGCATTTCTTTCTCAGTCTCTTTCATCTGAGAAGCCTATACATTAGGAAGTATTGAATATGAATACTTTTGTCGAGACTGAAAACACTGTGGCCAAGATAAGAGGCAAAGTGAAGTCCTGAACACACTGTCGTGCACTGGGCAAGGCTGGTCTCGGGCCCGCGTCCTGTCCATCCGCAAACCCCCTGCTCCTGTCCACCATGCCGACAAAACACGAACCAGCAACCAGAGGCTTGGAAAACCCCCGCCAAGATTTCAATTTTACAGAAAGTACCCAACATTCCACCCATTTTGCATCACGACGTAGTGGTTGAAGTCGAGTATTGAGTAAACCCGCCACGAGTGTGGTTTTTGTGGGAGGCTGCAGCTTAAAATGACTATCGGGCCTCGTCAGTCACCTGAGAGCAGAGGACTGTGACGGCAATTGTCCTTCATTTGCTTGGGATGATAACAAACTTTTTTCCACCTTTACCGTGTTATGGCCATGATGAGTAATTCTTAGAGAACCTCAAGGCCATTCCAGAAACCTCAAGGCTGTCCCCTTCCCCCCAAATAAACTGCCCAATGTGGAAAAAAGAAATCGGAAAGGTTGTTCACTGGTTGGTTTTTACATAGGATCCACTCAGAAAATGCTTCAAGAGCGCAGCAATGGCTGGGATTTTTAATGCATTTGGGGTGGGGGACAAAAATCTAGCTACTTGAGCATGACTGGGAGAAAAAGAGGAAGAAGAGAAATACCGAGGAAGAAACTTAACATGTTTAGTTAAGGTCATGCCAAGCCAGTGTGAGAGAATCCTCACCCCCAGAAGCGAAACCACATCTACCCAGCTTGGAAAGAAAAAAGAAAGCTAAAAAAAAAAATCAAAGAAGAAAGCAGAGTTCGAGAAAACCCCAAAGGTAAATTCTGAACAACAACAGAAAGAGTCCCACAACATAAGACGCGCCTGCCGAAAGCAGGAAGCGCGGGTGGAAAGAACTTGCTAGCATTTTTTTTTTTGTAATTATCTCACAAGAAAAAGGCTGGTCCCATCTCAATGGAACTTTATAGACAGTCCAGGAATTGAACCTGTTCACTCCTGAACTCATGCAAATCATTTTATTCTTCCTCCATGTACTCGCCACCTCCAGCAGCGCATAAAGTCTAGTCGGAAGCTTCTGGAAAAACCCCGGAGAAAGGACAACTAAGATTTGGTTTGGGGTTTCTTCTTCTTCTTTTTTTTTTTTTTTTTTGCCATTCCTGGGGCTTGAACTCTGGGCCTGAGAGCACTGTCCCTGGCTTCTTTTTGCTCAAGGCTAGCACTCTAGCAGTTGAGCCATAGCTCCACTTACGGCTATTTCTGTATATGTGGTACTGAGGAATCGAACCCAGGGTTTCATGCATACAAGGCAAGTGCCCTACCACTAAGCCACATTCCCAGCCCCTGACAACTGAGATTTGGAATGAATTTGGCACAAAGAGACCCGAGACACACGGCTTACATCTGCATTCAACGAACATGACCTTGACATCAAGAAGCATCGTGACTTTGAGAAAGTCATTTGAAGTCTTAATCCCCCATCTCCCAAAAGTGGAGAGAACTTCCGCTTCTACGGGTGATGATGAGCTCAGAGAAAGATGATTTGTGCTGTCTACTGTAAATTCTCAATTTATATTACTTCCATTCCTTTGCAACCTAACCATTTCCTTTTTTTCATACCTAGCAACAATCTCCACTAACAACTACATGACCAAAACCTACTTTCTGTTCCTGTTCAATCAGGCTGGTGTTGTTACTGTGGGATCCGAAAACTCTATCTTAACATGACATGTTGGGTCCCATCCAGTCATTTAAAAAGAAAAAATCTCAAGTAAATTCTGTTTGAACTGAATAATTTGAACTATCACTTTGAACTGAATAATTCATAAAGAACCCTTATCATACAGCTCGTGACTTTTAGAAAATCATTCTCATATTTTTTGATCAGTGTTAAAATCTGAATTAAAAAAAAATCTTGCCAGTGGCTCATGCCTGTCATCCTAGCTACACAGAAGGTTGAGATCTGATGATCAAGGTTCAAAGCCAATCCCAGACAGGAAATTCCAAGAGGCTTATTTCCAATTAACTACCCAAAAAAGCCAGAAATGCTTCTGTAGCTCATTAGTAGAGCAGTAGCCTTGAGAACAAAAATGGAAGGACAGCGCCTAGGACTGGCACTCTCTCTCTCTCTCTCTCTCTCTCTCTCTCTCTCTCTCTCTCACACACACACACACACACACACATACACACACACACACACACACACACACACACACAACTTTATGAAGTAGTTTCATGTATGTTGTTATTGGAACTTCCCGACCCTGGTTAGCACCATCCCTGTGTTAGAAATGGCTGGGGATGTTGGGTGTGGTATAGAAATACAGATACCAATTCAGAAAGAACTGGGCAAGGCAAAGTTTCCCCTCGCAGAAGGATGTGCCATCAGCCCAAAAGCTGGCAAGCACGCAAGGGCAGGCCGGCTGCTCCCTTTTGCTCCCTAACCCCGCAGGCCCCGCCCCTCTGCTCACCTTGGCTGAGGGTTCACCATCTGCACAAAGGCTTGGCTTAACCAACAGGCTGTGGCAAAATTCCAGAGGCTTCTGACTGGATGGTGTCATCACAGTGCAGCGGGACAAAGGATGTCACTAAGATGCAATTAACAAGGGCTAAGCCCTCCGTGCACAGCAGGACCTGTTCAGCAAAATAACTCCCGCAGATTGAGGGAAGAGACGCTTTTCTCACACCTGGTACCTAATGGTTGTGCATGTGGCTGCCTTTCGTTTAACCTTACATCCAGCTCTGCATGTGACTGCGCAAGCACAGACCCTCCTTAGTGGCTTCACGTGTCCTCAGAGGGTCTTCATGCCTTCCGGGTGATCCTGTCCCACTTTCTGCTCCTAAATCCTGGTTCCAACCCAATCCCCTGCCCCTTCTCGCCACCCCTCCCTCTTTATCCCATGGCCCCCAAAGCGCCATTCACACAGGGGAGTCGTGGCGGGGGGGGGGGGCAGGTCTTTACTGAAGGAAGGCTGCAGCAAAGAAGCAGCTTTAAACGGGAGCAACGCGAACATGATTCGACCCAGAAATCACCTACCCAGCATTTATCCAACAAAAATGAAAATACACATCTACACAAACACCCTCGATGCAGCCAACCACCAGTGGCTCACACCTGTAATCCTCGCTACTCAGGAGGCTGAGTCGTGGTTCAGAGCCACAAAAGTCTATAGACGGCTCCATCTCCAATGAGCCAATGAAGAAGCTGGACTGGAGCACTTGCTCAAATGGTAGAACAGCAGCCGTGATCAGCTAGGTGGATCTAGAGTTGGAGAAATCCTTCAAAACTGAAACACCACTTCACTTTTTAGTTTAAAATGCAACTTGCAAACAACTGGAAACGACCAGCTTCCTATTTTCCAATTCAGAAACCCAAGCTCCATCTAACTTCTCTCTTCCCTTCATCCAACCTGTCTCCAAACTCCATTAGTTCTACTGATTTTTTTTTCCCAAATTTTTCCCTTTTTGAATCTCATCTGAAGGGCTATCACCTTTTCCCAGACAACCATTATTTCTTACCTAGACTTCGGCAACAGTGTTTAAAATGGTGGTTCCTCCTTCTTGGAGTCCCAAACCCCCAGCATTATCGTACACCATTCCCCAAATCCCACAGACTCAAGCTCTGTGCCTTCTTTTCCTTATTTCTCCTGATCTCTCACCTCTTCTTAACGCGTGCACGCGCACGCACACACACACACACACACACACACACGCTGACCCCCCCCCCCCCCACACACACCTATAACCACCTGCACTTCCCAGGCCCTGGAGCGATGGGTGCACTCTCTCCCATCCCATCTTTCCACTCGTCCTTTATTTAACGCGCCCCTCTCCTGGCCTTTGCCTGACTCGTCCTCCGGGGCTGCGAGGGCCGCGTTTCTCCTGGCGTGGTCTCCTGATCCCCCACTCTGGGCTGTGTGCTATTTAATCCCACAGCGCATAACACACTGCAATCACCTTCTTCTCTGTCGCCAGCGAGGGTGGGCGGCCTTCATCCCTCTCGCCACGCTAGCCTACTATTGTTAAATTCCCTAATCCCTAGATTGCTTATCTTTAAAATAAAAAAAACACAACAGTTACAAAACAGAACAAAAGAGTAGAGATTATCATCCAAGCAAACTGACCCTCTGGCTGACCCTCTAACCACGGGCAAAGTCAAAACAGGCCCAGTGCCTACAATATTGTCTTACTGTCGGAGACATTATAGGGTTGTTCTCTGTGCCCTGTCAGAAATAGTTTCTTTGTGTCTTATATCAAAGTAGTACAGGAGAAAGAGATGAATGAATTTTGTAAATCAAATACCGATACTACTGGCACACTCAAATGTAGCATTCACTTATCCTGGTGCCCAAAGACTTCTGGCTTGACTTTACCCACTGTTTTTCACCACTAATTTCCTACATTTTCAAATTTACTTTTCATCTTAGTAAAGCACAGGCAAAACACAAAATTACCCTTCTATTACTGAAGTCTAAAATGCTCATTGTACAACCCTCATCATCTGATGAATTGTATGAGCAGATTTCCAAGTTTTTGCTGTATTAACTTAAAATGCTGTCCCTTTAAACAGGTAAGAAATGGTTGGTGTTGTGAGGTCTCAAGCATGTAGTTAGGCCATTTTAAAACAGAAACCTAAAATGTTAACGTCAACTTGTACTTCTTAATGAAATATGATAAATAATGAAGACTTAATCATAATTTAAAGGTATAACTTCTGAGGATATAGCACAGTGGTAGAGTGCTTTTCTGGCCTATCAGTACTCTAGAGTCAATCCCAAGCAGTGAAGAAAAAAATCAATAGGCATAAACTTTTCAGGAAGATTGTTTTCCCTTAAAAATGGAAAAACGTATGTCATAAATGTCCTGAAAAAGGGCATTTAATAAACACAGTGTTTGACAAGGTACAATGGAATCATAAACACAAAGGACACATGTATAAAATACTAACTACCTGAAATACATTCTCAGTGAGTGTTGGTGGTTCTATGTGTATATATTCATCATATTATAGTCTCTGCTAAGTAACTCACATTGTATTAAAATGAAACCAAGAGGCAAGCAGCACTTTTAGTGCTAATTTCAAGAAGTAGATACACAAGTGTTTCTATAAACTGTTGAAAATATTCCATTACTATTCAAGCCAGGTCCTGAGAACCACACCTGTAGTTCTAATTACTCAGGACGTTGAGATCTGAGGAGCACCGTTCAAAGCAAGCCTGGACAAATAATGTGAGAGACTCTTCTCTCCAATTAACCTAAAGCAAAAAGCCAGAAGTGGAGGTGTGGCGGAAGTGGTAGAGCATCAGCCTTGAGCAAAAATGCCAAGTGAGAGTGAGAGATTTTGAGTTCAAGTCCCATACTGACACTAATCTTCATAGATGGCATCGAATGGCTCTGTTCTCTTCGGATGAAGAACTCTGGACAGACCAACCGCTGACCTTTTCAAGCCTCAGATGGTTAACGGAAGGCATGAGGATGCAACGGTGGCCGTGCACACTGCAGACCCAGTGTGGTCCCTGTGGGCCTACCGAGAGCTCCTCACGCCACACACGCTGTATGACCCACAGACCCCCAAATGGAGCCCATCCCCGGCACTCAGGGACGAAATCCAGCTGGGGTGCTTTATCCTGAAGCCCAGTTTCAGCTGCGGGTTCTTCTGTTCCAGAAAGAAGCTTGATTTCCTCAACACTCTGCAGAAGCCAGGGCCTGGTCATCTTCTCTAACTGGCATAACTAATGGATTTTCCCTTCATTCTCATAGCAACAGGATTCAAAGTGGCTACTGGTAGAAAAAAAGTCATGGGGGGACCCCCTCCTCTCCCCCCACCCAGCTTCTGCACAGCCCAGTTGGGACAAGAAGCCCACCGAGAGTGCCAGGGACCCCGGGAGGCAACCCCCCCCCCCCCCACGACTTCACGTTTCCATTTGCAGCAGGTGTCGATGGATGGAGAGGAACCCACACGGGGCACCCGGCTCCCCAGGGCCTGGGCAAGGCCGGCCTCGCACATGCTCGCTCCCCACGCAGGATGTGACTGTGCAGGATGGGGAAACTGAGGTCTAAGCCAAGGGCCCCCCCGCGCCCGCTGACCCCGCCCCGGACTCCCGCAGTCTCTGAGGGGAAGGGGGCCCGGGCGCTCCCCTCCGGGAGGGAGGGGATCACTTTCCGGTTAGCAGACCCCCGTGGGGGTGGGGTGGGGGGGAGGGGGCGGGAAGGATGGCCGGGGCCCCGCCCCGCCACCAGCCGCCCGGCCGCGCGCCAGGTCTGCACTGCGGTTTCCCAGGCCCGCCCAGGTGCACTGCGCCTGCGCGCTGTGGGGCCGCTGGTTGGCGGGCGGTGCACGTGGGCCTTCGCATGGCCCGAGCCGGGAGCCGGCGGAGGGGCGGGGCTTTGCGGGCGCCACGCCCCCTGTGGGCCACGCCCCCTCGCGTGTGGGCGGGGCGGGGGGAGGAGCGGAGGCTCGGGCCGCGCCAGGCCGGGTTCCCTGGGGCGCGCTGGGTGCCGAGTTGCAGGAGTTTTAACCCCGGAGCACCCGGGGGGCGGGTGAGGTTGGGGCTGCGGAGGGCTCCGATCTAGGAGGAGGGAGAGGGCGTGTGCACCTCCCGCCCTCCCCACAGCACTTTTTTCGGGGGGGGGGGCGGGAGGTGACACCACGTTTCCTTTGACTGCAGTGGCCTGGCATGGCTGTGGTCTGCACCGCTGTGGTCCACGTGTGGAAGCTTCTCGTTGGCCTAGCAGGTTCCAGGCGACTGTCCCAACCCATGGCTCCCCACCAGCCGAAGGCCCAAGCCCAGAACGCTGGGGTCTGGGCTTCTCCCATTACATTGACCCAATGACACCTACCCCGCACCCGTACCCGTGCTGGCGGCCTGGCAGGTGGCTTGATCAACACCAGATAAGGGTGACCTAGATGACCTTGCTGTCTGCACACTCCCCACTCGCAGACCATGGACGCCCCCCTGAGAACAGGGCGGCGGCGGTGGCGGTGGTTTTGAACATTCCTTTGGAACTGGACTGCGGGCGGGTGGCGAGCTCCTGGAACAGGACTTGGGCGAGCAGGTGGCCCACGTTTATGGCATTTGGCAGCGAGGGTTTGGCTGGGTTGTGAGTCTCCGTGGACCGTCTTTTGGATGGATGCTTGGGTGCAGATTCGATTGGGGGAAACAACTCCAGACCTGTCACTCCAACCTGGTTGCGTTGTCCGGATCATTCTATACGAGTTCTGCCCCTCCCGGTTCCCCTTTTGGCAACTAGTTCTACTGAATGTTCCTGTCGGGGTACAGGGAAGGTGGGGGGTGGTGACTGAGGAACAATGAGAGTTGGAAAAGTAACAAGAAACCTTCACTGAATGGGCCTTTCCTTGCCACCCTTCTCCTTCCAAGATTTTAGAACTCGCTGGCCGCTTACCCACTCCGTTGATTATATCTTTGTGCTTAACATATAGTCTTTCCAGATACTTGGGAAGCCATGGTCTGAGGCCAGCTGGGCAAAACCACAAGACTATCTGAAAAATAAACTACAGGCAAAAGGACTAGGGGTACAAGGCTTCTTTAGCAAGTATTGGGCCCTGACTTCAGCTCCCAGTAGAAAAGAAAGAAAAGAGAGAAACAGGGAGAAAGAAAGGAAGGAAGGGAAGGAAGATGAAAGAAAGAAAGAGAGAGAGAGAAAGAAAGAAAGAAAGGGGGGAGGGAAGGAAGGAGGAAAGGAAGGAAGGAAAGAAAGAAGGAAAGGAAGGAAAGAAGGAAGGAAGGAAGGAAGGAAGGAAGGAAGGAAGGAAGGAAGGAAGGAAGGAAGGAAGGAAGGAAGGGAAGGAGGAAGGAAGGAAGACAGAGGAAGGAAGGAAGGAAGGAAGGAAGGAAGGAAGGAAAGAAGGAAAGAAGGGAGGGAGGGAGGGAGGGAGGAAGGAAGGGAGGGAGGAAGGAAGGAAGGAAGACAGAGGAAGGAAGGAAGGAAGGAAGGAAGGAAGGAAGGAAGGAAGGAAGGAAGGAAGGAAGGAAGGAAGGGCAAGCACACATGTACACAGGAACATCCTCTATTTGTTAGGGTCTACAATGAAATTCTGGCCAGGGTAGACATTGGCAAGGGGATTGAGGTAACAAGCATTAGTAAAAGGCAAGTATGGTTTAAAGATATAGTGAGAACTTAGGGAACGAATGAGGACAAACATAGAATGCATAGCAGGTTCACCAGATTATTCTTTCAGTAATATTAGTGAACTACATTCTTAAGCATAGAAGATTTGTGTATTACTTCTGATGACCACGAAAATTTTCCATGTCCTTATTTGGGAAGTGATTTTAGTTTCACAGAGAATGCTTGCTGGTGTGGCGGGAAGGGCAGAGGAAGGGATTGGTAACGGTTTCAGAAAGAATCTAGGGTCAAGTGGAACTCAGGCCACATTTTTTGTGTCTCCACTGTGCCAGATGGAAACACCAGGCCCTAGCCAAATACACCAGGACTCTGCCTAAATCTTTGATTTTGCTAAACGTCTACACCACTTATAGCCATTAAGCACCAAATGCTAAAAATATGAACATCACCAGGTAATTTACAGTCATGAGATTCTGAAGACAGAGGCCCTGGCTGGGAGTTGGTGATCATCACCTCCAATCCTAGCTACTCAGGACACTGAGATTTGAGGACCGAGCTTTGAAGCTACTGAAGGCAGTAAAGTTGAGGAGACTCCATCTCTAATTAACCAGAAAAATGCTAGCACTACAAGTATGGCTCAAGTGATACAGCTCTAGCCCTGAGCAAAAAGGCTGAGAAAGAGTACAAGGCCCTAAGTTTAAGGCCTGTGACTGGAAATAATGAATTAATTTATTAAAAAAAGGAAAACAAACTTTGTGTACCTGGAAGGGATATTTATATGTATTAAACTTCCTGCTATATGGATCAAAGATTAATTGGGCAGGTTCTGTGACCACCTAGAGTTCTTCTAAAATGAAGTTCTATAGAATGGCCTGCTAGGAGAATTGTGTATTTCAAGTTCATAAAGAACATAGTTGAAAATTATTCAAAGCCATGAATCTATGTCATTAGCTTCAGGTCCATATTAGTCCATGCAGTGTTCATGGAAGTGTTCAGGTGCCTATTTGGTCAAATGCCAGCTTCTAATGTCTGTTTGTGGGGGGAGGGGTGCCAGTACTAGGACTTGAACTCGGGGCTTGGATGCTGTTCCTTAGCTGTTGTTGTTTTTATTTTTATTTTTTAAATCAATGCTGACTCTCTACCACTTGAGCCGCAGCCCCACTTCTGGCTTTTTGCTAGTTAACCAGAGAAAAGAGTCTCCCGGACTTTCCTACCCAGGCTGGTTTTGAACCTTGGTCCGCAGATCTCAGCCTCCTGGGTAGCTGGGATTACAGGTGAGTTTCTCATATCCTCGCCTCAACTCCTATCAGAACCCCAAAGGTCTCCCCACCCTATAAGATATCCTCAAGGCTCAGAAGCAGGCAAGTGTCCTGACCTCACCGCGCGTGAGTCTGAAGAAGAAGGGATCAAAGTTCGGAAGATGGAAGCTCGGGCCACGCGGGGCTTGCTGGGAGGATGTCACGGCAGTTCACAGCCAAAGGTTAACCAACAGCCCAGGCCAACGATCACCCAGAGAGCCGGAGTGGGAGAGTCTCTGGTGGGCTTGTCTCTACCCGCCCCCTCCTCACCTCCTAACCAGTGCCCCTCTGCCCCGTTAGAGGCCAGTTCCGGGACCTCATGGAGGCTGGGAGCCGGTGTGCATTGCCTCCTCCGGCCGTGGCAGCAAGCAGATGACGTTACTCGGTGATTTGGTCGACATCACCTCGCCAGGACTAGGACCTCTCTCCCCGCACAGCGCCATTGGTATCCATTCCTTGCTACCCTGTGTGAGCACTGCACGCCGTTCATCCATGGCGGGGTGTCTTTTTCTATGCCTTAGCTTCTGACTTTACTTGACCATCAGGATACAGGGAAAATGGCCTCCTGAGATGTCCCGGCCCTGAGCTGCTTCCTCTGCTGAAGAGAGGGCAGAACGCGTTAGTGAGTCTTGAGCCGGGCTCGTGGGGGCTGAGGGCCAGCTCGTGGGATGGGACACGAGGCCACGTGGAGAAGCCTCAAATAAGAGAGAAAAGGAAACCTTCTTACATCACCCAGCCAAGCCCCACCCACACCCCGGCCCAGAACATTCTAAGAAACAGACAACTGAAAGACCACTGTACCCTCGGCCTTCCTTTATCCACGTGTCCTGATGAAGAAATCAGGAAATAATGTATGTGCCCTGCGGATTATGGTCCTGGGCCTCTCTTACCTCTGCTCTGATCACTCCATCTTGTTTATCCAGCATATTTTCCCCTACAATTAGTGTATATCTCCACTATAACCTAAAGATAGGATATTATGAATTAATGCTGGCTCTGTCAATTGAACCTTGAAGCTGTGTTATGGTACACTTTGGATGTATGAAATGGAAGGATGTGTGTGTGTGTGTGTGTGTGTGTGTGTGTGTCCGTATTTGAGTGTGAGTGTTCATGCACACACACGCATGCATGCACACACACACATGGGTCAGTACTAGGGCTTGAACTCAGGGCCTGGGCAGGTACTGTCCCTTAGCCTTTGCACTCAAAGATGGGGCTCTGCCACCTGAGCGACACCTCTGCTTCCAGCTTGCTTGAGGTTGGTGGCAGGTAAGAAGCTCAGGCTCTTTCCTGAGGGGCCTGGCTTCACACCGTGAGCCTCAGAGCACCGTCTCCGGGTAGCGAGGGTGACTGCATGCACTCCGCAAGCATTTTGTCTTCCCAACCATGAGATTTCAGAGGATTTGCCAGTCAACTGACTTGTGGCGATAAATTAAATATATCACGAAGCAGACCAGACCCGTCGAGGAATAAAGACTTCTTTAAGAAAGTGAATCGCACCCCCCTCTTTAATTCTTTCTTAGGAATGTTTCCTTTTCCTAGTCTCTCTCTTTTAAAGAGGAAGAATCCAGCACATTTCTGCAAGAAATGCCCAAGAATGAGAACTGAGTTTTGTTCCTGGCTTCAAATATTTCAAGATTTCGGTTCCTTTTTAAAGGAACTAAAACTGTAAGGAGAAGAGAGAGCCCGAGAGAGAAAGATGGGCTACACGTCCAAGAAGGGTGAGAGAATTCTGTGCGGCGGTCATTTTAATCAGAATGAGGAATGAAATTTTGGAGGGGAAATCCCAGGAAACATCTCTGTCACCAGCTATCCTACTTAAGTTCAGCTCAAGTTGAACTTCAGGCCATTACTGAGGCCTGTGACGGACAGAAGGCAGAGCTGGCCGCTCAGGTTTTTGGCGTCCTTCACCGGGTGTTTCCGCTTCCTGTTCATCCTCCCTCAGAGAAAGAGGGCCCCCAGCTCGCTTGCTACTCTATTCCAGCCCGCCATCGAAACTTGGCTGCACGGCTGGGTCTCTTGTCACCTCACCTACTGTCTCCTGAACACCACGTACCCCGGTGGTAAAGTGACCCTCATTGCACCTGCCCTACTTCTTCACAGGAGTACAGGAGAGAGAAAGTGGGGGAAAGACAAGACATCAGAGGAAGAGTAAAACGAGGAGTCTACCATATATATGCACTGCGACCCAGACAGGCAGCGTCCACGGGCAAGCTGAGAAGACACATCGACTGAGTGGCAGAGCCAGGATTTGAACTGCCTTCCAAATACCACGCTCTCCACCTCCAATGCTGTATGGACCCCAACGATTGAACAGTAAAATGCTCTGTAAACATTGATAATTTAAACCTCGGGGCTGTGAAACTCAGTTTTTAAGAATCACGTTCTGAGTATGGAGGTTTCTCAAAAAGCTCAATATAGAGCTACCCTATGACCCAGCCATACCACTCCTAGGCATCTATCCTAAACAGCAAGTCCCAAGATATCAAAAAGACATTTGTACTTCCATGTTTATTGCAGCACAATTCACAATAGCCAAAATATGGAAACAACCCAGATGCCCCTCCACAGACAAATGGATCCAAAAAATATGGTACCTATACACAATGGAATACTACATAGCGATTAGGAATGATGAAATATTGTTATTCACAGGGAAATGGTCGGAACTTGAACAAATAATGTTGAGCGAGACAAGCCTAGAACACAGAAAACAAAGGGGCATGATCTCCCTGATATATGACTGTTAAGAAAGGGAGACAGAGAGACAGTAGAGACCAAGTCTGTGAAACCAAAAACTGCTTGTCAAATGGTATTTCCCACAGGATTGGGGCAGCGACCCAACAGTATGTAACTAAAAGCAAACAACTACTCAACAAATAAAGTTCAAAAATTGACCTCTCAGTGGATCACAATAGCTCAAAAGCTATGTATGTATGCTCATATAAGACTACTGTCGACATATTGTTTAATATCGACATTACATTTAAAGCCCTAGGCGAATTTTCTTGGGCTTGGCCACGTGGCTACTGTATATGTTCTTGGTACATTGTGTATTGTATATATGTCTACCTGATCTAGAGAAGGGAAAGATAAATAGGGTGTAAGATGTCACAAGAAATGTACACACTGCCCTACTATGTAACTGTACCCTTTTTTGCACAACACCTTGTCAAAAAAATTTGTGTTCAATTAATAAATTAAATTTAAAAAATTGTGTTTAATTAATAAATAAATTACAAAAAAAGTCAAAGGAAGAAAAGAAAAAAAAAGAATCACGTTCTGTGTCTATGGGTATCTCTGTATACCTTGTCTTGAGAAGTTCTGCTGTTTTGTGCGTGTGCCGGTAACTGGGACTTGAACCCAGGATCTTATTCTCTCACTTAGCTTTTTCTACCACAACAGGCACTCTTACCATGTGAGCCAAGCCTCCACTTATGCCTTTTTTTTCTGGTTAGTTACAATGTCGAGTCTCACAGACTTCTCTACCTGGGCTGGCTTTGCGATCTCGGTTTTCTGAGTCGGGTGGATTACAGGTGTCAACCTCTGGCTGAGACGTGGCAGTTTTGAGGAATCGAGAAGAGGTTATATTTTTTCGAGATCTATGATGATGACGATGACGACGATAGGAAAATAATATGTACAAGAAATACAGAAAATAGTAAGTAGGAGACAATGAAGAAGAGGTCAACTGAAACAGGACAAATTGAGAAGCTGAGTTAAGCAACAACTTGTATTTCCCCCCAAAAGGAGTGTCAGAACGCATGCTGAGAGGAAGAACAGTGCACTGGAATCCCAAGCGGGTCAGAATGACACACCGACCCCCCCCAACACACACACACACACACACACACACACACACACACACACACACACACACACAGAGCAAGTTATCCAGACTTTTCCACCATCATTAGATCAAGCGTTCAAAGACCGAGAAGACCAGACCAGCGTCGCCACAGAGCGCGTGGCTCCACGAGCATCCCGGAGACAACGTCGAACTTTCCATCCGCTAACATCCCCGAAGGCATGGCCGTTTCCTTCCGAAAAGGAAACCAAAGCTCTGCCTGAGCGACCGGTGTCGGGGCTCGCGCGGGCCAAGAACAATCTAGTGATTTGGGCAAATGTTCATTGTGGAAGCAGGCAGAGAACTCCTAGAATTCCGAGCCAGCCTGGGGTCACGTGAGGCAGACTAGACTGCAGAAAGCGGGGGCTGGACTCTGACCTGGAGGGGTCCCCTTTCCAAAGCAGGGACGGCTGCTGGACGCCAGCGGAATTGTCTGCGGGAGGATGAGGTCGAATAGTCAAGGGGAACAATGAACTATTCTGAGCTCCTGCTCTATCTATTCATTTGCAGGGGGCCCGCTGGTGTCTGTACCTCCCTCTTGACACAAATTCTATCGACAAGCTTTTCTCACCTCCTCTTCTCAGCTATATAACCTTCCATATTAAACTGCAGCAATAATCTGCTCACGCTTGCCAGAGAATGCCTGGCCTCTGCTCCCCGCAGTTGCACAGGGCATTGCGTGTGATTCTTCAAAACCTTCGGGCCTCGTGCTTTCACGACAATCCTGCGATCTCAAGTACCACAGAGCCGATGGCTGCGGTTTCCATTTCTGAGGGAAGCTGTCTGGCATGAGAAGAGCACTTAGTGATACCTGTGACTTCAGATCAAACCCCCAAGCAGTCACACCGGGGTTTCGGAGACACATCCAAAACACCCATAGCCAACCGTGGCCCAGCGATCGCCTTTCACTTTGAAATCCAAGACGTGTCGGCAGCAGATCTTGACGGCCCGGGAGCAGGGCCGTCTAGGGGCTGAGGGGATTGGACTTTTCCGTAAGAGTTCAGTTTTTGCCGAATTCGTTCTGGTAAGTATTGAATAGTATGTTCATACAATGACACGCATATTTTTTCATGTCTTAGAAGTTTCCAAAGATGTTTCCTAAGGAAGCAACGAATATAAACTTGGTTATTACAGGGGCTGGGGTGGGTGGGTGGGGTGGGAATCGTCTTTAAAATAAATTTCGAAAATCAAACACCACAGTTACCTAAAAGCAGCCTGAAAACGGAAACCACATGTGAAGGTTTTAAGAACTGAAAGTGTTACAAAAGAAGAAAGAAAGAAAAGCACATACAAAACAGGAAAGAAAAAGGTTCAGAAATGGATTCAAATGGATACAAATTTAAAAGCCTGTGGCCAGACAGGTTTGCCCAACCTGTAATCTGAGCACTCAGGAGGCTGAGGCAGGAGGACTGTGAGTTCGAGGCCACCCTGAGGACATCAAGAAAAGAGGGAAGGAGAAAGGAGGGAGACAATAGAGGAAAGGAGCAGGAAGGGGATGGAGGAAAAGAGAGGAGAGGAGAGAGGGAGGAAGCGAAGGCCAACTTTGCATCCAAGCCAGTGTCGAGTAGAAACAGACACAGGAGCTATGAAATCACCGAGGTGTTGGAATCCACCCACGATAAATGGCATGTGCCCATGTGGAATATTATGCAGCAGTGTAAAAAATAACGAAATTGATGTCATTTGCAAGGAAACGAACAGAACTTGAGACGATCACGTTAGGCAAAAGAAGCCAGCTGCAAAAAGCCAAATCTCACATGGGTTTTGCTCCTCTGTAAAATCTAGATTGAAAATGATGATGGTGGTGGACAAGCTGTTCCGCCCTCCCTCCACTTTCCTGGAGGGGTCTAGTTCCCTGCCAAGAAACTTTTGTCTGTCTGCTCCAAAAACAAAGAAAGATGATGATGATGATGATAATGACGAGGAGTGTAAGCAGGGGAGGGGGGCTGTCTGGAGAGGGGAGAAGAAATCAATTTATGGGACATGTATATTTATCTATATACACATATATACACACATACTTATAAAATATTATATATACATACACACATGCAGGTGAAGATAGAATAATGAAACCCACCAGATTCTGTTGGTAATGGAGGAAGGAGGGAGAAGAGTTAAAATAAAGAAGATATTAGCAAGCGGCGAGCTTGTCTGAAGTTCACTGTGTCTGTCTATGGAATTGTCCGAATGAAAGCTGTACTGTCGACGTCGGTTTATAAAAATAAAGAAATAGGACAGGTGCCAGTGGCTCGCGCCGGCCATCCTAGCTCGCTGGGGAGGCTGAGATCTGAGGATCGTGGTTTGAAACCAGCCGGGGCAGGAAAATCCATGAGACTCTTATCCTCAATTAACCACCAGAAAACCGGAAGTGCTGCGGAAGTGGTACAGTGCTAGCCCTGAGCAAAAGAGCACAGGGACGGTGCCCAGGCTCGGAGTTCAAGCCCCATGATGGACAAATAAATAAATATAAAGAAATAAAGAAGTAGGAATTTAAGCCCCTTTGTATGCCTACTTACAGATAATTTTAAAAATAAAGCACTAGGGATAAGGAAAAAAAAAAAAACCTTATACCAGAGCAAATGACAAATGACTAAACAATTTCAAGTAGACACTGAAAACCACGGTCTAGAAGAAAAATAGTATGCTCTGTAAATGACCTTGGAATAGACTTGTCATTTTCAGCCAGGAGTCAAATCCAAAAGCCATAAAAGCAAATTTTGATAAATTCGACTACATAAAAATAAAACTTCTGTCTGTGGCAAAAGCCACTTCAAACCAGCGAATAGACAATAAGAACTTTCTTTTACATTTTCACTTCACATTACTAATGAACTATAAAAGCTTGTCTAAACTGAGAGAAAATACTAACCAAACAACAGAAAATCTTAGGAGAAATATAAATAACAAGATGAGAGGCCAGATTTCTTCATAAAAATACAGAAAAGCTTAAAAATAGAGAGTTTTTTTATTAATTAAATTTTGTTAACAAGGTGTTGTGCAAAAGGGGTACAGTTACATAATAAGGCAATGAGTACATTTCTTGTGATATCTTACACCCTCGTTTTTCTTTCCCTTCCCTAGATCAGGTAGGCATATATACAATATATAGTGTACCAAAATCATATACAGTAGCCACGTGGTGTACGCCAAAGAAAATTCACCTAGAACTTTAAGTGTAACGTCAACAATAGAATCCTCCTGTGTCCTTCTCTTGGAGTTGTTTTTGCCTATCCTCGTCTTATATGATCATGTGTACATAGCTGTTGAACTATTGTGATCCACTGATAGGTCTATTCTAGACCATTTTTATGTTTAGTAGTTGTTTGGTTTTAGCTACATAATGTAAAGTCACTGACCCAAACATGTGGAAATACCATTTGACAAGAAGTTTGTTGTTTTGCAGACCTGGTCTCTACTGTCCCCCCCCCCCACCCTAACAGTCATAGATCAAGGAAACCATGCCTCTTTGTTTTCTGTGTTCTAGGCTTGTCTCGCTCAACATTATTTGTTCAAGTTCTGACCATTTCCCTGCGAATAACAATATTGTATCATTTCTAATCGCTATGTAGTATTCCATTATGTATAGATAACACATTTTTTGTATCTATTCATCTGTGGAGGGGTATCTGGGTTGTTTCCATAGTTTGGCTATTGTGAATTGTGTAGCGATATACATGGAAGTGCAGATGTCTTTTTGATATCTTGGGACTTGCTGTTCAGGATAGATGCCCAGGAGTGGTCTGGCTGGGTCATAGGGTAGGCCTATGCTGAGCTTTTTAAGAAACCCTCGTACTGTTCTCCAAAGTGGTTGTGCTAATTTGCACTCCCACCGACAGTGGAGAACGGTTCCGGAAGAGAGATTCTTAAATACTGCGGGTTGAAGTATACATGATTACAACTTTCATGCCTTTTTTCGGGGTGGGGTGTGGAGGAGTTAGATAATTTTGGCATTATCTACCAAAGTTCTTAATGCTTCCTTCGACAAGGAATTCTACCTCAGCCGGAATAATTGTAAGCTGACCATCCCAAGGTTATTCGTGACGGATTATTTTCTGGGAACAACCCAAACATCCAACAATAGGAGACTGATTCGGTAAATTAAAATCCATTCATGCAGTACAATACTACATCTCTATTTAACAAACTGAAAAAAAAAATCTTGGGCTGGGAATGTGGCTTAGTGGTAGAGTGCTTGCCTAGCATGCGTGAAGTCCTAAGTTTGATTCCTCAGTACTACATAAACAGAAGTGGTGCTGTGGCTCAAGTGGTAGAGTGCTAGCCTTGAACAAAAAGCTCAGGGACAGTGCCCAGGCCCTGAGTTCAAGCCCCAGGACTGGCAAAAAATAAATAAATCTCCAAGATGCAGTATACTACAACTCGAAATTCTCATTAAATTTGAAGTAACCTTTTTGCCTGATCAAATCTATGTGATTCCATATGCTATTGATTATGTATGTCTTTAATGATACATTCTTTTAAACCTACCTGTGAAACTAGAAATTGAAATTTCAAGTTGGGCTTAAGTTTCATTATTGAAAAAGAAAGTGGCAAAAATATTTTAATCACTTACTTGACTTTTCTTAGGCAATTCTCTGTAAGAATCGCTCTTCTATTTCAGCTTCAAATGCAATCGTTCCATTTTGCTTAGAACCAAAGACAGCAAGCGCTCACTGGTCGAGAGCCAAGCTGTCACGGGAGAGTTTGAAATCGATCTGAAGCTTTGCTAAGTCTAAGTGCTTGTCAGAGATTTCTATGTTAAAGTTTATATTCTTTCTCACGGGTACGAAGTTTGGTTAAACAAGTTAATTGGCCATCTGCATTTCCTATCATGTTCCTCCTTCTAAAGTAGAATGTAAAATAGAAATCCCTTTTCTATTCTAAGATAAAAATCATTCCTTCGAATCCGGGCTGTGATGGCTTAAGGCTATAAAACCCAACTTTTGGGAGGCAGAAGCAGGATGGATAGTGAGTTCGAAGCTAGCCTGGGCTACATGGCAAGAGCCTGTCTCAACAGCAAAGCAGAACAAAACAAAATCCTTAACGGGCTGCGGTCTGGTGTTCAGAATGCTCAAGAACATTTGTACCCATGTAAGACTCCTCTTTTCACTCATTTTTAAACTTGACGCGCTTACGGTTTTATTCTAGTTCAATCCCAAATACAATTTAAACCTCAAAAACGTCCTTTAAGCCAGGTCATGGTGACTCACACCTGTAACCCTGTTACTCAGGAGATTGAGATCTGAGGACCAAGGTTCACAGCCAGCAAGGGCAAGAAAGTCTATGCGACTCTTACCCCTAGTTAATCAGCAAAAAGCCAGAAGTGGAGCTGTGACTCAAGTAGTAGAGCGTGCCACCATTGAACCTAGACCTCTAGACCCGCGTTCAAACCCCAGACAGAGGTGTGTGCGTGTGCGTGTGTGCACCTTGGAAGGTGAACAAATGCACTCCTGCTATTCATGATGGGATGGGAGGATGGGAGGGGGGATCTGGGAAAGCAAAGAAAGGGGTGACATAGTCCCCCCCCAAAAAAAAAAGAAAGAAAGAAAGAAATGTACTCATCACCTGACTTACGAAATGGCAGTCCCTTTGTGCAACCACAAATAACAATAAAGTCAAGGCAAAAGCAAGCTCGCTCTTCTTCTCTTTCATTATCTACATTCAACCCACCCTGTAAGTATTTTGTGTGTGTGCCAGTCCTGGGGCTTGGAACTCAGAGCCTGGGCTCTGTCCCTCCGTCCCTGAGCTTTTTTTGCTCAAGGCTAGTTAGTGCTCTACCACTTAAACCGCAGCTCCACTTCCCACTTTTGGTAGTTAATTGGAGATAAGAGTCTGACAAACGTCCCTGCCCTGGCTGACTTTGAACCAAGATCCTTGGATCTCAGCTTCCTGAGTCGCTAGGATTACAGGCAGAGCCACTGCTATCTGACTGTAACTATCTTTTGAAGCATTTCACATAACCATTACATGTGATCATGTGATCAGTCATTTCCTGCTTGTGTCCCGGATGGAAGGGAACAAATTCACTCCAGTTTCACCCCCAAGGAAATATACAACAGTGCCTTGTACATAGGTTCTCACAGAACTACCAAATACACAAATTACCTGTGTTCCCTCCCAACATTTTTCCATCTGCTAGACCTACAGCTTCGTCGAGGTCAAAGATTAGTTTCCAAGTCATTGGTTAGATACAAATAACACCGGAAGGACCCAAGTCATACACCTCACTCACTTCTCCCCAGTGAAGCAATCACACATTGGTGGCCAACTAATATTGACTGGCTTCATAATTCATTGAAGAATCTCAAGACAGGGTGTGCATCTACCAGCCTGACGGTACATACCGTGTCAACTAGCGTAGTGGGTTTATCCATCTCCAAAGAGGGTTCCACAGAGAACACGGTGTACCGGGGTAAGCGATGCAGTATTCTCTCCCAAACCAGCGACACCCATGGGGATTTGATCCCACAAGCATTTATACTATGCACACATAGTTGATCTTGCACTCAAAACTCCCAATTTTTCCTTGGTGCTGTTAGCTTGACAATTTACCTAACCTGATCATAGACTTAAAAACAATAATGTAATCATGTATTTACTTTATGATTTGCAAAAGATGTACCTTTTAGTACATCCAGATTTTCATAACCCGTCAAATCGTTTTCCAGTTATGTGTTATGGCAAGATATTCTAGAACTGCCAAGAAAAGTAGATTCTCAGCGCTGCCTGCGCTCCGGTGACTATAACACATTAGCATAAGCAGCCCCATTTTAGAAAGAACGGCTCTTAAATGTTACACAAGAAAAATAATGTGGGGTGGTTTTTGTTGTTGTTTTTTTTTTTTTGCATTTGTAACATTAAACGCTGTCCATTAATATATCGCCTCATCAGGACTATTAAATACCGCGAGGATAATTCAACAGAGCTGGTGAAGTTCCTTGATCAGACATTTGGTTACAATTACAAGACTAACTATGAAAACTAGCTAACAAGCACCTATTTTTAAGGACTTCCCCCCCACTTAAAAAATGCATATCAACTGAAACCCCTCAACACTTGTCAGCTCTCCTGTGAACATATCATATAAATGGACTCGTGCGGCTGCCAGGAGAAAGAAAAGGCCAAACGACTCCCTCCCACGCGCTGCGGAGTTCAGAGCAAAGTCTGTCCCAGACCCAAACTCCCCGCCCCAGCCCGCAAGGGGCCTGTGGCAGGGGCTCAAGGATGGACAGACGCCTTCCCAGTCCCTGGAACAACAGCAAAGTTTACCCGATGTGACAGTCACCATCGCAGCTTCAAATGCCGCTGGCTCCGTGTTGGGACACAAAAGGAAGGTGAGGGTCTCTTCCCTTCCTTCCTTCCTTCCTTCCTCCCTTCCTTCCTTCCTTCCTTCCTTCCTTCCTTCCTTCCTTCCTTCCTTCCTTCCTCCCTTCCTTCCTTCCTTCCTTTCTTCCTCCTTCCCTTCCTTCCTTCCTCCCTTCCTTCCTTCCTTCCTTTCTTCCTCCTTCCCTTCCTTCTTTCCTTCCTTCCTTCTTTCTTTCTTCCCTCCCTCCTTCCCTCCCTCCCTCCCTCCCTCCCTCCCTTCCTTCCTTCCTTCTTTCTTTCTTTCTTCCCTCCCTCCCTCCCTCCTTCCCTCTCTCCCTCCTTCCCTTCCTTCCTCCTCTCCCTCCCTCCCTCCCTCCCTCCCTCCCTCCCTCCCTCCTTCCCTTCCTTCCTCCTTCCCTCCCTCCCTCCCTCCCTCCCTCCCTCCCTCCCTCCCTCCCTCCCTCCCTCCCTTTCTTGTGTGGGTGCTGGGGCTTGAATTCAAACTCTGTCCCCGGAACGCTCCCACTTGGGCCACACTCGCATTCCTCGCTGGCTCCTGGGTGGTTTCATTTGAGCTAACATTCTATGAGACATTAATGGACTTTGCTGCCCAGGCTGGCTTTGAACCATTGCTCTCGGATCTTCTGCGTAGCTAGCTTGGATGACAGGCGTGAGCCGCCAGCTTCAGGCTGGATTTTCACGTGTCAAATTTGCTCACGCCCCGCGCCCTCCAGCCAGGACTCCCAACACGCGTAGAAAACCAGAGTTGGGGGGGGGGGGGGTCACTGGGTGCGCATGCGCCCTGGCTCCCCACGGTGACCCTAAAGTGGGGAAGGGTGAGCGCCTGGTCTCCGCAGGGCGCTGGGAGAGCCCAGCCTGCGCTTGCTCCTTAGGATCCATCCATCTTCCATGCCCGCCACTCACCCAGGTGGAGGAAGGTGTGAGGATGGGGGAGTGGGGGGGGGGGGCAGGAACACAGCCCCGGGTGGGCCAAGAACGAGCACTCAGCGAGGCTGCAAGGGAAAGTAGGCCATGGCTGTCCGGCCGTCATTTCTCAGCGGATGCTCTAGACCGTGGAAGTCCCGCTGGATCTTGAGGTCCCAACCGAAGCGCCTCGGCCGTCCGCCAGTCCCCCCACCTGAGCTTCGGCCAACTCCCCCCCCCCCCCCCCGCCGTGGGTTCCCCACCAAACCCAGCGCTCTCGCCATGCTAAAACTCTGCGGGAGTCCCGGACTGACCACCAGGCCCTGGGGCTCCTCCTTTCTTACTTCTGAGTGCCTTCCTTCCTTCCTTCCTCCCTTCCTTCTTTCTCCCCTCCCTCCCTTCCTCCTTTCCTCCCTTCCTTCCTCCCTTACTCCTTCCCTCCCTCCCTCCCTTCCTTCCTTCCTTCCTTCCTTCCTTCCTCCCTCCCTTCATTTTTCCTTCCTTCCTTCCTCCCTCCCTTCATTTTTCCTTCCTTCCTTTCTTCCTCCCTCCCTCCCTCCCTCCCTTCCTTTTTCCTCCCTCCCTTACTCCTTCCCTCCCTCCCTCCCTTCCTTCCTTTCTTCCTTCCTTCCTCCCTCCCTTCATTTTTCCTTCCTTCCTTCCTCCCTCCCTTCCTTTTTCCTCCCTCCCTTCTTCCTTCCCTCCCTCCCTCCCATCCTTCCTCCCTCCCTCCCTCCCTTCCTTCCTCCCTCCCTCCCTCCCTCCCTTCCTTTTTCCTCCCTCCCTTCTTCCCTCCCTCCCTCCCTCCCATCCTTCCTCCCTCCCTCCCTCCCTCCCTCCCATCCTTCCTCCTTCCCTCCCTCCCTCCCTCCCTCCCTCCCTCCCTCCCTTCCTCTTGAACTCGTGACCTGGGTGCTGTCTCTGAGCTTTTGCGCTCCAGGCCGGTGCTCTACCGCCTAAGCCACCCCCGCACTTCGGGCTTTTTGCTGGTCTGGCGGGGAGGTGGGGGGGGGGCTTTCCCTGCGGGGCCCGGCTTCCGACCTGCCCTGGGATCGGGGGCCGCCGGGCCGGGCGCACCCCGTCCTTCCGTGGTTCCCTGGGAGCGGGCGGGAGCGGGGGAGGAGGAAGAGCCAGGTGAGCTCCCCGGCAGCCGTGGAGTGGGCGCCCTGGCTCTCCCAGGTTCCGCGCTGGCCTTCTCCAAGCCCGCGGAGCCCCTCCCTGCAGATGTCCCCTCCGTTTACATCTGGCACCCCCCTATGCCCGGGGCATCCCCAGTGCGCAAAAGAGTATTCTCCAGGTACAATGACCCCCCCACCCCACCCCACCCCAAGTTCCAGGACTCCCCAAGGCCTGGCAAAGAGGGCAGGCCACTCGCTGTCCTTGGTGTCACCTTCAGAGTGAGGACAGAGGAATCCCATCAGAGGTCACGTCAGCCAAAGTCATGACACACGAAGGCCCTCGCCCCGGGCTAGCCCTGGCCAGGGTCTCATGGCCGTAGCCATTTAGCTTTCCTTGGAAGTGGACGTTGGAATAATTTAAAATGCCAGATTCCTAACCCCGCTGGTACTGTGCCGCTCGCAGACGAGAGCGAAAGTCCACTTGAGAAACAACCAACCAAATTAGGAAAAGGTGGGATGCGTCTTGCTTGGTGTTGCCTAGCAATGTGGTGAGAGCACAGGAATCACAAGAGAGGATGAAACTCACACCCACAAGGGAAATCATATTATTCACACACACGCGCACACACACGCACACACACCCCCACCGTCAATTCTGGAAGAACGGTAAGAAGGATGAGGACAGAATTCTTGTCACAAGGAGGGCAGTCTGCAAAGCATTGCAGAGTAAACCTTCTAGTTGGTGCACGGTTTAGATTTCACCGTCTCTGAGTAAGGAAAGTCTTGTGAGTTTACAGCACTGAGCTTCGTTGGTATAAGTCAAGCTTACATGTTCTAATAAAATAATAAAATTATAGGAAGAAGATTTAATAAGTGAAGAATGCTACCCCCCCCCATCCTCCTACTTCAAAACCATTATTTCTCTTCTCTCTCCTTTTCACCCCCTGGCAGTAGTGGGGGTTTGAACTCAGGACCTCATGCTTGCTAGGCAGACACGCTCCCATTTAAGCCACAAGCCAAGTCCTTTTAACTTCAGTTCTTTTCCTAATGAAGTCTGATTTTTTTGCATGGTCCCTCTGGACGATCACCTGCCTAGTTACACACATCGCATGTAGCTGGGCTGACCTGTTGACACACCCAGCTGTCTTTATTACTTTTTTAATTTGGTGCCGTGATTAGACCCAGGACCTTCCACGTGCTGAGCACCTGCTCTACCACTGAACGCACATGCCCAGCCCAGCCATTCGTTTTCACGAGAGCCCGGCATGGAGATAAAAAGGATGATCTTTAAGGTCAGACACTTGGTTTCAGATCCTGCCTCTGGGATCTGCCCTGTGGCTTATTCCCTTTCCCTCCACGTGGAACCATAGTATCATTTCACTGATAGGGTTGTTACGAAGCTTAGAAGCAGAGACTTGCTGAGAAAAGCCAGGAGTGCGGGGTGTGGCGTTCCAGAGCCTTCTTCCTGCTCATCAAAGTCACCGTGTGGCCTTTCGATAAATACTGGGGACACCCGGAAACCCAAGCCAACAGGGAAGCACAGAATTGGCCTGTAAGAGAGTTTGGGGGTTTTAGAGAGAGGTCCTTCCCTCATGAAAAGAAGGGGCGACTAGTCCCCCCCCACACCCCAGCAGCTTCCTGGCTGTAACGTCCCCGCCCTCCACCCGGAAGGGAAGTTCCCCCTTCCCAGAGGGCTCAACCTAAGGTCCCCCAGCCCTGTGCCCTCCCCCACGCTCCCCTACAGGAGCAGTGTCGCAGTGTCTTCCTGTGTCCTGCGATCTGCCAGGTTAGAAAGCTGAGAGAGTCTTCTAGAAGCTTCCAGAGGAGGCTGGAATGTTCTAGGTTCTTCTGGGTAGAGCTGTGACGTCGTTCCCACCTGCCACTTTGCCAGATGGTTGAAGGGAAGGCACACTCAGGGAGAAGGATGGGCCATGGGCTTCCTCTTCTCGTCTCTGTGGGTTGAGGTTGGAAAGAATCTGCATGGCTGAACGCCAGCCTTCCCTAAGCAATAGGCAAACAGGACCCTGAAGCGCGATGCAGCGAAGCAGCCAGGCAAAGGATGAGCCACCCGTGAACCCGGAGAACGAGGAACGTGGATGGTCTCTATCCTTACACTTAAAAATCAGTGGAACGATCATTTCAATTTTCTAAGACACCATTTTCTTTCTTTTTTTTTTTTTTTTTTGCCAGTCCTGGGGCTTGAACTCATGGCTTGGGCACTGTCCCTGGCTTCTTTTTCCCAAGGCTAGCACTCTGCCACTTGAGCCACAGCACCATTTCTGGCTTTTCGTATGTATGTGGTGCTGAGGAATGGAACCCAGGGCTTCATGTATGCTAGGCAAACACTCTACCACTAGGCCGTATTCCCAGCCCCAACACCATTTTCTTTGTATGGATTTGGGAAAAGGAAACAGTTCTCCTATTATTACCAATGAACTTGTTGAGACAGAATTAAATTGCTAGTTATGATTTATCATTTATTGAAACAGGATAAATCCTTTTTCTGGGAGCTGGTGGGTCATATCTATAATCGTAGCTGCTCTGGTGGCTGAGATAGGAGGATTACAGTACAAAGCCAGCCCAGGTAAGAATTATGACTCTCCTTTTTTTATTTTAATTTTTCTGTCATGGGGTTTGAATTCAGGGCCTGGGGGCTGTCCCTGAGCTCTTTGGCTCAAGGCTAGCGCTCTACCATTTTGAGGCACAGCACCACTTCCGGTTTTCTGGTAGTTAATTGGAGATAAGAGTCTTATGGTCTTTCCTGCTCAGGCTGGCTTTGAACCGTGATCCTCATATCTCAGCCTCCTGAGTAGCTAGGATTATAGGCCCAGGTCACCAGTACCTGGCTAATTATGAGGCTCATTTCTAATTAACCAACAAAAAGCTGGAAGTAGAGCTATGGCTCAAATGGTAGAGTGCCAGCTTTGAGTAAGAAAGCTAAGGGACCGCACCCAGGTCCTGAGTTCAGGCCCCAGTACCGGTGTGTGTGTGTGTGTGTGTGTGTGTGTGTGTGTGTGTGTGTGTGTATACATATATATATAGAGAGAGAGATAGACTAAGAGAAAAAAGAATCATAGGTGAATATATATATATATATACATGTACATATATATGTTCATGTTGATGCTACAATTCTACTTGCAGTGTTTTTCTCTATCTTTTTAGAATACTGTGTGTACATGATTATTGCTACTTTACTTTCTGTACTAGGAAAGCATTAGAAACAATCTAAAGTCCTATCAAAAGATTTGTTAAGTACTATGTGTAGACAAAGGGGTATTAAGCTGCTTGTTAAAAGAATGAGGGAGCTCTAAAGGTAAATAAAAAAATCTGTATCCATCAATCATCTTTAGAAAAGACTGGGAAACAGGAGACTTTTTGCACTATATCTCTTTGTAAATTTGAACCTTCTAAGTATACTGCTTATTCTAAATAGTCATCAAATTTAAAATAATTAAACTCCTTTATATATGGAAAGACTTTAGCATTTTATTTAGTATTTTGACAAGATATGGCTAAAGGGCTTTCATGCTAAATATGCATTTCTGGAGAATGCCAAATAAGATACACCTCTTCAGTGTGTGATTTTCGCAGCATGATGCACACGTGACTTTTATTACAGATTCAATGTCAGAAGGGAATGGAGCAGGATGCAGCATGCCTGCAATCTCAATACCAGAGAGGAAGAGACAGAGGATTTCGAGTTTGATGTTAGCCTGAGTCACATAGGCAAGACTCTGCTTTGAGAAGACAATTTTTAAAAAGAGACAAAGAAGAGAATAAAGGAAATAAAACAAGAGGAAAGGAAAAAGCAGATGGGACACAATTTAACTGGAGAGCAATCTTGTCTTGTTCTCCCTTTCATATTGAAATTTTCTTTGCCAGATTATTGGGCTGAGAAGGCCAGAGACAATCAGATGAACAAATTAATCTGAAACACTAAAGCCATTAAAAAAAAAACACCACACCAACAAGCTGATTTACCTTTAGGATTTAAACCATCCCATGAAGGAAATTTTTCTCAAGCTGCTTCTTAGCGACAGATTTTTCTGGAGCAAGCAAATGGTGACCTGTGTTTCTTTTGGAATACAGCTGAGATGTCTCAGATGCCCCTGACATGTAGCTGAGATGTAAAGGTGTCTGACCTGCATAGTTCCATTTCCCTTCAGGAAGGGGATGAGGAGGGACAGAGGGAGGGAGGGACAGAGGGACAGATGGATGGACAGGTGGATGGATGGATAGATGGGTAGATTGATGGATAGACAGACAGGAATGGGTGAATAAACAGGTGAGTAGAGGGAGGGAGGGAAGAAGGGAGGAAGGGAGGAAGGGAGGAAAGGAGGGAGAGGAGGAGGGAAGGAGGGAAAGATGAATGGAGGGAAGGAGGGAGGGAAGGACAGATGGATGAATGGATGGATGGGTGGGTGGACAGATAGCAGGTGCTTAGCCCCAGAACTCTTAGAGAAAGGCAGGATTGCTGCAATGGAGATCCAGTGACTTTCTCAAATCCTTAGCAATCCCATTACAAAGAAAGGCTGCAGAAGTGCAAGATTTTTAATTTTTTTTTTTTTAGTAGTGGCACTTTCTCGGCATCTGACTTCGACTTTTGTCTTATTCCTCATGCAGGAAGCGTTCTGCAGGTGCCTGAGGAGCTTGCTGTTGTTTTATTTCATTTCGTGATTTTATTTTAATTTTTGCCAAGCAGACCATAAGGACTGAATGGATGACCTATCTTCTTGAACCCCGGGTGGAGGGGTGGAGTTTTTAAGTGAACCACAGAAACTGTGCAGAGGCCCAGAAGGAAGCTGGTGATTAGCGGAGTGTGTTCTCTTCCCTTCATCGGTTCTTATCAAGCCAGTTTGAAGGAAAAAAAAAAAAAAAGATTCAATCTGATAATTACCAAGATGAGTCACCATCATTGGCGACGGAGTCCTGGGGTCAAACTCGGTGCTCTGCGGCTTTCAGCTGCAGTTCTCCCAGCAAGAGAGAACATGGGGTCTCCGAGAGCCCTCCTCTCCTCACTAACCACTATAATAAAGTAAAGATTTCCCGAAGGAATGGTAAGAAAGACACAGCAACAGGCAGACCAGCCGGCCAGTGGTTCTCAGCAGGGTCCTAGGAACTAGCTCACCACACAGACTGGCAGAGCAGAGCGGGCCGGGGAAGCCACAGTTTGCTCTTCAACTTTCTTTAGAGACTTCCACGTGTCTTTCAGCCAGCGAGGGTCCAGCACAGACAGAGCAGACTTGTGGTCCTATTACCCATGCACTGTGAAGCTGATTGCAAATATTCTAGCCCATCAGTAAACCAACCAACCAACAGGCATGTCTATTTGGATTTAGAAACCACGGTCAGAGAATCTGATTGGTAGATTGTGGGTGCCTGTAGGGATCTGTAGGTTTGTTTACGCATCGTTCGACACTAATCGTTTCTCTTTGAAGTCGTATTTTAATTTTGACACTCTCCCGTCTCCTCTCAACACTGTCAATCAAAGGAGAATGGTCCCCCCCCCCCGTCGGTGGCCAGGGATGTCCATCTTGCCATCGCCCCCATGTCCTGTGCAATGACTGAGGTCTGTCATGCCCATTTGACAACGAAGACCTGAGGGAGGGAGCCATGGAGAGCATGTCTAAGGTCAGCCCGGAGTCAGGGGACGGGCTGAGAGGAAGCACACAGAGTCCCTGGCAGTGCCCCAGGCTCTACCGCCTCGCCTCTTCTGTTTGAACTTCCTTAAAATAGGACTTTCAAGAACCATGATGAATAGATTGAAACTCCCAGCGCTTTATTTATTAATGGTGACCTGGTAACTGTAGAGATTAATGTGCACGGACTTGGGGCCAAATGTCATTCATCGCTTAGGTGTTCCGCCTGTGAAGGACTATTCTTATTTTTCACTGACGCTAACTGGAACAGGAGGAGATCCCGGACATCAGAGGAAGAGTAGAAAGGAACGGTGGTCCTTTGGCCTCTCTGTGAATGTATCTCCCCTGGATACGAAGTCCCTAGTGTGGTCTGTGTCTGAGGACCCGGGTCCCACTTTCCTATCCTACCTTGTGGTCACTCTGGCTGGCCAAGGATCCTTTCCCATACTCTGACCACCATTTTGTGTGTATGTGACAGCCCGGGGAATTGAACTCAAAGCCTAGGTGCTGTCCCTACACTTTTTTGCTCAAGGATAGCACCCTACTACTTGAGCCACAGCTCTGCTTTCAGCTACTTTGGTGGCGTTTAATTGGAGATAAGAATTATCTGGACTTTTTCTGCCTGGGCTGGCTTTGAACTGCAAACCTCCCATGTAACTAGGATTATAAGTGAGAGACACCAGACTCTGCCCACCTCACTCACCTTTATCCTTCAAAATCTCTTATCTTCTAGGTTCATCTGCAGAACCAGGCACTCCTTATTCTCACCCACACCACCCCTGCTCTCTCTCTCTCTCTCCCTGTCTCTCTCTTTGAAGTTCTATCTAGCACCATCTTCCTGTAGCACTTGTTTACTAGCCTTCTGCCCTTTCCTTTAGATTATAAATTACTTCAGGGCAGGGACCAGTTTACTCACCTTTGTCGGGTGTAAGATGGCAAACACACACGCAGTAGGTAAAAAACACTTACTCTAGATACGAGCAAACATTTTCCTCACGGGGCCAGCTAATACATGTTCTAGTCTTCACTGGCCAGAAAGAGAGATCTCTGATGATTCTTCCTCATTTCCATTGCTTTTCTTTTTAATAATCCTCGTGTGTGTGTGTGTGTGTGTGTGTGTGTTAGTGTGTGTGTGTGTCTGTGTATGTTCCCCTACTGGAGCTGAACTCAGACTCTTGCACTTTGCTTGTCTTTTTCACTCAAGGTTGGCACTCTACTATTTGAACCACAGCTCCACTTGTGGGGTTTTTGCTAGTTAATTGATGATAGGAGTTTCACAGGCTTTCCTGGCTACCTTCAAACTGTGATCCTCAGATCTCAGCCTCCTGAGCAGCTAAGATTACAGACATTAGCCACCAGCATCAAGTTTATATAAGCTTCTAAAAATATAAAAGCCGTTCTCACCTTCCAAATCAGCAGGGGGATAGATGTCTAAGACTTGGGAGGAAAAAATAGTTGTAATATGTTAAGTCTACATACGTTTCTATACTCAGTATTTGTCTAAAAGAATCTTCTCTTGAAATTATATACAATAAGTATATTACATAGTTTTCTTTTGTTTTAAAAAAAAATAATCCAGACCTTAAAAGTTTGAATGGACGGCAGCATTTATGTCTATGGAATTATGAGCCGGCAAATCCATGCAGATATCCTTTTGCGTCATCCAAGGGCCAAATTCCATCAGCTTCACAAAGATTCTTTGAGGCTAATGAGGTCTCGTGGCAGCTTTAGGAAGTGGAACCATAAAACTATGTCTACAGCCTTGATAGGATTGTTTCTTTAAGGTGTTGCAAAATGCTTTGTGGGTCATGTGTCAATGATTGCTCCCGAGCAGGAACTTGGTCAGGCTGATATTTGTTCGCCACTGGAACCTGAGACAGTCAAAGAAATGGTCCCTTCAAAGTCGCACTCACCTGATTTATGTCCGTGCCCACACAATGCCATCCCCACCCCCTTCCTAACTGCAAAGGAATAAGCATGAAAGGTTTAGTCATTTCCTGTATCACAAGATCCGAACTCTCCCCTGTTAACAAACCTGACCGAGTTACAGTTCAAACAGCCCCCTTTCCATGGGAGCGGCAGCTCGGCTGGGTGCTGTAGGGGCGCCTTTCAGAAAACTCGATGTTGCCCCTCCAGTGCAGCGTCTGCAGAAGAGCCGGCTGAGAAGGCAGATGCCACCTATGCTGATCACGTCTCCGAGTGGAGGATTTGTGAAACTTCTGCAAACTAGAAGGAGCCGGAAGATGTCACATCTGCGAAGCCTCGGGGCTATGGTGACATGGATGGGTGTGTTGGAGAGCATGTCAGGAGTTTGTTAACATCTTGAAGCGTGTGTGTCTCTGTGGTAAACAACACTTACATCGTGGATGGGGGTTCTGCACTCTTGAAAGTCACATCGCCAGGTAGATCACAATCCAAGCCCCGAAGACAGCAACAGGTAGCAACGACATGTGGATTCCTCCTCTCGTCAAGGAAACCCTGGCGCCTCCAACAAAAGCTCCCATAAACTAAGTAACAAACCACGAAAGCAGAAAATGGTCAGGAGGTTGGAAGATCATCTTGCTAGAATACTCCTCAACGTCAGTCATTTCACACATAATAAAAATATATGGTCTAGCTGGGTGTGGGCAGCTCACGCCCGTAGTCTTCACTACTCAGGAGGTTGAAATCTGAGGACCACAGTTTGAAGCCAGCCTGGGCAGGAAAGCCCATGAGACTCTCATCTCCAGTTAACCACCAAAAAGCCAGAAACAGAACTGTGGTTCAAGTGGTAAAGTGCTAGCCTGGAACAAAAAACTAAGAAACAGTGCCTAGGCCCTGAGTTCAAGCCCCAGGACTGGCACAAATAAATAAAATGGCATGGTTCTATGAACAAAAGGAAAGTAGATCTGTGCTCTGTGTGTGTGTGTGTGTGTGTGTGTGTGTGTGTGTGTGTGTGTGTGTGTGTGTTGGTCCTAGGTCTTGAACGCAGTGTGTAGTTGCTGTCCCTGAGCTTTTAGGCCCAAGGCTACACACACACACACACACACACACACACACACACACACACACACACTTTGAATTCTTAGCCAGAATTCAAGATCTATTAGTTTAAATCATATAAAATTACTACCTATTCAAGGAAAATATCAAATGTTAGCAATTTCATAAGTAGTCATTTGTCTCCTGTCAGCCTGTTTCTAATCCTTGCATTGGCCTTGGGGAAATGGACCAGTTAGGTGACTAAAATCTTCTTCTAGAGTAATAGAAAAAGCCAAAAGTGGTGCGTTGGCTCAAGTGGTAGAGCCCTCGTCTTGAGCAAAAAGAAGTTCAAGGGACAGCACCCAGGCCCAGAGTTCAAGCCCCAGGACCAGCACAAAAACAATGAAGAACAAGAAGCAGAGTAATAGGGTAACAGATGAAATTAGGTAACAGACAGAAAAAGGAAGACGGATTATAGGCATGGATGATAGGTTCTGGATAGATAAATACTGACAGATAGTAGGTAATAGTAGGTGATAGAATTTCTGCTCCAAGTATTGAACAATAGTACGAGAGTCTTCTGTCCAATCTTTTTTTTTTTTTTTTTTTTTTTTTTTAACCAGCCCTGGGCCTTGGACTCAGGGCCTGAGCACTGTCCCTGGCTTCTCCTTGCTCATGGCTAGTACTCTGCCACTTGAGCCACAGCGCCACTTCTGGTCATTTTCTATATATGTGGTGCTGGGGAATCGAACCCAGGGCTTCATGTATACAAGTCAAGCACTCTTGCCACTAGGTCATATTCCCAGCCCCGCCTGTCCAATCTTTTGAAAACAACAATAGACACTTTTTCAAAGTAAGTACTGTTACCTTCTTTTAATCTGCTTCATTCCAGGGGTTTTGAAAGTATCCATGACATTTCTTTTTTTTTTTTTTTTTTGCGCCAGTCCCGGGCCTGGGACTCAGGGTCTGAGCACTCTGTACCTGGCTTCTTTTTGCTCAAGGCTAGCACTCTGCCACTTGAGCCACAGCGCCACTTCTGGCCGTTTTCTATATATGTGGTGTGAGGAATCAAACCCAAGGCTTCATGTATACAAGGCAAGCACTCTTGCCACTAGGTTATATCCCCAGCCCATGGAATTTCTTTATATGCTGACCATAATAATAGTAGTTACCAGTTACTAAGCACCAAATGCCAAGGCTCATAACAATGACTTTACACTTTAAAATTTTTTCTTCAAAATTATACCATCTCTGTTTTACAGAAAAAATTTTGGGAGAGCAAGACAGCTAAAAACCTGGTTTTAAAGAGCAGAAGATATTGTAGGAGAGATGGAGAACATTTTGGCCCAGTTACCCTGAACATCCTTATAGCAACTGAATGTAGAAGTTGGCTAGAAATCTCGATTGATACGGTTTACTGGCAATTTGTACTTCTGATCTTTAATTTTGAATTTTAAAAATCCTAATTTGGGGCAAGATTTAGTTAACCTCTTAGAATATCATTATCTTTATCCATAAGATTATCCATCTCGGGGCTGGGGATATAGCCTAGTGGTAAAGTGCTTGCCTCGTATACATTGAAGCCCTGGGTTTGATCCCTCAGCACCACATATATAGAAAAAGCCAGAAGTGGCGCTGTGGCTCAAGTGGCAGAGTGCTAGCCTTGAGCAAAAAAAGAAGCCAGGGACAGTGCTCAGGCCCTGAGTTCAAGCCCCAGGACTGGGAAGGAAGGAAGGAAGGAAGGAAGGAAGGAAGGAAGGAAGGAAGGAAGGAAGGAAGGAACGAACGAACGAACGAACGAACGAAGGAAGGAAAGGAAGGAAGGTCCCCATGAGAATCTTATCTCCAATTAACCACTCAAAGACCAGATGAGGCACTGTGGCTCAAGTAGTAAAGTGCTAGCCTTGAACACAAAGAGGCTCAGGGATAGCTCCCCTAGGCCCTGAGTTCAAGCCTCACAACCAGCAAAAAAAACCCAAAAAGGTCCGTGAAGCCAGGTGCCAGGGGCTCATGCCTCTAGTCCAAGCTGAGGCTTGCGAACTGAGGATCACAGCTCAAATCCAGCCCAGGAAGGAAAGTCTGTGAGAGTCTTATCTCCAATCAGTCACCAAAAAGTTGGAGGTGGAGCTGTGGTTCAAGTGGTAGAGTGCCCAGCCTTGAGCGTAAAAGCTCAGGGTCAGGCCCTAACCCCTGAATTCAAGCCCTAGGACTGGCACGCCTCCAAAAACATATGAAGAATTTTAGTAATTCATAAGTGTTCGTCAGGAGCTTCCTACAAAATCTCATCAGCCACAAGAGAGGGATTTAGGCCTTCGGAGACTGCCTGTATTCTTCAGGCTTTAGAATTATCCTAAGGGGGGGGGGGGGAGCTGATTTTTTTTTTTTTTAAGTGATAGCAAAAGACATCTTTGAAGACAGTCAAATCTGGGTTGGCAAGGCAGAAAGTCAAACAGCCCATCAAAACAAGAGAAGCAAACTGTGACTAAAATAAAAGTGATGATATGTTCATCGAATGGAAACAGGCGAGTCTATGTGAATGAATTCAAGAAGGTTCTCTTGAGAGCTTCTGATCATTTCTCACCCATTTCTCTTCTGGCCAATTTTTCTTCTGATAATGTCTCACCAGTTGTTAGCTAGGCCCAATAATTTAAAACAAACAGTCTAGGTGGGTGGAACGAAGGTCCTAATTTGAAAAAGGAAAAGAAAACATTATTAGTAAGCAGAGGATGACTTCAGACCTAATCGCCGAGCAGGTGCTGTAGACACTGCCAAAGTCGCAAGTGGCCGGGCAGCACTGGCCATGTCTGGTCTCCTCCTGGGTTTCCAGGTCAGGGCTCTGCATCCTGTTGTCCTGTTAGCTGGGTTCGACTTTCAACTAGAACTGAGGCTGGTCATGGCGCGATTGTCTAGCAGCTAGACCACCAGACCAGACAAGAAAGGGGAAACTGAAGGCCCATTCCCAGACTCCCAGGACTTGGCCTGGACAATTAGACTCTGTTTTACACAAGCACTTTTCATGAAAACTTTCTATGACAACAATTTAAACACTTTTCTCTCAACTCCCTAAGTTGCTTTTCTTGCTTAGCTAGTTTCCCAAAGCACATAATTGATCTGTGAGAAAAACAGAGGGCTAATGAGTGAGCGCTGGGACCAGGCTTCTGGGTATCCAAGGAGCACCGCATCATACAAATAAGTCGGAACAATGACTCCAGCTGGGAAAAGAACAGAGTTAGAACAAGCAGTTGCCCCGGGCACTAATTTACCCTGGGTAGCAGGCTCTCCCAGGGGGTTCTGGGGAAGCAAATCAACCTCTGAATTTAGATAGGCCCCGCCAGGCTGGGGTAGTTGAGTCTGTAGATCAGACGCTCTTTGGGAGATGTTATCCAGCCATTCCACTGGGCTCCCTGGGCAGGGGAAGCTATTGGAAGAGTGCGTAGTCAAGACTTCAGTGTGCAATTTAATGCTTCCCAATAACCGGCTCTAAGCCAGGTTTCCCTTTTGCTCCTCTGTCAACTCAGCACAGGCTACTGACTCTACACCCGACCGCAATTGCCAGGGAGCAATGGTTCAGCTTTGTTCTGGCTCCTAGGAAGCTTTTCCCCTGCAACTGAGTTTGGCTATTGGGAAATATGAGTGTAGGTCTGCACGTGCACGTGTGTGTGTGTGTGTGTGTGTGTGTGTGTATGTGTAGTGGGTCACTTTTTTCTTTCTTCAAACTCCACTTTATTTTATTGTTAGGGCATTTATTTATTTTTATATTTGCTTATTTATTAATTTTTCCTAGTATAGGGCTTGAACTCAGGGTTTGGGTTCTATCCCTTAGCTTTTTCACTCATGGCTGGCACTCTACCAGTTGAGCCACAGGCTCTACTGCTTAACTGGAGATATGAAGAAAATCTATAATATAGAATATGTATTATATACATATATAATATACACACACATAATCTAATATGTATATAATGTATTATATAATTTATATGTGTCATATATTTTATATATGTATCATATACACATATAACATACAATTTGTGTATGAGGTTATAGATGTAATATATGTAAGTGTATATATGTATATATTTATGTATATTTTATGTGTGTGTTATACACATATATTTTTATATTTGCATATATAACATATGTTTATTTTTTATATATGGAGATAGGTGTTTTTTGGGAGGGGTTGCCAGTCCTGGGCCTTGGACTCAGGCCCTTGAGCACTGTCCCTGGCTTCTTTTTGCTCAAGGCTAGCACTCTCTCACTTGAACCACAGTGCCACTCTGGCTATTTCTATATATATGTGGTGCTGGGGAATTGAACCCAGGGCTTCCTGTATACAAGGCAAGCACTTTTGCCACTAGGCCATATTCCCAGCCTCTATGGAGATAGGTTTTTTTCTTCTTCTTGGTATATGTGTGTGCTGGTACTGGGGCTTGAACTCAGGGCTTGGGCACTGTCCCTATAGCTTTTTCACACAAGCTAGCACTCTACCACTTAAGTTACAATCTATTTCTAACTTTTTGGTAGTTACTTGGAGAAAAATCTCATGGACTTTCTTGCCCGGCTGACTTCAAACTGTGATCCACAGATCTCAGCCTTCTGAGTAGCAAGGGTCACAGTTGCCATCCATTGGAACCAGGATGGCATTTTATATGTTTTATTACATTTGAGGCCTCGTTTTAAAAGACACGATGGATTCCAGTGTTGACATGCAGTTTCTATAGGTAGTGTCTTTTGTTTGTTTGTTTGTTTTTATGGCAAATCTAGCACTCCTCATGGCTGTTTTGAATGGGTCTTTACACCAGCAGTTGTCTCTGTGTGTTCCTAGGAAGGAGATAGCTCCATCTCTCAGGAATGCCATGGTGACCCCCAGAAATCGCTCCAGGACACCTGGCTCCTGGCTCCTTAAAGAGCGGGGCCAGAAGTCATTGGTGGCAAGCTCAGGCTGTACAATTCCCCACAGCTTTCCCAATTCCTCAGCTTTGCTCATCTTCAGAGAAATCCTGAAGGGAGGAAGGGCACCTGTTTATTTGCCAGATGGGGAAATGAAGGCCCTGAGATGAAAGAATTGTGCTTCAGATGGCAGAGCCATTGAAACCGAACACCTGAGACACAGTCCACTTCTAGCTCTGAAAATCTGTCTGGGCGCAGTTGTGGCATAAGCTAGCTCTACACGAATCTCTTCCTTATCCCCTAACCCTAACTCTGAATACATGAGGAGAGCAGGGGAAATGTCCCTTCCCCCGCTCTCTCCACTGTTAGTCTGACCCCGACCCCCATGGATTCATGCTTGAACGAGAGCCAGCTGATTGCCAGCTGACGGAGAGAAGGCCACCAGGCAGGGATGGCTTGAGCCAGCACTGCCTTGCTTTGGGCGGGGTGTTTGCCAGCCCCGCTCACCCAGGTGCTTCCACAATGAGCATATGCTCCATCTTTTAGTAAAGGCCATGGTCTTATTTAAACACAAAATACCCAGAATTTCTATTATGAGCTTTCCCCAGTCCCCACCATATAAAAATGCAGCCTTTTCTTCACTCTTCTTCCTATGGTGACATTTAAAGTACCAGTTGCCTAGTTCATCTCGTTGCTTTAGAAAGGCAACTATAAAGAGGAATGCATCCCATTTGGAATTCAAGAAGACCAGCTCCTTAGCCTGGCTTAACTCAACTGAATGGCTTTGGGCACGTTCCCAACCTCTCGGGACCTATCTCTGCCCAAGCTATCTTGGAGGTTTTGCCGTCTAAGCACTGACTGAGATCTCTTCTAACTCTCAAATTCGATGATTCATTTCTAACTTAGGCTTCTCTTATTCCGTGCTTGTCATTTGTCCTCTCGAATTTTAGTTGGTGCTTGTAAGTCTGCTTTCATTTCTGTGGGATAATATCTGTATAATTGCACTCTGATCTCTAGGAACAAAACCCCATTCCCACTGACCACTGCCCTTATCTGCGTGAGCAGCCCGTTATCTCATTCTACAGGGGCTACAGATAGCAGCTCGCTCTCAGCCGCATCACTTAGGATGAGAAAAGTCAACTGAAACCCCTCTCAACAATAGAAAAGATCTAATGACTCATAGCTAAACGTTGAAAAGTTGTGTGGGCCCCGGCAAGGATTGATTAGGGTTGTTGTTGGTTTTTTTTTTTTTTATCTATTTCTCTGTGATTGTGTGAACACTAACAATTGGTGTTATGAAGGCAAATACCAAAAGATGACTATAGTTTGATGCCTCCAATCCCTGCCCAGTGGAGATTAGACAAAGAATATGCTACTGTCTGCTCTGCTTTAGGAACAAGAAACTTTCCCTGAACTCTTCGGCAGACTATGCTGTGGGTCTCAATAACCTAAACCAATGAGAAGCATTGCTGCAGTCATTAGCTGAACCAATCACTGTGATTGGGGGGCTGCTATGGTATAGAACTTAGGCCCGAAACAATCTGCAGCAGGGGGTAGAGCCATGGTGACAAGCTTTCACCAAAGTCGACCTCCGAACTCAACCAATCCAAGGCCGCCCTTGGGGAGGCCCAAACTCTCAACTACATAATATTACAAGACGGTGGCAGAGAGTATTTGGAATCCACCTTATGGTTCCCTTGCATCCTACCTCCCCAACTCAAAGACTAATCTCTGGGGGAAGAAATTGTATTTTGTGATCCATGGTACACCAAGTATTCAGCGAATGTTTGTGAAATTGAACGGCATGGACCTGAACGTCAGGTGGTGATGAAGAAAGACCCCAAACCCAAACAACATAATGCTCAGTTCTCTTTTCCTCTCCATGGCTGCGTTTTCAGCTCCCTAACTTTCCCCACTATTTATATTTTACCCCTCTTATTTTTAGCTGTAACTTCTACATAGTCTGAAGATAACCAAATATTTCCTGAATAATAAGTCCCTGAATATGCATATTCTCTAAATATGAATATAAGCCTATTTGCAAATCTAGCACTTACATCTAGAGTGTTGTTGGCAGGACTTTGAAAAACGTGGTTTGTTTTTTTTTAATGGGGGAAAAAAATGTACGACAGAAGGCTTTGTTTTTCCGCAAAGCAGAATCAACTTTCTGATTCCAGTGATTTTGATACTTCTCCAGATACTTCCTAAATAAATAAATATTGTCAGAGTCCATCCGGGTGCTCTTGATTTATACATTCTTCTGCCACAAAATTTGAACTTGGATCTGACAGCTCCACGTCAGCAATGAAGAGTTTGCAGATGTTGGATGTGGTTTTAAAAAAACATTTTTTTAACCTCATCGTCATCCCGGATGAGGTTCCTGGATTGACTCAGCCTTTGTCTCCGCAGCCCAGGCCTGAGTGCTCAGAAGCTACTGGGCACCAAGGCTTGTCTAGAGCTGGCATCTGTGAGCAGCAAGGAATAGGAAACCTCCTCCGTGGGTTTAGTACCCTCCCCTTAAAAACAACAAGGAAGATGGCAGCAAGTAGCTGAGTGGGACTGTTCTTGAGAGCAGGGTCCAGCACTCCATCCACAGCTCCACCGGGCAGTTCAGGGCTGATATCAGTGTCCCCACCACGCCTTCAGCGTCAAGTTCATTGTTGTGGAGATAGACACAGCCCCCGCCCTGGAGGAGGGGATGGGAACCGGGACCTGGTGGAATGTGTTGGCATCTGAGCCACCCCCTGTGAAGAGAGGGAGACAAGCGTTGTCCAAGAGCCACCCCACTGCCCAACTCCGCCATGGCGGATGGGTGACCACCTAAAATACAACTGACACTATGCCCTCTGTAGTGGGGCAAAAATGGCCACCCCACCCACATCTTAGGCTCCCCGCAGAAGGCCTCCCTGCGGAAGAGACATCTGAACAGAGTTGTTGTTGACTTTGCTCTTAGTACCTGGAGATTGAACTCAGGGCCTCCCAACTGGCTAGGCAGGTGACCCACCCCCTTGTAGCCCCCGTCCCCAGCCCTTTCCAGATAAGGTGCTTCTGGCCTGGGGCTGGCCTTTAGTGGCATCTACCTCCCAGTCTTCACTGGGATGCTAAGTGAGCACCACCACACCCAACCCCAAGATGAGTTGAGTTTGTTTGTTTTGGCAGTACTAGGGTTTGAACTCTTAGAAACCATTTGACCCTGCAATGTAAGTCACTCCTTAAAGAGGACCAGATGGTGGTCAGCACACTCCCAGGTGGACCGTGGACAAGGAACCCTCCTTCTCTTATAGCGTGGGGGCGAGGGTGAGGGACATGCTAGACTTTGTAACTCGGATGCTTCTGAGCCTTGGTTTTGTCCTGAGGGGACTAGGTGGTAGTTCACGAGGATTTGCATATTTGCTAACAATTGGACCATTTCGAGGAAGTGAAGGACCCAAACACGAGGCATGTCTTGGGGTATCTTTAGACAGGCTTTGGGGGTGAAGAAAACAGGAGCAGTTAACTTTATAAAAGAGCTAGCCTGCAATGGTATTGATGAAAGTGAACTAGGCAACTCAAGGGTGGTGATGGGAGGGAGGAAATGAGAGAGAAAGAGGGAACAGATGATACTAAGCAAAAGGGAAGAAATGTACAGATCACTTGGATCTGGAAGAAATCATTTTATTGGTAATGTCCATAGAGTTCATAAGCTTTGTAGATTAGAATGATGATGTTCATCATTGGGAAGGTTAAAATGTGTACTGTGAAATTTATGTAGTTACTTAATCTCAATAAAGAAAAAAGAAGAGAGGGCTGGGAATGTGGCCTAGTGGTAGAGTGCTTGCCTAGCATGCATGTAGCTCTGGGTTCAACTCCTCAGTGGCACATAAACAGAAAAGGCCAGAACTGGTGCTGTGGCTCAAGTGGTAGCGTGCTAGCCTTGAGCAAAAGAAGCTCAGGGACAGTGCCCAGGCCCAGAGTTCAAGTCCCAGGACTGGGGCTGGGGGTAGGAGGAGGAGTAGGAGGAGGCCCCACAAAGATGTTGAAACAAAGCTACATTTTTTTGTCTTTGCCAAAAATATAAAAGAGCTAGACCATTCTAACTTTGATAAACTGAACAGCTTACACTACTTATCAGTCACTAAAATAAATGGATTAGTAAGTATCCAGGTAACCCTGTTTGTCACCGATGTGAAATTTGGGGAAGTTTATAACCCAAACTTAGAGCTGGTTTTGTTAGCACAGGTGCATCTAAACATGCTCAAATAAATGGAACGATGTTCAGTGCACACTGACGGATGTCATGAATAACCCAAAATGACAGATATGAAATGAGATCATAAATGAGATCCTGACACTTTACAAGAGGGCTGTGTGCATCACGTTTAGAAGCTGTGCTGCATGTAATTAGAAAAATTGGGCATCAGATTCAACTCGATTACCCGTTGCTGTTCTTGGTGGCGCAACTCACCGTCCTGCTTATATCTCTTTGATTTGAAAACACAACAGCCAGAGCTGAGCTCAAGGAAAGCACACTTGAAAAAGACAAATTACGGCCTAGAGAGAGGCATGTTTATAGATAAGTGCTGATAGCTCCAGAAGCATCCGAAAGAGATTTTTATGGGCTACATCTTAGCCCTGGATGAATGGTTCCCACTGGCATTAGCTGAAGACAGTATTTGAGGCCGGTGGTGTCAAAGTTATGTCCTTTTGGACTCGAAACACTTCATTTTAGTTTTCATTCCTTTAGCTTTATCACATCGTGATCCTGAAAGAAAAGAAAAAAGCCTGAAGCTGTCAGTCTTCTGAGTACTGTACATAATACCTTTCTCTGAGAACACCAGGACTTACCAATCCACTTGAATTTCAACCACAAATACTAAGAGTTTTACGGGCTTTTTTTTTTTTTTTTTCCAGCAGCCCTTTGGGCATCTCAACCAGTCAGTCAGAAAGCCATCGGAATCTTCAGGATGACATTCCTCCTTATCACCAACCACCGACCTTATGCAAAATACGACTGTTGGGACACTTTATGTTTTGAAGGTAGAGCTTTTGCCTTCTGGTAAAAAGCACCCTCATGGCAGATGCGCAGATGGACGTGGATTTCTCCTCACTGGTAAATATAGAATGTGTTTATTGTTGACTCCTCCCCTTTCTTGGCAGAGCTGGGGATCGCACGGTGGCCTGCGCTAGACTCGAGTCACATCCCAACTCCTGTCAACCCCCGATTGAAATCCATGAATCCTCTCACAAGCATGCGGTGCTTATTGCAGCATGTAATTGGAGCTAGGGACGGTGCGGTGGCTTAAATATGAGCTATCCCCAGCAGCTCGCGTGTGGGGTGCTTGATCCCCAGCTGGTGGTGCTATTTTGGGAAATTCTGGGAGCCTTGGGAGGTAGGGCCTAGCTGGAGGAAGTAGTTCCGGGGGAGGGAGTGGGGAGGAATGTTTCTGCCCCGGTCACTTCCTGTATTCCCTCATTCCCCTTCTTGACCACCATGAGGTGAAGAAGTCCCTGCACTCCATGATGCTATGCCAAGCACACAGGGCCAAGCAATCATGGACAACTTCGAGGCAGGATCAGTCTTCCCTCAAGTTATTTCTGTCAGATATTTGAGTCACGAAAGTCATTAATACAGTTGATACATCTGATGGTATAATTGAAATGAACTCCAGGAAATGGAAAAAAAAATACAGTTTATACACTGTTGATAACAGAAGCCAGAGTTCTTTGATGGGTTTGGGAGATATTTTATTGTGAAAAATCACGAATGAAGGCTTATGGCAGAATGTCATCCTTGAAAGGAGTCATATTTGCTCATTAAAAGAAGTATATATAGGTAATGAGTACAGGAAGAAATGATCAAGCTCCTCAGTTATAAAGGAAATTAAAATGACACTGGGATTCTGTCTGACCTTACAATGGTGAGCATCAAGAGGAGAAAATAATCACAGATGCTGCAAAGGATACAGGGGAAAGGAACCCTTCTGCACTGTTGGTAGGAATGTGAATTAATGTAGCCAGTATGGAAATCAGGATAGAGGCTTCAAGAAACAAGAAGAGAACAACAATACACCACAGAACAACAATCCTGCTATTCCACTCCACGCATTATATCTAAAGGAACGTAAGAGACCTCTGTAAAGAGATCTGCACGATCATATTTAGAGTATCACTGTTCACAAGGACTATGGCAATACAAGCAGCCTAAGTATGTATGTATGCATGTATGTGGATTTATATATGGGGATATATATGCATATGTACAGTTATATAAGGAAGAATAAATCTTACAATAATAAACATTATCTTGTTGAATGATATCATCCAAACTCAGAAAAATACCACATTTTTATCCACATGTGGAACCTAAAAATAATAATAATAACAATAATATGACATGGCTAAATAAGAGGGACTATTGGTGTGGAGTAAGCCAGCAGGAAGGGGGAAGAGGAGAGGATGATGGAGGCAAACGTGACCAATGAACATTATGTAGCTCATGTAGGTTATAGAACCTAACTACTCAGGAAGCTGAAATCTGAGGATCTTAGTTTAAAGCTTGCCTGGGCTGAAAGTTCTAGACACTTTTATCTCCAATTACCCATCAAAAAGCTGGAAGTAGAGCTGTGTCTCAAAATAGTGGAATGCCAGCCTTGAGTGAAAAAGCTCATGGACAGCACCCAGCCCCTGAGTTCAAGCCCCAGTACTGGCGTTTAAAAAAAAAAAACAAACTAAAAACTAAACTAAACTAGAAACGGGTGAACACTTTCAGCCCCTTAATCTTGATTGTGTCAGTATTCCTTGTGGGTGTCTTTATGTAACCAAGTCCCTTTAGCACTATGTCTGGTCTTTCACTGAGACTCATATGAGCAACTATTAAAATTTTTACTCCAAAGTCAGATTAAGTTTCCGTATATTGTAGCTGTGACCATATGCACTCCAAAACAATGAACAGAGTTAAATTTGGCTGGAGAATAATGAATTCTCATCTGTCTCTTTGGTAGCAAGAGTCAAAATCTACTGAAATGATAAGTTCGCATATGCCGCCGATGGGCACACACATGCACATATGCACAAAAAGCTCCCAGAGACGATTGTCCCAGAAAAATCTCAAGACTGGTTCTGAAAAATGTGCCTGGACCGAGACAGAATTAGGCAGAAAGCAAAGGAAGGAGGCAAAAAAAAAAAAAAAAGCTCTTTTCAATGCGGTCACTGCTAGGGTTCGGATCTGAAGTTCACCAAGGGCCTGTATGTTATGAGTTTTGTCCTCAGCTCTTGGCACCATGGGAAGGGGGTGGAGCCTAATGAGAGGTTACAGGTCATTGTGGGTATGTCCTCAAGGGGATTGTGGGACCCTGGTCTCTTCAAGCTCCTCTCTCTCTCTCTCTCTCTCTCTCCACCCCCCTCCCCGCACTCTCTGGTATACCTGTCTATGATGTTCAGAATCACAAAGAGGCTAGATTGAAAATTCAGATAGCCAGGTCACCCTACACAGAGAGAATCTCCACCTCCTTGCAAGCAGAATTCACCCTCCGAGCTCTGGCGGGGCCCCTGCTCCAGACGCATGGGGGAGGCGGCAGGGACCTGGCTGGGTGCCTCTCCACACCTGTGCGTCCACTTCTAGGTCAAGGAGCCCAGCCGTTTACAAGAAGGATCCCTCCCCAGCCTGTTCCCATCAACGGGCTGGGATTTCTCCGTTGTAGAGAATGGTTCCCGCGGGTTAAAGCAAGGTCAAACGTTAAGCGACTATCAGTTACTACCACCAGCACGAACTGCAGTATAAATCTACTTCCAAACCCATTAATGGACCGCAAGGCTTTTTAAAGGGCAGGCCGCAACGGTGGCGAGCTTAAATGTGGGCTCAGATGACCAGAAGGACGGTAAGGTGCTCACCCATTTGGACTGGACACCCAGAGGAACCCTTGAGAGAGTGTGCCTATGTGGGGTGGGGGAGGGGGAGGGAGGGGGGAGGGGAGGCCTCAGAAAGAGGAGAGAAGTATCACAGCAGCTGTGATTCTCCACATAACATGCACCCTGAAACTTGGTGGCTTCCGCCCCTCATTTCTCCCGTACCCCCATTCTGTGGGCTGTGCCCCCCCCCCCCCCGCCAAGCTCACTCAGGATGCTGCAGTGCGCTCTGGTTCTAGGGGTCTTTCCTTCTAGAGCTCTTGGTACCCTGGTGGTCTCAAACACTGTTCCAATGGGAAGGCGAAAGGCCCCTCGGAGGTCCTGAATTTGCATCCTATCACTTTGGCATATTCTTTTGTTTGTTTTTGGTTTTTGTCTGTCACGGGGCTTGAACCCTGGGCCTGGTCGCTGTCCCTGAGCTCCTCAGCTCCAGGCTCTACCACTTTGAGCCACAGTACCACTTCCGGTTTCCTGGTGGTTCATTGGAGATGAGTCTCACAGGCTTTCCTGCCCAGGCTGGCTTTGAACTGCGATCCTCAGGTCTCCGCCTCCTGAGCAGGTAGGATTACAGGCGTGAGCCACTGGTGCCCCACTTTCTTCTTCTTTCTTTCATTGCTTTTGGTGCTGGGATGGAAGGCCTTGCTCATGCTGAGCACGTACTCTACCACTCAGCTATACCTCACGCCCAACGCAAGGCACTTTCGGTGTTGCTGTCATTCTTTGCTTTTTGTCAATGGAAGTCACAGAGCCAGTCCAGAGTCCACGTGTGTGAGCAAACACTACATCCTGCCAGGAGTAGCTACCTTCACCACACAATTCAGTCTCCAACCAGGAAGCAACTTTATGACCCCGGACATCCACAGAAGAGGAAACGGAAGAGAGAGAAGATGGCAAAAGGGAAGGGCCCAGGTAAACATCAAGAATCCAGAAGGAGAAGAGTCAAGCCAGTTTTCCCCGATGCTCATCAAAGTCAGTCACACCACGCTCAGAATTCAAGTGTAACAGAGATGGCTTGCTGGTCACAAGCAGGGAGAATGTCTCGCGTAGATGCTAAGATCTCCCGGCTCTAAAGGGCTCATCACTTTGGCTCCATTCACATACCGAGTGGTGCTTCCCACGCATTGTAGTGTGCAGGAAGGATTTCATTGTCATCCTATCACCAGGGTACCATTATGATCCCCCACTCATTCATCCATTCGCTCATTCCAGTTGCTTTTACCACCCTAAGGATAGAATCAAAGGTTTAAAGACCCAAGACCCCCAATGTATTCCTACAAGCCAGGCACCTAAGTGAATTGGTCAAGGACCCCTGAGCTAGTAATGGCAGAGTTGGCATTCTGACCCACACCAGCTCCATTAGCTATGACACTGGCTGCTTTCCTAAGTGATGATGATGTAGATGATAATGACGATCGCTTTGTTCCTTCCGAAACCAAGACCTATGGAGTGTAGGGGGGTAGCTCAGTGGTAGGGTACTTGTGTACTATGTGTACTATTGTACAGTACTGGGTTCACCTCTCAGGGGCCTCTAGGAATCAAATTCAAAATTCCCCACCGAGCCAGACCCACAGAGCCCTGTGCAATCCATCGCTCTTGAGCACCTGTCGGCCTCCTGAGCCTCTCATCCGCATCCTCCTCTCTGCAGCCTCTCTGGCCTCCTTTCCGTTTCTACCACATGAAGCCTTTCCTACCTTTGGGTCTTTGGTCCTACTTGCTAGGCACTGGGCTGAGAGAAGTGGGTGTTCCTCAGACCCCCAAAAGCAGAGTCTCTAGGTCTCAACTCAAGAGCAATCTCCCCAAATCTGCCTCTCTCCCTTCTGCTTCAGTCTGTCCTCACGGTCATTAGGAGCAGAATTATCCCTTTTACTTACTGGTGGCCTGCCTTCTCCCAGCGTGACCCTCAGCGACAGCGTTTCCTCACCTGCTACTCTCGCCGCAGCGGAGCACCCCAGACGCCTTTGATAAACACTGGCTGCGTAAACGATACCTAGATACACAGACCTTTCAAGTACTGAGGAATCAGACTTAATTGCATTTTTAACTATGTTACGCCTGCATCTAAACACTCATTTTGAAGTTAATTTTCTAATAAAAAAACTAATAGCCTTCTTCGGCCTAGTTAGTTTCACATTAATGATTTTTATAAGACTCTTTCCCACATGCAAGCATGATGTGGTAAAATATATATATATATATATATATATATATATATATATATATATATATACAATCTAGGAAAATGTATTTCCCTGGTATCTATAAGATTAAGCGTGTGTGTGTGTGTGTGTGTGTGTGTGTGTTGTTGGTACTTGTACTTGAACTCAGGGCCTTGTGCTCTTGCTTAGCTTTTTCTTCTCAAAGCTGGTGCTGTACCACTTGAGCCACAGCTCTCTGGCTTTTTGCTGGTTAACTGGAGATAAGAGCCTCACAGACTTTTCTGCCCTAGCTGGCTTTGGCCTGTGATCCTTAGTCCTCAGCCTTCTGAGTAGCTAAGCAGGAGCCTTGAGCACCTGGCATTTACTCCCTTTTCTACAGCACTTGTCAGCATGTAGCTTTTCTGGTAAATACTCTTATTTATACATTGAGACACTTCCCCGAGGGTATGGGAGATTTCTTCATCTGTTTTGTTCGATAAAACTATTGGACCGCAACAGAATTAAGTTATGTTCTTAAGCTGGAGGCCTCATGGACAGTATGACTTGATTTATCAAGCCCATTTTAGTTCAATGTTTTGTCATCATACTGAAAAGAACCTCCTGAGAGGAACTGATTGTATCCTTTGAAACATCTGACTACAAAGTGTTCAACAACCAGGCCGGAGGGGGCTCACCTGTATGCCCGGTACATGGGACACTTGAGGCAAGACAAGTACAAGTTCCAGGCCAGCCTAGGCTCTATACCATGTTCCAGGTTAGCCTGTGCTACATCAAGAACCTCCATGTCTTTAAAAAAAAAGTGCTAATCATGAGATCAAGGACATGTAGTCACACGACGTGGTGAGAGAATCAAAGCACGTTTTCCTACGTCAAATTCATCTATGTATGGTGGGAGAGAAAAAAAGCTTTCCTGATAAACCTTGCAACTTAACACTTACCACCATACAGTAGCCTCCAAACTCCAGAACTGCAAACACAAATACATACTCATTCCAAATGAAATAATAATCGAAATAGGTTTATGCTTCCGTAACAAGACAAATTACTTATATCCATAGCCAGCTTTTCATTTAATTGGAAAAGAACACTCAAGATTTTTACCACCAGCTGCAAGTATATGCAAAACTATCTGCCAACTGTCTCTGCTATGGGTTAACACTGGATTGGACATCTCTGTCCATGCAATTAGACAAGAAGAAGCAATTTGAGAAAGAAGCATTAGAAAAGCAGAAGTAGGACTACATATATTTATGGGTGATGTGACAGCATGCTTGCAGAAACCAAGAGGGTCAATGATAAAATGAAAACAGGCGGTAATACAGACTGAGTAGAGTATGGAATGAACCTATGGAAGCCAATAGCTGTATCTACCACAAGCATGACTTGCGAGAAGGAACAGTGAAGGACAAACTGACAAGAGCAACAATAGTGATAACGTATTTCGGTACTAATTTTTAAAAATGTCCAAAGACTGTAGGAGAAAGACCTTTAAAACCTTCCTGAAGATGCAACGGTTCACAGAAAGGGAAGACATCACTGAGAGGTAATCTACCCTTCATTTATAAGTTTAATGCCGTCCAGAGAAAAAATGCCAGCAAAATCTTATTTCTAGAGCTAGAAGACCTGATGGTAAAATTAATAAATACTGTTATATTTTTAAAAAGAAAGCAAATAAGAACATCTAAAAAAGCTGAAAGAAAAAGAAAGGCAAGGAAGGAAAAGCTAGCCCTAATAGACATTAAAGGTATTTAATATTTAATGCTTAATAGACATTAAAGTATACTATAAAACTTCTATAATTAAAACTGTGTGGTGTAGGCACAGAAATAGACTTAGAAGAACAGGAAGTCTCAAAATAGAGGGACGTATATATGGAAAGCTAGCATCAGCTGACACATGCAGAATAAAATCCCAGACTTCAGATCAATGGCCCAAGTGTAAGTCGTACTATTCTGACATGGTATCAGATTCCCTCTGTCTGGACAGCCCTCTTCGCATCCCACCAGCACGCCATGTTCCTAGCCTCTTCTGCAATAAAAATGTATCATCTTCAGGGTTATTTTAACAAAAGGGTCTCTCAGTGGGAGGGAGGGAGGGAGGGAGGGAGGGAGGGAGAGAAGAAGGGAGGGCGGGGCCTTAGGAAGCTGTCTTTAAACACTAGATGCAGCCTCTGGGGGGCTGGCTGGCTACCTAAATGGGTTGAATGTAGGTCAAGGTCACGGCTTGCAGTAGCTCTGCGCCCCTGGGAGCAGCTTCCTTTCAAACCACATGGTTTTGCTGGAGGGGTCAGTCAGGGGCCTCTGTCTCCAGGCCAAAGGATGTGATGTGCTCCCCAGTCCCAGGGCCCTCACCCACAGAAGGGCATTTGCCCTATGCCGGGCCAATCCAGTTCCTACTCTGGTAGGTTATGAGTGAGTGCCAGGAGGTGTTTTATTTAGTTCTGGAAGTTTTTGCTCTCCCTGAGACCCTTCGGGAAGGATGACGTCATCCCGGCCCTGTCTATAACTAGCAGGCAAGCGAGCGAGGGAGTCTGGCTCATTCCGGCACACGGCTGCTCCGTTCCACGCGGTGAGCTTCGGGCACAATGAGAAGCAGTGAGCTTTTGCTTGAGTCTCTGGAGTTGCCTCAGCTGCCTGGTACCGGTTCCTTTAGGTGACCTTCTGGCTCCTGAGTCCCCTGGCTCCGAATTACCAGCTCCACCTATGCCACCGGCTGAGCTTTCCATGACAGATCACATGGTGAACAGGCAGGTGCACGCACTCCTCAGCTTTCAAAGGTCTTTCCCTGTCATTCATTCTTTCCATGATCAGGGAAGGTGAGCTGCCAAGTAGACCTTGAGCAAAGTTACAGCATCACAGACGGCTCAAACATGGACCTACCTGTCTCAAGTCCCGCCTCCAACCAACACACAGTCAAACACACAGCTCCCGTCACCAGAGCCGGCTGTGAAGAGAATGTCCCCACTTTACAAATCCCCCAGGAGATTGGCTCTGGTGTAGAGGCCAGGGCAGGACGAGGGGAAAGGGCAGGTGCATTGAGATTCACGGGGATGAAGAGGTAATCTAACTGAACTCTGCAGCAGGAGCCAGAGCTGGGCAGAGAGGATGCTGGGATAGGCCACAGGGGCAGAGAGAACTGACCCATCCTTTGGGGAGTCCTGGGGCTGGCTGAGGGTTGCTCACACACTTGGCCCTCCAGGTAAGCAAGCCTGCATTAGGTCTTGAAACTAGACCTCCTATCCAGGCACCCATGACTCAACGCCTATCATCCTAGCCACTCAGAAGGCTAAGACCTGAGGATCCTGGTTTGAAGCCAGCCTGAGCAGGAAAGTCCAAGAGACCTTTATCTCTAATTAACCAGCAAGAAGCCATAAGTGGTAGAGTACCAGCCTTACGAAAACACACAAAGGGACCGTGCCCAGGTCCTGAGTTCAAGCACTAGTACCAACACACATACACACAAAATAATAAATAATCACAATAAACTCCACCTTCTGAGGAAGCCAGGGCTCCATCTGACTGCAGAGTGAGTTCACCTGGAGAACTGGGGAAATCAGGTCTCAAGGGAGGCGTACTGATTGTGCACTGTAGGTCTGTGTGAAGACAGGCGGAGAGTAGTGTGTTGTGGTGTGTCTGTGTGGTCTTGCCCAGAGCTCTTATAAAAGCTCATGAATTCAGCCTTTCAAAACTATATTCATGGTCAGTAAATCTATACATGAGCTTTGGTTAAACCTGAGTGTGTTGTTTATGACAATGTGCTGGATAAAACATACCGGGTAAGCTGGGCACAGGTAGCTCATGCCTATAATCCTAGCTGCTCAGGAGACTGAGATCTGAGGACCCCTGTTTGGAGCCAGCCTGGGCAGGCAAGTACTCAGAAAAAGCTGGAAATGGAGCTGCAGCTCAAACAGTAGAGCGCTATCTAGCCTTGAGCAAAAAGAAGCTCAGAGACAGCGCTGAGGCCCTGAGTTCAAGTCCTAGAACTGGGGGAAAAAAAACCCACAGTGTTTTGTAGCTACATAACCAGTTTATTGACCTCTCATTACATGTCAGGAAACATAATAGCTTCCCTCTCTCCCTCCACTCACTGAAGATTGAACCCAGGGCCTTGGGCTCAATACACACTTGAACCACACCCCTGGCTTTTTTTGGGGGGGGGGGCAGTGCTTGGGTTAAAAACCAGGGCTTTGTGTGTACTAGGCAATCATTCAACCACTGGGCTATACTTCTAGCCCCTTGGGGGTGTTTTAAAAATGTTTTTTTTCATGTAATCATGAGTCTTAAAACCATATGTATCTTAAGCTTCAAGATTTTTCTTCTCAAATATTGGTTTAACAAATATTTATTGCGTATCTATTATGTACATAGTCTCTCTACCAGCTGTTATAGAAAAGATTGGAAAAAAGGTCACAAATATTTCTTCTCCCTTTGGAGGAACTAATTTAGTTTGGAGTATAATAATCAAAGGATAATTTTTGTGAGATTCTTTCCTTATTTGTGTGATTCTTATGAAATTGCATTTGGGCCAGGTACTGGTGGCTCACTCCTATAATTCTAGCTACTCAAGAGGCTGAGAGCTGAGGATCATGGTTCAAAGCTAATCTGGACAGAAAAGTCCATGAGCTTCTTCCAGTTAACCACCGAAAAGCTGGAAGTGGAGCTGTGGCTCAACTGATAGAGCACTAGCCTTGAGCACAAAACTCGGGCCCCAGGACTGGCACAAAAATAAAATACATTTGGAGTTACATGTAAACAAGTCCCTCCCCCATCCTTAGTCTCTTAGAAGAGATTCAATTCACTTGTATTCCTCACACAGTGTCTGCCCTGTGTTGCCTGAACCCATGAACTGACAAAGTTAAGATTCAAGGGTATCAGTGGCATTCAAATCCTTCCCTTATTCAGATGAGGAAGGCCTAGGACAACCCCAGAAAAGAAAATACCTATTGGCTAGTTTAGATCTGAAATGTTCATCAGGCTTTGCTGTTAGCCTGTGGCACTTTTTGGAAGGGGTGGGATCTTTACAAGGTTCGGCCATGTAGAAGGACATTAAGTCACCATGGGGTGAGTCCATTGAAGAAAATATTGAGACCTGACCCTTCCTCTCTTTCTGCTTCCTGTCCACCATGAGGTGAACATCATCCCCGATCACCTATGCCCTCTATGACCTCTGGTCTCACCACAGGCCCCCAGAGCAAAGGGGTGGAACAGGGGCCAAGTCCCTGAATCCATGAAAAAAACAAACCTTTCCTTCTTTTAAACCGATTCTTTTGGGTCTTTTGTCCCCGTACCACAAAACTGATACTTCAGCCACGGAAACTTCCAAGTGAGTCTATCCCATACATTCGGACACAGCTGTTGGGTCCTTCATTCTTGAAAACCAGAGACAGGCAAGTACCAGTGCCTCACTCCTGTAATCCTAGCTCCTCAGAAGGATGAAATCTGAGAGTGGAGGTTCAAAACCAACCTGGGTAGACAAATGCGAGAGATTATAAACTGGTAAAAAGCTGGAAGTAGAGGTGAGGGTCAAGTGAGAAGAGGGGAGGGAGAGAGAGACAGGAGGAGGGGAGGGAGAGAGAGACAGAAGGAAGGAAGGAAGGAGGGAGGGAGGGAGGGAGGGAGGGAGGGAGGGAGGGAGGGAGGGAGGGGAAAGGGCAGGGGAAGGGGAATGTAAAGCAAGGCACTGCTAAAGAGGGGGTACTAATGACTACGCCTTGCTAGATATTCTACAGAGGGGGTACTAATGACTACGACAGTGTCCAGCCGCCCATAAGCAGAATGAGTAAAGAGTCAAAAGAATCACAGAACCAGCCCGGAGCCCCCAACATTTTTAGGGACCCCCAGTGGGGGTATACTGCTTAGTACTCTTATCGCTGTTTGCAAGTCTCCTCATTAATGCCTTCCTCCCCCCAACTTAAAGTCCTGTTTGAGGTCAGAGCTAATGACTAAAGCTGGGTGGGGCCCAAGGCCTGAGAACAAACTGTTTGTTCAGGAAGCACTTAGACTACAGATTCTCTCTTTCCCTCCCCCACATCCCTGCTTCCCATTTCTTTCTGTCCATGAGAAGAATGGGCAGCATGCTTGGGGCACTCAACACAACTGGGGTTCAAGGTCACCTGAACTCTTAGCTTACCTCTCCTTTCTTTTATTTTCGCTTTTTTTTGGGGGGGGTCAGTTGTAGAGCTTGAATTCAAGGCCTGGGTGCTGTCTCTGAGCTTTTTCACTCGACTAGCATTCCACCACTTTGAGCCACAATTCCACTTCTGGTTTTCTGGTGGCTAATTGGAGATAAGTGTCTCACGGACATTCCTGCCAGGGCTAGCTTTGAACTACAATCCTCAGATCTCAGCCTCCTGAGTAGCTAGGATTACAGGCGTGAGCCCCCACTCTTTAAGTGAAAATACGTCATGGTAAACCCAACCTAGATAAATGTTGTAAACTATATGGTATGGCAGCTAGACCATTAGGATGGCAGGCTGGACTCTGACACAGAACTTCATTTGTTTGGTCATTAGTCTACTTGGAGTCTATTACAATCACGTGATATGGAAAGTTGTACGTTGATAACGTCATTCATGAACGAATTAAGAAGCAGAAAAGGGTCCATTTCCAGAGTTGAAGTTGTTACTGTCTCCACTTCCTACCTACCCACTCCTTGGGGAATCCCTCCATGTCCTGAGAATCAGTACCCACAATGTAACACCCCAGGTGGAAAGCATCTTTGTGCTGCAGAGGACTTGCCTGACTCGTGGGGGAACAGAAGAACCGGTGTGCTCTCACCCATGAGATGGCTGCTTTATCTTGCGCTCTCAAATGCTCAGGTATTTCTTCTCTTCAGAATTTGCCTGCCACTCTGAGACCCTTGTAAGAAACAGCACATTTTCCCCTCGATGACTAAACACTGCAGCTAGCAGTGAAGGTGTCTGTAATACACTCCATCATCACTCAAGCAAATGGCTGAATGGGGAAGCTTCACAGTGTCCCACGGTCCTGAAATGTCACTCTATCTGCTGGAGCCAGTGGCTCACGCCTGTAATCCTAGCGACTCAGGAAGCTGAGATCTGAGGGTCTTGGCTCAAAGCCAGCCTGAGTGGGAAAGTCTGTGAGATGCTTGTCTCTAACTACCAAAAAGCCAAAAATGAAGATGTGACTCAAGTGACTGAGGACTGGCCTTGATCAAAAAAGGTAAAGGACAATGCCCAGGCCCTGAGTTCAAATTCCAATACCAGTGCACACACACATGTGCACGTACACACACACATACACAGAGTCACCATATTTTACTTCCACACTGCAAAGCTAGGGGCCTGGGGCCTTCATTTTCCACCCTGCTCCAGAAACTGATGTGTGCGTGCTTTCCAAGAACTCTGTCATATAGACACAGAGAGAGAACGTGGGGTTCCTTTCGGGGGGGGGGGGAGGGACCTTGTATGCTACTAGTAAATATTTGGGGGTAGACAGAAAGGTAGAAACTTCTTCTACCTTGAAGGCTGTTGCTGGCATCAGGTCAGGGGTACATAGCTGGGTCTCGTGCCAGCTGAGGAGAGAAAACACCTGGTGGGAGGGGCCAGGCTAGGGGAGGTGACAAGCAAGGGGAAGGTCTTCATCTCCATGGGGTGACTATGCTGCCCCTGTCCCAGAAAGTCACCTGACATCCAACCGAGGAGCAGCGTGTGTGTGTGTGTGTGTGTGTGTGTGTGTGTGTGTGTGTGTGTACGTGCTGGTCCTGGGATGTGAGCTGTGTCCTGGGCACTGTCCCTGAGCTTTTGTGCTCAAGGCTCATGCTCTACCACATTGAGCCACAGGACCATTTCTGGCTTTTTGTTAGTTAGTTGGAGATGAGTGTCACAGACTTTCCTGACCAGGCTGGGTTTGAACCACTTTTAAATTGGTCATGCCATTCTGTGTAATCCTAGCTACTCAGGAGGTTGAGTACTGAGAATCACAGTTCAAAGCCAAGCTAGAAGAAAATATTCATGAGACTCTTAGGGCCAATTAACCAGCAAGAGGTCACAAATGAGACTTCAAGTGCTAAAGTGCTAACCTTAAGCAAAAAAGGCCAAATAAGACCTTGAGGCGCTGAGTTCAAGGCCCAGTACAGAAGAGAAAGAGGTGCCAAAGCTTTCCTATACCAGGTAAGGATAAAATGAGCACGCCCCCATAAATGATCAAGAGTCAAGTCTAGAAGGCTAGGGGATGGAGCTTAGTGGTAAATGCCTAGGAACCTGGCCCTGGGTTCCATCTACACACACACACACACACACACACACACACACACACACACACACACACACACATCTTCTTACCACACTTACAAGAAACTAAAGAAAACAGAGGGAAAGAAACTGGAAAGTTTACCCAGCACAGCAGTTCAGTGCTACACAGAGACTCAGTGAGGATGGTACCCCTCTGGAGAAGAGCAACACACAACCCATACAGCACTACCAGGCTGGGTCTCATTCTAGATGGAATGCCATGATGTAGGTTATTTAACCTGAGCCTCAGTTTCCTAAAGGAGTGTGTTGTATATGTACCACATAGGACCTAGTTCAAGGGCCAGCTTATAGTGGTTCTCAATAAACACATAGGTCAAATATATAGGTTATGGCCAACTTCCTAGTAGTACCAGTCTTACAGGTGGTAGTAAGGAGTCAATGAGTACACACAAAGTTTTTAGCACATGAACTAAAAAAAAAAATCCAGCAGTGAACTCTCAACAATAGCTACACACTGAAATGAAGGGGGAACAAATGTAGCAGTGGTCCTCACTAGAGGCTGTTGGAAACGAACTGTACAACTTGTAGGTGGGGTGGGAGGGGAAAACTGGGAGAGTGAGGAGAGTGGTAACATTGTCCACAAAGAAATGCACACTTTACCTGACTTATGTAACTATAACCCCTCTGTACATCCCCTTTATAACAACCTATTTTTTTTTTTGCCAGTCCTGGGCCTTGAACTCAGGGCCTGAGCACTGTCCCTGGCTTCTTTTTGCTCAAGGCTAGCACTCTGCCACTTGAGCCACAGTGCCCCTTCTGACTGTTTTCTACATATGTGGTGCTGGGGAATCGAACCCAGGGCTTCATGTATACAAGGCAAGCACTCTTGCCACTAGACCATATTCCCAGCCCATACAACAACCTTTTTTTAAAAGAGGAAAAAAATGAATTTTAAAAAACCAACAGTATCTATATATGATAGCTTGTACCAGGCACTGGCTGATTCAAAGCCAGCCCAAGTAGGAAAGTCCATGAGACTTTCAGCCAAAAATACTGGAAGTGGAGGTGTGGCTCAAGTGGTAGAATGCCAGCCATGAGTGGAAAAACCCACGTGAGAAGTTCAAGGCCCCGAGTTTAAGCCTCAGTATCAGCACAAGAATTAATTAATTAAAGAAAAGATGATGGCTGGAAGCAGTAAGATTGTTCAGGGTAGAAAAATATCCTAGAAGGAATTTTTTTTTTTTTGGTCAGTTGTAGGGCTTGAACTCAGGGCCTGGACACTGTACCTGAGCTCTTTTACTTAAGGTTAGAGCTCTACCACTTTTAGCCACAGCTCCACTCCCATTTTTTTGAGCTCTTAATTGGAGATAAGAGTCTCACAGGGACTTTTCTGCCTGAGCTGGCTTCCAACTGTAATCCTCAGATCTCAGCCTACTGAGTAGCTAGGATTACAGACATGACCTACCAGCGCCTGGCGAAGTTTTTAGATAGCACTAAACTATAGAGAGGAGAAAAATGTTTAAAAAACAAGACATTTAGCCAAGCACCAAACAGTGCATACCTGTCATTCTGGCTACTCAGGAGGCTAGAAGGGAGGATGGAGGTTCCAAGCCAGACCAGGCAGTAGAGTCCATGAAACTCTTATCTCCAATTAATCACAGAAAAAGCCAGAAGTGATGCTGTAGCTGAAATGGTACAGTGCTAGCCTTGAGCTCAAGATGCCCAGGCCCAGAGTTCAAACCCTGGGACTGGCAAAAAAAAAAAAAAAGGAGGAGGAAGAGGTGGGGAGGATTCAGGGAAAGGGAGGAGGAGGAGGGGGAGGAGGGGAAGGGAGGAGGGGAGGAGGAGGAGGAGGAGGAGGGGGAGGAGGAGGGGGAAGAGGAGGAGGAGGGGGAGGAGGAGGGGGAAGAGGAGGAGGAGGAGGAGGAGGAGGAGGAGGAGGAGGAGGAGGAGGAGGAGGAGGAAATAATTTTAGACATGGACACTAGTGGCTCATACCTGTAATCCTAATTACTCAAGAGGCTGGGGATGGCAGTTCAAAACCAGCAGGGAATTCTTTCAGGCTCTTATTTCCAATTAACTACCAAAAAGTTTCAAGTGGAGCTGGAGCTCCGCAAGTGGGAGAGCACCAGCCTTGAGCAAAAAGAAAAAAAAAGAAAAAGCACAGGGTGAGAGCCTAGGCCTAGAGTTCAAACCCCAGGAGGAAGAAGAAGAAACAGTCCACACACGATAGGGTAGATAGTTTTGGAAACTATATTTGGAAGAAACCACAAGCAGGTAGGAAGTAGCACCAGCCTGTAACCCCAGCAAAGAGGAGGCTGTGACCTGAGGAAGCAGCTTGAGGCCAGTTGAAACATAATAATACATATTAAGACCTTATCCAAAAATAAATAAATAAATAAAAGAAGAAAAATTGGTGGGGGTTTTCGCTGCTGTTTTCTTTGCTTAAATTTTGCCACTTAAACAACCCGCAGGGCATGTGTAGGCAAACCCCAAAGACTGATAAGGAATTTAAAAAATGCTGTTGCCCGGAGGAGCCGGGAGCAATGGAAGCGGAAATGCTGGGGTTCACTCCTGGCTGCGGGGGGGGGGGGGGGTGAGGGGAGGGGGGGGCACAAGCCGTGGCCTTTGAATCCTTTCTCCAGGAGGCGCTCATCTCCTGGTGGAAAAGCCATGGCGTGGCGAATGACTCCGGAGGTGCCAGGCCTCCAGGGTGCAGGGAAAGTGAGGGACACCATTCCTGTGTGACCCCCGAAGCTCATCCCTTCCCCCTCCCCTCCCCGGCGAGGGAGGGAGGGAGGGAGGGGGGTGTCTCAGCCGCCGCGAGGTCACGCGGGCTCGCGCTGCCGAGCAGGATGCATTTCTCACACTTGCTAATGGGTCTGACGCGGGTGGGAACGTCCACAGGAAGGAAACCGGAGCTCTCCAAAGCCATCCGAAGGAAGTGCACTCCCGGTCTGCTCAGACGTGCGAACCCCAGTCCTCCAGACCGGCCTGGACCGGGTTACCATCCAGTCTGCCACCCCCTCCCCTGGGGCGCGCCCCCCCCCGCCGCCGCCCCCGGAACACAGATCCATCCCCAGTCCTGGCGGTGACCCCATTCTCTCTCTCTCTTCGCCTTCCCCACAGCCGAGTCAGCCGCGGCGGGGGATGACTGACCCCAGGCGCGGTGGGAAGGTATTACAGTCATCTCCCGACTCCCAGGCCTTGCGGGGCCCCGGGGGTGCGCTGGGGCGCCCGGGTCAGTGAAATCCCCAGCGCGGCCTCATTTGAGTCACGCATTTCCCCCCGGGTCCCCCTGATCCAGAACGGGAAAAGTCACCAAGCCCTCACTATTCCGGGCGGCGGGGAGGGGGGGGGGGAGCCGCCCTCACCCCGGACTCCACCCCCACCCCGTCCGGGCCTAATTGAGGTCGCCCAGTACGGAGTCACCGAATTTTTTTCTGCCCCAGGCTCAGGCCCCCCCCCCCCCAGTCGTCTCTCCTCCCCCTCCCTCCCCGCGCCCACCTTGGCGCCCTGGTTAATATTAAAAACTGGCCACGGGGCCACCTCGTCTTCTTTACCCCGAGAGGGGTAGGTCCCCCCAAGGCTGTCCCACCCCCATCCTTGCAGCAGAGGGTCTTCCCAAGTTCAAGATCAACGTGGGGTGCGCGTCTGCAGCGCTGGGCGCCACGCCACGCCTCGCACGGGGTGAAGGGCCGAGCGGCAGCATTTCACCGAGCCGGGGCAGCGGTGTCACCGCCGGCATTGTTGTTGTTGTTATTATTGCGTTCTTGCTGGCTTTTCCCTGCTTTCCCAGCCCAGGTTACAGACAGATCGTGGGCGCCTCGCAGTTCCGGGCAGCAGAGATCGCCGGCTTCCCCCCCCCCCCCCCCACCCCCGGGGCAGACACCGCTTCTCCGCAGGGTGTCAGCCCCCGCAGCCCCGGGTCCTGCGGCCCCAGGCCCGGCCACGTGGAGCGTCACGCCCCGCACTGCTGCAGGGCCGGCGCGCGGCTGCGGTTGTGTAACGCCGCAGCCCCGCGGGGAGGCGACCCGGACCGGGGAGCGAGGGAGGGAGGGGAGGGAGGAAGGGCGGGCGCGGTGCCCGGGGAGGGAGGTGGGGTCACCGGGGAGGGGCTGCGCCGGCGGATGCCCGCGGCCCGGAGCCCCCCGCTCCCCCCTCTCTCTCCCCCCCCCCCCCCGCAGGGCTCGCTCGGCGCGCGGTCAGGTGCGCGCAGCGTGCCGGCCCGCGGCCCCGGCTGCCCCGCGGGCTGGCGGCGCGCCCGCTTCCCATGGGGTGACATCCGCCCCGCCCCCGGCCCCGCCCCGAGGCGGGCGATTCCTGGACGCGGGGCGGGCGGGGAGGGGGTGATGCGGGGAGGGTGGGGGGGCACGGCGGAAAGAAACCCCGGCCTCTGGGGAGGGCGGGGGGGGGGGGGCCGGCGGCTCCCGGGGCTGCGCGCGGCCGGCCGGGGCGGGGGAGGAGGAAGAGGGCCGCGGAGGGAGGGTGCGAGCGAGCGAGCGAGCGAGGGGATATTCCTCTCCCGGCTTGAGTCAGACGCGGGCGGATCCGTCCTCCCCCGTCCCCTCCCGGGAGACGGGAACTTACTTCATTTCCCTGGGGCAGGTTCGCCCACGTCGCCCACCCTGCCCCCCACCGCCTCTCCACTCCCCCCCCCACCCCTTCCTCCTCCCGCTGCCGCGCGGCCTCCCCCCCCCCTCCGGACCCGCACCGGCCGACACCCCCTCTTTCGGGGAAAAGGAGGCCGCAGACACCTGGGGGGCCGGGCGGGGGAGGGGGCGGGGGCTCCCTCGCCGCCGCCGCCGCCGCCGGATCGTTGTCCAACACGTGAGACTCATGTGATTGAAGCCGGGGAGGGCGGGCAGGTCCTCCTTCCCTCCCCGGCCGCGGCCAGACGTGCCTGGAGTCACAGGGTTGAACACGTAGCTCCCACCCACCCACTCGCTCCCATTTAACCCAGCCCGCAGCCTCTCCTCCAGTACTCCCCGGCTCGGCCCCCCCCTCTCTCCTCCGCCCCCCCCTCCCGGCTCCCGCCCTCCCGCCTCCCTCCCCGCCCGCCCCACTCCTCATTCACTTGGCTCGCACGGTGCAGACCGCGCTCGGAGCACACACCGCCAGTCCGTGCGCAGAGCCGGAGCGCCGCGGAGACCCCGGGCCATGCACGCCCCCCGCTGACGCGACCACCGCCACGCCAGCCGCGAGCTTCGGGCAGAGCCCCGCGCGTCCCCGGGAGCTCCGGACTCCGCGGGACCCTCCGCCGAGAGATCCCCCCCCCCCATCTCCTCCTCGTCTTCTCCCCGAAAACCCCTTCCGGGACGGTCGGCAGCCGCGAGCAGCGCGCGGTGGCCCCGGTTCGCCGCGCCATGGAGCGGATCCCCAGCGCGCAGCCACCCCCTGCCTGCCTGCCCAAAACGCCGGTGCTGGAGCCCGGAGACCTGCCCGGGTGAGTTGGCAGCCGGGGGCCCTCGCAAGCCTGCAACCCCAGCGGGGTTCTGAACTGAGGGCGCATCCCCCGTCCTCCCCCCCCCCACACACACCGAGGGATGGGGTGGGGGTGTCCTCGCCCGGGCAGGGCGCCCCGCAAGCCGGTGCGCACGCAGTCACGACCCTCCTCGGCCCCTCTTCCTGCAGGATGGACTTCGCCCACATGTACCAAGTGTACAAATCGCGGCGGGGCATCAAGCGGAGCGAGGACAGCAAGGTACGTGCACCCCAGGGGACCCCCCCTCCCCGCCCCTGCGCCCCAGCCCCTCGCGCGCACGCAGTTGACAAAGTTTGCTCGGTTGGCGGCTGGCGAGGGGCGGGGGGGTGGGGGGCAGTGACGCCGGGAGAGGTCCCCGTGCTACCGCGGAGCAACTAGGAGGAGGGGGATCCAGGTGGAGTGGGTGCTCTGATCGCGGCTCCGCGCTGCGGGATCGGGACCCCGGTGGCGGGGTGGGGAGGGAGGTGACGCACCCCGGTTCTCCATCACCCACCGCCCCTCCGCGCGCGCCCCGCAGGAGACCTACAAACTGCCACACCGGCTCATCGAGAAAAAGAGACGTGACCGGATTAACGAGTGCATCGCCCAGCTGAAGGACCTCCTCCCCGAACATCTCAAACTTACAGTAAGTGAGAAGCTGGCGGGGCTCCAGCCCAGCTCCGCGGCCCACCCGGCGGGCGGGGGTCACCCGCCGCCTGCAGGCGCCGCGGGGAAATGCAGGCCAGACGGCCGGATCCGAGCTGCAGCCCTGGCCGCCTTGGGTGGTTGTGGGGGGTAGCAGGGAGGGGTCCATGCCCCCAGTCCTAGAACTTTCTGGCAACACACACACACACACACACACACACACACACACACACGCTCCCCTCGCAAATGAGAGGAGCCTCTTGTTTCCTTCCAAGTTGGCTCCAACAGTAGCTGGGCTTCCTAGTCAGACGTTTTTAAGGTGTTTCCCTTCTGGGGTGATTTTCAGGGTTGTTTTGTCTTCCTGACTCAAAGGAGCAAGCCCCAAACAACGCAAAGATTTTGTGTTTTATCTATCCCTTAGCCATCTCCATTTCCGTAAGAGGTCCTTCCTTGGTGTGTGATTTTTTTTTTTTCTTTTCCATCCTACTCTTTGGCAGTAAGCAAAAGCCTAACAACAGCCTTTGGTCTGGAAAAGGAAAAATAATATCTGGGAGAGGGGGGAAAAGGCTGCCTAAGCTGGAAGTCTTGAGTGTCAGGGGAGGAAAGAAAAGGGCTAAGCTTGGCAGAGGCAGTGGAAGCCCCTCCCTGGGTTGACACTGAAACGTTATCTCCAGACTCCCCGGAGTTAAGGTCATGGGCGGGCGGTTGCTGAAGAATTGTATCCGACAAACCTCTGGGCTTGGTAGCAGCTGCCAAAGACCGATGACATGTGCCCTTTACTCTTTAATCATGTCAGAGCTTTTGTTTTTTCCTTCTTTAGAGACGTTTCTGTTGGCTAAGAACTGTCCCAGAGACAGAATCTCACTGATCTCTCCCCACTGATGAGAGTTGCATTTTATTTATTTTTTGCTTCGTTTTTAATTGCAGACTTTGGGTCACTTGGAAAAAGCAGTGGTTCTGGAACTTACCTTGAAGCACGTGAAAGCGCTAACAAATCTAATTGATCAGCAGCAGCAGAAAATCATTGCCCTGCAGAGCGGTTTACAAGCTGGTGAGTGCCCGAATCCGATTAGCATCTCGGTTCCTAGCTGAGCCAGAGGCTCAGCATCTGTTGGAAGTTAGTTCTATGTCTGCAGCCCATGGCTTCTGCGCATTCACTGGGGAAGACTCGTTTTTGTGTTTTTTTTTTTAATCTTTCCCAAAAGGTCAGACTTTCCATTTGGCATGCTGCTGTATGCCACCTGGCATGAAAACGTATTAGTCAAATGATAAACTGTTTCGGTGGAGTCAGTGCTCAGAGATTTCCCCAGTTCCGTTAAATATGCCAAGGCCCCCCGCTATTTGCATTGTGGCTGCTTTGCACTTGGTCTACTTTTCTCTGTCTCATCGGAGACTTAAAATCGCAGCTGTACCCGTTTCTTTCCTTCCTGGTCATTCTTCATGAGGTGCATGACTGCAGGAGTTTTTCCTACCTTGCACTGTAGTTTCCTGAATAGCCACTAGGTATCTGGATCAATTGCACAATCTTAACGAAACCACTGAAGTTTCGTTGTTCTCCTCTACTGACGTCCAGAGAATGCCATTCCCCTTGTAGCCTTCCAGGCCCACCCCTTGTAAGTAACCCTTGTACAACCAGGGGGGATTCTTATACAACTCCCTTGTCCATTCCTCTCTGAATTCCTTTCCAAGGCCGTCAGGATGAGAGCCACAAAAATCCAGCAAGTTTATCTGCTCGTTTTCTCACTAAAAATCAGGAGGAGATGGAACTTTTTTTTCCCGCCCATTAAGGGATTGTGAATAAAGTACGTGGCCTAATTAAAGTTTATGGTGGTAGCTTTCCTATGTCTGGAACATAAACTTGTGTTAGGCCATACTGTTCCTTCACCTCCCCCCCCCCTTTTTTTTTCTTTTAAGAAAAATAGCCTTACACATTTTGCCACTGTGAGACTAGTGTTCTCTGTTTTGACTCTTGGGTTTAAAAATCTATAAGAACTTTCATGACTGGGGCACTTCAGAAAGAAATTCACAAGCAAACTACAACCTCAGCAAGAGCAGAGTAGACCACCTTGTTTAGGGTAGGGTATTACACAGCCACTAAAAATGATCATTGGGGCTCAGTGGCTGAGCATTGGCTTAACAGACGTGAGACTGTGGTTTCAATCCCTAGCACCAGGAGAGGGGGAAAAGTCTCTCCCGTGGTAGGATTACAGATTATTTTCTGTCATTTTTGGAGTTAGAAATGCAAATGATTAACTGCTTTAAAATAACAATCATAAAGCCAGATGCCGGTGGTGGCGTATGCCTGTGATCTTACCTCCTCAGGAGGCTGAGGATTGCAGTTCAAAGCCAGCCAGGGCCTGGAAGTCCATGAGACTCTAAACTCCCACGAACCACCAGAAAACCAGAAGTGGTGCTGTGGCTCAAAGTAGTAGAGTGGTCGTAGTAGCCTTGAGCGAAAGAGCTCAGGAACCGCGCCCACACCCACAGTTCAAGCCCCAGGACTGGCAAAATAATAATAGTAATAATAATAATACTACTAGTGCTGCAAGTCCCTGGCATACCGCAGCCCCTTCTGAAAAGCTCTTCTCTTGGACCTGTGCGTGTCTCCAGGTGAGCTGTCTGGGAGAAGCGTGGAAGCAGGCCAAGAGATGTTCTGCTCGGGTTTCCAGACCTGTGCCCGGGAGGTACTTCAGTACCTGGCCAAGCACGAGAACGCGCGGGACGTGAAGTCCTCGCAGCTGGTGGCGCACCTGCACCGCGTGGTCTCCGAGCTGCTGCAGGGGGGCCCGGCCAGGAAACCCTCGGACTCGGCCTCCAAAGCCGTGGACTTGAAGGAGAAGCCCGGCTCCCTGGTCCGAGGCTCCGAAGGCCCCGGGAAGAACTGCGTGCCGGTCATCCAGCGGACTTTCGCCGCCTCGAGCGGGGAGCAGAGTGGCAGCGACACGGACACAGACAGCGGCTACGGGGGGGAGTCGGAGAAAGGCGACCCGCGTGGGGAGCAGCCCTACTTCAAAGGCGAGCACGGGCGCAGGTTCGCCCTGGGAGACCGGGTCAGCACCATTAAGCAGGAGTCCGAAGAGCCCCCCTCCAAGAAGAGCCGCATGCAGCTCCCGGACGACGAGGGCCCTTTCCCCGGCGGCGACCTCATCAGCTCCCCTTTCCTGGCTCCTCACCCACACCAGCCTCCCTTCTGCCTGCCCTTCTATCTGATCCCCCCCTCCGCCACGGCCTATCTGCCCATGCTGGAGAAATGCTGGTACCCCACCTCCGTGCCCGTCCTCTACCCGGGCCTCAACGCCTCGGCGGCCGCCCTCACCACCTTCATGAACCCGGACAAGATCTCCGCCCCTCTGCTCATGCCTCAGAGACTCCCTTCCCCCCTGACAGCCCACCCGGCCCTCGACTCCTCCGCCCTGCTCCAGGCTCTGAAACAGATCCCCCCTTTAAACTTAGAAACCAAAGACTAACCTCTAAGGGATCGTGCTACTTCGCTTTCCTTCCTTCCACGCACACACGCGCGCGCACGCGCACACACACACACGCACTGTGCGCGTGCGGTGAGATTGTTCCTTTGGGCACACTCAGATCCTTTGAGGTAAAGACAGGAGGCAGGTGTGTGTGTGCGTGCACGCGCGTGTGCAAGTGTGCGTGTGCGGGTACAGGACATGCAAGCTGCTTGTGGTCCAGGGAAAAGCCTCCTGATGTCAGCAGGAGGTGCGGTGGGAATTGGGGGGTGGGAGGGGCGGGGGGGGGGGGGATCCTAGCAGACTTCTGGGCTTTTTTTTTTTCCTTCCCAGAGACTAGACCACCCTCACTCCACACTTTGATTCAAGTCAGCTGGATTTTCAAAAGCTTCAAACTCTCAGTCTGTGAGTCACCCCTCCAGTTGGGGAGTTGGGTCTGTGGCTTTGAGGGAAGAAAAAAAAAAAAAAAAAGGTACTTTGAAAGAAAAAAAAAAGGGCTTTCCAGAACACAGCTCCCAGCCAGCTGTTAGAACCCCACCCTGGCCCCCGTATTGTTTTCTCTGACTCACTAGACAGAGGGCAGAACTGTCAGACCGCTTTCTGCTGGGAGATGAGGTAGCAGACACTGTCTAGTTAGTGGTGGAGGCTTTTGGGGAGAGGCCGCAGGTTCTGCTCTCATCCCCAGCCCTGGGTGAAGCAAGAAAGAGAATGTCGTTTCCTTCTCAGGATTTCATAGTGATAACCGTACTACGGAACTGAAAATGGCCCCTTTGTACAAGCTGCGCCGACGTGGAATGAACGAGGAATTCCCCAGGCCTCTGGGCACCTTGCTTCTCAAGTTGCACAGTTAGGACATGCTGTCCAGGAAACCAAAAAAAAAAAAAAGAGTCTGAGATGTGCAAATGCTCCCCTAGCCCCCCGGAAGTGCACAAAGTTCAATAACCAGTCGCTACCTTTCTTGCATAGCTAGACTCCGTTTTAAATTCTAAAGCTTTGAAGCAAGCTTAGCCTCTCGAAGGCCTAACTCAGCCTTGGCCATGCTAGCTCCTTTCTGCAGGCTAAATCCTCTCGCCCAACAGCATATGGAGTGTCCTTATTGCTAAGTAGGATTCGCTCTCCTTCAAAGAAGTTTTATTTTTGCTCTAGTCCTTGTTTTTCGGACTTGTCCAGCCAGCTCTGCACCAGCTTTTCAAAAATGCACTATGCTTAATTGCTCGTCATGTGTTAACTATTTCATTTTCCTGTCTTTATTTTTTGGTAATAAAGTTGTTGCCTTTATTTGTAAAGCTATTATAAATATATATTATATAAATATATATATAAAAGGAAAGTGTTTCAGATGTTTATTTGTACATTTACTTGAACTACAAAGTGAGGAAAAAGATGAATGTATTCCTGTTTTTGAAGAGAAGAATAATTTTTTTTCTCTAGGGAGAGGTACAGTGTTTATATTTTAGAACCTTCCTGAAGGTGTGACATTGTAAATATTTTTATCTATGAGTAAATGTTAAGTAGTTGTTTTAAAATGCTTAATAAAATAATCCTTTTCCTGTGGAAGAGAAAGATGGCCTCCTGGGTTTATTTTATTTTTTCCAATAGTTGCGTTCTGTGGTGTCCTTTTAGAAGTGCGAATTCATTTAGCTTTTCCTGTACTTTGCATTCAGTCAAAATAACTTAAGGCAGTAAATGAATATCGGTTTATTTTATTCTCTCAACACCTTGTTTTGGCCAGAAGCATGCAATAAACATACTTTGAAGCAAAAAGTACATTTCCTCCCCAACCCCCACCGCTGCATTCAAAGTCTCCAGAACTTGACAGAACACTGACGTATGAACTTGCAGAGTGTCTGGAGGTCTGGCCGCAGGGGTAGCACATTGAGGAAAGATTTAATGGATTATTAAGCAATAATAATTGATGCAGGGGAGAGCACCACTTTTGCCAAGGCAGGCTAACTCCTTTGAATCTAGCAAATTCTAGTGGATTTGCCATATCCTGTTCTATTGCTGCTGGAGGCAACGTTCCATAATTATTTTCTACATCCTTCCTGGACTTCCTCTCCTTGAGGGGTGTGTGTGTGTGTGTGTGTGTGTGTGTGTGTGTGTGAATGAATATTGGTGTTCCTTACTCAAGTGCTTTTATTTAATAACTAACCCCCCCCCAAAAAAAAACTTTCATGAGAAAAATGGGAAGTGATCCCATCCAGTGCTTTTGCTTCTCCACCTGGAAGTAAGCATTCCTGTTCCTTCCTTGTTCTAGACATTTCCTGGTAGCCTGCCCTTGACAGGACATTTTCCCAGCCCCCAGAGCATGGAACCTTCCAGAACTGCTCAGGCTTGCTTGCAGCCCCTGCAGAGATGTGGCTGTGGAGGAATTCTCAGCCAGGTATGTGTACATTCAGAGGTGTGGGGTCACTCCCCCACGTCCAGGTGGTTAGTGGAAAGGCATGTGATTTGGGGGGGGGGGCCACCAGCAATCTCCCACACCTGTTTCCTACTAGACAAAAAGCACAAGATTCTGGGTCTTTCTCCCCGATCTTGCAACAGGCAGATGGCAAATTCCGTACAGCCCACCTTCCTTCCAGTTCCTTGAGAGTGGGCCCATGCAGATGGCCTGACTTCCCGCGAAGCCCCTGAATTCTTCAACAAGTTACCAGAACTTTCTAGCTACAATTTTTTTTTTTTTTTTTTTTTTGTGAAATCCCAAACCAAGCCAAGTTTATCTTGGTTTCATGGAACCTGGGGTGGAGTTGAAAGCCAGCCCAAATCCTTTTGGCATGTCCTGCTCTCCTAAGCCCAGGACTTAAGGAGTAGCAGGAGACAGCAGGAAGAGGTTGGAACACCCTGAACTGAGAAGAAAAAGAAAAGGGGGGGGGGGTCGGGGAATTTCAGCATTTCCCCCCTCCCTTCACCCCCCCCCACCCTGCAGTCTGCCTCATGGATGCTCCCCCAAGTCGCAGCTGTCTCTGTGGGCTCTTGGGGCGCCCTTGACCTTGCTTCTAGCCCAGTTCCAAGGGTACTCAAGTGTGCGCTCTGGGGGAGGCGGCGTGGGAGGGGACCTGCCGGGCAGCCCTTTTTGGGGGGGGGGGGACAAAGGGGACCTTTGTTTAGGAAGGTGTGTGTGTGTGTGTGTGTGTGTGTGTGTGTGTGTGTGTGTGCTGGTGGGGGGAGGAGGGGAAGGCCCGCCGCCGAGGCCCGGGAGTGAGGCCGGGCGCACGGGGCAGGCCGGGGGCCCGGGCGGGCGGGCGGGCGGGCGGGCGGGATGGCCTCACCCGGCGCTGACCCGCCGCGCCTGTTGACACCACGTCACGTTTCCGACTCCAGCCTTTCATGTGCGGCCGGCGGCTAAAAGCGGCTGCGGGTTCCTGGAAGCAGACGTGCCTGGCACGGCGTCAGCAGAAACCCGATCCCCGGGGAGGCTTGGCACGGCCTCCGGGATCGCTCGGTCCCCAGAAATAGGGCCTGGCCACGGCGGGGCGCGGTTCCCAGCACCCCCCCCCCCTCACCACCACCACCCCTGGCGCGCCGGGGAGAGGATCCGCCGCGGGCCCGCCGGGGCGCACGGAGGAGGGCGCACGGGGCGCGCAGAACAGGAGCGGAACCCCCCTCCTGCACACGGCCACCCAGCACCCAGTACTGCCGAGGGTACTTGACCGCTCGTGCGTTGTAGATCGATGAAAGTCTGCTCAGAGGGTGGAAACTTGGGCTCCCCCGGTGGGGGGGGGGGGAGGGCGGCTTCCCCGTGGGTGAAACGGTTGGTGGCGTGGCGGATGGGTTGGGTGGGTGTGCGTTGCTCTAGCCCAGGCCCACAGGGGCTCACGCGTGGCATCCTAGCTACTCAGGAGGCCGAGCTCCGCCCACCGTGGCTCAAAGCCAGCCTCGGGCAGCCAAGTCCAGGAGCCATGTCATCCCCCAATTAACGGGTTCAAAGGCCTCAGTGCGGCTGTGGCTCAAGTGGTAGAGCACCCCGGCCTTGGGTGAAAGGGCTCGGGGACAGCACACCCAGGACTGGCACCAAAAAAAAAAGAAAAGTAATAATAATTGCAGTGATCTTGAGTGCTTTGCTTATGTCAGGCTCTTCACTAAGTACTTGGTGTTAATTATCTCTGATTCTTACAGCAATGCTGAAGCAGTATACTAATGTCCCAAACCCCACCAAAGCTGGCTGAAACATTTTTCCCCCAGTATAAGTTTTATACTCAGGGCTTCTCTCCTCCCTTTTTAAAAAAAATTATATTTTGACATAGGAACCCGCTTTCTTTTCTTTTCCTTTTTTTTTTTGCCCCAGTATAAGCCTGGACTGTGATCCACCTATTTTATACTTCATGTGTGGCTGGGACGGCAGACGGACGCTCACCACCACACCCCGCTTCTTCAGTTCAGATGGAGACTCACTGACGTTTCTGCCAGACTAGCCTAGACCCATGAGCCTGCTGATCTGTCTCCCACATAGCTGGAATGACTCGTGTGTGCCTCTGTGCCAGTGACAGGTTGAGAAGAAACACCCTCATCGGCGGGCCCTGGCTGGCTTGGAATTGTCATCCCCTAGTAGCTTAGGATTACTGGCATGAGCCCCCAACAGCTGGCTGAAAGCAATTTTCAACCTGCCCCTCTTCGATAGTTAAGCTCAGCGAGGTGACATGATCTTCTGAGGTGACACTGGGCGCGCAGTAGGGACCTGCTTCTGAACTGAGAGCTTCCTTTGGGCTTTGGCATGCGTTACCTCATGGAACTGGCCTAGGAGCCCTGTACTCCGACACAGTGCACGGACCAGATAATAGGCTTTGTTTCCTTACCAGTGCCCTCCTACCTGTTTACCCACGTGCAGCCCTGTTCCACGGCCAAGCACAGACAGGTACTAACGCTGAACCGGGCAGTACGTGGGAGCCCGTGCAGGTGGACGATGCTGAGAACCGGAACGAGCGTCGGAGGAGGTGCTATCCCCGATTCTTTTGGGGCGGCAGTGGGAGGCAACCTTTCCTCTCATCTCAAGACTGGGAGGTGAAGCCAGGTACCGGTGGCTCACGCCTGCAATCCTAGCTACTCAGGAAGCTGAGCTCTGAGGATCACAGTTCAAAGCCAACCCGGCAGGAAAGTGTGTGAGACTCTTATCTCCAATTATTCACCAAAAAAAGCTAGAAGTGGAGCTGTGGTTCGACAGGTAGAGCACCAGCCTTGAATGAAAAAGCTAAGGGACAGAGCTCAGGCTGTTCAAGAAACCCCAATACCAGCACACATTCATACATATACAGACACATACATACATACATATATATAATAGGCAATATATTATTATATGATTATATTATATTATATATTATACAACATATAAGATGGTAGATGTTTGTGTTATACAAATATTTATATATTATTATAGTATGTAAATATTCATAAATATAATATATAATAAGCAAGAGGCAGATTCACTTCTAGAGGGAGCCAGCATCTCAGGTTCAAGCTTGGCCAGAGGCCTCTGGGGCCCCAGGGGCTCAAAGAAGAGACCGGAGGGGTGGAGTTCCCATCTGGTTTCCTATAAGAACAGTGTGTTCATGGGGTCATCCTTTCTGGGCCCCTCATATCTCCTCTGGGGCTACCAAGTGTCAGGGAGAGAGGCGAGCAGGGAGGCTCGCCCCAGCCTTCCCCCCACCCTCAAAGGGAGCAACTTCCCCTTTCTCGGCCCCGAATCTGGCTGTGGTTGGCGTGAACGAGAGCTCTGCTACTGAAAAGCCATGGCTACGGGGCACAAGGTTCCAACCCATGGCCCTTCCTCGAACACCTCCTGCCCTGCCATCCCAGGGGGCCAGGGCCCTCAGGGCCCTCCCCCCATACACCCCACCCAGCACCACCCCTGTTTATCCCAAGCCATCTGTTTGGCCTGAACTTGAGCCGGCAGAGCCTCGCCCCTCAGCTGGGGAAGCCACTGACATGTTGGTCTCCGTCTTGTGATGTGGCTGGATTTGGGCCCAGACAGCCTCTTTGGTTAGAGACAGGGCCCCTCCCTCCCTCACTCTCTCCCTCCCTTCCTTCCGTGTCAAGGTCGCAGAGGTAGGACGTGGGGACATCACAAGGCCACTTGGGCCAGGGGCAGCCTCGGGCTGAGGCCAGGGGCTGGGGGCTGCCAACCTGGACTCCTTTGATGTCCTGGAAGTCAGGACTTCCTGTCCCCTTACTGCCTTTAGGGAGGAAAGGGACAGGAATGTGTCTATTTGTGTAAAGAGCAAATTAAAACTGAAAAAAAAAAAACCAGTTATGGGTGAGCCTGTAAGGAATAAGGATTATGCAAGGGTCTCAGGAATTGAAGCAGAATGCAGGAGGTGCAGACAGCTCTTTCTAGACAAGAGAAAAAGGAGGGAGGGAAGGAAGCAAGGGAGGAAGGAAAGGAAGGAGGGCAGGGGGGCCCTATGTTTCTTGGAGTTCTGAATAAAACCTCTCAGCCAGTGCCTGTGGCTCACGCCTGTACTCCTAACTACTCAGGAGGCTGAGATCTGAGGATCACAGTTTGAGGATCACAGCCTGGGCAGGAAAGTGCATGAGCCTCTTTATCTCCAATGCACCACCAAAAAGCTGTTCTAGGACAGCATGGGCTAGCTATCTAGTGAGAGCTTGTCTTGGAAAACCAAAAAGAAAAACATGGATTATAATGGTCCCTCATGTAGCATTTTACCTGCCACAAAGTCCCCAACTCATGGGCTGGGAAGGTGGCTTAGCAGTAGAGTGTTTGCCTAGTATGCATGAAGCCCTGGGTTCGATTCCTCAGTACCATATAAACAGAAAAGGCTGGAAGTGGTGCTGTGGCTCAAGTGGTAGAGTGCTAGCCTTGAGAAAAAGAAGCTCAAGGACAGTGCCCAGGCCTTGAGTTCAAGCCCTGGGACTGACAAAAAAAAAAAAAAAAAGCCCTTGATTCATTCCAGATTCAACGTTTTGGGGAGACCCAGCACTCTGCCTACACATACATAGGAGCTAATAGCAAATGGGGCGAACTGGAAATGGGGCCCAGGATGCAGAAGTAGGGGTGGGCACAGACATCTGCTGTTTTGTGAGGATGAATGTTATCCTAGGTGGAAGCCAGCCATATTGAGATAGCCTAAGCATTTGTTGACTAAATGAAGTCACAGGAACTTACTCACACCAAAGTGTAAATGATTGATGGGAACATTCTTTTCCTGAAAGATACTCCGGGAGGAAAGACTTGAGGAGCGACAAGAATGTCTCCAGCACACACACCAGAGCATCTTGCGTAAGCTGCATGTGTGTACTTCTACAACACTGAGACTCCTTGGAAATTCGGTAGACTCACTCGAGATCACACAGCAGGCGGGTGGCAGCAGCAGGGTTTAAACCAATGCGTGATGCAAACATCCGCGCTCCAAGAGTCTGGGGTGCCCAATGCCAGGGGCGTGAGGCAGGAAGAGAGTAACCCACGAACCAAGTCCCTACTCCTGCCAGGAGCAGGCTGGACGGGTGGGCGCCCAGGGCACTGGGAAAGGCCTGGGAGCCCTTCATTCATTCCCCAAGGGGGAAGACAATGTCTGTGGGACATTTCCACCAGGTGGTTGGTGGAAAGGACGGGAGAAGGAAAGCCCAGAGTTGTTGGAGTCTGGAGTCTACATGATGTTGGGGTGTTGGTAGGCCCGTGGAGCTTGGTTTCCTGGAGTGGGCGGGGTGTTCCCCAGTCTTCCCCAGCGGGGGGGGGGGGGGGGCCTGGCTACCGGAGGGAAGGGAAGAAGCGCCCTGCCTGGTCCTGCCTGGCCCCGCACCCCGTGGGGCCCCCCGGCCTGGGCTCCGCTGACCTCCACACAAGGCAGGCACTGTCCAGACATGTTCCGAGCCACCGGCCTGAGTCGCAGCCAGCTGGGGCCTGCTGCGGTGACTCAGCCTTTCACTGGGGAAAAAAACCCAGCGTGGTGACTGGCCTTCCAGTCACATTTTCCAGCTTAAGCCCTGGTCCTGGGCCCCGGGGTTTTGGAAGGCCTTCCCTTTACTCTGTGGGAGTCTGCGGCTCACGGTGTGTGTCCCCCCCCCCCCCCCACGGGGGAGTCCCTGGCATGGGTCCTTTAGAAGGAATGGATTATCTCGTTCTAATGCAGCTCCCTCCCCACTCCCCTGAAAAGTCCCTGGAAGTGCTACCTGCTGTCTACCCTTCTCTCTGCTTGTGTCCAGATAATGGGACACGAGGGCCGCCGAGGGTGTCTCTGCCTCCCTCCGGGCGGTCACGTGGTGAGGGCAGGCGAGCTCGCCAGCCTCGCCCTCCCTCGTGAGCCCTGAGCCGTCACGGGCACCCGAGGCCCGGGCACAGGTGGCCTCTAGCCGCCCGCAGCGGCGTCCTGAAAGCGGATGCTCCCTCCGGCCCCTCGGATGTTAAATGGAGTGCCGTTACCTTCCGTGAACCCGGCCTCCCGGCTCCGTGCCAGCGTCAGGTTTCACACGGTTCACCTTAGCGTCCCTTCTGACTTACCTCCTCCGGCTGTCCCGGGCTGGGGGAAGCCGGGGTGTGACCCCACGCGGGGTAGGAGGCTGGGATTGACCCCCCCACCATGGAAGACAGAGGACATTCTCCCCTTCTTCCCCCCCCCCCCCCGCCCCCCACGTCCTCCTCTTTTCTTGCTCAGGCTTCCACTTGAGCCACAGCACCACGTCGGGCTTTGTGCTGGTTTACTGGCGGTAAGCGTCTCATGCTCTTTCTTGCTGCAGCTGGCTTTGAACTGGGAACCTTGGATCTCCTCTTCCTGAAGAGCTAGGATGACAGGTATGAGCCACGGGGTGAGTGCCTGGCTCTGACTGGTGTTCTTCTAGAAGGGGGTGATCTGGGGGGCAGAAAGAGACACCCAGGAAGGATGCTCTGTGAAGATGCAGGCAGAGAGGAGAAGATGCCTCCACCAGCCACCATGTCCGACACACTGGGGGGACCTAGAGGGTCCCCGCCCCCCCGTCAGGCGGAACCCACCCTGGCCACACCTTGAATTTGGACTTCTAACTTCAAGAACTTGAGGCCAGCCTGACATTTGTAATGTCCCCATCTCCCCCCCCCCCAGCACCCACACCCGAGGGGACAGAGGAAACAGCCAAAGCCCTGCAGGCGGGTGGACCTGGGGCAGGGCTGGGAACAGGGCCACCTTGACCTGAGAACTGCTTTCTCTCGCTGGAGGGGAAGTGGGTGGCCTGGGGGGCTCACGCAACAAGAGGAACAACAATCGTTGTGTCCAATGAAGCCACGGAAAGCCTGGGGCTCAGCGGTGACTGAACTCTGCAGGGGGCTTTCCTGGGAGGGTAAGCACAGCCGCTGTACCCCCAGAAAGCACAGAGCCCCAGTAGGGCTCCGGGCAGGTGACTTGGAGTTGAGCTGGAGCTGTGTGACCTCAGGTCAAAGGCCTTCCCTCCCCTCTCCTCCCCAGGATGGGTCATTGGGTGACCACATGGTTGCCCCGGGATGCTGGATGTAGTCAGCCAGCAGGAGGTGGGGGGGGGGCGGTGAGAGAGGGGCGGGAACAAGAATGGCACCAGATGCAGAGCTGCTCTCCCTCTCTTTCCCTCGCTGTCTTTTGATTTTTTAATTAGCATCCATCAGTTGTACAGGATGGGGGTGGTTCATTGTGACATTTCCACATATGCATACAATGCATCCTCATCAAGCTCCCTCCTCCCTCCCCCTGCAGCTCTCTCCACCACCTCCCTCCTACAGTTTAGTTCTTCTTCTTCTTTTTTTTTTTTTTTGCTGGTCCTGGGGCTTGAACTTAGGGCCTAGGCACTGTCCCTGAGCTTCTTGTGCTCAAGGCTAGAGCCACAACACCACTGCTGCCTTTTGTCTGAGTGGTTTATTGGAGGTAAGAGTCTCACAGACTTTCCTTCCCCGGCTGGCTTTGAACCACCATCCTCAGATCTCAGCCTCCTGAGTAGCTAGGGTCACAGGCATGAGTCACTGGTGCCTGGCTGCAGTTTAGCTCTTCATGGAGCTGGCAGTCTGATTGGGGAAGGGACACTGATGCTCTAGTTCAGGCACAATAGAAACGCTGCATGTCAAGGAGGACCGAGTCAGATACTCTTGGGGAAAGGAAGTAGCAGGGACCCCTCGTGGGTGTCCAGATACACGGGGGCAGCCCCCTGGCAGTTGTTCCCCACTACGCTGCTCAGCCCTGCCCTAATTATCCCAGGTAGTCAACACCTAGCCAAGGAGAACCAATCAGAATATTCCCCTGAGACTTGCAACCCAATCAGAATCTTTCCCTGAGACTTGGTGGACTGGGTCAGGGGAGGAAAGTCAAACCTCCGCCTTTCCTGTGTTTACGTGTCCCCCGACCCCCCCCTCCTTCACCCCCACATTGTTCTGGTTTTCATGGGCGAAGGGGAGGCGGTGTTTCTGTCGCTGGTGATGGTGAGTTTTGACTAGCAGGGGTTCACCCCGTGAACCTCAGCCACTGTTTACTAATGAGGTGATTGCGACTGCACCTTGCTGTGTGCAGTGGCCCTGCCACCCCCCCCCCCCCCAGGAAACCCCATCTGACGTGGAGCGCCTCACATTCACACTGTATAAGGCATCGACTCTCCACCAACTTGGCCTCAATTTTTTTTTTTTTCTGCTCTGCCACACCTTCAAGCTTTGATTAACAAGAGCTCGACCCTCTCCCCTATCCATCTAACAGTTGTAGAAACAGGCTCAGAGGAGTTCAGGCACTGATCAAGAAGGGGAGAATCATCATTCTCCTTTCTTGAGTTTATCAGTAAGCATTTCCCTACCAAAACAAAACAGATCAGTAAGGAAGGATCTCTATGAGCCCTACCATCCTTCAACACAGTGTTAAGCACAAATCAGGTGCTCAATAGGTGTTTGCTGGCAAAAATGAATTAAGAACTGGGCTGGGAATGTGGCTTAGTGGTAGAGTGCTTGCCTAGCATGCATGTAGCCCTGGGTTCGATTCCTCAGCACCACATAAACAGAAAAAGCCGGAAGTGGCGCTGTGGCTCAAGAGGTAGAGTGCTAGCCTTGAGCAAGAAGAAGCCAGGGGCAGTGCTCAGACCCTGAGTCCAAGCCCCAAGACTGGGGGGGTGGGGGGGAGAATAAGAACACCATTTTACTTACCAAGTGGGTCTTACATGCAAGGCACTACCCCGGGTCTTTATGAGTACTCGGGTAGCTGAGCATGTGAAGTTGGAACTATTATGCCCATTCTGGAGAAGGCAAGGCTGAGGCTGAGAGGAAAAAGTGACTTCCCTGAGCTAGCTAGCTAACGTCAGATTCGCTGGGTCCCCTATACACTCCTAACCATTGAACGGCACTGCCCAATCTTTAAATGAATGAGTGAATGCACATCATGTAGCTCTAGTCACACATGCATAGGTATCAAAGGAAAGTCAGCTTGGGAGAGAGCCTAGCTGCTTCTCTCCCCTATCCTCCCAATCCCCCCAATCCCCCCAATCCCCACACCTACCCTGCCCCCATTATCCTAGACACTCCCCTGGTCTGGTGCCAGAGAGCTCCTTCTTCTTCTCTCTCCCTGACCCCCTGCCGTCCACAGGAAGGTCAGCCTGGCATGAATCCTTTTCAAAGCCACAGTATCTGTCCCTGACAATGGCCAAGTTTCTAGGGCAAAAACAAACAAACAAACAAAAAACACAAAAACACCCCCCCCCCAAAAAAAAAAAAATCCCGGACAGATAATGTATACAGTTTGTCAGCTCCAAAGAATGGAGAGAGACGCTGTGGGCTGTCTCAGTTGGCTGAGGAGATTCAGCCCCAGATGGGACTCATGGGGCAGGGCATGGGGAAGAGAAGTAGCTTCTCCTCGTCCTCTGCCCTGAGATCTTGAGTGCACTCACTTCCCACCTGGTGCAGGACCTGCCACGGCAGATCCCAACAGGCATCTATCCAGAGGCTCCAGCTGTGTCAGCCGGGGGCAGGTACAGGAGGAAGAAGGTCTACCTCACCAAAGGGAGATGGGGAAGAGATTTCTTATCCACACAGCCTTATCATTCAGAGAAGGAAGCCTCTGTGGTCTTTGGAGGGAAGGCCTAGGGATAAGAATGCTTTTGTAGGCTCTTCAAAAAAAGATCCTCCCCTCTTGGCTAGACACATTTGGACTGCAGAATGCTCGGAGCACTTTCCTTATCCTGGAGATAGGGGGAAGCAGCTTAGATTCCTACCCTACTCCTGCCATAGGCCACGATGATGTAAGCATTATTAGACTCTCCAGCTTATAGGCTCTGGGGAAACTGAGGCTCAGAGACTTTCAAGCTCACATGGCTACTAAGTGTAAGGTCCTCTCCCTGAGGGCTACATGCAGATGCCCCCACCCATTAAGTCTCCACCCAGTTACCTGGGTAACCAGCAGACCTGGAGGCAGTTACCCCCCCCCTTTCCTGAAGTTACATCCTGGCCACACCTCCCCATCCCTGCCCTACATAAGGCATCCCCCCGGGGTGGTTCGTTCTCTTGCCTACCTCGTGCATCTTGAGCTTGGGAGCAGGTCAGTAGAATAAACTTTTCTCTCCTGCCTGAATACCGCGTGGCGTTCTCCTTTACCGGTTACCTACTTTAAAAACCTAACATATATGGTGCCGTGACTCGGGAAGGGCTTAAGAGTCAGGACAGGCGGAATTCCCATCTATTTTTCTCCTTTTTCTGGGAGTATCCCCAGTCCTGACGGCCCTTTTTCCCGCGAACCAAACTGCTGTGAGACGCCACGTGGGACTTTTCATCAATACCATTGCTGGCCTCTGCATCCACGTCCATACCACTCCTCTACTCCGGTGAGTGAAACTGCTACGCAGATTTTCTGTTGCTTTTTCTGGACGTGGTACCGTACCAGAGAACTTCTCAGGCCCAGGGCCTGGTCACCTCCAAAGTGGGGACACTTGTTTCAGTTCTTGCCAAACTTATTTCCCTCTGTGGTTCTAATGGGGTGCTGCAAGTCACGCCCAAAGCAGGAAACCCCTTTGGAATGCCTTCTGCAATCGCTGGATGTCTTGTCCCTTAAGGACTGCATTGACCGAAAACGGCTAACTCATTATTGCACTGAGGTCTGGCCACAGTACCAACTTGACAATCGCTCCCAATGGCCTAGAGATGGGACTCTAGATTATATTGTTCTCAGAGATTTAGACAGTTTTTGTCGCCGCAATGGTAAATGGTCAGAGGTCGTCCATGTTCAGGCCTTTTTTGCTCTCAGGAATAACCCAGCTCTCTGTCAAACATGTCTGACTTTCCCCTGGCTGGCAGCGCGGAGGCCGCACGATGCCCAGAGTTACTGTAAAAGACGTAAACCAGCAGGAGTTCGTCAGAGCTCTGGCAGCCTTCCTCAAAAAGTCCGGGAAGCTGAAAGTCCCCGAATGGGTGGACACTGTCAAGTTGGCCAAGCACAAAGAGCTTGCGCCCTACGATGAGAACTGGTTCTACACACGAGCTGCATCCGAGTCACGGCACCATATATGTTAGGTTTTTAAAGTAGGTAGCCGGTAAAGGAGAACGCCACGCGGTATTCAGGCAGGAGAGAAAAGTTTATTCTACTGACCTGCCAGAGAGAGTCTTCGTCCTTTTTCATTACTATTAAAAGGCTGGAATGTTAGGTCCTCTCCCTGAGGGCTACATGCAGATGTCCCCACCTCATTAAGTCTCCACCCAGTTACCTGGGTAACCTGCAGACCTGGAGGCAGTTACCTCCCCTTTCCCTGAGGTCACATCCTAATCCACCTAGCCACACCCCTTGCCCCTGCCCTAGATAAAGCAGGGCTGGGTGGGGGTCGCGCTCTCTCTCTCTCTCTCTCTCTCTCCCTTCTCTCCTGCCATGGATCATCTCGGCCACAGGCCAGCAGTTCGGTAATAAACTTTCTTTCCTGCCTGAATACCGCGTGGCGTTCTCCTTTACCGGCTACCTACTTTAAAAACCTAACACTAAGGAGCACATGAAGTAACCAAGATCACTTTTCCTTCTCTCTAGAAACAGTCAGAAAGTCATCTTAATTCATAATATTTACAAGGACCAAATATCCACGGCCTGGCAACATACAACTTCCGGTGTCTGCCACCCAACCAAAATACAGAAGTGCAGCGAGGCACCTGTGACTCTCACCTGCGTGTCATCCTAGCTACTCAGGAGGCTGAGATCTGAGGTTCAAAGCCAGTCCAAGCTGCAAAGTCCATGAGGCTCTTATCTCCAGTGAGCCACCAAAAATCTGGAAGCAGAGATGTGGCTCAAGAGGTAGAACACCAGTCTTGAGCACAAATATCAAGAGAGATCCCACGGTCCTGAGTTTAAGTCCCAGTCCAAATGTTGAAGCATGTTAGACTAGAAGATAAGCTCCCTTGGGGGTAGGGATTGTTCCCCCCTGTTTCATTCTCTTCTGTATCCCCCGCTCCTCCAGATATATAGGAGGTACTCATGAATGAATGTCAGGAGACGCCAGTCATCCAAGAGGATCATGGGAAGCACTCCTCGGGGCCTGGGTCTCCTCTGCAGTGCCTGATTAAGTGCCTCAAATCAACCAGAGTGTGCACATTCGAGAGCTTCTGGGAAGACGGCCTTGGGGGGGCGGTGGGGGGAGGAGACTTGTGTGCGTATGACATCAAGGTAGCTGGAGGGAAATTTTGCCCTCATCCATGACCTCATGAGACCCAGGAGATTGCTCTCCCTGCCTCACCCCTGCCTTCAAGAGCCCACCGGCTTCCTGGAAGGGGAGACCCTGTCTTCTCCTGCCTGAGGCTTGGTGGGCATCACTGCCTCGGGACAGCAGCGCAGAAGGCTGGCAGGTTTAGGGTGTCTGTGGAGAGAAGGCTGAGGGGCAGCTGGGGGCGGGGCCTTGCTTCGGAGCGGTTGACTACATCCTCTCCTTCCACGGCTCGTCATTCCATGGCGGCCCTGTGCATCTGGGCTTTCCACATGGCGCTCCAGAAACAAGGCCAGGATGAGAAAGAGGAAACTCACACTGATCGAAATAAACGATCAGAGCCGCCGTGTTCTGAATGTGCGCTAGGAGACGGCCCGAGCCACCCCACTGGGGTCCGGGTCTCCCCCCTGGCCCAGGACCCCTGGGGAGAGAGGGAGCCTGTTGGAGATCCTATGCACACCGTCATCTCCACAGCAAGCTGTTGTGGTCAATTGAGTCCATGCATGTGTGCAAAGCCGGGGGAACTGTGCTCGCCGCGTTCTCTGCCGGGTATGACGTTAACCGCTTTACCATCCTACCCTGAAGCGCAGAGGGCTCTGGTTTGGACACCGAATGCTCTGTGACCTTGACTTACTTGGGACGAGGGGAAATGTTTTCCTCTTTCCTACTTCCCCGAACAGTGTCTGGCTCTGTGGATGTGCCATGAAAAGTCCTTCACTGCTTGGCAACTTCAAATATTCAGTATGAATATAGAACCACCAGGGCTTGAGGGATTCAATGCAAGATGGAAATCCAGAGCCCTTGTTTGGAGAGCTACTCTGTTTCAAGGGAGGGGTACCGGTGGCTCACGCCTGTGATCCTGGTCAAGAGGCAGAGATAGGATTGGGGTTCTACTCAGGATCAGCAGCCCAGAGTCATCTGCCTGGGCTGGAAAGGTCTGGGAGAACCTTATTTCCAACGAATCAGCGAAGAGCCAGATGTTGGAAGTGTGGCTCAAGTAGTAGAAGGTCAGCTTTGAGCTGAAAAGGTCAAGCCAGAGTTCAAGCCCCAGTACTGTCAGAGAGAGAGAGAGAGAGAGAGAGAGAGAGAGAGAGAGAGAGAGAGAGAGAGAGAGAGAGAGAGAAAGAGAGAAAGAGAGAGAGAGAGAGGAGATTGATTCAAGGCACAGTTTGGTGGTAGATGATAGAACACTTTCCTACCATGCAGATGGCCTTGAGTTCGATTCCCAAAAAGTGTGGGAAAAAAGAAAGAGAAAGGAATTTCAATAAATTGGCTCCCACCTATATAATCCTAGCTACTGTCGAGGCTGAGATCTGTCCAGCCAGGACAGGAAAGTCTATAGATCCTTATCTCCAGTTGACTACCCCCCCCCACACACAAAAAAAATCATAAACTGGAATTAGGAGAGCTGTGGCTCAAGTGGTAGAGCACCAGCCTTGAGCAAAACAAGCTCAGGAACAGTGCCCAGACCCCAGGACCGGCACAAAAGTCAGGAAAGAAGGAAGGAGAAAGGGAGCGATGAAGGGAGGAAAGAAGGAAGGAATTTCCAGATGGAAATTGAACCTGGTATTGGACCTGGTATTGAACCAGGTCTAGAGCCCTTCTTCCTGTGGGCGTCCTACCTGTGCCCGTGAGCTGAACCTGCTGTGGGCTGGGGCTGGACCCAGTAGGAAGCACACAGCATGTACAAGGCCCTGGGCTCCATCCCCAGCTACTCAAACCCTGCGCTACTGCAGTGAGTATAAACCATTAGCACACGCCCAACTCGGAATGGCGGCGACGCTGGCTGCGTGGGTGGCTCTAATCCCGTTCCTCGTCCACACCGAGCCCTGGGAGCCACGTCCACAATCTCCTGACTCACAGGTGAAGGCAGTGAGGCCCAGAGAGGTGACGAAGCCACTTGGTTCATTGACACCCCCCCCCCCCGTTTACCAGGGGGTGGTGGTGAGATTTGAACTCGGGTCAGACTGACCCTGATGCTATCTTGGGAGAAGCATAGGGGGAGGAAGGGAGGGAGAGAGAAAGCCCCCCCCCACCATGAAGCCTCCAGGCTGGCTAGCAGGAAGAAGCCTGGTTTTGCCTGCTACTGCCCTTGAGGGCTGCTTGCTGCTCTGCGCAGGTTTGTGGCGGTGACCATGGGAAGTTCCGCAGGCCCAAGCAAGCTCCTGAGCCGGGATCAAGAGAGGCCCTGCCCCCCCCCCCCCCCCGTGACACCCTGAATGCGGGGGACTGGCCCGGGCTTGCAGGGAAGCCGCTCCAGCCCTGGTCCAGGCAGAACTGAAGCCTGGGAAGAAACAAAGCCCCTCTCCAGCCTCGGAGGCCAACGGACGACTGCCGAGTTCCTGTGCCCCCCAGTCCCCCTCCTGCCTGACACCCCGGACCCCGGCTCCGGTCCTGCCTGCCTTCCCGCAGCCCAGCTCCCCTGCTTCATGCCTGCCAGGAGCCACTTCTGCCAGGCTGCACTGCACCCAGCAAACTCTGGCTCCGCCGTCGCCCCCTAAAAATACTCCCCCCCTCCTTCTTTCCCACACGACCCCGTGCCCACCCCACAGCTCGCCCCCCCGCCTGCTTTCCTGGGCTGTCTGTTTGTTTACTGCCTGATTCACACACGTGCGTGCACATGCGTGAGCACACACACACACACACACACACACACACACACACACACAGGTCTATCCTCATCTCCAGTGGTGGCTGCCACGTGGTGGGGACATGTGGTCGCCTTACAGTTCTGTGACATTGAGAACAATGATGTCCGCGCCTCCAGCCTCAGTTTCCCCATAGGCACACCAGCCTTAATACCTTCCGTAAGGAGGGGAAGTGGGGCTACTGTAAGCAAGTACTGGTCATCCTAGCTACCCTCAGGAGGCTGCGATCTGAGGATCGCAGTTCAAAGCCAGCCCAGACCAGAAAGTCTAGGAAACTATGACCTCCCAGGAACCAGCGAAAAGCCGGAAGTGGAGCTGTTGCTCAACTCGTAGAACGCTAGATTTGAGGGGGGGGGGGGCGGTGGAATTGGAGGGATAGGGCCTAGGCCCTGAGTTCAAACCTCAAGATCAACACACACACACACACACACGTACGCGCGCGTAAAACAACTTGTCCCATGAGGAACACTGGATTGGTGGATGGCTAGTGGCACCCCTACAGCAGAGAGCACCCCAAGGAAGGGAGACCGTGCTGGGGCCTTGAAGTAGAGGGACCAAGCACCCCTCAATACTCCCCGCCCCGCCCTTCCCCCCCCCCCCCCCCCCCCCCGTCACAGCTTCCTGAGTCGAGTCACAGGCTGCTTCACTCTGAGGGATTTTCCAGCTCAGCTCAGAGCTGCAGGGCCCCCCTCCCTCCGGGTCTGCCGCCACCACGCAGTCCCAGGGCCAGGAAACCCCCAGCCGGTGCTGACAGAGAACCGGAGTGGGGCCCTGGGGGGGGGGGGGGTGACAGGCCGAGGCCCCTGGGGAGGGCAGCCCCGGCCTCCGTCGCTGATCACTGGCGGCCAGTCCTTACCACCACCCTCCAGACCGCCCCGGCCCTCCGTGAAGACGGTGTGCGCGTGACCGTCAGCCCCCGGGACCCAGGTCACAAGTTCAAGGCCAGCCTGACCCCATAGTGAAACTCTGCCTCCAAAACCAAACACACAAAACCCAGGGCCAGCCCAGGTACAAGCAGATCCCGGCTGGGAGAGGCTGGCAGGCCTGTGTCCTCTGCCCCCTTCTCCCCTCCGCCAGGCACCCCGACTCCCATGTCCCCTTCCAAGCCTCGAGCGCCGCCCCATAACCATGGCGGCCCGGTACTGTCCCTCGAGAGTTATGTCCCTGCCCCGCTCTTTCTTTTCTAATTTCCACTCCTGATAGCCATCTGCTTCCGAGCCTGTCGGGGGACCCGTTTTCTAGTCTCGCTCTAGCTCAGACTTGCTCGATGACTTGAAGCAATTTCCAGCCCTTCTGAAGCCTACACCGAAGCCCGTCCTTCCCAGCCTTGCCATTCTAAGAATTCACGCGGAAGGACTCAGCCACGGGGCTCCCTATCCGAAGATGGGGAGGGGGTGGGGCCCGAGGGTCCCAAGCTGTGGGGATGACAGCCCCCTCCCCCCCCCGCCCCGGCTTATGTTTACCAGGTGCCTTTCTGCCTCTCCACAGCTATAGACCCACAGCCAGCTTTCGGATACTAGACTGAAATGATGTTAGGAGAATCTCAGAGCCAAAGTGTAGATAGAGTCCAACGCCAGGGTGCACTCCTGTAATCCCAGCACCCTGGAGGCTAAGGAGGAAGGATTCGGGATTCCCAGGCCGGCCTGGGTTCCATAGCAGATTCGGTCTCAACAGCTCACATGGTGCTGCTTCCATCCATCCAGGCGGTGCCCGTCACCAGAGCCTCCGACACCCCAGTGAGCACGGTTTGACTCAACCTCCCGGCTCCTTTCTCTAGTCTCTGTCATCTCCTCTGCCCTCAAAACTCCTCCGGCGAATCCAGGTCACAGTGCACGGCTTCACCTCCTGCGTGAGCCTGCGCCGAGTGGACGTGGGCTCTGCCCATTCGCCTCGGCACGTGGGGCCTCGACCCGGGCAAAAGTCTTCTTGGCACGCCTACCCTCTTCTTTGCTTTCCTACCCTCCCTTCAACACCTGTGCTTCTTTAACATTTGACACCATTACAGTTACGTGGTTAATAGTACTCATAGGGGTGTGTGTGTGTGTGTGTGTGTGTGTGTGTGTGTGTGTGTGTTCCAGCTTTCTCCCCAGTTCATTGGGAATAAGTCTCATATACTTTTCTGCCCAGGCTGGCTTTGAACCATGATTCTCAGATCTCATCCTCTTGAGTAGCTAGGATTACAGGTGGGAGCCACTCGGCTGGTGCCCAGCTTTTCATAGCTCATGATTGCCTTCATTCCTCATGGACTTAAAAATCTCCAGCACAAGACAACTCTGCCCGCCCATAGTCTAATGCACTAGATCATCTTCTGTCCATCCATCTCCCCACCCCTCTTCTCACGAGTGCTGCATGCAGCCCAGCGCACGCAGACAGTACTCGACGTATGACCATTGACCGAACAGATGACGACACTTCACTATGGTAAGGGCTGGTGGGAGGCTGGAAAAGACTCGAGGAATCCAAGGGCAGCCGGGGCCAGGGCGAGAGCATTGAGCACCTCACGGGGGCTCTCTAAGCAGGGGCCACGCCCGCGCACTCCCTAATCACGTACAAGTCATCGCCGAACCTCCCGTGTGTGGTCGGCCGTGGGTAGCCGCTCTGGCTTTGCTGAGAACATTGGCAAGAGAGTCCCTAAGTCTCCCCGCGGGGTGAATGCGAGCCATAGGTGGTTCTGAGTCCCATCGTGGAACCTTAGTGTAGCCGGGCGCTGGTGGCTCGCGCTTGGAGGAGGCTGAGATCTGAGGACTGGGGTTTTAAGCCAGCCGGGCTGGAAGGTCCATGAGACCCTGATCTCCAATTAACCACCAAAAAGCCGGACGTGGAGTTGCAGCTCAAGGGTTAGAGTGCCAGCCTTGAGCAAACAAACAACAACAACAACAAAAGGCTCAGAGACAGCGCCCAGGCCCTGAATTCGAGCCCCAGAAAAGGCAACACAGACAGACAGACACACACACACACACACACACACACACTTACCATAAGTATTTTCAAGCGGGTTCACTGTCAGAAAGCATAGTATAATGACATCATTGTCACGCCCCACCTTCCCATGTTATCAATCCGTGGGTAATTAATATTGCTCTCTTTATATTCCTCCAGGCCAGCTCCCCCAGACCTCGCTCCCCCCCCCCCCCCGAGAAAATAAAGACCCATGGATTTGTTTACATTACATTCTAGGCAACACACTACGATGTCTGCATGCATTCAGTAGCAAACTCCCTCTTCCAAACAGAAGCAGCCCAGTTGCATTCCAGAAGAGGAAATGTTCTCAATTAAAGGAAAGAAAAGAAAAGAAAATGGCCCGGGCCCCCCACAGGCGTGGAAGTGTGTTTGTGGGTGTGTGTCCAGGCCTCGCTCCGAGCCCTGTGCTTCCTCGGGAACAAAGGGGCTGCGGCCCACGTGTGTCTCTTGCACACGGGGTGGGGGCTGGCACTCCTCCCTCTCCCCCACGGAGGCCACACAATGGCGGGTCACCGCCAAGTGCTTTGGGGGGGGGGGCACCCCGTCCAGGCTGGGTCGTGTTGTATCTTTTTATCTTCTTGCTGGGGGTGGAGCCCAGGGCCTTGAACAACGCTGAGGTCTCGCGTGACCTCCGAGCCCAGGCGCTGGCCCCGACCCTGGGTCCTGGCCTGCGCCAGCCGACTTCAAACCTGGGTCCTCGGCTCTCAGCCTCCTGCACCCACGGGCCCGATGCAAGCACCGGCTGGCCGCCCTTTTCTCGTCACTGCCGATAGAAGCACTTCCTTCCGCTTTCTCGGGGCCTTCTCACCCCTGCCCCCTGGCCTGCCCACCGGGTCGCCGCCCTGGGCTTCGCCCCCCTGCCCTGCCTTCTGCTAGGGGAGGGCTGGCGTTTCACTTCTGCTCTGCGGTCACGGGGGTCACCCTGCACCTCGTCCCAACAGCTGTGGTGGGTGGGGAGGGCGTGGAGGGGGGGCTCTGAGGTCGAGTCCCCCTCCCCGTTGCACCCTGCCCTTGCCTGGGTGTCCTCTAGGCCCGAGACACTTAGACCTCAGCACCAGCTCAGAGATCGAATGGGCTCGCCCAACATGACCAGCGGCCTTCCAAGGGGTGGGGGGGGAGGCAGGATTCGAACTCAGGCTTTCCGCCCCCCCCCCCCGAACATGAGCTCTTGCTTAGGAACCACATCACCTTCCTAAAGCGGTGACGTGTGCCCAGCACCCCAGCAGGGGCAGATGCGGGCCTGGGGAATGGCAGGGCTCTTCCTGTACCCCGAACCTCTGGGAACGAGCCTCGCTGAGGAGCTTGCGCCGGTGAGACGTCCAGTCCCCACGTGGTAGGTATGTTTGTTTGTTTTTGCTTGCTTGCTTCCAGTCCTAGGACTTGAACTCAGGGCCCGGGCGCTGTCCCTGAGCTTCTTTGTGCTCAAGGCTAGCGCTCTACCGCTTGAGCCACAGCGCCGTTTCCAGCCTTTTTCCGAGTGGTTTGTGGGAGGTAGGGGTCTCGCGGACGTTTCCTGCCTGGGCTGGCTTCAAGCCGGGAGCCTCCTATCACAGCCTCCTGAGTGGCTGGGACTACAGGCGTGCGCCACGGTGCCCGGCTGACTCCAGCCTGGAGGTTCGATGGCTGTGTCTCATGGTGCCGATGAGGGAAGTCACGCAGAGACCTCCAGGAGCATGGAGTAGGGGCACACAGCCCGCCCGGGGCAGCAGGGAGACTGGAAGGCACGCCACTTTGTTTATGCAGCTATTGAGCGCCAACTGTCTACCAGCCGACAGGTCAGGTGTTGCGTATAAAATGGATCCCCGACGGGGGTGGCTGCAAGGTGGTGGGGGCCCCTCGGCCCCAGGGCCGGGGGGTGGGATGTTGGACGCTGCGGCCACGTGGGTCATTTGGCCTGAACTTGCGTGGCTTTCCCAGCCCCTGTCGTGTCCTCCTTTCTCCTGCTGGTACCCCCCCCCCCAGATGCCGGGCTCTCGTGGGCAAGGAGCGCGCCCCACCCCAGGGCTGGCAGGGGGCTGGGTGCGGCGGCGGTGAGTCAGCAGCCTTTGTCTGAACACTTCCTCTGCGGGGGCCAGGAACACCCAAGTGGAAACCGAGGTAAGAAAGAGGGTGGGCCTCGTCTGGGGGCTGAGCCCCGGCACCTAGAGTTCTGTGGCTCTCTTCCCCTCCCTCCTCCTTCCCCCATCCTCCCCCCTCCCCTCCTCCCTCCTCTCCCCTTCCCTCCTCCCTGTAGCCGCCCAGGTAGCCACCTCCAGCTGCCAAAGTCTCAAGCTTTAAAAGCTCGGTGACCTTAGTTCAGCATGGCGGCTCCGTCCTCCTGTAACTCGGACCCCGTCACTATCCCAGCTACCCAGGAGGCTCAGACCTGAGGATCGCCGTTCAAAGCCAGCCCGGGCAGGAAAGGCCGTGAGAGTCTTACGTCCGACAAATGTTTTGACTCAGAGAAAAGCAGCCATGGCGCCGTGGCTCAAGCGGTAGAGCGCCAGCCTAGAGCATAAAAGAAGCTCAGGGACAGCACCCAGGCCCTGAGTTCAAACCCCGGGCCTAGGAAAACAACAACACAATTTTTTAAAAAATAATAATTACTTATTTATTGTCAAAGTGATGTACAGAGGGGTTACCGTTACATATGTTAGGCAGTGGGTGCATTTCTTGTACTGTTTGTTCCCTCCTCCCTCATTCCCCCCTCCCCCCTCCCCCTTTCCCTCTCCCCCCCATGAGTTGTACAGTTGGTTTACACCAAACAATTTTGCAAGTATTGCTTTTGGAGTCCTTTGTCTTTTTACCCTGTGTCTCTCGATTTTGGTATTCCCTTTCCCTTCCCTAGTTCTAATACCAGTCTATACAGTATCCAGGGTACTCAGATGAGATATCATGATAGTAGGGGGACAACCACAGGAAGGGGACACAAGAGGATCATCAACACTAGAAGCTACGGTTCCACTTGCCATGTTGAAAGTCATCACAACAGTGATATAACAGTCGCAAAACAACAACATTTAAAAAAAAATGTGTTACCTTTTCCACCCACCACTTCCAGCTCCTCCCTTCTCCTCCTCCTTCCCCTCTTCCCCCCCCCCCCCCTCCTTTCCATCCGCTCCCTGGTCACTCCCCTACCTCGGCTCTGCCCATCTCCCTCTGTTATTTTTCTCACTATTTAGACATTAAGAGAAAGTTTCATTTTTCTTTGGCCTTCAGGTAGTGTTCTAGACCGGGCGGTGTGTGTGTGTGTGTGTGGTGGGGGGAGACAGTTAATAAAAAGAGGAAAAGCATTTTAATCGTTTTTGGAGAAGGCAGAGTTAATGATTGCCGGCACTGACACACGGTCCCTGCTCCCAGGCTACCTTTGTGTCCTCCTCGCCCTCCTTCCTGGCTGGGTGGTTGGGCCTCAGTTGGCTCATCTGTAAGATGCGGATCACAGTCCCTACTCACTGGCTTCTTGAGAGGACTGATGCGAGCTGATGGGTGACAGCGTGGGGCGGGGCCGCTCACCCCGGTGATCCTCACACTTGGGGAAGGATTGTGAGGTCCCAGGCCTGCCGGGCTGTGTACTGAGACCTTGATTCAAGCAGCCAAGGGATCTTGGGTCGTGGTGGTGGGGTGCTGACTCAGTTTACAGAAAGCCCTGAGTTTGATCACCAGCACTGAAAAATGAAATTGTCTTTGTAGCCCTAGTTTAGCAATTATGTGACAAGAAGTGTGCAAGGTGAACCCCGAAGGTGACCTAAAACCCCAACGCTGCGGCCCAGCAGCGATTCGGTCTCCCCTGGGCTGTCTGCATTGTTTCGGCTTTTCTGGGGTGGGCGGACTGTACGCAGTAGCACCCGGGGGGAGGCCTGCAGAAATGGGGGAGCCGGTCCCCAGTGCCTCCCACCTGCCCGAGGTGGCCCGGCTTCCAGCAAAGCTCTGATGTTCCAAGTCAAGCCAGAAAGCCAGGTTTTTATGGGGCAACCAATCCCCCCTCCACCCCCCCCCGCCCCCACCAACCTGTACCTTTTAGATTCTTAAGCACAGCCTTTACCAGATTAGCACAACACTTGGCTGCCGTTTCCCAGGCTTAATTTCCCCGACCTGTCCTCCAGCGTGAGTTCCGTGAGGTTCGACCCCTGTACCCCCTCACCGTGCCGTGCACAGTCCTTTCTTCTCGTTCGCTTTGCCTTGTTTTAATAATAATAAGCGCCACTCACTTTGAAACATACACACAGACAAACAGCCTTTGTGCAGTATCAGTCAGTTCCGGAAAAAAATGCAACGTCCGAGTCAAATCTGTCAATTTTGCCGGGCAGGGTGGCACACACCTGTAATCCCGGCCCTCAGCAGGTTGAGGACCAGGAGCCACCTAGGGCTACTCGTGAGATCCCATCTCAAGACAAAACCCAACACCGGCAACCAGGCCCAGTAGCCTGAGGTCACTCGGTGGAGCCTGAGCTTCGAGCTTACCTAGGAGGACTGTAGTCTAGGCCACCCCAAGCATACATGTAACACCTTATTATTATTTTTTTTTTAAAGAGCTAAGGGCTGGAGGCGTGGCTCGAGTGACAGAGCACCTGCCTCGCAAAGGCAAGGTCCTGAATTCGAGTCCTAGTACCACCAACACAGAAATGGGGGGGGGGGGTGGTATGAATAGCCACATTCCCCTTTCGCGCATGCGCCTGTGGTTTGGGCGGGTCGGCGGTTTCCAGCCTCTAGACTAGGGGTGACCCTCCACGGGGAGGAGGGGCCAGTTGACAGGCGCTTGCCCCCACCCCGGGGCTGGAAGGGCAGAGCCCTGGGCGGGGAGCCGGGCTGAGTCACGGGGCCTACCTCGGCCTTCCAGGGAGGAGCTGGGAAGGCTGCGTGGACCAGGGCCGCACTGGGTGCTGACGCGGCAGCGAGGCCGGGTCCTTGAACTTGGCCGCGGCTGCAGGCTGGCTCTCAGCCACTGTGTGAGCCGCGGCGCCACGTCCGGTTTTCCGGTGGACAATCGGAAGTTAGAGGAGCCTCAGCAACTTTCCTGCCTCGGCTGGCTTTGAACCGTGACCCTCAGAGCTCAGCCTCCCGAGCAGCAAGGACTGCAGGTGTGAGCCAATGGCTCCGATGCATCTTAACAAACCTGCAGCTGTAACCCCATAGCAATGTTCTTCTTTCCAGACAAGGCGCCCGAGGCACCGGGAGAGGAAGCCAGAGGACCAGTGCCCCGTCCTACACCCTCCCTCATCACCCGCTCGGGGGCACTGCTCTAGAAAAGTCCAGAACAGCAGAGAGCCCCTCAAAAGAGAAGGCAAGAGAGAGCAAGGAGAGTTAAGGCAAAGCTGACGGCTCACGCCTGCGATCCTAGCTAATCAGGAAGCCGAGCTACGAAGATCCTGGTTCAAAGCCAGCCCCAGAAGACACAACCTTGAGATTCTCCTCACCCGCCAACCAGCCAAAAGCTGAAAACGGAGTGGTGGCTCAAAGGGTAGCTTTAAGGGGAGAACACCGAGGGACAGTGCCCAGGCCTGAGTTCAAGTGTGAGTACACACACACACACACACACACACACACACACACCCCAAATGGAGGTAGACGGCTGCCTCTCCCCTCCCCCACAGAATAGAAGAGGAAATGAGGCTCAGAGGGCCACCCTCCACCCCTGACCCTAGGTCACACCATCCCGCCCAGGGGCCCCACCCACATCTCCCATCCCCCCCCCACCCCCCCCAGCACCTCCCCAGCCCAGGGAGTGACCAGAGGGAACCGGCCCGGGATGAGATGGAGGAGCTGAACTGGAGGAATTCATCCACCCTGGGTGAACTCAGGGTTCTGGGGCCTCTCCCTCCCCACCCATCAGCGGGGTGGGGGGAGGGGGGGAAGTCAAGCTCAGAACACCCAGAATCCCCACAGGGAGGGGACTGGGTCCCAGGAAGCCCGGGCAGCCGGTCCCCGCCCTGGGAGAAGCTGGCAGGAGTTGAGGGCCCAGTGCAGAGGCTGAGCGGGCTGCTGGGGGGGTGGGGGGGGAGGGGGGGCTGAAGGGGGGGGGCGAAGGCTGCCGTTTGTTCCCAGGGACCCGTGCCACCTGCTGGCAGATGGGTGACTGTGCCCAGAAAGGGCGATCGGTCAAAAGCTGGGCAGTCAGGCTGCGTCCCAGCTCCATTCCTGATTTCCAAAGCCGGCGAGGATGGTTCTAGAAGGAGACTCGTCCACCTGGCACTGTTGGCAGTGTGGGCGGCTGGGTTCTCGGATGGGCGTGGCCACGCCGGGTCGCCACAGCCCCGGTTTCTCCCCTCCGGATGCCAGCGGCAAACCCCTTGGGCTTGACCACCAGGGCAGAACCGTCTCTGGGCAGTGCCAGCGCCGGCCCGCCCCCGCCCGGCTGAGCATGCGTGCTCCCGCTCTCACGGGCCACGGGAGCCATTGCAGAGTTCTCGACTAGCTAGCTACAGCTAACAGGAGCAAAAGGGCTCAGGTGGAGGCTGGCCGCGTAGCTCACGGGCAGGGTGTGAACTTGGCCACTAGAAAGCCCCGGATTTGAAACCAACTCATGGCCAAAACAAAACCATATATATATATATATATATATATATTTGTCTTTTTTCCTTTTCTTTTTCCCCGGTACTGCTGGGAACGGAACACAAGGCCTTACACATGCCAGGCAAGCCTGCTGCTACATCCCTAGGGTACAGTAGCACACGCCTGCCATCCCAGCGCGGAGCACAGTGTGGAGAATCGGGCAGGAGGAATCCAGTTCCATGTCCGCTAGCCACATGGCTAAGACCCTGTCTCAAGATCACTTTTGTGGTTGGTAGTGGTCGTGTTGCGGGGTGGGTTTGAACGCTGGGCCTGGGCTCAGTCCTTGAGCTGAAGAGCGTGCCCTACCCCCTTTGAGCCTCAGGAAAGTCTGTGAGGCTCATCTCCAATGAACGGCTGGCTGGCATGGTAGGTAGAGGCCTTGAGGAAGAGAAACTCAGGGACTGCGTCCAGGCACTGAGTTCAAACCCCACAACGGACCAAATAAATAAATAAATAAAAGTTCGGGCCCTGGTTTCAATCCCCAGCCCCCCCCCCCAACCCCAAAGAAAAAGTAAGGCGGCTCTCGCGGTGGTAGTCACCCCATGGCTTCCCGGTGACTCCCAGGAGGTCACCCAGCTGCTGCAGGGCGGGTTCCAGCTCATTCCAGGGCACCAGGCTGACTTGCCAGGTCTGGGCCAAGCCAGGAGGTGGCTCCTAAGCCCTCCCCCTCCCCCCTCCCCCAGGCGTGGCTCCCACCCCGGGCGGGGCGGGCATCTATTGTTTCTGGCTGCCTAGCAACCATTCCCTTTTATTCTGGGAACCCTCTATCTCTTTCTCAGCTTGGGAGTTTCACATCCTTTTACCACCTTCCTCAGGCCTAGGGGTGAATGCGTGACTCAGCCAGCCTGGATAGACTTCACCCTACTACTTTGGTTGGCCAGGGAAGATTTCTTTCTAATGAGAAATCGTGTAGTTTGTAAGCCTGAAGCTACTGGGAAGATTGGGAAGATGCTTTGCCTTTTTTGGGAGATACTGGAGGCAGAGCTGAGAGATTAAATACACACACACACACACACACACACACACACACACACACACACACACGCGCGCGCACACACACTGGTCTCTAACACTATCTGTCTGATCACCTGGATACAGCTATGCCTGGAGGCTTCTGCCAGACTTTCCTCATTCCCTAACTCCTTTTTTTTTTTTTTTTTGGCCTGTCCTGGGCCAGACTCAGGGCCTGAGCACTGTCCCTGGCTTCTTCCCGCTCAAGGCTAGCACTCTGCCACTTGAGCCACAGCGCCGCTTCTGGCCGTTTTCTGTATATGTGGTGCTGGGGAATCGAACCTAGGGCCTCGTGTATCCGAGGCAGGCACTCTTGCCACTAGGCTATATCCCCAGCCCCCCTAACTCCTTTTGGACCAGCTTGTGTCTTGCAAAAGTCTTCACTGACTGATAGAGGTGGGTCTAGCACCAGGCTCCTGTATCTTCAACCTTACTGGGCTGATTCCATAGCAGGAAGACTGAAAAGGTAACACAAATAAAACAAGTGCTTTTGTTTTCTTTCTTTCATCAAGTACGGGGAAACAATATCTGGGCGGCTGACAAGTCCCTTGTTCCTCTCGGCGCTTGCTAATGAAGACGGTTCACCATGATTCTTTGGGTCAGGGTCATAATCATCTTCATAAAACTGTGTCAATTTCAGCTCCTCCTCCTCCTCCTCCTCTTCTTCTTTTGGTGCTAGTACTGGGGCTTGAACTCAGGGCCTTTGCTTTTTCCACTCAAGGCTGGTGCTCCACCACTTGAGCCCACAGCTCCACTTCTGGCTTTAGCTTTCCTGTAATTCTGTGGTGGTTCCTTGGAGGAGTCTCCGGGGCTTTCTTTCCTGGGATGACTTTGGATGAAGATCCTCACAGCTCCGCCCGCCTCCCCAGGAGCTGGGATTACAGGCGTGACTCACCTGTTCCCGCTCCCCCCCAGGCGATGCCCCGGAGAGAGAGAGAGCACCCAAGATGGCCCAAGGAAGCATCGACTTCTTTCTACTCATACTTCTGGACGGGCCTTGCCTCCCCGGCCTTCCCCTCCACCTCCTCCGTGAGACCTCAGCTCTCCAGTCCCGGGAGAAGCCGCCGTCTGCTGTGGCCAGTTGGGCCACTGAGTCACGGGGAGGAATGTCCCCCTCTGAACCTCGCGGGGGGGGGGGGGGGGGGGGAAGCCAGACGGCGGCAGCGGCGGGCGGGTGACTGGGCCCGGGCCACCTCGGGAGGCTCAGCAGGCTCAGGAGCAGGGCGGCTGCGCCCCGCCCGCCCGCAGTCACCCCGTGCTGACCTCACCTGCGGGGGGGGGGGGGGGGGGCGCTGACTCACCTGCTGCCGGGCAGATGTGGCTCACTGCGGCCTCCCTCGGGGATTACCAGCCTCCCCGGGACGCAGGAGGCCAGGCCAGCTATTTATAAAGGTTAGGGAATGGCTGGGGGGGCGGAGAGTGCCCCAAACCAAACATTACAAGGAAAAAGGAGGCATCTCCTTCTGTCAGAAAGACGGACAGGAGTGGAGGCAGTGTGCCCGCCCTCCCTCCCTCCTGTCTTCATTGTAAGCCCCCCCACAACCCCTACTTCTCTATCTCCACGCGTGTCTTCTCTCCACATCTCATGGAGAGGGAGACACACGTTCCGAGTCCGACCCACTTTGCTCAGCACCCCGTCTTCAAGATCCATCCGTGTCTGGGTGTCCGTCTCCACACTCCATTCCTCTTTGGAGGCTATGATTCCCCTGGCTGGACGCTCCATTTTACTAATCTATGTATCTAATGGCCAACTGGATTCTTTCCACTTGTTGGCTGAAGTGAGTCCTTTATGAAAGATTCTTTGTTTTCATTAGTCATCGGGAAGCTTTCAGAGTGCTTGGGGGGGAAACTGAGGCCAACCAGACAAGTGCTGATGGCTCCTCAGCTGTGGGGGGGGAAGTTGAGGTTAGAGTCCAAAAATGCCCCCTAGGTTTGTTCACTTAGTTTGTACTAATGGTCCAGCTATTGTCCACACTTTGCTGTTGTTGTTGTTGTTATTATTATTGTCAGTCGTGGGGCTTGAATTCAGGGCCTGGGCACTGTCCCAGAGCATTTTCTACCCTTCTGAGTCACAGCACCCCTTCCAGTTTCCTGGTGGTTAACTGGAGGTAAGAGTCTCGGGGACTTTCCTGCCCGGGCTGGCTTCAAACCACGATCCTCAGGTCTCAGCCTCCTGAGTAGCTAGGATGACAGGTGTGCATCACCGGTGACCGACCGGCTTACCCTATTTTTAAAATTAGAATACATTTCCGATGCACGTGGCCCAAGCAGCGAATGAGGTTTTCCCAGGAGCGCCAGTGCAGTCCCTGTCAGAGGCCCTCACAAGCAAACACCTCTGCAAGCCAAGACCTGCTTCTATTATTGGCTGAGTGTGAAATCCGTAGCTGCTGGCCAGGAGCAAATGACTCTACCTCTTTGTGTCTCGGTTTCCTCATCTGCCAGGGACCAAAGTTGCAGGACTGATTGTGTAGCTTTGCTATGAGTACTAAAGGTAACTAAAGTCCGGGTAGAGTGCGAGCCTAGTGCTTGACAGTAGCTGGCATTTGGTCAATGCTAGCTATGTTTATATGATTATATTTCTTCATCTTCCTCCTATTTTTATTCATTATTATTTATTTACTTCTGTGCCAGCCCCGAGGCTTGAACTCAGGGGCCTGGGTGCTATCCCTGAGTTGTTGTGTGCTCAAGGCCTGTGCTCTATCACTTGAGCCACAGCTCCACTTTGGGCTTTCTTCTTGATCTTTTTTTGGTGGTTAATGGGAGAGAACCGTCTCATGGATTTTTTTTTCCCCCCCTGTCTGGACTGGCTTCGAACTGAGATCCTCAGAGCTCAGTCCCCTGAGCAGCTAGGATTACAGATGTGAGCCTACGTTCTTGGCTTTATCTTTATGTTTTGCAGTGTCCAGGACCTCATACCTCCTAGCCAAGGGCTCTTTCACCCATTCATACCATGTCCTCCCCCCACCCCAATTCCTTAATACATATATATTTATTTTTTACGTGGCATACAAAGACGGCACGGGCTCCCACTGGCATTTCGCAGGTCTCGTCCAGGCTGGCCTGCGTGGCCGGCTCTCGACAAGCTGGGCGTCTGCTACACGCTGGCCATGGCTACCGAGCACATCATCCTCTCCTGAGGGCTCCTCTCCTGGCTGAGATAGTTCAGGTGGTTGCTAAGGCCTCTCCTCCATGGAAGGATGCTGGCTAATTGTGCAGACTTCCCCCTGGGGTGCCCGCCCTACAGGGTTGGACTCACGACCAGTTCCGGGGCGCCCCCACCTGGGCCCTAGAGCTGTGGCCTCTGACCTCGCTGGCTTCCTGGGCTGGGGTCAGGTGTCTTGGGGGGGGGGAGGGGGCACCTTGCCCAGGCTGCCATCTCCATGACAACGGAGTGCCCAGCAGGAGATGCCACAGCAGCATCCCAAGATCCCAGCTGAGCCCTGCCCTTGTCCCTGTCCTTCCTGCCCCTGCCCCTCCCCACCTGCCCTACCCTTACCCTGCCCCAGCCCTGCCCCTACCCCCTGGTCCATGCCCCCACCCCTGCCCCGCCCCTGCCGGGCCTGCGCATCCCCGGCTCCGTGGGGATCTGAAGTCTCTGCTGCAATCGACCAAGTCCCTGCGCGTGCCGCCGCGCGCCGTGGACCGGTGTGGGGGCTCTGGGGGTCGCCCCTCGCCTTCCCGGGTCAGCCCAGGCGGCCGCTGCCCGGGTCACCGGGGAGCCGCGTGTCCCAGGCCCCGGGCCGCCCGGGGGGAACGGCGGTGCCGCGCCGGTCTCGATCGCCCTCTGCCGGGCATCAGGAGAACGGCGCCGAGCGTCCCCACCCGAACCTCCAGGGCCCCGGGGCGAGGCCGGGACGTGGAAACTGAGGCTAGGAGAGGCCCGGGGAGCAAGGCCCGGACCCCAGAGCCTCCCCCTCTCTCGCCTCGCGTTTTCGCCCAAGGCTGGCACTCTACCACTTGAACCACGCCGCCAGTGGCGCTTGGAAAATCCTCAGGGTGATGTAGAGAGGGGTCACAGTTGCAGGAGTCAGGCAAAGCTGTACATTTCTTTGGGGGGGGGGCAGGGCCACCCCTTCCCCTGCTCTCTGCCAGCTTTTTTTTCCCCCCTCCCATCCCCACCCACAAGCTGTGCAGTTCATGTTCAACCGTGTCCAGGGAGGACCACAGCTGCATTTGTTCACCCTTTGTCCCTCCAGTGCTGTGCCCCCCCCCCCAAGACAGACAAAGTCACCAACATGACAGAGAGGAGAGAAAACCAAAACAACAGCAAGGGAAGAAATAAATCAGCCCTCTTGTTTCCATTTCCTGGAGTTCACTTCAGTTCAAAAACTTGCTGGCAAATCGGAGCTAAGAGCCTCGTGGGCTTTTTCTGCCTGGGTTGGCTTTGAACTGAGATCCTCGGATCTCAGCCTCCTATTCTGTAGATAGAATGACAGGCACGAGCCCTCTGTCCCTGGCCTGTTTTACTCTATCGCATTTTAATTAAAGAGTTGTTTAATTTCTAAGGAGGTAGATACTGATAGGAGTCACTTCAGCAGAGCTCACTGGAGTTCTTGGAAGGTTTTAGATGTCCTAAAGACCCCAGAGGGGTGTGTGTGTGTGTGTGTGTGTATGTGTGTGTGTGTGTGTGTGTGTGTGTGTGTGTGTGTGCCAATCCTGAGGCCTGAAAACTCAGGGCCCGGGCACTCTCCCTGAGTGATTTGCCCAAGGCTAACTTCACTCTGCCACTTGAACCACAGCTCTATGTCCAGGTCTTGGGTGGTTAACTGGGGCTAAGAGTCTCACGGACTTTCCTGTCCAGGCTGGCTTTGAACCATGATCCTCAGATCTCAGCTTCCTGAGTGGTTAGGATGACAGGCGTGAGCCCCCCGCCCCTGGCTGAATTACCCACTCTCGACAGAAGCTGCGGTCTGGGTGAGCGAGCTGCCGGGGAGTGGAAGGGCGATGGATAGAGGCAGGGGCTTCCCGCCTCCCGGTCACGAAGCTGCCCACCGAGGTGCGGCTGCACCACAAGGCCCACCGCGTCTGCAGCAAGGCCGGGCTTCTGCTAGGTCCTGGGACTCCGCGTCCTTTGTGCTGGGTTCCCCCCCCCCATTTTTCTATTCCTCCATTTCCTCCAGAGTTTGAATGGACCCTTCCCTACAGAGAAACCCTTCCAGCCCCTCCTCAGCGATGGCCCGCCCAGGGAAAAGCTGTCTGCAGCTCAGTCTCATGGCGGCTGCTTAGCAGGACTGGCTTTGAGGCAGCCCGGGCTGGTCTGCAGTTTACCACAGGACACAGCCAGGCCCCCAACTCCGCATCCTCCGGCCTCGCTACCTCTCCAGTGCCGGGATTACAGGTGTGTACTACTAAGCCCGGCGTCAAGATTGCACTTCTAACCTCTTCGTGTCCTGTGACTTTTGGAGAAGACTCATGCCTAACTTTGTGCCAGCCCCGCGTACTGGAAACTAGGAAATCGTGTGCACTCTTTTCAAAATGAGGACACATTAGCACCTAGCAGCAATGCTTATTTACCAGGATTTAAAAAAAATCATTTAAAAAGATGCCTTTAATGGATTTCCAGCAAACACGTGCTGTGGGCGGGGCTCTGCGCACACCATTGCCAGCAGAAGATTCTGGCTCTCTCACAGCCAGGCAAGGCTGATGGGGAGACCGGGAGTAATACTTCTGGTGTGTGTGTGTGGGGGGGGGGGCGGCAGGGAATCAATCACACAAGTCTTGAGAGTCATGTTGAGACATTTAAGTATAAAACAACATATGACATAAAGCCAGTGCCAGTGGCTCACGCCCGCAATCCTAGCTACTCAGGAGGCTGAGACATGAGGATCGTGGTTCAAAGCCAGCCAGGGCAGGAAAGGCCAGGAGACTCTTACCTGCAATTAACTACTCACAAAAGCCCGGAAGTGGTGCTGCCACTCAAGGGGTAGAAGGCTAGCCTTGAACAAAAGAAGCTCAGAGAACAGCATGCAGACCCAGAGTGCAAGCCTCAGGACCAGAATAAATACATAAATAAATAACGTAGTAACATATTAACTCAGGTAAAAATGTATGACTCTGGGCTGGGAATGTGGCTTGGCAGTAGAGCGTTTGCCTAGCAGGCATGAAGCCCTGGGTTCGATTCGTCAGCACCACAGAAAGAGAAAAAAAATCAGAAGTGGCGCTGTGACTCAAGAGGCAGAGTGCTAGCCTTGAGCAAAACGAAGCCAGGGACGGTGCTCAGGCCCCGAGTCCAAGCCCCAGGACTGGCAACAAAACAAAACAAAACAAAAACAAACAAAATGTGTGACTCATCTTGGAGACCAGAGTCTCACAGACTTTTCTGCTTGGGCTGGCTTTGATCCCGGATCCTCAGATCTCAGCCTCTGAGTAGTTCCTGTTACGGGTGGGAGCCGCAGGCGCCGGACATGACTGGAGCTGAAGGTATTGGTCAGTGCTAGGACATGAACCTGACATGAGCGAGGCCCTGGGTTCAATGCCCAGTGCGAGGGCACGCGTGTGTGCACGCATGCGCGTATGTACGCACACACGCACGCAGAGACACACGGAGATTATTTTAATTGGCGTTGTTATCATGTATACTTGGAACACGTTTCCAAAACGTGAGACCCAGCCGTGCAAGGTGGCTCTGTCCCCCCTCCCTTCCCTACTGTCATTAAAGTGGGGGACATCGCGTATTAGGAATGGGGGGGACAGTGAAGAGGTTTCCTCCCCCCTTTACTCCCCAGATTCTCCTCGTTGGGCACAATGCCCCCCAATCCCCAAGTGGGGTTTGTGTTGAGAGAGGTAAGAGAGCGCCTGTGCGGGCAAGTGAAGCCGGGAGCCAGATCTCCACCACCAACCAGCTCACAGGAAGTCATCCCTGCAGCCCAGAGACACACCACCCCCACCCCTCCAGCACAGCACACGACCTCTGACCTCTGACCTCTGCCCAGCCCACCTCCTAGGCTTCAACACAGACCAGGAGGCTGCCTGCGTCCTGCCCAAGGCCACAAGACATCGGTGGGAATCGTCTGCGTACGATTATCTTAGTCCATAGGTTCACGTCCCAGGAGCCTTGTGTTTTCATAGGAATACACCGAGATGGCCCAGGTATTTCACCAGGTCAGGCCTGGGTCCAAACACCAGCCTTGCAGCCGATGAGCTTTGATACTGGTGATGAGACTGAGGGTCCTGTGCATAAATCCTTAGCTTTTCCCTTCAACTTGTCTTATTTTCCAGTAGTGGGGTTTGAACTCAGGACCTTGATCTTGCCAAGGCGGCTCTCTACCACTGGAGGCGACCCCTCCCCCAGCCCCATTCCCTCCTCCTCATCTTCTCAATGAGGTTCAAACTAGTTCCCAGCTCCTTGGATGAGCCTGGTACAGGAGAGGCGCAGAGAAAGCAGTTGGGTCGCCCTGAAGTTGGGTGGTGTGTGTTGGAAGAAAGACTTTCTCTGGTGCTCAGCCTTCTCTCTCTGGGGGCCTTCCTGACACGGCACCTTGAGCAACAGGCTCCCTGGGGTGAGCATCTCACCCGGCAGACACGAGGTCTCTGCAGGGCAGTGGGGTGGTGCGGGAAGATGGCTTCCGGCAAGGCCTGCCTCGGGAAAGCTGCGTGTAGTTAGCCGCTTTCTTCAGCGGGTCTGGGAGTCCAGGGCGAGTTAGTTATCAGATAGCTCCGGAGGAACTGTTTTGCACACAGGAAAGTCTGCAAGCAGAAGTGGATGGCTTGGGGGTTGAGTCAGCCGCCCCGTGGTGGATGTGTTCACACTGGTGCTGGCTGACCCGGTGTCACCGATGCGGTCACAGTGACTCTTGCTGTGAGTGCCGGGCCCCCAGGTGCCGGGTGGGGCTCATGGTCTCCGCCTCAGTGAGTCCTCTTTTCTATGTGTGTGTGTGTGTTCTGTTGGTCAAGGGGCTTGAACTCGGGGCCTGGGTGGTGTCCCTGAGCTCTTGTGCTCAAGACTAGTAGTGCTCTACAACTTTGAATCACAGATCCACGTTCAGTCTTCTGAGGATTCATTAGCGATGAGAGTCTCACAGACTTCTCTGCCTGGGCTGGCTTTGAACCTCGATCCTCAGATCACAGCCTCCTGGAGCCACCAGCACCCGGCTTTTATGGGTTTCATTTTAGAGTTCCTGAACATTTGAAATGATTTTGCTATTTTTATTTATTTATTTTGTGGGAGAGGGCAGTCCTGGGGCTTGACCTCAGGGCCTGGGCACTGATCCTGAGCAAAACACATTGCAAGTTAGCCAAGGCACTAAGGGGAGGTGGTGCCTGTGGGGGTCTCGGGGCTCTTGAAGCCAATCACAACATGGCAAGAAGAGACATGGGGATCCTGTCCCCAGAAATTGGACATCACAGCCCTGCGCAGGCCAGACTCAGCTCACCTGACGCCCAGCTGCACTTCCTCCAGTCTGTGGTACATGGGCCTCTGGCCCCAACATCTGCTTAGCCAACTCCAGGCAAGGATGATAATTGGCTCCTCCTTGGATGGATGGAGTGCTATGATTGGGCAGACTCAGGTTACACCCTCCTCCCTGTGTTGTGATTGGTCAGACTTGGGTTACACCTGCCTCCTGTAGCCAGGAGGTGGGAGGGGCCCTAATCAGGTTGTCTGGGAAAAGGAAAAGCAGTAGCTACTTTTCTCTTGCAAATACCTAAGAATAAGCATGCGTGGGGGGGGGGGGTGTAGACAAAAAGTCCATGGCTCCCTCCCCCACCCCAGAGAACAGAACTGCGAGGGAAAGAATTCCGATTTATTACTGGTTTCAGGTAAATTATCCCTGTGCATTGTGATAACAATGATTGATTACTATTTGACAGGTAAGAGACAGCGATCTTCAAGGCTAAGGACTGAGGATGGCAAAGTGGTAGAGCACTCGCCTTGAGCAAAAGAACTCAGAAACAGCGCCCCGGCCCTAAGTTCAAGCCCTACGACTGCCAAAATAAATAAACGAACAAATAAAAATTAAAAAAATAAGAAAGAAAAGAATAGAAACAAGAGACCCAGAGTCCTTAATTTACCCAAGACCACACAATTAGATGTAAGAGAGCTGGGATTTGGCTCAGGCCTTCTATCTGGACCTGTCTTTGGAGGCCGGCTTTCTCTCCTTCCCTCCTTCCTACGTTTCCTCCTTCCCTCCTCCTTTTCTTCCCTTGGGTTCGGGAATACCGTGGCTGTCAGAGACTGGAGGATGTGAGTCACTGGGAGTAAACTTTTGAAGGTCACTTTGTCCCTGTCCCCACTCTCTCTCTCTCTCTGGGGCCATGAGTAGCTCTGCTTCCCCCACTCCCCCCATTCCCCCAATCTGGCCAACCTTGGAATGGAGCCTGTGAAACTACGAGCCTAAATAAATCGTCCCTTCAGGCGACTTGTTCAGGGTATTTTGTCACAGCAGCAAGTAACTGACGAATACATCTCCAGAAGAGTCCACGGGTCTCTGATGGATTGGAAGCTTGTGTGGAGATGCATTCCCGTGTGTGTGTGTGTGTGTGTGTGTGTGTGTGTGTGTGTGCGTGTGTCCAGTTCTCATTTCTTCATTCTCTTTGTTGTTTTTTTTTGGGGGGGGGGCAGTCCTGGGGCTTGGACTCAGGGCCTGAGCACTGTCCCTGGCTTCTTCTTGCTCAAGGCTAGCACTCTGCCATGTGAGCCACAGCGCCACTTCTGGCCATTTTCTGTATATGTGGTGCTGGGGAATTGAACCTAGGGCCTCATGTATACGAGGCAAGCACTCTTGCCACTAGGCCATATCCCCAGCCCTTCTTCGTTCTCTTTGAAGCCTGTGAAAGGAAAGGCTAGCTAGGTCCATCTGGTAACAGGTGGATTTAAAAATAAATAAATAAATGAAGAGAAGTTCATTTATAAAGCAGCCCTGCCTGGGAAAAGGAAAAACTACAGATCCTCACACTCCTTCGGCGGGAAGCTGTTGCTGGCTTTCCCCCTCGGGTGCCCACGCGGGCTTCCATGCCTGGCGATCACAGCCTGGCTTCTGTGGGAACTGACAATGGCCTCTGACAGCCGCTGGAAGGAGGAAGGATTCTGTGGAGTGCCCAGGCCTGGGGCACGGGTTCAAGTCTCGTCACCAGAAGCTCAAAGAAAAGACAGTGGTTCTGGCAGTGTGGCAGAAGGTCAGGGTTTTCTGAGGCTTTGGGTGGAGCAAAGAGCTTTCTAGATCTACTATAGTGCACCCACCAGTCTCTATGTGCCTCCCTGACAAGACGCTGGAGCCTGAGCTAAGTTCGAATCCTGCCCTTGCCCCTGCTGCACAGTCTTAGGGAAAGGAGGAAATCTCTGTAGGTCTTGGTTTGTTCATCTTTCAAATGGGGGTGGTAGGAGTACCTACTCTTTAGTAGTGTCATGAGATGAAATGAGTTAATATGCATTATTAAAATAATTCTTATCCTAGTTCATTTCTCACTTGGTTAACCATGCACTCTTAGTTATTTGATTGATTGATTGATTGTGTGTGTGTGTGTGTGTGTGTGTGTGCGTGCGTGCGTGCATGTGTGTGTCAGTACTGGGACTTGAACTCTGAGCCTCAGCTCTCCCTTGGTTGTTTTGTGCTCCAAGCTGACACTCTACCACTTCAGCCACAGCTCCTCTTCTGGCTTCTTGCTGGTTAATTGACGATAAGAGTCTCATGGTCTTTCCTGCCCGGGCTGGCTTTGAACCACCATCCACAGAGTTCAGCCTCCTGCTGAACTACAGGGGTGAGCCACTGGCACCCAGGAATCTTCTCGGACAAATCTACCCGGCTGTGAGATTTGAAACCTTTTCCTTTCTTTCCCCCTGAGACGAGGGACTCAAACTCAGTCCCCGATGCTCTTGCTCACTGGCTGGCGACTCGCTTCCCGTCCCCCTTCCTCCCCGCTAGCATCTCCCACGTCCAGCCCTGCACGGGACTCGGTGCTGATCGCAGAGGACACGGCTGTGACGCGAGGCCACCCTCGCCGCTGCCGGGGGACAAATGTCACCCGCCCACGTCCCAGGGGGCACGGCTGCCCTTCCCGTCGTGGGTGCAAGGCCGCCACACCTCGCCCAGTCATTCGGGGACCGGCTTTAAGGAAGTGGGTTTTGAACTGCGACCTGAAGGCTGAGCAGAAGTGAGGCAAGCCGTGAGTGGGTGGGGAAACGGGGGGGGGGGGGCTTCCGAGACACACAGGGACGCGGCCGTGGGCCGGCCCGTGGGGGCTCCCACCGTCACGGGGCTCCTGTGGGTGCTGTCTGTCCCCATCTCCCAGAAGGCCACGGGCCGCCCCACTCATGGAGTATTTCTGAGGTCCACCCCGGGCCCTCCCTGGAGCTCTGCGGGGTCCCTCCAGGCAAGCTGTGCCCGCCACCCCCCCCCCCACATTCCTCACGACCCCCTGCTGAGGGCTCTGTGGTTAGTGCCCCCGGAGGACAGGGAGTAACTCTGTCAGAGGGAGGCCGCAGGCCCCAAGACCACACTTCTGATTGGTGGAAGAGCTGTGGCTTGAACTTGCCTCACCCCAAGGCTCAGGATTCTTTCTAAATCTTATTTATTTATTTTGTTGTTGTTGTTATAAAGGTGAGGTTCAGAGGGGTTACAGTTACCTGGATCAGGTAGAGTTCCTCCCTCCCTCCCTCCCTCCCTCCCTCCCTCCCTCCCTCTTTCTTTCTTTCGTCGGGTGGGTTGTGGGGCTTGAACTCAGGGCCTGGGCACTGTCCCTGAGCTCTTTTGCTCAAGGCTAGAGCTCTACCACTTTGAGCCACAGAGCCACTTCCAGTTTTCTTGAGGTTAATTGGAGATAAGAGTCTCACAGGAGTGGAGGAGGAGGAGGGGGAGGAGGAGGAGGGGGAGGGAGAGGGGGAGGGGGAGGAGGGGGAGGAAGAGGAGGAAGAGGAGGAGGAGGAGGAAAGAGGGGGAGGAGGAGGAAGAAGAAAGAATAGGAGGCAGGAGGGAGAATAAGTACACAGACAGAGGGGCTGGGGATGTGGCCTAGTGGCAACAGTGCTTGCCTCGTATACATGAGGCCCTGGGTTCGATTCCCCAGCACCACATATACAGAAAGTGGCCAGAAGTGGCGCTGTGGCTCAAGTGGCGGAGTGCTAGCCTTGAGCAAGAAGAAGCCAGGGACAGTGCTCAGGCCCTGAGTCCAAGCCCCAGGACTGGCCAAAAAAAAAAAAAAGAAGACAGACAGAGAATGAAAATTTGATAATACTCAGAGGCAATATCTTGAAAGTAAACAGTTTTGGCCATGTGAGTGGCTCTTCGCCAGGACATGGACGAGACAGGGACCTGGGCCATGCAGACCACCTGCTGGTGATTTCTGAGCATGTATGTGTGCATGTGCGTTGGCACTGGGATTTGAACTCAGGACCTTGCATTCCTTTTTTTTTTTGGCCAGTCCCGGGCCTTGGACTCAGGGTCTGAGCACTGTCCCTGGCTTCTTTTTGCTCAAGGCTAGCACTCTGCCACTTGAGCCACAGCGCCACTTCTGGCCAAGTTCTATATATGTGGTGCTGGGGAATCGAACCCAGGGCTTCATGTATACCAGGCAAGTGCTCTTGCCACTCGGCCATATTCCCAGCCCCAGGACCTTGCATTCTTGCTTAGCTTTTTTGCTCAAGGCTGGTGCTCTACTACTTGAGCCACACTTCCACTTTTGGCTTTAAGCTGGTTAACCGGAGAGGAAAGTTTCTTAGATTTGTTTGCCTGGCTGGCTTTGAACAGTGATTCTCAGACCTCAGCCTCCTGTGTAGCTAGGATCATAGCTCCTGGCTGGGAAGAGGATCTTTAAAGAAATCATGAAGTTGAAATGAAACTGATAGGTTGGACCCTAACCCAATACAGCATGGAGCAATAAGAAGCAATTTGGATCCACCCAGATATGAAGAACCCAGGGAAAAGAGCTAAGGGTAGAGGCCTCAGCAGAGGTCGCCCTCCTTTTTAAAATATGGTTCCGTTGTTATTATTAAGGTGCTGTGCAGAATCAGTAGCAGCTAATCCTGTGACTCTTGTGTCTCCTAATTCCACCTCCAGAACAGGGAAAAGGGCTCTTCTCTTGTTTAAGCTCCAGTTTGAGGTAGTTAGTATGGCAGACCTGGCAAATGAGTGCTTGGCACTCAGTCACGCCCTCAACCCTGTCCCAGAAATGGTGTGTGTGTGTGTGTGTGTGTGTATGTGTGTGTGTGTGTCCTTGAACTCAAGGCCTGGGCACTGTCCCTGAGCTTCTTTTGCTCACAGCCAGCTCTCTACCACTTCTGACCTTTGTGGTAACTACATGGAGCTAGGACTCTGCTGCCCGGGCTGTCTTTGAACCGTGATTCTCAGCGCTCTGCCTCGTGAGGAGCTAGGTAGGCTCACCGGCACGCGCCACCCGTGCCTGGCTTACGTTCAATCGTGCTCCAGGTCCCGAGGACACAGAGGCCACCAGCACGGAGTCCCCAGTCAGCTGCACAAAGCGGAGAGGTCGGATGAGAGCACCAAGCCCGGGGTGGCAACGAGGAGACTGAGCAGGTTCAGTGATGGAGAGAGGATGTGGATAAGGCCCGGGGTCAGGCAGGGCTCCCCATTTTCCTGCTGGTTTGATCTCTGGACATCCGGGGCTACGCCTCAGCCTCGGTCTCCACCGCCTTCCTGACCCTCCTCATGCCGAGTGGATTGAGAGCTGCTGCAGGTGACACGCACGCCCCTCGGATCTTCCTCCACATCTGTCATGCCAGCACCCGGGAGGCTGAGGTGGGAGGACTGAGGCCAGCTTTGGGAGGTGGGGTGGGGAAGAGGACAAAAGGAAGAAAAGAGAGTGAGGAAGGAGAGGAGGGAGAAAGGCGAGAAGGAGAAGGTCTGAAAGGAGAAGCAGTAGAGGGCCTCATTTTCTGTGTTCTAGGTGGTGGGCATGATGGCGGAGACCGCCCCCTGCTGTTCACCTAGGGGACTGCAGGAGCCGGAGAAACCTGGTTCTAGTTTCTTCTGGCTTCCTTGCAGTTTACATCCCAAGTCTGGGAAACATAGCTGCTTAAAGACTGACCCCCGCCCCCCCACCCCAACGTGGACAATTTGGGGCAACGTGGGACCTCTTCAGAACTGCCTCCGTGGTGACCGGGGCGCCTTTCCTGCCTGCCTTGTGGGTTCGCTTCTCGGTCTCATTGTGTGCCTGGCCTTTCTCTTCCCCGGGTGCTGCTGCTAAGAGCGCCCATGTCCGCCTCCTCAGCACCTGCCTCTCAGGACACACGACGACCCACTGGCAGGTCCAGCCTGGGCCAGTGCTGGTGCTCACGCCTGTAATCCCAGCTTCTCAGAAAGTCGAGATCCCACAGTCCCGGCCCGAAGCCAGTTGGGGCAGACGACTCGGAGACTCTTGTTTCCGATCGACCAGCAAAGCAGTCCGAAGTGAAAGGGTGGCTCGAGCGGCAGAACCCCAGGCCTGAGTGACGGCCAAGTGAGGGGGCAAGGCCTTGAGTTCAGGCCCCAGTGCTGGCATCTCCCCCTTCCCCCCCAACAAAGAAGAGGCGGTGGGTAGTAAAGAAGGAGGAAGAGAAAGAGGAGGGAAGAAGGAAGGAAAGAAGTAATCTTTCCATCCTGAGCTTATTTCCCTTAATCGTTTACAAGCATCCATTAAATAACAAGGAACTCTTTTATTGATAAGGTGTTTCCAGTGCTTTCTGGCCTTATGTATAACCTTCTCCCCCTCCCCTTTCTGTCTGTCTGTCTGTCTGTCTGTCTTCTGTCCTGGGGCTTGAACGCAGGGCCTGGGCACTGTCCCTGAGCTCTTCTCCTCTAGGCTGGCGCATTACCACTTGAGCCACCAACTTTTTGGCGGTTAACTGGGAGATAACCATCTCAGAGACTCTCCTGACCAGGCTGGCTTCGAACCAGGATCCTCAGATCTCAGCCCCCTGAGTAGCTGGAGTGGACTGAATCCCTCTTGCCCAGCGCACAGCGGAGGAGGCACGGCCGGGGCTGTGGGTATTGGGGGGGGGGGGGCTGGCGTGTCCCCACAGAAAGCCTCCGCGTGGCTCTGAGCCTCGCTTGGCCTCTGGATCCCCCCCAAACCCTGGGTGCTGCGGTGGGGGCGGCCAGTGGGCGCTGCAGAAGCGGGGCGCGGTCAGGGCCTCCCCGGGCCTCCCCCTCTGCCATCACCTGGGACTTCTGCCCGGACCTCTGCCCCCATCCCCCCGGCTCTCCGCTGCCCCTTCATCCCACGTGCAGAAGCCTCCACAGGGCTCCACGAATCAAACTGGGCCTGGAACAGTGGGCGCAGCTTGGGAAACTGAGGCAGGAGGGTGGAGCGTCCAGCACCAGCCAGGGCTCTGGGGCGGGGGGAAGCCCATCCTTCCCGCCCTCGGCCCTGAGGAGATAAAGCTTGGCTACTGTGCCATCCTGCAGTTTCTTTTCTTCCTTCGCTCCCTCCCTCCCTCCCTCCCTCCCTCCCTCCCTCCCTCCCTCCCTCCTCCCTGGTGCTGGTCCCCGGCCTTCCACTCAGGGCCTGGCCACTGTCCCCGAGCTCTGTTTTGCCCCGGGCCGGCGTTCTACCACCCGAGCCACAGCTCCACTGCCAAGTTTTTGGTGCTTAATTGGAAATAACAGACTGTTCTGCCCGGGGCTGGCTTTGAACTGCCAGGGCGCTTTACCACTTGAGCCACGGCTCCATTTGTAGCTTTGGGGTGTTTGACAGGAGACAGAAGTCTCTAGGATTTGTTTGTTGGGGCTGGCTTTAAACCTGGATCCTCAGATCTCAGCCTCCTGAGTCTGGGAGAATTACAGGTGTGAGCCGCCGGTGCCGGGCAATATATTTTAACACAATATAAAATGTTATATAGTATGTAACATTATATAAGATAAATAATATAATATGTAATATGTATGGCATATAGTATAAATAATATATAATGATATGTCAATCATAATATAAATGTATTACATATTATACTATGTAGTATATAATATATATGACATATCATATATGACCATATCTTATGTACATTCCATATTTGATATATAAATATATAGTATAGTGTATTACAATTATATCACATTGTATAGATCACACTATGTGTCACATAATATATTTCACATTCCATTCCACACCCCAGATCCCATTATATAGCATGTATGCATGTTATGGAATATTACACAGCCGTAAAGAAAAAAAAAAAAGGAAATCTTGATTCGCAGAAAAATGGATGCCATCGAAGGACATCATACGGAGCCAGACGAGCTCAAAATACCAAAATGTCGTACGTTTCTGCTCCGATGTGGAAGCCAGATCTGAGAGCGGCCGGAATCCACCCGGCATCCACGGACGCATGCGCACGGGCTCGGCTGCATCTAGGGAAAAACACAGACCGAGGGTGTAACTAGGGGCTCCTGGGGAGGGGAAGGGAGGTGAGAGTCTCCTGCCCGGGCTGGCTTTGAACCCCGATCCTCAGATCTCAGCCTGCTGAGTAGCTAGGATGACAGGAGCCACCGGCGCCTGGCTTTTTGACGGTCACAACTGGAGGTGGGCTGGGTGTGCCCAGGCCAGGGCTCTGCAGAACCCCCAGCGAGCCCGGGGGGGTGGGGGGGAGAGGACCCAGCCGGCCCTGTTGCTGGTCATTCTCGGGGTGACAGGCCAGGCACCCGATCAGAAAAGAGGGAAGCTCCAGTGTGGGGGCTGGAGCCGGGAATGGGGTGTCGAGACTTTGTGGGCCAGGGGTGTGGCTGGGGGGGGGGGAGCGAGGGGCGGGCGTGGACAGCCTGGGCTTCTCCTCCTGGCTCCTCACTGGAACAAGCAGGAAGCATGGAGGATGGCCCCTCCTGACGAGCCCCGGGGTGGGGGGGGGATCCCGGGGCTAAGAGCAGAAGTGGGAGACTTGAGTTGCACAGCCACTGGTCACGCTAGACAGCCATCACCAAAGGCTTCCCGACCCGTCCCAGCCACCTCCATCGCCCCCTAAGCAGACACCGCGCCGCCTCGCTGCGGACACGGCCCTGGCTCTTGCCCTTGGCCTTCCCTCGCCAGCCACGGTGCCGTCGTGGACAAATGTGTCGTCTCTCAGTATGTGTGCCGGGCAAGAAGCCTGAAAGCAGAGTGCACCGAGGCTTTGCCTGCTCTGAAGCCTGGGGCAGGGTCTTTCCCTGCCCTCCCCCACTTCTGGGGCTTGGGGACCAGTCTTCAGAGTCCTCTCACTGGCAGCCTCCAAACGTCAGTGGCAGTTAGGTGTCCGTGGCTTGTGCCTAGAATACCAGATACTCAGGAGGCTGAGATCTGGAGGATTGAAGTTCAAAGCCAGCCCGGGCAGGGAAGTCTGGAGACTTTGACCTCTCATTCACTAGCAAAAGCTGGAAGTTGAGCGGTGGCTCAAGTGGTAGAGCACCAGCCTTGAGCGGAAAAGCTAAGGGGCAGCACCCAGGCCCTGAGTTCAAGTTCCAGAACTGGCACAACACAACCAAATAAAAAAAGACTCACTGGCTGCCCTCCGTTCCCCTCGGGGACGCCCGATTCCTGTCTCTGCGAGTGCACTGGGCTTCATCAGATGAACACTTCTACACGGATTCTATTTCCTTACAAGCTCTGTGGGCTGGTAGTGAAGTGCCAGACTTTGAAGTCAGGCCCCACTTTACCATGTGAACCCCACTTTACCACGTGAACCCCACTTTACCACGTGAACCCCAGATAAGCAGGCCCTGTGAGCAGACCCAGGACAAGCCCATTAGGGCCCAGTTGGTCTAGAACTCTAACCGCTGGGAATGCTTAACTCTGACCACCCCTAGAATGCCTCGAACCCTGAGCCAATCAGATTTGTACCTGTGTCCTAATCTTGCTTGCTGGAACACCTGATTGTTGTAACTTTGTTTTTTGCCTTTATAAGCTCTGTGTAATCGTAGCTCAGTGCTCCCTCCTAACCTCCGCTGTGTCAGTGGGTAGGACGAGGCCCGAGTTGCAGCTCGCTTGAATAAAGCCTTGCCTTGCTTTTGCATTTCAGAACATCTGAGTCTCAGTGGCCTTCTTGGCGGTCATCTCGTGACCTGGCACAACATTTGGGGGCTCGTCCGGGATCACCCTAGAGACCCCCGAGACCCCAGACTCCGAAGGTAAGGAAACAGCGCTGTTCATTTGTTTATTTGTCTTGTCCTGTAATTTGTCTGTGTGTCTGTTTTGCTTTTGCTTATTTCTTAAAGGGGTTCTTGAAGGGGTTGTCGAAGCGGACGTGCTTACTCGGCAATCCCGAGGAGACTGGGGGACGCCCCAGACTCTGAGTCCACTTGAGTCCATTCCTCCTGCACCCTTGCAGGAGGTTGGGCCAACTTAGATCTGCTCCTGCTGCTTAGCTTGCAGAAGGAGGCTTGTGGGCCAACCTAGGAGACTCTCCACTCTTACCTGCGCCCCAGACTCTGAGTCCACTGGGGTCCACTCTTCCTGCACCCTTGCGGGAGGTTGGGCCAACTTAGGTCTCCTCCTGCTGCTTAGCAGGAGGAGGAGGCTTGTGGGCCAACTTAGGAGATCTCCAACTCTTTTCTTATTCTTAGGCCTGTGTGTTGTGTGTGTGTGTGTGTTTTTTTTTTTTTAGCCTTCTGAACTAAACATCTGATCAGAGCTATGGGTAACGTTCTATCTTGGGCACCTCCATCTAGCCCCCTAGACTTGACCCTAGCTCGCTGGAGGGAGGTCAAGGAGATAGCTCAGAACCAAGGTGTGGCCCGTAAGGAACTGCAATTCTCAAGATCTCAGGCTCTGACTTGCTAGGGTTACCCTGTGCAAGTCAGAATGGCCCATCCTTGAGAGAGCTAATTGGCCACCTGAGGGGAGCTTTAAATCGACGCCCCTCATTTAGGCTATCTAGACCAGATTCCTTATATAGACACCTGGAGGGAACTAGTTGACAGGGACACTCCGGCTTGGGTTCGGCCTTTCTTAAAATGTTTCAGCTGTGTCCTCCGCTTTGGAGGGTCCCGACCAGTCCTGGCGCCAGCAGCCCAGGGCACGGAGGCGTCGGCCCCGAGTCCTGACCCGTAGCCGCCGACGACAGGGGTAGACACGAGGCCAGCCCAAGCCACCCACAGGCGGTGGGGAGTGACCCCACCACGCAGCGCTGTCGTCTGTGTTCTGATAGTCTCTTTTGTGTCAAACCTGCATGAGACGTACAGGCGACAGCTCACAATCAGTGTGAGTGTCCGCAAAAAATAACTCTAGGGGGACCCCCCACCCAGCCTTCTTAAGCAGAAAATTATTTGGTGTGCTAAAATGTTTTTTTTTTTTTTTTTTGGCCAGTCCTGGGCCTTGGACTCAGGGCCTGAGCACTGTCCCTGGCTTCTTCCCGCTCAAGGCTAGCACTCTGCCACTTGAGCCACAGCGCCGCTTCTGGCCGTTTTCTGTATATGTGGTGCTGGGGAATCGAACCTAGGGCCTCATGTATCCGAGGCAGGCACTCTTGCCACTAGGCTATATCCCCAGCCCGCTAAAATGTTTTACTAAGACTAAAAATGTTTTACTAAAACTATCAAGCCCTGGAAAATGAGGCTGGAGAATGCTAAAATCATTTGTTAAAGGTTTTTGTCTTAAAATGTACGGCCGATGCTTATTCTGCATGCTTTAAGATCTTTTGAATATGTATGTGTGTGTGCATGTGTGAGTGTGAACATGTTCAAGACTGTTAGTATGATGTAAAATTGAGTGAGTTTAAGTTTAAATTCAAATGGCCATCAAGTTTGGGCATTACCAAATGCTTTAAAGGATTCTTGCATTGCATTAAAGAGGAACTATAGTTTAAAAAAATCAGAGCTAAGTGTCAGAAATTTGGATTTAAAAGGATATATATTAAACTGATGGGGATAGAAGTAAACTCTCATTAACTCTATGTATGCAGGAAGAAATGGCAAAATGGGCCAATGTTTCTCACTAATATATTAGAAAGCTGAACGGATAAGTATTTCTAATTCTGTAATTGTAATTCTTGCATTAAGGAAAAATTCAAAGGTCTTCATGCCATGCGGTAAGCTTTAGAGTTTTTTCAATGCAGATAAAAGCTAAAGTGTTGTGTTAGTGTTAAAAGGCTTTGGAAATCAAGAATACATTTCTAGGGCTGGGGATATAGCCTAGTGGCAAGAGTGCCTGCCTCGGATACACGAGGCCCTAGGTTCGATTCCCCAGCACCACATATACAGAAAACGGCCAGAAGCGGCGCTGTGGCTCAAGTGGCAGAGTGCTAGCCTTGAGCGGGAAGAAGCCAGGGACAGTGCTCAGGCCCGGAGTCCAAGGCCCAGGACTGGCCAAAAAAAAAAAAAAAACATTTCTAGATAAGAAATTTGGAAGTAAAATTGTCCTAAATTATTATTGCAAAGTGAGAAAAGGAGAATTATGGCTACCAAAATGTTTAATTGCCATTCCAGCTTCTTTGTAGGTTTTTGTAACAGTTTCCAGCAGACCCACAGAGAAGCACAGGTGATTCCTACAAGTTTGTCAAGATCTAATACTGGCCCTTAATAAGTTCCAGGTAAGAGAGCATGCTTAAAAACTACTTCTGTGTGGACCACCTTGTTGCTTTTTTTTTTTTTTTTTGGCCAGTCCTGGGGCTTGAACTCAGGGCCTGAGCACTGTCCCTGGCTTCTTTTTGCTCAAGGCTAGCACTCTGCCACTTGAGCCACAGCGCCACTTCTGGCCGTTTTCTGTATATGTGGTGCTGGGGAATCGAACCCAGGGCCTCATGTATACGAGGCAAGCTCTCTTGCCACTAAGCCATATCCCCAGCCCCTAAAGTGGCCCCTTGTAAGACTACTGATCTGAAATCTGTGGTTCGAAGCCAGCCCGGGCAGAGAAAGGTCCCTGTGAGAGACTTGTCTCTAAGCAGCCAGCAGAGTGCTGGGAACGGAGTTGTGTGGAGCTCAAAGTGGTAGGGTGCTAGTCTTGAGCTGGAGAGCTGGGGGACAGCGCTCAGGCCCTGAGTCCAAGTCCAGTGGAAAGTCACTCCTCCTGGGACAAAAGTGATGGAGCATCCAGAGGCAGTAAGCCGCTGCTTGGATGGCAGAGATGGTGTCAGATCCTAGAGTCACTCCTGTTTGGCCTTTCAAAAGTTAATCAAAGCCGGGAAGTCCTAGAAGAATAGTTCGTAAGCATGCCTTTCTAATGCCCATGTCTGTCTACTGGGCAGGAACTTGCCAGTCATCTGTGATAGTGGGTAGTAAGGGTAAGTGTCAAATGAGAGGATAGTTTAAAATCTCAACCCCCCACATCTACTCAAAGCTCTGAGTGGCAGTGAGAATTTTAAGCTGATACATCTATTTAGGAAAGAAAGCTTGTACACCTGAGATTGTGTCCTTATTGAGATCTGTTAAAGGCCTGCAAAGGTAATTTTTTTTAGGTCATCAGAGATCAGTTCCCCAGCCAGTCAGGAAAAAGCTTTTACAAACTAGAATGTTAAAAGGCGCAAATTTGTAAATCTGAAGTCACCCATCTGGGCTTCATATTAAGAGAGGGCAAGCGTTGGCTGTTGGATGCACGTAAAGAGACTGTGCTGAAAATCCCTGTGCCTAAGTCAGCCAGACAAGTCAGAGAGTTCCTGGGAACAGCAGGCTTTTGCCGGCTGTGGATACCTGGGTTCGCTGAAATGGCCAAGCTGCTATATGAAGCCACCAAAAACCTCCCAGAATTTCATTGGACTGAGCAGATGCAAAAAAGCCTTTGAGGCAATCTAGAAAAGCCTTCTGGAAGCCCCTGCCTTAGGCCTACTTGACGTGAATACCAAGAGAGGGGCTTACTGACAGCCGAAGGAAAGGCCATTAGAAACAGGCAGGAGATTTTAAGCCTCATCCGGGCACTATGGGAACCAGCAAAGATTGCCATTATGCACTGTCCGGGTCATCAAAAGGGAGTTGATTGGGTGACTAGAGGGAATAATCTGGCCGACCAGGCAGCTAAGGAAGCAGCCCTTCAGCCCAGAGAAGTATTGACTCTAATAGACCCACGGCCACGAGCTTTGCCTCCTGTGCCCCAGTATTCCCAAGAAGACTTGGAATGGATAAAGAAAATTCCCATGGCCCACAAAACCCCGGACAGAGAAGGAAACAATGACTGGTGGAAAACTTGTGAAGGGAAACTTATCTTGCCACAAGGGCTGGGTAAGGGGATCCTTAAGAGAATCCACCGAGCTTCTCACATGGGAACCCGAAGAACGCAGGACTTGCTCCGACACTCCAAAGTGAAAGTTAGACAAGGAGATCAACTTATTGAAGATATTGTTAAAAATTGCAAGGCCTTGAGGAGGGAAGGGCGAGGAGAGCCATCCCGAGATGCCGCCCTTCCCCCAGCCCTGGGGCCGTGCGGAAGTGAGCCACACCTACCTCCTTCTGGGTCCGGAACCAGAAGGGGTAGCTTTGTGACCAGCCCCCCAACTTCTTGCCAGCTAGCACGCGTGCTCCCCTTTCGTGGGCTTTGCCCAGAGGGCGGTACTATGGGAGTAACGTTAGCCCATGAAGGTGTCCTAGGACAAGCTCGCCAGCCTATCGCCAGCTCCTGGTCGATCACCCCTTTTCTCGTCGTCAGTACTATATTAACTGTTAGCCACTCCTTTATTAAGCCAGATTGCTCTTGAAAAAAAAAAAAACTGCAAGGCCTGTCAGCTTACCAATGCCCCCAATCAACAAATTACTAAAGGAGCTCGCCTCTGTGGGGATAGGCCAGGCGTGTATTGGGAAGTAGATTTAAACCTGGAAAATTTGGATACAAATATTTGCTAGTTTTTGTAGACACCTTTTCAGGATGGGTGGAAGCCTATCCAACAAAGCATGAGACTGCGAATGTAGTGGCTAAGAAGATTCCTGGAAGAAATCCTACCCAGGTATGGCTTCCCATCCACCACTGGGTCGGACAACGGACTGGCCTTTGTCTCAAAAGTAAGTTAGGGAATAGCCGCTGCACTGGGGATGGATTGGAAATTGCATTGTGCACACAGACCCCAGAGTTCAGGACAGGTAGAGAGAGTAAATCGGACTCTAAAAAAGACCTTAACTAAATTGGCCTTAGAGACTGGCACAGACTGGGTGTCACTCCTTCCTTTTGCTCTGCTTAGAGTAAGAAATTCTCCCTATCAGCTTGGCTTCACTCCTTTTGAAATAAGCCTTCAGATTGAATTGCTTGCTGATTTGGATGATGCTGAATTTTTGTGTAAACTCGATTGCAGCTCGTGCACAAGAATATGTGACCCCAACTTAAGGCATTATATGATTCTGCTTCTGTCCCCACCCCCTATTTATTCAGACCAGGGGACTGGGTGTTCGTCCGAAGGCATAACCCCAAATCCTTAGAACCATGGTGGAAGGGACCCTAGACGGCATCGCCACTTGGGTTCATTGCTTCCACGCCAGGCCAGCTGGCCCCTTTGCCCTGGACGATGACTACCGTGATGGAACATGGGAGGTCTCCAAGCACCTAACTCAGCCGCTTCGCCTTCGCCTCAAGAAAAGAAAGTTAAACTGAACATTGTTATAATTTTCTTTTTTCCTTCTTTCCTTACTACCCTGGCTAGTGTTGATGTTATTTTGGCAGCTCACTCCAAAGGGAGGTGACCCCCTTATTTTAGGTAGTTTTGGGCTTGCTCAGGAATACAGGTATAGCCACCGACCCTTAGAGCACAGCTGAGAAGTTTATGTATTATTGTGTTGCTTACATTTGGATACTAAACACTATACAGCTAATGGTAAGTCTGTATAGCTGAAAGTTAATTTTCAGTTTGCAGTAATCCCGCAGTCCCTTGGTAAGGTTATAGGTTCCTGGTTAGGTAAGGTCAATGCCCCTGAGTCAGCCTGAAGAAGTTACAAAAGATGGATGATCTTCACCCATCAGCCCCGCTTTAAAACCAAGGGACCAGAATTATTTTCGGATACTACTTTGGGCCCTACTGGCCCATGCCTTACCTCTGTATCATCCCCTAGACATGCAAGCCATTGAAATGCACAGAATGGAGCCATGATTGGCTCCCAAGGTACCAAAAAGAAAAAGGGAGAAATGAAGTGCCAGACTTTGAAGTCAGGCCCCACTTTACCACATGAACCCTACTTTACCACGTAAACCCCAGATAAGCAGGCCCTGTGAACAGACCCAGGACAAGCCCATTAGGGCCCAGTTGGTCTAGAACTCTAACCGCTGGGAATGCTTAACTCTGACGACCCCTATAATGCCTTGAACCCTGAGCCAATCAGATTTGTACCTATGTCCTAATCTTGCTTGCTTTAACACCTGATTGCTCTAACTTTGGTTTTTTGCCATTATAAGCCCTGTGTAATCGTAGCTTGGGGCTCCCTCCTATCCTCCGCTGTGTCGGTGGGTAGGACAAGGCCCAAGTTGCAGCTCCCTTGAATAAAGCCTTGCCTTGCTTTTGCATTTCGGAATGTCTGAGTCTCGGTGGCCTTCTTGGTGGTCGTCTTGCGACAACAGTAGCTCCCCTCTGTAATCCTAGCTCCTCACAGGCTGAGATGTGAAGATGGAGGTTCAAAGCCAGCTTGGGCAGAGAGAAAGCAGGAATGGAGGTGTGGCTCAATGGGTAGAGCTTCCAGCCTTGCCTGAAAGCGCCAGGGAAGTTCTGCAGTTACCCTACTGTCTCCATGTTTTGGGTGGGCGGTGGTCACCTCTCCATCCAGCTTCCCCCAGCCCAAAGCACCGCCTAAAGACTCTGAGGATGGGAATGCACCCACCTCACTGGGACCCACTGAGCGCAAAGATGACATTTCTTCATTCTCCCCCATTCCTTCCTACTTCATTGTTATAACAAATCCTTGTTTAAATTCCACCCTAGGAGGTTTTCGTGAGACTCTGAAATACTTGTCACCCGTGGCTATCAAACCCCTGGGGGTTTTGTAGAAACTGGGAAGTCGAGGAAGAGGAAAGGCTGCATCCATAGTTTGGTTCTTTGAGACAGGGTGTGGCTAATGCAGCCCAGGCTGGCTTTGAACTCTCCAACCCTCCGGCCCCATGCTCCCCAGTGCTGGGATTAAAGGCGTGCACCATGCATGGCCCCGGGGCGCAGAGGTTTTTCATTCCATGGGGGATTCCTCCGAGTACGGAGTATGGACGTTTTCCTTGTAGATCGGTTTCCAGTAAATTGATTGAGGATCGGGATGGGGGAGGGAGGGAGGGAGGGAACCAGCCAAGGCTTCCCACAAGGGAGCCCCGCCCCAGGCCCGGGCGGAGCGCGGTGCTACCCGGATCGGCCAGGTGGTGGCGCTGCAGGCGGAGGCCAAGCCCGGTTCCGACGCCGCCGTCGCCGCTCTTGGCGTGGGCGCCCGCGCCTGCGCAGAGACAGAACGTGTGTGTGTGTGGGGGGGGGAGGGCGAGTCATATGACCCGCTGGGCTTCCTGGCTCCGGCCGCCGCCGCCGCCGCCGCGTCCACCCGCGTCCGCCCGCCCGCCCGCCCGCCCGCGTCCGCCCGCGTCCGCCGGGCCCCGGGAACCGTTGAGGGGAGGGGCGTCCGGGCCGAGGCCCGCACGAGTGGAGGTCTTCGCCGCCGCCCGTCCGCCCGCCCGTCGGTCCGCCCCACCGTCCGTCGGTCCGTCCCGGCCGTCACCATGCTGGCGCTCATCTCCCGCCTGCTGGACTGGTTCCGCTCGCTCTTCTGGAAGGAGGAGATGGAGCTGACGCTCGTGGGGCTGCAGTACTCGGGCAAGACCACCTTCGTGAACGTGATCGCGGTGAGCCGCGCCCTAGGCCGCGGGGGCGCCGCGGGGGCGGCGGGGGTGGGGCTCCCCAGGCCCTGGCGGGCGGGAGGAGGGGGACCAGGGGCGGGGGTCCCCGGGCTGAGCCCCCCCCCCCACACCCCCCGTCAGCACCTGGATCGCCCGCTCGTTTCCGGTGGAGGTTGTCACTCGGGAGGAGCGGCTGGAGGGTTGGTTCGTCCTCCCCGGTGGTGGTGTAGTTGTTGTTATTAAAGGGTCGAGCTGGTCGGGGTCGGGGTGTGGGAAAGTTGTGGGTGTGTGTGGGGGGTTGCGATCTCTCCGCGTTTGGGTCCCCGGAGGCCGTCCCCCTCCACCCTCTACCCTGCCCGAGGGTGGGATCTGGGCAGTGCGGCCCTTCTCCAGAAAGCCCCAAGACTGAAGAGCGTCCGTCCGTCCGTCCGTCCGCCCGCCCGCCCGCCACTTGGGACGAAGGCCTCATTGTGAAAGCCCGGGGACGGTGTGGGCCGCCTCTGAATTCCGTGGGCAGTTTGTCCCCCCTCCAACTGAGTTAGCGGGGTTTCAGGGTGGACGATTCATTGGCTGGTTGCTGCTGCTTGTGGGGGGTGGGGGTGGGGAAGGGGACGCGCCCACCCGGTCCACTGTAGTCCCTGGTGTTAATGAAAGCAAAGTGTCTCTGGTGCCGCCAGTTACAAGGATCCTGGGCGGTTAGGTATGACCTGCAGTCAGCATAACAAGTAAATTAATCTTGGAAAGGAGGGACTGGTCTTTGGAGGTATTGTTTTTCCCTCCCTGGAAGAAAAGTGTGAGGAGCCAGGAGCCAGTGGCTTACCCCTGTAACCTTAGCTCTGAATAGGCTTGAGATCTGAGGATGGCAAGTTCGAAGCCAGCCCCGGGTGGGCAGTTAGTTTTCAATTACGCAGCAGAAAGCCCGAACTGGAGCCGTGGTTTACGTGGACTAGCACAAGCCTTGAGCAAAAAAAAAAAAACACCCAGGGACAGTGCCCAGGTCCTGAGTTCAAGCCCCAGTATCAGCCAAAAAAACAAAAAACAAACAAAAAACCCCAACAACAATAAATCCCTTTATACACCATGTGTTCATTATATGAGAAACTTACAACATACATTGTGCTGTTAGGGCTGGAATGTAATTTCTGCGGGAATCAGAGGATTTGTATTTGGGAGGAAAATGACTCTGAGAACTTCTATATAGTGCCATGTTTGTTCAGCCGTGATTGAGTAGAATGGTTTTTCTTTAGTTTCTTTTGTTTTTCTAATTGGCTGGGAAGGAATAGGAGTGAAAGGTTTTTCCTAGTCTTTATTTAGAGTCCAGAAGTTGTTGTGACTCAGGTTTAGGGCTTGTACTCGCCAGGGATGGGCTTTAGAACTTCCCCAAAGAGAAATGGCAGCCATTCATCAACTTTGCCAGTGACTGGTGAAATCCTTATTTAATTGAGACTAGCTGTCCAACTGGTTTGGTTACAGGAGTGATTCAAACAGGCTGCCTTGTTGGAGAACATGATAGTGAAGGACTCTCAGTCTTAATATTAGAAGAAATTTAAAGTTCTTTTGAAAAATATATAAAGGTTGCCTCTTGTCAGGATTCCTTTGTAATAATGTTCCTGCTTTTTTATTTTAGGACGGACTTTCACAACAGGTGTTGAGTGTAGGAGAATGCAACTTGTGACTATTATAAAAACTAACAACATCAAGCTTCAGGATATGCATTCATATTATATTTTGAATATGATAAAAAGGCTAGGCTTTCGTGTAAGTCTTCTTTGTGATAAGAATGAGAGTTATCTTGTAAATCTTACCCCAGAGAAGCTTGAATTACAGTGGTATATAGTGAAATTATGTGGGAAATCTGAAGTTGAATAAACCTTTGAACATCTTCCTGGTAGTTTTTATGCTCACATTCCAACTCACCAGTCTAGTTTAATGTGAACATTAAGTGTGAACATTAATGTCAAGCAACTGGATTTGAAATCTATATCTGCCACTTCCTCTTTGAGTCTTGTCTTTCTCATTGTTAAATATAGACCATGAATGTTTCTTACAAGTTGCGCTGAGGACTCAGTGGAATGAAGGCAGTTAAGTGTAGTCACCATGCCTGTTCATTGTAGGGGTAACCAGGGTGGGGTGTACTCCCCTCGTGCACAAACAGTGGAAAACACTGAGGGGGTAATTGGCTGGGATGGTTTCCTTTGAAGTCAGGAGTGCCCCAAATGGGATACAGTAGTAGATCTATGGCTTGGGTTCAGTAATGACATGATATCTCAAGTCTTTCTGGGGCGTTTCATTATTTTACTAAACAGCAGCAAAACTTGTGCAGTGGTGTTGAATTCACAGTGACCCAGTGGTTACACTACTGAAACAGACTATTCTGAATTATAATAGTGTGGGCAGGTTCTGTTAAGAAAAAGTGATAGTGAAGACATGTTTAAGTTGCTTTAATCTTTTCATGTTTAGGCCTACATAAGAAATTACCTTGGACCCCATTTGCATAGTTATGCTTTTTCATTGACATTATTTAAAAAAGAAAAAAAGTCTTGGACTGACCTTTGAAATGTTGAAGAAGATCCCTCAGTGAATTCATACTACTTCTCCAGCCCTTAGACCCTAACCTCATCTGTGATTGTTTTTTTTTTTTTTTTTGCCAGTCCTGGGCCTTGGACTCAGGGCCTGAGCACTGTCCCTGGCTTCTTCCCGCTCAAGGCTAGCACTCTGCCACTTGAGCCACAGCGCCGCTTCTGGCCGTTTTCTGTATATGTGGTGCTGGGGAATCGAACCCAGGGCCTCGTGTATCCGAGGCAGGCACTCTTGCCACTAGGCCATATCCCCAGCCCCATGATTGTTTTTGAAACAGAGTCTCCCTGTGTAGCTCCGGCTGGCCTGGAATTCCAAACCCACCTGTCTCTCATTCTGAGTGCTGAGATTACAGCATGTGATATGAGGTCCAATCAGTGGTTCTTAGAGACTGTGGAGGATGAGGAAAACGTTAGTGAAGGATTATGGGTTTTAGATAGAAATAGTAAACTGAACCTTTAAAAAAAGACCTGCACAGTTCTTTGTATTTTGCATGTTTGGTTTGTAGAGTCAGAATTGCAGCGGTGGGAGCTCTGTTTGCCATATCATTGTGCAGCTTCAGTGACTTTCCAGAGTGAAAAGGTTGAGACAAATGAGCTTTTTGTAAATATCAGACTTAATGTCTTCAATTCGCCTTAAAAATTAAGAACAACTTATGACATTGATTTCCAAAGTTTGTGGAGCTTAATTTCCCACATGAGGGGTTCCATTGAGTTCTAAAAAGTTATGGTGGCCACTTACGTAGCTGTTCAGTCTTAAAATTCTTAAGGGATTTCCAACAGAAATGATAGCTCATTTTTGCTGTTTTATTAAGAGGTACTTGACGCACATAATGCTTTCTTGTGTTGGTCATTCTATAAGGAAACACCACTAGACTTGCCTGTGCCGGTGAGCATAGGGATGAAGTGCTGCCCAGTGCTAACTATTCTAACAGTTATTGCACCACAAGCCACTTGCCTATAAGTGCAATGCATATTGAGCAATCCTGGGAGGGGTAGGGTATAGATATAGATAGATGAAATAAGTGATCGAATTTGCAAAAATATTATAAGATACACTTTTGTAAATATTTTAAAACAATATTACAAATTTTTCTTCCTTTTATTTTTATTCTTTGGTTGGACATGGGGCTTGAACTCAGGGCCTAGGCACTAGCCCTGAGGTTTTTCATTCAAGGCTAGTGCTTAACACTTGGAGCCACATTGCCCCTAATATTACAAATTTTTCTACACTTTTTTTTTTGTGTGCCTGTCATGGGGCTTGAACTCAGAGTGTGGGCACTACTAGTGAGCTTTTGTGTTCAAGGCCAGTGCTCTACAATTTGAGCCACACCTCTGCTTCTTTTGTTGCTCTTTTGTTGATAATTGGAGTTACTAGTCTCTGCTGGCTTTGAACTGCCATCCTCAAATTTCAGCCTTCGGAGTAGCTGGGATTGATTATAGACTCCATTGTTTTTTAGGCGATGTAACCCAGGCTGGCCTCATACTTTTGATCTTCCTGCCTTGGCCTCCCAAAATTTTGGGATGACAAGCTGCTTATCACTGCTCACACTTTTTTTTTTTTTATCCAGCTCACACTTTTGCAAATCATTATTAACTGGAAAAGTATTCCATGATGACATTCATTACTTGAGAGATCTAGGAAAATGTGGTATTTGGGAAGATTATGGAGGTCTGAGTCTTGGTTTTGTTTGAAATGGGGTCTTGTTTGGTTTGTAGCCTGGGCTGGCTGGCCTTTGGCACTTGAATGAGAGATTATAGGTATTTTCCATTGTGTCCTGAGTAGTCATTTTTTTAGACAAAGTAGAAAGTTTAACTAAGTAGTCTAGGTTTTTTTTTGGCCAGTCTGGGGCTTGAACTCAGGGACTGAGCACTGTTCCTGGCTTATTATTATTTTTTTTTTTTTGGCCAGTCCTGGGCCTTGGACTCAGGGCTCGAGCACTGTCCCTGGCTTCTTCCCGCTCAAGGCTAGCACTCTGCCACTTGAGCCACAGCGCCGCTTCTGGCCGTTTTCTGTATATGTGGTGCTGGGGAATCGAACCTAGGGCCTTGTGTATCCGAGGCAGGCACTCTTGCCACTAGGCTATATCCCCAGCCCCCTCCTGGCTTATTTTTGCTCAAGGCTAGCACTCTACCGCTTGAGCCATAGCGCCACTTCTGGCTTTTTCTATATATGTGGCACTGAGGAATTGAACCCAGGGCTTCATGTGTACAAGGCAAGCACTCTACCACTGGGCCATATTCCCAGCCCCTTATTTATTTATTTTGTAGAGTTCCTATTGCTTTTTCAATGCTGGGGATCCAGTGTAGAGCCTCAAGTGGTCAGGCATTCGCTCTGCCAGTTAGTGGTGCCCCAGCCCTTGAGATTTATAGAGCATTTTAAAATATAGGCTTCCTAATCATGGACTTTTGAGGGCTGTTACCTTTAGGGACATGAATTACGCATATGTCATGTGTACTGTCATGTTTGTGTGAGTTAGGCATATGGCACGTGTACTGTCGTGTCTGAGTTATGCAAATATTTTGTGTAGGAATTAGGAGGAATGTTGTGGACAGTAGGAATAGTGGAAACTTGCTTTTAGACAGAGAATTGTCTGCCTGTCATTATCAGTTAGTGAGCTTCTACCTTTATTATGTAAAATGCAGAAATAGTTTGAGGTTTTTTTTGAATTTTCCTGTCCTCTTGTCTTCCTAATTTAGGATTGATTGTATTACCTGTCACAGTTGTTACCACATATGTCTTTGTCCCTCTTAGAAATACAAGTTGCACCAAGATGGCCATGGCTTTGGGCTTTTTATGATGCTGTAGCCCAGTGCCTGCTGCATCATAAGGTCTTTAAATATTTACTGAATGAATGACTATTAGAACAAAGTGCCTTACTTTGTCTACTTAAACTGTGGAAGGAAGGCTCTGTGAGTTCATAAATGTATCTCCTGCACAGTCATTCGTGCCTCTTGACATCCATGAGTGGTATAGAACTAATTCCTGGCTTTACAGTTGGTCCAAAATCCTTTTGGAGCTCCTCCCCTTGCCCTCACTCCTAGGATGTTGGGGTGCTACTTGAGTAAGACTGTTTTCAGACTCGGGATCATAGCAGGAATTGCTGTTGTGCTGTGCTTTGAGAGTAGAGTGGGTTTCATCCATCAGCAACTATGCCAAGGACTAGCTTGGATATAATTGGGAGCTTGTGCTTCTCTGATGGCTGGGGGCAGGGTACGATTGTTCTAGAAGGAACAGCAGGAAAGCAAAGGTAGTCTAGCTGGACAGTCGAAAGGTTAAGGGGACACTTGCAAATGGGTCTGGAATTCACCTTCAACCTAGCTTATAAAATAGGTGAGTTGTTAGGACTTTGGGCTTCTTACCTTCATATTCATCCTTTTAGGGCCTGGCCTTGCCACTTGATAAGCACAAGTCTTCAAAGTCTTGTGACCAAAACTAGTTTTGCAATAAGGTATGATCTGTTCTAGTGTTCCATATTTATTTTTAGTTTCCTTTGGCTTTGTTGCTAGATGTTGCATGTTAGCTTTGCTTTGCGGGTTAATACTTTAGTAGCTTTCCTATGAAGACCTGCATAGCTTAGTATTTGTCTTGGCAGAATATGGAGGAGGGGCTCAAATTTCCGAGGAAATTAGCAGGATGGATGTGGGGAGAAGGATGAAGAAAGTCGGCCTTGGGTGGAGGTGTTTGATGTCCAAGATTTCAGGCCAGGATTCTTTGCCTTCCTATGTTTGATCTGTTGGTTCTCTTCCCTTGGATAGGCAGCATTGTCTCACTCATGATTCCAGTCTCAGAACTGTGAAACCGTGCCTCATCCCTTCCTCCCTCCTTTGTTTTTATGACACTTACTCAGAGTTGTATGTCTTTATCTTTGCTTCCACTGGGCCTGACTCCATAGGTGCTGTGTGGTTGTTGACTGAACAGGATAAAGTCCCATCGGGTAATGTTTCAATAAGTAGGAATTCAGGAAGGCCTGAATTTGAGTTCTGAACCCGCGAAGTGCTGTGGTGCCCCCCCCAGCTTGTTTCCTCCTTGGAGCTGTGGGAATGAGAAGAGTCTCCTGTTCACTTGCCCTTGGGTGAGCGGAGAATCTGTGTTTCCTAGGTAATTACCATGTGGTGACGTTGTACCTGGGGTTAGGACTGAGCACGTGTTCTCCGTAGATGGAGAGGTACATGAACTGGAGCCCCTCGTCTCACAGGTGTGTACTGAGGACTCCCTTTCAGGGGGTTTCAGGACGGAAACACTGGTCACAAGGCACCAGTTTCTGATTTTTTGATGTGTGTGTGTGGGGGGGCAGGTGATAGGCTTTCTCTACATTGCTCATGCTGGCTTTGGACTCAGAATCGTTGCTGCCTCAACCTCTCTAGTGCCAGGATATAGGCTGTGTGCTACCAGGAATGGTTAATAGTAATATAATGGTGATGATGATGATGATGATGATGATGACGACACTCTAGCTATGTAGCCCTGGCTGGCCTTGAACTCTATTTTTTTTATTTTTATTTTTGGCCAGTCCTGGGCCTTGAACTCAGGGCCTGAGCACTGTCCCTGGCTTCTTCCTGCTCAAGGCTAGCACTCTGCCACCTGAGCCACAGCGCCCCTTCTGGCCGTTTTCCATATATGTGGTGCTGGGGAACCGAACCCAGGGCTTCATGTATATGAGGCAAGCGCTCTTGCCACTAGGCCATATTCCCAGCCCCTGGCCTTGAACTCTAGATGATTCTCCTGTCCCAGGCTACTGAGTGCTGAGATTACTGGCATATGTCACTATACCTGACCCGAATTTCTGACTATTGCTGAATACTTTTTGTTCTGAAAGAGAAATTGAAATGATGATAATCTGCTAATTCTTTGCTATTAGAAGTACAAGGATACTGGTGCATCCTGCTGAAAACTTTGCTGGTGTATTTGGCATGTCTCCCTGTTGAGAATCTTTTTTTTTTTGGTCAGTTGTGGGGCTTGAACTCTGGGCCTAGGCACTGTCCCTGAGTTTTTTAGCTCAAGGCTAGTGCTCTTCCACTTGGTCATGGCGCCACTTCCGGTTTTCTGGTGGTTAATTGGCAATGAATCTCACAGACTTTCCTACTGGTTTTGGATTACAGGTGTGAGTCACCAGCGCCTGGCGATAATTTTGTTTTGTTTTTGCCAGTCCTGGGGCTTGAACTCAGGGTTTGGGCACTGTCCCTGAGCTTTTTTTTTTGCTCAAGGCTAGCACTCTACCACTTGAGCCACAGCGCCACTTCTGACTTTTTCTGCTTACGTGGTGCTGAGGAATCAAACCCAGGGCTTCATGCATGCTAGGCAAGCACTCTACCACTAAGCCACATTCCCAGCCCCTGTTGATAACTTTGGTTGTAGCTACCAGTTTGGGCTTGGTGGATAAGTTTGTAATTGTGCTCTTTTGAAAGCAAAGTAGAAAAGTAAGCGAGTCATCTGTTCTCTCAGTTGACCACTGAGGTTGTATTTTGTTGTTGTCTTTTAATATCCTAATACTATCTTCATTCTTCTCCGTGAATAACCCTTAAGTGCCAGAAGCATTATACTTATGCTGACAGTATTTTAGGACTTTGAAGTTGAGACTTAGCTTTGCATTCCAGTTTTGCCACTACATAGCTGTGTTTATATAACCCGGTTACCTTAACCTCACAGTTCCTTTTCTGTGAGGCCAGAAATGTGAGTAACATGCTGTTGTTATAACTTTTATTAATTTTTATTACTTTAAACCAGTAATGGCCACCCTACCTAATAACAGTGTGCATTCCTCTTCTTCTTATTGTTATTTTTTTCCTTACGATCTTCCTGCCTCAGCCTCTCTTTTGCTGAGTTTATGGGATTGTGCCACTATCCTCGACTTGAACTTGATTTCGTTTTGAACACAATTCTGGAGTGTACGTGTGTGTATGTGTACACATATGTATATACCAGTACCAGGACCTGAACTTGAGGCTTCCAGATCACTCGATTTTCTTGCTCATGCTTGGTGTTCTACCACTTGAGCCATTCCTCCAGTATTAGTGTATTCTCGATGTAGATCATGTGTCACTCTAGCTTCTTGCTGCACTTTGAGTTCCTTGCCCCACGCTTCGCTCTGATGCCAGTGAGTGGGATCGTAGGCAGTTACTGAATAAATGATGATGTTAGTATCGAGAATGCACTGCAGTTTGGAACCCGAGCAGCATTGGAGTTCACGTGAGGGACGAGCTTCCCTGTGAAGGTGTGGATAATGCTGACGGGGCGGCTTTAGAGTGTTTAGGTTTCTTCAGGGCCAAGCAGAGACAGTGGAAAGGAGGAGCCACTGCAAGAATGCACAGGTCAGGTGTGGCGCATGCCTGTAACCCCAGCCATCAGAGCACGTTCAAGGCTTACCTGGGGTCCAGCCAGACCTTGTCTAGGAAACAAAAACAAAGCTGGCGGGGAGAATGAGGGTGTGCCTTCAGGGCACCTTCTGGAGCGTTGCTTAGTCCTGTGTGGACCCGTGGGTGGGCACAGACCTTTCCTGCTAATGTGTGCACACACATACCATAGCTGAAAGTGGGCTGCTTTGTAGCTTAAGCTATTGGAAGGGAATTAGTAACCTCTGCTTTTTATGCATTTTGATCTGAGTAACATTAGTATTTTAAAGCATGTAATGTTACTGAACAGTCTGTGGTGGGTGAATGAATACACAGAGCTAAATCCATAAGATACTGTTAAGGAAAGAGATACTGATGCAAATTCATATGGCAAAAGGGATTAATAGGTAAAGACTAGGTTTAATGTCTCTTATTGGCCGTGGTTTACTTCCTGAAGTCTTGAAACACTTTTCTTTTTCTGGTGGTTGTGGGATTTGAACTCAGGACCTTGTGCTTGTTAGGCAGAGATTCTGCCATTTGAACTATACCTCCACCCTTATTTTCTTGAGTTATTTTTTAAATTTCCCAGGCTGGCCCAGACCACAATCCCGCGTCCACTTTCTGTGTAGCTCTGATGACAAGCATGTGCCAACCTGCCCAACTTTTAAAAATAATTGATTGAGATGGGACTTGAGGGTCTTTCCAGGCTTGGTCAAACCTCCTGATCTTCTCCACCTGCAGGGAATCTGAGATAACAAGTGAGAGCCACCAGCTCTGGCTTGTGTTCGTTCTCCCCCTCCTCCCCCCACTCTCCCCTTCTCACACCCCTCTCCTCCTCCTTCTATCCCCTCTTTCATTCTTTTTCTTTCCTCCCCCGCTTCCTGTCTCCTCCTCTCTTCCCCTCTTTTTTTCTTTTCCTTCTTTTAAAACTGGCTCAGGAGGGGGAGAGAGGGACTCAGGTTATGGAGGGGCTGCCTAGCAATAGCAAGCTGGAGGCTTTGCGTTTAAGCCCTAGCACCATAAAGGAAAGAGAAATAAAAAAGAAGGAAAGGGAAAAAAAGCAAGTCTGGCAGATGGCTAAAGCTAAAAAAGGGAGGATTGCCTATTCCTTTTCTGCTGTTCTTGTTTAATTGAAGGCCTAAATAGCCACTAATGGATGTTGCAGTTTCATTTAGTAAAGTTTATTTCCCTGGAAGTCGAATATTTACAAAATGCTTGTCACCAGCAGCTAGATGTCTTCACAGCTTAGAAAACGCTCGGGTGTAAGTTCCTTCAAAGAGAGGGAGCGGAACAGCAAGCATCCTTGCTGGGCCAAGCATCATATTGGGCCGGGGGATTCTGAGTCAGTTTTGTTCCTGTGGTTGCGCCATCCTGAAAGGGGTGAGTGGGTCAGTGTATGACGCAAGCCCGCAGGGCATCCCGGGGTCCCTTCCTTGCAGGAGTAGTTTGTGATCCTCATTTTGAGGATCTGGGCGGCCATTTCTTTCTTTCTTCCTTCCTTTTTTTGTAGTCATGGGGCTTGAACTCTGGGCCTGGGCGCTGTCCCTGAGCTCTTCAGCTCAAGGCTAGTGCTCTGCCACTTAAGCCACAGCACCACTTCCGGTTTTCTGGTGGTTAATTGGAGGTAAGTGTCTCACTGGCTTTGCTTCCTGGGCTGGCTTTGAACTGTGATCTTCAGATCTCAGCTTCATGAGTAGCTAGGATGACAGGCGTGAGCCACTGGCGCCCGGCCTGTGAGGTGATTTCTTTCTTTTTTTTTTTTGCCAGTCCTGGGGCTTGGACTCAGGGCCTGAGCACTGTCCCTGGCTTCTTTTTGCTCAAGGCCAGCACTCTGCCACTTGAGCCACAGCGCCACCTCTGGCCGTTTTCTGTATATGTGGTGCTGGGGAATCGAACCCAGGGCTTCATGTATACGAGGCAAGCACTCTTTGCCACTAGGCCATATCCCCAGCCCCTGTGCAGTGATTTCTAAGAGGAGTATTCCCTTTCTGGCTTGTGCTCCAGCAGGTGAATGTCGTCTTTAATGCTCTCTTTAGTGACTATTGGAGCAGGTTTCCCGACTGCTTAGATGTGAAGGAGAGGGGCCTGTTAAAATGACACACAAAGGGAAGTAGTATGATTTAGACGGGGACACCCCGCGAGTGGGACCTACTGCTTCCTCCGGGTCTCTGAACACGATTCACAGGGGAACTGCCACAGTTCCTCTTGCTGGCAGATGAGTCGGGCTGTTCACTAGGAAGTGAATTCAGACAAGGAAGTGGGAGTTTCCTGGCCCTGGATCGGTGTGCTGGTAAGGGAAGGCGTGGTGAGCACTGGCAGGAGTCGTTGGAGTGATCGCTCCTCAGGAATAGAGGTTAGCACCTAATTGGAAGTGGTTTGCAGAGCAGGGTAATCCCCGGGCTGCCTGCTAAAGGAGGTCGCTGCCAAGCAGCTCGTTGGTATTAGCAGACAGCTAGAATTAATTAGTTGTTTCAGATGAGTTAAAATTGAGATGATCACCAGATATTTAATTAGCTATTGGAGAGCACGTATATACCGTTACATTTTACAAAAGGTTGTTATCTAGAGAATTTTTATCTGATATCTAATGTCAGAGAAATCGTCTTCCACTAAGTTCTAATGTTTTTATCTAAATAGAATTTAGGATCCTGCTGTTTGGGGCATTGTGTATGATGACTTTGTATCTAAAACCTCCCAATCCTTTACTTGAAAACTAAACAGACCTTTCAACTACTGTCCTCAAGGCAAACTTGATTGCTTAGAACATTCCCTTAAACTTAATAGCTGCATGAAAAACATGCAAAACAAAGCATCCTCTGCAATTAACTCTAAAAGTTGAGTCTTTCTTCCTTAACCCTTGGGTTTCAAGAATTCTCAGCCCAGAAATATCCCGAGAACCCTGGTGCCAGCTCAGGGGCTGTGCTAGAGTGGTTTGTGAGGAACCATGCGGCAGTTAAGGGGTGAATACTGCATCTTCTAGTGCTTGGTGGGCCTGCTCGTCTCACAGAGCAACGACGTACCATTTTATTAGAAGCGTTCTGTTCTGGAGCCAGAACTTCTATCTGGTGGCTTTGAGAGTCTGGGAAGGGAGAAACAGAAGAGCAGCAAGTCTTCCGGGTGATGGAGGAAGGAGAGGGGAAGCCAGATAACTTTGTGTTCAGAATGACTGGCTCTGTCAAGTGTTTTCTGTAGTTTTGTACAGTTCATTGTGACATAGCTGGTCCTGAAACTCAGATACCCTGATTGTCAAGCAGTATGACAGGTATTCTATAGAAATTACTCTATTTAGTAGATTACATATTAATACATTTATTTATTTAGTGCTGTGCTGGGGCTTGAACTCAGGGCCTGGACTCAGTACTTGAGCTTTTTTTGCTCAAGGCAAGTGTTCTACCACTTGAGCCATTGCACCAATGCTAGTAGTTAATTGGAGATAAAGAGTCTCATGAACTCTCCTTCCCAGGCTGGCATCAAACCAAGTAGATTTACAGGTGTGAGCCACTGGTGCCCAGCTAGATGGTAGGTTTTTTTTGGCCAGTCCTGCGGCTTGAACTTGGGGCCTGTGTGCTGTTCCTGAGCTGCTTTTGCTCAAGGCTAGTACTCTTACCACTTGTGCCACAGAAGCACTTCTGGCTTTTTCTGTTTATGTGGTACTGAGGAATAGAAATCAGGGCTTCATGCATGTTAGGCAGGCACTCTACCACTAAGCCACATTCCCAGCCTGTAAATTATTAAAAAAAATAATTCTTACACATAAAAAAATACACATTTTAGGGCTGGGAATATGGCCTAGTGGCAAGAAGCTCTCAGTTCGATTCCCCAGCACCACATATATGGAAAATGGCCAGAAGGGGCGCTGTGGCTCAGGTGGCAGAGTGCTGGCCTTGAACGGGAAGAAGCCAGGGACAGTGCTCAGGCCCTGAGTCCAAGGCCCAGGACTGGCCCAAAACAAACAAACAAACAAACAAACAAAAAAACCACATTTTAGCTGGGAGACTCATGCCTGTAATCCTAGCTACTCAGGTGCATGAGGTCTGAAGCTAGCTCAGGCAGGCAAGTCTGTGAGATTCTTATCTCCAATAAAGTATGCAGAAACAGGAGTGTTACTGTGGCGCAAGTGGTAGAGAGCTAGCCTTGAGCACAGAGAGGCTCCACAGCACCACTCATGCCCTGAGTTCAAGCCCCAGGATGGGGGTGGGGGAGATATGTGTGTGTGTGTGTGTGTGTGTGTATGTATATATATAAATAAAACCATAATCAAATTTTACACTTATGGGTGTGTTGTGGTGTTCCAGTACTTTATTGTGTAACGTGGAAATGAGGTTAAACATAGCCACTTCCTTTAATCAATCAATCCATTAATTTCCCGTGCTGGGAATGGAACCCAGAGATAGCTGAGATGTGAGTTGCTCGCTCTGTCTACTACTAAGGTGTTCCCCCACCCCCTAGTTCTTAGTGGTGAAGTCATTGCAGATCCTTTCTTCTATGTGTTTAAAATATACAGTGCATTATCATTATCTAGCGTTGTCTTGCAGATATTAAATTGTGGTTAAGGGCTTCAGAGCAGCTTTTCTTGACCACTCAGTCTCCTCATAGTACCTTCCTTGTGTTGTGTAGCACAATTATCAGGCAACATTTTTGTATTCATTTCTTAGTCTTCCTCCTCTCATTAAATAACTGAATGACTGAGTATATAAAGGGAGAGGCAGAGTAGGGAAGGGGGAACAGTAGTAAGCCATCTATGAACCACTGGGGCACGGTTTCACCATTATGCTGTCAAAGGTACCCCAAAGGCCACCAGAGGCTCACACCTGTAATCCTACCTACTCAGGAGAGTGACACCCAGAGTATGGAGGTTTGAGGCCAAGCATAAAAGTTGGTGAGACTCTGTCTCTAAAATAACCAGCAGAAAGCTAGGCTGGAAGCATGGCTTAGATGGTTGAGCATGAGGCCCTGAGTTCAAACCCCAGGACCACATAAAAGTTGGTTTATGTGCTTTAGAACACTTAAGTTACCTCCTTGTCTGCAGACGGCATACACATTGCAGGGAATTTGGATTGGCAGGGTGTGCGAGTCATTGACCGTGGTGTGTGTGCGTGTGTGACCCTGTGCACACACAGTGAGAATGGCAAGGTTCCGGATCTCTCTGGGGTTGCTGAGGTGTTTCAAGATGGATTATCTTTGTTTTTGTTGCATGTTGTGCAAGTTTTGAAAGAAAAAATCTTGGAATGTCCCAACTTTGTCGATCGTTTCCTTTAATTTGCTTCAGAGAAATAAGTTTCTGAGTTAGTTTTATTGGGTGTGATAGGCCTGTTAAACAGTTTGGAAGAAAATATGTCTTTGTTGATTTTATATGGAATCTATATGGATTCTGAAGTGTTAAAGTCTTTGTATGCTACTTGACTCACTGTGATGACTACTGAAGATTACTCACCTCCAAATAAACAAAAGCCCACTGGCATTTTGAGTGACTTTTTTTGTGGGGGGAGGGGATGCAACTAGCAAGATTTTTTTTTTTAATATAATGAGATTTTTTTTTTTTTTTTTTTGCCAGTCCTGGGGCTTGAACTCAGGACCTGGGCACTGTCCCTGACCTTTTGCTTAAGGTTATCACTCTACCACTTGAGCCACAGTGCCACGTCCAGCTTTTTCTGTTGATGTGATACTGAGGAATCAAACCCAGCGTTTTTATGCATGTTTAGCAAGCACTCTACACTAAGCCACATTCCTAGCACCATTAACATAAGAGTTTTAACTAAGGTATAGCAAAGAATAGATGTGTAGGTAGAAGATTTATGATAAAATGGAGGACAAAAATTGTCTTTGGGAATATTATTTAAGAATCGATTGTCCAAGTGTTGTGAAATTAGAAAAAATGACTGTTCCATGATCTATGAAATGTTACTGCACTGACTGAGCGCTTGGAACCTTTAGAAAGCGTGGTAAAGAGGACATCGTGTCTCATAGGAGACGCATGTCCACAGGGTCACTCTGAAAAGAGGGTATGCTAATGTGTATAGACTTCCCAAAATAGAAGGCATGTGGGCTTGGAAGGTCTGTGTGAAATTCACTTTTTAGCTTAGAAGCAAATAGCAAAATGTTGAAGGAGATGGAAGAGTCTTGAAAGGGAAACAAATCAGGATGTCCTCCAGGAGACCTTTTCCTTCCATCAAAACTACGTGAGATGTTTGTTTGCTCTCCGCAGACTTGTAAGTTAGTGTTCTCTGACTAGCAGTTACGCCTTCCATGCTTGGTCCTTACTCCTTATGCTTCTCTTCCTCGTTCCCCTCCAGTCTCTTCTTTTGTCTCCGTTTGTCCGCTGGGTCTCACACTAGACAAGCGTTCTCTGCTGAGTATGCCCGCAGCCCTCATGTTCTTTCTCTTCCTAATGTAAATTGAGTTAGTAGAGAGCTTTGGCCGGTAATTATACTTATTAGGGAAATGATAAAAGCTTAATAATGCAATAAAATTGAAAAATGAGTATTGGTAATAATAGTGATTCCCGTTTGAAGTTAAGATTTGAAGGACAAATACCTAACTTGCATATTTATTGGTTGTATGGTCTCACTTGCTAAGTGTATGCATTTTGACAATTAAAGAACTCATTGGTTTTTTTTTTGTCCAAGAGGAAAAATCTAATATTAGACATCGGTGGTGCTCCTTATTTCATTCCTGTATTTACAAAACAGCTGTTAACCAACCCCTAAATCTTCTTTTTGGGTGCTGGTGTCTAGTTGGACGGTTGGTACGGACGGTGGGTCAGCCACAGCTAGCCTTCTTTTCAGATGCAGCAGCCGTCACAGTTTATGAGCAGTCAGAAGCATTGTTATCTTTGGCATGTTGAACTATTTGCCGGGAATAGATGCTTCTCCCATCGTCTTAATTCCTCTTCTCAGACACTGGGCCTTCCTATGTTAATTTTTTCCATAGTTTATGTCCTTTACATTTTGTACCCTTTTCTGAATAAAAATAGCCATTTCTGAACTCTCTAGTAGTAAATTTAAATAAGTTCCATTGGTAGAGTAGAACTTATTGAAACATGGTCTGGTAGTATACTAATAAACCTTGGAGAAAGACAGCCAGTTTTTCTACTGCTGTAGACACTCAGTATTTTAAGTGACAAGTCTATGAATAAAACACAGCCATAAATGTTAAGAGTGGGAAGTGAGTTTGGAGATATTCCTGAAACCCAGGAAGCTGAGGTTCACCGCTGGTCACGTGGCTTGCTGCAGTCAGTCACCTGTGCTATCTTCAGGTCCTTCCACCCCACAGGATGCAGTGAAGGTCCTGTGCAATCATTTCTTCCTCGCAAAGTGATGACCAGTTTACGTGCTTATTAGGCCATTTCAGAAGACAAGTCACGAAAGCAAAGTTTTTATTTCTGGACCCTCCCTCCTAAGTCACTGTTTTGACACTTCAAGGCTTAGGTCTTAAGAATAATGTGACTTTGAACAAATGAGTTAATTGGTTTTTCTCCTCTGAAAAATAAGGATAATGCTACTTACTTATTCTGTAGAGTTGTTATAAGAATTAAATACTGGGGCTGGGAATGTGGCTTAGTGGTAGAGTGCTTGCCTAGCATGCGCGAAGCCCTGGGTTCGATTCCTGAGCACCACAAAAACAGAAAAAGCCAGAAGGGGCTTTGTAGCTCAAGAGGTATAGTGCTAGCCTTGAGCAAAAAGAAGCCAGGGAGAGGGCTCAGGCTCTGAGTTCAAGCCCCAGGACTGGCACTTAAAAGAAAAATAAAAAGGAAATGAAATTACAGGTTAGAGTGCAGCCACCAGCTCCAGAGAAGAGGCAGGTCTTCACAAGCATTGAAAGTGATGATTAAGATCCGACTGGTCAAGTAGAACATAGATCTATCCATGTCTGTAAAACCATGACCCCATAAAGCAGTATTTTGGTAGAAGAGTATCAGTGCCTCTCGGGCGTGTGATCTTACTTCCTACAGGACTTTGTAATGTCTTGTGGAACTCAAGACATTTTGGAATAAAAACTCAAGGACTTGATTGAGTAATTGGAGTTTTTGCACATTTCCAATGTCTGTTGATAATTCACTTGCAGAATAATGATGAACACAGAAGTGACTGAACACGGAAAAGCCCAGAGAGCCACTCCTGCAGGCCATTTCCCCATGGTACCACACAGAATGGTGGCTCTCACAGTGCTAGAAGGCTCTTCAAAGTGTTATCTCATTGACTTTTCTCCCTGCATCCCTTTCTCCTTCTTCCTCCCCCCTTTTGGTGTTCTCTTTTTCAAGATGGCCCACACAGGTTTGGAACTTTAAATTCTCCTACCTCAGCCTCTCAAGTGCTGGGACTACTGGCTTGTCCCACTATGCCTGGCTTTTCATTCATTCATTCATTTTTGTATGTGTGCTAGGGCTATATCCCTGCCCCCTGATTTAGCTTAGTTTGTTGCTACAACTGCTAAAAAGACTGTGAAATACTGAACACACATCAGATCATGTCCCATAAATTGTGGGTAAGAAGTTAGCAAGTATGTGTTGCACTTTAGGAAGCTTTCTGTGCACACTTGAGAAAAAGCTCATCATCTGAAAAGTTCAGCTACCTCTGGTAGCAGCTTCATCGTGTGATAGGTCCATTACTTGAATTAATGGAGGTATTATCTCACTTAGGACTTTTGCTCTTCAGAAGTTGGTCATATCACGACATGTAGTAATTACTATGAAAATCTTTATACACAGACCTGAAAAAAACCATTATTGAGTCACATGACCACGGAAATGTCCTGTTCTCTTGCCAAGACTAGTTGTTTTTAGGTGTCAGTGAAAACCGGAAGTGGCACTGTCACTCAAAGCGGTAGAGCGCTAGCCTTGAGTAAAAAAGCTGAGGGACAGCACCCAGACCCTGACCTCAAGCCCCACAATTGACAAAACACAAGAAAAAGAAGAAAAAGCAAAAACCCATAGTACCAAGTATTAGTAAGGAAGAGAAGACGGAGCCTTCTTACAGTTTTGTGGGGAGTACAAGATGGTGCAATCCCTTTGTCAATTCCTCAAAGTGACATAAGACTGTTGCCTGGTTATTTGGCTTCCGTGTGTGTGTGTGTGTGTGTGTGTGTGTGTGTGTGTGTGTGTGTGTCCAGTAGAAATATCACGTAGAACTTGTACATACATGTTCATTAGTAGCATTATTCAGAATAGTCTTGTGAGGAAAACTGTTTTCCATCAAAGTGGATTGCTTAAAAGTTCCTGCTTCGGCTGGGGGCTTGGCTTTGTTGTTTGGGTTTGTTGATCATTCTGCTGAGACTATATCTGCTAGTAATGCGAATGTAAAGAGAAACTGCTTTGGGATAAGGAAGGATTTTTGAAATGAAAGGGTTTTTGTCTTAACTTGATTTTCCAAGATGGAATTAAGACTAACTTTGAAAGACACACCTCAGATTGATCCAGAAATAACAGAGGGTGTGGGTATGTTTTGAGATCACTTATCTAATCTTATTTCAGTATTTTAATGGTCACCTTACATAAATACATCTTGTATACAAACTAGCAGATTGTGAACCTTGAGCTCAGCCAATCCTAGCAAAGGGGTGGGGCCTGCTTCATTAGGGACAAATAAGGGAGAAAGCTGCTTACTCTGCCCTTGTTTGCCAGATTTCTGTTGAAGAAGGTTTTGCCTTGGTGAGCCTTCCCTCCCTCCCTCCCTTTGTGTTTATTTTCTTTTTATTGTAAAGATGATGGGTTACAGTTACATATGTAAGTATGTAACTGTTACGTGAATGCTACATACTTATAGTGTTACCCCCTCCTTCATTTTCTCCCACTTGCCTCCCCCACCCCCCTCTCCCCCAAGTTGTGAAGTTCATTTCCAACACAGTGTCTAGTGAGTATCATTGTTGCATTGGTTCACCCTTTGCCCTGCCATTTCTGTGATTCCCCTTCCCCTCCTCAAATCCGATAAACTTACATACAAGACAAAGGGTACAGAAATAAAAAAATGGTGACAACAGGGCATAAAATAAAAGGAAAAATAAAGAACTGCAGACAGTACATTATGAAAACCACTTGTTTCCATTTCGTGGAGTTCATTTTGATAAGCTTCATTTTATGTGATCCTGTGTACCCAGCTATTGAGCTGTTGTTATCCTCTGCTAAGAATATCATAGACATAAACATGTAGCCTGTTTCTTTGGGTGTGGCTTGCTTCACTTCATATAATTTTTTCCAAGTCTTTCCATTTCCTTATGAATGGGTTGACATCATTCTTTCTGATGGAAGCATAGAATTCTATTGTGTATATACCACATTTTTTTTTGGCCAGTCCTGGGCTTGGACTCAGGGCCTGAGCACTGTTCCTGGCTTCTTTTTGCTCAAGGCTAGCACTCTGCCACTTGAGCCACAGCGCCACTTCTGGCCATTTTCTGTATATGTGGTGCTGGGGAATTGAACCCAGGGCCTCATGTATACGAGGCAAGCACTCTTGACACTAGGCCATATCCCCAGCCCCCCACATTTTCTTGATTCTACTGAGGGGCATGGCATCTGGATTGGTTCTACATCTTAGATATGGTAAATAATACTGCAATGAACATGGTAGTGCTGGTAGATTTAGTGTTGCCTTGTTTGTGGTCAGTTGCGTACATGCCCACAATTCTTTATTTTTGTGGCTACTATTGTGACTCCAGTGGTTCTTGGCGAGAGCATTTATAGCAGCCTCAAATGGAAACAATTCAAATGTCTGCCAACTAATGAAAGGGTAAAGAAAAAGCTATATATCCTACAGTAAAATAGTGTGCAGCCATAAAAGAAATACTTAGGGAAGTTGTAATCACAAACCTAGTGTTTATTCAGGAGTAAACAGACTCGAAAAATAATGGAGCACCTAGCTACAAAATGTCCTATATATGATAACTTAATATGCCACTCATAATTAGTTGGGGAAGGATAGGTTTTTAAATTGGGTGGGATGACTGTCCATTTGGAAATAGAAACTTCCTTTAAGTATGTAATCAAATTCCAGAGGGTTGAGTGTTTTGAATGTGAAAAAGTCAAATACTACTGTGAAATGTTTAATTCTACTCTTAAGACACTGAGGTTCAGAGCAAAGGGAACCAATTGATTACCTAAAATAACTGGAAAATTGCTTACTGAAGTGATTATAAATGTACTGGTGATGCTAAAGGTGTGCTAGAAAGTTACACAGTGTTATGACTCTAAACCTTGGCAAATCTAACTTACTATATTTTTGTTTGTTTAGTCCGGTCAATTCAGTGAAGATATGATACCCACAGTGGGCTTCAACATGAGGAAAGTCACAAAAGGAAATGTCACGATAAAGGTATGTCAACTTCCTCCCATGCTCTGTTTCAGTTGTCGCCATGGATGGCTGGAAAATGCACTGTTTCTCTTTGTTTCTGTGAGTGTTTGTGGTTCCTCAGTGCTGAATGGGAATTTACACTCTGAAAGTGTAACTTCACTCTAGAAGTGTTAATTCAGTATTTCTATTTGTCTAATAGATCAAAGTATATAAGAGTTTAATAAGTGCCAATTTAAAAAACAGTAAGCATGTTTGTTAGCATAAGTAAATTTGAGAAGTAAGGAAACAGAAATCTTATTTTCAGTGTTTGTGGTATTAGTCAAATAATGTTTATGCTGGAAGATAATTATAATATTGGAAGTTGAGGATTCTATTTATGGTAACAAATACCATAGCCCACTTTTTCCTTTGTTTTACTAGAAAGCCAAACATTGAAATAGAAATCATAGGAAAAAGCTCACTAGTTTTTTACCTGATTTTTCTCCCTTGCAGCTGTGCTGGTCACGCCAGGGCTTACATAAATATGCAAGTGCTGTCCTATCACCCTTATCCTCACAGACCTGAGTTTGTCAGGTTTAAATCCTGGACTGTTGTACTGTTTCCTAGGGGTAGTACTTCAGCATTATTCTGTGGTGGTTTTGGTTCATTACGTTGAAGTTTACTTTTTTACAGCTTGAAGCGTAATGACCATTTCTTCCTCCAATTCTTGTGGTTCATAAGACCTGTTCACTGGATTCTCTTGTGGCTTTTCTGAGGAAGTTCCTAATATAGTTGGGTGTATGTCTCCATGCGTATTTCATGGTGACTGCACCTGAGTTGGAAATGAATAGGATGTAGCCCCATGTCTAGCATGTTGCTCTACAGAGTAGGCATAGTAGTGAAATTCAAGTATGGTGGCTGGTTCTGTAGATCGATCACACAGTTGTTATCCTAAGACCTGTATCTTCAGTATTGGTTAGTGGACAGTGGGAGTGAGTATAAACTACCAAGCATTTACATATTAAGAGCTTGGGAGCACTTTGACTCTGGCACTGTGAAATTGAGCATGTCTCCAGTTCTTCTGCTAGTTCCCTACTCAGTAATACTTTGAATTGCGTTTATAACACCTGTCTTGTCTTGGTTTAAAGATCTGGGACATAGGAGGGCAGCCCCGGTTCCGGAGCATGTGGGAGCGCTACTGCAGAGGAGTCAATGCAATCGTGTAAGGCTCAACCTGTATCTCACACATTAAGTCTGTAGCTGCCGGGCCCTGGGGGCTCACGCCGGTAATCCCAGCTACTCAGGAGGCTGAGATCTGAGATTGGGGTTTAAGCCCAGCCTGGGAAGGAAAATTGGTGACTTTCTTATCTCTTGCCACTAGGCCATATCCCCAGCCCACGACTTTCTTATCTCAATTAACCACCAGAAGGCAGGAAGTGGTGCTGTGGATCAAAATGTAGAGTTCAAGTCTTCCCCCCTCCCCTTCAAGTCTGCATCATTAACATGAGATTTAAAGAGAATTACATGGCTGGGAATATGGCCTAGTGGCAAGAGCACTTGCCTCCTATACATGAAGCCCTGGGTTGAATTCCCCAGCACCACATAGACAGAAAATGGCCAGAAGTGGCGCTGTGGCTCAAGTGGCAGAGTGCTAGCCTTGAGCAAAAAGAAGCCAGGGACAGTGCTCAGGCCTTGAGTTCAAGGCCCAGGACTGGCCAAAAAAAAAAAAAAAATTCCTGTGTGGGGAGCATGATAATTCTTTTTTGACTTTTACCTTCATTGTCTTTTTATACTAAAAGCCTTGCCAAACTGAAAACAACCTCATTAATGTAAATTTAAATAAAAATGAAAGTCTAATTCTGTCATCTGGATATGTGGAGAAGGCATATTGAGCTCACTGTGGTTTCTTCATAGTTACATGATTGATGCGGCAGATCGCGACAAGATAGAGGCCTCTCGGAACGAGCTACACAATCTCCTCGATAAACCCCAGTTACAAGGAATTCCAGTAAGTAGGGGCGATTGGTTACTTTGCGTTTGTAATTCGAGGGTAATAGTTACACCTCACAGTCCATCCGCAGAGGTGGACACACAGGATCCCGAGATACAAAACAAAGAGTCTCAGATTTGGTGAGACTGCCTGTCGCTGTAGCCAAGCAGGCCTCTGATTTGAGGTATTAGTCTCCCTAGTGTGAGGACTAGAGGAGTGTGCCCCTCTGCCAGTTCTCAGGCCTTTTGTGTAAAATGGCATACATGGAATTTATAGAGACCCTGCACTCATCCTACTCTGTAGTTGAAAGTCATCTCTCGGTTATTAAAAAGCCTGATACAACTCAAGTGCTATAATATGTAATTATTAAACTAGGGTATGATGAGAAGAAAGTCTACATGTTTGGTACAGTTGTAATTTTTTTTTCTTTTGGTGGTATGGGTTTTACATTAGTTGGGCAGGTGCTCTACCATTTTATCCAAATATTTTTGATGTGCTGTTGGTTGAATCCCTGTATGCAGAGCCTGTGAATTTGGAGGGTTGTGTATTAATTATACTTGAAGTTAGTAAGGGGTCTTCTCTTTAAAAGTCTGGAAGGTTCATGTTTACCACATCCTAGGTCTTGTGCTGTTTATAAATGTCCTAAGCAGGCACCTCCCTAACGGCAGTGCAGCAGGGGCTCTGCTCAGTGCTGGGTGCATTGGTATGGAGCTTGTGGGTTAGATAGTCTCAGGGGCTTGAAAGATGCAGTTCTGACACTGAGCACATGGGTGCAAAGGACTTGAAGAGTTTCACATCAAAGGCTTGAGAGAATGGTGAGCTCTGGGCCCTGAGCTCAAGCCCCAGTACCACCAAGTTGTTAGAGGGAAGCTGTGGTCTAGTATGAAGGGGAGGGGGAGGGGTCTGTGAGGAAGTGTATGAAGTGAGATCTGAAGGATATATTGGACTGTGAAGGAAGTGGGGGTGGTGGTCAGGAAAGGATTCCTGCAGAGCCCCTTTCAGGCGCTCCAGGTTCCAGGGAAGAGAGCAGAGAGGAGGGCGGGGCGGGGCGGGGCCGGGGCCAGGCTCCAGCCTGGCCGTGTATAGATGTGTCCTGCCACGCCACCCCTGTGACACTAGAGGCCGCACTCCACAGAACTGAGAAACCATTTGTGGGTGGAGTCTATTACTCCATTGTAGTTTAAGGGTGTGGTGCTTCAAACCTGTAATCCCAGCACTCAGAAGGCAGAGGCAAGAAGATTGAGCACAGCCTGGGCTTCGTACTGGAGGAGAAAGGAACTTGAAAGAGGTCAACAAAGGTGTGTGAGGAGGGTTGTTCCAGAAAGCTGTTTTAATAGCTCTGGCAGACCGTAGAATATTGGACTAGGGTGGTGGTATAGGCAAGATGGAGGGATGAAAAGTGATTTTAGATGCTTAGAAGAAGGAGTCTTAGATGGAGGGTGGTACCCTTTTTGAGTTTAGGAATACTGGTAAAGGATCCGGTTTTTGCCTCATGACAAGTTTCTGAAGGTCAGACACTTGAAATATATTAGCTCATTTAATCCTTAAAACATGCTGAAGTGTGTGGTGTTAACCTCCTTAATAGCAGTTGTTATACCTTTCTTCTTCTTTTTTTTTTTTTTTTGTCAGTACTGGGGCTTGAACTCAGGGCCTGAGCCCTGTCCCTGAGCCTCTTTTGTTCAAGGCTAGCACTCTACTGCTTGAACCACAGTGCCACTTACAGCTTTTTTATTTATGTGGTACTGAGGAATCGAACCCAGGGCTTCATGTTTGCTAAGCAAGCAGTTCTACTGCTAAGCCACATTCCCAGCCCTGTTACACCTTTCATATCACTTGCACACTGGGTTTGGAATCTGTGTCTTGAGTTCACACTTGTTCTTTTTCTTCTGTAATCAACACCAGTTTTACATACTACAGATGAGTATCAATTTTATCTGAGTCACCATGGAATTCTTAGTTCTGCACAGTGAGATGTTGCTTTTCAGGGGCAGCTTTCATGTGGCTGAGTGGTAGAGTGCTCATTTGCTGTGTGTAAGGATTCAGTCGTTCCTCAAAGAAAGTAAGAATACTAAATTTGAAAAAGGAAGCGTATTTAAGTAGAAACGAATCGAACCGAAGGCTGTTGGGGAGCTCACAGGGGCTCTGGGGAGGCTCAACAAATAGGTTGGAACCTGGGAAAGTAGGCAGGTGCCAGGCTGTCAGCGCTACGCTCCTTCCATAGCATCGAGCATAGAATCAGGCTACAAATTGCGGAGCCTGGTATAGTGGCCCAACCTGCAGTCCTAGCGACGTGGAGGGGAGATTGGGGGATCATGTGTTTTATTTTTTATTGTTTTGATTGTTTCTATAAAGATGATGTTTGGAGAGATCATATAGTTACATAAGTAAGGTAAAGAGTACATTTCTTTTTAGAGAGTGTCACTCCTTCCCCCGCACTCTTGAAGTTTTTCCCTCCAGCCCCCCCCCCCAAGTTGTATGTTCATTTTTAACATAGTGTCTGCATTTGTTCACCCTTGTCCCTCCATTTCTATGCCCTCCCAAGACAGATAAATGAACAAACAAGACCAAAAGAAAAACAAAGGTAACAAAGATAAATTATGCCTCTTGTTTTCATTACTTGGAGTTCATTTTGATAATTGTTATTTTATATGTTGAGAGGCACGCAGGCATTGCACCTTTGCGTTTCTCCCCTAAGAGTGTCCTCCTTTGGTCTCTCAGTGTGAATACCTAGAGTTCTGTATAATTTATCATGCCCTGGTATATTTTAGATCTAGCTCCTGCATATGTGAGAAAATGTGCCATTTGGTTCTCTGAGCTTTGCTTAACTTCACTTAAACATGATTTTGGTTTTGGTCCATCCATTTCCTTGCAAATGACATTATTTTGTCCTTTCTAATGGCTGTGTAAAATTCTATTGTGTAGGGATCCCACAGTTTTGGGAACCACACATCTCTGATGGGCTGTTACCATAACTTGGCTCTTGTGAATAGTGCAGCAGTGAACACGGATGTTCGGGTGTTTTTATGGTATCTTGGCTTGTGATGTTCAGGGGAGGTGTCCAGGAGTGGTATGACGTTGGCCAAGGATCATGGTTGAGGACCAGCCTGGGCGTTTTGCCCACTGGCTGAGTGTGGTAATTTGAACCTGCCATCGCAGTGACAAAGGAAAACACAAATAGAATCGTAGTTCAGGGTATTCTAGGCATAAAGTGAAACCCTTTATCACAAATAAAAATGTAAAAAGGGATTTGGAAATGGCTCAAGTGGTAGAATACCTGCCTGGCAAGCATAAGGCCTTGACTTCAGTACTGCAAAAAAACCCCCAAAAACCTCTGACTTGGAGTGTGTGTACTACCCAGTAAGTTTATGTACTCCTTCTCTGGATATGTTTGGTGCCTTGAAAAATAGAACAATTAAATTTTCAGATGATCGTATTTGGAGTGTATGACTATTCATCCTTTACCATTTATACTTTACCATTAGCTTGGACTATTTCCTTATAAGTGAAATTTTAAGGCTGGATCTGGTGGCACCCACATGATTCTAACCCCAGGGAGGCCAAGGAAGTAAGATTGAGAGTTCAAGGCTAGCCTGGGCTGCACAGGGAGACACTGTCGCGACGGCAACAACATGATACTCTATAGGACACCAAATTTTGAGAGATTTTTCTCACGATGTCGGGATCTGATGGACCCCTATTCCTTTGTGTAGGGATCTGATGGATCCCTTTCTCCCCAATTACCCGGGGAGAATGCCCGAACCCCAAAAACTATGAGAGAGCACTCGGCCTTATTTCCCGCCCACGGGATATGAAGGCGTACCCTCGTGGACTTGCGCTAAGTTGAGGAAAGGTTACCAGAGCCTCCCCTCCCCCCGGTCCCCTCACATGTCAGGATCGGCGGGAAAAGACTCCAGGGAAACGCCGTGATGGTGGAATGCGTCTCAAAGGGGGACTTATATAGAGGTGATGGCGGGAAAGAAAGGGGGCTGGCCAAAGGGCCAGTCATAGGCTAAAGACCATGTCCATCAGGTGATGTCATGAAACTTCCTTTGTGGGTGGGACAACCCCGTCATGGTGGCATGCACGTGTTCACCCCCCAGGGGCGGGGGGGGGCTTCTTTTCCGGTTGAGGCCGGAAGGTGGGAGGGGCTCCCTCCCACACTGTCCCAGGGCTGGGGGACGGGCAGTGTCTCGCTCTTGGCGCCCTTTCCCCACCAAGGCCAAAACAGTCTCCAATGTCACTGTGTGTCTGAGGATGCCCTAAACACTGTTATCCTCTTGCCTCAGTCTCTCTGAAGTTACAGACCTGTACCACCATGCCTGTCTGACTAGTTAGGTATGTATGCAATACATATACATGTTATATACACCCACATACATATACATATACACACATGTGCACATACACATGTGTGTATACATACACACATGTACATATACACATATGCATACACACATGCATATACTGGAGATCGAACTCCAGGCCCTTGGCACAATAAGCACATACTCTTATCATTGAGCTATACTCCCAGTCCCTGGCTCTTGGGTTTTTAAAACAGTTACATGTTTGTGATCAGTGGTTGGCAGACACACTGTTTTCTCTACCCTTGGTTGTTAAGTTATATTTATATGTTGGTTTTGATTAATTAAGAAAAAGCAAAATGCAAAAGAGAACTTTATTTTAAGTATTGGGGCCTTAGGGCCTTGATTTGCTGTACTACTGAGTTACCATCTTCAGACTTTAACAATCTTTAAAGTTAAAGTTGGCATCTTCATGTTAGGGTATAGATGATACCAATGTAAATAGTTATGAAACGAAATATGTACATGTATGAATGTCAGTATAAACAATTATGTGAAAATATGTACATAAAATGTGCTTTTAAGATTCAGGTGTGTGTTAATGAAACGAATTTTAATGTTATACTTCAGTGATGGTTTTTGTACATAAAAGTTAACTCTTAATATCTTTTCTTTTTAAAGGTACTAGTACTTGGAAACAAGAGAGATCTTCCCAATGCCTTGGATGAGAAACAGCTAATTGAAAAAATGTATGTCCTAAAAATGAGTAATGTTGTTTACAAAATTTTGTTCTAATGGATACTATATTGTAGGCCATGCTTGTTTTTTTTTAAGTAAAAAATTTCAGATAAAACATGGCCTACGGTGGGGATATGGCCTAGTGGCAAGAGTGCTTGCCTCCTATACATGAAGCCCTGGGTTCAATTCCCCAGCACCACATATACAGAAAACGGCCAGAAGTGGCGCTGTGGCTCAAGTGGCAGAGTGCTAGCCTTGAGCAAAAAGAAGCCAGGGACAGTGCTCAGGCCCTGAGTCCAAGGCCCAGGACTGGCCAAAACAAAAACAAAAACAAAAAAAAAATCATGGCCTACCAGAGAAATGAGTCCCTAAAATTTTAGTAGTAGCAGAATAATTTCTTCAGCATAATAATGAAAAGAAGTAAAATTGGACAGAAAATGATAAATATGACAGCTATTTTAAGCACAGACTTAAATAATTCTGCTTCTTACAGGAATCTGTCTGCTATTCAGGATAGAGAAATTTGCTGCTATTCAATTTCTTGCAAAGAAAAGGATAATATAGGTAAGAAGCGACTGGTATTTTCAGAAGGAATGCGTATCATTTTAAGAAATATGTAGTATTTTCTGTTTATTCTCCTTATTTCCATTTAAATAATTTCTTCTAGGGAGTACTGTAGCGTTTGTCTTAGGAAAAAACATTGGCATTATAACTTTGGGAAAAAAATACAACAACCGAAATGTTCACTATTTAAGAAAATCAATGCCCTGAAACCATGAGGTGCAACATGATGTGAAGCTCGTTTATTGTATTAATTTTTGCATCATGCTGTGCTTTTGAATCAAAATAACTTTGAACTTAGATCTTACAGAAATTATTCTATAGGCACTATGGCAACTCTTCATTACTGAGGTGGAGTATTACTGCAGTATAATCCCCCATAAAAACACCTGGTATCTATTTAATGTTCTTAATTTCTTGGAACTGCTGCAACAAAGTCAACCTGGGAGGTGGCTTACTTTTTGCATCTGATTTCTTATTTCTCTTCTGCCTATATGATTTAAAAGATTAGAGACTTTTTCCTGTTCATGAGTGGAGAATTCAAGTCATGCTCTTACCAGGGTCACGTGTTCATCTTTGCCGCCTCCTACCCTGTACTGTCTGCTAGCCAGCCTTGCATTCCTACTCCATTCTTTCCTCTCTACTTCCTGAGTTTCGTGCCAGTAGTCACCAGGTTTGTAATTTGGAACTCTTGGTTCACCTAAAGTATTAACAGGTCTTAAGGAAATGGATTTACTCTTGGCTAGATTCAAAGTAAATAGTTTGTAGATCAGAATGGCTGATTATTAGGAGCAAGGGATCCCCGCTTATTAGTGGTTATACTTCTTTATCTTTTGTTGACTACAGTGTGTGTATGTGAGCGCACGCGCACACTAGGGCTTGGGTTCAGCACCGCGTGCTTTCACCTCAGACTCCCGAGTAGCTAGGATTACAGGCGTGACTTCAGTGATTTTATAACATGTTTTGGCTCTATTTTTTTTTTAATTTACTGTCTCTAAAAGTATTTGGAGCTGTAGACTTCATGTTACACTTGTAGCTTGCTCATATGGCATAAGAAGTACCTCAGTTTCATGTCTATAAATCACATGGAGAAAAATGCTCACTGTAAAGACTGTGCCACTTTCCTGGAAGGTGACTTTATTTTTATCCACCCAGTTTCTTATTTCTCATCTTTTTATTTATCTGGTATTGAGGATTCATCTGTCTTGGGGACATTATCTTATGCCCAGTGTCTGGGGAGATTTTTTAAATGAGTTTCTTGGATGTTAAAGTGGGTCATTGTGTTTCTGGTTTTCCTTTCCCCTTTTCCTTACTACACGCTGCCGTAGTGGAGATGCAGAGGACCTGTTTCAGCTTTGTTGAATCCTAGTTTCACAACTCAGTAGTAGTTTCCTCTGACCTCAGCTCTCAGTATTCTTGACAAGGATTTGGCTTCCATTTAGTTTCTCTGTGTGTATTAGCTGGGAAAGTGGGAGGTTAAACTTACATTTACGTTTCTGTCTTGGGGTATAGAGTGCTAATTCTGCGTGATCCTGTGTGCTTTTTTTTATGAACTGAGGACAGTTGACATAGTGTTCCACCTTAGCTGCCTTCCCAGGGTCCGTTTCCTGGCTGTTCTCAGCCACTAGAGCTTTAACTGGCATCGTATGAGGATGTTGGCCAGTCTCCATCTCTTCCTCAGATTTGTCACCCCTGTGTGTGGTCCCCCACTTTCTTTAAACCCGATGTGCCACAGCTGAGTTCTTACAGCCGTTTCCTCCAGCCAGTGTGAGCCATCCGCACTTCCGTGACTCCCATACTCAGCTTACCAAGTCCTGGTAGCTCTATACTTTTTACATTTTTATTTTAAATACAGAATCTTGCTCTGTATCCAGTGCTGTCCTCAAATTCATGTTTGTCCTGTCTCAGCCTCCTGAGTGCTGGAATTATAGGCGTGTCCTACCATGCCTGGCTGGGTTTACTCCTTTCCATCCTACAGTGCCTTGCTTACCTCAGGACTTCGTCCCCTTTCTACCTGGTTGTGATGGTGTATTGGCAGCTCTCCAGCACTTTGTGTGGGAGTGTCTTGTCTCCTGATGCCATTGCTGGCTTACTAACATAACACTGATATGACTTCCTGCTGACAGTTCTCCAGTAGCTTCCCATTGGCTTGAAAGCAAAATCTTACCTTGTTATCATCAAAGAGTGACATATATAATGACCCGGCTCTTTAGCATAGTGGTTTTGAATTCAGGACTGTGTGTGTGTGTGTGTGTGTGTGTGTGTGTACATGCACACACATGAACACCAGCATTGGGCCTTATACTCAGGGGCTTGTGCTCTAGCTCCACTTTCTTGCTTTTGGCTGTTGCTCTACAACTTGATCCATACTTCTAGTTCATCATTTTGTTGCTTGGTTGGAGATGGAGCCTTGGCAAACTTTTCTGACTGTTCTGGCCTTGAACCATGATCCTCCACGTCGTCCACTGTATATATCCTGAGCAGCTAGGATTATAGACAGGAGCCAGCTTTATTTCAGGACACTTTTCCCAGGGGGCACGAGGCAGTCTGCAGAGATTCTTGGTGGTTGTAGTGATGCATGACAATGACACCTGCTGGCTAAGGCTATGGCTGCCCAGAAACATTCTTAGAAGGACGCAGGAAAGCTCATCCCAGACAACAGGAAAGAACCGTGCAGCCCAGAGGTTAAAAGGGCAGAGTCACAAACTCCTGATGTTGAGGTACAGTGTGTGACAATCCCTCCCTGGGCCTTAACCACATGTTACAGCGCACCCGCAGTTCTGCCCTGGTGGACTTTGGATTCTTACTTGCTTTTGCACTTCCCTCGGCCTGGCATTGTGGGGGGTGACCTCTCCAACTCCTGGTTCTTCTGTTATACTTAAAACCTCTTCAAGGGCAGAGTATTTGCCCTTCTCTTCATATTCCTGGCAGTGTATGTGTGTGCAGTACCTGCTCTTCTAAGAAGCAATGGATAACATGTGCCAACTGCCCTAGACACAACTTATTTTTTAAAATCAGAGGTGTTTCAGTCTGATTATTTATTGATGACGTGATTCTCACGGAGCTCAGGTAATGGAGTATACAGATGCTGAAAAGAAGGGAAGACCCAGCATGTACCTTGAATTAGCTGCATTTTAAAGTATTGTGCCTACTTGATGATTTCATTTCACTGTAGTATCTTAACACTTTGGCTTTCTCCCCCATCTTTAGATATCACACTTCAGTGGCTTATTCAACATTCAAAATCTAGAAGAAGCTGAAACATCTCATGAAGTCTTCCAGTCCTTCTTGGCTCTAATCCTACAGTTACTGTCCGTTCCTCTGAAGTACTTCCCAGAATCCGGTCCTTCCTAAACCCAAGAAATTGCAGAGTTTATTTCTCATGTGCCCTGCTGAAGATGCGTACTCCTAACCCTTCATAACGAACCGGCTAGAGTTGTCATGATAACGTCAGCAGACACACAGCTTCTCATACACACTCGGCCTCGTGTGTGGAAACCCCCCACCCCCACCCTTTCCTTTCAAAAAACACTTTGGACCATCTTAAATCAAGAAAATTGCATATTTCCATTATGGTCTTTCTGGGCCAGATTTTTATATTGGTTTTCAGTAAATGTCTATCTATAATATTTCATTATAGAGTCCCATAATAGCTTAATACCGATACTGACTTGATACAGCATGAAATTTCTAGTGCCACACACAGTATTTAGAAAACCTTAAGCCTGACTCATTTGAGGTAATATAAACATAATGTTTACTTATCTCACCAATGCATGTGACATGTATAATTAACCCCGTAGGAATTTAAGAACTGGTCTGCAAAGTGGGCAGAGGCGCCAGATTGATGCTGTTGGCTCTTTACACTGGAGAGTTCCTACCTGATGGTTTTATTATATACACACTCTTGTCTTCTGAGACCACTTTATCACCAAACAGCAGCTGGGGAGTGGGGAGGAAAAGCGTGCATGCTGTTTTATAGATGTCCACATCCTTACTTTTTTTCTCTCTTTCTTTCTAATACACTTTTTAAGGGCTTGGGATTGATGATTTTCTCGAAAGCGTTCATGAATTTAGAGCATTCCAGCCAGTATAATAAAACCTGGTAACAACGTCAGACTTTGTTCAGACACACGTTTGTTTTTTCTATCTCCAGTCATTAAATCAGTGCCGCATGACACTCTGTTAACTTTTTATATTGAGTCATACAGTTGACTTTCAGCACAAAAGACACAACGAAAAAAAATTTTTTAATTTTTCTCTTACCAAGTAAGGCTGGGCACTATTTTGTCTGGTGCCATTAGATGTCTTGATTATTATGACAACTCTAGACCTGCCTGCTTTATCTGATGAATCATGCACAATGTCTACAGGTTGTTTAATAATCATACGGAGAACTGAGGAAGCTGCTGATTGTTGGCTTCGTAACACAGAATGTATAGAAAGTACAGAACACGTTTCATAGTTGAGTGATCTCTATAGGCATAAAGGGACTTAGCAACGCGGGTTCGCCTAGGCCGCTGTAGCGGAAGAGCCCAGTAGGGCACTGTTTCCTGTGCCTCATGCTGTGTGGAATGTGTTTCCTGCACACTGCATTTCCAGATGCATTCAGCGCTCAAGAGTGTAGTCAACAGTGAGTTCTTTTAGAAAATAGCAGTTTTAATTTATAGACTGCCATGGCCTTAAGACTATTCTGCACAGAGCGCTGCCCTGTGTCGCACACACTACTTGTTTTTCATTCTTGTTTTTAGTGAGCAGATCTGAGCTTGTAAAGTTCTCTTCTTCTCTGAGGCATGTTGCGTACTCCCGGGTGGGATGGGCGGTTCTGGAAATGAAGGGATATTCACACCTGCTACAGTGGTGGTGCCTACCACGGATGGGCCACGGTGAGCCGGGACAGGAACCGGGCAGCCGGCCGGAAATTCCAGAGGAGGGGCCGGGACTAGGGCGCGACTTCGGGACTGCCCAGGTTTATGAGTCGACCTGAGCTTACTGCGTTTGTGCGTCTGTCCATTGCTTCCAACATTTACAGACATCTAAGCGCTACTACCATTTTTCTGTGTAACCTCTGCATGTGAACACTTAACAGTCACTCAACTTTGTAAATACGTAAAGTTTTTTTTTTTTAATTTTGGTGGATGCATTTTCATCTGTTTACTGCTTTTTCTTAGCTTTGTTCAATAAACTTGCATTTTGAGGGTTGTACTGGCA